>NC_143437.1:78647500-79897500 GCF_987193195.1 Phasianus colchicus
CAAAAAAGCATGTATGACAGAAGCTAAAGCTATACAGCCTATCAGACATGGATGACCTGTATGTTGTTCTCACTTCTCACCTCTGGCACCATAAGGGAGCACAGTCCACTGGTGAATGCACTGAGACTCTCATTGCCTAAATCTAGTTCTGCTCAGTCAGACATCTAGAGATGCCAATGGACTACCTCTTGTTGGCTCTACCATGATAGATTTTTCAGTATTTTATCACTTTTTTTTTTTTTATGTGACATCATTCCATTGATTCTCACAGGTACCACTTTCAAAGTTCATTCTCATGCACTGACAAACTCACAGGGACAAATTATGAAAAAAAAAGAAAGAAAGAAAGAAAGAGGTTATAGAAAACAGCAAGAGATCCAGTCTGTTCTGTGAGTGATTCCATATAATTAAATATATCACATACATGTACCTAAGCTGGTAGGAAAATTCTATTTCAAAGCAAATGTTTCAAAAACACCGTGTTCATGAGATGAGAAAAAACAACTTTTTTGGAGCACTCCCACCCAGCTCAGTAGTCCTGCTTACCATCACAAACATTATTTCTTTGGCATTGAATGTTATTTTCTTCTTTTATTTGCAATACAAAAGAATGGTTCTGTGGTTTTCCTGAGATATATGAATGAGTTGAGTCATCTTTGACTCCAATAAAGAATGAAGGTAATATGTGAAGAAGCAGCATACTGAATAGATTCATTCTAGCTATGAATGATGCATGAAGGCTCTCTTCTAAAAGAAAAATGTGAAGCAGCTGTCAAGACTCAATACTAGAGTGAGTTGAAGCATTTTTCTAAAGGCATCTCTGTCTTTTCTTTGATTAGTGATTAAGCTATTCATTCACTACCTCAAAATATATTTCTTCTCATTATGGATAAAACATAATATTTTTATTTCTCTCCAGTGATTTCAGAAAAAACATAATCCAAACCAAAACAAAATCAATTATTTTTCTTTTCAGCAGAAAGTGGATAGCATCTCAAAATCACATTTCTATGTGGGTTATCAATGTAGTAATTTTGAACAATATAAATTTTTAACTGTCTAACAAAACTCAAACCAAGAAAAAGGTAATTCAAAGTCCAGACGGCCAATTTCTGTATTCTTTTATATAACAACTAAAAACATCAGAAGAAAATGTCAGATGCAAGTGCAAACAAGCACTGGTCTCTTCCTTTGAGCCTCTTCTCTCTCCTTGTCCTGCTGATTAATTAAAAAAGAAAAAAATAATCTGCAGCTGGTGCTTTTGCAGTAGCAAGGGTAATTTACAAATGTAAACAGAGATTGTGCTTCCAGATGTATTTCCTCAGATGCAAAATGTGAGGATTAATATCAGGACAAAATAAAGAGGCCAGAATAGGCAACCCCCTGCAATTACAGCAATAGAAAATGGGGCTTAGAACAACCATGTGAGATGTCCTGGTTCTAAGACAGACTGTAGTTGTTCTCAGCCACTCTTAGCAAGCTCTTTTCATATGTAAACATGCTTATTCTGCTGGTAAGTATCAGATCCTCAATACACTTTAGCATTTGTTGTGTTTATAACACAGAAGCCCTCTGGAAACTGCCTTTTTTAAAGCTAACAGTTGTTATAAATATCTCTTCTGAACATGGCTGATGTGGACTTATCCATAGGATCCTCACGTCAAATAAATCCTCCATCAAATAAATATGAAGGCTACTCTAAAAGTCTAAAATGCCTCCTATTTTATTATGTTGACCACAACATCAGAGGTGGATGTTGGTGGTAGGGCAGTAGAGGCTGAACCTTCCTCCTAGTATCCCATTACATGTTGTTGCCATGTGACAAATGGCAGCAGAGGGACAGTCTGACAAACTGGCATCTGTCATGGAAGTGAAGTGTGTGTATAGAGTAAAGGTGTGCCATTGAATTCCTCCATTCAAAAAAAAAAAAAAAAAAAAAAGGCAGCCATTGACATTCACTGACACTTGCTGAACATTTGAACATTTATGGAGGTCAAACAGTGGATGTGAGCACAGTGAGGCAGTGGGTGGTGTGTGTCAGCAGTGGCAAGTGAATCACCTCTGCTGGTACAGATTTTTATGAGTGTGGAATGTAGGTTCTTGTTCAACACTGGGAAAAATGCAGAGATAATGGTGATGACTATATAGAAATACAGTGTTTTGTTGCTGAGAATTTGCTCTACCAAACAGTGTTATTGTGCTCTTTGTATCTGTTGTAGTTTCCATGTAAAGAAATAGGAGGTATTACTTTTGGAGCAATCTACATATATGAGAGTAAAATGCTGCTGACTCAGTAGGAAACACCTAGCTAAGGGCATTCCAATTTTGAAATGAAGGTTCAAGCAACAGAAATGAGAAGGAATCCCTTTTGTGAGCCTCGCTCCATCCACTGAGCAGGACTAGCAAACCTCATAGGACCACTCAGGTTCCCTTGCTGCACAGAAAGCAAGAAAACCTAGTGAGTTACATCACATTTTTCTTAATTTTCCATCAGGCTATAAATTATCATGCCTCTCATGAAAAGGCTGTTAGCCTAATTCTGGGCAAAAGTACATAACCACATTGCTGTAGGCATGATCAAGTCAAAAATATTCTCCCTCCCAATTCCTGGACCCAAAAAACATTGAACATTCACTTCCTGGCAGGAATAAATCCTATCATCCCTGTGGATTCAGCCTTTATGGTACGTTTTAGTCAAACTGATTAGGCCAGCTTCTTCTAGAGCAACCCCACAGTGTGGGGTGATGGCAGCAGGAATGATCTAGGGTTTTAGTCAGAGAAAGAACCCTGTAAGCACAGCACTAACATTCACAGTGAACATCTGTGGGCAAGACAGAAATAAAGACAGAGATCCATCTGAAATAATAGGCTTTTTCCAATGATTGCTCCTCATCACTTAGAAACACATCAATCTTGCATATCAATCCCACCTTCTGCTACTGCATGCTGTCGTGTCATATATTGCCTTTCTTGGGTTCTGTTCTGTAAGAAATAGTTAATGCCTCCAGTGAGAATGAGATTGTTTCTAGCTTATAATTTCAATTTGTTCAAGACCAGTTTATAACCATTTCCTTCTTAGCCAATATTGTCCCTTAGCTTAACTAGCTCTTTTCCCTTCCTGATGTTTATCCTCCTGTTATATTTACACACGACTGACGTATCCCCTGTTAGCCCTCTCTGAACAAGGTAAGCTCTGGCAGTTCCACTCATGGGATTACCTGGATCACTTCCCCTGCCCCCAGCACTCATCTTTCTTAAATAAGTCTGTTTACTGATCTTTGTTTGCTCTTCTTCATGCATATTGTACCAGCCCTGTATAGATGGAGTTATTGCAATGTTGATACTAGATGATCCCCATCTGAGTATACCTTTTCTAGTTCTTCCAAAACATGGATTTTCTATGATGGAGATAGAAGGGTTTAAGAAACTGGCACAGTGCAGAACCTTGGAGTCCCAAAGCTTATGTCCTTACATCAGGTAGCCACAGGAAAAACAGAAACACAGAATCTTCGTATATGAGCTTAGCTGCCTTGAAGTTCCCTTTTCCTACTGATTCTATACAGCTCTGACTATAGCCTGCAATATTTTAATCTTTCACTTGTGTGACCAAAAGGGTTCAATGAAATCCCGAGTCAAGCTATGGTCGTTAATTGTTGTTGGGTGTCTTTGGAATTTTGAAGCTTAACATATCCACCAGAATATCCTGAGTAACCGAGACCAAAACATGACAAGGGGACATAATAACTGCTCTGCGGGGGCCAGACTGCACAAAGCTGGGTAATGCTCTCAGAGGTGGGGTGACAGACACTTCCCTGTGCTCACCTGCAGTCGCTTGGCCAGCATTGCAGTTCTCTCCTGCTGGCTGGCGTACCTGGGCACAGCTCGTACTACACGTGGGCCAAAACAGCTCAGAAAAGAAACTGTGATTCTGCAGTTAACAACTTGATTATTCTGGCTCATTTGAAAAAAATGATGGGAGTGAGGGGCTATTGCTTCCCAGGAGGCCCCTGGGAGACACTAATCCTGCCCTCTGCATCCAGACCTCTTCTCACATTTGCCATGGAAGTGTTGGTTGGCAGTCAGTGAAGCAGCCGTGCAGGTGGACCAAACTGCAAAAGGAATGGCTCTGCCTGGATCACTCAGTGTTCAGCTTCTCTACCACTAATTGTCCAAAGGAAAGGTAATGCAATGTTAACATCCTGTCTGGAAGAATAAAAATAGGGAATAAAATGTCTGTTTTGGATGAGAAATGCTTCAGGAAGCCTTTGCCTGTTACTCATGATGCTTTGCCACCATACTGCTATTAAATCCACAGCCAAAGCATGTTGGTATCAGAAGCAAGACTCAGAGGAGTGCCAAATTGAGGCACTCTGTCCTTTCCTGTCTACTGTGGTTTCAGGAACTTCAGTCTTTTCATTCATTAGCTGTTTAATTGTCCTGCAAAGGTCTTGAGTCAATATTTTTATTTCCTGATTTTACCTGCCAGTGGTGAACAATCTGCTCCCCTTTCAGAGCATCTGACTAAATTTAACAGGCAGACAAGGAGGACACTCCCATGCCTGCTGGACTGGAAAACTGTAAGTATATTTAACAATTCAAAGTTTGCATGCAGACCTTGAAAACAACCACTTTGTTCTGAACAGGACCACTGTTCTGCTGAGTTCGGTTTTTTTAATGTTGTGGAAATAAAAGGTTTCAGATTATACAAAAAAATATGTAAAGATAAGAATTTTATAGCTTCATGAATAAACTGTAGTATCAAAATGAATGTTTGGAGGTTTTCTTTTTGTTTCTGATGTGGAAAATCAAATTAGTTCTTAGCTGCTGACCAATGACACCTGGAGATTTCTTTCGTTCTCTTCCTTATAATCTGTAGGAAGTTGATCAGAACTCACTTGAAAAACCCACCAACTAAAGCTTCAAAAGACCTATCAACTAATTCAACACGTGTATCAAGAAAATTGATTCTTTTTTTTTTTTTTTGTATGTGGAAATCAAGCCTTTCAGAAATCAGTGCAGCAGAAAACAGCTGGATTTATACTCAAAGGAAAAAGATGATTTACTGTATCTTTGTTTTGGAGGGTTTAGAGGAATTCAGCAGGGAGGTTTTGTGGTTCTATACGGAGAAGCCAGCCCTGCCAATTGTGAATTAAGCCCCCACAAAATGGAAACTGTACATATTAGTGTGTGACAGCCATCATACAAAAATACGGATCAGATGAGTTTCCCTTGTTGTGCATCCAATTTTAACAATCCCAACTTTTTATTACTGTTATTTTAAAAATCCCAGCTGCACTGTGTTTTCAGGAAAAGAAACAGCAGAAACAGGTATGGCTGGGGCCTTTGCCCTTTTAAATCTTGCCTGTGGTACATCGGCACTTTCAGACTGTGCAGCTACCAAGATTAACATCTTCTGGAGAGTCTGGAAGCTGCCTTCCATAATACAAGGAATATGAAAGGGACAATGTTGACCTTCAGATGTGTTAATGGTGGACAAAGTCTGGGTCTTGGGTGTTCAAACAGGTGATTGGGCTGTCAGGAATAAAGCCTCCCCTCAAGAAGTGGCAAAGACTGCAAATGCCTACAAACAGTGCTTGTCTGATTGCTGTCTTCCACTGAGCCAAGTAAAACACTATTGGCAAATTACAAAACAGATGAACATGCTCCCATTTTTTGGCACATAAAAGGAAACCTGCTTTATCCAGCCACATCTGTTTCTTTGATTTAATTCCATGCTCATTCCTGTTAGCATTGGATGAGTGGTTTGGCAAACACATTGCAGCCTGCTTCACTGAAGAAAAAAAAAAAAAAGGCTTCCTGGGGAAATAAATCCCTGTATGAGACTTTGATGTGAATATACTTGGAAAATTATTTGATTAACCCCTCCTCCTCACCAGTGACTGCAATCTGGGGTGGAGCACAAACCTTATGTTAAGGGACTTGGTTCTTCACAAAAACTTTCTCTCCAGTCACCCTAGATGCTCTCACAGCAGGATTATGATTGCCTGCAAGATGCTTGCAGAGAAGCAGCAAATACATCCTGCTGGTTTGTAACGTAATTCCAGTGCAAGAGGTAAAACTTGAATGTAGTGCAATTCATTAATCTCTAAACTGTGCGACTACACAAACTGCAGGAGAATTATAACTCCTGGAAAGAGCATTCAGAAAAGGTGAAGGAGAGACGTGGAGTGAAAATTAGTGTTTCAGAACACAGAAACTACTAATTTAGAGCAGAAAACCGTAACTAAAAGTAGAATGACTGTAGACAGGGTGCACATACCATACGTGCTTTATAAAGACAGACTAAGCAGATAGCAAGAAATGCTCATAAACTCTGCATTTGTCCTGTGCTCATGAGCTGGAGCTTGTCAATCAATCAGCTAACAGCTAAGGATATGCGGCACTGCTCAAAATACTTTGATGTTAAATGGAACCTCACAGAGACAATTTAATGCACAAACTGCTGGGTGTGTCTGAAGTCATAACAGACACTTTAGAAAGTCACTTTAAGAACACATTTAGAGCATCAAACATGAGGCAAGGGGAAGATTTTCCACGATTAAAAAAAGTGACTATAATTATTCTGTCAGCAAATATTTAGCCCAATACCCTCCCCAAAAGCCAGCTGCTAGACCCCACTACACTGCACTTGTATACTTGAACTGGGATGAACTATGAGAAAATGAAGCATGCCAAGAAGAGACAGGCAGCTATCTCGAATTTGCACTGATCTGGGTTGACAAGAGTACCGCCTCTTCTGTGCACAGCTCATAAATGCCAGTGGGAATGCAGTTTTGGTGACAGAAGCAGAGAATCCCGCAAATATGTCTATAAATATGATGTGGGTCAGGGAACTCGTTTAAACATACTTTATGGCTTGAGGTGTCATCCAGACAGAAAGCACAAACAGGCTTCAAATAGCAGGCCCCTGAGCTTGAGGACTTTAAGACTTGAGAATGAGGAATGTCTTTAAAACAGGGTTTAAGCAGGATTTCAATGAATTAGAGTTCTGCAAAAGAGTGAATTCTGCAGTTTCCTCAAAAACTAGTACTAATGCCCAAAGGTCAATCTGTGGGTAACAGTCTATGACAGATTCAAGCTCCCTTAGATATAGATAGACAGATAGATAGATAGATAGACAGACAGAATGGCCAACTAGTAAGCATGAGCAAATAGTGCCTAAAATGTGATCCTGAAAGTTCTGTTCCTTAGGTTCATTTACTTCTTAGTCATCCTTTGCAATTACTCCCTGCATTTTTCTGTCTCCGTCCTATCTACAATTACTTCCTTCAGCCAAAGTGCAGCAAATTGGTCTTTCAGATGTCATCATTCCTTGAATCTCTTCCCTGACTGTCTTTCACTAAGGGCCTGACCCTGGTGTCCACCTCCTCCTTTGTCTTATATGAGTCTGGTGACTTTCTGCTCCTCTTTTTCTTCAGAAACTGCCTTCTCACACTGGCACTCTCACCAAGACACTTAAACACTTTTCCTTTAGTTCATCTGACTAATGTCCCTTCTGCTTTCATACTCCTCTTTAAAACCTATGTTGGCTGACTGTCCTCAGCTCCTCAGTGGTACCTACACTGAGCACAGTTGGGGTATGATATTATGAGATTTCTGGAACAGCAGTTTTGTTCATCTGTGCAATTTATAAGCTGCATGTAAATTTATACCGCAGAACAAATAAAATAAAATAGAAATATTAGTCTGATAGAAAGTCTTACCTTTCTTACTGTTTCCATAAGACAGTGGGTACTTTGAGTCTTTCGTACGCTGCTATTCCTCTATTATCTTTTTTTAAAAAATTCTCTGTGTGCATTTCTGAAAATAAAGGAAGTTGAGATAAGCCTTAAAATATAACAAAATTTTACTTTAAAATATTATTTTTCAGATCACTGTTGGATCTAGCATCTCATTCCAAACGACCTCATCTTCATGGTCTAACTTCTTACAAAGCAAATGTGCTGATTTTTCAAGTTAATGTTGGAATCATATTCTTCCAAGTACCCACCCACTGATATTCTTCACCTTGACATAATGAGATTTCTTTTCTTTCCACTCTTATTATATGTAACAAAATATTGACAGCCAGACTATGGATCATACAGTTACTGAGGGCCTTGGAAATGTATCACAGCAGAGGTTATGAAAATTTTTGTAGCACTTCTGAATTAATGCTAATCAGCATCTTCTACAGTGTTGTATCACTGAAAACAAAAGAAAAAAATACATAACAACAACAACAACAACAACAACAAAAAAAAAACGGGTTTCTCTGAAGACAGTAAAAATCAGAAAGAGTGAGGCAAAGTGGCAAATAACTATTTACAGCAATTTTTCGCCCTCTAGCTTGCATGCTGATCTGAATGCTTTCTCTCTCTCACATACAGATGCCTGATTTTCTGATTGCTTCTCTCCCTCTCTCTGTTCCCTGTCTGCTTCTACCCCTAACACATGTGCATACACACATGTTCCTTTTTGCAAACAGAAAAATCCCAGTGTGTCTTTGTATCACATGCTCTCTGACCTAATCTCTGATTAGTCTTGGATGACCCCTGCAATTCTGAAAGTCCTTCTTCTTGTTTCAGCTATGGGAAGCTCCGAACATTCACTTAATTTTCCATTATTCTTGAAGGACAAGGCACTCCTTCTCTTCCAGGACCTACCAGCCATCCCTCTTTTGGGCAGTGCTGCAGCCTGCCCTTCCCTATAGACATGCTCCTTCTCCCACTTCTTCCAGGCACCAGATAGCCAAACCTACCAGGACCCGGGCATGCTATGAGCCCAGGCCCCCAATGGCTGTTCTACACTAGCCCAACAAAATCAACTTCTATATCTTTTCCCCTGTACTCTCCATTTCCATTTAATTTAGTTTACCTCAATCTTCTAGCTTCTCTAATTTTTAATTCAGAGTATATTCTTAGTTCAGTATTACTGAAGTGCTACTGTAGTACTTCTGTACTGAAGTACTACTGTACTGCAGTACTGGTCTGCTTCAAAGTTTCACCGTTAGATGTTGTTTTAATTATATTTCTGTTTAGGATTAAGTCTCCATCCCAGTGGTCAAATTATTGACTAAATTGCTCAGAGTAGAGGCAAGATTTTACTTCTAAACCTTAGCAATACTGTTTTGCTGAATTAAAAATGCCAAAAAGAAAGTCAACAAAATCAAGCTAAGTATGAAATGAAGGTTAGGTTTTATTTTCTCACAGAAATTGAGAACTGAAGTAGAAGGAGATGCCTGACTGAAATGTTGCCACAATTCATGTCTAGGAATTGAATCTAGACCTTTGAGTCCTTTCCTGTTTCTTGAAAACCAACTTCCATGATTCATGTATGGAAAAATGTTCTTGGTGCTCAGTTTTAACTTGCACTTTAACTTTTAACTAAAGTGGCAATAATGACCTCATTTAACTTTGCCATCACCGGTATTCAAGTTGTAAAGAACGTTTTTGTTAAGGAGAAAATATTTCTGAGTAGTCACCAGGTGCTTTCCCTGGGAAAGCTTGCTTTGTATTTTCATTCAACAAATCACTCCCATGCCCATGTCTCTTGGGTCAGAAGTTACCAGCATATGCACCCACCTATGGCACAATAGAGGACAACCTTTGTGTCTCTACAGCTTTGTTCCTTGCTGACCAGTCCTTGTTTTTATCACTGCCTCTGTGGGCCTGTGGGACTGATCAAAGAGCAGCTCCCCAGGCAGAGGTCTGTGTTTTCTGGGCTGATAATGAGTCACGCATGAAGCTGGCTGACAACCCATCTGTCCACATATTTGCAGCCATGGATGGATACACAGAAATGAAGTACAATAACTTGTTCAAAACCTGTCTCATTTTATTTGAATCCCCACTCTCTCTGCTGGCGCTGTGCCACAGTGGTGTTTACTGACCTTTTGGAGCAGCACTGTGGGAGCAAAAATAGCTCCTTTCCAAGCCTGTGTCCAGATACCAAAAATGTGAGGCACGTGGTGGCTTTCAAACCTGTCATTAGATTTTCAGGATGAACTGAGACAGCCAGCCAGCACTGTCCCTGCTTCAGCAGCTCCTTGGATCTGCACAGGCATCCACCCCAAACATCTGTGCACCAATAACATACTGGCTGGTCCTGCATGGCAGTGTGCAAAGTGTGCTTGGCTTCCATTTGATAATGTTTCCAGACCATGTCTGTATGATGAGGCAGAGATGATCCCACAGTGCTCCCTGCAGTTATGGTCCAAAACACCCAGTGGGGGTACATAGGATCTCACCACATCTCCACCCCTGGACATGCGTGGGGGCATGCAGAACGCAGGTGCTCACAAAGCCAAGCTTTTCCTAGAGTGCAGCAAGCATCCCAGCTATGTGCAGCTGCTCAGAGTACCATTCTGCCCCCAAGCATCTTTCCCAGATACCCCTGGACACGGGCTGGTGATTCAAAAGGAATGACATAAAATACACCTACTGAGTCACCAGGCTGTTACAGTGACCACCCGGCAGAAAAACATATATGCCACTTCACCAAAGAAAGAGAGAACTGGGGCTGTTAAACCGAGAGAAGAGAAGGCTCCAGAGAAAGAAGGGGCCAGAATCTTGAAGAAGGTCTATAACAGGACAGAAGGAAATGTTTTCAAACTAAAAGAGGGGAGATTTTGATTGGATATAAGGAAGAAGATTTTTGCAGGAGTAGTGAGGCACTGGCATATGTTGCCCAGAAACTCCCCATCCCTGGAGATTCTCAAGGTCAGGCTGGTTGGGGCCTATTCATTGCAGTGGAGTTGGACTAGGTGACCTTTAAAGGTCCCTTACAAATCTAAAGATTCTGTGATTCTATGGTTAAGGCTCTTAAGTTCTGTGACAAGGAGAAACAAGATTAAATCATCTCTAATGAGCAGCCCTCAAGCTCTTATTTTTCTTTTTCGTTCAGCCCGTGGGATGGGAAGGTTTTGTTGTGCCTAGAGAAGAAAGAGGGCTTTGGCTACAGCAAAAGTCATCCTCAAGCAGGCTTAGATGAGATGTGGGAAAGTGGATGTACCCCAACTCAGTCAATAAACTTGGACCACTAAGAATTTTTTTTTTAATGTGGTGTGCAACTTATAAGTCCAGTTTCTAGTAAGAACTTTCCAAGTCCTTGCAAGATCTCTACCCGGCTGTGATATATCTGCACATTGCAAGGGCCTGAAAATAGTCTTCTTGGAGACACACAGATTATATTCAATCATCGGCCAACACATATGCAGAGCAAGCTTTAACAAAAACAAAACAAAGCAAGCCCTGCACTTTGATGTGAGAACACAGCTATTTCCTCAGTAGTTTATGACCATCTCTCTATCTCAGAAAAGGAGCTGCAGGAACAGGGCCACGTTTGCTGTTTTGTGTTGAAAGGCTGGGCTAACAGGAGATTAGCAGGAAGACAGTTCCAGGATGGATTATCCCTGTGCATAATGGTAAAGAAATGTCACTTATTGCAACACATACTGACACCAGGCTTGGAAGGCTGCCTTTGGCAGCGTGCTTTTCAGGCAAGATCTGTGGCTGTCCTTCCAGGCCTGTGAAGAAGAGCATGAGGTTTTGTTCTGGCACCATATGCTGGTGCCTTTGCAGCCTCAATGAAACCTCCCAAACCATCATTCTTTCCTCCTGAAAATTCATAGAATGAAGAGACTTCAACTCCCATCCTGCAATATTTAGTTAGCTCAAGTACTCCCACCCCAGGATGCTTCTTACAAGAGCTAAACTGATACTGTGAGACAGGCGAGCAGACAGGTAGCGAGAATGACCAGGTAAATCTAATCGCTTGAGACATTTGAGACATGAGTGGTATTTAATTTGTCCATACCATGGAACATGACAAAATAAATTAGTAACAGAGGAAAACATTACACAGTGCCATTGTGAGGTGAAGATATTTGTGTATTTAGTTGAAGTACTGCCTAATGTGAGTATCTGGGAATACCCATTGCAGCTACACACATTTTAATAATTTAAATGTCTTTATTTAAATTCTTTTAACACTTATAGTCATTCAACAATTGCTGTTTGTTTCTCTGTTTTTTGTTTTGTTTTGTTTTGTTTTAAAGAACACAGCTTTATTTTTCCTCTTTGGGGATACAAGGAGTATTCATGTTTCTGTAATAACCAGAATAAAGTCTAGAGACAAGAACTCAGGATTGGTGTTGTGCTCAATTATAAAAAGGAGAAAATAAATTATAGAAAGAAAACAATGCTATGCCCTTTGAATCTAGGTTTTTTTTTCCTACATCAAGAGGGCTACAGTAGCAGAAATTCCTCTTTTGATGCAAAAGGAGATTTGCAGGTATTGTGAGGGAAGCTGCATGTTTGTCAATTGGTCACAAGCAAGCCACTCAATAGATGAGATGAAGTGAGAGGATGAACAGACTGATGTGTTGCCTGTTTTCATTCTAATTGTGTCACGTAGCAAATAAAGTTGTGTTTATCTGTGAATGAATGAGAATGTTTTGCAATATTTTTGCATTGGATTCTTTAGAGGAATTTTCACTTGTGTCCCAGCAGATAGTGTCTCTGAAGAGGAAGCCTGGCTTTGGCTGTTACAGATGTCTGAAAGCTGGAGAAATTATAATTTTACCACTTGAGTGAAGGAATTTTATTTTTGCTCCCTGAGTGACACCATAGGCAATGTTGTTCACGACGAGCTCCTCCCATCATGCACTGTGCTGCCCTATTCATCTTCAGTACCTCACTAGGAAATGTAAATGACGGGATCTTTGGGTACTCATAGAAAAATGATACAAGATCTTAAAGACATGAACAAGATAATAAATGGCACTCATTTTCAGCAGTGGCATAGCTGTTAGAAGTGTTAAGCATCTTTGCTGCACTAATTCCTCTGAAACCAAAAAGAAGGAAAAAAAAAGAAACCAAAAAAAAGGAAAAAAAGTTAGTAAGAAAACATTCAACAGAATTACACAGAATATTTTAATCTGGACTCATAGGATGCACTGAATTGCCATTTGTGGTCAATATAATCTGTAGAGAGAAAAACTTTACTGTTGTGAAGCAGGTGTGTGCAAGGAGGCTTCCTGCACACGCATACTCTCTAGTGCTCAGACAGACCCAAAGGTTCTGCCACATTTCATTAGGAGAATTTACACTTGTAGACATGAAAGTATGCACAGACACTGCACCGTTGTCCTGAATGTTAAGGGACAGAGTCCTTTCATCCCTTTACAAAGAATTTAGACATAGCCTATGGGTTTCCTATCTTGATCTTTCCCAGGAAAGGAACAGCTTGAAGGACACACAGCAAACTCTGTAAGTACTATAGCTTAATGGGAGATGGTTGCACTAGAAGTGGCTGGTGCCCATGTCTTTGCATAGGAAATTTGCAGTTCTACCAGTCAGTGGTAGATAGATGCAGACAAAAGAAGTCCAAGCTCTTTGCCTGTCACATAGCTGCCATGTGCCAGCTTGGAAATTAAACTCATCAAGACACAGCCTCCTTGGACTCCAAAAATGATATAAAAATATCTACACAGATGAGAGAAAAGAGGTAGGTTTGAAGAAACCACGCACAAGAACAGTCCAGCCTATTGCAAAGTCTGTAATTTACTGCACTAAAAGGCATTGAAAGAGCTTGGTGGCTTCTGTAAAAGGCACATACACCCATGTACCATAGCAGAATTGGCTATTGATCTCTCTGCAGTGTAAGCATGAAAAGATGATAAGACCTCTCTGTAGAAGAAAATGCTTTCTCTCAAAACAGTGACAAATCACATAGGCCAGATATTTTGCTAATATTAGTCAAAAGGACAAAAAAAGACTTACAAATCCATGCTGTGACAGCAAGCAAAGTAAAAAGACAGGACAAAGCAAACCTCTGAGAGAACAGCTCCATAGAGATCCTGGTCTTCAGGCCACACCCAGCACAGATGCAGAAACGAAACCAAGATACCACAGAAACAGAAAAGAAGGGTCTACCTCCTCTGAAAGAGGGAGTGAAAAAACAAGTCACTAGGAAGTTGGGGAAGCAGCAGGAGAAACATTTTGAAGTGGAATTTTGCTTTGATCCTGATGATATATCTACATCTCCAAAATGGATGAGACACTTGGACCCATTCCCTGCTGTGTAAGAGTCTGTCCTTCAACTGATGAGCGCATGTGAAAACCCACAGATGCACTGAGAAAGGGAAGGCAGATGACATCAGGCTTGAATTCAGATAAAAAAATGTGCATGGAAGAGCAGTGGAAAACAAAACTCAGACTGCACCGTAGGAAAGTTTGGCGTTCCCTTTCAGTCCTGCAACAGACGGTTTTTTTGGCCCCAAATGGAGAACACCACATGTTGTTACAGATCAGCTGCCTCTCTGTGTACTCAGGCTGTCTATGATCACCATCTAGTAGGCAGGTTAAAACTAATTTGTAGCACTGCTGTGCCACATAGGACTCTTGCTCTACAGTGCTTCATCTGGCCCCAGCTGCTCGGATGCTCTGTGCCCATGTACTTCTCTGCGTCCATCAGACAGACCACAGCAGTCATTTCTTATGCATTCATGGAATCTAACCAAAACAGGTGCTCTTGGCACTGTTCCATAAAGAGAAAAAAAAGAAACACCAAGACCTTCAAGCCATATAAATGATCTTGAACAACTAAGATCCTTCAAAACATCTGCCCTCATAGGGGAAAGTTTTCATTTCATCTTGTCTTTTATTCTCTACCAGAGTGAGAGAATTGCCAGGGACTGGATGTACGAGCATCATCTTCACCCACAGGATTTACAAAATTAATACCAAAAGAGGTGCAAAATGAGTATTTCATGATGTCAGCCCTGACATTTTTCAGCAACTGATTACAAATACATTAATATATGAAATTTGAACTGTAAAGATTATCACGTGCTTTTAAAACATGATTTCACTACTTTCAAATGACCCATTGAAAACAATTTTCAAGACCAGACATCTTGTATTCTTTATGCTGTTATCATCACCATATCTGACATGCGTAACAGATCATTTGCTTCATCTTAATAGAATTCAGGTTTTTTTCTGATGGCATATAAAAACACATCTAGGAGTGTTGATTTTGCACCAAATGTCAGATCATTTAATTCTTCCAATTATTAAACACATGAGCTGTGATGGCAACACTGCATGCAATTTAGCTAGAGAAAGGTTAGAGGATAAGTGTTCAGAATACAGCCTGTGTGCATCCAAATTTCCCTACTCTTGGGGAAATAAAATACATCTGAGTGAAAATGTCATTCCCTTCTTGTCATTATTTCATTTTCAGGATGAAAATGAAAACAAAAAAGTTGATAGGATTATTGTATCAGAATATATGCAACATAATATTTTTTAAAAGTATTTTTAAATACTTTATAGTAAGTATTGTTGAATAAACACAGTAGAGTGTGCACAGTATGAATGTGCTCGACATCTCAAACAAGTTCATCCTTTCAAAGCTTGAGCACGCCTGACTACCAAAAATTCAGATCAGCAAAGGTACCTGTGTTCACAGGAGTGTCTTATAGCTTCTATTTGAAGCATCCCCCCTTTTGTCAGTCTGGTTGAAATCATTTTACTTGGAGTTGAGATTAGAGATAAATGCCAGGGAGTTGCCAGCTCATCCTTCCTCTCCTGTGTTCAAGATAAAGAGAAGTGTAGAGCATGTGTGGATCTAAGAGCTGCTCACAGCCGCTGAACATCAGAGGAGGTCTGAGCACACCCAGTGTGACTCCATGATGGCTGCACCTCTACCAGTACAAGGATGGCTGACAGCTGCTCCAAGCCCACAGGTTCTCTGCAAAACGTGGACATACAAAAATATGTTTATATTGTTTATGAAAAATATTGATCTTCTTTTCTAAAATACTGGTCTCTCCACTGGCTTGCATTTCAATGTTTATACCTCACACATTCCCTGTGTGATATAAATATTCTATATTCTCACAGAGGAAATCCTCTGTAAGAATTTGAATCTGAAGCAGACTGGATTGTATACTGCTGCAGATTAAAAACCTGTGAGTTGAAATACATATAAATAAATAATAAATAATTTTTATTCTAACTCTTTGTGTCTATAGAAATTAAAACACATGGGCATTAAAAAAAATCATCTATCTAATCCTAACATAATTAAAGTCCTATACATTTCAGTTGTCCTTAAAAAGCATGGCCTCTAATGTAACTCACTGATTGTCTTAATCACTGTGAAGACAGGATGCCTAGCAAGAGAACAGAGGCAATGGTAAGCAAAGATCACAGTGAGAATTTGAAGATCTGCACAGTAGAGTAAACTAGAAAAGTTTTGTGTATGATTTCATTGCATACATTTCAATAAAGACAGCAAATAAATCAGAATTGTTTTGCATGCATTAGATAAAAGACATTTTTCAGTGGTTACCAATGTGGTGACCTACTGCACAGATTTATACTGGCAATGCCAAAGAATTCATGCACTTTGAAATAATTTATTCAAGTCTAATTTTTCAACCTGGAATTTCTCATTTGATTATCAGTTCTGCCTTATCTTTTTACAGGCTTTTCGAAGGTGGCATAAATTGCATCTAGCTCTGATTGAGATTCATGCTAGAAAACAAAACTTTCACTCCGTCTGGAATGTAAAAGAACCTTTTCAAACTTGCAGTGTTTTTAATAGGAATTAATTAGCTTAACCTGGTACCTCACACATGCAGACAAAGAATGGATACCTAAATAATCTCAGTTTGTCTCTACCACAGATCTTGATAAAAGGTAATAGCTATATCAAACACAGTTTGCTGTGCTGCCCAGATAATACTCTTTTTTTTTTTTTTTTTTTTTTTTAAGTTATTTGTAGAGTAGACAGCACCAGCAGTGTGTCAGTACTGTGCAATCTAAAGACTCAAGCTAGCAGCAATTACTGCCAACCATACATCATGTGAGGACAATTTTCAAATCCAGTAATGGAAATCAGATGCCTGGCCATTGCTGGCTGCCTGGAGGGGCTGGGTTCTGAACAACTCCAGCTCTCTCAAGCTTGTTCCTCACAGGAGAGATTTTCATTCCCTTGAATCATTTTTGTGGCTCTCTTCTGGATGTATTCCTACAGGTCTATCTCTTGCTGGCACTGAGGACTCCACATCTGGATGCAGTACTCCAGGAACTCACCAGGTGTAGAGCAGAGGAGCAGGATCACCTCCCTCGACCTGCTGGCCATGCTTCTTTTGAAGGATACTGTTGACTTTCTGGTCTGTGAGGGCACGTTGTTGGCTCATATCCAGATTCCCATCCACCAGTACCCCCAGGTCTTTTTCAGCAGGGCTGTGCTCTATCCTTACATCCCACAGCTTGCATTAATGGTGAGGGTTGTCACTATCCAGGTTCAAGACCTTGCATTGGTTTTGTTGAACCTCATGAGGTTCTCCTGGGCCCACTGCTCAAGCCGGTCAAGATCTCTCTGGATGACATCCCAAGCCTCACGCATGTCAACAGCACCACTCAGCTTGGTGTCATCCACAGACTTGCTGAGGGTATGCCCAATTGCACTGTCAACATGCAGCATCATGGCGGCTGCAGCTCCTCACAGGGAGCGGAGGGGCAGCGCTGAGCTCTGCTCTGTGTGACAGCGACAGGGCCCGAGAGAACGGCATGGAGCTGTGTCAGGGGAGGGGCAGAGGGGGTTAGAGACAGGGTCTGCACCAGAGGGCAGTGGTATGGAACAGGCTGCCCAGGGCATTTGGACACCACTCTCAGACACAGGGTCTGATTTTTGGGTGGTCCTGCATGGAGCCAGGTGTTGGACTTAGTGATCCTTATGAATCCCTTCCAACTTGAGATATTCTATGATTCTTCTACACACGCTGCAAAACTCCTTTCTTCCAGCATGTGTATGCAGGTAGCATGGAGCAGGAAAGTACCTGAAGGGAAATGAACAGCAGAATGGGAAAGTTATGCACTCCTGTCGATATAGGTAGTAGAGTGAGTCTTAGAGGCAAAGAACAGAGGCTTGGATCCCAGAGCACAGGCATATTTTTGCACATCAAAGCTCAAGTTTAGTATGTTACATAGAAAATGGAACATAAATTTAGCTTTGAATGTCAAAGAATTTCTGTTGTAATTGGCCAGATTAATTTCTGGCATGAACAGACACAATTGTCATTTATTTTGATAATTTATGGCAGCAATTTATCCTTAACATAAGCACACTGACTTTGTTGCAGTTACATCATGGCTTAATTTAGCTTGATATTTTTATCAAGGGAAGGAACAGAATTGAAAGAATCATGTCTCAGTTCTCAGTTCAGGCATTTATTTTTTACTTTCACATTCTACATAAGCTGCATTTGCAGTGTACCCTGCAGCTACCTGTTTTCCTGTATTGTTATAGCATTATGTTTTTTTTCCCTTTCCTACTATTTGCATCAGGGTTATCAACAAAATTGTCATCTGTGATGTGTTTGCTGTCTTACAAGATTACAAACGACTGCTGCCTTGCACTCCTTCTGCTCTTCCTATGCCTTCTATATACTGAGTAGGATGTTTTCTGGACAGTGAACAATGACAAATAATCTATATTAAATGCTCTTTATGCATTTTTCAGCTTTGCACTGTTCTTTTCAATGACCTCACAGATAAATGTCCTAAACAGTAGCAGGGCAAATATCTTTATGTAAATACTTGATTACTTCAAAACATGTATATTCCACACATACTATAAAATTCATGATACAATCTTACTTCTCTTTTTAAAAAACTTTTTTTTTACTATTTCCAATTTTACAGAGTCATTACATAGTCGTTACAGAGAAAAGTAAACACAGTACTCAAAAATGTATGCCATGTACAAGGACACAAGTATCTGTTCCCTTTGCAAGGCAGATTCTTAGAACCTGCACAGTTGCCAAATTCAACAGCTTGAATTGTTTTATTATGTCTGCTTTACTCAAAATCTGGGCATATGCTGGCATGAATGTTTAACAAACACTGGTATTCTATTTCATGGCAATCTCTCTGGTATGGATACCCCTGGGAAACTCTTATTTCTTCTAGTTTGGGCACAGGATCACCGAAGAAGAGCCCAAGTTGTCAAAAATAATGTACGCATGTAGTGTATCTGGACTGCTAGAGAACAACAAAGAGGGGAGCATCCATGAAGGCACCTTAAAAAGACTGAAATCCTCTTCAAACTTGTGAGAGTAATTTTTAAACTGTCAGAATGCAATTACACATCAAGGTATGTCCAGAGATGTCTGTGATATGGTTTTCACAAACCTTGGACCACAGCACATGGCCCTGCAGGAGGCCAGGACAGAAAGGAGGCTCCAAGGCAATTGATAGCCTCCTCCAAGCACTGGAAATATGGAGAATTGGCTTGCAGCCCTACCTGCTCTTCACCAGTTCTTCTGTCCCCCACGCACCAGAGTTCATTGTTGCTAAAGGCAATTATCTACAGAACAAGGAAGGATGTAGTCACTGAGTAGGTCAGAAAACTAGAGGCCCTTGTACACTGTGTATTCTGAATTCCTGCCACAGATGCCCTATCACAGTAATTAGCTGAAGTATGATGATGTTTTGATATCTTCATACACAAGCAATTATATTCAGTAAATTTAATGTGGCATCAGAAATCTTCCTGCAGGCCGGGTGAGCGGACCTCACACAAAGCAGGTGAGGCCCTCTCTGATAAGGTCCCGTCAGAGATGCACGGTCTGGTTCTCTTTGTCTGCTTGCTCATCACCTCTGCTGCTTCAGCTCTGCACAGGAAGATTTTCACATCCTTCTAATTACGCTTGCATTTAACAGACTTCTACAGAGCTACTGTTCAACAGAACAGCCACAACAAACCAAATCTAGGCTGCCAGTTCGGGCAACAGGCTTGCTTGCTTTGAGGATTTGCCTTTCCCTAGCACCAAGATCACCAATGGTAAGCAATGGCCTTCAGTTCATAATAGCTATCCCACATCAGGCCTGTATGTCTTTGGCCCTCCAAAAACGAAAGTCCTCAGAGACTGCTTTTGGAGGTTTTTTTTCTTTTTCTTTTTTCTTTATTGGGCTTTCCACATCCCTGGAAAAATGTCTGCAATATCTTTCATAAACATCATCATTTATTAATGTACTGCAAGTCTGAAACAGCCCGGTTGTTTGGGTGCTTGGTAATGTCTGAGGTTAGCTCATTTATAAAGAGGAGCAATGCTGGAAAGTGTTTCTCTTCAGAGAACCCTGCTGATGAAAAGTTGCTTAGAGCTCATCCAAAATTCTGTCTCACACCGGATCTTTAATATAGTTTCTTTTGGATGAATTTACAGTATGTTTTTTTTTTTCTGTCTAATACCACTAATATATTCATATGCATTATTTTAATGTAGAGATTTTTTTTTTTTTTCCTGATGTGTGAAAGACGGAGAAATAGCACCTGGGAAATTTGGCTGGCATTTCTGTAAAAATGTAACAATAGTGTGACAGATTAACCATGTGAGCATTGGTATTTAACTTGACTTTCTTTTCATTTACTAATTTCAAAAGGTAATTTGAATATTCATAAGGTGGCAAGACTCATTAAAAAAACATCTTCCATGAGTGAAATACCGTAAAAATAAGCCTGTATGCTTGCAGGTTGAACAAATACAGCAGAAGCCAGAAGAGAGGAACCCACAAAAAGCATCACCTTTCTCTTTTCTAAACATATGCATAAGGGAAGTATTAGGTTCATCATTATTAATTCAAGAGAGTTACATGGGAAATTCACTTCCCATAGCAACAGCTGTTTTAGAGGTTAAAGCAAGATTAAAGAGAACCTATTTCATCCCTCTCTTGCTTTAAATGAATGGTTATCTGCTAAATTAGCAGGCCAAAATAGGCATTTCTGTGAACACAAGCATCTCTCTGCAAAAATTATATTATTTCTGTGGTTAGGGTTTTCTTATCTGATAATGGGCAATCATATGCCATACTGCAAGTTTCTGTGTAATTACTAATTTACCACTTCAGTTCTTCATGGTTAGCCAGAAAGGCCCTTAAGTAAGTAAAAAGGAATGCAAAAATGTTAATAATCTCAAGATGTTAAAATTTGATTTGTACCTAATTCCATTAGTATATGCAGTCCAAATTAAAATGTAACACTAGATTTTCTGAATTTATTGGTTTTTAAAAATACAATAAAAATAAGTTTGTATTAGAAAAATGCTATAACTCAATTTTGATCCTAGCTCTAGCTCTGTTAATAGAAAACTGGAGGCAAGTAATGACTTCTACAAATGAGAAATTATCAGAAATTATTAAGTAACATCCAAAAATTTGTAAGGCATAAAGAAGTGAAGAAAAAAGATTTCATTTCTTTCTCTGCACAAAGATATTAGATGCAAATCCTCAAAAGCTTAGATATTTAAGCCCTACAGAGGGCCCAGATTCATCTCTTCTTACCGAAGGATCCTAAATTAGGACCCAACAAAGACTTCCTCTATAAGTCCTTCAGGGAATTTGAGGGGTACCAGAAAATAACACTATTTCCCTGAAGGCCAAATAACCTTCTGAAGAAGTCTACCTGTTGCTATTGGGATGCTGGGAAGGAAAGGCAAAATTTCAAGCAGCTCTCTGCACAGGAGTGGATCATGACGAGTTTGGCGCCTCGGCACTTGTGATGAGCAAGACCTCTGCTCTTAGGGATGTGTCAGGTGGCACTGACAAACAAGGGGAGGGAGGGAGGGAGGGACAGAGAGGAACTGGAAAAAATTGTGACAAAGGACTATGTACTCATGAATTTTTTATATAGGCATGTCCTGACAGTACTTGCAAATTTATTAACTGATTTATTTTACTTATGTTAATCAGATCACGTAGTGATCAGCATGGAAGAACCATTTGTTTTTGAAGTAACTTAAATAAAGAGCAGATGGTGGCTTGGTGAGCAGGGACTGAATTTTTTCTCAGTTCCAGGTTCATAGTCACAACTTATTTATTAGAATCTAAACCAGAATATATCTTATTTGAGCCAATAATCACAAAAAAAAAAAAAAAAAAAAAAAATATCTGCATGGAAAAGCCTATAAATGATAGCTGATAGTCAGGGTATTGATTAATCTAATTTTCAGTGGAAGGGACTGAAACGTCCTGGCTGCTTGGATCCTGGCATATTTGATTTACATCTCTTACATTTCTGGAAAAAGTCAGTTAGGAGGCTGCACAGAGTCCTTGATTGCCCCCCAGCAAAGGCATCTGCTGGGATGTGGGAAACTCAGGTTCAGGTCTCCATTTCAAGCATTTCACAGTACATCTCTGCATAAGGAAAGTTCAAAAGCACCAAACTCCCTGAGAAGGTAGCAGCAAGATATTTGGTATATCTGCCTAGAGCGCAGGATAGCAGTTTCTAGATCTCTTCCTAAAACAGTAGGGGAGGGAGCTTAATACTGTTTGTATCTCAGGGATGACTGAGATCCTGGCCTCTCATTCTGGCATGCTTGTCACTTGATCCCATGCAACACAAGGGAAATCACCAACAGAGAGGTTCCACAAAGGAGTAGAGCAGCTTGCTGTAGTGAAGGCACCATATAGGCATTACAGCATACATCTGAACAAGCTTGCAGAGGTTTTGTGTGAATGCAGCTGATGCTCTCTTATGAGAGGACATGTCTAAAGTGAGCTTCTCTATTACCTTTGGTTATGATGTTACAGGTCATAGATACTGATTTCTTCAGAGCACCAAAGGAATGAAACAACTTCAACCAGGTACACACGATCTGCAATGCCCTATCTCTCTTGCTCCACCAACTTTCTTTGCACATCTTTCTAAAAGCTGAGCCTATGGCCAGAGGCAGGCTGAGCAAGAAGCACTTAGGAAACCAAAAAGAGAATTAATCTCCTTTGGAAAGATCCTCTGCTACAGCACATCCTCATGAATAGGCCATGACTTCCTGACAGATTATTTTCCAGTGGCACAGGAGTACAACGTGTTCATGCCAGTCGAGGAAGAGCATTTAGGTGCTCCCCACTAAAACAGCTAAATTCTTCAGGCAAATGAAGTTGCTCAATCTGTCTGGCTTGCCAAACCTCTCTCCTCTCTAGGGAGAGTTTCATTACAAAGAGGGCTTCCCCTTTCTTTCACAGAACACTTTCAGTCATTCAAATGCAAGCTCTCTCTTCAGATCTTATCATTGTTAGAAATGCATACCTTTCTTGTAGTTAAAACAGTCATTGTTAGAAATAAAAACAAAACATCTGCGTGTGTGGGAAAGTGGGAGCTAGCACAAGTAGTCACGACTGCAAATGGACACCACTTTTCTTTCCAAGTGAATATGACCCCAGACAGTAGGACAAGGCTGTATGCTGGCAGTCCTTAAAGTACAAAAATAAAGCCCCACTTCAAATACATTTGCCACTAGAAATAGAAAAGTATTCTCTATATTTATATTATATTAGTGGTTGGTTTTGGAAGTTTTGCCAGAAGTCATCCAGAAATAAAATAAAATAAATAAAATAAAAAAAAATAAAAAATAAAAAAGGAAAGAAATGAAATGGGAAAAAAAGAAAAAGACAGGAACAAAAGTTTTACATGAATCATCCATGTCATGGTCTTCATAAGCCTACATCATTACCAAAGTATGTCCCAAATTGCTGTATGAATACCAGACTTAAAACACTGGTGGGAAAAAAAGGGTAGAAAGTTATGTCAGAGTACAACTGGTACTAATATGATGGCAAAACAACATCATTCTGTTAGTCTGAGAAGTTTCTGTGGTGATATTCTAAAACATGTGACTTTGATACAATAACAGATGTGGTAATACACTATTTTACATACAATGCGGTGCCTTCAGCAATCCACAGCAACGAAAGCACAAATCATAAGTGCAAAATAAGGTTGAACTTATAAATTTCTTAATACTTTCTATAAAGCATTACAACGGCAATACTCACTACAGATCTGATTGAGGGAGCCTCTAAATGAAGCTGCTGACACATGGAAATTCTTTTGATTACACCTTAAAATGGAAAAGGCCAATTTATGGAAGTGTTGTACTTGTCTTTCAACAGCTATCTCATGGAATGGTTTATAGTTTTGTCATAATCTTAGTTATAGAATGGAGGTTTATGAGCACTTGCTAGCAGACTTATTAAATTATCACCCACAAAATGAAGATAAGCACATTCATTCCTTTTGATGACTTTTTTTCCTTGATTATTATTAACCTTAAGAAAATGGGAGCAATCACAAGAACATCTAGCCCTGGAGGTTTTCAAAACTAGGATGTATAAAGACCTGAAGCACCTGACCTCATAGCTGTCACTGTTTGGTACAAGATGAGCAGCTACAGGTGATACACAGTTGGATCTACTATTCACTAAGAAGAAAGAATTGGTCATGTGTCTGATAATCAGTGGCAACGTTGGCTACAGTGACAATGAAACAGTTGAGTTCAAGATCCAAAACAGGGTAAGGACAGAAGCAGCAGAGTAGAGGAAAGCAAACTTGAGATTATTCAGGGAGCTGGTAGGTGGCAACACCATAGCTCTGAAGGGTGAAGGACCTGGCAGGTCTTTAAAGAATGGTTCATTCCAACACTCAGAAAGCAGAGAGGACTTATCAGTATATTTGTTTAGATGTACTCAATGCCTTTGCCTGTCTTCATTAACAAGGTCTCCCAGGCCTCTAGTAAACAAAAGGGTTAAAACAGGGAAGTACCTAACAGAAATGGATGAAAACTGAGTCAGAAATAACAGATTTTTTCTGTTATTTTGTCTGACCCAGACAAAATCTTAGCCCTTAGCACATGGAGGAGCAAAACTTGGTTTCAGGCATGGATTTACTAGAGGTAAATCATTTCTGACAACCTGATATTCTCCTTTGAGAGAATGCATGGATTTCTAGGTAAGTGGATCATAGTGTCTGTCATTTACTGTACTGTAACAAAGCTTTCAGTCTTGTTTTCCAGAATAATGCTGTATCCAAGTTAAAGTATGGATGAGTGGAAAAAACAAATGAATAAAAAAGTGGTTGGATAACTGATTAGTAGGTAATGGTTAGTGGGTTCTACTCTACATGCAGGCCAGTGACAATGGAGCACTGCAGATATCTGTACCAGAATTTGTCCTGTTTTATTGCCCTTAGCAGTGACTTGGAAGAGGTCACAGTACAACATCATCAGGCTTGCAGTTGACATCAACCTGGGGTGACCAGTCAATACACTCAAGGGCAGGGATGCCATCCAGGGGGATCAGAGCAGGCTGGAGGAATGGGCCAGTTTTATGAAATTCAATGAAGAATTGTTGGACACCCTGGAAGAACACAACTGTCCATATGATTGCAATGGGAATCACATTTAGACTCCTCATCCATCCTGTGTACGTATCAGTGCTGCCAAAAACCTGCCATTCTTTTTTCACTGCCTAGCTGCATTATAATTCACTCCTTCTTCACTTGGTCTTTTTATACACTAGCAGGTCCAATTTAAAGCTCTACAGTAGTACACTGCTACTGTAGGAGAAAGAGGAAGAAACAGAGAATGGACACAGCAGCATATGAAAATTGTTACAGTTCCATACCAGCATCCACTAATGTCGTACATGTATGCACATTTTTAGATTCTCAGGCAATTCCTTTTACAGTTTTTGTCCACCTGCTGGAGAAGAGGTGGGGGGCAAGTATCACTCACAGATTAATTAAATTAATCATACTCGTGGGCCAAGGTATTGTCATAGGAATTTCAATCTTCAGTGATTTTGCCAAAGAGAGCCTAGGAGCTTTCCTAAGCATCCTCAATCACACACACTCTTCATAACAGGAGCTAAAAATATTAAAGTCATTGGCACACCAAACTGACAGAATAGCTAAAACTTTAGTCTGCTAAAGGCATTAAAATGGAGAAAATCTATCCTACAGACATTGTCAATACATTTGAGCAGTTCTACTGGAGTCTAGAGAAAGAAACTTAATGCAAGAAAGGTGCAAAACATATTTTGAGTTCCTCAAGTATAAAAGTTGCTTTACTTACCAAAATGAGAAGGAAGAAGAAGAGTGGAGAAATTTGACGAGACTCGTAAAATCTCTGAGACTTAAATATCCATGAGGTAGGAATCTCACAGTTAGGAACTCGCAGGAAACATCCATGGCCAGATTTCCAAGGGCATTGAGATGTCTGTGCGTCATTGAGGCCCTTTGGAAAAAAATCAAAGTAAGGACCAGAAGAACGTAAGGATGAGTTCTGTGACCTAACTTACCATGTTATGTGCCCACGATAAAAGCATCAACTCACAAAATCATTGCACTACATTTTCTCGTGATGGTAGATACATAATGATCTATTTCTTTCATAGCAGAATACATTGGTCATTTCAAATTCTGTCCTGTGTCTGAAGAAGTGTCTCAGTGCTGACAATGCAAAGCATCTCTTCAGGCACAGATAATTATCAGTATTCCTCCTGCCTGTCTCATGTGGAGCCTGGTCGGGCTGCAGCCCCAGAGCTCATCAACACAAAAGGGGGAGAAGAGAGGCTACATTTTTAATCTTTAATTGGAGGTGGGAGATAATGTGAGCGTAGCTTCTAAACCCACATCTCAGTCCTTCATGAATGCACTGACTACAGAGCCAGAGGATGTGCTACCAAGGCAGAGGAGAGAAGGGAGATAGGAGGAGGTGCTACCATCCCTGTCGGGCAAAGATGTTTAACATTTCATCCTGAGCGTAGGAGATAAATTTCCTGACATTTTGGGTAAGGTACCCAAGAAAGGGGTAGAATATCA
The DNA here is from genome assembly GCF_987193195.1 of Phasianus colchicus. Classification (NCBI taxonomy): domain Eukaryota; kingdom Metazoa; phylum Chordata; class Aves; order Galliformes; family Phasianidae; genus Phasianus; species Phasianus colchicus. The sequence goes on from NC_143437.1 coordinate 78,674,174, forward strand.
ATATTATTGCTCTCTTCAGTGTTACCCACTGTATTCCCACCCCAGCCAGTGCTCCAAGTGGGCATGGAAAGCAGAGAACAAGCCAAATTCTCCTGAAGTGCTCCAGACAGAGCCAGCATATCTAACCTGGCTTATACAAATCTCAGTTTCTGAATGGATGCCCAAATCCAAACTGAAGAATGACCATAACCCTGAAAACTTTTTCACCCAACACAATGAGAAAAATACTGAAGATAGAATCTTTTCTTGATAGTGAAGATTTTAGACTCCTCAAGAGTCAATCTATTTCTCGTGGAAATAGGCATAAAATTCTAGTCTTGGTATTTTTTCAAAGAAGAAAACTGAAGTTGTTTATATTGCAGGTCAGACAGATGTTCTATGCAAGGAGCCAAATCATTACTATTATGCTTGTGTTTTATTGCAGGGCCAGGACCCCACTGTAAGAGACAACATATAAAAACAGAACTTATGTCCTTCCTGACATAAGTCTGAGTAAATCACTGGCTTCAGTGTGAATATTCACGCCACAAAAAAGACAGTTAATTTGTGCTAATGAATAAACCATCTATAAATTTTTACATTCACATGCGCACACACAAACATACATCAAAACAAACAAACAAACAAACAAAACCATGAAAGCATCAGGCTATAAAGCCTAGTTTTACCAAGAAAATAACCTCATGCATTTCTAGCAAACAACAGCTTGTCTTTCTTGGAAAAAAAGAGAGCCTTTCTTTTCTTTTGCTTTGACATTTATTTGTATTGGTATTTCCAAGGAGGCAGGCTGGACACATACCTGGAATAGCAAACTTAGGCAACATAAATGTTGATTATAAAACTATTTAAATTTTATATTGTACTTCTTACTTGCAAATATGATTAAACAGTAAATAAAAACCTGCTAGCAAGCAACTCTTAAAATATGACTCTGATTAGACCAAAGTATTTTAATCTGTAGACAAGTTCTATTAACCATGCACACTAATTTGTTTTGCTGATGGTCATGATGGAGCTTTACCAAAGAGCTAGCCAAAACTTGCCACAAAATTGGAAATGTCCTAGAAATTGCATGAGAAAACTACTTTCTTGCCTTCTTTCAATCTTAAATAAATACTAGGGTACTGTGTGTGCTGAAAGGGAATCATTTATGTTGGACTAAAACAGGGAAGGAAAAAAAGATGCAAAGGCCAGAATAAAAGTAGGCTTGATGCCTGGAAATAAATATTAATATATTTGAAAAAAAAATATTTCAAAGTAAGGATTTGAAAAATGGAAAGTCCAAACCAAAACTAAGGAAGGAACTTAATATAATTCAGTTCTACAACTAAGTGGTATAATAGCAGCCCAAAGCAGAGCAAGGTTGCTCCTGAGATCAGGAAAAACAAGATAAATTTGTACTCCTTAGCTGTTCTGATGTGAATCTTGAATAACTCATTTGCTTTCTACAGATTTGGTCCAGAATTAGGCAAAAATATTTTGTCTTAAACTCTGCAGATTGAGGTGTTCGCAATGTGGCCTCCTTGAAAAAGCACAGAGATTACCTGCCAACTGACTTGCAGGATCATGGGTTTTATCTGATTGAAATGAAAGCAAAATCTAGGCCCACAAAAATGCACATTCATCATCTTCACTTTTTTCATTGGCAGCAGTATAAGGATTTCCCAGTTTAGATAAAGGAATGTTCCTGATCTGCCTGGACATGCCAAACATCACTACTCTCTGTAGTAAAGACAGAGAGTGAGATGGTAGCATACACCAGACAATGAATGATACAAACTCTGTTAGTTTTCCACCGCAAAATTTGGGAAGATTTTTTCTTCAAGCACTTTCTATAGCTTTTCCATTGCGAAAATAAAGAAATACCAGGCTAAAGCTGCTAAGTGTTACGTGATGGTGATTTGATTATCAGATGGTGATAAAAGGCTGAACACTGCCATGAAATCATGACTGAAGTGAGGATCTTTCTGGTATTCTACTTTGCAATATATATTATGGGATAATTTTTTGTTGGTTTTGCTGTTTCATGATGAGCAATCTCTCTTTTGTGGACACAAAATAAAGAAGAATTAGGTAATCGGGCTTATAACAATGCGCCAGAAAAGCAGGGGTCTATTTAATACAATGGAGTCAGAAAATGTTAGCGAAGAAGGACCAAGAGGCTTTATTGAGGACTTATTTGTAAAGGCAAAGATAGAATGACTGCAGAAAGAGATCAAAGTGCAAGGGCAGAACACAGGAAGGCCCAAGGAAGAGAAAAGGTACTGAACTGTAAGTACTGCACTAAGGGAAAGAAAATTATCCAGAAATGAAAAAAGATAAGAGCAGAGAAAGCTAACAGAAAATATAAGTAAAATATTTTCAAAAGATGATATTTTAAAATGTTACATAATGAAGTCTTTTGAGAAACCATGCCATTAAAAAAAAAAAAAAAAAGTCAAACACTGAATGAACAGGAAAACCCACTGAGCTGGAGAAACAGGCTAATCTGAAGCAAAGAATGATGAGAAAAAAAACATAAAATGGGTAAACAGAAAGAGAGAAAATGGGATTCTAGACAAATACTGAAGGACTTGTACTGTATATAAGGCAAATTACATGACAGGCAAAGGAGCAATTAGAAGAAAAGTCTGTCATTTAATGCTAGGAGCTGGTTAGAACCCAAGAGGATGAGAAATGTGGTTTAAGTGGTTTCTCTAAGATCAGTATCCCAGAAGCCCAGCTAAAGAATATAAACAGAAAGATGGTGTCAATCACACCAGTTGGAAGCAAAATGGCACAGAAATCACTTAACTTCATCCCTGAAGGCTAAATGTTGATTCCAACTTTGTTTTAAGTTTTCAGAGTACACTTTAGAGAATCTTTCTGTTCCATTTGCTGCCCAGAGCCTTTGACATTCCTCTTCTTAATTTTCTTCCTTTTTTCATAACTAAAAGATTACTGATCAAACGTAGGTCAACAAATATCAAACACATTTGGTCAAGGACAGTGTGTGATCTCAAAACATCTCACTTCTTGGCAGTGATGGAGAACAAGAAGATTGGGGCTGGGACAAGATGAGCTTATTATTTTTAAAGAAAGGTATTTGTATTTAGTCATACATTCCATCTAAGACCTCCTATTCAAAGGTTTGTAATCCTAGCTGGCTGTACTTCATTAGTCCCCGTGGGACTTAGGGTTTAATTGTCATGTTTAGTCATTGGAAAACTCTCTTCCATACAGACATCTGGTGGTCCAAGCAGCTAAACACAGGCATAGCCTCTTCTTTCTGAGAGGAGACTGCATTTCAAGCTACAGTGTGTTAGAATCCTCCAGGTTCATTTCAGTTGTCAAGGATCAACAAAGCACAAGACAGCAATACCTTGATGCCAGCTACTAAGAATTCCAGCTCACTGAAAACTCCCTGAAAACTCCAGCTAAGCTTCATAAAAACTGTTAATATTATTAAGTTATAAAGTAAAAATAAATGCAAAGAGCTTATCTAAAAAAATATTAATACATGATTCTATGATTTACTGGGGACTGTGGGCTTGGGACGGTTCACCTTTCCCTGTGCAGCACTCCCAGAGCTGGTCTTCTAGGGAAGAAGAGGGACCTCTGCAGTGATTATAGAAAGCAGATGACTAAAGTTTGATTTAAGGCTATCTGGAACAAGCTGCCCAGGAAAGCAGTTGAGTCACCATCCCTGGAGGTGTTTAAGGAAAGAGTAGGTGTAGTATTGATGGACATGGCTTAGTGGTAAATATTGGTGGTAAGTTGGCAGTTGTAATAAATGGTCTTGGAGGTCTTCTCCAATCTTTATGATCCCATGATTCTATGTAAGTGCGCATATAAATATATAATCACAGTTGTATGCTCATCTAGATATCTTTCATAGATATACCACAGCATCAATCAACACAGATGTATCACCACCAATTTATAATGTTCAGAACACTTTCTAAACAGTTGTAATCTTCTAGATCAAGAAAAGGAGAAGAAAAAATGATCTTCTTTTTGGAGGTACCCCTTAGAGGGGGGGGCTGGTATAACATAGCTGTATGCTGCACTTTATGGTAACATATGAGTATGCATAGCATCAACTTCAATAGAACACTGGAAAAAGTGGAAATTCTCCAAAGCCTCATTGAGTCAGGTGTTGCCGCTCTCTCTGTATCATTCGTTTTCTACCCCATAAGATGCTGCTTTGCCAGCGAAACCGACCCTAACCAGGCCGGGGCCAAATGCTCACACAGACCCCAAGTATAGGTGAAGCAAAATGGCGTTTATTAAAATGTAGCAGGCACTTAAATATTCTTGTCCCGCTTTGTCTACACCCCTTGCATACACGCTGTCCTATTATGGGACAGCACCTGGCAAGCCCTGAGCATAGGGAACCTGACCCCGTCACATACCGTCTCCTCGCCACGCCTACTACAGTCAGGCATGCTCAAGAATATTTGAGTTCCCCTATTGCTGCAGAGACCTGAACCATCTCATCCTATCTGCTCCACTACAGAGCTTTGCCCAACACCATCCACTATAATGACTACCTTTGTTGGTTTGCAAGGAAATTATTTGTGCATATTTCATACATAACAATCTGTATATTTCCAGACAGAATGCACAAGCTTAACTGATTCTGTTTTCCACATGCACAATAGAGCATCCGGATTAGATGAGACCTACTGTTTTTACACCTGAGTTTTTCTTGTAGTGAGCCCAAATAGCCTGGAACACCCCAACATTTTATGCACTCTAGAATGCAGGAATGTCTTGGATCCCCACACATCCAGGAAATCAGATGGGCCAATGTCTGCACCCAAAGCGAAAAGAATGAAGACTAGTCCTGTTGGCAGTCTCCGATCCATGTCTCAGCTAAAACAGTGATGTGATGCATCTTTCAATTAAAAGGATTGTTAGTGCAATTACACTCAGTTATTTTTTTTTTGGGGGGGGGGAAGGAGAGGGGAGTGGGGTTGAAAGGGGGCTTTTCATATTTGAAGATTTCTATTTGCAATGACCAATTTTGGAATTGTGTACAGTGACTTCTTTCCTGTACACAAACCACACCACAAAATTTCTTTGTATGTACATTTGTTTCTGTAGACTCATAGATCTATTTTTGTACATGTCAGTGACAAATGCAATTTAAAAACTATTTTCCAGTAAGGTTTTTTTCCATTATTTCTTTCATTACTGAAAGTAATGTCATTATTACTGAATTTTATTTATCTCTACCACCTCAAAAACAACACTACAGACGCTGATGAAGACACAGGCTTTTACCAAAGAACTTCATTGATGTTTCTGCATCAACTGTGATTCTTGGCCACTCATGCCAGTGCTTTCCAGCCTTAGCTGATGAAGTCATACCCACAATATCAACAAAGAGAAATTCAACTTCTGCCCATTAGGAGTTCTCTTCAGTGCACTCCTTAAAGAAGATTATGGTTCCAGATTAGAAAGAGCCTGAGTTCATTTCAGTTGTCATTGCAAGCATCTGTGTGCCATATATCCCCTGAAGAGAAGACAAAGCACTGCTTGAAAGATTAAGAACCCTAGGTTACATATTTTTGTGTTTCTCTGGTTCACCAAATACTGAATGACTAATACCAATGGTTAGGCTTGCTGGGTGATTGTGGGATGCAGAGCTCAGAACATTTGTCATCTCCAACTGCTTGCCTAAAAAAAGATAGAGGGAAGATGGATGGTATTTCCACATTGTAACTTTATATCTTGAGACTTATAATGATTCAGTAAATTTATTAGGGCAATTGACAGTCAACGACCATGACAGTCATTATAACAAGTGTGTAAATAGATTTAAAAAATCATGAAGTATTCCTCCCAGTTTTAAGTTCAGCTTGCATTTAATGTGTGCATGTATGCATATCTGTCTGTTCATGCAACCAACAGCCCATTCCTGTCCTTTCTAGCAGCTTATGAAGCTGTTGGATGATTTCATTTAAATTTGACAAAACACTGGAGCTCTCAGTGGCGTTCATTCACATTTCCACAACATGCAGGCTAAGTTGTGGTGCAGAACCCATGTCTGCTCTTACTACAGAGCAGAGTCCTCAAGCCAATTTCCTCAGTTCCAAATCTTGATTTCTCCTACTCTATTTGTCCTGGACTGGAGCCTGGTACTGGATGTAGCACTTTATTATTTATTTATTGGTGGGCACTTAATTCTTCATTTCCTACCAGTTTCCCTGGAGGTGGGAGGAGAGACACAGTTTGTGTCCCCAGTGAAATAAAGGCTGCAGAAGACCATAAATCTTCCAGGCATGCACTAGGACACTCAGCTCTGCTAACTCCAAGTCAGTTGCTTCAGAGCCTGTTCCTTTTTACAGCTCCCTCTCACTTTCACTGATGGTCTCTGTCATGGTAAAATATTCATATGCATTTATTTCCACTTCCTTTCTAGGATGCACCAAAAAAATTTCTTCCTTGATATTTTTTTAATGCTGACAAGACTTTCACAGATCACAGATGATCAGCTTTATGCTGTTGTAAGTATTCAGTGGCATTCAAAAAGAAAAAAAATTCACTCTTCCATCAAAAAATGGTGCTTTTATTGAGTATGAAACATTTGGGAGTTGTGTAAGTTTTAGCAGCCTACAATGGAAGACAATAAAAATTAATGATCTTCTTTTCTTTTTGTGTTAATAAATTTATTTTATTACAGCAAAATTTTGCTTTTCAACAGTTTTTCTATTATTTCACTTAAACTTCTAGATTGTAATTTTAGTATTATATACCTATACATATTTCATTTTTATACAGCAGTTTTGACATTATCCAACTGAAATATTGCAGTGGCTCCGAATGTAATTTTTTCTGGAACAACAGGCCCATAACTCACTTATATTCTCCTTATAAACTACATTCTGTAGAGCTCAGCAAATAATAGAGTTTGTAGTCTGGGACTGAACCAAAAAAACATTAAAAGAGAAATTTAGTTCAAACCAAATCAAAACAGAAACTGACTTTACAAAAATAAATGAAGAATTGGCTAGGTTATTAGCAAAAATGAAGTTTTCATTTTCTTTTAAAGATTTTAACGTCTCTGCCCTGACATGTTTTAGCCACTGATTTGTCATGCTCATCTCATCTCATCTTCATAAATGGTTTCTGTTCACGTTAAATCTCATTTTTGGTGAACATAATGGGAAAAAATCTTTGTGATTCAGACTTTGTTCTTCAGGCCTGTGCAGGAAGGCCTCTGATCTCTGGAGGCATCCAAGCATGAGTTAGTCCCTCTCATGCTCTAGCTTTCTTTTCTTTCTCATATTAACATGAGCTGAATCCATTTCATACGAGCTTCTGGCCAGCCTCCACCTTCACTGCACTCATCATTCTTGATCAGAAGAGCTGCATCAGCTTAACATGAAATTTGACAGATTTTCGTGAGGGAGAACCCAAAGAGTAGCTGTCAGTCATCACATTCTCGGAAAAGGGAGGTTTTGGAGTTGCCCAGTTCCTAAAGGGACTTAGCTATCACCAGAAATCCTTTTGATCTTTGTAGGGGTCACAGTGGCATCTTGCTCTAATTACTAACGTTGTTCTGAAAACTGAAGAGTGAAAGAATCATGGGACTTGCCTGAAAATAAAGTTCTCAAGATAAAAATAACAAGCAAAAATAAAAAATAAAATGCAACAGATTTGCCCTCACAGGAAGACATGGCCAATACAATAAAAACAAGCAATTAATGGTGTTTTTATCAAGTATAAACAAGGCAGTCATGTTAACAGACAGTGTCCTGTGTTCACAGACTGTCTCCTATGGTCTCTCCTCTTGGAATTAAAATCCATTGGTGTCCACCAAATATTAAATCTTATTAAAATACTACCCAGATTGGGGTAGTTGTAATGCCTCTTTTTTGTGTGCATCTCTGATGTCTAACAAAAATAGGTTGACAGGACTGTTGGAGGGGCCTTGCTTTCTCCTCCCTCCAGCTGCTTAACTTTGGAAAAATCACAAGAATCTTTCAGTTTCCATATAATTTTGTGAAACTAGCTGGGGAACAGCAACAGATACCAGAAGTCCTAACTCCATTCTTTCCCATGTTTTTGTTGTTGCTTAGGATACAATACTATGTGAAGTATCAAGAAGTACCTTGAACAATGATTGTTTGATTCAAGCAGTCCTCCTCTTGATGTATGTAAAGTCTAATTCTCTATTTTGTTCTGCATTTCTGGCTTTTGTTGTTCAGGTTAATTGCCCTGTAAAATAGGCCATCTTTCTTCTATTGACCTTCTGACTGAGTTCTTCATAACTATGAAGGCAGGCATTCATACTTACCATTTTCTTATCTGAGACTTTTACTAGATGGAATTCAGTCTTTGCTCTGATACTGAATTCATGTATTACAGTCTTTTGCAAGATATTCACATTCAAATTCAAGTTATCTCAAATGCTCTTCTTTCCCCTGAGACCCACTGCTCAAAAAAATATCTGCTTTGAATGGTTCTTAGAGTGAAAAAAAAACAAGTTTTCCACTATGTTTCTCTAACAAACAGCTTCTATTCCACAGAATTATTGTACCTTCTAATTGTTTATTTGGCACTGACCAGGAGGATGCAAGTTCTTCAAAGTATGAATAGGAAAAATCAGATTACTGCCTGCTGCCATTTGCAATGTGAGGTGATTATAGTGATAACAATGGAACGAAGATAGTCGGTGAGAAGAAAAAGTCAAGTATGGTCAGTACTTTTGCCTAAGACTTCCTGCACAGCATAAAGGCATAGAAAATCACCCATTTCCAAGCATCTAGGAAATATACTGTTCCATTTTCTTGTAAGGATAGAATCTCAGCTTTTAAAGAAGAATCTAAAAAGAAAGTGGAGTTCTTGTCAACAGTTCAGAAAGAATTTTACTTTAGCATTGACTTCAATGACAGCTTGATCACATTAACTCTTACTTTTTGCCAGAATGGCAACAGGCATGGAATAAAGTCTGCGCCAATAATTACTCTGGAAATACTGGCATCAGAAATGGTTTATTTCTCAAACATTTTGCTGTTTTGAAATATAATGACAGCACTGCATTTATAGAATACAAATTAATTACTGAGGATTTTTTTTCCCTCCAATGATTTTTCTGAAGATAAAATTTTCAAATTGAGTTGTTTCAGTTTTGCACGTTGTGAACAGGACAAAACCAGAGCACCTTTTGGAAGAAAAATATTGTGGTTTAAATAGATTTTAACATTATTCTACTAACAAAAGAAGCATTTGACTGTAGAAATTACTGTAGGCTGGTCAAACCCCAAGCCTGGTTTGGGAAAACAAATCTAGGAAGCTCTTAATTTTCATCTGTTTTTCTATGTGAAAACAGTACCACTGACTCCCTAGGATTTAGGACTTACTGTGGTGTGAGCCACAAAACTTTATGCAGATAGTTACAGTGTTGTTTCAGTCTGAGACATCACCAAAAATAACTACTATAAACTCATTATTTCTAAAGAAAACAAAGCTTATTTTTGCATAAATCCAGAATACATATTACACATACTGTTTTTTTTCTTTTCATTTTTTTTTCTTTCTTTCCTTTTTTTTTTTTTTTTTTTTTTTGGTAATATCAATAAAAACCAACGTTAAAAATTGAACACCATTAAAAAGATATTTCTCATTCCTGTAAATAATTTGATGAATCCAGTAAGCCAGCTTGGATTTCTCCAAATAATGGCATCCTAATTGCTATTTTTCATATGACAGCAGCATTTAAATATACTGCAATGATTCTCAAGCCTCAGAGTATTAAACAAAATGCTAGATTTAGCAAGAGACAGATACTGCTCCAAAGCACTTGTGTTTGAGATGAATCAGTAGCACAACAGAAGACACTGAGGGAGGAGTGACCTGCACAAGGCATGCTGCAGAGTCAAGATAAATTTGAAATTGCAGCCTTCAAGTCAATGCCTTGCCCAAATAAATATACTGTCTATATGGTAATGGCTTAATAGCCAAGTAAAATCAACAGCAGAATTTCTCACCAGTTTTAGACAAAGAGTGAAAAAGAATTAAAGGAATTTGAAGACTATGACACTGCAGCCATTGATGTCATCAGCAAGGTTCCTACTGACTGAGTGACTAATGCCATGTACTTCAACTTGATGTAGCAATTACCCACTCCCAGTATTTGTATGATGAATCCTTTTGCAGTTTTCTTCAATGGGTCATTGAACTTTTATTAGTACTCACTCAGTCTCTCTATATGCTCAAGTTTTCTGCGTGTGAAGTTACTGAAAATTTTAAATACACTGAAGGAAGTCTTATAAGGTGTATGTCTAAACGGGCTTTAATAAGTATTGAACTCAAGTGAATTTGTTTTCTCCTTTATCCATTACACACTTTAACATGTTTACAATTGTAGCTTGACATCCTAAACTATTTGCTGCATTTTGAAGTCTATGAGGCATATTCTAAGCACACTAGCACACATTTTCTAACTCTTTTTAGTTATGTATTGTTTATGAGTGTAATATATAAATAAATATAAATAAATATCTGGTTGTAAAATCTTTTGGCAATCCATCTTCAGATTCCAGAATCTGAGAAATAGATATTCCAGCAGAGTGAAAATCTTGTTGTAACTAGAAGTATGTTAAATTCTAACTCATTTAATTACTTATCTAAAATAATATGGCTGCATATATAATAATTCCATTTCACAAGAACAGCTTATAGACTAAGGGACTAGTTCATAATTGAATTGTTTTTTACTCATAAATATTCATAGAATAATTAGAATCATCTGCAGATTCAGGATGTTCACCAGATGTTCATTCTGACTACTTTTTTGTTGTTATTTGTATTGTGTGATTAGCCACTCAAAGCATATGGCATTGTTTCTAATCCCTGAATCAGTTACAAATGTTTAAATCTGGATACTGATGAAAAACTAATGTTCACTTCCATTATGAATCTTCAAAAGCAAAAAGTGATGTCCCAGAAATCTTTCCTTTTCCTGAATTGTGAAAATTTTCACCCATTCCATGTGGACATCCAACTAATGATGAATAGCATAGTACATAGTTAATCCTAGGGCACTGTTCTATCTTCATAGTTTGCATACATCAGCCTATTCTCATTTGACGCATTCCAACTTTTCCCTAGGGCTTAAAACTTAATGAGAGTTACATTGTTTGGATGTTTGTTGTTACCATCAACATCATTACTGTTATTAACCTTTGAACTTATTATTTCTTCAATGAATTTAATGTATTGATTCAATCAACATATTTACATTTCAGAATGTGCTCTCAAATAAATATTTCTGGGCAAGACAGACATATTGGCTCTCTTCTTTAAGAAAATAAATACCATTGTAGGAATATTAGGGAAAAGGCATATAAATTGGCACTTTTCTTAAAAATTTCTGCACACAAAAGCACATTTTTCCATAGTTAAATAAAAGTCAACTTTTCTTGAACATTTCTGAGAAAGCTAACACTTTTTCTTCGTTTCTATCTGGAAATGATCCCTACATAAAACACTGTGTGTCTTAAACCTCCAAAGTTCAAGATTATGAAAAACATTGTCCATGTGGCATAGCTCATAATATTAGCCTATTCTTGTCATACCCTTGCATCCATCATCAACTTAGTATCTAAATGCAACAAGATAAAAATAAATGCTTTTCAGCTTAACCATAATAAAAACTAGCTTCTCTGGGATCACAGAAATTCTATATAATGAACAAAAAATTGTTCTACTTTTAACATTAATTTGTAGCTTTCAATATGAACCGAGAAAAATATCTGTTGTTGATAAAATGATAAATTACTTGGAGGACACAGTGTTAAGACCAATTTGGATGAAAACATACTGTTAGCCAGCCAAATGAAAGGTAATATGCATGAGAAAAACTGGCACTGTTCACAGTAATAAAATGAAGGCTGTTTCTTTGAAAGTCAGTGACAGGTACAGCCTTAGGATTTATGATGATGTGGTACAATGGACTCGATCGGCCCTTGTTTGTGTAAAAAAATTCTATATAGCTGCAAAATGCAGGGCACCCAAACTTGTGCCCTAACAGCCATACTTCTGGACCTTGACAATAATCAGGCAGTAAGCTTCTAACATTATTCTTTTATCAAAATTTAGCCTTTTTCTTTCATCATTCCAATGTTTTATTACCAAGAAGGCATTTTATTGAGAAACCTTTCTAAACAGAAGTAGTAGAAAGAAAGAAAATCTGCTCTTCAGCAGTATTTTTACTTCCTGAATTTGGAGACTGATGCTATTCTATGTAGTCATGTAAATAGTGATGCACTATATAGTAACTCATGAGTTCTTCAGGAATTATCTCGTGACTGACAGTTCTCAGACCACATTTTACATGTGTGACCCCTTTAGAAAATAAAGCAAAAAAGTTTCACATCCATCTGCTATGTGTTTTGCAAGATAATGTAGAAATAATCTGTTCGTTTTTGAACGTCATGACATTTAACAAGATTTCTTTTATGTCACCGCATGATTTATCTGTGTAAAACCTATGCACAGACTGTGTGATATTCCCACCAGCACTGTGTTTACTGTGCACGAACAATGTTGATCCATGCATTATGCCACATTATGAACTTAACAACAGTGTCTACCTTTGCAACAGCCTGGCTTGATCCACTTTACCTACACAGTAACATCTAACCTTGTAGAAGATACTAAACATCCAGAGGATCATAGGCAAGAATAAAGCATCTCTAAAATTCCAAACTGGCTTAGACAGAAATGATTGGGAGCAAAAAAAAAGAAAAGAAAAAGGAAAGAAAAAAAAAGGGAAAGAGAAAGAAAAGGAGAAAAAAGGAAAAGGAGAAAAGGAAAGAGTAAGGTTGAGTCAAGACAAGGTGAGGCAAGGAAAGGAAAGAAAAAGAAGAAAACCTAGTCCTCACCATAAAACAGATCTTATCAGCCTGGTTTAAAATTGATGATGACATTGCTCATTTCAAATAGCTGTTTCTCATTATATCCCAGAGTGTTTCTCCTACAATTTCCAATGCTGATTCAACTCGGTCACTTTTCTCTCTGGAGAGCACCATATGTTTCTGATAAAAAACCACAGTGATTTTACTGTGTTTTTCACCACTTCTTCGGTACTCCAAACATTTGTTTGTGTTATTTAACTGACTTCATTCTTCTATGCCCGCTGACTGTTGTCATAAAGTTTTGTTGTATTTAAAATATAGTTGGAATACTTTCAATGCATGAAGAAACTGAGATGAGGCAGTCTGTCAGTAGTATGAAATAAACTTTTTGGTCTCACTTCTGGCTTTCCTCCTCTTCCATCTCTTCCAGCCTGTGAGAGGGATATTAATCATGCACCACCTGACTGATCACCATCCAATTTCAGCCTTTGTGGAAGCTCAAGTTTTTATGAAATGACACGAAAGGATGAAGCTGGCCTAGTGCGCAGAGAATGTAGAATGACTGCAGTCAAGGAAGAAGTGGTAAAGAAATATGTGACATAAGACAAAATTCCTTCATCTATATAGCAACATCTATAACTTCATTTCCTATTAGAGTTATGGACATATTTATAGTACAGAAGGATGTTATTCGTTGTTTCTGTCAACAGTACTTTTTGTGCTACTTCATTTGCCGTGGCTTAGACAAGAGCATAACTAGGTCTTGCACTGTCTGTCAGGAGTCTGCAAAAGTAAACTAGACAAATGTGCAGGCAGCTTTAGATAAAATACCTTATTAAAAATACTGAATTTAAGTACTGTGTTGAAAATAAAGATAGTATTTTCTCTTCTAAATACAGACAATTCCTAAAAACACATCTAATTCTTCAGATGAAACCAGAAAGCTGATAGCAGGACAAGGTCTGCATTTCATCCACAAGATCTGATTTAAACCAAGGAAGTAGAAGGAAAAAGAATTTTGTGTCTCTAAACCAAGCTTTAGAAGGAAACAGAAATAAAATACTCATAAATGAATTACTGTAGCATGTTCAAATTTGGGATTTATCGTAAATTTTTTTTTTAGGAATCGCTGTCTCATCACTTTCTAGTTATAGAGATTGTAGCAGGATATATTTCTAAGACAGACAACTTCATAGACCAAGGCAACCTACATTTCAGGTTATAAGGGGTGGGAAAAAGTTGGTACCCTCATGAATTACGAAATTATTTAATTTTTATGAAGATCTCTAAACAATGCTTTATGAAATATTGCTGTTATCTAAAAACTTTCAATCTATTAATGGGTGTGAGGGATTTTTGTTGTTTGTTTGTTTGTTTGTTTGTTTGTTTGTTTCCAGGCACCATGTCAAGTGTTTGACACCACAAAAGAAAGCTACTCATATAGCTGTGCAAATTTCAAGTGGTTAGCTAGACATGCCTTAGAAAAAATTCAGAGGTTTGATTTCAAACATATCCTTTGGGATTCTCAGCTATAGTAATATATTTTGATAAATGAAACTAGCTAGCAGAACACAGACCTTCCGTCTCTTTTTATGCACTTTAAAAAACAAGAGCAAAAAAATTTGCAAAGAATAGAAAGGGAAAAGGGAAATTATATAAATGAGACTGAAAAGAATTACAAAACAAACTCAAAAAAATCAAAGGGGAAAAAGAGCAGCAAGCCAAATTTATGTATCCAGCTTTGCAAAGTATTATTTTTTGATGCTATTTTCCCATAGAAGTGATTCTGAAAATAAGAATACCCTGGACAGTTCCATGAAGAAATATCAAAAAGCCAGTATGTACTGCTCTTTTTACAAAATAAACATTTTTCTATTTGTTGAAAATACAAACCAAGAGATTTGAAACTCAGAAAACACAATAAATATTCAGCTATTAAAGATGAAGAGCAGTCTTGTCAACTTTATCATATTTTAAAAAAATTAAATCTGCATGATTGCTCATGTTGCAGTCTGCCTTAGATAAAATTTTAGACAGTATTTTAAGGAGGAGCTCACTGATGCCTGTCCTGTCATGAGAAATCCATCAAAATAAGTGTCCCAAGGTTGCCTTGTGATCAAAACATCAGCATGTTAAATGATATCCATACTTCCAAGCCAGAACACTATTTGAAGAAGGTGAAATATATGTCTCCAAGTCCGAAAGCTGTAATTTTGTCTGAAGCTGACACTATTCCAAAAACTTATCTTTGAAAATACATTTTTTTAAGCCATTCAGTTTGGCAGCTGAACTTACTCTGATTGTTTTGGGTGTATGGTCTCCCATCCCTGCTCCTGCCAGCCCTTCCCATTTCTTTCTCCATTCTTTCTTTTCCACTGATCTGCCCTTTGTTCCACTTTCTTCTCTGCTCTTAGTCCTTCTGCTTTCTGCTCCCCATCAGACTTCTCCTGCCACTTCATTTCTGGTTTTGATTCTTGCCTTTCTCATTTCTCACCTTCACAAAAACCCTGTATCAAAGAGGATTGAATTCAGCTTCAGTACTCATGACCAATCTGAGTCATTAGCTGCTTTTAGCTTTATCCTTTCCTCTTCATCATACTGACTGTTCTAATTCATTCCTTCTTAAATTTAATGTCCATTCCACTTCACTGATTACTGAAAGACCTTTACTTTCTGATCTCTTTACTGCTGTTTTTCTGTTTGACACCTCGTGTATCTCTTCTTTACCAACCTTTTGTTTATCAGCATTTACTCCTCCTTGTCACTCACACCAAGCCTCTCCATTTCAGCTGACATTGTTGTGGCTTTTGTTCTCCATTTACAGCAGAGACCTTTAACAGAAGGGTGACATAGGGTGTCCAATTTCTTGTTTTCTTCAACGTCAGCCTTTACACAGAATCATAGAATCATGACTTAGTATGGATGGAACCCTAAAACTCAGGTAGTTTCAACCCCTGCTATGGACAAGGACATCTTTTACTAGAGAAGGTTGCTCAAATCTCCATCCAACACAGGTTTGAACATCTGCAGGAGCAGTGCGTTCCCAGCATCTCTGGAAAACCTGTTTCAGTGTCTCGTCACCCCCTGAGTAAAGAATTTTGTCCTTATATCTAATCTAAATCTTCTCTCTTTTACTTTAAAACCATTACTCTGTCCTATAGCCACAATCTCTGGTGAAGAGTCCCATCCCATCCTTCCTGTCTGTCCCCTTTAAGTACTAGAAGGCCACAACAAGGTCTCCCTGGAGCCTTCTCTACTCCAGGCTGAACAAACCTAACTCCCTCAGACTGTCTTCAAAGGAGAAGTGCTCTAGCCCTCTGATCAGCCTTGCGGCCCTCCTCTGGATCTTCTGTTTTCCTCTTTCCTGCAATCCCAGCCCATGTATTCCTCAATAGCAAAGTCTTTCTTTCCTCAACTGTTGCATGTACATGTCTAAACCATCCTGGATGGCAAAGAGCACAGGCTCGCTACATCCTGCCACAAAAGAAAATATTTCTCATATCTTGTTTTCAGCAAATGTCCATCTAAAACAGAGTTCAGCTTATTTGTCTCTTCTTCAAATGGCTGACTGTATTGCTGTAAAAAAAAAACATTCTCATTTCCACTCTATGTCCATTCATGATAGCGTTCTGTCATGGCACATTGGAGAATTGTTGCCAGCTAAGGTCCATACTAACAACAGAGTGATAGATGCAAGACAAGGCTGACAAGAACAAGGAAAATAAAGACAAAATAAACTCTACCGTCACCCAGACACTGTCCCAATGGATCAGGCTCAGGCAGAATCACAGAATGGCAGTAAGATTCCTCCAGGTGTGTCAGTCAGGATGCAAATAAACCTTGTTCATAAAGAGGCAGGACTGCTAATCCAGGACCTTTGTAATTATAAAATTTCTTGTGAGCAAAGGAAGATGTGTTCCTCTCATTTACTAATGTTGCGTGGGACAAAGCTTTACTGACTCTGCTCTGGAGTGGTTTCCGTTCAGAAAGATAGTCCATGATGCATCCAAACCAGGGCAATATCCACAGTCTAACAACTTGTCATTTCTTAATATATAATCTTTGCATATATAATAATTGCAACATTAAAAAAAAAAAGTTTTCCTTCTTCAAAAGGAACTAAAAGAACAGCTGTACATATGTACCAGACATGAACCAGGTAGTCAAATATCTGCAGCATTGTGTCTGGCACTAAACAGGTTTTGCTGCAGGACACTCCTACTGTTCCCACCAAATAAACATGGTGCAATTAGTTTTCAGGTAGTTTCTTAAACTTAGTTATGTTGGATATTTAGACAAGAGTTTTCTGTTGCATGTTTTTGTAGTGCTGTTATTAGAATATTTCGTGTTTAGAAATTTTCTACCGTCTTCTGTAAACCTGCAACTCTAAATAATCTAGTTTAGTGGTTTTTAGTTTTTTTTTTTTTTCCTGAAATATTATTTCCGGTGAAACCAACCCATGTGCACTCCATCTAACTAAAACAATAAGTTTTGGGTTTTGTTTTGTTTTTTTTTTTCAAAAAATAAAGCACCAGACTTCAAAGTGAGAAAAAATCCTGACAATTTTTCTGTTTTAAAATCTCATCTGTCCCAGGGTCTTTTGCCTTCCCCGGAAGAGGAAGAACCTCTTTTTTTTTTCTTTGATTGCTTGATTCAATAGTTAAATAAATTCTTAAAGAAAGCTGGTGCATAATCAATGGAAAACTATTCTGAGAAACAGACTGCCTTATTTCTATTATAGAGAACACACTCAGATTTGGGAAACAGCAGAGTTTAGGTTCTAATCCCAATCCTCTGAAATCAATGGGTTTTGTGTAAAATCAAACCCAGATTACTACACGATCAATCATGAACCAGTGCCTAAACAAAAGACAGACAAGTTTCTAATCACAAGCCAGCCTTCTCACATCAGGAGTCCCTCTGTTGAAACACCAAGTTGCTAACCACAGTGTCTGGAACACTGGCTCTGATTTTAGGAAAGCTTGGGACAAAACAAAGAAGTTTATCTTCCAGACACTGGACAACCCAAACCACTAGAATGAAACAGTGCTGCAGTTTCATGTTACATGCTTATAATTAGAGTGCAGATTGGTAGCTACTTCATTATCATCTTTCAAATTCTTCCCTCAGCTCTCTTTTTCTATCTTAAAAAAAAAAAAAAAAAAGTGGCAATGCTATTATGACTGCTTGTAAAGCTAAGGCATATAATCTCATTTCTTTGTATTCCAGATCAGTCTGTATCCATCTACTATTTCATGCACAGAAGTTCTTTATTCTATATATGTTAAGTGCCTATTAAAATGAGACTACATCTATGACTGGGTGTTCTGAGCATCACAACAAGATAAAGTCAAAATCAGGCTATCATTCTTCCCAAGTTCAAAAAGTTTACAATCTGAATATACTTAACTCACTCTGAATGTAATGCCTCCCATTTATTTCCACGGAAAATACAACAAAGAGCACAATTATACTATATGCTAGAGCATATTCACAGCTACAAAACACTATTTTTCAACACAGTTACGACCATTAGCTCTGCATTTTCACCAGCAATGAACAAGAGCCTGTATATCACATCTGTAAATATCTGCTCCAGTAGAGGTGACCCACCGTTTCACAGCTGTTATGATCGTGTCATTGCTAAGAAGATGTTGCCCAGGTGGTCCATTTTTCAATAGCCCAAACAGATGGAAGTCACAAGCTGCCAAATTCAGACTATACAGTGGGTGTGGTAGGACATTTTAAACAAGACTGGCAGTGCATTCCCCAGTGTTCAAACTGTTATGGGACCTGGTGTTACCCTGTTACAAGAAAAAGGCTGTCTGCTTCTTTGGCTTGACACTTGAAGTTTGAGCCTTCAGCTTAGTCAGCGTTGTGATGTAACAGTTAGAGTTGAGGGTTTGTCCATGTTTCAGAAAATCCAGAGGAATCACCCCTTTCCCATCCCAAAAGACAGTGCACAACACTTAACCCACTGAGGTCTGTGTCTTGAACTTTTTCTTCAATAGGGAATTCACACATCACCACTCCATGGACTGCCTTTTTCACTCCGGCTCAAAGTGGTGACAACACATCTCATTAACGACATGGTCCAGGAAATCATCTCCTTCAGCCTTATATTGATTCAATAGGTCATGACAAACCTGCATATGGCGTTTTTTCTGTTCCCATGTGAGCATTGATAGGACCTACCTGGTGCAAAGTT
The DNA here is from genome assembly GCF_987193195.1 of Phasianus colchicus. Classification (NCBI taxonomy): domain Eukaryota; kingdom Metazoa; phylum Chordata; class Aves; order Galliformes; family Phasianidae; genus Phasianus; species Phasianus colchicus. Next base: position 78,693,233 of record NC_143437.1, read on the forward strand.
TGCAATGTTCCAATGTTGCCTCCATCCTTTCCAATGCATTGAAGCTGATATTCAGCCCAGTACACAGAGCTGTACACATCCACCTTAATTCATCAATTTGCACCCATGAGCTGATGGAGACACTCTACATTTCATAATGTGACAGCTGTACATGGCCATCCAGAACATGGATTGTCTTTCATGTTGCTGTCGCCGCTGCTGAAACATACCATCCCTGCTTCACTGTGCCCACATCCACTATTTGTATCCACTATTATATCCTCCATAAATGCTCAACTACATTGATGAATGTCAGTGGGTGCCATTTTTTCTGCATGAAAGAATTCAATTACCTTTCATTCAAGCACGCTTCCATGTCAGATGTCATTTTGTCAGACTGCCCCTCTGCTGCCATCTGTCACACAGCAACAAAATGTAATGGAATATTGTCTGGAAGATTCAACATCTACTGTCATAGCACCAACATCTGTCTCTGAGGTTGCGGGCCAACATAATAATAAGAAGCATTACTTTTGGAGCAGTCCTCATATTTTAAGTTTATCTTAAGTTTTCTAATCCACCTGAGCTTATAAAACAAGTGGTTTTACATTCTTATGGAACAGAACTACCCTCTGATTTTGGTGCATTCAGTAAACCATCTTGATCTTCTCAAATCATGCACTTAAGAAATGTGAAGGAAAGTCAAGGAATAAACTATTATTTTTGTTAACAAGAAAAGGCTTATCATTATCCCTAATAGAAGAGCCTATCCTATGCTGCAGGTAGCAATCCTGAGTTTGTCCTTCTCACTCACTGGAGGGAAAAGATGGTGCTCTGAATCTGGTGCTGTTGATACATCCTTATCAACCCTTCTTTCCTGGTGGAAAGATACAATGATACAACACTGCTTGCAATGGCTGATGGTGGTAAATTCCTGCTTTATTAGATTGTGTTTCCTTAATATAGATGTTTCTTTCAGGAATTCGTTTCCCTCAGTCTGAGAGCTTCCTTTCTCTGGGAGATGTGGGTTTGTGACTAGTCACAGAAGGAGATGTCACAGTGGGTGGAATGCCATGTTCCCAAGATCCAGTCAAGCATAACCCAGTGAAAAACAACCCAGCATCTGGGAAGAGGCTTTCTCTCTCTTCCAGTGCTGGCTTTTCATTTCATTTGATTCTTTTTTGGAAACCATGGTCTCTCATATATTTTTAAGTCCCAGGGAAAACCAATCCAGCTTGTTTCTGAAATAGCTCCAGCTCTATTATGACAAGGGAAGAAGTCAGGGATTTGTTTTTCTTTCTCTCTTGGTTTGGTGTGCAGTGCTTTTTATGAGACATGCAGGTGGCAAACATCAAATTAAAATACAATCAGTCTCGACACAATATTTACAGTGAAGACAGTGCTTTCCTTCATACTCATTTGGAAAGTTTTTATGTCTGTAACAGAATATATGTCTGTCACCTCACTGCACACAAAAACAAGTGCAGTGCTTTCTCAAGTGTACAGTGAAGGAAATAAAGCTCGTAATCACATATTCTTTCCTCCAAAACTGAAAAACAACATGAACAGGGGTATACCAGCAATACCTGAAAGGAGGTTGTGGTGAGATGGGGGTTGGACTCTTCTCTCGTATAACTAGCAATAGGATTAGAGGGAATGGCCTCAAGTTGCACCAGGGGAGGTTCAGGTTGGATATAAGGAAATACTTCTTCAAGAGAGAGTGGTAGGCTGAAATAGGCTGCCCAGGGAGGTGGTGGAGTCCCTGGAGGTGCTCAGGAAACGTTTAGATGTTGTACTGAGGGACATGGTTTAGTGGGGAATATCGGTGGTAGGTGAACAGTTGGACTGGATGATCTTGGAGGTATTTTCCAACCTCAGTGACTCTATGATTCTATGATACTTTATCCAGATGCAGTCATACACAATTAGGCACACAAATAATATTTTTTTAATGAAAAAGATGTAAGTGAATCCCACAAAAAAGATTTGGAAAGCACTTGAGGTCACTCAGATGTATTGGAAATTGTATCCATTCTGGAATTACTCTGTGAAAATTTGGTCCTTTGCTGAAAAGCTAGCCTGGCCTCCCATGCTAGTACCAAAGGCATGAAATTTGGCAGAAAGTCTGCACTGTATCACAGAGAAAGAATGATATGCCCCAAACTGACTGTGGTTCTGAAAAGAAAAAAAAAAAAAAAAAAAAAACCAAAAACAAATTCAAATGCAAATACTTGTCAGTATTTGGCAGCAAAATTATCCCCAAATGTGTTTCACTTTGCACGTTCCACATTGTGTTGATGATGTTTGGTCAGGACTTTACATGCAATTGCTATGACTCTTGCTGGAGCCCACTGTGGGAGCAGACACAAAATATGACAGAAGTCAGTTGCTCCCTCCTGTTCTCTCTCCTGAATTTGCCACAATCATTGGAGAGTACACAAAAGTAGCTGTTTCAAAAGGTGTGGAAGGTGACCCCGCTGGATGAGATTGTCACAACAGCTCTGGGATGAGGACAAGAGACAGCACCAAGGACTGTGGAGGAAGGTGGCCAAGGAGATGTCATGGGGAGAAGAACCAGACTGAGTTGTGGGAATGAAGACTCATGCATAAGCTTCATGGTTATTTTAAAAAGCAAACACTGTTTGCTTCCAGAACCTTGCAGGCATTGCACAACTGCCACCTTCCCTTTTCCAAAAACAAAGATGTAGCCAGTCACAACTGTGGTATTTAAACAGAAATAGGTTGAAGCTCTGAATCAAGGTTTTAGAAGAATTTGGCCAGCACAGTTCTATGTGGGAAATAAAGACTTTCCAGCACATCAAATCTCTTTTTACCCACTGGCAGCATCAAGGGCAGGAAAGAGCAACAGCATGCAATGCAGCTCAGATGGGACAAAGTATTTGTGTGTTTTCTGGTATGAATGTGGTTGCAGGTTACCCAACCTCAAATTACAACAGATATTACCTCTACAACCAATTTCTTCAGACAGAAAATTTAATCACAGTAAAACCTTCTTGATTTACAAAAGGCATTGCTGAGGTAAGTATACCATTTTGCACTCCTTCAAACATAAAACATGGATTCTAGAGAGGTTTTGCCAAGGCAGCAAAGGCTAAAACATATGCTTTGAATCCTTCAAGATTTGACTCTGGTATAGAATGACAAGGAAGATGACTTGCGTAAATAATTTTGTTTTTTATTTAAATAGTCTTTTTAATGGAAAAGTGGTGGTGTCTTTTTTTTTTTTTTCTTTTAGAAAAATAGACATCTGATGCTAGCTAAATGAAAGCTTTCACTGTGCAAACAATAAAGATACATATTTGCTTTCCATCTCAAAATAGCAAGGGGAATTTTTATTTCAGGAAGACAGCAGCCCAGCTGAGAAATGGCGTTTCCTCAGAGCTGACCTGAGCTGAACATCAGAACTCTACTTCTGTCTGATTCAAGAAAGGTTGAAACTAGAGAAGAGATAAAATGTACCACCAAGAGTTTGTAGTACATGACAAAATTATTCCTTCTTTTCATATTTATTATTTTTAAAGTTCCTTAATTTTTTCAAAATTCTACAGCAACACACTCATGGAAGATGGAATGTTAATGATTAGGATATGAAGGAGAAAGTATGCCAAAGAGAATAACAAAAGCTCTCATGGATAATGCTGGATCACTCTGCTTTATAATGGTTAGATCAGTAAAATCACACACCTTCTTATGATGTTCCTGGTTCTACAAGTAAATTACTCATAAACTGTGTAAGCTGTGTAGTCTGCAGAAACCCAACGAGAAACTCATTTTCTGCAATTAAGAGCTCAGCAATTTCTATATGCAAGCCTCTTGGAACTAACTTTCCATAATCACTGGACCCCAGGTCTGCAGTCTTTTTTTAATGTTTCGAAAGTGCCGTGTCAAGAAAAATCTACCCAGGTTTGAAGTATGAAAATACAGGGTGTATTCCTGTACATCACTGTGGGCAGCTGGCCATATTCCAGATGTGGAAAGAACTTTGCACTTCCAGGTCTGCAACTGGTGTCTGCAACTGGAGATTCAATCAAGGGTCCAGTTAGACAAATGGCTAGAATAAACAGGAGTATTTCAATATCAAAAACAAAACTCCGTGGTCAGTTGCTAGAATATGGAAGCAAAATCTGTACTCTTAGCAATGAAACAAAGGTTGCAAGTGATTTGGAGATCCCCATCTCTAGGAATCTAAAAAGGGTGCTGGAAAATACTTTTTAGTTGAGTAGAATTTACTGGGCTCAGTACTGCCTTAATTCAACAAAAAATTATGCCCAGTATAACAGAACAAGAGTTTCCCATTTGATAGTACACATGTGAAATTGAAAGTGGCAAATGTAAGCCTCTTTTCTGGCAAATGGGAGGAGTTGTGGCTATGCTGTCAAGCCACTATGGGGAAGAAGACGTAGTACATAAGCTGGTCTCTGCTTATTTTCTGTGGTAAAGATGAGCCAGTTCTTTTATATTAAAGGCAGAGCAAAAGTGTGCATATGTGCTGTAGAGCAGGTAATGTGAACTGAGATTCCCTATTGTCCTACTCTGACATAATGCACCCGTGTTCCCAAAATGCCTAGATATGTGCCTCCTCTTGAGTTGTGTAGGTTACTGCGGGTCAAGGAAAGCCTTGAAAAGAACAATAATTAACAAGGAACATATCTCTTCCTCTTTGCTGTTACAGCGCTCAGGAACCTGCATGCTTTTTAGCCCCAGGCACCTACATCCTCTTACACTGGCTCCCTTTGATGACAGGCAGTACTCCAAATGGCAATGCTAATGAATAAGCTTTCCTCCTACTGATTGATGAAAACATCTGTGTAGGAAGTTAATAATTAAACCAGAATAATAAAAGCACATTGTATTAAATTTGAAGTGCCCCCAACCTTGAATTTCTTAAGACACCGCCAGACACAACTGGCCAGTATTTATTAGCAGATGAGAGATCTGACAGAGCAGCTTGAGATGGTTTCCCAAATGAAATTGATTGTTCTAATTATTTATTTAGCCAAATAGTACCTATCAATATTTATGAGTGACAGGAAAGTAATGCAGACTTACTTTCAAATAAATTAGAGAAGCCCTAATCTAGAGTATAATGGAAGAATAACCCGCGTAACCTTTACGTACCTTTTCCAAAACACTTACCCAGAGTGAGGAAAGTAATCAGACTTGTAGAACAGCTTTGTATTACAGAAGATAGGATATACTTTTCCATTATATGTAAGAAATGTAATATAAAATATCTGTTAAAGCTTTTCAAAATTGTGCAGTCCATAGGAGTTCATTTCACATCATAAATTAACTTCAGTCCAAAATGTAATCTACCTTCCTGTACCTTATATTCCCTTTGCAAGAAGTGCATTTCAGCAGGAGATGTGATGAAGAAGGGGGGAAGGAACCAAGCCACAGGCAAGCTGCCCACCTGCAGGCTGCCAGCATTAATGTTCTGCAGGCACCGACTGTCAGCCAGACAGCCCAGATGTCTGAGCATAGTAGAAGAGATCTCAGTGAATTTTGGAAAATTTTTGTGTTCGTGCTTCTGGGAATGTTGATGAAAACGATACTGTTATCAAAAATTCAATAGAACAAAATGTTAACAATTCTTTTATGTTTAAACTTCTTGAATAGTTGATGTTTTTTTCTTTCCAGACTTGATAATCTTTTTTACCATGTCTTTCAGTAAGTATGTGAGCCTGAGGAGCATTGACTAAGACAAGGGATAGGCTGAAGATAACAGAAGAAAATATTTCTTCGTACAGCAGGACCTTCAGCTGCATTCTCTTCAATGTGCTGGGCTTGCTGAAGTGTATGCAAACGTGTTTACAGTGGGCCAGTCCTCTCTCCAGCAGAGTCTCCAGCCTACAAAAAAAGCATCACCAGTAAGCCTATTCTTACCTGCTTGCACTGGCAAAAAAAAAAAAAAAAAAAAAAAGATCTGTGTACAGCCTGATTGCTTGTATGTGAACACTTCCACTGAAAATATCTCCAGAAGAGATTTTGATTTGATTTGCTGTGTGCTCTAGTCATCTCCGACCATGCTAAGATTTTCGTTACAACCAAAAACTTGAACTAAATCATTTCTGTCTTATAAGAAGTTAAAAGGAAGATGTGTGGAAAAAAGGGAAATATCTTGAAGCAACTGATACACAAGCCCTCTACTGTGGCCAAAAAAAAAAAAAAGATCAAGAAAATCTTGGATGGCACCATACATTAAATTAAGTTTCAAGCTACCAGAAAGTTGAAATATTGCATTGAGACCCCTGCCATTCTGCTGAAGATAAAACCAAGCAGGGAAGATCTCTTAACTTCAGGTGATTGGAAGATGGAGATGCAGCAGTCAAGCAGCCAAGCCAACAGGATTTGCCATGGTCTCATCAGTCCTGTCCAGCATCCGGACCTTGGTGCTCTGGAGACATATAAAATAGGATAAATAAATACATCAATAAATAAAATCAACAGAGAGATAGCATGTCAACACAGCTGCGGTTCCTTGGAGAACAGCTCTCCCTTAACCTGCTTAAAGACCTGAAACTGCTTCTTTGTTCCCGAGCGCTATGAAAGTTTTCCCTGTAAAGCAGTCATTGCTTGCCCACCAGAGATAAGTGGTTGCAAACAGGCAGGTCAGATTTCTGAAACTGCTGACAAACCCTCTCTCACCTCAGATTACACACCCAATGCTCGTTATTACTCTCCAGCAACTGCCAGTACAACCAATTTTTTATTAACATTTGACTGATATAAAGTTTGCACAAATTTTAAATTGCTCAATCTTTCAGACAAGAGAGGGGCAGAAGAGGAACGTTCCAAATAGTTTAATCCCTGCTGCACTGAAAGAAAGTCATCTCTTATTTCTTTCTGGGGACCTGGCTTGAAACCTTGGCTATGTTTAATCAATGAAAACACCACCCTTGGCTTGAGAGAAGTTAGCGTCTATGAATGCGCTATTCAAACCTGAGGTTGGAAAAAAAAGGCTGTAAAATTCAGCAGCTCTGCAGCATAACTGGACTTAAGCCTTCTAGAAAAAAAAAAAAAAAAAAAAAAAAAGCGTGTTCCTCAGCCCCATGGGTTCAAGATGCTGGGATTTGCCTGTGTGCCCTGATCTTGCTCCACACCACAGCTCAGAGCCCAGCTGCCTCTGCTGCATGTAGGATTGCGGGTACCAGAACACGTACAGGGAAAGAGGCAAGGATTAAAGCAAAAGCAGAGGTGGGTATGTTTATATAACCTGGAGCTACATACAGGAACCAGATTGCACTCATGCCTCTGGCACAGACATGTAGCTGTGCTGGACCACCTGCCTCTGCCACACAAAACCACTCATGATACATTCTCCCTCCACCTTCCTAAAAACACAGACAAAAAGAAAAATAAAAGGCATTAGGTTTGGAAAATTTCAGAACCAGTGGTTAAAATTTAGTTATATTATTATTACCTAAGCACAAGACCTCATAAAAGAGTGTACTAAAGAGCCTTACAGACCACTGAAGCATGTGTCCAGTTTTCAGCTGGACTGGAAAAGCCATTTTGAATGGTTAGTACTAAAAGCCATTAAAAACAATGGCTTTTAAAGCAAAGAGGAAAGACAGTCATCTCGGCATGTGGAATAGCCCTTCTGGGATAACTTTCACCTGGTACGGTGCAACAACCCAGTTTCAATGCAACAACACATTCAAAAACAAGTTTGGGACATGACTGGAGCTGGATGCCAGCCACTATGGGGACCATAGCCTGCATCAAAATTTTATTCACCACATATTGAAATCACCTGCTGAGAGGCTGCTGCAGGCATTCATTGCTGGCTGATAGGAGCATAGTGCCCTCCAGTCCACAGCCTCTTTCAGTGTTCCTGGCTCGTGTCCTGGGTGATGCTTTGGCATGATCAGAGAGACAGAGGAGGGCTGGGCAGAGATCTGGGCAGTTTTCACATCTGCTTAATGTGATGAATGGTGGTTTTGCTCCATTTCACTTATTCTTCAACAAACAGAGTACTTTCTGTGCAGCATCTGAACATCTTTTATACAGCAGTATACAGAACAAAAAACATTCAAGTGAAACAAAGAATGCAAAGCCTGCACAAGAGACTAGTATACATCTGTGTAATGGATGTATCCAGACTGTATAAAATGTCTTCTGTCACCAAAACTTTTCAGCATTCTGAGAAATTTAATGAAAGCATCTGTGCAACGGAAGGATAAAAAAAATGCAACCCATTTTATTATAAAGAGAGAACAATAATGTTAAAATTCTAGACAAATGTAACTCAATAACAAAGAGTATTTTATTTTAAGGAATGTTTTCCACTTCAGTAATTCAGGATAAAAATTTCTTCAGAGAATCAACATGATATTGTGATCTCAGATTAAAGAAAAGCTTCTCTTCTGGGCAGTTATCAATAAGCATCCACTTGGGTTCCAACTTCTGCAGCTCTCCAGCTTGCCCACAGTCTACATCCATTGACAATGGAGCTGGCTTCCCTCCATTTGGACATGTCTCCAGCTGACTCCAGACCTGTGCTGGGAGACCAATCTGGGAGACCACATTCCTGGCAGACCTGAGATTGCTGAGAATGTGATGGATTCTGGGACAACAACATGAGTCCCTCTTGGTCATGATTTCTCAGGTCAATCAGGTATGCAACCGATCTTAGAGCACAAATGCTCCAACATGATCGCTCACCACCTGTAGTCTCAGATGCTGCCAAGCTCTGCTTGCAGCTGTCCTTCTCCTCCTCCCATGGCTCTGGGTATTGTACCTTGTCTTCTGGAATGTGCAGATGGGGTCCCACAGCCATAGAAGACCTGGGAAGGCAGCAGGCAAGCGGCCTGCTGGAAGGGACAAGATGGCCTGGTAGAGACTGGGAGGCACAGCTGGCTGTCACCCACTGCCCCACCAGATTTGGAGCAAACGTGGTGGGAGAGGCAGCAAACACTGCCCAGAAGTATTTCAATTTGCTGGTGGACAGCACCAGGAAGGCTTGCAGGCTGTGGCTGGACTGGGACAACGGAGCTCGGAAAGAATGAGTATGTGGCAAGAGGCGAGGTCTGTCTGAAACCTCCTGTACAGGAGTTGGGGCTCAGTGGGGTACATGCATGCCAGAACCAATGGGACTGCAGTGGGTGAAATAGTGCTTGGCATTGGTGCGTCAGCCCTCATGGCCTTGTTTTTTCCTAGCTAATATTTAGCTGAGAAGCCTCCAAGGAAAACCCATGGGGTGCTGATGATCTAATAAGTGTCATCCTTCCCTCTGAGTCAGCCATTCATTTCCCATAAATGGGGTTAACAAGTACTTGACAGTCTGAGAGAAACGTCTTCCAGGCCAGAGGAAAAAACAGAAGTCTCAAACAGTAGTATGAAAAGCATTTGTAACTGCAGCAAAGTAAAGGGATTTTCCTAGTTCAGTATAAACAAATGGGTTCAACTCTGCACATTTTGCGAGAGCAGTATCAGGCCCATTTTCCATTGAGAGCATGCCAGTTTTAGAGCAAAATAAGCCCTGGTTTAGGGTGAAAATGACTCTTTTATTATGTATGAACAAGGTGATATTTTCGTCTGGGTTTTGTCCTGCTTTGAGGGATTTGAGGTCAGGTAGTGAAGACAGGCATGTCTATTGCAGCGCACAGAAGGCCATGTCCATGAGAAGCACAGCCACATGTAGTGCTGCAGTAGGGAACATTATTCTGTTCCAGATTTATCTGCACAGGTAAATGCCACTGAGGCAGCCCATCACAGTTCCCAGTGTCTGGGAACGAGCGTGGCTGCCTTTGGACTGGAGAGGACGGGTCATGCTGGAGCTGCCAGCTCATGAGCAGATCTAATGTCCTCAGGGATACTGATTCCTCATCCTGGTAAAAAAAATAAAATAAAAAGGCTTTAAAGCAGGGTTTTGTGGGGAAAAGAAAAGAAAACAGAAGAAGAGAAGAGAAGAGAAGAGAAGAGAAGAGAAGAGAAGAGAAGAGAAGAGAAGAGAAGAGAAGAGAAGAGAAGAGAAGAGAAGAGAAGAGAAGAGAAGAGAAGAGAAGAGAAGAGAAAAGAAAAGAAAAGAAAAGAAAAGAAAAGAAAAGAAAAGAAAAGAAAAGAAAAGAAAAGAAAAGAAAAGAAAAGAAAAGAAAAGAAAAGAAAAGAAAAGAAAAGAAAAGAAAAGAAAAGAAAAAGAACATGTGCATGGGCCAACTGCATGCCTGTCTGTGGTAAGCCCCTGGAAAGCTTTGGGCTGTTTGCATTTAGTGGCATTGGAAAAACAAGCCAAAGAGCATCTCCCACCACACCCAGGAGCCACCAGCAGGTTTTACAGGATAAAGCTTCCTGAGCTTGTTCATATGTCTTAAAATAGCCCAAGCAGTCTTGATCCCTTTGTTGCAGGATCACTCCACTCCTGCTTGGACAAGTCTTCTTCCTTCCCTTGTCCAACCAGCTGCAGGTTTTTGTTTGACCCATGTTCTCGCAATTTTCTTCCCCTTGTGTCCCGCAACAGCATCCAGGCTCTCGATATCCAGCTGCCACACACTGCACAGGGATGCTTCAAATACCTCAGAGTCTCCCAGAGTCTTCCAGTGTCTTTAGAAAGGGGACAAACCACAGCAATGGTCACTGATGACAGGAGGAGGAAACTGGTCCAAGCCAAGAACTGCAGAAACTTTTCATGGTCACTCTCCTCTCCCTCCATCCCCATTTCTCTGCTCCTGCCATCTCCCCTGCAGGACTCCAGCTTACGTTCCTCAGAAACACAGCTCATCTTCTCATTTTCGTTGTGCTGTGCGTGTGGCTGTGCTAGTTACTCCAGATCAGATCCTTAAGCATGCACTATTAAGAAGATACACTGAACGTGCTTATCAGAAGACATAACTTCTCTCCATCCCGTACAGCAGCTTACAGGGTGCATTGCACTGGCAGAAGGCATTGTGGCATTGCTCACATCTCACTGAGACAGCACATGCTGGTACATAGGGTTGGTTCTGCTCACTTCTAGCATCAGCTCTGCAAAAACATGAATGCCACCAGTTACCTGCTGTATTTCATCTGGCCTGTCAGGTACTTTGCTTTCTCCTTGCAGCCCAAATACCACAGTTCCTTTCTTTTAATCTCACATCAAACAGAAGCATGGAAACCCAGGCCATTCTATGATTTTTCAAAAAGTTTTTAAGTTTCTACATTTTTGTTCTCATTTTCTGCAAAGGAGAGCCACGCTGGAGAGCTTGAAAGGAGTTCCTGGCTCAGAGAGTCTGAATTGTTTGATTGCAGGCAGTCATTAGGAGTCATTGTTCACGATTAGTTCTTCCTGTTGGGCTTTATTTAATTGCTGTTTGGTTTCACCCCTGGGTGTGCTTAAAGGCATTTTTAAAAGAGCAGGAAAAAAGTCTCACTTGCAAGAAGCTGTTGTTTCTCCCAGTGGGAACGCTTCAGCCAGGATGCAATGCAGTGCTAAGACGCCTAAGCTTAAGTGTCTGCCAGTGGATCAGGGGCCTGAATTCCCATCAGAACTGCAGCTCAGAGTCTGACTCAGCTCACTGAAAACATCCTCGGGCTCAGCCAGGGCATTGCACAGGCTCCACTTGCACTGGGGTTGGGGTTCAGAGCAGTGCTTTGGGGTATCTCCATTCTGAAACCATGCATGGAGCTGAGCGCCTGTCTGAGGCTGAGTGCAGCTGATGGGACTCTGTGGGGTGAGCAGGAGCTGCCCCACACACCCACACAATGCTGCCTTCTCTGCACAGCAGCAGCACACTTGGCACAGGTTTTGGAGAGGTCACCCTCTGATAGTGTATAAACATAGGACACTTTGCAGATAGTGCTGATTATTTTATTATTTATACACAGATAGCTATGATTTATTATTTTCAGAGGTGACGTCTTTACTACTTTGTCAGGTTTCCCCTTTCCCTTTCTGAGCTACAACACAGCCATCCTTATGCCCTGTGACCCATTAGCACTTTACCACCTCTCCAACCGGACAGAATATAGGGAACAATCATTTCTTAATTTTCTTGCCACCTGCAAAGGAAGCTCATTCCTTATTTCAGTTGGTGCTGCAGGCAGTGCAGCACTGATCATCATGCCACAGGGAGATTTAATTGAGAAGCTATGGCCTTTTTGCTCATTTCACAGGTAGAAATGCCTCTTCTGCTCTCTCCCATCTGGTTCTGCTCTCAGCCACTGCCCTTGGCTACAGCACCACAATGCATGCAAACAGTGTTGCAATCTCCACACTCCTTGGGAAAGGTAGGTTCTGTTGAAGGCATGAATCCTTTGATGGGATTCAGTGAAGACACTGAGGAGGAGTTTCCTCTTCCACACTTCCAACAAAACTGTGAGCTGTGAAAGGTGAATATATAATTTGTGAAGGTGAATATCTAACCTCTCTGTGAGAAATTAAACAACTGCCCCCATCCAGACCTTTACACTGATGAGAATACTCCAAATTTCTAGATTAAAACTTTTTTTTTTTTTTTCCCACTCTTGTGCTCAAAATACCTCAAGCTACAACTGTACATGTAACATGGACTCAGATGAGAGAGGTGGGGTACCAAGGACGTGCTACAAAAACAGCTTTAGAAGGAGAGATGCCAAAAGCCATCCCCTGCCTGTCCTCCTGCTTTGCAGAGTTCCAACTTTCCCATTGCACCATGGGTCAGAATTACACTCCTGAGCAGGAATTGCATCCCTCAGCAGCCCTGCAGAAGGGGATGCAGGCAGCACATCTAAGACATATTTTTGGTGTCTGATTTTTGGGTGGTGCTGCAAGGAGCCAGGAGTTGGACTTCATGATCCTCGTATGTCCCTTCCAACTTGAGATGTTCTGTGATTCTATGACATCAGGTGATTGTGCAGGTTTTACTCATAAATGTACATTCATACATCCTAAACCATTTCATTTCAGGTTCATCAAATTCTAAGTTTGCTTTATATGAGTTATTGACTTTTTGTGTGTGTGTGTGTATGTGTACACTGAGGTCTGTGGGAAGAGGTACAAGGAAACACAGAAAATACTTGTATAGTTAAAGGCAGTTTTAAATCAAAGCTGAAATCAGAGGTGCTGACAATCATTAGCACAGTAAAGTCATCAGGGCAAATAAAGGACAATTCTTCAGTATCACTTTGACAACAGTAAAATGCCCATAAGTGCAATCAATTTCTGTGGCCTGTTGTTTCCAAGATCAGTACCACCAAAGCTCAGTAACTGGAATGCTGTTGAATGAATGGGTGCTGGCCATGACAAGGTAGAGCCCTGGGAACTGCTGTCCATTAAACTTCAGCACGTGCATTGTGCACTGAGGCCACTTTTGACCTTGGGAACAGCAGGCAGAGAAATGTGTTTATGAGCAAGAGGAGCATACAGAAAGTGATACAGCAATTGACTGTGTGTATATGAAACAGTGACAGCCAGGTAAATAGCCGTTACCTTTGACATTTGGCTCCATAAAGATATTTCTAAATAGCCCATAGCTCTACTTTGAATAAAAGCAGCAAACAAGGCTGCGTGTTGATGGTATCTGCCCTTTATAAAGGATATTTATTTAGTTCATGCCTCAGGTAAATTGCACAACATCCCTCATTGTATAATAGTAAATAAGCCGGGAGGGCTATGACATTTCCATTTTGCAACACCATAGAAGTGATTGTTTAATAGGAAGTAATGGAATCTTTTATTTCTATTTGCAAAGCAATGTGCAGCACTGATTTTACAATAAACTGACTTCAGGTATAGTTTTCTTGTTTAGAAGAGGAGGAAAACGGACTGAAATCTGCTTCAGATCTGCTTTAGCTCCTTGATTCGGAAAAATGCTTAAGGGATTCTGAATGCCTCAGTACAGTTTAGGGGCTTAGCTGCTGGAAAGGAGTTCTGCAGAGAAGGACCTGGGTGGCTTGGTGGACAACAGGCTGGCCATGAGCTAGCAGTGTGCCCCTGAGGCTGAGAAGGTCAGTGGTATCCTGGGGTGCATTAAAATAGCATGACTAGAGGTCCCTTCCAACCCCTACAATTCTGTGATTTTGTGATTCTATGATTCTCCCCTCCGTTCTGCTCTGGTGAGGCCTCATCTAGAATAATGTAGCCAATTCTGGACTCCTCAGTTCAAGAAAGACAGGGAATTGTTGGAAAGAGTCCAGCAAAGGGGTCCAAAAAGGAAAGGCTCATGAGGAAGGGCTGAGAGACCTGGGAGTTTTCAGTCTGAGGAAGTCCAAGGGAGGATCTTATCAATGCTTATAAATATCTGAAGGGAAGGAGCCAAGTGGATGGGGCCAGGCTCTTTTCAACAGTGCCCAGCAATAACTCAAAGAGCAGTGGGCACAGATGGGAACATGGGAGGTTCCATCTGAACATGAGAAAGAATTCCCTTAAAGTGAGGGTGACGAAGCACTGGAACAGGCTCTCTGAAAGGTGGTAGAATCTTCTCTGGAGATACTCAAAACCCACCTGGATGCTTTCCTGTGCAATCTACTGCAGGGAACCTGCTTTAGCAGAGAGGTAGACTAGATGAAATTTTTTGAGCAAATTCACACAACTGCTATTGTCATTAAGTTAAGAAATGTTAGTGCTGTAAGGTAAGCTTTAAGCAGACTGTCCCAAGGGTGAGCATGGGCCCTCACGTCCCTTCACCCAGGTGGCAGAGTTGGGCAAGCAGGGCAATGCTTTACGGGCCCTGCGGATAACACAGGTTTAGCCCAGTGTCCAGTGCTAAACTTGACCATTTGAAATGTCTCATGCATCCAGATGTGCAAATGGAAATCAATCCACAGTAGATAGCCCCAAGTTGTGGTGCTGCTCTGCTTCCTGTTGATGCAAAAGACACAAATTTCCCCTGCCACTGTAACAGTAATTTTCTCTTTCAAATGTGCAGAGAGGAGTCATAACTTTCCTGTGAAATCACCGGTGTTACAATGCTTACACTGCCACTACAGCCTTTGGTGCAATTTCTGTATCATCACCAAGTCTGATAAAGATGGATAGACAGTGGATGGCTTTGGAAAAGCAAGGGCAATCAGGATACTCACTGTGACATGTTTAAAACATATACTCTACATTTCTTCAACAACTTGAACCTGGGGCTGAAAATCATAAATATGTCAGATGGGTCTTCATCTCAATATTGTTTCCTGATGATATCTGTTAGTGAAAGATAAAGTGTGTTTTATTGCCACATGAGTACAATCTTCTAACTTGCACCAGCTCAACACTAAAGTAAGAACTATTTTTGTAGGTAAAATATTGCATAAGCATGTAGAAGACTCAGGAAAAAATGTTTCCAGAATAAATAATGTTGTGTAACACTTTGTTTAATCATAAAATGTTTTCCAAATATTTTTTTTTTAATTAAGAATATGTCTAAATTACATTTTTAGACAATAGTTTGTCACTGATGTCCCAACAGGTTCTAGTATAAAATGTAGATTTTAAGGATTTGAAAAGGAAAAAAAAAAAAAAACGGCTTTCTTTAAGTTAAATCTGCAAGAAATGTAAAAATAGACCAAAAATATATCAAAATTCTGATGAAACCCCTTTTTGAGGGGTATCAGCAGATGAAACTGTATCCATATTTTTCATCACAAAGTGACACAGAGATTGGAAAACACTTATGGCAACGCCAACTAGTTCATCATTAAAATCTCACGGAGGGAACTTTGCGCTGCATTAGAAGCTACTTTACAAAAGAAAAACTGAGTAAGATGTGCAGTGTGAGCTGCCTGAGACACGTACAACACCTTGTGACTCTGGTTCTAAAGTCCTTCCACATACAAATTAATTAAGCATGTGTAACAGCCCTTAAATCTGGTCATTACAACTGAGGGAGTTTCAACGGAAAGGACTTTTTGGCAGAAGGGATGGATGGGCGCTGGCGTGCGTGGGAAGTGTGGGTGGCTGCCCAGGGGTTGTTTTGCTTTCTGCACAGCTATTTGGGCCTCGTGACTCACCAGAGGACTATTTTATGGCTTGATGTTCTTCCACATTTCTTAAATATATTCTTCACTCAGCATGAACTAAAATAGGCACAGAAGCAACTTACCATAGAAATGGTGGGTGCTGCTAGCTGAAAGTAGAAGAAAAGTATCATTTGAATCATGCCAAATCCTGCCTACAGCTCCAGAGTTTACCTGAGTTCAAGCTAAAATGGGGCTCTCCGTGCTAAGCAGTAAAAAAACATGCAGGAAAAAACATACCTTCCACAGACACTTTCTTAACACATCTGCAGGGACCAGTGTTAATTCAGGCCCTGAGAAGGAGCAGCAGAAATAGCCTTTTACAGGCAACACTGATAGGTTTAGATAGGGACCAGAAATTTACAGGAGGGAGATGAGAAGGGACAGCTTCAGTGTGAGGCAGGATCCTTGGTGAGAAGATGAGAGGAGGAACATGCTGGGCAGCCAGCTAGGGGAGGTGGGCTGGCTTTGCAAGTAAGGGCTCTGTTGACAGCATGTCAGTTGGAGATTAAGTGACACTTAATTACTGGTTGCTGAGCAGAGAGCAATTACCCTAGAAAACCATAGCATTTTTTAAGCATACATCAAGAGGTGAAATGGATGTTTCTTATAGCTAACAGCACACCTGTTTGCCTTGTTTTTACATAGCTTAGGAAAAGTGAGGTAGTACCATATCCAGAAATGGGGACGATTGCTGAAGAATTAGCCCATTAAACATATTTTTAATATATGTTTATCCTTCTCTATTTTTACACATTCTCGTAGTATTTCTTCACTGCGATGTGTTGCAGTACCCTCCATGTTGGTTACAAAAATCACCTCCACCAACATTACAGTGATACAATAACCAGACTACAGAAAATAATTACAGTTCAGCATTGGATTTTATATCTAATTAAAAATAATCAGGCCCTATAGACAAGATATAAACAAGCAATAAAATGTATTTCTGCCATGCAGTTCAAAAGGTCTCATAAGCTTGTGAAGAGAATAAAGCACAGTCTACTAGCTGTTTCCCAAACATATCTGGCTAGGGTATTCTCAAAAGGAAGACAGAAAGGTCTCGTGCTCTCAAATGCCCTAAGAGAGAAAAAAAATCTGGAGCTACCTGAAAGCAGTTTGTACCTTCTGCAGAAAATGTGTGGCTTTTCCACGTGACTCTTGCTATGTATTCATAAACTGCTTGTTTTATGGAATCTTATTGAAATATGAGCCTGCATTGAGAGAACCCGTTGCTTTGCTGTTTGCTCTGTCAGGAATGAAAGCTGACTGCTCATCTCCATCACTCCAGGCCAGGCATCCATGTTACATTCCATGCTGCTGCAACAAAAGCAATGCAGTGGAGTTGCAGGGTCCAAGTGAAGTCTTTGGGAGAGGTCAATGACACCGGGTGGCTTGTAACCAGAGTACATGGGACAATGTGGCAGTTTGTTCTTGCACTGGAAATGACTCAGCAGGGAGCAACTGCAAAATGGTTGATGTGTGTGTGAACAAATACACAAGTCCCTATGGGGAATGAGGGGAGTTCTGCAGCTAATTCATTCCATGCCTGTGTCCAAGTCTCAGAAAATGGAATTTAATCTACAGGTGCAGAAGTGATCACAGAAATAATTGAATTAACCAGACACGCTGCAACGACAGCACGCTAAGCCCAAATGTGCCTTGTTCAAAGAACAACTGCCAGCAATGCATGAGCTGTGATAAAACCGATTAGGCTGCTGCCTGGGATAAAATTGGTCTTTTTGTTGTTGTTATATTGACCAGATCTTCTGAGTCTATTAATTCCTTAGAGTCGTGCTCGGGTAACCCTTAGAGCACTGCAGGATGTATTCACTGAGAAACAACTTCTGTGAAGCCACAGATGCAACACATGCAGAGATAAATGAAACAGAAGTTGGAGCCACACAAATAAGCTCTGTTCCTTCTATCTGAAGCCAGGTGAAAATCATTAACTAGTTCTCGGAGCAAAACAAAAGCAGACAGCCCAAGGATGTGGGTAGAGGAAGAGGTGATCTTTGCAAACTCTTTTGTCATGCAGCCCAGGGGCTGTGGGTAGGAGAACTGGCAGCTAGGTTGTTCCATTTCTCACTTGGGAACGATTTATTTGGGTCCTTTCTTTCATTTCCTCATGACTTCTAACAACTGCTGACAATGAGTGATGAACAGCATAACCTCCAAATAGGTGTCCGGTAGACTGTAACCAGATTGAAACAATCATGGTCCTCCTCCTTTCTGGCAGCAGTGCATTAATGATTCTCAGGAGCCCTGCATATAGTATCCAAACCACACAAATGCTGTGTCACTTTTTCTTCCTGTTTACAAGAAAGTATACATTTGTACAGATAAACTTAGAGCAGCTGATTATTGTGGACTGACCTCCAGCTATAGGGAGGGAACATCTGGACAGTAACAGTATTGGACTTTGCTGGGAAAGTGGAGAGACTCTAATGCAACCTTCTGACAGGCAGAGGACAGAAACTGGCTTTGTTTTGCAGGCAGCAGCTGTCTGAGCAGTGTGTGCTCCAAGCAGCTCTGCAGGACTGTGAATGGATACCTGAGGAAAACCTCAGGTTTTATAAGGGCACACTTTTATAAGGGCAGGTAGTGACAGGACAAGCAAAAATGACTTTAAACTGGAAGAGGGTAGATTTAGACTATTAGAAAGAAATTCTTTACTGTGAGGGTTGTTGAGAAACGGGATCAGGTTGCCCAGTGATGCTGTGATTGCCCCTTCCCTGGAGGCACTCAAGGCCAGGCTGGATGGGGCTTTGAGCAACCTGGTCTGGAAGGAGGTGTCCCTGCCTATAGCAGGGGATTGGAACTTAAAGGTCCCTTCTAACCCAAACCATTCTGTGATTTTGTGGTGATTCGAGCATGCAGAAAACTGTAGGCACAGAGTTGTGGAAGAAGCACACAGGCCTCAGGCCAGGACCCTCTGCACTGCTCTTCCCACTAAGCCTTCTGAGAAACAGTTGCAAGAAAATATGTTTTCTTTGCCATCAGAAGCAAGCCCAGTCAGAATTTTCAAAGTGGCTTGGTGATACAGGATAAAGATGCCTCTGGCTTTCAGCAAGGCTTGTTCAACGTTACCTGGGGCTTTCAAAATCCTGACCCTCTTGCCTCAGCTGCTCACAGATCTTCTTTACTGCAGATCGCTGCCTTTACCACACTCCTGTTTACCAGCTCCTCAACTGAGCAGCACAGCTGTAACAGCTCTGCTTCATGGCACACAGTGAACAGCAGCAGAGACAAAAGACTAGAGCCACTAAAGGACTGAGGCATTTGGTTGTTCAGCAGCGTGGAAATGCATTGTGGACCTGGCAGAATGTAGAGCATGAGGGTAGTGCTCACTCCTATTTTACAGTATGCAGGGAGGCTTCTGAGTAGCATGAAGGCATGCCCAGTGCCACACACACCTTTCAGTACAGGTAGCAAGCTTGTCCTGAAGCCATCTCAACTCCCCACTGCTGTTTGATCAGGATGCCCTTCCTGACACCATACCTTGGGCAAACAGAGGATTTCTCATTTCCAACCATAATTTACTCATCACAATTTTACAGCTTTTTTTTTTTTTCACCTAAATAATTATTTTCTCTCCCTATTATTTCACACCATATATTTTTTAATGAATTTCCTGCTTTTCTTTCATTTTATTAAGCTTAAGCAAGTCACTTTAATTCCTCCTGTGGATGATAGAGTTCCCATGCCTTGATCACCCTTAGAGCCTTTCACCACATCTGTTCCAGTTTATCCTTTTTTAAAACACAGCTGATCAGAGCTGGAAGCAATTTTCTAAACAAAATCATACATAAAGCCTTGCACAGTGGTGCTAATGCTTCCCATCTCTACTGGAAGAAGTTGTCTGTCTCATCCTAAATCCTGACTAGATCCTTTCAACCACATTTGTCTGCAGCTGGAAGCTCTCCTGCAGCTGGGATCAGTTGCTTTGACTGTTAGAGAAGCAGAGGCAAGCCTGCCTCAGGCCTTGCTTCTTGTTTTACGTGTAGCAGTCCCACAGCTGGCACTTACTTCACACTAACTTTCTGGGGCTTTGCTCACTACGGTCCTTGTGAAATGTGTCCTGAGTACTAAGAGAAGGAACAGAGAGCCACCTCCTCTCCTTTGGCTGTGCTTCTGATCAAAGCTACTACAGCCTTTTGCAGGAACCTCTCCCTGCCCCCCGAACTAATTATGGCTTACCTCATTTTTGCAATTGAATTCAAGTCAAGGAAACATATAGAATTGAATCATGGAATCATTAAGGTTGGAATAGACCTCTAAGATCATCTAGTCCAACTGTCCACCTACCACCAATACTGCCCACTAAACCATGTCCCTCAGTGCCATATCCAAATGGTTCTTGAACATCTTCACGGATGACAATTCCACCACCTTCCTGTTCCAGTGCCTGACCACTCTTTCGGTGAAGTTTTTCCTAATATTCAACCTGAATCTTCTTTTGTAAATAATCAGGAGCTCAAAATAGTGAAATTGTTTTCCCCAGGTCTGAAGCTTTTGCTTGTGGACATTCATCCACTCTGGAGGCACTCTTCTCTGTCCTCCATGTGCTCCAAGGAGTGTGCATAAGTATGATAAGAAACAGCTCCCCGAAGCTCCATGCTGTCTGCTAAATCCATCTGCCTGAGCAATTTGTTTCTCTCATTCATTAATACAATTCTCCATGGGAGTCCATAATCCAGTCCTAAATAGGCCTACTTAACTTCCTGGAATATGTACCCAAGGGCTTTATGAAATTTAAAAAGCTAAGACAAGGATTATATTATAACAGGAATAGCAAAGCTGATGTGATGCCTGATGCCAGTCTTTCTGTGCTCCTGAAGTTAAAAGAAATCAAACAAAAAAGTAAGCACAGTAGAGAATGCACAAAATAAAACTAATGGACATACTGAAGAATTGCTTGATAGAGGTATAAGATGAGCATGCTGTAATTGTTTGGCTTAGTTCTTAACATAAGAAACTTCTCACACTGTAAAGTTTCTTTGATCTTAATGAGGAAATATGTGTCTTTGATATGGAGAAAAATAAGTGTGTTTGGAGAGAAACAGATCCTGTATCTCTTAGATAATTACAAAAATTTAATCAAAATGAACTCTTTGGTGAGCTACATACAGGCAGTGTTGATGGGATTTGTGTAAGGTTGTGACTAGACAGGATCTGGGAAGTCTGTGGTCTGGATTTTACTGCATTTGTGAATAAATGTATTGTGGTCTCTAATTTGGAATCAGTGGTTTGGGAAAGAAAAGGTCTAAGTAGAGATGATTATGCAGAAAACAAAGTTAAAAATTATTCTGAAGTCAGTCTAAGTTTTATTTTGTAGCATTTCTTGACCACATTCTTAGCATTGCTTTAGAATGAGGCGGGAACAACTTTTTTCTAGTGTAAAATCAAGCCTGTGTTCAGCTGAACTATCTGAACTGATCCAGGAAGAAACCTGCCTTATACTTCTGGAATGAAGCAACCAGGAACATGGTTGATCACCTGAAAGTTTTGCTCAGGATAAAAACCAAGACGGTGTCCTGAGACCTAACATTTTCCTTTAAGTAACACAAGTTTTGCCAACACTTTCTGCTCTTGATGATGAGTGGAGTTCTGAATTTGTCAACTAGAGCAGTAGAAACAGAGCTCAGATTGATGACCTCTACTGTTTCTTCTCCCACTGGTCTTCCTCTGTGTAGCATGGTCTTACTGCTGTTAGAAGAAATGACAATCACATATGCTGTTATGTACACAAACAGGGGGAAAGCGTTAGTACATCAGAGACCTCCTCCTCAAGTGAACGAGCATCAGAAGTGATGGAAAATACCAGATCCATCAGTTCTGTTGGCGTCCCCATCTGCCAGGCACCAGAAGGCTGCTAGTGACTGAGAAACCATTGGTGTCACACGCTTGAATTATTATGGCCTTCAGTAACACCCTATAAAAGATCCTTAGAAATCTTTCCACAAACTCTCAGGAATGTGATATAACAGGCTTGTCCTCGTCCAGACTCCAAGCAAGCACCAGCACATCATAAAAAACACAGTTCATAACTTGCCGCATCCCATTCTATCACAGACACACGTGCATCCATGCCTACACATCTGGCCATGAACGTGTGACAGCTATCACTACTCCAGCTGTTGCATGGGGACAGAAAGCTCTGCTCCACAGCATGAAGGACTCAGGATGCACAGCGGTTTCAAAGAGAAGGAAAATAACTGGAGATAAAGTGCAGTGGAATCCAGCAAAAGTAACCTGGTTTGCAATGTTCCAGTTCATCAGAAGTGCAGTAAATGGATTAAATGAAAGCCAGGGAACAGCCAAGGTTCCCATGTATGCTTACAATCACTGGCAACTAGATTCGCAAAAGAAGCAATGCAAGTGGTATGAGTTAAGCTTCTAAGCATTACTCATTTTTCTGGGTGTAAAAAGGTCTATTATTTAATTCAGAAATGGAGAGAATCAGCAACACAGCACATGCACATTAAATTAGTGGTTCATCCTGACCCAGCAGGACATAACTGCGACTGCACAGTTCTGGTTCCTTTCTGGTTTTAGTCTCTATGACACATAAACCCAACAGATGATTTCTCCAAAACCGCAACCTCTGGCGCTTTCATCTACCTCTCCACAGCTGATCTTCAGTTCTTTTAGGTCATTGTTAATGCTGTATTGACACAATGCTCTTTGCTATCCATGGCCAAACATTTTCCCATTCCCAAGCATTTTCTGGACTTGGCTGTAGGACTTTGCCTGCTTTCCAGTTCAGTGTGCGTGTGACCTGACCAGATTTTGTACCTTAGCTTACTGGCTCTTGTCCAGTTCTCTCTTACATTTCCAGACCCATAATCTAGTATGTTCCCTCAGCTCTTATCCTCTATCAACATTAGGAGACAAACTGAAGTTTTAACTCTTTACCACCAGCAAGCATTATGTTGTTATCTCACTACTTCACCTTGATACCCATTGAAGGGGTTTCACTGCCTTCCCTCCTTGGCTTTCTCTCTGACCTGTCTGTTGTTGCCATACCAATACAGGATCACCAAGGAAATGAAATTCCTCAGCATTACTGACCTTTTCTGCTTCTTGTTGCAGCTGCTGTTCTCCTCCACAAAAAGCAAACAAGACATACTCAGGTCTCCTTCCCATCTCAGACACTGCTTGGCACCTTTGCCTGCATGCCAGGCAACACCCACACCATCTCCAGTGCAAGTGCCAAAATGCAGAGTCCATCATCCTATTGCTTTTAACACACCTGCAGGTTTGTGGATGGGGCTTTACCTTCACTGTCTGTGTAGAGATGCTGTTTTGCTTCTCTATTTCTTTTACCATTTACCAAGGTGCTGCCACCTTCCTCAGGCTCTCTCCATGTTGCCACCACTGTGAGAAGACCACTTCTGAGGCAGCATGGCTCATGGATGGGCCTTGGCTCTCTGGTGCATTTTCTGGAGCCCTTCCAACACGTGTTTGCTCCCTACATGATCTCCCATCTCCCTGACAGCTATAGATAAGCTCTTCCTATAGACAAACTCTTTCTGAAGGCTTGAGATCTTGCTGGAATTAAGCGTGTGCATTCCCATTTATTACTACTGCTGCAGTTAGCCTGGACAAAATGCAATGTTCTCCACTGCAGAAGTCATCCCTCTGGGACTAATAATTGTTTTCTTGATAACTTGTGCCATGTAATTTTGCCCAAAAGAGGTCTCAAGAGCAAAAGCTGCTATGGTTTGTATAGGACAGCTTGCCTCAGCAAACATTTGTGGTGAGGATCACACCTGGAGCTTCAGTGTTACCTTTCATTTAGGTAATGCCTAAATGCCTTTCTCACTTTGTATTAAACTGTAAAGCAGGACTGTGGGAGAACATAATGAAAAATAATGCTTCAAAAAATTTCAGCATGGAAAGGTTGCTACAAGTTCCTGGCACAGGGACCTGAATTAGAAAACTTCAACTATGTAAACAATCCCAAAATGCTACAAAAGATCAGTTTGATCATATCCACCACATGACTGACTTTATTATAACTGGAAGCTGTACAGGTACAGAACGTGGGGTTTTTAATACTTTCAGGTATTTTGTGAGCTTCAGAAGGAAATGCTTGGCATAAATACTGCTTGCAAAAGGGCTTTTCAGCAAATCTATTAATCTTAGGGGATCTGTCAAAGTGAAAAATCTATCTTTCCATAGATTTCCTGTATCTTTTGGCATGTTACATACCTTCTTAACTTTTTCAATTCTTCTTATTATTTGGGAACTTCAGTAGAGCTCTCAGGACTTTAATCCCAGTAACTGTGAAACCACTGACCTGTTAACTTCTGCAAACCATGAAACCTGAAAAGGACTTGATAACAGTTATTTCTCTGCAAAGCCCTGAAGGCACAACGTAGGTCTGAGCCCCTGCACTGGCCACAGCTTCCCATTGAGAGCATGGAAAACAAGGAATCAGTTCTGATTTTCATACTGGGCATGCCCATAAATGTTCACAGGGACTACAGCCCTCTCAGCTGGCCTTGCTGAATTCAGTTGTAATAACATGTTTGCTGCAGGTGGTAAAAATAGAAATGTATGGATATGACAGTCTCTCCCCGAAAGCCCAGACAGTGTTGCTGAGAAAATGACTGGGCATGCCAGCTAACCCCCATTGCATTTTTTTTGCATATTTTTCATTGCCTTTAGCTGTACCTATGCTGCAAGCTGAGGGCAGCCAAGTCTGAGAGACAGCAGTGAGAAAAAAAGTAAATCAAGCTTTGTTTAGACAGATTTTTCTGTTAAAGAAATTGTGTCAATTTGGAAATCTTACATCCGCATGAAAGTATTTTTAGATACCATTGCTATGAGTCCTGCCTTAAGCCTCCAGAGCTAAAAACGGATCCCAGCAAACAAGCTAAAATGTACCAAAATGAACATTTTTCACGTTCATCTTATGAGTACAGAGCCCTAATCCAAGTCCGTGACTTGGATGACATTTAATTTAGCCTTCGAAAAAAGACACTTAAGCTATCAGTGATTATTTGACAGATGTTGGCTTCTGTTGTGTTGTAAACTTGACTTCAACTACACTTTCATCCCTTATTAACATTGAATATCGCACTGTCTTCCTTTGAGGTGTACACATTCACAGTAACAAAACTGGCACAATTGTCTTCTGGGAATAAATCTCTTGCTCTATTATATGTGGCAGCATTCTTCCATGCAGTGACTTTAAGAATAGCAAAAGAAAAACCTCTCTCTTTTCTACTTCATTTATCTGGTTGAATTTCCAGCATTTGGCACACCAACAGAAACTTGGCACTTTTCTCCTGAGTGTATTTTTTCACAGTTTTTTCACAGTTTTTCAAAGAAAGAAAATAGCAAAAAATAGAAATGAAAAGACTTGGAGGTGAAAGCTGATTTATCAGAACTTGAAACAACGTTGGTGTTGACATCAAAGAGTTAGTTTAGTACATTGCTGGCCACATTTTTAGATGTTCTCAACATAAATCACTGGAGAAGCCTCTTGATCACCTTTTTCCTTCTAACAACGATGAGATAAGAAAGGAAAGGAGAAGCAAGAAATTAAGCTGAACATTGGTAATACGTGTAGACTACACCCCAACTATAGAATAGTTGGTCTGGTAGTATATACCAGTCTGAGCACGTGTAACACAGATGTGTACCAGTATACAATGTACAGATTATACTATCTCAAGCCTGAAGTAGAAACATGAGTGACGAGGTAGTTCTTAAGGTGACTGAGCTGACCCTACTGAGAAAGAAGATCCTCAGCCACTCTCAGGTCTACCTGTACTCCCCCAGTGACCAACTACTCTCTTTGGGCATAGGCAAGGATCTCAGCAACATCATTACACATCCTATAACAATTCTAGCACACTAGCAGCACTGCACAGGTGACAGCAATTAACCTTGAGCCACAGTCTTGGCCAGATGACTTCCTTTTGTTTGTAGCTCCAAAGCAGAGCAGTGCTGCTGGTTTCTTTCAGCAGCGTAGTGAGGAGCTCAGCAATAGCTGCTAAGGGTCCCCACATGCAAACAATTCTCTTGATGAGTTGATACTGCCTCAGTTACAGCCCTCAGTGGTCCTGAGCAGCCCACCATCTGACAACCCACAGGCATGATGATATGGGGGCAGCTTGCTCTATTTTGTGGCCAGCAGCCAGGTTAATGTCAGGGCTGTGACCAGGGACAGGAGGAACAAAACAAGACGGGAAACTGAGCATTCCAGCCAACTCGAGTCCAGAAGGAAAACAAAGACAGTGGGTGGGTTTCAGCTTGCTCAGAGATCTACCTGTGTGCCCTTGCATCTAGTGCGCTGTTGGGTGCCTCTCTGCCCATGGCTGGCTCTGACTGTGAGCAAATAGGCAACTGCAGTGATCGTGACTGACATTTGGGAACAGCATAATTATAATCCGAGCTCTGCAAGGGTGGGTTAGTGTTCACTGAAATAAACAGCTCAAATCTACGATGAATATCAGCATTGTAGGCACAAGGGGGAAGGCAGTAAATTGTAGTCGGATGAAATACCTACATTTAATTATGTCAAATTATATAGAATTTGAGAGAGTTTTTATGATGCCTGCTATTTAAAGTTACTCCTAAGTGCACTTCCTTGCCTGAATAAAGCAGCTTTTATTGCAAGATGTGGGCTTGCTTTGTAGTTTATGATTTATAGCCTTCACCACATTTTGTCACTTTCTTGAATCTCGACTGAGATGTTTCTTAACACCTCGTTTCAGATAATGAGACACAGCTAGAGAGCCTGACTATATACAGTCTTATAAACATGTATGAGCAATATTTTGTTGCGTTTATTTTTGTCCACGATACTCAGGTACCTGTAGCACACTGTACTCCAAAGCATATATATATATATAGCACACACACGTGCCATCAGCAGTCAACATGCCTAAAGTACACCCCAGGCAGATGGGGCTTATATCACAGATCTTCAACTCTGATCCAGCTTATCAGGAGTGCACAGAGTCCCAGCCAGCCCTGCCAAATGCCACTGTGGTAGGCTCCCTTGTGAGCTGTTAGCTTGCTCCTCCTTGGTGGGGCTGGCAAACAAACAGGTCAGGAGCCAACACCTCAGGGCAGGGGACACCTCAGTGTTCCACCATGATGGAAAAGGCTGCAGGCAGAGGAGACAACAGGTGGTGAGTCTGAAGAATGCCCACCCACATGACTTGACAGCCGTAGAAAGGAAAGATATCTGATGTGCAAAGAAAAACCTGAAATCCTCCCAGCCCAATGGGGTGAGCTCACAGGGATTGAGTGCAGATCAAACCTGCCACAGCTCATTGTTGAAAAGGTCCTGTCCTTAAGCACTTATTCCCAGGCAGAAGCATGGGAGCATTTGCAAACTGGGCTCCCTCAGCCATCTGCCCCAGTGTGGCAGAGTGGCAAGGCCTGCACTAGCCCAGCCACCATCTGTGTGGGTACAGTTATAGGGCTGGAAGCACTGATTGTCTCGAAGTGTACCCTGCACAAAACAACACTCATCATTTTATCTTTTAGATCTGTAAGGTTTTTATGGTTTCCATTCTCCCTGGCCATCCCCACCCCACTGCTCACCTCA
Organism: Phasianus colchicus; assembly: GCF_987193195.1. Lineage (NCBI taxonomy): Eukaryota > Metazoa > Chordata > Aves > Galliformes > Phasianidae > Phasianus > Phasianus colchicus. The sequence goes on from NC_143437.1 coordinate 78,720,711, forward strand.
CCACAAGGGTCTGCACAGAGGCTTGGCTAGCAGGCTGCTCAGCACAGCATCAGTTAGTGAAGGAACTGAAGAGCCCCATAAAGAAGCAATAAGAGAACAATTTAATTTATCAGTTCCCACTGGTTGAAAAATAACCAGATAAATCCTAATAACCTGCTTAGGAAATGGCTCCATTTTTCATAACTTGATGAATGATCGTAAGGATTCATCTATGGATACAGACAGACGTTACAAACACAGAGGAAGGAAATAACTAAAACCCAAGGACTGTTTGTCTTTAAAAATACAAATAATCAAATTCATTTGGGAAAGGACTTTGAACTTCAGTTTCGGGGAGCCAGATTGATTCAAGAGCAGCCTCACTCTGTTCAGTGAGTATATACAGATACACAGACACACACACACATGTAAATTCCAGTTTGCTTTTACAGCTATGCTTCACTGTGATTATTTTAACCATACCAACAACTTGAGGACCCCCTTCTCCAAAACAGCAGGCTGAGCACAGGCAGTTCTTGCAATGATGCAATGAATTGTTTAGTTCCATGGGGTTGGGGCTGAGATCAGCAGTCCCTCCATGGAGAAGCAAAGTTTCCCCCATGCTACAGAGAGCATTGGTTGGTTGTGGCAAGGAACAAAGCCAGCAAGGAAAGGATTAAGGGACAGTCAAAGGACGTAATGGCTGTAGATCATCTCTGCTCTTCAAGTCTCTGACATTTCAACATTCACCAGCCATTGCTGCAGCTACCTTAAGTGAAGCAAACGCCAAATGAGGAACGGCTCGATAACCAAAATAGTGGTTTTAATACAAGAAAATGAGATAGAAATCACTTTAAAAGTATTAAAATGTTGCAGTAGATGAGGTAGCTAGGTTGTAAGAAAAAAAGGGAGAGAGAAAACCTAGGTGAAGAGATGGCTAGGGGGAGAAGAAAAGATCACTAAAAGGGAATAACAGTTATGATTTTTCTAACCTTGTCCTTGTTCCTTTTTACTCTGCAGGTATTAACACCTGAATGGCAGCCTGCTCACACTCTCCTGCCCAAGTTAAATCATGGAAACAAAGCACAATGCTGGAGGGTTACAACAAGAAATACATAGAACCATTCAAAGTGCACTTGAACAAGGTTGTGTTTTGTTCTTCCACTGCTTCACTGCTCATTAGAGAGGCATCTTTGGGCATCCCTGACGTGATGCCTGTAGACATTAGCACTTTAGCATCACAGCAGGACAAGCTTGGTATTTTTTATGGGATAAAAAAACTGAGCCAAACTACACTAATATGTGACACATACCTCTCAAGTGTCCCTTGACTTGAGGCACTGCTCTGCACCAGGCAAGGAAAGCCTACAGCACTGGCTTCCATCCACGATTCCTGCTGGAGGTACCTTCCCCACATCTTCTGCACAAACCAGCCGAAACCAACCAAACAAACAAGCAAAAACCATATTTAAGCTGACCCTCTGTTACAATACCCTGGGTTAGCAAATAGAGAGTTTGAGTTAGCTGAGCCATCTGAGCACACAGAAAGCTGCAGTACTGCACTGTAAATGTGTGCAGGTGTTGAGTCATTCAATGCCTGCCAAGTCCCAGGTTGCCACTGAGCAGCAATCTTTCCCTTATGCTTCCTCTGTGCAATCGCATCTCACCTGCCATTGAGACCTACCACCTGGATATGCTGTTCAAGGCCAGCCAGGCCCCATCTCCAAGCTTGCAGAGATGAGCTGGCTCCTCCATCTGTCTCCGTCATGGCTTATTTCCTCCCTGCCATGTATCAGGCTGCTCTGACTCAGCTGCTGGATGAAGGCACTGTTGGGCCGCTGCCTGCATTGTCACTGTGCAGAGTGCTTCTGTCACCCGATGAAGGTCACCATCCCTACATCACCCATGCAGTTTCACTGCCCCAGCTCAGACAGAGGAACTTACCCGACCCAGGGTGAAGCGAAAGGGATTTTCAGGGTTCTGATGTCATTTCACAGGCTGATGTTATCTTCCATCAGTCATGCCTCAGTAAAGTCCTATGCATGAAGGGAAGATGGCAATGGTTTTACCATTCATTTGGTTTATGCCAGAGCCCTGGCAAGCCAAACTGCTTTTGTGCAGTGGAGCTTCTTGCTGACACCCAGGTGCAGGGTAGAAGCAGCAGTGTTGTCTCTGTTAGCTCCCCCCAAGAGCTGAAGGAAGATCCCAGCACCCCCAGCTGTGCTCCTCCACTAGCACCAGACTCTCTACTCGGACAAGCACAGCAGAGTTAACCCCAAAAAAACTGCTGCCTGGAGTGTAACAGCCATGATCATCTGCACCGCTTCATCACCCGGGTGCTAGTAAGGGCTGTGGTGAAATGACTGGAAAGAAACTGTCCATCTGCAGACCAGGTCAGTTAGCTAAAATCTGCTTGGGATGCACAAAACTGGAGCTAGCAGCAGCTCACACACTACAGAGCTTGCAAACACTGTAAAAGCAGTGCAACCACAGGCGTAACAAATTCAGACAATTTCTGTTTTCAGCAAGTACTCAGCTGCAAGCAAATGGAGAGAGAGTAAATGGGAATGATTTAATTATCAAATAAAAGTAATTAACTAGACACAGGAATCAACAGGGAATCCTTTTCAAATACTGATGGCACATTACCGGCAGTTGTGGAATACTTATCCACTGACCTACATGAGCAAGAACAGATTCAAGTTTCTGCCCATAATGTATTATGATTGTTTTGGCTTTTTTTTTCCCAAAAGAGTCAAAAATTAGGTTTAAAAAGGCAACAAAAGAACTTACAAACATTTCAAAGCAAATAACATAAACCCAAAGCTGGAAATGACTCACTGTTGCACTTGTAATACCAATATATGAAATATATTCATATGTGATGACAAAATTAATTAGTGTGGCTAATGAGATCATTTAGTACCCCAGTACAGGAGTGAGGACAATTAGCACAACATTACAGTGGAGCCAGTACCAAAAGGCTGAGGGACAGACCATCTTCTCCCAGTCTCTTGCACCCAGCACCCACCTGCTCTCTTGCCCTTCTGCCAAGGGCACGGAATGGTCAGTTTCAGCTGAAGTTAAACATCTGAACTCCACCGTTCACTTTTGGGCAGTGATCCTATTGCAACCAGTGGAGAATTAGATCTCATCAAGCAGAGATGCTGGGAATGACTGAGATGCAAGACTTGAGTTAGAAGGTGTGACTGAGGACCTATGGGAGATTAGAACCCCTCCAGAATTCCAAGTGAAGGCCAGGCAGGATACATTACAGCCTCTCATTTGGCACTATGCATGAACAACATGAGGCAGTCAATGCAATCAGTTCAGCTTACAGAATGAGTCAGATTACTCTAAAAACTCTTACTAGCAAGCTCAACTGCCCTGCTCAGCCAAACACATATATAGTTTAGCACTTAAATATAGGTGGCTTAACTCTAAGCTGAATCCCACGCACAAGCTCCTGCAGGAAGCAGTGGGACTGCACCTTCCACATGTCCCATTAACTCACCACTGTTCCTCATGGCTTTGCTGAACTTGAACCGGATCCTGCCCACGTGCTGTCTTCCAAGATTCAGCAGAAATTTTAAGAGCTGCAGCCAGGGAACATTTATAGGATTGGAATTTTGCTCTAAATTATTCTCCTAAAGGTACCAACTCCCAAGCACGGTGTCAGCCCATCACCCAGATAACAACCCTTTCTTTCATATGCACAACATGTCCTGCATCCCATCTTATGTATTTACTGGGGATTTCAGCAATTTATTTTGAAAATTCAGGCATACACTAATCTCAGCACTAGCACTTTATGTAAGCTCGCAGAAAAATAATCAGGCATCAGCTATCCAAGCCCCAGAAAACAAAGGGCTCCATTTATATGCCTGAACAGAAGCACCTAGTGCCATTTGAGATGCCCTAAAGCACCCAAGATACACATGGGGTTGGCAGATATCACATAGGACCTACGGAAGCGGTGGTTAAAGACCTTGCAGGATTCCTCAGGGTGTTTCAGATGGTACTTAATGCCAAAATAAAAGCAAATGAATTAAGTTCTAAAATTCTTGTTTATACTGCAGTCAGATTTATGCCTCCTGTATCTAACAAACATGTACCTTGTGGAGCTGCTAGAAGAGCTACAAAAGAACTGCATCCTTATTTCGGGTCTACTGAAATCTGGCAGGACTTGCAGATTGTGTCAGCTTATTTTGTTATGAACATAAAATGCTCACTGAACCCCATGAGTTGCTATGATAACAATCTCTGCCAGCTTGCTGAATGGATGCCTTTCAGTTGCTGCCTCTGAAGTTATGTTGCTAGAACAGAGGTTCAGCAATATACCCAAGCACTGTGAACACTGTTTTTTAGCCACGGAAGCAAGATAGCAGTCTGAACAGATTCATGAGCACAGAATTGATTATCAGACCATAAGAGTGGAAGGTCATTACACCAAGACTCCTGGCTACCATGGTGAAAATATGCTACTATGTAATCCTCTTCTAAAAACATACAGTTACACCAAGGAGAACACTTCAAGTGATTAAAATTGTTTTCTTATTACTTGGTGCAATGCTTCTTACTGCAAAGTTTTTACGGCACTGCAGTCTTAGCTGCATGAATGGAAACAAGCATACATGTCTTTGTAGTTAGTAAATCTGTGGTCCCACGAAGGCTCTGTATGTCTTTCTTGAATTTCAGCCTGCTGTCTCAGGACCCAGCATTGAACTACATACAGTAATTATTCATTTCTAGCAATTAATATTGAATGAGCAGGACTTGATAGATTTCTAAGTTTTTGTACAAAGAGAAAGGAGCAGCAACAAGATTTCTCTTTAGAAGGAGACAGTAATAGCGAAACTACCAGTAGGGTATTCCAGGGTAAATTGGACAGTATTTCGTCTCATATCTTTTGCATGATATAATTAATCTAATTAAGAAACCTTAGCAGCAAAGAAAAAGAAAAAAAAAACAACAACCACGAATCGTCTTTGGTTTGTATTAGCGAGGAATTTAATGAGACAGTTATTTGTATGTATCAGCATACACCTTCCTTTCCAATTAGAGCCATAAATTATTTTTCCACAACACTCTTTCAACAGCAGCACCTGTGAGGTTACATGAGTGCACACTGCCATCTAGGCAGGTTTATGGGAACAGCACAGTACCTTCAAATACGAACCGTCCTTGCCTGGGAAAAAGATTCTGTTATCAAAAGTGGTGGAAAGAGGAACAATTTGTATATGATTAAAAAAATGATGCATCACAATTCGCTGAAAATACAAAAAATACTCTTCAAACAATGTAGCATTCTGCATTGAGAAAATATTTTCTACATGTTTATTGAGAAATACATTATTTCTGCATTTCCATACATGTAAGTTAATTTTAAATTCTGCAATACATTAGAAAATGCTTGTAGCGACGAAAAATACAAATACAAGGCATATAGTATTAAGGCTATTAAAGACAGCACATTTTAATTTGGCAGTACTGTATCTATTTTGTATGTTTTAAAATACAGTAACAGCACATTTTAAAAAGACAGTTAATAAAATATCTATTCATTTTCTACAAAGAGAAACTTTAAAATTTGTTTTTCTTCATAAAAACGAAACATTTACCATCACATGGGACAAAATATGAAACACATAATGCACCCATTGTATTTAAAACAATTAACAAATTCTATGCACAGCATTTACAGAAGACTTACAGGAAGAAGACTTTCAGAAAAGACTTGACTAATAATGTAATTTTGATCAGAAATATTAATGAACCGATTACTTTTCAGTTGTGTTACGACAAAATGTCTTCCTCCTCCTTTCCCTCCTGTAAGATAATGTGGGCAACAAACTATGAATGCAGAATCTCAGACAACATGGCAGCAAGACCTGAAGCATTATAATTAAGCACCTTCCATTGGTAAATATTTTTTGAACCTGGATCTTTGAATTGAGTTCTACTGGAAAGCAAGCATCAGCCCATCTTAGAAACAGCAAAGTAGACAACAGAGATTGCTCCTGAGGTTTGGGAGAGTGTGATGAAAGTTGCTTGGTAGCCCTGTGAAGCTGCTTTGAGATGTGGGTACGAGTACAACAACACTCCTGAGAGTGCTGGTCCAAAAGCCAAATTTCTTCTGGATTTCAGTGGATCTGCTCCAATCCCCCAGATAATCAGAATGGATGATGGACAGGCAAGGGGAGAGAATATCCACTGACATTCAGAGTGAAGTTACTCTCTTGAACTTCATCTTTGGTGTGTTTCAACAATCATCCTCGGGGTTGCCCTGAACAAATACAAAAGATATTCCTCTTTCTCCCCAGAGGAACTGCCTTAATTAGTGAAGAGATGTAATTTGGCTACTGGCAAACTTTTTCCCACCTTCTCACCCCTCTACTCCTTCTCTCCAAAATTAAGAAGCAACATGTTATTACACATAGATTCATTTGCACAGAGAGAATAGACTAGGAACTGCTGAATTCACAGTGTAGATGGTGGAAAAGTGAGAAAAGCTGTTACCAAAAGAATTCACTAACAGGCTTTGAAACTACTGTGCTACATCTGCTGCTTTTTCAGCAGTCCTGGAATGTAGGACAAGAGAGGACAACTTTCATAGCAAGCATCTTTGTTCTGTCCTTAGCTTGTCATACAGAAAAAAAAAAGGATACTATCAAAAACCTGGCAAACCTCCACTGATCTCAGAAGCTCTCATCCTGGAAGGCTGGAATTCTTTTTGTACTTTGTGACATTCAGTGCTGTTTATATTAGTAGGAGAAAAGCATTCCTGTTTAATTTTATTGTATAGTCTTTTTGGTAATTCTGCATTTCTATGCCCTCACTGACAGAAAATGTTATATGCAGTGTCTCCTCTCCCAACACCAGCATGAATCTTGCAGTGTATCAGCACATTTTTAAAAAAAAATCGCTCACATGCAAACACATTCCACTTCTAGAAGAAAAATATCAAAGACAGATATAAAAGACAGCATTGGGGTGAACCAATGGAGCTTCTCAACTAGAACAACAACACATCAAAATTTCTCCTCCCTCCTTGAGAAAAAATGGAGTTCTCATTTCCTTTGTAGGAAGGAAAATTGGTATCTGGGCACATTTTACATATGAAGTACAGTCAACAGAAAGGCAGCTCACCAAACAGGTTAAAGGGGGTTTTAGTCACACCAGCTGGTCTGTCTGTGCAAGGTTTATTTTGTTGATAATACAGTCAAAATTCCAATAGCTTCTTTGGGATTTTCCAAAACAATAACAAAACCAAGAGACCATGTCTGTATAATATGTTTTATTGAATAAAATCCTGCTTCTAACATTTACACAATTAAGTTTAGAGATGTAACCTTGTGAACCACTGCAATGTGTAACATTCATAAAACGTCTGATATATCTTTAAATACATCTGACACTACTTATTATAGCAATCACCTGTCCATCACCAATTTCATAATTAATGAGGATTTGAACTTCCTGAATAACAGCCAAGATAAATACTAAGGATAGTTGAGTTCAGAGAAAACAGTCTGCTATGTGAATTCCAAAATCATTTTTAGTAAGTGCCAACAGTTTTGAAGACTTCTGTATTTTCCTGTTTTTCCTCTCAGCTCTGCAGAAGAAGATAACAAAATAAATTATATATCTTAAGGCAGAAAGTAATATCCACAATTTAAACACCTATCATTCTTCATAGTAATCTTCCTTTTTAAATTTATAATGCTCTCTGCAGTATATATATATAAAAATCCTTTATCAAATATACATTTGGATTAAATCCACTTCTAACCATTGGTGAAAAGGTAAAGATAAGTGAATTGAGATGCTTTGCTTCAAGTTGCCTAATTATGCAGTGTGATGTAAACACCATCAGAACATCAAGATGTCTAAACTCTAACAGTGTATTTACTTAATGTCTTAAAAGTTTCATTACATTCTTAATGCTGCCCAAGAAGAGAGCAGAAATTAGAAATGCTGTAATTAAGAACTGATGTCTAGTGAGAAGACAATACTATGTAAATGTTATGCAAGGAATCATGTGTTGTTTTTTTGTTAGAGCTCTTCTAGATATCCTATTAATCTGTTATTACATTGATGAGAGGTGCTGTAAAAAACTGCAGTCAATACCTTTACTACAGATTACATAGATTCTCAGGAAGGTTTGAATGCAAGATTAAGATACTTAGGTACAATCTAGCAAAAAGCCATCTTAACTCGTAGCACTAGTAGACTTGTGTTATCTTTTATTTGGATTGAAAAATAAGACCTGAATTACTGGCCATTTCCATGGTTGTTTTTTTTGTTTGTTTGTTTGTTTGTTTGTTTGTCATCCAGCATTATTTTGTCATTCAAACATTATCAGTCAGGAATGCTGTGATCTGTTCAAACCTCTGGAGGATGTCCTAACCATTTGGGATTCTGTGTTGAAAAAAACCTGGTTATTAGTCTCAAGTTAAATATATGTATGTATTGCCCAGTCATTTCATTTTATTAAGCAAATGGGGAGAAGAGTGATAATTTTCCTCAACTTAACATTTATGAGGTACTGTCTAATAACAGGGGTAATAATAATTATCTGCAGAGAACACTTACTAAACTATGCATTTCACAGGTCTCTTGCTGTTCCCCAGCACAAGTTAGTGTCTGAGAAAGGGTAAGTGTTGATGCCACTTACAAGCCTCTCCCAGTTGTAGCACTGGTTCTGAGCAAAACACATTTGGTGCTGACAACATCTCAAACACATGCTCAAAAAGAAAAATAAATGCAAATCACCTTCCTTCATATATAACATCTTTAAACCTTTAAGAACCATGCTTAAACTTTTTAATACAACAAAACAGCAATGAAAAAAGTTCCATAATGAAGTTAACAATGTGATAACTTGGTAATTTTAGAGGCTAAATTTGTAATAGGAACATTATCACCTTACATAAGCACACAAACTCTTAGGGAGGTCATCTGTTAACAGCTATAGAATTCATTTAAAAATAAACCAGAACACACAAACATGGTAGATAAAGCTGCAAAGGTAAAAGAAAACCACTTGGCAATTTCCTACAGCTCCCCTCAATATATTTGTGTTCAAGAGTGTGTTTTATACACTTTGTTGTTTGCTTTCCTCTGTTTCTTCTTCTCTTTCTTCTCTTCTTTTTTTCTTTCCCAAATGAGTGGCCAGAAACCACTACCCAGGAGCTGTACAACCATCTTAATCTCACTGCCTCTTCTCTCTTTATCTTTTTTTCCCAGCTACAAAGAGTTGTCTGGAACCCAGATGCCTACCTTGAAGCTATTTGTCTTATACCTAACCTAGCTATAAATTTTAATAACCAAGAAGTTGCTGAAAGATACAGATTTTGCTCTTGCCTCTGTCACTGGCAGCTATACAGTATGCATTGTCAAACTCTATCTTTGAGCAAGAAAACAATATGTAATGTCAACCTCAAGATAAGCAACTATGTGCACGTGAGGCACTGTCAGCACAGGTTGAATATGTTAAACTCAGATAAAAGACAAGAATAACTGCTGTGAAAAAGACAGCATACTCTACATGTTTACAACATTCTCCTAAGAAATGCTACAGGATGTCAATAATGGGTGATTTTGGATACATGCTGTATGGGGAACTACATTATTTTTGAGGAGATGCTGCCTCAGTGGTAGATTTCCCATTTTGCATACAGAAATTCAATTTTCAGCTACCGTGGGAAACAAAGATGGTGAAGTGCAAAAAGTCATCCTGGAAGAAAGTGTGTATACAGACGAGATTGACATTAAGTACTGACAACTTTCTCCCCTGGCCCTAAATCTAATTCATAGCTTAACTTTTGAGTAAAATGGACACAAGAGGGCGCTCCTAATATAGGGCCTACCTGAGACCCACGGCCTTCAGCATCAACAGTGACAAATTCCTTTACCTATTAGAAGATCTCTTTGTTCCAAAAGAAAGCCGGCCAGTTACGGTTTCATCTGCATGTTTTTTTCTTATTGAGACTCAATCTCAAAATCTATCGATTTACTTAACTAAAGGAAGATCAGAACACAGTGGACGATTAAACTTTAATTATTAAATACCAAGAGTTCTACAGTAAGAACACCCAATAATTTCTGAAGTCGTGGTTGGCCAATGCACAGCCAAATACTGCTTGGTATGGTATTAAAATGAAATCAAAGACAAAGACAACAGAGATGTGATAAAAAATAGACTACTTCATAGGTTAGGGTGCCTAAAGGCTCTGCAAATAGAAATCTCTCCGTGATGACATTACAGAATCACAGAGTCAAGAATGGCCAGGGTTGGAAGGGACCTCAAGGATCATGAATCTCCAACTCCCCTGCCACATGCAGGGCCACCAACCTCCTCGTTTAATACTAGACCAGGCTGCCCAGGGCCCCATCCAATCTGGCCTTGAACACCTCCAGGGATGGGGCATCCACAAGCTCTCTGGGCAGCCTGTTCCAGCACCTCACCACTCTTTCTAAAGAATTTTCCCCTGACATCCAACCTAAACCTCCCCTCCATCAACTTAAAACCATTTCCCTTCGTCCTGCAGTTGTCTACCCTTTCAAAGAGTTGATTCCCCTCCTGTTTGTAGGCTCCCTTTAGGTACTGAAATGCTGCAATGAGGTCACCCCACAGCCTTCTTTTCTCCAGGCTGAACAAGCCCAGCTCCCTCAGCCTGTCTTCGTTGGGGAGGTGCTCCAGTCCCCTGATCATCTTTGTGGCCCTCCTCTGGACCATCTCCAACAGCTCCCTGTCTTTCTTGTACTGGGGGCTCCACACTTGGATGCAGTATTCCAGATGGGGCCTCACAAGAGCAGAGTAGAGGTGAACAGTTATACAGAAGAATGTTTTTTTTAGAACAAATATTAAGTATAAGCCTTATAGCCATATTTGGATAGAATTGTGGAACACTACAAATGCTTCCTACACTTTCAGTGCTCTGTGCACACTTGTCATGCAGTGCCTATATTCAGTGTAAATCAGGACTTACTATTTCACAAGATTACAAGTCCACCCCAAATAATGAAAAATGCAATTTAACAATATGATTTTCCTGTGAAATAATAGCCTTTAAATATAGGTGGAAATATATCTGATCTTACTTGACAGGATACAAGAAATTTAATTTTCTGATTAAGGAAGGCAATTAATTTCAAACACTGAGTTCAATGGCACTACTAAAAAATATTCAGACACTTTTCAGACTAAAGGCCCAAAGTCATTACAAGTAATTCCTGTGAAAGAAAAAATAAATGGAAGAGTGGTATTTTATCCTCAAACCTTGCAATCACCCTGTTAAAACAGTTTACAAGCAAACTACCATTGTAGAACAGTATTTCTCACCTGTGTTACTGGTCAGTAGTTAATCATTTTTCGAAGGGCATCATAGCATTTCCATTTGTCTGGGATGTAGAAAGGCTCAAAGATGTGAGGGAAAGGAGTGTCATAGCCACAGACTCTTGAAATAGGAGCCTCTAAATTCAAAAAGCATTCCTCCTATTAACAGAAACAAAATAAATGTTAGTGAGGCCATTATTTGCTAGAGTCTTGCATCACAAATTGAGGTCAAATGAACTTTGCCAGACGGACAGTCCTGGAAACTGAAACCTTCTATTTATATCACAGCATAAGTAGTCCAGACCAGAACATTGCTTCCTTTTGCCCAAAGATCCATATTAAAATAACAACTTCTATTAATGTTATTTTCATTTGCTACATGTGTGCTGCATTAAGTTGTACTCAGGTTATACATAATACATCTGCTATACATCCAGACAAATGCTGCCAAAAAACAAATATTTTAGGAACAAAGTAGTAAGAGTTTCTTTCCTGCACCACTTTTAATCATATAGCAAATCTATGTAATCTAACAGTGCATATATTTCTTGGACAACGAACATCACATTTAAATTTCTTTGTACCTTTCTACAATTAAGACTCTGTCTGAGAAGTGCTAAGCACTCGTGGAAATTATGAATTTGAACTTGAATTTCCACATCTCCAACCCCATGAGTAAAACGCATGTTTTACACAAATAAACACAACTTTTGTTCTATTCAGAGATCAGATTTAGCAATAACAGAGTTTCTTCACTCAACCGACCAGTGCACAAAATATTGCACTGCGTTAACCTGAAAATAACCTGTGGGAATACATATAAACTGCTACGATATTTAATAACTGAATATATAGTAGGGTTTGAATACTGCTAGTCTCAAGTACAAGAGTGAAGGCATAGGCCCATTCACAACAAGAGAATATAGTTTCTCACATTAAACGAACATTGATGTTAGTTATGTCATTTTCCACCAAACCATAGTATATCTATTTGCTTTCCAGAGCGCACAAATGAAGAAACTAAAGACATCCCTGTTTTCAATGAATGTTGCCTTGCAATTCATGGTGGCCAAACTCTACCATACTCTGCTTTATATACATCATGATATATGGCAGCATAGAAAGTACTTGTAACACACCACGAATATAACAGTTTTTCTCCAGCTACCACTTCTGTGCATTTGAAGTGGCATAATTCTTTGAAGGAAATAAAACATTCAGGTGGCTGTGAGAATTACGGTTACACTTGTCATATGCTAAGTATCTGGTCACAATAAAAGAAGTCACAACTCGTCAGTGCAAGCACACAAGATGATGTTCTTAATCAGTGGCATTACACTCAGAAATATGATAGAGCCAGCAAGTTGTATATGCTAATTCAAAAAATTTATAGTCTTTAGGCAAATTCCTAAACCATCTCCCCTCTTAAGCTTGAAAAACAAGTGACTGGCCCATCAAATAACCTAACTTAAATTGATTTTTGTTCACAGCAGCTGCTAAAAGCTAGACTGTATGAGAAACAACTGTTCACCTGATCAAGAACAGGATGCTGCAACATCTGCTGCATAGATTTTTGTGCCAGATTTTTTGCACCTGTGCAACCATACTGTAGAGAAACATAACATAAATATATCTCATCCAGCTTTGTTTAAGGACAAATTCAAAGACATCCACTGTACAAGCCTAAAAGCACAAGTATAGTGTAGTATTTAAAAGAGTGATAGGAGAGCACAATTATAAATTTAGTGGATTTACTCCATACCATTTGCACATATAACAGCTAGGACTGCTCAAAGTGTTCTTGTACTGCAGAGGAATGCAAACTGAAAGCCTTCAGTAAATCTCTGCTTATTTAAGAGAGACTACTTTAAAATCCCATGTCATGCAGGGAAAGGAGTTAGGAGAAATCTTACAAAATTAAATGGTTTTGAAGCAAAATAGGTATGGGTTTTCCAATTCAGTGCTACATGCTTTAAAGTTCAATTTTGAAAATAGCTATGAAAAAATCACACTTGTTTAGTATATATTAGATTCCAAAATTCAAATGGAGCAAAAAAATAACTTTCTGTTAGAGAAAAATGCTCAGAAGGAAACATAATGGTTATTAGTGTAATACATCCAAATTGTCCTAATTTTAAAGAGAGCAGACAGAAGGAAATCATTGCTCTTCTTCCTGCTTCTGAACTGCAGAAGTAAAATTCTGGCCTCAGTTAATCAGTACAACTTTTGCCAATTACCTTCATTTCCCTAAATTTCACTCAATGCCTCTGGTAACATACATAGTTATATTCCATAAAATCTTTTTAGTTAGAAACATTCTTTTCTTTTGACCTTTGATGCTTAACATGAATTTAGGAAGAGTTCAAAACAACTCAGGAGTACAGTTCCAACTTCTGAAATTAAGAACAATCAGTCAAATGTATCACACAGGACACCACAGAAGAATCTTGTGCCTTGGTTTTTAGAATAAATGTTGAAAACAAGTATTTGCCAGATGTTGCAGGATTCTATTTAAAACGTAGTCTCTGTTACTGGGTACAGACCCACTATTTCCTTTAAGTATCGTATTCTAGCTCATGTGAATAAGTTAATTTTAGCTTCACACTATCATTCAATAAGGTCCTGAAGTGTGTGCTTTACTCTCATCAGAGAACCAGGCTCTCAGGTTTGACTTTAGAGTGTTGCTAAATCAGTGCAAAACCATTGAAAACATGTAGAACTTGAAACGGCGGGTATTTATAGAGATATGGAATGGTACAAAAGAGATGAAAAAACAAACTCATTTTGGACATTATTGAAAGAAAGTATTACTCATCCTTCTGCATCTTATAGAAAAATGCAGCAATCTGGAACAGTTTAGAGAAAGAACTTTTAGGCGTCTGGCCAGTGAGAAAACACTTAAGAGTTCATTGCTCCAGTTCTTCCTTCTGTAAAAGGGAATCTGCATCATCCTTTACATAAAGCAAACAAACTTCCATATGCAAACACTCCTATAAGTAACAGTAAATGACGCTACTTAATGTGTAACTAAGTAAGACAGATGATTTGGAAATAATACTAATAATTATATATCCTACTTTGGTCTTTTTATTTCCATATGTTTTGGATCTAGTTCATTTTTCCCTGATCACTGACACTGCTTAGGAAACCTTTTCTATTCTCCTCCGTAGACTATTCCTGAAGCTGAGAAAACTTCTGTTAAAAAATCAGTTATTTCTGCAGCATTTTATGTTCCTCTCTCATGCTACTCTTATTTAGCAACACTACAGATACCCAAAAGAGATGGAGAGCTTAAACAATATCACATGACTACAGAGCTGCTATATGACAACAGTGAACTCTTTTTCTGCAGAATTTAGATGTTGTGACAAATCAAAAGTCAACTTTAAAGATTAACGTGATCGGATGGAGTTTCAATATTTCTCTTGGAGTTTAGCTGCTGTGATAGAAATAAGATTACAAATAAAGTTAAGGCCGATTACGTAAGACAGACTGTAGGAAAACTTCATGAAGGACTACTTTTCTGCAGACAGTAATTGCAGAATTTACACCCAAGAACTCAGTGACTGCTTGAAAAGTTTTAATCCAGTTGTGAAATTTTTGTCAACTAGAATTCTGAATTTTGCATCATATCTATAGACTGTACTATAAGAAATATAAATATATAGATGATAAAATGGCAAAATTCAGAATATATACATTCATTATATACTTCAGAGAAAACACTTATTACCTTAGAGATTCACATTCTTTTATGTTATTTTTATTTCAGATATACCTTTTTCCTGAACTAAAGTGTGGGTTCAAACAGTTGAGAAAACTTATTCTGTATCATGTTGTAGAAGAATGTAACATTTACATTAGCTATTATTTCCCCTTGCAAATTTTCAACTGTATATTATCTACTACTGTAAGAATGAAATGAATCCTATTCTAGATAAATAATAAGCATGATGAGCTCCTTTTAATATATATTTATATACAACAAAATATAGAGATTTTCAAAAGAGATAGTCAATAAAATATCTGATCCATAAAAGGAGGATTTCTGGATACAAACTCCAAGTACGGATGAAGCCTTTCTTTGGTTTCTGATTCCAAAAGTTCCCTAATTTGCACAGTTTACTTTCAAGAAAGGAAACGTCAAGAAGTGCCAGTCGTTGTATGTCTCCACTGTAGCACCAGTAATTGACAGCTGCAAGCACTGAACGCTGCAAATTTTAAACAGAGTTTGCTTTGACAAAATATACGTTACATCCTTTTGAACAGACACTTCCATGAGCTGCGTAAGTGCGATACATCCAAGGGATATTTTGAAGTTATGTTTTTGTTTCGATTTTTAGAGGAAGTTTTTTTTTTCCACTAGTTTAGCCTGACTCGACTTAAAATAACGCTATAGAACTCTTCCTGATAGCTTTAATAGCGATAGTTTTTTTCCTCAAAGAGCACTGAGGTTATACTTTCTATATTTAATTCCACCACAGAGCTTTCTGCTTTTCATGAGAGCACGTTGAGATAATTCTTTTATAACACAGTACAGCTTGCAGTGTTTGCTTTTATTTGTTACCAGCTCTTTGAATTTACATAATTAATATCTTGAAAAACACAGATAAACACACAGTTCACTGCTAAAATTATTTATTTTTGGATTTCCAAATAGAAAACATCTTAATTGGAAAACAGATTGGCAATTAGAAATAAAGAAGTCCTCCAGGGAGGGGCATTTGTTTTGTATAATTTATTGGCCTGTTGCCATATAAAAGCAATTAATGGCAAATATTGTCTTTAGAGGACCAAATCACATAAAACAATATTTATAGATGAAGCCCAATATTACACACAGAAGATAAAGCATTATAATATGAAATGCACAAGCTTAATTCCAATTAATTCTCATCCCTTACAGCCATCATCATCATACTAACATAAGAATTTACTCCAGCTATTTTTAATGAGAGTGCATCTATTTACAGTGAATATTTACTGATTTCAGAACGTTTAGAATCCAGAGATGTACACCATAATGAAGCATTTCAACAATCTTGGTTAATCCAGTCTGTTTTAATTCACCTAAGAAAACTGAATTATCATACTTATCTCAAACTTGAAAAAAAAAGAAAATAAAAAATAAAAAGGAAGCTTAGTAAAAGACTTATTTATATTATGATCTTTACCAGAAAAGAAAGGGACAGAGCATGTCCATTCTAAATACTGTCTCCATCAAATTATATGTATGTAATACATACAATCCAAAGCAGGAGAAGGGAATGGAACACAAGAGATAGAGAAGTGGTTACTGGTAACATATATTTCTTTTATATACATAGCACACAAACATTAAGAAAACGTATTTCTACCATATACCACTTCCCAATAAATGCTGAAGGAATTTGAACAAAAAGTAAAATGAGGTTAATACACATGGAAGTAACTCTGACATATTAAATGTGAGAACAAAAACATCTGCATGTAGTAAATAAAGTATTTGCAAAACTGCTCCTCTCAGGCAGGATGCAAACTGCTGATGCTACAGACATAACTGCAATCCCATAAAATGATATCAGGTCTCTTATAGCAACTATTGGGTGGCCACATGCCAATGGCTATCTTGCGAGTCAGTGCTAGGTTCTATGAGTAAAAAAAAAAAAAAAAAAAAAAAAAGAAAAAAGATTGAAATATTAAATGAATATTTTCTGGAAAGTCACTGTCTAGAGATTCCAATACATTAATTTTCTGTTATCCTTGATACACTGCAGATACATGTTTCCATGCTTTGTTTTTGGCACACTATTAGCTGATGAAACTAATGACATTGAAAGGATGTTTTTTATTCTTTATGTCCCTGAAAAATGTTTCTGTTGCATATTTTTCCAGACCATTTGCAATTTCTTTATATTAAAAAATAGCCAATTTGCTCTGCTAAGCTCATTACTTCCATTTCACAGAAAGAATGTGCATAATTAGCCAAGTAAAACAAATGAGGACAATGTCGTATTCATTGTCACTTCTACCTTTGGGAGCTATAAATATCCAGAAAGAGGAATTGATCAGAAATTCGGGACATGCTCCTTATTATGGGCTGAATTTCAACTTTTGAAATCCGTATGCATTATTTTTGTGGAGTCACGCCTTTTGTAGCTCATGTACTGAAATCACAGAATCACTGAGCTGCTTACAGTAAGAAAACAATGCTGCTCATGAAATATTAACTGTGAGTTTTTCAAGTTCTGTAATTTCATCGAGAAAACGTAAACTAATTTCTCTAGCTTCAATAGTTTATGGATGACAGGAGTCACCAATGACACATTTCTTTACCTTTATTCATTTCCATCAATAGCCCTGTTACACATGGAGGACCTTCATATGGACTCAAGAATATTTTATTTCTTGTTTAACATACCACTTTTTTGACCTTCATTAGCTGCAACACCAGTTATGGGAGAAATGTCTGATGCAGCTAGATTTTCTTGCACACACAATGGTTTGAAGACTGCCTTCAAACTGAATTTCAGCTGGCTTCACAAATGCACAGCAATAATCTTAACAAACTATATCAGTCTTGCATTGGGTTGTTAAAGTTCTTTTGGTCAAATTTACAATACAGTCACTCCAGGAAATGTTCAACAGCAGTAACTGGAAGTGTTGCAACCAGAGATTCAGTCAGTGACTTAGTGGTCCTGGTAGTACAAAACAGAAATCAGCATCACAATTCTAAGGCATTTAAAAAACAAAACAATAAAAAATCTGTTTGTATCAATTTATCCTTCCCATAAGTGGAGACAAAAAATAAAAAGTAATTGAAACTCCTCTGCATCCTATCATGCTTTATCCAAAAACATTTCCCATTAACATTTTACACAATTTACATCTACTGTGATGATAGACTCCAAGACCAGAATTTAAATACATTCCACTCAGAATGACAAATTGACAGAATTGAAGTTTTTCATTGAAAATGTATAACTTTATCGCTAAACAATTTTATTTTAATTTTATTTATGAGATGCAGCAACAGACATGACTCTACTCCACAAAATACAAAGCACACAACAGAACAGCTCAGGAGGATGCAACAGGGCTTGAAGATTGTTATGCTCTTGTGAGCATATGAACCCTACTAATGCCTTTGGCAAGTAGGGGTTTCTATATTTAATTGTAACCCACCAAATGATCACTTCCTGCCTTTTCTCTATAAGTTCTAGATATACAATTTTTTCCTATTTCTATATTGTTTCACCCTATGTGAAACAATCTACAGTCTTTCCTACAAATTACAGATGCTACTTATTCTGTAGAGTAACAAACAACCTTATAGCTTGGTTACCACAAATTGTATTTTCTGTAATAAATTTCAAGTTCATATTCAGATTCTTAAAACTAGTAGTAAATGTGGATATTTTGCAGCGGGACCACATACTTTCTAAGCTTGTCCTTAGTCCCACAGTTATAATGGTTTTCTAGGCTCAAGGGTATCAGAAGATAATTGCTTTATTTAATTAGTTGACATTATTAACTCATCTGTTCAATCAATGATCCTGCAAACCATCTTATGTGTTAATACTGGAGAAAAATCCAAGTGAAATCAATGGAGCTAAAGTATCTACATTAAAGTATTTGCACATAAAAATGTTTGCAGATCACAAGTTGTTTCTCTTCATCAACAAGCAACACAGTTAACATTTAAGATTTTTAAGTAAGGATCATCTGACTTCTAATTATAACCAACACCTTTTAATCACAAAGCTTGTAATACTCTATCAATATAATCCCATTTTGTACTTTTGGATCACCATCTATCACCTACCATTGTAATCACTTATTTAAATATTTTGAAAAATCATCTCTTAGATAAGCTCAATGTGCCAGAAGTGACTAAAAGGATTTACTGCTTAGAGTTTTAACAACTAGTGAGTGGTATTTCTGTTTTTACAGCTGTTTAGACAGCTCAGACATTCTTGCAAAAAACAGTTTGTCAATCTACACATTCAACCCAGCAAAACAGTAAAACAGAAGTACTTCACTCAACGCACTAATTAAATTCTAAGGAAATGTAATTTCATCTGCTGGTATTAAATAATTTAAGACATTTTGTATCAAAGCATTTTCATTTTTGTGACAGCATAATTTAAGCATTGCTGTCATTCTGATTGCCCATCATTGAACACTTCTGTATTGCAAACCAGTGAGCCACGGAGAGGCAAGTAGAGGAAATGATCTCTTCCACCCATGAAGAAGTGGGTTCTAGTGTTTTCCTACAGCATTTTCTAACATACCATCTCTGTAAAATGAACTTGGAGCAAGGGGGGAGTATTAGATTACTCGAAACAGCTGTATAAGGAATTTTATAGCATATTCCTTAAAACAAACTGCCATTTTACTGGTGTATTTAATTTAATTTATAGGAACCTGCTTGACGATTCAAACCCACAGACAGAAGTATTCTTGTGCAAAGTTTAAACTCATATATTAAATATCCTCTCATATAATGGCTGTAACTGACTAGTACATATATGGAGAGAAACCTCTCAATAGTGAGGTGATTTTTACTTTATATACATATATTTTATTCTATAGGAAAAAAAAAAAAATAAGGAGAAAAGAAATTGTCTGGAGAGAAATGCAACAACGTTTTACAAAAAGTAAAAAGGATTGCCATAGAAAAATACTAAAAAACAATGAATGAATCCTACTGAAGATTGAAAAATCATACAATAATGATGTGAACTTTACTTCTACATTAAATCAACTATAAAGCACTACATTTCCCTCCACTATTGAACTTTCTGCTGCAGAGAAAACTATAATTTTTTAGGCAACCTAACCTCTCTCTCCTACCAATATTATCTACTGCACAAAGAATGAAGACATCATAGAGCAAAAAGTGAAATATCTATAATGTCTCTGTTAACATCAAGCACCCAGCAGAATTTTCTTCTTTTCAGTTACACAAAGCATCACTTCAACTAGAGTTGCCATGAAAGAAAAGTAAAAATAAGCCACCGGTGATAGTGCAAAAAGGAAATTGCAACCCAGTGAAAGCTCAGGTTTTCTTTTCCCCAAAATGACTGCTAAATGGTAAAAATCAAAACGTTTCCTTCATCTAAGTAAGTCAGAAAGTTCTCAATCTCTAAAGTAAGTAAAAAAATTTGCTGAAATGAATTTATCAACACAAACTGCATGCTAGAAGAATGAGATAACAGAAGGAAGTATAAATTAGAACTGTGATATGAATGAGGATTGTTTTAATGTTCAGAAGGTCTGATTCAGTAAGGGTAATCAGCAAACAGCAGTCAATCTCTCTCCTCTGAAATAAAATCCACAGTTGTTACATTAAAGAATCACTTAAGAATTAAGAACCATTTAAGAATCAAGGGTCTGTCTCTATGTAACTGACTTCTTCAATATATAAAATATTTTCGGAAAAACACTGGGCTTCTTGTTTCGCTTAAACCCAGTAATCTGTAATTACACAGTAGCAGAACCTCCAGCCATTTGCAGTCACAAAGGCTGGGATATATGACATATAATAAGAAGCATAAAGAGAGAAACCAAAAAGCAGAATTCTGTGGAAGTCAGACCTTTTCTTTAGGTTCATTTCTTTTGCTGGTGGCCAAACCCGCCATTGCCCTAATCAGAATTCCTGACCCATAACATCATCTCTGATGGCAGAAGTCGGGGATGAAGTACGCTGATATTGATGTTTTCTTCCAGCTGTGCAACCACAAAACCAAAACACATTTTTAAGCAGTGACCAACCGTTCAGGGAAATTCCTGCTTCTACCACCCTACGTGTCTTAATTCTACTCAATAAATCAGGCCACTGTGGCATGTCTACCTGAACGGCTTTTCTTTTAGGAGTTTCTGAGAAAGCACAAGGTTCCAAGACTTGATGAGGTTACAGAATGAAAGCCAAGTCTTTGCTAACACAGACTGCCATGGCTTCTATCATAAACAGATTGTGCTCGAACTGCATTGTATTATACTGTACTTACCAGATTTTAAAGCCTGCTCTTTCTTTCTAACAGGAAATATTACAACTCTTCTTCAAATTTTAAGCCGAAATTCATTCATTTATTCTAATCCAGTGTTAGTAAAACAAGGTCTTTCTGATGGTTATCTAGCCTTTATTTTGACCTGGGCACCGCAAAGGAGCTCACAAAGCAAGCTCTCCACATTGCCCATCTGCCCTCACAGCTCCTTACTCAGACAGTCTGGTTCCAATACTTTTTTCTTAAAATTCGACAACCATGATTCTTACACTGCTCCACAAAAGATCCTACCAGTATCTTCTACAACTATAATAACTTCTATACTAACTTCTATATAATATAATAACTTCTATAATAACAACTATAGCAACTTCTACTAATTAATACTAAATAAATACTATTTCTACTGTAAAACTCTCTGGAAAAGCACTTGTCCTTTTATCCAGCTGCCTGGAGTTGGTGGTACATAATTGAGCACATTGTAACTGATGCAAGTACAAACACCTCTTCCCCTTTTGCCCAACTAATAAGCTACATGATTATGTAAAATAATAATAATAATAATAATAATAATAATAATAATAATAATAATATTTTAAAAGTTCATCGTATACCCTGCAGTTCTTTTACCATCAACATTTTATTATACCAGGATCCGTTAGGTTGATTTTGGCACAGTACAGACTTTCTACAAAAGACCTCACAAACTCAGTAACAAATTTAATTTAAGAAAACATTAGTCTGAAAAAAATTGTATCAGAATACAATAACTGAATAAAACCAGTATTTTACCCCTTTGAAAAGCCATGGAGATGGGAAACCGGTGCAGAAAAAAAAAAAAAAAACAGCATGCACAAAAATTGTTCTCATTGCATTTGATTACTATATTAGTTCTCAGTTTTTGTTTCTGTTTGCTTGTTTTTTTCATTTGTAAGCTGGTAGAAATATAGCCCACCAGTTCTGCTAACAACTGTTAGAAAGAATCCTTCAGATACTGCAGACACAAGTTTATATTACTGAAGATCCAGCTTAAAGAGTTTAACATTGTCCTTTGTGTCTTGATCAAGTCAGGAAATGTGTTTCAAATGTCTTCTTTAGTGGTTAGTTTACAAAAAAAAAAAAAAAAAAAGCGAGGCAAATAAAACTCACATGTAACACATTATTTTCATGGTTTGTATCCCATATGAATTCAGGGATATTCCAGAAATTATGGGTTTCATTGGCTGCATAGTTTCCTATCCATAGTAAAAAATTAATATTATCTTGAATGCTCTACAAAAATAAGAGGTTAAAGCAGCTTTCTCTGAACAGCAGATAATTTTTCAAGATGTTTCTACTTATTTTACTGGTCACCGCAAATTATAGAGAAAGAAAAGCTTAACTTTTAGTGGTTAATAAACAACTTCAGTCTAGAAGACCCTCTGACCAAGCAAAGCAATGGCTGAGGTTTACTGCAGTGTGGTGAACAAAGCATCCCGAAACTCAAGCTGCTGCTTTGCAGTTTTCTTATGTTATTTCTGAGTATGATAGTTTCCAATAACCAATTATCTTTTGAAAGATTTCATCTTCATTTGCTGTAACTTTTCTAAATGAGTACTGTTTGCTGTCTTCAAACAGATGTTTTCAAGACTTCTTTTTTCCTCTTTTATTTCCCCTCAAAAAATGAGAATATGAAAAATATATCAGAATTTCGCAGCTCTAATCAACTAGTGTTTAGGCTTTTCACTCTGGGCTGTTACATGTCATGTTAAGTTTGTCACCGTCTTTGAAAACAAACAATGATTAAGGTAGGGTAATTTTCCTTTATTATAACATTTTGCTTTGTAATGGGTCACTTCAGATAGTGTGAGTGTTTCTAATTATGTAAATTACAGAACATTACTAAAGTCATGAACAGCTAATAAATCTTAATAAGAGTAGAAGAAAACTATGGGCTATTTAGAATGTAAAAGAAATACTTTGGGGCAAAGGCATGTATTTCACTTAAAAACTTTCAAGTTTCTTGACTATCTGCTGGAATTTAAAGTTGGTGTAATATTCAGTTTTAAAGGTGATTGAAGATTGCAAGTCATCAAATGCATTACAGAGAAAACATTATGGCATTTGTGAGGTGATTTGACAAATTCTGAAGATGTTGCTATAATTTCATGTCAGCAGGTTTAAGAGAACTCACTTCTCAAATAAGGCGGCTGATGGAAATTATCATTTCCTCAGAGTAGAATCCAATTATAATTTCTTGACCTTCTCTAAGTACTGAAATTGAATGAATTGATAAGGAAAATGTTTAACAATATACTGTTCCGCAATTATAAAACTGTGCACTGGTAGGTAATACAATATGTGGTATTCAGAAACAGATGGTTACTAGCTCAAAAAAACATGAAAATGGGAAAAGTTCAGCTCTCCCTCCTCAACGCTAAATCAGAGAACTTCTATCATATAGAGAGTAGCAGGAGATTCTTTATAACTTTTGGAAAGATAATAACATCTACATTTTAGTCACTTAATCCTGTCATCCTTATTAATACAAGAAAGCCTTTTTTTTATCATTCTAAACACAGATAGTGATTAAATACGTAGAATTAGAGGATTTTGCCTCAAAGGAAATTAGGTTTCTCAATTTTAGTTTAATCAAGCAGAATTCCTCTAAAGTTGTTAAAACAGACTTTGAAATGCAATGTTGATAAAGTAATCTTATAATAAAATTGGACTGCTTATTCTGTATCAGTTACTAAGTTATTTGCTCATCTGAAGCATTCCCAAAACATGTTCAAGACAAATTGCTTCTCTGAACCATACTGAATAAATATGAGCATTTTGCTTCCTCAACACAGCAATATATAGTGTTACATTTTCAGAGGCATTTTCTATTCTTTCATTTCTGCCCGCTGGGATTAAATACAGCATAACTCCATCAATATATTTATTAACGAATAATTGCATTAATTCTATCAACAGCCATATATATTTATTGGTTGATTCAGACACATGCACACTGCAGGCTTGATCTTGACACCTACAGAGTACACAAGAAAATTCAGTGCTAGCTTTTTTTTAAAACATTTGGTATTTCTTAGCAAACAATCACAAATGTAAATTTCATCCGGATGATCACCGTAAAACAAAGAATGAAATAAGTTCATAACAAGATATAGCAGCAGCACACAACATATCCAGGCATATATTTCAGGATTCTTGCTATTATGGAACTAGAATCCTGCACCACTATGCAAGATTTTTAACTTCTCGTTGGTAGCAACTTCACACATAGACTTGGAGACTGAAATTACTGAAGGTTTTATTTTTCAATCTCTTGCAGGACAAAAGAAATCATATAACTGTTAAGAAAACTATGTTTTGCTGTGCAAGGGATACTACTGCAAAATAGTAAACAGACATGTCACAGTTTTCTTATCATACATAAAGACCTAAACATAGCATTACCAAATTTTAAGCATGGTTAGAAATTAGAAAGGTATGACAGAGATGAAAACTATTTGTTATTACAGAGACTTTATATCAGATACATTTGCAGCCTCCATATTCTTCAGGATCATTTTTATTACCAGATATGAGGAAGCCATGCTGTAGCTAAGAACTAGTGAGCTTTGCAAGCCCTATCACCCAAAGCAAGACTTAGCTTTGATCAGCTTAAGAACTGCCCAGTGTTTTGGGAAGTCAAACAAAAATAAGTCTTGGGGCAGCTCTCATTGAGTTTTTTACACAATCATTCCTGGAGATAATCTTGTCTCTCATACAGATGGCTGCAACTAAGCTTCTGGCTTCACACCTGTTTCATCACAATTATATCTCCATTTCAGCACAGCTTCCAAACCAGTAAGTAACATGATCTCAGAAATGAGTTTTGACTACTTTAAAAGAAAAATTATAGTGATGTTATAAACATTCAAAATCCAGACTGCAAAGCTTAATGGCCAGCTTCTCCAAGCCATGCAGGAGAAAACAGGCTGCTCACTTTTTTGGGGGGAGGGCGGGAGGTAAAGGGCTTTGAACTAATTAACCAGGCTCTAAAAAAGGACACCCTGCAGACCAATGTAAATTGTAGGGGTCAAGAAATGGTTTGCCCCTATCCAATCTCATTCTTTTCTTGTCAAAACAAAAATTTCACTACCTTTCACATAACTTTCTTTTTTTTTTAACTCTAAGGAAACAACTAAACAAAAAAACATATCCATTTTTCCATCTAGAACAATTAACTGCAACTCTGTTATAACAGAACAACCAGATACGCTGTAAGTTCAATTTAGAGTTGAAGAAATGACCTAATTGGTCCTGATGATCTGAATATCAAAAGGAGATCTCTGAAGCAAAAATTCTCTGCTCTTCAGATAAATGGTAGTACTAGGAAACAAGGCAACATCCTATGCAGTATCCAAAACAGTGCTTACACTTCTCACTCTAGAAGCAGTGTCACTGAACAGCAAGCAAGCAAGCATGAGTATGGCACTTCTGCTCCATGGCCAAGGTGCTCACCTTGGGGACTGGAGCTCCTGCGTTCCTTTCTGTTCCTCCTCGTATATATATTTCATCCAATGGTTGTGAATGCAAAAATGTGGAAACAGACCAAGGAAATGATTCAGATTTTCAATCAAGCATGTCAGAAGTTCCATCCGGAAAGACAAAACTGCTGCCTGACAAAACTGTCTGCTAAAACGGATAAAAGATTTAACGATGGCATTTTCTGACAGAAAGGCATTTTGTCAAAAAATCCACACTAGTCAAAATACAAGGGAACTTTGCCTTTTTCTTGTTTAAAGGATGAAAAAGTTGCATGTAATTACCTTCCTGCCTGACTGCAATAATAGGTTCAGGGACTAAGTACTAGGGTGACTCCGAAAGTAATGCCTCCTATTTTGCTGGCCCACAACGTAAGAGGTAGTATGGCAGTTGAACCACCCCACAAATATTCCATGCCATGCAACAGGTAGCAGCAGAGAAGCAGTCTGACATGGAAGGGCATATGAAGCAAAGGTAGGGAATAGAATTCCACCATGCAGAAACAATGGCAGCCATTGACATTCATGAATGTTTATGGAGACCAAACAGTGGCTATGAGCACAATGAGGCAGTGGGTGGTGTTTTCCAGCAGTGGTGAGAGTGAGTCACCTCCACTGCTGCAGATTTTTATGAGTTTAGTGTGCCTACCGGTGACAATGCAGAGCTACTCTTAGTTACTATGTTTAAAAAAAGAAAGTTTTGTAGCTAAGACTTTGCTCTATAAAACAGTGCTGCTATGCTCTTTGTATCTGTTGCAATTTCCATGGAAATAAATAGAATGCATTACTTTTGGAACAACCAATGTACTGGCAGCCCTGGTGGATCTGGGTGACCATTTATTCTCCAAGTCTTCAGTGATTTTCACCTCTCTGCTTTCCCTACTGCTTCCTTGGACCTATCCATGCCTTACAGATGCATTCAAACACAAAAATCTGCACATCTTCCTCACTTCATCTTAGAGAAAAATACTGAAACTACATTAGGTAAAGAGGCAGATGCATTATTTTTCTATTTGAGTATTTCATAAATGAAATGCAATGCTTCTTTCTCTTGAATAACACCAGTCAATGCTAGCCACCCAAGGGGCCTTCCAGGATTTAATTACAGAAACTTGGGCTTGCAGATAACTTATTTTCTGTGACAATGTTGCACAGTATAAGTTTAACTGTACTCAGAGCAGCAGCCAATCTTAAAATACTTTAGGATTCATCCATTTCAGCTGTCCAAAAAAAGCAAGGAGCTTTCACATTATGATGTGGGATTTAAGCAGTGGGTTTTTGTTGGTTTTTTTTTCTCCTTAAGTTTTTGCAGGAGCACCACGTGAGTTGTCTTTGGACTCATAAACCCAAAAGCTGTTTCTTGTACGCTTTTTGGATTTCACTGTTACTAGCATTTCTGCCTCCCTGATGGAATATCTTCGGTCTGAGGTTTCACGATTGAAGGCATTTATATTATGAGAATTGAAAGTTAAAACAATTCATTTACACAAACATTTATATTGCTCCAAAGATTTTATACGCTGGGATCAGATTATAAAGCACGTGGAGCTAGACCTGTGTTTCAGCTTCAACTGACAGATGATTCACATTCAGTAAACTGTTTAAAAATACGACGTCTGCAGTTTGTGTATTTTAATTATTGTAAGATTAGCCTCTGATGCTTTTTTTTTTACACTTAATTAATTACATTTGGCAAGAGTACAAATGCAGCCCTTAAAACTTCCACTGTATTATTCAAAATTGTTCTTGACTGTGAAACCTGTGAACAGCTATATAAAGAAAATCTTTCACCTTAATTTTTAAAAAAAAAAAAGCTTTAACATACTGAGTTTCAGATACAATACCATAATTAATACCATGATTTTTACACATGGAAAACTGAAGTTTCAGATTTACAGCGTGCTGTTTTTTAGATTTCTCAGATTTTTCTTAATAAAAAAATACATTTTTCTCAACAGATAACATTGTTTCTAATAATATATTCTTTTTTTATCTTTAGCATGTTAATAATCTGCAGAAAATGGCAAAAGATAAATAAATCATTTTAGTGAAGAAAGACTGTTTTAAGTTACTGTTCTGTATTTCGGTTCTGTATTTATACTCTGCAATGTACTGTAAAAAGAAAATCTCATGCTATGAAATACGCAGAATAGCTTTCAAATTTTAAAGCTGCAGACCTACTACAAACTAGAGCACATGCAAGCAATTAACTCAAATTGCAATCATCTTAGGCTGTGTTTAGAGAAAATAAAGATTTAAAAAAACTGATTTGAAATGGTGATACTTTGCAAATATGCCTGTTTACTTAAAGAGAATTAGAGATAATTTGTTATTTTTTAGTATCAAGCTATGTAAAAATAAATAAGGAATATACTACAAGGTAATACAAAAATATACTTTTTTCTCTGAAATATTTTTTGTAAATGGGATTAATATTTAAATAGAAAGACATCCTAAATTCTTTCATTCTAATATTCATTAGTTACCATTCCTCTCTATTACGCAAACAAAGAGGGTGGTTTAAATTGTCAGAAGAGCTTAAAGTTACATTAAGATTAAAAACACCAGTACTGTAAGCTGCAAAATGCTTTCAGTTTTGCTTAAAACTCTTACACTTCAGTGGGAGATGACAGAAGCAAACTACACAAGGAATGCTATCTCCAAAGGTCAGAGTAACTGAAAACTGCAGAAAATCAATCAGAGATTGGTATTTATAATTTCAAAAGGAAATGTTCTCACTGTATGCTACAACATTGATAGTATTATTGGATACAACTGTTGTAGCAATCTGAAACTGTAAACATAGGTAATGTTCAGATTTGGGTTTGTTGTTGGTTTGGCTTTTTCGTTTTTTGGTTTTTTTGCTTGTTTGTTTTGTTTTGTTTTGTTTTTCTTGGTGAAAGAAACAGGGCTGAACAAGTTAAAAAACACTAAATTTCCTTGGTTGTATTTACTTTACTGAACAAACACCTTGCAGACCACTGAACTGTGGACTTAAACCAAAACAGTTCCCCACTCTGTTTTCAATGGGTTCAGCCCTACTGTACTCAGGCAGGATTCAGTGGGTATTTTGGCCACACAAAATGACAGGCATATGTATTATCAAATATTACTATTTCAAAATTTGTAAAAGATGACTGATTTTCCTTTATACTTATAGCAACTCAACTGGATGGAACACAGCAACCAGCCTGTTTGGACTGCTTCTGTGGAAGTCAGCACCTGAGAAAGCGATGAGAACTTGCTCTATTCATCACAAGTTTGTTTTGATAAAATCAATTCAGTGTTCACTCTTCCATATGTACTTTCAATTTCAAGTGGCAAACACGTTCCACAAACTCTTGACACAAGCAGCACTCCCAACTGCACTGTGGTCAGAATAAACTGCAACAACAAAGTGCACTGTGGTGGTGGCAAAGCTCCCCAGGGCTCCCCAGGGCTTCTAGATTTATGTTTATGCTTTATTTCTACTTGTACTTCTGTACAAAGTAGGAAGGAAAATGTCCAGCTTGCAAAATGTGACACACACAGTGTCTGTATGAAACACCACTCTCCTGTTTCTGAAAAGGGCAGGTGTGGCACAGCGCTGAGGCCTTACCTACTGATTGATGACCACTTAACAGGCCTATGGACACAATTCAAGTTCAGGCTTTGGTGTTCAGGGAGGGCCTGTGCAGAATCTGGGGGCTGCACAGTCACCATCCTCCAATTTTTGGCAGCACAGGTGAGCCCCTCAGGTGATGAAATGATAATGACAGCTCCCAGTCTGGTCGTTTTAGAAAGCTAAAGGCAGCTTCTGTTACTCAGAAGCCGCTGTATAAATATGGACTGCGTATTAATTTGCTGTGAACATTACCCAGTGGGAAACGGCAGCAGCTGCAGCTGAGTGTTACCTCAAAGAACTTAAAAATGCACTTTGGACAGTGAAAGATTTAATGTAAAACTCTTCTCCCAACAAAATATTCAAGACCAAACCACTTAAGCTTTTCTACTCACTTAGGCTATTTCTACTCTCATCTGGCTGTTGGAGAATCAGGAGCTGGCTTAAGCTGTTTGTCTGAGACCTCCATACAATATGATAGAACAGGAGCCCACCTGTACACATTCCTCAAGCCCTGGGACATGGGTGCTGCCAAGATTTCTGCTTTTCAACCAGAGACAGAGCAGCAAAACTTCTTGGCCCCTTCACTTAATCTGACCCAGGCAACTATCAAGACAAGAAATAATTGCATCAAAAATTAACTGCTATTAAAAAAAAAATAAAATCAACTGAAAATTTCATCTATTAAAGCCATAAAGAACAGTAGGAAGCTGGAAAATTAGAAGTGTTGTTTGGTTTGGTTTCTTTTTCCTATGTTCAGACTCAGTTATCCCAACGGCTCCGTAGCTAATGAAGTGATATCTTTATTTCTCATTCAGTGCAATAAATCAATACATGCTGGTAGATGTCACTGAAAAGCATGTCTTAAATCAAAAGAGCTACTTTGGAATAGAAAAAAATAGGATCCAGCCAAAAGACTGTGAAACTTCAATACTAAAAACTACCATATACCAAAAATCTTAGTAGTGTAAACAAAGTAAAAAAATACTTACATGGTATTGCAACATTCAAGCATTTATTTCACTGTCACTTACTTACTACCAGCGTACTTATCTGCAGAGCTGTGTCTTTAACAAATTTGTTTTCTATTAAAGATCACATCTTCCCCTGCTTCACTAGTGCCAGTCTCTGGCTCCAGCACTTCAATATTTATGACCTTGCCCCGTGCCTAGATAAGGTGAACACATCTTGAGGTAAGAGCATCAATTAATTTAAAATATAAATACCCAAGTTTTACAGCTGCAAACCCTAGTTTTTCAACTCTCTTTCCTTAAATATTTAACAGCTCTGAACTGACAAGAAATTTCCTTTCCTTGATATTCCAGGGTGAAGTCTCACACGAGATATGAGTAATTGGTAGCTCAACATTTCCCAGCTACATAATCGAAACTGTCAGTGGTTCCAACGAGCTCGAGCATATTGCTCTGCAAAGTCTGCAACAGCATTTCCAACAAATGGAGCATTTATTTACGGTACATGAACAAATCACCAAACCCACATGCAGTACATATATTTCACATACACTGATTTTCAAACTTTCACATACAAAAGCTCACTCTCAAAAGCCTGCAGAACGCTGCCCACTTGAAAATCAAGCACACACTTCGCAATTTGGATCTTATGAGTAATGATTTCAGAGAGAAAAAAAATTATTAACAGCCTTTTTGCCTAATCTTGTCTTCTGAAATAATATATTTTAATATATGTTTCCCCCGGACATAAAAATATTGTTAAAAATTCCAATTTCTAATGAAGAAAAAAGAATTGAAAGTCCAGAAAAGCATCCACTAAATTCAATAATCATAAGCTTATTAAAAAACTCTCCATACCAAAATATTTCTGTGAAAAAGCTTGGCTGATGTGAAAGAATATCTAACAACAGCATAGATTTTGTCAATACAGTCCTGCTCCATTTTTTATTATGATCTGTGAATATTTTTGTGCATATAATACACACAAAGTCTCTGTCTAGGCTATTACCAAAGCTAGTAAGCCAAGGGCAAAGCCAATTTTATATCATAGTTTCAACTGCATTTATTTATTCATTCAGCACCATGTTTTGTTGTTCTTCATATGCTTGTCATCCAGAATTAATTTTATCTGACCTTTACAAGGCTAGCATTTTGATACTGCACCCTCCCCATTTTTTCTTATGAGCTCTCAATTTCACAAGCACTACTGGGTTCCTCATAAGCCAGTTTTGTTTGACTCCCTTCTCAATTCCAGTAGTATTTTTTTCCAATAATATTAGCAAATTGTAAGTATGGAACTAATACTAATTTTCTTTTTTTTTTTCTTTTCCCCTGAAGCTGACACTACTTAGAGGTAATTGCATTGCACAAAAAAAAAAAAAAAAAAAAACAGATTTCTGTTAGTTTCAGGATTTTCGTGATATCTGAAAACCAGGGAATCTGCTGAACGTAGCAGGCTGATCAAGCTCACATTCGTTAGCATATTCTTAACTGGTGACTAAAGAATTCAAGCAGAAGCTTCTTAATTTCATTTAGTAACATGTCATTTCAATTGTTGCACTACATTAAACCGGTCCGATTTTTGACAGATCCATTTCAGTTCTCAGAAATTTAAACACAAGAAATTATCTTTTAACTCATTTCCAAAAACATTTAATCCCCACATTTCCCTGCTGCATACTGCTAAAAACTACAGCTCATTTTTCATGAATGATTTCAAAGTCTGCCATTCATTGAGAGAGTAATGATTGAAAAGGTACAGCATTGCTTCTGTGAGAATAATTTAAGGATGGGAAATTTAGTTTGATTTAGTTTATAAACTTTGAGAGCATTTTTACCCAAGATTTATAACTGCAAATGATTATTTTATACCAATCTAGATGTATATAGATATATTCAAAGGTACATATATGTTGCAAAGGGTAGCTGCTCCTATCTGATTGCATTTTATTAATATGTTTCTCATGTTGTAGCTCACTTCACACTAGACACTAGGTAGTGCTTTCAATGCAAAATTCTTAATTCCCTCTACAGTTCAAAGCTGATCGCCATACCTTCATACATAAACATGTTAATACATATAAATGCCTTCCTCGCTTTATTCAAAATATTGAGAGTATTCGAAGTACAAAAATGCCCTTTGAAATAGCCCAATATTTGGCAACTAATGCCTGCTCTGAAGATAGTTTGACTCTAAACTGACATATCTGGCATAACAAGAGCTAATTGCAAGGAATTTACTACTTCCATGCTTCTTATCACCAATAAAACTGACAAAAATATTTCCGAACATAATGTGCTGCCTTTTAAAAGTTTATGAATTGTCTGAGCAGATGGCATTATCACCTCTCACTCAAAATGAGAAGAGTTTCAGCATTTAATTGCTGCCAGCTATAGAATTGATAAGTCCTCGTTTATGAGTAAGGTGATCTGGGTGCTGTTTATTTAGTTGCCTGTTATTTCTTGTATCTGAGATGGAATTTCTCTTTTAACTTTAGCCTAAATCAGGCAACTTCATAAACTTAGAGTATTTTCTATGCTAGAAAATAGGAGACAGCAGAGATTATACACCCTCTCTATGTGCCAATTTTTTTTTTTTTTTTTTGATAGAGAAATAAAGATAGCTTTTATGTTAATTGATTAAATCTCTGACAAAGCAGACTGTATAAAGAAACTGGCAGTCTGCATTACAACTTTAAACTACAGTTTGCCTTTGGAAAACATTCGCTTACAAGCATTGATATTGTTGCTTTTGAATATAAAATGTTCCCAGATGTAATCAATTCAATGTTGTTCTGAATGTTTCTTAAGCAATTTAATTTTTTAAGTAATGCATAATGAGCAAATACACCAATCACATCCACACATCTCTGATCTGAATTATAATAGTCACATGCTGTTATAATTTATAAGTGAAGTTAGCAAGTTTTGTACAAATTTGAAGATTTAAAGATTTCATTTCCAACTGTTAACACTGTATTGATCACACTGATGCAGTCAGTAGCAGTGGAGCAGTTATATGGTAATTCAATACAGTAACACAGTAATTGTTGATGAGCACCATCTCAAAGCAGCAGTCTCAGCAAGATCAATTAGCTACTTGCCAATATTAGCTCAGTTCGCAGACCTAAATCATCACACTTCTGTAACTTAGACATATATTTTATGCTTCATTCTGCAAAATCCCTCACAGAGTGCACTTGCTTGCTCTGCAATTCATCTTAAAGTAATAAGACATTTATTTGCAACTTTGCAACAGTTCTCTAATTGTTTTTATGGTCCGAGTTAAAAACAAGTCAGTTTACCACAAAAAGTTTTCATTAGATCAATTTAAATATTTCCTTTTAAATACGACCATATGATTGCACTCCTTTAAAAGATGATTTAAAAAGCTGCTCAAGTTTGTGCATAAATAGTACAATAATAAAAATAAGCAAAGTACATTCAAAACTGGGGAAAAAAAAACCCTAAAATATTTAACTAAATAATGTGACAATTTAACTTGCTAATGTGGAGATCTGAAGGTCTAGTAAATTGTCCCATAAATGATAAGCAATTAGGCTTCACTCAGATATCTTCCAGTAATCCCAAATATAAATGGATTCAAGCACTAAAACCCTACAGAAACGATTCAGCTCAGAAAAGTAAGAGTAGAAGTCTGCTAAGGCTCATCCAGCAGCAGGGAACTGGTCTGGAGAGATACGCACCAGATAACAGATGAACACCCAGGCTGCAACACTGCACTTCTGATGTTAATTGTTCCCACACAAACATAGCATGGGCTTCCAAACTTTCCAAACTGAAGTTTAGCTTTCTCTAAATCAGCCAACAATATGCAAAACAGGAACCTAGGAGATAAAGTTTTCCAAATTTTTCTCAGATAACTGTTCCGTTTGTCCATTTTCTCAGGCCAATTCCAGATGCTGACATGGAATACATTGCCAAAAACCTGCAGAGAAATCTGATGCTGAGGACCATGCATCCCTTTGGGTTATGAAGCTTACCAGATTTCCAAAATAAATATCTTTCTTCTCTCAAAAACAATAAATTATCCACTTAGCTTATGTTTTGCAAATATCTCAAACTATCATTGCTTAAATTTTAAAGACAAGTACATCAGGTGAATGTTTAAACAAAAATCTAATTCACAGAATCACAGAATGGCCAGGGTTGGAAGGGACCTCAAGGATCATGAAACTCCAGCCCCCCTGCCATATGCAGGGCCACCAACCTCCTCATTTAATACTAGACCAGGCTGCCCAGAGCCCCATCCAATCTGGCCTTGAACACCTCCAGGGATGGGGCATTCAAAGCCTCTCTGGGCAGCCTGTTCCAGTACCTCACCACTCACTCTGTAAAGAACTTCTGACATCCAACCTAAATCTTCTCTCCTCTTACAACCTCTTCCTCTCCAACTTACAACCATTTCCCCCCGTCCTTCTGTTATCAACCCTTTCAAAGAGTTGATTCCCCTCAACTCTGTAAGCTGCCTTTAGGTACTGAAAGGCTGCAATGAGGTCACCCCGCAGCCTTCTTTTCTCCAGGCTGAACAAGCCCAGCTCCCTCAGCCTGTCTTCACAGGGGAGGTGCTCCAGTCCCCTGATCATCTTTGTGGCCCTCCTCTGGACCCTCTCCAACAGCTCCCTGTCTTTTTTGTACTGGGGGCTCCAGACCTGGACGCATTACTCCAGATGGGGCCTCACAAGAGCAGAGTAGAGGGGCATAATCACCTCCCCGTCCCTGCTGGCCACCCCTCTTTTGATGGAGCCCAGGATACCATTTGCCTTCCGAGCCGCAAGGGCACACTGCTGGCTCATGTTAAGTTTTTCATCTATCAAGACCCCCAGGTCCTTCTCCACAGGGCTGCTCTCAAGGACTGCTCCTTCCAGTCTGTATGGATGCCTGGGATTCCTCCGGCCCAAGTGCAAAACTCTGCACTTTGCCGTGTTGAACCTCATCAGGTTCACCCGGGCCCACCTTTCTCTCGAGGTCCCTCTGAATGGCATCCCTTCCTTCAACCGTGTCAACCACACCACTCAGCTTGGTGTCGTCAGCAAACTTGCTGAGGGTGCACTCGATTCTGTCATCGATGTCATTGATAAAGATGTTAAAGAGCACTGGTCCCAAGACAGATCCCTGGGGGACACCGCTCATTGCCAGCCTCCACCTGGACATAGAGCCATTGATGACCACCCTCTGTCTGCAGCCTTTCAACCAGTTTCTTATCCATCGAGTGGTCCACCCATCAAATCCACATCTCTACAATTTGGAGATAAGGATGTGGTGGGGGACCATGTCAAAGGCCTTGCTCAAGTCCAGGTAAATGACATCGGTCACCTTTCCCTTCCCCACCAATGCCGTCACTCCATCATAAATATAATAATTGACCTGTCTGATTGCAACTGGACTTGACAGACCAGATGAGAGGTAATTTAGGCAGTGAGATATATTAACACAATATGGAGCAAAACATCCAAGTCTCACACGGGCACTGCAGCTTTCCAAATTTACATAATAACTGGCAGGCACTTGCTTTTTTCAGAATATTATAATTAGTTTCCCTTTCTACTGTAAAATTCTAAATTAATTAGAAAAATTAGTTATATAAGAACAGACCTAAGACACTACACTTGTGCCAATCCATTCCATTCAGGTCACTGGTTGCAGCAGTTAAATCAGATGGCTGATACAGGATTGATTTACTTGTTTTTCTTAGAAGGAATCTCTGGCAGCAGAGAATGATTTATAATAGCCGATTTCTTCCTCTTAGCTAGTATGACTGAAAGAACGAGTATGAGCTGCATAGCAACATATTTGTGTTTTCAGGAAGGGAAAAGGAAAAAAATCTACCAAACCATAAGTCTGTCAGCATAATCTCAAGTTCCTAGAAAGATAGTGGAGTGAGGCACCCAAGATGCTGTACTTAAGAACATCAAGGACCATACGCTACTTGGAAATGGCCAACACAAATTTAACAAGGGCAAAGCTTGCCTGACTAACCTGAATACTGGGAAGAACTGGGCTGTATTAGCAAGGCCAAAATCAGTCTGTTTTCAAGGACCTTGCTTTTAATGTTTGTCTTTCATAGTTTCACAAATTATATCCATTACATGGCTTGAATGTAATCCTTGGGGGTTAATGTACAACTGCCCTGTTCTGAAGAGCCCTTCAGTTTTCAGCTAATGACATTTTCCTCAGCTCTCACAGCCATTTCTGACATATATTTAAACTTTATATGGATTTTCCTTATAAAAAAAAAAAAGATAGGGAAAAAAATGTACACACCAAAGTCTTACAGTTACATTTCTGTGTATCACAGAGTTTTTGTTATTGGTTGCTTTTTTTTGCTTTGAATGAACACTCTTGTGCTAGAAGAATCATAGCACATTACCTCCATTCATACTATATTAGTTCAAAAGAATAAAAGCCAAAAATAATTAGCATCAATGATTTCAGATTTAAAAAGAGTGAGCACAAAGCATTCCTTGTGTTATTCCTCTGTACTGTACTAGGAACTCTGTAATATTCCATCATTACAAAATGTGCTTGTGAAAGAATATAAAAATAGGCAAACAAAATAAAGACCAAAACACTCAAGCTCAGAACACACAGTGCACAAAGTACATTCCCATTGTATTTACCCAGTCATTAGCTATCTGTTTGCATTGTATACGGGGAAGTGCAAAGTAAACTAGAAAGCTTGCTTGCGTAGTCACTGACATCAGTATTGTATGGTTATTAGGCACTGGACAGCCTTTTGCAAAAAGCTTTTATGATTTGAAACCTTTCTAAAATAACAGGCATGGATTAACTGTGAGAACTGAGACAGTTCCAGCCCTTGTTGTTCTGCTTTCCCTAATAAATGCTGCTCAGTGTGGCACGCACGGGCACAGGTGTTGCGTGATAGAGGTAACAAACACTCATATCTTCCGCTAAAAGAATATTCTTGAATTTCAGTGTGTGATAACTTGATACCAAAAAACACAGAGCACAACATGATGCATTTTTCTGTTAGTTAAGAGCTAATATTTGCCTCCCATGTCTATCCCCAAGGTATGTGGAAATGGAAGAAAAAGCGGCTATGGCTGTAAAAATATCCCCTAGATAACTTCATGATCTCCTAGTGAGCTGCAGTTCATGCTGCACGGTGCAGATGAGGAAGTGGGGAAAAGGATTCAACAAGGCCAGAAGAAACAGTAGCATAAACACAACTCATTTGGCCCTCAAAGAAAGCATATAGGAATGATTCAATATTATCTTTAGCACAGAACGCAGACATGACACTGTAGCAGAATGGCTACACCAAACATTTTTGCAAGCACTAGAAAAGAGTATGAAGGGAGCATGCTTGCACACATCTTCCAAAAATTAGTTTTCCTGTTATTTCTTATCTAAAAAATGTTCAGTCAATAAAAATCACCTACATGTGAAGCTAATGACTGTCATCATCTTCTGTGATCAAACGATACCAGCGGTTCAGCACCACTCACATAATTAATTCCAGCTTGAAATCTTGGGAAGAACAAGACTCTTCCATCCCCTTTCCTCACCCCACCCCAAAGGAAAAAGTAATCTTTACACAGTCAAAAAAATAAATCTTATTCCATCTTGGAAGCGCATTAAAACCATATTTATTCACTGCTTATTTTCAAACTTCAAAACTGCAGCCGTGTTTCTCCATTGTTTTTCCTTCCGATTTATGTATCCCTAAGGTTCCAGAATGCACACGTGTTGCCACTTCATTCGGAAGAGAAAAAAGGCATGTTGCAATAGGATTGCTTTTAGCCACATCAGCTGTAAATGCAAAATTCTAATAACTTCGAAAACTCTTTACATAACCCATCTTCCTCAACTGCTTTGCCTTTTTAATATGATAAGAATTCTGGCAAAATAAAAAGTGAACACAGATTAGAAAATTTTGCAACTGTCTGGGGAAAGCAATGATGCTTCTAAGTGGTGGGGCTGCCCAGAACGTAGCAAGGAATTTGCCTGTATACCTTTGCATAATCTGTCAGTGTTGTAAGGACTAAAGCTGTTGCACCGTATAGCCTTGTGCAAGCAGTTTGTATGACTCCAGCACTTGAAGTGGATCTAAATGACAATTCTTAAAACCAAGGGCCTTCCTTTTATCCCTCAAAAGATATCAAAGCCAGGGGGAAGATGGCTTTTGTTTTTTTGTGCAAAATGATGCCCAGTTATGCTGTATTCAAGTAAACATTTGTAAGCTTAATGTCCTGTGGGACTCCATTTTTGTCAGTGGATTTATACCAGAGGTGACTTCTGATACAGAAAGGATTTGGGTTGGGTTTTTGTTTTGGTTTGTTTGTTGTTGTTGTTTCTTTAGGGGTTGATACTTGGAATGGCTTCTCTTGTTCTATCATTGCTGCTGGTAAAGATGAATTTTCCTTCACAGGAAGTACATGCTTCATATCATTCTCTATGGACAGATGACACTTTCACTAAATAAATTTAGAACCATCTGAAAAGGCCTCCCTCCCTTTGTTTGTGCTGAGTGTGAATGTAACGGAAACATATGCCTGCTTAACTCAGCTACTGCAGCTCCATAGCTTGTCACCAGCAAGACAATCTGCACAACCAATAAGCAATAAAGCAGCAGCCTTTCCTAATGCTATTCCTGAGCTTTAGGGCTTTTCAGCTTTTCTTCTTGATTATTTCAGAGCTGCATTTTAAGTGCTCACTTTCACTGTGCTGCTGGTGAAATATGGTTCTCATTACAGTCCATGAGGAACAGAACAAACCTATACATTGGCCCTTCTGTCTGAGAATTTATTTCAGCCTTGTTTTGAAATACTTCAATCACCAGTAATATTTATATATAAAGATAGATATATAGGTATATAAATTCATGCTTCACAAAATCTGTGCTATAAATACCCACCTGAGCCACTCAATAACTACTGCAGAACCAAGACCAGATTAAGACTTGCATTATGCAGACTGAACATTAGCACTCATACCTCAGACTTTTTGAAGTGCCAAACAGCCATCAAGGCAGACAGCAAAGGACTACTAACCAAGGTCAGCACAAACCTATTAGCACATAAATATACAGGAATAAATTTTTAATACCACAAATAATTTTCAAGTCTGATAAAAACAAATTACTTCCATGGGTATAAGTGACCCTCGTCATGTTTTCCAGCAGCGCTCCAGTCTGATGAATTAGAGTAGGAGTAACAGCATGCAGAACTAAAGCCCACACCAAAACACTGGAACATTTGCAAGCTAGCAGACTTTCTTCCAGAACATGTTTTAAAATACCAGTGAAAAGGACTTATTTCCTAATGCTAAAAATGTTAATAATGATGATTGTCTTTTTAAGAGCAAATTAAAGCAAAGCTACCCAATTATGACACTGTAGAGCCTATAAATCTCAATAGGAAACCAAACCACCATTTTATGTAACACTGTAAAAATGTTTTATTTAAGACATTCTGAAATTTTAACTACTTGGCAGCAGTCAGATGAGTAAACAGATTTTCTTTGGCAACACATGCTTGTACAGTTAGAAATACACTTTACTGTGATCGTAGCATCACTTACAAACACTGACGTGCACATTTCAATAGCAGCTTTTCCCTCCTTCTGTCATTCAGACAGCAGTGTGTACTACTACTACACGCATCAGAAATTCACTTTCGCAGTATCAAGTTGCACGTCTGTAAATGTTTCAGCAGTTTTCACTGTACAGCTCTAGCATGTATTACTGTAATTCTCTACTGTCCTCAAAAGCAGATACATATTATCTTCACTGAAATTTCTAGCAGTTGAAATTATTATGCCATCTTCAGTTACGTAACTGTGGTGTTTGGAAGAAGCAATAATGAGGAATATCCTCAACATGGGATCACAGTGGACCTTTAATTATTCCTGCATTCTTTTTGTTGGAATGTCTGAATACACTCAATACAAAATATTTGATCAGTTTAACAGAAAAAGCATTATTATATTGATCAACTTCATGACTTTGTCATGGCAGTTATTCCACTGCCTAACCAATGCTTTATGCATGGTACAGAATATTACATCTGCATCTTTTAACTAAATCAATTCCTGAACAAGGTATGTTTTTAACCACAGGAGGCCAACATTATGAGCATACACATTCACAGAAGCCAGACAACTTTCTATGAGTTACAAATGTACATCCCTGATATATGAAAGCACTGAATTTAGTAGAAAGATGACTGAAGCACGGTTTAAGCTAATTCTAAGCTCTCTTTTCTAGGAAGCCATCCCATCCATTAACAATGCTTGTTCTTGGGCAAGTTCAGCTCACGGAAGGGGGAAAAAAAAGAATCAAAGGAAAGGAAAAGAATTTTCAATCCGAATGTTAATTTTATTATATTTCAAAATAAATTATCCATGTTTAATAGATTTATATATATAAATAGCGTAATATACGTGCAAGTCAAGTATCAATTTCTTTCTCTAAAAAGTTGAATTTGACCATTTAATGTTTAAGCAATGAAACATATCACTGTTAACCATGAAAGCACTGCAATCTTGGAAAAAAATAAAATAATCCCAAAGTTACAGCCCATATTAATAAAATCTTTTAGACACCAGCTTTAATTTCTCCTTTCGATAGCAACTCAATTTAAAAGCTATTCTCAAATCAACAAATGGATATATGCGCACAAAACCTTTTCAGTTACATAGTTATGCAGTGCTGCTAAAGAACCTCTGCATAAAAACCTGACCTCTCTTGCCTTCAAAAGTAGCTTGCTGATGCTTTTCGTTAGTCTAGAACAGCTTCTTGGAGGAATTTTGAAATGCCTGTCCTTCTGAAGTGAACTAAATGGCTTGATGATCTCAGTGGTTCAATTACTCTTCACCCAGGAAATTTCAGAACAGATTAATACCAGTTACTAATGTCACTGGCACTATGATGATTCTTTTTCTTTCAGCACTTTACTTTTGAAAAAATATCACTGTGATCGTGTCCTTTCCCTCATTTCTTAAGCAGACGATCTATCAAGTATGAATGTTAGAAGGAAAAACTGGAAGATATTTCAATTACCTTTTACAATTAGCCTATATTTCCTCTTTCTCACTAATGAAACATTTGAAAGAGAAAGAAGCCTGCATTACTGTTACAATAAGTCTTATGAAATATGAACATTTTTGTAACTCAGGACATAAACTGACTTCTTGGAATGACAAAATATACACAACAGATATAGAATACACCTTTTTTAAGGAAAATTATCTAGGAAAATTGAATGAAAAAAGAAAAATACATATAACTACATAGTCATACAAATGACATTTAGGAATAAAGGTTAAAAAAAGAAAAACGACCTTTTTTGATCCTCTGCAACAGACCCACCAACACTGATTTATTTTTCTGAGGGTTGTACAATGCCTGTCAATGCATTGCCTTGTATAACGTCCAGTAAGGCAAGACACAAAATAATTAATTTGCATTTTTGAAGGACTAATGGATAGCGAATATCCCACTTTCTGCTTATAACTCAAAAATGAGATTCCTTCTTTATTGTAGCTTTTACCTTTCAACGTGGGATGGGTACAATTTTGAAATGAATCACTGTGCTGAAGAAATCTGAGTGCCCTAAAACATATCACTATGTTAAGACACAATTATCTTAAGCTGCATTAGTCAAAGTTACAAATTTAATAGCTGAGTGCTAAATAATTTCAGTTATCTCTCCTCATATACAATAAGCTCTGATTATTCTTATTATATAAAGTACAAAGCCCTACAAGATTCTGAAAACCATGCTGAAAAAAAAAACAATAAAACCAGAGAAAGAGCATAAAATTGGAGGTCTCCTTTCAAGAAGACCTTGAAACGTTTGTTTTTTATAGTATATTGATTTTATTCACAATACTGTAATATTAGAGTACATTCTTGGCATTTTCTTTACCCAAACCCATTGTACTTTTCAGGGATTTATTTATTGGTGGGTAATTCATTGGTATGCAGCACAACTGGTGAACCAAGGAAGGTACAGAAAAGCAAACCACCATAGTTTTTGCTGTAAAGGCCTCTAGCTTTCCATGCCATACATGTGCAGTCTTTTAAAGAAAAAAATTAACAGAGATGACAACTGTGGCCAACCATCCCGAGGCACTAACTTATAAAATATTTAATAAAAAAAAAAAAAAGAAAAAGTATTCAAATTGAAATCATAGTTCCACTGACTTCACCAGTTGGGCCTAGACTTTCACCCTTGGTGAATTTGAGCCAAGTCTGTAGTGCCAGAGACTCAGAGGAGAGGGAAAGGATGCATTGTCCAAGTAATGGCTCTGAAAGCTCAGCAATTTGCATTTCCTACTACCTCCCTGCCTAGGACTGTTTCTGAACGTTTTGAATGTCTAACAGAGAGCTATATTTTATCCAAATTCCTTCCTCTTCAGCAATTCCCTTAATATAGGATTGTCATTTCTTATAAAGGTAAAGGAAAAATCATAGTTTTTCACCAAATGGTGGGAGAGAAGGAAATGCCCCCTTCTTCTGACTCCTGCTCAAGTCAATACTTACGCTCAGACATCAAAGGGACTGCACGGTCATTTGTTCATGCTTAGTGCTTCCTCAAAAAGCAGTCACTGATCAAAATTCCACAAAAGGCAATGCACTCAGTGAGTGTGCTCATTCACAGTGAGCACAGTATTATTTGCAAGCTCACGTACCTCAGGAATAATTCCAGATGCGTGCATCTACTTTTCCAAAGTCAGATCTTCCATACAGAAGGAAAATACGTGTTTGGCTCTTTACAGAGCAACTTTTTCAGTTTCAAACTATTTCACACTGAGTGTTTTATAAAATGTGCATTTAAATATTTGGTACAATAGAAGACCTACTTTCCTTCCTGACTCAGTCATGTCTAACACCCCTCAATTTTTGTTCCTTGTGAGAAACCTGCAAGCAGAACAATCCATGCTGTATGTGCCTCCAACCTCATTTTGTGCTTATATGTCCCCTATTAAGCACTGTAGCAGTAACAAATACTGCTTACAATAAAGCTGCCTTTCAAGATCCCACTTCCATAGCAAACAGCACAACTACAAAAAGCATCACAGGCACCACCTAGACATAGCACATGAATCATGCTTACCTCTAGGATAGTAACTCACATTCATTTGTTCATGCTGGTATTACACTGAGTCTACAGGATTGCTGCAGATAAGGTGACAGGAACAGAGGGGTATGCAGGTCTATTTCCCAGTGATGCTATTCTCATGTAACTGAAATTGGTTAATTTGTTTCTCTCAGCAACTAATTCTTGGCTTACATTTGCTACTCAGGAATTTTTAATTGCTTTTATTGCTTTTTAATTGCTATATCCCTACACAATGGTGATGAATATACATCTGCACTCAGAAACCCTACTGGACTAAAAAGACATTCCATATGTTCTTTCTCCGGGCTTATTTAAGCTTCTATACGAAAATTAAGCACTGCCACCACTTATCCTACAACCATACATACCTACTTGAGACTTGAAGCCAGGGAAACATCTGGGCACTTACTTGAGCAGTGGCTGTATAGTGTTACACAGGCAGTTACCTTCTCAAGCATGAAGCCGAAGTTGCCAGTCTAGGTTTTAAAGGTAGTATTGCAGCTTCCATCTTTCCCTCTACAGTAAAGACATTAAACCTAGCAAGAGTATAAAATTCACAGCACTTCAGAAGGGTACCAAAGTGCCAAAGAGCACAAGAGGATCTTTTTACACCCTTTCCTATTAATATATTCAGTACAGAACTGAAATTGACATGGTGGAAGGAAGGGATGCCATTCAGAGGGACCTAGAGAGGCTAGAAAGGTGGGCCTGGGTGAACCT
Organism: Phasianus colchicus; assembly: GCF_987193195.1. Classification (NCBI taxonomy): domain Eukaryota; kingdom Metazoa; phylum Chordata; class Aves; order Galliformes; family Phasianidae; genus Phasianus; species Phasianus colchicus. The sequence goes on from NC_143437.1 coordinate 78,764,938, forward strand.
GATGAGGTTCAACATGGCAAAGTGCAGAATTTTGCACTTGGGCCGGAGGAATCCCAAGCATCCCTACAGACTGGAAGGAGCGGTCCTTGAGAGCAGCCCTGTGGAGAAGGACCTGGGGGTCTTGGTAGATGAAAAACTTAACATGAGCCAGCAGTGTGCCCTTGCGGCTCGGAAGGCAAATGGTATCCTGGGCTCCATCAAAAGAGGGGTGGCCAGCAGGGACAGGGAGGTGATTGTCCCCCTCTACTCTGCTCTTGTGAGGCCCTATCTGGAGTACTGTGTCCAGGTCTGGAGCCCCCAGTACAAGAAAGACGGGGAGCTGTTGGAGAGGATCCAGAGGAGGGCCACGAAGATGATCAGGAGACTGGAGCACCTCCCCTATGAAGACAGGCTGAGGGAGCTGGGCTTGTTCAGTCTGGAGAAAAGAAGGCTGTGGGGTGACCTCATTGCAGCATTTCGATACCTAAAGGGAGCCTACAAACAGGAGGGGAATCAACTCTTTGAAAGGGTAGATAACTGCAGGACAAGGGGAAATGGTTTTAAGTTGAGGGAGGTGAGATTTAGGTTGGATGTCAGGGGGAAGTTCTTTACAGAGAGAGTGGTGAGGTACTGAAACAGGCTGCCAGAGAGGTTGTGGATGCCCCGTCCCTGGAGGTGTTCAGGGCCAGATTGGATGGGGCCCTGGGCAGCCTGGTCTAGTATTAAATGGGGAGGTTGGTGGCCCTGCATGTGGCAGGGGGGCTGGAGTTTCATGATCCTTGAGGTCCCTTCCAACCCTGGCCATTCTGTGAAATAATTTGATCTTGTGAGCATACATAAAATGCCAGTAATTACATGCTGTTTTAGAGGCCTTTTGTGTATTAATTACAGTAGACCCCTACAAACAAGAAAAAAAAAAACAATATTGCTTATATATATAGTATTTTTAAACCTTCCATGAGTCATTAACATGGAAGTACAGATTTTTCTTCATTTTGTTGAACATTTTTCCTCTCAACCCTGCACAGATTTTCGTATGCCACAGACCACTCTATTCCAGTTGTGCTACTCTGAGCTATGACCATTGCTGTAAACTCATCACTATCTAGCTAGGTCATTTCTAATGACCATATGAATGGCCAGGAAAGTACAAAACTGTAAAAGTACAAAATGCTCCTATAAATCAACTCTCAATAACCCCGAACCTACCCATTACAACCCCATACACACTCATTAAAGTGTGTATATATATAATATAATCGCAGAATATCCCACAATGGAAAGGAACCATAAAGATCACCAAGGTTCCACAAATTACCATCCAAAAATCAGAACCTATTTCTGAGAGCATTATGCAAATGCTCTCTGAACTCCAGCAGCATGGGGCTGTGTCCACTGCCCTGGCGAGCCTGTTCCAGGGCCTGACCATTCTCTGGTCAAGAACCTCTTCCTAGTGCCCAACCTGACCTACCCTGACACAGCTCCAAGCTGTTCCCTCAGGTCCTGTTGTTGTCCCGAGAGAGCAGAAATCAGTACCTGCCCCTCTGTTCACCTCACGAGGAGCTGTAGGCCAAAATGAGGTCTCCCCTCAAACACTATAACTACCAAGCTCCACATTATTCTCCACCATGTCTTACCAGGGTGCCTTAGTACTGATGCTGCAATAACCTGTGGCTGATAAAGAATTTTATGATTCCACGAAAGTGTTTTGAGAGATTATGACGAAAGGAAGAGACTTCAAGCACCCAAGAAGCCTTTTATAGCTATTAACACACTGGCTAATGGAAGAATATTCATTATTGTGCTGTTTCTGTGGACTGCTAGGTATGGCATCATAAACTGCTGTTAAGATCAATTCATAACTCGTTCTTAAGAAAAGATAATGCCAAATACAATAATGCAAGTTATACATATTATTGTTAGCTTTTTTAAGCAGAGAAGTTAAATACCCCCTAAGTTATTAATTACTTTGCAGATCTGCCTTAATCATAGAATGATTTTGGTTGGAAGGGACCTTAAAGATCATCTACTTTCACCTCCTCTGTTGTGGGCAGGACTGCCACTCACCAGATCAGGTAGCCCAGGGCAACATCCAACCTGACCTTGAACACGTCCAGGCATGGGACATCCACAGCTTCTCTGGGCAGCCTGTTCCAGTGCCTCACCACTCCCTGAGCAAAGGACTTCAGCCTAACATCTTATCTAAATTTCTCCTCTTTTAGTTCAAAGTCATTCCCCTTGTACTATCGCTATTAGACAAACAGTTGTTTCCACTCCTGCTCATAACCTCCCTTAAAGTACTGGAAGGCTGCAAAGAGGTCTCCCTGGAGCCTTCTCCAAGCTAAACAAGCCCAACTCACTCAACCCAGACACCCTCAATTCCCTCCATTAAGAGTCCTGCCACAGATTGTCTTTGTCAGACTAGAGTCACAGTTTCAAAGCACTGTAAAGTCCATTAAATGACAGAGATGTTCTTTTTATTAATTTGAATTAAGCAATGAATCAGCAGTTTGACATGATATAACGTAAAGGTCTGCTCAGTAATAGCTTTAACATTTGTCTAAAAATACTATAGAAGGCCTCATGGCTTTGATGTGCTCCTAAAACATCATTAGTTATGTTTGCATACTAGTTAAAAAGGCTGATGTAACTGAACTCTAATACGCTATTAGATGGAAAAAAAATGGAAAAAGTACCACCACATCACAGAGGAGAAAACACAAGATATGCAGTCATGGAAGGTTTTTTGCCCTCCTCACTGCTTGGAGGGAAACCTCCTCATTATAATCACTCTGTGGGTTATCTGAAGTGTATGGTTAGCATCACAACATGGTTCTAATCAAAGCAGTTTGAATTAAATTTGTATTTTTGCAAGTGCAAACTGTACCTTAGAGTAAGCATAAATACAAAATATTTCCTTTCCCTTGAGAAGCAGTGTCTAACAGCTAGAGAGAGTGGCATGCAAACTGGGGTTAGTGCACAGCAAAGAGAATTTTAATTCTGCCTCGGTGGCCAGATTTTGGGCTCTTTTCAGTATTAGCATATGGAAGGCCAAACACATTGTTCAAATATATAAATCACAATGAGTGAACACAGATCCATCAGCAAGACAATCCTGGAGTTCAGCCTCAGGCATACGAACGATTGCATGCCAAATTAAATATCAGATCATGGGAAAAGTGTCCTCAATAAAAACACTAAGAGAATACTTAACATTATACACTCTACTGATTAAGGTGAATCCAACACTTGATCAGTAGCCAAAACCAAACCTTCCATTTGCCTGAACAACTACTACTCCTGATGTATTGTAGCACTATGTATTGTCCTGGGATAAACGCCTTGTGCTTGTCCAATAATTTGTGTGAGGACTGAACAAGTATGCAGCTCCACTCTTGCATAGACATGCAATGCAGGAAAAACAGCTCATACAGAAGACCATCAAATAGGTTGCTGCTGCATCTGGAAGAAATGCTGCCCCCTGCCTAACAGACAGCACAGATGAAAGCAAGTCAGCAGTAGTGATGTGACAGGAGGCTGTTGAGCATCAGTAACAAAAGCATCTATTAGAAAACAAATTTCATGCTACTCGAAAATAAACAAAAAATTAATAACTCTACAGAATGCATACAAGATAAAATTAAATTGTAAAATCATTCTTCTCAGTTTAATACTTTCCTAAAAACTGACAGGTCTTGTTGGGTACTGCACACCATGAGTGTTTGCCAGGAGATAGGCTGCCTAAATTAGCACATGTCTGTCATCCTCAGCTACTGTGTCACTCAGTGAACATTGATCACGTATCAACAAAGCCATTTCCTCCCTGGAGAGTACCTTCATTTAAAAGTACAGGTATAGTAATAGTTTCTCCGGATTTCCTGCAAACTGCTATAAAGCTCAAACATTTTGAAAGCTTAGAAAATGATGTTACTACTTTTATTTGCAGAAAAGTAAAAGCATCAGTGGAAAAAGATGAGATTTAAATAAGCTATTAAAATGGTCCCAATATGTTCAGCTATTTTAGTGCTAAGAACTGATTTAATAAGATTTTTCTATGATCTCTTCCACAATACAAATTCAAATATAACTGCTAAGTCCAAACTTAGCCATTTTGTCTCTCTTCCAGAATTAAAAGCTAGTAACTGCATGACTTAATTGATATTTACTACTGAATGCCATACTGCAGCACACGTTATCATACCGTGGCAATACTGAATCAAAACGGTCGTAAGAGCTCATATGGCACATGGTGCTGGACTAGAGAAAAGACAATGACAGAATTATCCTGACTTCTAAATTCGTATCTCATCTGGATGCCATAGAATGTCAAGGATGTACACCTAATATCACTAACAGATCAATATTTACCCAAAATTACTTTCACCTGCAAAATACAATGGGCACATTAATACATTTGATTATTTTGTAAGAATTGGATGCACTCATACAGCAATGTTTGATTTTGGGGTGGAAAGAACAGCAGTAGAGCAGAACACTTATGGGAGAGATGTGAAGCTGATGTGTGTGCTCCACGAAGGCAGATTTATTCACACGCGCTGGGAAAAATAATTCAAAACTCTACTGGTGGCTTTGCTCCCTCACTTACTCAGTACTGGTAATGAGGCAGATCTTATTGCCTTTCAGTGCCTATGGAAACTGCCAAGCCTATTCTTGCCTCCATCTCTCTAGACAGAAAAAAAAGGAACTGCTTTAACCTCCATCAGCAGCTAGGATATTCACAGTGTGTGCAAAAATCTTGGTCCAAACCACAGCTTTTAGACAGCATGAACCCAAAACCACCTGGTTAGTAGTGCACACTTATACAGGATGGGAATCATTGTCCAAATGACTGTGAATGAGATTCAGGCTTGAGTTACTCATTTGCAGTTAAGTGCATGGGGAATGGTAGAGTTGCTTTGTGCTGTCTCATGCAGTAAATGAGGCTGTCCCCTAAAAACAAGAGGAGTGCATACAAATAAGAAACACCAACATCTCTTAATACATGTCCAGTCTTGCGGAGATATTTTCATGAAATGTTTTATAGAAGTTTAAGGAACTTCAAGTCAAATGGCAGATTAATAAGGTATTTGATTTTTACTGTCCTTCAAAACTGAACTACATACCTACCCTGCATTTACAATTATAATGACCATGTTTGGAGGTGAATTTTATAAAAATGCACCCCACTATTTGAGTACTTTATTTTGAATGTTATTTGAGGAGCTGGAGTTTGTTTATGTTTAAGGATTTGGGAGTTCCACACAATACAAATAGATTACTGTGTCTGCAGTTCACTATTTGGCTATTTTCAACTCATTATACCACTACTTTCTGTACTGAATTTATTCCAGCTTAGAAGAACAGAACACTCCCTTGTAGTCTTAGCAGACAACAGACGTCATTGTTATTAATACTTTTTCTGCTTGTGTTTTAGAAAAAAATCACTTATTTTCTATATTATCAAAGTCTGCTGAAGACATACAAAACATTCCAAGAATTCAGTCTTGCACAACAACAATTGCTTCTAGTTTACAATGCAACATAAGCAGGAGGCTCACTGAACTGTCTATATTCATAAACACAATGAGGTCGTACACCTGCCACGTACACTTTTGACTCAAGACACTGAATAAGAACTTTAATATGGAAATTGTCATGAAAACAAGCTCAATGGCTTATTAAGAAAAAATATTACTGTTTTCCTATATTATGGGTCATTTCTATATGTTCCGATTTTTTCCATCAAGTCACTGCTCTTCTTCCGTTGCATTATGAAGTATTTTCTTCTCATCTTCAATTTACTTCTGTGTGTTTATTCCAGCTTTTCTTTATATTTTATGCCAATATTTCCTAGATCACACTCCTAGTGACAGAAATTGATGTTGTAACCTATAAAACCAGGCTTTTATAACTTGTGATTCCTGATACACAGCCTAAAAGCATGGAAGTGACAAAATTTAATAGGATACAACTGAAATACTGACATAGTGTTTTATTTGCTTTCTTACTGCCTATTGTGACTATGGCAAAGCAAGGTTAAAAACATAAATTATTAAATCTGAATTTATATGTATGCAAGCTGAATGACTACATTCCTGTACCTACATGTTTCAGTGTGCTGTTTTCTTAAGCTTTCATGTTATATTTAGTCCAGGACCTCTTCATTTAGCTAACTCCATCAAATGGTCCTCAACAGCAAAAAAAGTCTGCACATTATGAAAAGCTGCCCAGGCCTTCTTGTCCTGAGTCATCTTTGAAGTCAACCTGGAAAACAGGGTTTGAGTCATCTTCTATTATATTTCAGAATGAATAGAGAATTCTTCCAAATCCTTCACTTCCATAATTAAGTAGTGCTAACATTTTGTACCTCAAGCTCTTCCAAATACTTAAGACTTACCCATTCCACTATATCTCAATGATCAGTTCAATAGGTAATTTGTTTTAATATGTATTGTGAAAATGAAATCATTTAAATACAAATGAATTTCAATTACACCAGAAAAATTGCTTTCAACACAGACAGACTTTAAGAGAGGTTCACAACCTGCTCATTAAAACTAGATTTTAAGTGGCATCAGTTCAAGATTCAATGCTATTCATCATAATTACAAAATAAACCCCCACAGACCACCTCAAGTTATTAATTAGCTCCAACTGCAGTACGTAAATCCCTAATGCAGACACAGATGCGTGACTTGAAACTCAAATTTGGCCTTTTAAATATTTTTGGAGTACTGCATTGCAAACATTTGTTCTAAGAACCAAAAAGAGCCATGGAAGGCTGTTACCACTTCACCGAGAAAAACTAGTTTAACTTCAGCTTATGAGAAGAATGAAGTAATGGAACTGTTTAGAATATGGGTTTAGATATTCCAAAGACATACCACGCAACGGTATTCAGTTCAAAGAATCTGAAAGTATAATTTGGGAGGGTGATTTTTTCTTTTGCTCTGAAGCTGCTACATCCTTGAAAGGCATTCCTGGACATATCAACTTCTCTTTTTTACTGAAATACTTCTCACAAAAATAGCTCACTTAATAGTTTCTCCTAGTGTTACACAGTAGCAGGAAATTACCCCACTTACTGCAGATTAAGCCTTATTTTGCAGTGGCAGAAGGAAATCAAAAGCACCACCAATCCAAACAGAGAAAGATTACTATATCCAATTTTACATACAGAACCGAACAACTGAAAAAATAAGATCATGTAACTCAATCCTCTGATACGTGTTATTTCATTGAATTTGCTGGGACCATTCCCCTGATTAATGTCAATCTTTGTAAGACAAACCCCAGTACAACTTGGAGAAGCACATGATGCCTTCTGGAAGAGCTCCAGAGGGGCGAGCTCTATTCTCCTGTAATCAGATGCCCAAGGTCAGAGTAGCTGCCAGGCAATAAGGAAAGAAGCCGCACTACTAAAACAGAAACCCACAATTAAACCAGAATCTCTTCTGTTCTTACAGGACTGAATACTTTCCCTTTTATATCTGTGCAAGTCTCCTACAAAAAAAAAACACATTACGCCATCTTGTTATTCTATAGACAGCAATGAGCCATCTTTGTTATTCACACACACACAAAAAATGTAGTTTTTCTATTGTATTCTGCTGTAATTTTACTGGTGTGATGTACACAATCAATTTTCCTAAAAGAAATTTCAAAAATCTTAAATTACTCAAAATTTAGTAAAGTATTTTCCATTTTTTTCAGTAAATTAAATAATATCTATAGAGAATGGGGGATAAACCACAAAGACTCACGTGACACAGACTTTCTGTGTTTGCAAGATCAATGACAGATGGTTTCTGCTAATTTCCTATGTTTATTTTTAGTCCTAAAAGAAAATAGCAGCTACCATTACCGTAACCATAATACAATCTTCCCATATCTAGTCCCACTGAAAGCAGGAATCAACTATGCATTGGATGAACAAGTCCTAAATACAAGGAAATAAAAAAATCAAGCCATTATTCAGCACTCATGCCATAAACTTCACCCAGCACAAACATTCCCTACACTACCTATAAATTTCTCCAGCAATTTTAACTCTGTTCTCCACAACTTTCCAATTTCTAAATACATTCTCTGCCGAATTGCTATCACTTCTCAGAACAGTAGTACAGCTCTTCTAAAAGAGTTTCAATAAAGAAGGACAAGAAAGGTGACTTCAACAAAAAAAAAGAACATTACACACTGTATTATGTCAATTCAGTGCTCATTAAGTTCTGTGGTGAAGCAGCTTATATTTACTTTACCCAAGTGCATCAGAAATTAAGCAGAATAGTCTCTATTGTTCAAAACAGTGTGCACATTCTATCATACACAGAAGCCACATAATAACAGCAAAATGCAACAACTGCATGTTGTACCAGTGCCAAATCAGAATTCAATTCAAAACAAAAGCTACTTTTTTTTTAGATTTACACAACATCTTTCTCAAAACTGTATAATTCAAAAGGCTTCTAAGGAAATATTCTTCAGATAGTCATGAAATTTTCAACCGCATCCACATTTCAAACACTCTCTTCTAACATGTCATGAGCAACTAGAAATAAATGCCTGAGATTTCATACTAAAATGGCACCTGTTGTTAAAGGAGGGAATTAAATGTAAGCATTTCCTAAAAACAGAATCCTAGCATTCTCTGACAAGTCTGAAATGTCACATAGAGCACAATAAGATTTAAGGCCTTCGGTGTTAACACTGCTTTCTAATATGTTGCATCCCAGAGTGAAAGACAAAATTGGAATAAAACAAAGAGATGACGGCAACATCTTAAAGAAAAGACCAGTTTTGTATTAGTTTTAGATGAGCCTTTCAGTAACATCTCACGGTTGAATCTTCATCCCTCTTTCAAGTGATGGTGATCAGTTACAAGTTTACTGCTTTGGGTTTGGATTTCTCCCTGATACACTGCATGCTCAGCAGAACTGCTCCATTTGTAAGGACCTCCACTTTCTACAAAAGAGATCAATACAGCTGCTCTCAAAAGCAATCTTGAATAATAAACCATTTGCAAGAAAAAATAATTTAAACTGGAACACAGACGGCAGCTACAAATACAGAGATCTGACAAAAGGATTATCAATCATTGCAAGAATGAAAGCTTTCTAACATCAAGGATCAGTTTCTCCTGCAAATGAGTTCAGTTTCTCTTCTACAATTGTTTGTTTCATAGTATTCTATTAAGTCTCCATTTCTTTCTGACAGTATATTACATTATCATCTTTATTTTGTCAGTAAGGCAGCAATGATGAGGAAAAAGTGGGACTGCAACCTGCCTCTGTAAGACAGTTTTTACCACAGACACACTACAGAAAGACAGACATGAATTAAAAGCATGGGTGTCCAGCCTTTTAGCTTTCCTGGGCCACACTGAGTAAAGAGGAATTGTCCTGGACTACATACACAAAGGTCGCTCCAAAATTATTTATTTCCATGGACACAACTGCTACAGAGAGCACAATACCACTATTTGACAGAGCAAAGTCTCAGCTCCAAAACAAGATAGTTTCCAAGACAAAGTCACCACCATTAGCTCCACACTTTTGCCAGTGATGAACAAGAGCTGCATGCAGCAGTCAGAAAAATTTGCACCTGCAGTGGTGACCTGCTGTCATTGTCACCACTGCCGCAATGCACCACCCACAGCCTCGCTGTGCTCCCATCCACTGCTTGGTCTCCATCAATGTTCAGCAAGCATCAATGAGTGCCAATGGGTGCCATTTTTTTCTGAATGGAGGAATTCAATGATACACATTTGCTCCATATACACTTCCATGTCAGAAAATATTGTGTTAGACTGCTCTACTGCTGCCACTTGTGACACAACAACAAAATGTAACAAAATACTGGTGGGAAGGTTCAGCTTCTACTGCCGTACCACCACCATCTGCCTTGACACTGTGGGCCAATATAATAAAACAGGAGGCATTACTTTTGGAGTAGCCTTCATAAAATACACAATATAGTTTACGTATAACAAAGTGTTTTTTGTTTTTTTTTTTTAATTAAAAAAGAGAGCAACAAAACCACAGACCGAGTGGGATATGTGACCCTGTTATTGCGAAACCAGTGCATCAATGTTTGATGTCACCGATGTCAGTGGCAGCAGTTTTTACTGAGTTCTCAGTGTTCAGAGATTTCTGATGAAATTTTATTCTTCCTGTGCTTCATCCCTGAAAACAGTTATTCACAAATATGTGCATTGCCAAAAAGCGATGACACGAATAAAGCGTGATTGAGAAGTGAGGAATGTTTTTCTCTGCAAAGATAGGGCTTGTAAAAGTGAAAAGATATGGTCAAATCTTTGAGTTGAATACCTGATTGCAAATCTGTACACTCCATTTGAGAATTCCCAAGTATTTATGTCAACTGAAAATGGAGTTGCAAGTACACCAAAAAAAGGATGAATTCTTATTGCAACTTGAAACCTGCTCAAATTCCTTCATCAGAATGGAAAGCAGGGCTGCACATTTTTTGCTGTTCTCAGGACTGCGTTTAGCCAATGAATCAAAATGCATCCAATTATTTGGTATACCTTGAGCTGGCACTGCACTGCGTTCTCCCTGTGCCCTGGTTTCAGCTCAGACAGCATTAATAGAGTACCAGTTGGCTGTTGGTGAGCAGCCCAGCCCCAGTGCTGCTGGGGATGGGCTGAGCCACTCGGCCAGGCAGAGTCACAGTGGCAGTGGGGCAGATGGTGTGGGGCAGGGGCTGGGCCACAGTGCCAACTGTGCCAGGCTGCATGTGGGCCGCAGGTTGGACATGCCTAAATTAGAGCTTAACCCAATTTCAGAAGGCTCCCTGATTGTTTTAATTGGAGAAACACCCTTCATTGAGCTTGGTCAGCCTCACCTACAGCTCTAGAATGGTAGACACTTAGAAGCTGAAGCATTGCAAGTTAATTAAAATGATTACAAGATTAACAAAAATGAAAAGGCAAACTAACACAGCAGGTACTCACATTACTCTGACATAAATCCTCTTCTGTCATTTTAACATGCCCCAAGGCTGCAAAGCCAGTAGCTGGCTTAGACCTCTCAGTTCCTCCAGCAGCCAGCTCCTCTAGTTGACTCTCATCCAGAGGCGCACACACATATTCCTGGCTCCCACATCACTTAACCTAATCCCAGCTTGTCCAGCCCAGTGTTGGCTGGTGACAGAAACTGACGTGCTACCACTGTTGGTGCCATGGGCACATGGGTTCTTTTTCACTCAGCCTTCCCCGATTCCTGATGCTGGTTTGTCCTCCCACTGCCCACAGAGACGGCCCGATCAGGGCTCCATCTCCAAGGATGAACTACCATGGCTCCCTTGCCTGGGCTGTGACTCGGCTTCTTGGCATGTGTAAGCGGAAACCAGAGTTTTGTCATACAACCTAACATAACCCACTTCTGCATCCACTCACAAGGGAGCCTTTCCCTCTTCGAAAAACAACCCATTTATCTCATTTTATTTTTTTAATGGGGAAGCAAATGCTGGATTTGCATTATTTTATAGTACAAGTTAAGAATGTAATGATCATTTCTATACACAGTGTTGGAGCTGACATCTCAGTCGTCCTTTCTCCAAGGCTCCTCCAACCACGCTCCAGTTGTGTCCCTTAAGGAAGTTTAGTGCCCTTACTGCTGAACTCTTCTGAAAGCTTTTACACAGAAATAATCAACAAGTAGTATTAACTGTACCTGTATTGAGTGTATCCTATTATCTTTTATTCATTTCAAAATATCCATAGAACACACATATAAACTTCAATACTGAGGGCAAAGTTACAGTACATGGAATTTTAACTACACTGATTTGTCCCATTCTTAGCTTTATGTGTTTAAGAAATCAGGGAATAACTATTTAATGCAATAATACACCCCTTTTAAATATTCTGCACTTGACAGAGAACTCGGTTAATATGCTCTCCAAACACTGATTTTAATCCCTCAAACACCAAAAAGGAAACCATTCAATATAGTTTTGTCCCATAATTCATGAGTGAAAACTATCATTTCCATTCATACTAATTTCCTTGAACTCTAACATCATCATGAAATGTTTATGACAGTTAAGTGTTTTGAAATAATCTATGTACTTTTATTCACCTTATTTCAATGATGAGAGACCTCACAGCAAGGATGGAATAATAATATGGAAACTAACCATCCAATTCAACTGAACACAATTGATTGAAGTCTTATTACTTCCATATGCAAGAGGAAAGTAAAGCCAACTGCAATCCTCTGTTTTTGGCATTCTCAGTATGCATCACATCCAGAATAAATGAATTTCACTTTTCATTTTTATTTTTACTGCAAACTGGTATCAGACACACAGACTTTACTTGACTATTTAGGAAATATGTTTAACTTAATTTTAAAAAGCAAGGTCTTTATTATGCCTAAAGTGATACTCCTCTTGAAAAAGCTGTTGTGTTTTGTAAATTTTATTCCAGTCTCTTTTTCAATATAGATTTTCTCAACAGTTATCAAAAATTGTGGCCAGGATATTAAAATTTTCAAGAATGGGTACAAAGAGTAGTGATAACATAGTTGGATGACAGATTCAAGTCAATTTATATAAAAGAAACTCACTACAGATAAACTCAATGCCAGAGTTATATTTCAACTTATTCTGAATTAGTACGTGTGATAAACTAATATTTCTCAAGAAGAAAATCTTCACTTTCTAGAAAGAATGAATATAAGATTATTAGTTACTATCATAAAAATAATACACGCTTTCAGAACGGACCATAAGAAACAGTAATTTATTAAGGATTTAGAACTTCATTTTCTAGGAAAGTCATATTTGTCAAGATATGTCCATTGCATGAAAAACAACCTTAAATGGATCAATTAGGTGAATACCTCTCTCATTGGAGGACTGAGGAGATTAAATACTCATTTTGTAGTTCTAGCAGTACATTGACTATCCCAGGCATTTAATCTCCCAGTAATATTTAGGTTTCACCTCAACTTCTTTTTCCTCTCCAACACACATGCTTTCCCCTTTTATGCTACTAAGTTACAAGATTTCTGCCTGAATTAAAATGATTTTCGCCTGAACTGTTGATAATAATACAAGACACTAAAAGACACGCTCCATTGATTTTGTTTCACATTTTCATATGAATTTAAGAGAAATCACCACTTTCAAGACTCATGGTTGGCAGTGCTTTATGACTCTACTAGTCCTGTTTTGACCAGAAAAGTCACCTATGAAAGGGAGATGGAACAGTGGTCAAATACTATTTTGAAAGATAATAAATATTTAGTTGCTCATGGAAAGAAAATTTGAATTACCTTCACAGTAATGTTAAAATTAATAAAATTACTCTTTAAAAAGAAATTGTTTCATATATACTAAGAAATTTAAGTTTTGACACCTGTTACATTTTGAGACCAATTAACTCCACTCTTTTCTGTGAAAGGGGAAAAGGGAAAGAAAAAAAGGTTGATTCCTAAGCTTCAACTACTGTTCATATGGATTATTATTTGTGTGAACTTTAGAATCACCTTTCTCTCTCATCATCGTGATTTTACTTCTCTGAGAACAGAGTAATCAGAAAACAGTAATCTGATAGTGATGGACACAATTAGTTTAAGTTTTTCTAGAAACTTGTATCACTGATGCACATGGGAAGAAAATTTAGTTAATGGGAAAACCTACATGCAAGTTCAGACATAAAACATGGTAGAAAACTCAGAAGAACTTCTGTTAAAGCCTGGTACCGTAGACAGTTGATACTTATGCATGCCTCAAACTTTCAAAGCCATTCTGTGCAGACAAGCTCAACATATGTATGGAAATCACCAAAACTCTACCAGAACCAATTTGTAGCCTGCATTCCCAATGAGGTCTCTGAACACTACATTTAACACCACACTGTACTTTACTGGATTTTCTGTTTCTAATTTCCACATTCCTAGAATGAATTTTAAGAAGTTATGAGGACAAGACATGAGAAAGGTTAGAAAAACACATTAAAAGTATATCGTAGAAAATATTTTTCCTTTGCATCCGACAGTACATATTCCCTGCTATTCACTGAAAGCTAAGTTTTCAGGTTTAGCAGCTGCAAAGCACACTGCGTGGTAACTATATGGCTTATCATCTGTTCAGATAAAGTAATGCAAGCAACCACAAAACTGAAATTAAAATATTAAAGAAACTAATTTCAAAAATATGAAAATCTCAATTTTTAATGTATTAACAAATGCATAGGTGAACATATTCAGACACATAAAAAAAAAAAAAAAGTTAATCTGTTTACCTGAACTGTGGAACTGATTTCAGATGCAAATCCTCCTGTCAAGGGAGCCTCATGGCTAATCAGCAACCGCCCGGTCTTCACCACTGACTGAAAAGGAAAAACAAACCCCAAAATGCAATCAAATTACAGCTGTAGTGATTTCTTACATGTGTTGCGTATTAAATATACGAATTGTGTGATATAATTAGCAGTATTTGGATGTAGCCACTTTTTCTCTCTTGCATTTTCACTGAAACAGTGAATCACCCCAGAGATCTAAACTTAATAACTCATACGACGCATTTTTACATTTATTACAGTCTTGTCATTCACTACAAAGATGGTAATATCGTCTATTCTATTTCAAAGAAATATAAAGAATAGTTTCCACTGAATTTATCCTATCAATGCAAACTGTAACAGGAAAATAAGATTTCAGTTGGAGGTCAGCTCGGATTCTGAAAACACTAAGAATCTTACATGCAAAGAAATCCTTCAGTGATATATAAATCAGCCTCATCAGAGCTGATCTAAACACATAAGTCACAACTATTCAATAAGTACAGCTATTAAATATATATATACATGTAAGAAAACAATTGTGCGGTGCTTCTTATTCAAGTTTTACTCAGCCATTACAAGCAACATTTTTTACTTTCAAATCTCAACGCTTGTGCAGTTTTTGTGTGACCCATTTCAGAAATAGCTACGTAGTACAATATATACGGAATGTGATATAAAACTACTTTTAATCAAAAAGAGATTGTATTTATGTTGAAATGTAACAATTAAAGCAAAACACTTTAATCTGATTAGAGTATAAAGCTTCAATACACTCGAATATCTTGAAGTTTATTGCAACTACATGGTAAACTGCCTAGGGTTCAAAAAAAATATTAGAAATACAGCAGCAAGCCTCATTTTTCATAATAAATGCTTTAACATTTCATAAGGTATATTAAAAAAATCTAAGAGATTCTGAGGAGGCACATTAGGGAAAAAAGTCATCAGAAGAATGTGTATGTCATTATTTTAGTGTCAGTTACTGTGAGATTGTAAAGATAATTAACCACTGTACTGTTGGTGTATCATTAGTCATTAAGTGGGAAAGCCCAGGACAGCGCTAGCTTTCAGGTCAATCTTTCTTAATGCTGTGATCTTCAGTCTACACCAGAACATTGTCCTGTGGGGCACCTCCAGGCCCCACAAACAGAATATTCAGAATATATTCCATTCTATTATATATTCTAGAATATAATAGGATATTCAATAGAATACATAAATGCTATATCTTAGTAACACGATTTTTATTCTAATGACAGTACTTTTCAAACCCTTTCACTTTTCTAAAATGTCTGACTGACCCTCGATAGCTCTTCCACAGAGCTGCCAGCAGGTGACAAGCCTATATGCAATCCAAAATTCATCATGTTCTGCGTCAGAAACCTTCACCAGATTCAGATCTAAGCAAGACAAGAAAAGACATTCCAGTAGCTGGAAAGTAATCTATAGCTTGGTTGGCTGTTTTCTTGTATTTCTGAGGCCTGCACTGGAAACTCTTATCTAAAGACCAAAGACATTAACTGCGCTACAAATCTGATAAATATACCAAAACAACAGCTCAACAAACAAAATTTACACTACAGATTAAATCTAGTATGATAAAACTGATAGTATTAGTCAATTTAAGATAGTTTCTTTTTTGGAGAATCCTCTTATTTTAAACAGTGGTGTTTATTCTTTTGCATATATTTGTTCTGAGAAATACCCAGCTTGAAACATTACAAGCTATTATTAAAATTACATGTTTCGTCTTTCAGAACATATTAATGTGAAACATAGGCACTTTTGGTAAGAAAATCTGCATGGGATCAAACCAGTATTCCAGCAGTTCATTATCACGAGTCCAAAACTGAGAAAGAGTCTGTTCTCAAATAGAACCCGTGAAAACAAACAACAACCGCACATTTTTTAAAATCCCCTTCTCCTTTGAAAAGAACTATATTTTTACATATTTTCCCAAGGGCTTCAAAGATTTGTTGCCTTTGTTGATTTGATAACAGTGAACACATAGACATAATCACCAAGCATCTCAGCCCAACTAAAAAGTATCTAGATGGCAACCAGGCCAACAAGGCATGGGTGCACTTGGTACCCAACCTTTGTTCCTGGCAGGCATGGATATCTGGACCATATTGTGCCATGTAGAAATACCTTAAAAATTCTAAATATTAAAAGAGAAACAAAATGAGCACAATACTGACCACAAGTATAGTCCTGAATTTTAAGGAAGGATGCAAGTACTGCAATTCATGAATCCTACAGCCTTTACTGTATTAATTCTTGCAGGAAGTTTAGCACTTGTTCCGAAACTACAGTGTGTCTTTCAGAAAGACATGCAATGTTAATTATGGCATTTTCAGTGTTTGCAAATGCATCACAGCTATTGCTAAGTTGTTCCTGTCTTCAACGGCTCTCATCACTAACATTTTGCACTATATTTCTAAACTAATTTGGCTGATTAACTTAAAGCTGCAGGTTCTTATTTTTCTTCTGTTTCCTAGATTGAGAAGTTATCTGTTATCAGATCTCCCCACATGAATATGGTCAGATTGTGATCAAATCATTCTCCTGACCACCCTTTTGCTAAACTAAGCAGACAGAGGTTTAAATATTTCATCATGCAGCACATTTCCAATTCATCACTTCATCATTCTTACAATCCTTTCCTGGATCAGCTTCAGTTTACAGTGTCCTACACCCATCTAGAACTAGCATTCCATCCTTTTTCAGAATACTGCCAAATGCAGAGATAAATGTAACCTTCTTCCTGTAGTTCTTCGATGCAGAAGGTCTTTTGGTCAAAGCACAACTGCACAAGTCCAGATTCAACTGACTGTGATTCTCTGTTCCTGGGAAAGAGGTGGGGTTTTGAGGGGTTGTGTTATTTTTTGTGGTTGTACTTTTTGTTGTTGTTGTTATGCTTTGGTTTGTTTGTGTTTTTTGTTGTTGTTGGGGTTTTTTTTTTTGTTTATTTCTCTTTAACAAATGATTGCTGGCTGCAATAAGGATGGAATACAGTCTGCACTCATTATTTCAATATGTAAAATAATATTGGAATATGCTGAGAAATATAACGTATGTCTGAACTCAGCTCAGTCAGTAAACACAACTCTTCACTGGTGACTGAATATCTATTCCTCCAACTGTTTCCTAGCTCTACTTCTTTTTTTTTTTTTAATCAGTAATATTTTTAAAGTGTTTAAAATGTTTTCCATATCTTTGATAGAAATTTTAAACAGTTACACAGTCCACTCTGCAAGTACTCAGTGGCTTTGCTATTCTCATTGATTAAACTGTATGGCAGGGAAGGGCAGTGTAAAGTCAGGGCACTCCTAACGTCTTACCTCTCAACTAAATAATTTTTTTTTTGAGCGCCTATTAAAGATCTCAAACAACTTTTAACTGCTGATCATACATTTTCAAGCTATTTTTTCCTACTTGATTTATTTTTAGCTCATTTATTCATAGTTTTATAGATCATTCCTTTTAATTGAGTTAGTACACGATTTGGGGGGGAGGGTTGGTTTTTTGTTGTTGTTGTTTTTGGTTTTATTTTTTGGTTTTGTTTTGTCTTCTTAGTTTGTTTTAAATGAAGAAGTTCCATAAGACATCAGTGATTAATAAATTACTGGCTGAAAGGTACAACAAACATTACGGGTCTCTGTGTGCCCTTTTCATTTTTAATATGACATTGTTTCCTCTATCAAAGATGATAGTAATAACTGCAACAGGTATAATTTTTTCTTATATTGCCATGTAAAAACTTTTTTCAACCATGTAGTTTAGAAGAAAGCTGTAGTCTATGATTGTTATATATTTAAAAAAAAAAAAAAAAAAAAAAAAAAGCTTTTCCTGCATTGATATTGTTCTGGAATGGCTAAGTTAAATAATTTCTACATTTTCATACGGAATTTTGATCCTATTTCCTAGAAGAAAGTTAGCTAAGGAGTTAAAGGGAAAAAATTCAAACTAATTGCAAACTATAGGACACAGTGGACATGAATTGTTAAGGTAGTTTGCAGATATCAGTGTTCTTCTATCAAGTATTAATTTCATTTTAAAATTAAACTACAAAAAGTTACTGCCTGTCACATCATGAGTCAAGCATTCAATATCTAAGGTGACCAAAACCCAACATTTGCAGTCCAAATATTTTATCAGACTGCCACTAGCAGCTCTGTCTGCAGCACAGTAGACATGACTAATGGGGTCCTCACTCTTCAAACTGATTATGAAATAACAGTGGCATTAAAAAGGACAAAAATCACTGAAGAAAACAGTGGTTAAATTGGCACAATGTAATAAATTGGCTACCATATAATTTTGTCACCTTTTAAAGAGGCAGCTACTTGGAGTGCTGTTTTGGTTTTGTTGGTTTTTTTTTTCATTTGGATTAGCTAGAGAAATAGAAGATCTTTCTAGGAATGAAGTATTCCGTCCCCTCAAACCCAGACACTTTTTGTACTCATAGGAGGGCCTGACTCTTCTCAATTTCCCCAGAGATCTCTATCTTTCAAAAAACCCAGTCTTTACCGTTGGTCCTACCTCAGCAGGAGATCCAAATATTTTAACTGCAGCTCATGTAAGGACTTTAAAAAAAAAACACATCTTCAAAGAATATAATGTGGCTTTGGAGACTGACACTGATACAAAATGTTTGTTCTTTACATCTATAGCCAGAAGTTGTTGCTGGCTGATCTCTAAAATACAAAGACATACTTCTGAGGGTGCTAAGTGTATCTGTAGCCATTTCCTATCTCAAATTAAATGAAACTGGGAGCTTTTGCTTATTAGCTTTAGTAGCAGTTCACTGAAGAAAGTCAGAAGCAGCATCTGGTTATTCAGAGAGCAGGGGCCTCAGCCATTCCACGTTTTCACAGCCAAGCTGATGTAAGCCTGGCTGTCCCAGAAGGGGGGGCTTCTACTCAGCATTCTATCCTGGCATTTCCTCAAGCACCTATAGGGCCGTGAGGCAAGCCAGTTTCAGGAGATAATCTGATTTACCCTGCAGCATTGTACAGTCAGCAGAAATCAGCAAGCACTGGCACAGAGATAGGGCAGATCCGGGTCACCTCCTTCAGAAGCTTCCAGCACACTTCAGCAGCACTCCCTCCACTGAGGCCATCAGCGACAGCCATGCATGAGCTGCCACTCCA
Source organism: Phasianus colchicus (assembly GCF_987193195.1). Classification (NCBI taxonomy): domain Eukaryota; kingdom Metazoa; phylum Chordata; class Aves; order Galliformes; family Phasianidae; genus Phasianus; species Phasianus colchicus. The sequence goes on from NC_143437.1 coordinate 78,784,384, forward strand.
CTATTACCTGTGCTGTACTTAGACAACGGAGGATAGGGCTTTCAATGGAGAAGAGGGCTTTTAAGAGTCCAAGGCTTTCAATTACTAAATTAACTCTAAAACAACTAATATCAAATATAGTTTTTTCACCCCAATTTGCTTGTCAGATCTGTTTCACATTGGTGTAGGAACACAGCAGTGCCAAATGAGGTTTTGTCAGAGATGGCAGTGCGATTCCCCAACCACCCTCTGTGCCTTTGCCAGACTCAGACTTTCAGGTTGTAGCCGAAGCTTTGCTGAACAGTTGCCCAATGTTTTTGCAGTGAAGCAGCTTTGTGAATTATTTTCAACCTCCCTCACTGCACTCTTTATCCAAGAGTTTCCATAATCATTTTACTGTTCAATTCCCAATTTGTCATTTTGATTGCTTTCTCCTCTTTCACAGGTTCTGATGACAGAATAAAATAATACACATCTGGTGCTTCCAAATGCTTTGAAATCTAAGTGCTGACATTACCAGCAATGTTCTGGGCCCTTACTTATGGGAAAGCAGACTTAAATCAAAATGAGTTTGATAGCCAACACTATTACCCCTACACATGGTAACAGCACTATTTTCACTGTAGCCAGCTGCTTTCTTTACATGGCAACTGCCCTTAGAGAAACTATTAAAGCTAGAATTATGTTATAAATGTCTGTTATTGCAACACGCTGGCAAGTTGCATTTTCCTGTGAAAAGAAAATCTTCCATCTCTTAGAGAAATTATTTTGGAGGTCACCTTCCCCTTTGAAGTTCTGCATACTTTTGATCTTACTCCTTACAGACGATAAAGAAATCCTGCACAATTTAGAAAATTAGCTTTCCAAAACAGTTTTCAATGAAGCTGGCAAAAGTATCAAAATATTTTATTGTTGATGAACATGTATGCAAACTACAATAAAAATAACATAAAAATCCCATTAATAGATATGCCTTTACTGAAAACTAGTCAGATCATGGAAGCTTAAAATAATTTAATAAATCTGTGATAAAGTTTCCATAAATGCCTTGAAAAATACTTTTCCATTTTAGATCAGATTTAATGATTTTGTGCCTAGAAAACCTGAGGGAGGCCACATTCCACAGATCCAATTAGTTCTTCTTTCCTTTCTATGTTTCAATAACTAATGAAATTGCATAGCTATATTTGTGGTGCTGAATATCGTAAGCATCGCAGACATAGAAATAAGATCTCGGATTTCTATTTAGCATTTCCCAGAGAGAAACGTGCCACATAACCTGCCAGATGAATCACTGTGGATTATATTTATTATGCATGTGCAGATTGGTAGCATGACACTAAATCCAGTGCATCCCCGAGTCAAGGAACTGTTACTGTATGTGATATATTAACAATCTTAACAAATGCAGTAATTATGTTCCCAATTCTCAAAGCCATGCCAAAAGAAGGAATGAAAGGGAATAGGAAGCGCCCTAGGAAACCTGGACATACATGAGCCCTCTAATTTACTGATGGTCATTTCCAGTTTGCAAATCATAGCTATAAGCTTCTCCCAGAAGTAGTTAAAGCTAAAAATTGTATACATTTTTTTAATAGCTCCAAAAATAACTATTATCATTAAAGGATATGAAATTCAGAGAATGACAGAATGCCTTGTGTTGGAAGGGACATTAAAGATCATTTAGTTACAACCCCCATGAGATCAGGCTTTTCAGGGCCCTATCCAACCTAGTCTTGAATGTCTCCAGGGATGGGGCATCCACAGTTTCTCTGGGCAGCTGTGCCTGTGCTTCACTGCACTCTGATTAAGATTTTTCTTCCTAACATCTGACCTAAATTTCCCCTATTAATCTAAAAGAAAATAACAAATGGTCCAGTTTTCAATGTTACTAAATGTCCAGAGATCAAAAATGAGATCTACTACATTACGAAGTTAATTGAAATTCATTTATCAGTAAAACTGAAGATGCAAAGACAAACAAATTATGTGAAAAAATACTATTTCATCAAATACAGCTCAGCAGCCCAAAGTATGAGTAAGATTTCTCAACTGTTGGTAATGAGACAGTTGAGCTTACGTGCAAGTTGTTAAGATTTGTAAGGCTGGTATAAGCATTTAGCACAATAATAAAGCAGAGAATTCTAGCTGAGCACAGGTACCAATGCTGGTAGATCAAAGGATAAAACTACTTGGAAAGGGAAAAATGAAATTTGTATTCCATCATTAAGAAAGGTGATTGGAGAGAAATTTTTAAGTCTTTTCAAACAATAAAATGAAAAAAAAAAAACCAACCACAAAACTCTGCAGTAGGTGAGCATGCAGATTAACAGCAGTGAACACCAGAAAATCCGATTTCTCTTTTTTTAACTTTACATGGATTGCTAAAACATTATCATTTTAACTGACCTACAACAGTAGAATACAAATCCTTCTCTTCCTGCTAATACTTAAACAACACAGAGGCTTTTAATTCATTACCACCTGCTTGTGTGGTTCATTCAGCAGCTTTCCAACCCAGGGGGCTGGTAGCCAGATGCTGCAGGTACCACAGCAACTGCTGCCGTCATCAGCCAGGACCAGGCAGAGCTCAGAGACACTGCCAGCCAGCCCAGAATGGAAGGAAATGCAGTAAGAAATTTATATGGCAAGGACAGGCAATTTATATGTTCAGGGGAAGCAGTCCATTAGCTTTCCAGACTGAAAAGAATGAGAAGATGAATGTATATGGATCCTGATTTGCCACAGGAAAAAAAAACAAACAACAACAACAACAAAAAAAACAGAATATGGTCCTTAAAAGCATAGGATATTAGCAAGTAAGAGGAGTGCAGGAGAGGAAGGAACTGAGAACAGCCCTGTGCCACTGTTAATCACTGAATGCAGCCTGATATTGCTTAGTGTCTTCTTTCAGGAGAAAAGAAAGAAAAAGTCACATCCACAATGCTCAAATAATTCCTTTTAAAAATCCAAGCATCCTCAAACTATTATGTTGAGATGATATGACCAATCAACACACCAACATATGAAGAGAAAAAGGAAACAACGTCAGGTGGTAAGATGGGCATGAATACCATATGAAATATAATAAAGCGTATCTTTGAGCTAATCATGCCAGTTAGAACAACAAATAATCCAACTAATCAAGTGTGGAGATTCAAAACTAGGCAAAGAGAGGTCTTTTTTTTTTTTTTTTTCCATCAAAAAACAGGACAAGAAACACTGCTTTGCTTTTCACCAGAAACTTGGTATCCCATGAAAATGACTCTCCTTCATCAAGGAAGCAGATGCACGTTCTTAAGTTGATTCCCACCCACACAGTCTGTCTAACCAAGGCTCCTAAGGTTCTTGCAAACAACCCACACATCTTATCGATTACCCCTGTGATGGAACAAATAGCTGAAATAATTGGAATAAATAACTGAAAGTTAAAATGATGTTTCTCATCCCAAGACTAAAGATATTTTAAAAAGGTTGTTCTAGGTATTCAAACTTCCAGAGATCCAGAGTTTGGCTGAAATAACGAAGCCAATCCTGAGTCAGAGTTCTGTAGTTGCCATACCTTCACAAAACATCTTTGATACAGAAAAACAAAACAGTACATCTCTAGCCAGCAATAAACAGCTGTGAAGACGTCTTCCAAGTGTGGTGAAAAAAACAAAAGTAAAGCAAACAAACAAACAAAAAAACACCACAGATATTCCTCAGATAGATCAGCAACAGTATCTTTCAAGTAGTACAAAAAATCACATGAAGGCCACAGCATGTGTACTAAGTCTGAAAGCTAGTGCATTTTACAGCGTGAATAACCATTCTGGAAAGCTATATTACAATTCTAAAAATGTAAAATTCCATGAGAAGCAGGAGCTCCAGCACCTTCCTCATCTCAATTCCTGAAATTAACCCAGTTGTGATTCACATAAATTCACACAACTCATCACAAGACAGACCAATCTGTTTCATGGCAGCTGCTGAACCCACCCACAGCTAGGAATCATTGGATTTAGCATCTGAATTACTGATATGGACTATATGGGAAGCATGAGGTAATAACATTGAAAAATCTCAGCTAAATAATCACTAAATAACATACAAAAAACGTTAGGTAGACCAAGATGGCAAGTAGTCTGAAAATGCCACTTGTACCATCTTTGACCTCTTTCAAAAGTAAGTACTAGCAGAAGTTTAATGAATGTGATTACTATTTGAAAGACACACCGTCTAAGAATGCTGTGCCAAATATCTTGCAAAACTGTTTTTAAAAATCACTATTACTGTTGATAATATTTTTCTGAATACTTTTTTTTCCTGTATTACTTGCTCTTTATTTTTCTAAAGAAACAACTCACTCCTTTTCCCTTTTCATTCTTGCAGTGTTCTTTTTTCTCCCGTTATCTTTTCTGTTCATTGTGCCCTCTCAATCAAAGCTGTCTAAGCCACCCGCATTTCATCAGTCTCCATTCTTTATCAGTCACAAACTCTGACCTAGTTCAACTAATGGAAAAATGAATAGTCATTTTCAAGGTACAGTTATATTCATTTTCAGCCTGTTAGCCAAGGAAATGATGGTTCTGTGAGCTGGTTTGATTTTCTTCTATTTGTCAGTCTCCTGATAACCACACTGCAGCCAAATGCAAGTTTTAAAGATTAAGGATAAAGCCTTAAAGTTCCTGCAAGTTTGGTAAAATTCAGTCTGTCTGGGTAAAGGAGATAAGTAGCCCTTCTAATTTAGTGTACTAAAATAAAAGATGCTCTTAGCACTATCTTTCCCACAGCTCTTCCCACAACCAATAAGCACCAAATTGTTTTCAATGCTACTTTTTGTCTAGACAGCCATTTAGAAAGACAATCTACTGAGGTAAATGAAGATTATAGAATGTTGGAGGGTAGGAAATATGAAACGTAACTCTATAAGAAAACAGTTTTCATTACTTATGCAATAATTCATTTTCATTCTTTACGATAATGCTGTTATCCAAAGGAAAAAAGCAAATTCATTTCTATACTTTCATAGCATTGCATGGAAAGAGAAAAGATGGTAAGGTCAAATCTGAAGCCCATGAAATATCTCAGAATTCTCTGATTTTTTTTTCCAAGCCTTCTTATTTTATTGAACAATTCTACAATATGTTTGTTTTTTAATTAAGATGTGATTACTGTTCAGTAATATGCTTGTAACTTTTTTATTCAAATTTCCATTAAAACAACATGAAATGCAAAACAATAATTTATTTTTATTTGAAAACAATTCCGATGCTTATACTACAATAGCTTTAGACTGATCTTCTTGATGTCTCTTGCTAAATCCAGTAGTTCGGATTTTATCTTTCTCTCCTAGAGGAGTGACTGCAGTCACAACACTTTCAATAAAGGTAAAAAAAAACATCAGCAACTACAAAGTCTACCTATAGACGAAGACGTTCATTATAAACACCTTTTCCTGATAAGCCTAAAACTCATGAAAGCAACAACAGGAAAAACAGCCTGTTATACATTTTTTCCATTGTACAGATCACCATAGCATCAAAATGAGTCTGCAGCATGAACAAATTACAAAGCATAATTTTATAAATGAGTGTAGAAATCCTCAAAGAACCAAATCTTTGGTTTCTCTCAACAGAATTCAACACAATACACAGATATTATTACTTAGAGCAAGAGCCCAGAAGGCTTGTTGAAATCTTTACACAGTGACCAAACTAGAAGACAGTTGTCATCTTTGCAATAACAGAATAACTAATCAAAGCTTGTAAATTCACTTCAGCATTGAGAATATTTCCAAATAATGGAGCATTTATTCCCTTGTTTCTTCTTACTACATATTTTTAACATATCTGACACAGTGTTTATTTAAACACTGAAGTGTGATAATCTCAGGCTAATTGTCACACCAAGAGTTTTCTCCCAACTCACTAAGGCAGCATTTACATTATGTGGTAAATAAAATTCAGACAAAAAAAACAAGAGCTTGGCTTAAGAACCCATACAAGCACTAATAAGCTCTTATTGACTGAAGCTTTTATTTCCTGACATAATGCTCTTAAATAATATACATGCCAAGACAGAAATCAATTCTGCATCACTGTAATCAGCAATGCCTGCAGAGAACTCCTCATACTCATCATCTGTCTGTGCAAGGACCAGAGAGAAAACATTAAGTACAAGAACCCTAGGAATCCTGACGAGTTGTGTAAATGTCAATGAAAGAAACAGAACTATCAAACTTGTCAACTGAGCAAAATGATATAGACTGTTATGCCACAGTTCAATGCTACAAACAGTGGCACACCATAATGCTCTCATTAAACTTCACCAAGACCCTTTTAGTTACATGCTTCCAAGCAAGCAGGATTCATTCTTGGAGAGTAATAATTAGCAGCACTGTAGATGTTCTCTCCATATTCCTGCTCCAAATGGTTGCACTTTCTTACAGTGTCGATAAGGAAAGACTTCCTTAAGAATGGCACAAATGTTCCAAAATCCCACATGAGCTTCAGAGAATGGCAGAATGTTCCAAAATCCCAATGAGCTTCACAGAAGCTCATTTAACTTCTGCTCAATAACAACATCTTTGTTCTTTGAAGCTCTAATTTTGCGGAAAGTTTTTGATATGCAAGCCTATCACGACTTTCTATATTGCTCAGGTATAGTCTCTGTATACAATACCAATTTTAGATACAGCTGCTTAGCCTTTTTTGACACCTTTTTTTTTTTTTTTTTCCCACAGAGGAATCAGTAAAGTAGATATTAAACAGCCAGCATGCAGCATCCAGAAAAATAACAGAGGTTTGAGGCAGTAAGTGGTTATATTGTAGCACTTTGAAAAAGTTTTAAAGATCTAAATCTTTAAAAGCTACTTAAAGCACCCAGGTAGGAACTTGCATTTGCATTAATGACACACAAAAAAGGACAGATTAGTAGATATTTTATAAAAGGTAAGACCATAGCACAAAGTAATTAAATGACTTGCCAAATATATTAGTCTGTAGCATAAGGACTTGTGACTAAGGCACTTGACAAATGCAAATCCATCCCCTCTCCTCTATATCCCTTCATTTCTAACAATAATAATTTATAAAAGCTTTGAGTCTCTCAACATACATAAATTTAGATTGTTCAAAGCGTTTTCTTATTTAAAGAATGCATATTGTGAAAGCTTCAACACTTCCCCACAACAGCAATTATCACACTTGGTGCTTTGCCGAGTAACTGGTTTGCTCAATCATGTTGCTTCTGGCATTAATTTAGGTAATAATGAAATAAAGATGAAAGTCATAAAGAATACGGGAGGGAGAGGAAATGCGAGTCTTGACTTCTGCCTCACTGAAAAAAAAACTCTTGGTATTTTATTATAGTGCATTAAAAATACAAGTCAGTAAACTACTTAACACTGATGCTTTAAGGAAAGCAAAGATGCAATATTTTTAAACAAGGAACAGTGTTCAAACGAACCAAAATATAACAAACAGATAAATTTATCTTATGTAAAAAGTAAATTTCAACATGAAATTTCGGTGTCTGAAATGAAAAAGATTCCATATATTATCGTTGCAATTACTTTTCTGAGTTTAATTTCAGTTACCAAATAATTGCCCTGATAAAATCTCTAAATTTCAACATTTCAGTAGTGTAAACAAATGTAATTAGGTAAAGCAAACAAGATCTTTAAAGTTTAACTACAAAAAAGCTTTATCAACCACAATGATCCATTTTGAATCTGGACTTCTACATCCCCTTCAGACATATTAGCAACTTTAATATATATTTTGATCTTTAAGGTTCCTTTCAACTCAAACCATTAAGATCTTTCAGTAGAAAGGACAATTTACATTAGATGTATTATTCTGATAGATTTGTTTTCTTTTATGGAAAAATAAAACAGTAAGAACATAAACTGACAATAGCTTTTTTAAGACTTGAAATCACATCTTCCTCTAGACAATCCATATTTAAAACATCATTAAGGATAAAACAAAACAAAAAAAAAAAGATTTCTCTAACGTCAACAAAGCACTGAAGTTGGTAACTAGAAATTAATTGTTTTTTGAAGACGAATATTTGTTGCCATCATATTGCAGACAATTCAACACTTACAAAAAGAAAATTAAAAGTCAGGACTGCCCAACTGATTTCTTTATTTATTTACTAGACTTCTCAACCTACCTCTATTTTCCCTGCAAGGAAGAGCAGATGAGAATCTCACCTTCTAAATTTATTGTTATTTATCAAAGAGGAATCTTTTTTTAAAAAAGAATTAAAAAAAATAATATCCCAAACTTTGGCTTTCAGTGCTAAAATAATGAACCAGTTTATTGGCAAGTGGGAAATAGAAAGTCATTTACTCTTTAAATTCAAAGTAACTTCAAATTTGCAATAAAGACATTTATAAGCCCTTTTTCTGTAAATCTTCCAAACACAGCACTATGGGGAACTTTAGAATATAGGTAACATGTCAGTAAGTGCACCACAAATGTTGGAGATAATAATACAGTATAGACTGGTACTCTGTGGTAATCTCTGACCACACGTAAAAAGAGTGGTTTTACAGTTTTGTCATTTGCAGACCATGTAACTTTTACTAAAAATAGTTGTGGCTTTTTTTTTTTAGTTGGATGTAGAAATCATAATGCAAACAGCAAGAGCATTATTTAAAGTGTAATCAATTTATAATTGTAACTTACTTATACTGTATTTATATTGGTTATAAATTGCCACTTACAGTTTTTCTCATCTGGAAAGTTTGATTAGCATCCTCTGTAAACAATAACTTTTAAGCTAGAAGACCTCAACCAAAGTATTGTTCCAACTCATGTCATGCTGCATTGCTGGTCTAAGGAATGTGACTATTATTTAGACAGTACATTGTTCCAACAATTGAGTACCTCACATATGGTTCAAGTGGAAAAAAATAGACTGAATCACAAAATCTGAAAATGACATTATTGCAAGTATTCTGTAATGCTGGCACTCTTTTCTCTTGATGAATTTAGGCCAAATAAATGAAATCCATGCATATCACCTGTTTTTATGAAGCAATAAGGATTACTGTATAACAGGTGAGTTACAGATCAATGTGCTGTATAGCAATGACACCCATCAATGCTACACTGTCACACAGGCAAAATATTTCAAGTAAAAAGGGAGCAAGTTGATTGGTGTGTTGTTAAATGTGCTACTATATATGAAAATTCCAGTTAAATATTCTCCTTACTGTAGCCACTCAAATGTCCACTAAACCATTTAAATAGTGCAATTTTATATTTCTGAAGCATATACATCAGTTTAAGGTTATTTAAATTTATGCTAGTAGAAACAGGCTTAAGTATCAAAAGACTATGTTCCAATCACAATGAGCTAAAAAAAAAAAAAATTCAGTCACAATTGTTTAAGAGAAGAAAAAAAGATTCCTAATGCCACCTTTTCCATTCATTAAACCACTACATAAACACGTAGTAATTAAAATTCACAAACTGCATTTTACAACATTTTTCATGACCAGCCAGTAACTTCTTTTGTTTGTTTTTATAAATTCACAGGCAAAGTGAAATATACATCATAGCCCAGGTAATTTTTGTTCCACACCATCATATTAAGTGAAGTAACTCTTAATACCATATTTGAGGACAGTGTAAGTTACATGCAATGAAAAGCAAATCACATCTACATAAAAGATGCAAAAAATAACTTACTAACATATTAAATTCTTACAGCGTGTCAGAGCCTTCCAGCCTTCCAAAGATCCATAACAAGACAATTCGATACAGTCAAGTTCATAGGGCAACAACTGTTTCCTATCATTATGAGAAAGTTTGATAGTCAAGCATGTAGGATTTGATGCATAAAGGTTGATGCTTATGAGTTCTGCAGGGAAACAGTTAAGTAAGCTCAAAGAAGTTACAAAAGATTCCAGCGATTTTAGTAGCACAAGGGATTTTTAGTTCTTCTTGAAGGCATATGACAACAAGTGTATTAAATGAGCATTTTGTGGAAACCTGAACTGTTTTTTGTTTTTTTTTTCTACTACAGACAAAGTAACTTTCAATAGCTTGAAGCATTCATGAAAATACACCTTAAGTTGTGAGACCTGGAATATTTTCATAGTACTGGTAGTAGTTACTTAGAAGAACAAGTTACCATAAATTATACTGAATTTATTTAGAAGAAATCCTTTGATTTTGGTGTGTGATTTTGGGTAGCACACCAAAAATAAAAGCAGTCCAAGAATGCAGGCTCTTCAGCTCAAAACAAAGGCAGAAGAGAAGGAAAAACGTTTCTCCAGCCCAACATTATCAGCAGTGGAAACTAACAGCATAATGACAACTAAGTTTAATCAATACATCTATCCAACCAGAGTTTAGCCTGTCATCCTACTGGCTAGAGCTCTAAGAGCTTTATTAAACTTAACAGTTAATAAAGATCTTATTATAAAATCAAAGATATTTACATTTGGAAATCTCTGCAGTCTATCTAGTACAATTATGATCACTGCTGATTGCCTCCACAGAAAGCTGATCAATATCAGCTGTCAAAAGAAAAACACTTACACTAAGCCAAATATTGCTTTATGCTATTATGCATTATGCTATTACACAATAATTCTGTAAAAAGCAGACTGAATCATCAAATTACCTTAAAAGTTCCAGAAGAATAGCAGAAATACTTTACCCCAGACAGTTTAGCTTTATGTTTAATAACGCACAAATAGTAAGAATCTGTAATATCTAAATCCTCAAAAAGTATTTCAGAAAAAGTAGCTGGCTCAACTAAGTGATAATAACAGGATAAATAGCTGCAGACATTTAAAGGAAGGCAATACTGTAGAGAAGTAATAATTATCTCCATGGAAGAATGATTCATATATGATTACTATTGTGGAACTTAATCCCAACATCCATTAGAATTCAATCAGCATCTATAGGAAAAAAAACCAAAAACATACACACAGGAGCTATAAAATACCTTCTAACTATAGACTAAGCATCACTACTCATTTACTTGCTAAGCCCCTTTAAATTTGAAGCATGTAATACAGAACGTAGGCAAAAGTGACAAAGTTTCACACGCAATTCATGGACCACATGATCAACACAATATTCAACATTAACAGAAACAACATGCTTCTATCCTTTTCTCTATTTATTCAAGGGGGTTATGCAGTTTGGTTTTTTTTGTTTGTTTTTAAATAATCTGACTCCTATTCTAGTACCATTTGTCAATACACATATGAAAATTAGACATGAATTTAATATTGGAAAAGAGAAAGGAGTAGAGCTATACAAGTATCTCAGCTTTGAGGCTCTAGCTTGAAACAGTAACTACAAGGTTTCCATTTTAAGCTTTTCTGAAATACAGAAGGGCAAAAGATGTGAATAATTCATTTATAAATGGCTCTATATATTCTCTCTATTCAGAAATGACTACTTCAAGGCATGGTTCCAGAGTTCTTCTTCTCTCAGCCAAATGATAGCCTATGATGTGTTCTCAACCAAAGGACAAGTCAACCAAAAGAAACAAGTTTCTCATGGAAACAGTGACAAAGTCAACTGTCACCAGGTAAATAGTACAATTTTAATCACGCTTTATTAGCGTGATGCTTATTAAAGCATCCATTTAGTAAGAAATCTGAGGAGCAACAAGTAAAATGGCAAAATATCAAGAATAGATTGCCAAGAAATACAAATTTGATCCCAGGAAACCTGCATTGTAATTATACAGTTCAGTGCCTGGAGCGTGTAGTTTAAATAAATAAATACATAAATACATAAATAAATAAATAAATAAATCAGGCCTCCTGATCCTGATTTTCCTTTATTCATAATCCAATTAGATGAAGTAAACATAAAGGAATGTGAAGAACAAGCTAGAGGACCAGCAGATCATTAAATCGGCTGGGCCTATAAGATAAAAAGAACCGGGAATTCACTGTTAACAATTATTCAACCACTCTGATGACAGTGACTGACAAAAACACTACCTGAACACCAAGGTGAAAGCTTAAATGAATACTGTAGCAAGCCACTTCCCTTTCCTGGTGGAAAGCATGCTCACAGTTTCCTCTAATCCACTCCATGGTGCTGGATTATCCGCAAACTCCCACTGCTGCTGCTTTCACTTTTGCCCAAATTTCTCTTTCCAGTGAGAACAGATGTTTTTTTTCAGACTGCTAAGAATTTATGTTGACCTGATGGGAGGTCTGCAAAACCTTTTCAATAAAATAGCAAAGCAAACCCAAGTGCCCAGAAGAACATAAAGCCCTTCACTTTTCTGTAGAATACTGTCCTATGAAAATCTACTTTCACAGCTGCTATCCGTTGATAATGCCAATCCATAAACTAATTTTCTGCAAAGACAACATATTTTTTCTGCAAAATGCACAAAGTTGTGTCGTTATTACACAAGCTCTCAATAACCACAGGTCTTTTAAACTGCAGTTCAGTCTACAGTGCCTTCATTACTAATTCATACAGGAATAACTCAGCATTTCCTCGCATTACAGTAGGAACAGTTCAGAGACCATTAGGATATGACTAATTTGGAAATAAATGCAAATCTTCATCGCTATGCATAAGAAATGCTTGCCTTCTAAATAATACATAACTACAAAAAAGTGCAGTTAAAAATTTGCACTTCAAAAGTGAAATTTACTGAACAATTTAGTTCTAATCTATTCAAAGTTTAAATAACGTTCTCAGTTCAATACAGGGTGAATAAAATATAGAAACTCCTACAGTCCCTCAGGAGTATTTAACTCTGAGCTAGATTTCCTACTTCCAGTAACACAGGCATTCCAGTACTAAAAAAAAAAAAAACACACTACAACCACAGAATTTTACCCCAAGTGTGACCAGTGAAGCACTGGGAGGTGTGCCATTGCCTCTTTAATCAATACCACACCATCCAACAGTTCAGAGACAAAAATCCACACAGTCTAATCTCTCTAAAGCTTCCAAGCAAATCTGTTAAGCATGATGAAGAAAAAAAAGTGTCTGAAAGTACGATTTCTGCAAGGAAGCAAAGTATCTTTAAACAATTTTGTAGGTTGTAAAGAAATTTCATAGACACCTTATAGATATTTCATATACGTTTCATGTTTTGGTTTCTGGAACGCCACCCTTCATGGCAGATTGCTCTTCCAAAAATAATGTAGCTGCTCAGTCAAGCAGTAATAAAGCATTACTGATCTGTGGAGCAACCAGCCTCTTTGTTTTAGCTTCACTGAGTCTGGAAGCCTACATGCCATGCAACAGCTGGGGAGGCAGCAGAGCAGAGTCAAGGCAGAGCTGTGGTTATCAGCAGCATGTGCTGAGAAGCACCCTGACTTCATGAGTTTGCATTTCCATTTGAATGTATAAAGGGGAGAGATCACTGCTGACCTGAGCTCCTTCATACACAAGTTAAAGACACAAAATAGGACTCTGATGTTAAAATAAGCACAGGGAACACAGAGTATAGTAAGAAAGAAAGCAAAAAGAATGTGATCACTCCTGTAAGGATGACATTAAAAAGAATAGGTCTTTCTTGTCTTCATTTTCAGAACACTATTCTTTATTAAAAGGGTGCAAAGGCATACAAATTTATCTGGCAGATTCAACTAGTGACATTTCCACTGTGATTTGAATTTTCTGAGAAGGTAAGTCTGTGTTTATGTAATCACGTCATCCAAGCATGCTAGCTCAAAACTAATTGCAAACCAGAAAATAAAAGTGATGCATTAAGAAATACCACAGTCATCAAAGGAAAGTGAAAAGTCACAATCATTCAAAAAAAAAAAAAAAAGTTTATCTGGAACTAAATTCATAAAATTCAGAAAATATACCACTTCAGAAATTAGTTTTCTAAACACATTAGAACTTAGAAGTGATGTTTAGAAAAGACATCACATCAACTTTTCATGGCATCGAACATCTCAAACAACAGAGCCACAGAAGTCATAACTTCTGCTGTTTCATATTTGTTCAAAATGACAAATTCTGATTAAACACAGACAACTATGGGACATACTGCATTTTATGCAGTTTGACTTTGTTTTACCTGTTTGCATTTCTGTGAAAAGCAATAGAGAAAGTATTTCCTGCATCTCTTTTAAGTTGCCAACATGTAAAAATCAATTATTTCTCTTGCTCCAGAGCAAGAATGTTATTCCTCAAGAATGCTATGGAATCTTGGAACAAACTACATCATTTTTCAAGGGCTAGGAACTCTATCCATTGCCTTTATGTAAAGAAGCACCATCATCACTTCTCAAGAATCTTTCCCAAGTTAAACAGCAATGAAGCCTTATATAAAGAAATTGTATTTATACACATGCACACAGATTCTTTATCTTAGCAAGGAGATCATTTTAAACCGGCCAAATACTTGAATCCCTTCTGTCAGCAGTAGGTATCATCTCTCAGATTAATAATGAAGGTAGTATTTATCCTTCCTGACTTTACACCTCATTGAGGCCTCCTTGATTTTTTTATTTTTTCTTCAACCCAAGACATTTCTAGAGGACACTATTCCACCCCACAATAGGCTGCTAAAATAGCTGAGATGAATGACTCTCAGGAGATATCTTTCTTGATTTACTCTATGAGCTATTGTCACTAGCTCAGATTTCAATACCCTCATCTCCTTCTCATGCAGATGACAAATGTTAATCTATTTCAAAATTAAAAATAATATCAGAACCTTGAAAATGCAAAGAAAACATCAGTAAAATTTGGCTTAAATTCTTATTTGTGTTTCCTCATACTTATCCATGTTGTATTTATGTTTCACTCAGAGCCATATGTTTATAAACATGCTCAGAGGAGCAGTGTGAAGTATAAACAGTAGCTTAACTTGGCTAAAAAGAGACCTCTGGTGGCAGCTGCAAAGTATAGCTACTCAAAGTTTCAAGAAGTACATATTTTGGTAACGTAACTTTCAGTTTTTTATATAGAAAGTATACAAAGCAGTTATATTTCCAGTAAAAATTTTGATACATTCCTGCTCATCTCCAAAGCAGTAACCACCTCAGTCCATCCATGCTCATTCCAATGCTACAGTTGTCAAATCAGTCTTAAAGCTGCATGTATTTTCAGTTAAGTAAAGCATTTCATTCCTGCTTATTCCCTAAGACACACCATGAAGGCTCCTTAATTTTGTTTAAGAAAATTATACAGATTAGGAAAATCCAGTAAAATATTTCAATATAAAAACATAACATTTCTTGGATATGTATAAGAATAAAATAACCCTGCAGATTAAAACACGTTAGACAAGGAAATGCATAACACTTATACAAAACTCAGTTCCTGTATTATAGCCTTGTGACTTTTACCCACAGAAAACACTGGTCCCTTAGAAGTCTGTGCCAAAATTTTGGCACATGATTAGTAACAAGAATATAGCCTACAAGAAGTTACATAAGCTTCTAGAAAGAGGCAGCAGACAGGAGAATATGGAAATGTTAAGGGCTGGATGAACAAAATGCGAGAGGAAGTACGTGCATAAGAACTAGAAGCAGCAGACCAAGGACTGAATTAACAACCTGTACTCAGAACAAAGTACACCACTCCCCACAGTAAAACAGACATGTGGTTTTACACCAAAACACAAAGTCTGATAAGCCCCCAGTACAGACTGCTCATCAGCAGAAGATTCTGCATGCCAGCACAGCAGAACAGCACCCAGGTTGCAGCTTATCACATACACCATCCTTTTCCTCAACATCCACTAGGAGAAAGATATCAGACAAATTTCAAACACATACATAATGTGAGGAGAAACGAAAACTTTGCCTAAGATTTAAGGAGGCTGATGTAAGTGAAACTCAAACAAAAGACAGCCTTGTAGCTACCGATTATTTGATTATTGGTTGGACCGGAGCAAGACCAATTTTGTTACATACTATGAGTCCCCAGACAGGACTTAAGCAGTCCTGTGAGCAGCTAAGGACTTTCTCTGGCATCACCAAATTTTCCGCTGCTCTCTCAGTCCTTGACCATGGCATCTCAGGAAGGGAACAACTGAAGTACAGCAAGTCCTGATCCTGGAACTGACCTTGAAAGCCACTGCCATTTACAACTGCACTAAGGGGTTTCTCTAGGAATGAGGCAACAGCAAGCAGCTACAGCTATCATTTCCATCTTTCTGCTTATGTTAGATATTACCTATCTTAAAAGCTGCACAGGGTACAAATGAAGTTTAAAACTTGCAGCATTGCATAGTACCAAATACAAACTACTGATTATTTCCAGCTGAACAAGCAGACAAGATAGATATAAAGAAATAATGTTTCTCTCACTATACAGACCAGTCTGCATACATACTAACATAAAAGCAATGCTAAAAACATTTACTATTAGACATTTGTGATAATATAGGAACTGTTCAGCCAACATGCACCATACCTCAAGAAAAAACTCACTTTAAATTCTTAACAGTAAACTTGTTAAAAAATCTAAAGCAACATTTATCTGTTCCATCTTTTTTATTTATGCAACAATTACTTTAAAAGATCATTAGGATGGAAAACAAGCTGAAGACCTTCACAGAGTATTTCTGAAACACAGATTTGCAAACTGTTGTAGAACATTTTGGTTAATTTTGATTTATTCACAAGGGCTTCTAAAGGATTTATTAGAAATAACTGAAATGGTGCGTAGAAGTTTCTCTTCATATTGACCATGATAACTCATTTCATTTTTTACACATAGAAAGCACATCCAAGTACTATAAAATACACTGGTAACAAACACTGGAAACACTTCAACTGAAAATCAAACTTTTAAGAAGCAAGATATAACTCCATGTTTAAATATGCAAAAATTTAGACCTTCAAAAAAAAAAAACATAAAATACAAAGTCACTAGTATTTAAATTGCTTTTACCAATAGGTTTTTGGGGTTCTTTTTTGTTTTTTCTTTTAATTAACATACATCATTTCCTTACCTTGCAAATAGTCTCTGTATCCCAGGGTAAGATGGTCCTCAGATCAATAACTTCACAGGACACCCCTAGCTTTTCCTGAGCCATCACTGCAACTTCTTTGATCACGTGTACCTGAAAAGGCAATGTATTATTACAAATAAACATTTCATTTCTGTTTAAGATTCCTAAATTACACATACTAAATACATATAATGATTTAACGCTGTTTTTTTTAGCAGAAAATGTTTTATTTAGTAATTTCATCAGTATTTATTTCTCACTTCATTCTTCTAATTTACTCCTTACACTATTCTTTGCATTTCAGCATTACTTCAAAAAAGAAAAAACAAATTTCAGTGAAGGATCACTGAAAACAAAACTGCGACTTGCTAGAAAAGTATCATTCACTGAGCAGTATCAGGCCTGAATATTTTATTATTCCAATCAGTTTGGGTTTTAGGATAAGATTTTTCTCAAGGCCGTGTCTAAACCAAGATCCAAATATCAGTGATATATTTTAATACAGAATTTCCTGACATGATGTTGTCAATAAATTCTGGTGTAGTCCTCATTGTCAGAGGGTTGGAACGTTTCATAATGCAGGTTTGGACTGAGGTACCTCCCTTGAGCAACTGCTAGGCACAGTTCAGGGGATGGAAGCCAAGGACCACCCCCAACAAGAAGTTTTGATGAGGTCACCTTGGTCAGGGAGACAACAGCATTTAATAATATGGACACAGTAAGAGGGCATTAACTGCCAGGGATCAAAGGGCTGCAGTCAATGTCACACAGAGCAAAAATCTACACTGAAACAAGATGATTAAAGATTTAACATGAATCTGTATTACACAAATAGGAACAACAAAACATCAGAGGACTGCTTAAAAGATAAATCACAATACAAGTATTGTAACAGTAAAAAGAAATAGCTTGCAGTGATTTTGTTTAAACTTCTAATGCATCAGCGGCTGTAATGGTTAGAGAGTTTTCAGTGTGACACATGGGAAGGATGTTTTTGCCATTTCTATGATGCATAAGTGAAAATATTTGCCTAGTTCACGAGGGATAAGGATTAGTTAATGACCATAAAACACTGAGTACAACCGGAGGGGAACTAAAAGCCATTACTGCCCTTCATTAGTATAACTCAGGAAAGCACACATCAGGTAACCTCACTAGGGCAGCAGCTGCCAAGCAACTACCTAGCATACAAAACCCACAAGAAGAAACCTCTTAATATGTGTGATCACTTTCTGCCTATTGAAATGGATTTGTTGGTTCCACTGTACACGTAGCCATCAAGTTCCAAGTTTATGCAGGTTTACAGCCTGCAAATACTCACAACAAAAACTCACTTGCAGAAGTCTGATGCAAAACATGCTGTATTCTCTGCTTACATGCTAAGTATGTATCTCCATCTCTGCACAGAGATATGCTCAACAGATCTTGTATAAAGCAACACAGAGCACATCCTCCATGTGATGTACATGCATATATTTCTGCCAAGAAATCCTGAAAGAGGGAGAAGTTCTATGCAACAGTCCCCCATTCTGTATTACACAGCCACACCCATGGTTAAGTCAGATCCTAAATCCACATTAGGGCTGTACATCAAAACAGTTGCCTGTCTCAACACTCGGCTTACATTTCGCAAGCTCTAAAGCACAGTTCTTTGAAAAGATGTCATTTCAAGTCCACTCCATACAACTGTAAGATATTATTTTAATTGCTTTCGACAGCTTTCCCAATAGCCAATACTTAAGTGATCTTTAAAGTATAACATCTGTATGGTTTTTTATCATTTCAGTTTTGGGGAGCCTGATGACTATTAAGATTCCATCCAAATGGAGCAGGCACTATCTAGGAACAATGTGCACTCACTTTCAAAACGGAACAAGGAGAAAAGTATAAATTGTTTTCTGCTGGAGAAATAAGCTCAAGTAAAGATATCGAAGTAGTCTATAATTTAACTAGTAGGAATAATCATAGCTATAAAGAAGTTTTCTTGTCCTCTGGCTACTTGACCTATCACAGGAAAGCAATGAAGATAACAGATTTCAAACAAAAAGCAGAAAATAACCAACTCCACAGATCAACACTATTGTGATGAAAGTTACAATACTCCCTCACTCTAACAGCTTCCCAGACACATAATTAAGCCAGGAAAATTGTAATTTACTAAATTACAGGTTAAAGGCAATTTAAAGATTTTTCTGGTAATTCCAATCTAGACTAAAATTTGTTTTCTATCATTCTTCAACATGAACGTGTTTGGATTTTCTGCACGGTTTTGTTCTTATTATTTCTATATATTTTTTGTAATATTTGAACATCTTAACTGCAGACAAGGGAGCTGAATCATACGCTTGAACAGCTTTGAAAATAAGCCATCAGAAACAAAACTATCTTTATTTGTATTAATGGTTTTAAATTACCTAAATTTTCTGTATATTTCAACTCTCTGCATAAAGGCAACCCCAGACTGACTGCACTATTTTTAAATTGTGCAGTAAAGATGTACACTTTTCTTTCAACATACAACTTTCAACTGTCCTTCTACCGCCTTCCTCAGAGTCACATCCCACTGCCACGTTCTTAAAAGTGTAACTTTCATAACCATACATAAATCATCAACCTCCAGCAGAGGTTCCACACTTCCACATTTTCAGTGTCAGCTTCAACAAAAAATGAGTGAAGTCTTACACATTAAAAAGCAGGTTTCATATAAACAGAAATAATCATTCATTCAATCATGTACCGATGGAACACATACAAAGTTTACTGGATGGCACTTGAGACTGAGTACAAAGTTCAGCTCCTGGCCCTTAATCTGGGCTCTGAAGGACAACAACAAGCTTCAAAGAATCTTACTGACCTGTGTGCCCCAAGCAACCAGTGTCACATCACTGCCTTGCCGCAGCACCTCAGCCTGAGACAGAGGAATGTTGTAGGGCTCCACAGGAACTTGTTCCACTGAAAAAATAAAACACTAAGTGAAAAATAAGCATTAGATTATTTTCCTAGTCAGCACTATCCCATAAAAACATACACTAGGCTTTTTTCTTAACAGTAATGCTATTTAAAGCAATAGACCAAATCACGTTAAGAATTATCCTTTATTTCAGAGGTTTTGCTACAATTAAAAATATTTTAATTATAATGTATTGAATGCATTCACTGTAATGTTTCATTTATCTTGTGTAGCATACAAAGAGATGCACAAATACACCATTGTGGCAGTAGATCTTGCTGCACACCAAGTCAGTGATATTAGAATCAAATTTGGAAATGGACTTTGCATTAATGGTTTAAATGGTTTAAAGTCTCAAGCAAAGACAGCAGTTGATTTGAATAAACATCAACACAGCCTTGAAATCACACTTCAATATTCAGAGCACTCTCCTGCTATCTACCAAGAATGACACTCCACAGTTTACCAGTGAAGTGGTAGGAAAAACAGCTTTCAGAATCTGCACAGAAACTGTCATAGAAACTTCTGATGATAGCAGTTAAGTGATTCAAATATTTAATTCATCAAAAATACATAACCATTAAAGTAATTAGGGAAAAACAAACAAAAAACAATAGAAGCATAGAATTGCTCAGGTTGGAAATGGCCTTCAAGATCAAGTCCAACCACAACCCAACAATACTACCCGAACTCTAACAACCCACTGCTAAACCTCGTCCCTGAGCACCTCATCCAAACAGTTTTTAAACACATCCAGGGGATGGTGACTCAACCACCTCCCTGGAGAAAAAAGCATTTTGCCTTCACTGTAACTCTGAAGACAGTTCCACTCACATTACTACCCAATTAACAATTTTTAGATGGAAACATCTTAGGAAAAATTAAGCATCTTCTGTTTTCTCTCATTCGTACAGCAGATCCGACGCAAGTAGTTCTTTCCTGACTTGTGGAGTAGTTCTTTCCTGACATTAGGAACATATCTATTTTTAATAAATTAAGTAGCAAATACCTGAATAATTTTCTAAAACATACCTTTTTTTTTTTTTTTTTCCAGACCAGAGATGTTATACAAACACCAAGTGCTACAGAATCACATAATGGCTGAGGTAGGAAGCAAGCTCCAGGGACCACCTAGTCCAAGCCCTGTGCTGACAGCCCTCTCTCACCACAAGTGTGTTGTTCAGGCTCAGTAGGGCTTCCAGCACCTCCATAACTTCTCCGGGCAATCTTTTCCTGTGTTTGGCCACACTTGCAGCAAAAATGTTTTTTCTTATTTTTATGTCACATTTATCTCAATGTGAACAAGGACAGTGTAGAAATAGATTCAGTATATCCAAATGTAAGCTCAGGCAACTGACATGAATACAGTTTGGAAATCAGGTGGATAAACCAGCAGAAGACCTGGATAGCACACATGATACATAGAGCTCCTCTATGTAATGGTTTCAGCCATTTAGAAAAATTAAATGCAGCATACAATTACAAATTACAATTATCTAATTTCTTATTATAGCTAAACTATTCTTGATACTTAAATGCTTATCAAAAAAAAAAACCAATAAGGAAAGTCTAGATTTGACAGGATTTTATTCAAATGCCTTAACAAATTTTCCCCCACCAGTAACAGTGATATAAAACAGCAGATGAAATTATCCCATGCAATTTCTTGCATAACAATTAACCAAACCAGGACAACAATGTTTATATGCAGAGCACTCCATTCATCTATTACTGAATTTATAAATATTTTAAATCAAGTATTTCAAAACCAGATTTCAAGTAAAGCAATTAACAAAAAGTAGTAATCTGACAAAAAGGACCATCACAGTCTTAAGAGGCTGCACCATCTGTTGCTTTTTTTTTTTTTAAAGAGCAGTCTGAAGTGCAGAAAGAAAACATATGTTTTCTAATCTTACTGTCTTGTCTCTATAACAACCACTGATGCAAGTCGTATTTATTTCTACAGCACCAATGTCATATATGGTACAACGAAATGAAACTGAAAAGGTCAAAAAACATCAGAGTAGGTTCTCCACAAGATGTCTAAACCTGATAATGTCAAGGTGACTCATCTCCTTTGATTCATAATCATTACGTGCTCTCGACACTACACACACAGTCTGATAACCACTTATTTATAAATCAGTCTCTTTTTTCTTTTTCTGTTCTATTTTTTTAATTCAGATATTTTCTCAGCATCTCTGACATTTAGGGGGACATCACCATGGCACTTGTTATGTTATAACTTCGTAAGTTAACCAGCAACAGAATTCACTCAGCAGATGTGCATTTCTGTATTTAACTTTGGACTTTTTTTCAGAAATGTTTGCATCTATTTGCTTCTAATTTTATAAAAGGCACATGAATATACGTAAAAACTTCTGTTCCCATTAAGTGTAGTTGGATAAGGACTTTTCCAATGCAAAAGGAAGTAGATCAAGACTAGGAGGAAAGCCATAAGAAGGAATATCCAAGGGCACAAAAGTGATTAACAAGAAAACGAAACAAATTAGTCACAACTGGCCTTGTCACATGGTGGCACTACAAATTTCAGCATAGATCACTAAACTGATTTTCTTAAAAATCTAAGGTAATTTCTCTGGAAATCAGACTGTGAGATTACACAGCAACATCATCAGTAAGTTCTTTCAGAAATTACTGAAGTCTTGTAACAACACTGCGGTTGGTTACAGACCAACTTATAAACCCAACTAACCACTATTTCAGCACATCTTCACTCAAGATTTCATTCACATGGCTCATCTTGTTCACTAGAAGATCCAGCAATTGTTTCATAGGTCAATTTCTCATACATGAAAAACCCACTGTGCTCTCAATAGCTGCGTGAAATTTTTACTGTGCAGTCATTCATTCCATTATGAAAGTAAACATTCTATTAATGCTGCAGTCTGCAGCTGAGAATTTTAAATACTAAAAACAGTGAAAGAAAGTGCTGTTTTGAAGACATTTGTTTCACTATTCACAAATAGCTGGTAGACAAAATTATACAACATAGGAATGATGATGGCTATTGCCATAAGTTGCTCACCCAGACACTCTGCCTATCTCTTCATATGCAATTTTGTTTTCCTACACTCTCTTGTCCAATACAGCTTCACCAGTCCTCAGTAACAACTGCATTGTTACAGTTAACACTGATGATACAACATGTGCTATCATCTTCAATTTACTGCGTTATTATGTCATGCATAACAATGGCTGCTAAAACTGAACAAAAAAGTCACTATGACTGAAGCAAAGAAAAATAGTAAAGGCAATCGCATTTCCTGCCACATAAAATCAGAATTCAAAGGAGCAGATTTTCTACACTTTTAGAAAGGAAGCATTCAAAAGAAATTTAAAATTTGTAACAACAGTGACTGCATAAAATCACCTCCTCTGGAAAAATAAAAACAATTCTAGCAATTAATTTTAATATTTAGAATTACCAAAAGAACAGCACTTTCACTTCTGTCAGACTTACACTGCCCTATCCCAATAAAGTCTGTGAGGAACTCCATAAATCAGCATGCTAACTACAGCCAGTTTATCCTTAAATGATTTAAAGTTTTGTTATTGTAACTACCAAATTCTCACTGTTAACAGTACAGTCTTACACATCACTTATACTTAAACAGACTCAGTCTTGTTTGTACTTCCACCGTGCCATTTCATGAGATAACGCCTTTTAGCTCTATTTCTTTTCTTTTTTAAACTCAAAACTATACAGAGCATTCCACTTCCAACATTCATTGAACAAGAATCTGACTGTAAATATTCATGTTTGTATGCAAATTTTGAAATCTTATCTAGTTTTCAGATTTTCTCAACAAACACAAGCCCAAACCCAGCTAAAGACAAAATGAGTGCAAATCAAGATTTTTGCTACACTATCAATTTAGCTGTAACTAAGGAAATACATGGGCAAAAATAAATATTGCTTTACTGGAAAATACAGTACATCCTTACCTGCAGCTCTATAAAGTATTTTAGGTTCAAAGAATATGCATGGATTTTTATCCTCTATGCATGACAGCAGCAATCCTTTGGCCTGAAGAGGACCCCTTGGAATAACAATCTGTAAAAATATTTTTAAATAGTTTAATAATTTATTTCAAGTACAAGCTTCCTCAACAATACACTGACTGTAAAAACAAAGCAATTATTTGCTTTAAATAAAAGTCCATAGCTACTGAGTTGTTACAAAGTTCATTAATATCAGTGCTGTGTCACTTGCACACACTCCAAGTTTTGAATTTTATTTCATATTTTATTTAATTCATTCTTGAGACTTGAATAGTTTTCTCTTACACCATGTTATAAATACTAATTTATTCCCTTCAGGTAATACTAACTAAAACTAACATTTTAAGAAGAGCATTTTCAGGTTGAAAGAATAGGGAAAAAAAAGACCGATTCAACAAACTATTAAAGTGCTACTTTTTTTAAATTAATGTAAATGGATGACAAAAAAAGCAGCTGAGCGATCTCAAGTTGTGTAGGTGAACTCCTCATAGGAGGATGGAAGAACTTCAGACTTGGTGCAGTAAAGACTGGAAAAGGAACTTTACTTATGGCAGAAGTTTGAAACCTGGTCATTTTGGAGGCCTCAGTCAGGTCTCTAGATGTAATCAGAGCACTCAGAAGGAAAAAAAACATAACTGCTTTGCCAACAGAAGAGTTAATTATGGATGGTCTAAGAGAATATTAATAACAAACAGAAAGTTGCCGAACTGTCACAGTTTAAATGAAGACAGAAGCCAAGAGAGCTCAATTTCCTCAGAAATTGAGGAATCAGAACCAGATAAATTACATCCCGTGGAATTCAAATCTGACATATACTGGGGGTCAAGAATACTGGTAAACATTTTGTAGTTGTGAAGTTAGTCAGAACTTCATTTTATAGCTGTGAAGATCCAAAACACAGCCTAAATCATCTATGTCATCCAATTAACTCAGTAAGTGAATTTTCTAAGCAAGGGAAAAGCAGTCTATTTAAATTTCAACTAAACATTTGATAACAGACATAAGAAATTTTCAGACTGATGAACACTGGCAGTGCAGCTCCTTCAGGACCACTTTTAGGACAGACTTTTACCTGACTCATTTATGATGCACCAGAATGCAGAAATGAAAACTATTCAAAAGCTCAGAGTCACTACCAGTAAAGAGGATGATATAAAAAAGATCAGTTCACATTAAAGATACAACAGACAAAATCAAAGGAAAATTGAATGATACACAGTGGTAAGTCAGCATTTGGAAAGTAAATTTTTGTTACAAATTTAGTACTCGGCAGTAGACATTCAGAGAAAGATCTGAATGCATTATTTGCTCAACAGATAACTAGGACACTAGCTTTAAAAGACATCATCATGTAGTGAAGGAAGTATTAGTGTTATTGAAAAGATCACTGCTAGAAATTCAGTTGGAATACTTCATAAGTACATTGTTTTGAAAGAAAATGAATCAAAACAGATGCCAAAAAAATATCTCCTTGATAGTTTGATTTGTTTAGTCTAAGAAGAAACAATGACTAAAGGAAAAACAATTGCTTTCAGTACATGAAAGGAAACATTAATTGAAGATTCAAGTTAGAAAGAAATTTCAGCTGAAAATGGAAAGAAAACTTCTATCTGCAATGGCAAAGATCCTGGCACACTGTTGCAGTTGAATAAAGAGAGTTAATACTTAAGACAGATGGATGCACTAAGACATCTGCTCACAATGGTAGACGAAAGAAACAATGATCTAACAGTGTCCTCCTCACTCCAACGAACTTTATTCTTAAGCTCTAATGATTACAATTTCTCCCCTCAACAACCAAGGTTACACAAACCTTCTTCTGCTAAGGAAATCTGAATCTCACCTTTCACTCACCAAGAACAGTGTTAAAACCTTCAGTCAGAAACCAACTAAAGAGCTTAGTAAGAGGGCAGTTCTGCAAACCATTCTCCTGTGGAACGTTTCCTGTCCTCTCCAACTTGTAAATCATGGCTTTACTTCCCATGCAAAATATGCACAGATGAGTTACATTAATATTCTACTACTAGCATATTCATATGAGAGTTTCAATTTCAGTAAAGCAGTAATAACTTTCTTAAACATTAACTGCATTAACAGACAGCTTTGCAGAAAAAATCCAAGATGCAACACTGTTTCCACAAAGATACAAAATTCAAAAGAATACTCCTCTGTGCATCCAAAATTAATACATGGTTCCATCAAGTCCATGGAATTTCATGTGTTCTTTAACTGAGATGGCAGCAATTAACTGTAACAATGTATTTTAACACAATTACCCAAGGAATTTCCAATTTGGGTTCCTTTAAGTTCTTCAGCAACTTACAATTCCCTACAGTCCCTAACGCTTCTTCCAAACCCCAGTGCCCATCACTTTTCTGGAGGGAGGGGGGCAGGGCATATTTGCCCCCATTAATGCATCCTTGCATCTCATCCTTACTATAGCTAAGATATACAGTTTAAGATATTGACCTGGAAGGGTATTTGCCATACACACATTTATACTGAAAAGAAAAAAAAGAAAAAAACAAAAAGAAGAAGAATCAAAGACAAAAGAAAATAAAATCATCGGGCATAATAAATAAAATTTTGTCTAACTTACTCAGAAGACTAAACTCAGTAGTATTAGACTGCACTGAATTAGAAAGGGTTTTAACCTACACAAAATCTCAGCACTTAGTTAGTTCAATATGAAGATTTGAGATTGACAAACAAGGCCAGCAGATAGGCCTGGTGTCTGTATCTTAATCATAAAATTATTTTATTCTTCTACACCATAATAAGCTACTCATGTTTTTTTCAAAAAGCTCAAGAAACTTTCAGAATCAATTACCTGGCAAGAGGCTCTAGTTTACTTGTCTGTATCACTGAATATTTTCAAGTTTAGTATAAGAACACCTCAGAGTCCATGAAGATGTATTCTTCATTTTCAAGGATCATGAAATACAATGCAAATAACATACAATAAAATGTGAATGATGTAAGCTCTTATTTACAGGCAGGATAAATGCTTATAGCCTCCCTGTACAAGAGTAATATCTGACATTTCAGTACACCAATACCATATTAAGGAGTAGTTTAAACAAAAGATAAACAATGAACATGTGTCTTCCACATACAAATACTGTTTTTGTTCAAGTCCATCCCATTAATCAAGCTATGATTCATCTCTTAATGGGTTGGATGTCAGTTAATCCAAATGCACAAGTCCATGGACATTAAGTTTACTCAGAAAGAATGAACTTTACTCAGAATTTACTCAGGAAGCTGGCAAAGAGTGTTTTCTTAATCTCAGATGACCAGATCCCCCCCACTCCATCTTCACTAAGAACCATATCCATCTAAATGCTAAGAATCTTTACTTTCAAGAAATGCCACTTTCCACACAGAAAGCTTGCCCTAAGGTATCATTCACATAATCATAGAACAGTTGAGGCTAGAAGGGTCCTCTGGATCCACCTGGCACAGTCCCTGCTCAAACCCAAAGCAGGTTGTCCAGGATCTCTTCAATGTGGCTTTTGAATATCCTCAAGGAAGGAGACTCTACAGCCTTTCTAGGCAACCAGAGCTCAGTCACCCACACAGTTAAATAAGTGCTTCCTGGTATTTCAGACTGAACCTCCTGCATTTCAGTGTGCAACTAATAGCTCTTGGTTTTTCACTGTCATTTATATACATGAATTTTATAAACCACTTAAGGACACATGTAGGAAAAAAAAAAAAGGAAAGCAGTATTCATTAGTTTTTAATTTCTGTAGTATGTTGGGGACACTGAGCAAATGTAAAATGTATGCTAAAAGCAAATACAACGCTATACCTGCTAAAGGTTGTTTCAATTATGACTATAAATTCTCCAACTCTAAACACTGTTTAAGCTTTATTAATGGAAAGCTTCTAATAGAGTTCTTAATTAGTAGATTCAGACGTTCTGCTGTGTACACTGACTTCCGTCCTCCCTTCCCTGCCTGCACTCAGACTCATTAGTCTGATTATTCAGGTTCATTCAGAATCAATCTTTGTAACATAAGAATTACTGTACCTTTATTCCTGGACAATGAGCAAAAAAAGCTTCTGGACTTTGAGAGTGATACAGTGCACCATGTCCCACACAACCCCAGGGGGCTCTGATGGTGAGGTTTCCACAGTTGAACAGATCTCCAGAGCGGTAACGATACTTTGCTGCTTCATTAACAATCTGGGGAAAAAAGAAAAAGTAATATCCAGTCCAGTACCTCTAGTTACATATCAATAAGCCTCTACAATACACAAGATGCATCTATATCATCCAGTCCATGCACAGAATTCAGAGGACCAAACTAGATGCAAAAGACTCCGTTAAGTCTATTGCAAGCTAAACATTTTCCAAGGCAAGTGAGTTGGTAATTTAGTGGATTCAAGTTAAACACTCAGTTATTTACAAGCAGCTTGCGGAAGTCGCACTGATCGCCAGCACTCATTCTCACAGGAGACTTCAATTTCCCTGATACATGTTGGAAATATAATACAGCATATCCTACAGAGGAAGCAGTTCAAGAGGTTTCTAGAGTGTGTGGAAGATAGCTTCCTTACGCAGCTGGTAGGAGAGCCTACCAGGGGTGGTGCCCTGCTAGACCTGCTCTTCACTAACAGAGAAGGACTGGTGTGAGATGTGAAGGTTGGGGACTGTCTTGGGCAGAGCAACCATGAAATTGTTGAATTCTCTGTTCTTGGAGATGTCAAAAGGTTGACTACCAAAACTGCTACCTTGGACTTCAAGAGGGTGAACTTTGACCTGTTCAGGACGCTTGTAGCATGGGACCCTTGGGAGTCGCTCCTTAAGGGTAAAGGGGTCCAGGAAGCCTGGATGCTTCTCATGAAATCTTAAAGGCACAAGAACAGGCTGTTCCTGAATGCCATAAGGTGAGCTGTAGGGGAAGAAGACCAGTGTGGATGAGCCAGGAACTATTGCTGAGACTCTGAAAGAAAAAGAGAGTCTATGCCCTCTGGATGAAGGGACAGGCTACTTGGGGAGATTACAAGGAAGTCGCTAAGGTATGCAGGGAGGAAGTTAAGAGGGCAAAGGCCCAACTTGAACTCAGAATGGCCACTGCAGTAAGAGAGAATAAGAAATCCTTTTATAAATATATCAACAGTAAGAGAAGAACCAGGGAGATTTTCCATTCTTTACTTGATGAAGCAGGGAATGTGACCACTGAGGATAAGGAGAAGGCTGAGGTCCTCAACACCTTCTTTACATCTGCCTTTAATAGGCAGGTCAGATATCCTCAGGGCACTTTACACCCTGATCTGGAAGTCTGGGATGCTACGCAGAATAGACCCCCAGAGATTCAGGTAGAGATGGTTAGAGAGCTCCTCCTCCACCTGGACTGTCACAAGTCCATGGGACTGGACAGGCTTCATCCTAGGGTGCTAAGGGAGCTGGCGGGGGTGACTGCCAAGCCTCTGTTGGCCATCTATCAGCACTTCTGGTTACCTGGAGAGGTCCCAGAGGATTCAAGGCTTGGTGATGTGACTCCCATCTACAAGAAGGGCCATAAGGAGGATCCGGGGAATTACAGGCCTGTCAGCCTGACCTCAGTACCAGGAAAGTTATGGAGTAAATCATCTTGGGTGAGATCACACAACATGTGTGTGGCATCCAGAAGATCAGGCCCAGCCAGCACGGGTTCATGAAAGGTAGTGCTTGACCAACCTCATCTCCTTCTATGACTGGGTGACCAGACTGGTAGATGAAGGAAAGGCTGTTGATGTAGTCTACCTAGACTTCAGCACAGCCTTTGACATGGTCTCTCACAATATTCTTCTAGGGAAACTGGCTGCCCATGGCCTGGACAGGTATACCCTTGTTTGGGTAAGGAACTGGCTAGAGGGCCATACCCAACAGGTAGTGGTTAATGGAGTGAAGTCCAGCTGGCGACCTGTTTCAAGTGGTGTCCCCCAGGGGTCGGTACTGGGGCCTATCTTGTTTAATATCTTTATTGATGACCTAGACGAGAGGATTGAGTGTACCCTCAGTAAGTTTGTAGATAACACCAAGTTGGAAGGTGGTGTCAATCTGCCTGAGGGTAGGGAGGTGCTGCAGAGGGATCTAGATAAGCTGGATCACTGGGCTGAGGTGAATGGGATAAGGTTCAACAAGGCCAAATGCCTCGTCCCACGCTTTGGTCACAACAACCCCATGCAGTGATATAGGCTTGGGAACAAGTGGCTGGATGACTGTGAAGAGGAAAGGGACCTGGGGGTGTTGGTTGATGCTCAGCTGAACACGAGCTGACAGTGTGCCCAAGTAGCCAAGAGGACCAACGCCATCCTGGCCTGCATTAGAAATAGTGTGGCCAGCAGGAGCAGGGAGGTGATCATCCCCCTGTACTCAGCACTGGTGAGGCCGCACCTCAAGTACTGTGTTCAGTTTTGGGCCCCTCACTACAAAAAAGTCATTGAGGCCCTGGAACATGTCCAAAGAAGGGCAATGAAACTGGTGAGGGGGCTGGAGCACAAGTTTTACGAGGAGCGGCTGAGGGAGCTGGGATTGCTTAGTCTGGAGAAGAGGAGGCTCAGGGGAGACCTCATTGCACTCTACAATTTCCTGAAGGGAGGTTGTGGTGAGGAGGGGTTTGGCCTCTTCTCCCAGGCAACAAACAGGACCCGAGGAAATGGCCGCAAGCTGTACCAGAGGAGGTTTAGGTTAGACATAAGGAAGAACTTTTTCTCCCAGAGAGTGGTCAGGCACTGGAATGGCCTGCCCATGGCGGTGCAGTCACCATCCCTGGCAGTGTTCAAGAGGCATCTGGATGAGGAGCTATAGGATATGGTTTAGAGGCTTGTGGTAGCAATGGTAACAGGAGGACGGCTGGACTAGATGATCTTATAGGTCATTTCCAACCTTGTGATTCTATGATTCTATGAATCTAGGATTCTATCAAGAGTAGTCATATAGACCAGTTGTTTCCCCATTCCCAGAAGACAGTCAGCTCAGTTCAAATTCAGTTTATCCTGTTGACAAATAGTTGGCCTGCAATCACACAAAGAAGTAAGGGATGGTGTTGGGACAACACAGCTGGGGAATTTAAGGCAGTTTAAGCTAACTTACATTATTTAATCAGCATTCAACCTGGAACTGGTACCTTCCTGTTTACACAGTGCATGCATAAATATTAGTATTACAGCTGTGGCTATTTTTGCATAAAGCATATATTCAGACCAAGTATTAATGCTAACAAGAGAACATTTAAAACAAATTCATAAAACTTCTTTTTTACTTCATTCAAAATTATTGGTACTAACCTGATCAAATGCTGGAAAAATGTAATCTGCAAACTGAATTTCTGCAATGGCTGTAGCACCCGCAACAGCAACTCCAATACCAAATCCAACAATTCCTTGCTCACACAAGGGCGTATTAAAAACTCTGTCTTTGCCTGTAAAACAAGAAAATTCCTTTCATGCACCAGTTTTAAGTGGAAAACCTAGCACCAGAAATATTCAAGTTATTGTCTGCAATTAAGCATATTGCTCTTTAGATAGGCTTTTTATGTGTATCAATCATAAACAAAAAACATTACAGATATGGGTATCTAATGTCAATTAAAGGAAGACAAGGGTTAGGGTTAGATGTAAGATAAGAACAGTTTAAGTAATTTACAATATTCTTATTAGCACTTCGAGTAAAAGAAGTTGTTCCGATAACATGCAAACGAACAGGTATAGTCATGTTTATACAGGAGAAATAAATACATGCAAACTTTAAGAAGGTTACAACAGAGAAAAAATATTGTTATTACTTCAATTGTTTTTTTTCCAGACAATCAAAATTATCTGTTCATCCTCAAACATACATGGCCCTACATGCGCCATCTGTCTCCAGTATGCTGTCTTTTCCCACCACTCCCCATAAGCAGATCCCAGTCTCACCAGTTGTTTTTTTTTTTTAAAGAAAGACTGCATTTCCTAAAGAATTTGATTCATCAGTAGGAATCATAGAACCATAGAATTATGGAATCATAGAATTGCTCGGGTAGGAAAAGACCTCCAAGATCATCAAGTCCAACAACACTACCCTAGCTCTAACAGCCCTCTGCTAAATCATGTCCCTGAGTACCACATCCAAATGATCTTCAAACGCATCCAGGGATGGTGATTCAACCACCTCCCTGGAGACCCTATTCCAGTGCTTAACAACCCTTACTGTAAAGAAGTTTTTCCTGATATCAAACCTAAACTTCCCCTGGCACACCTTGAGGCCATTTCCCCTTGCTCTGTCACCTGTCACCAGCGAGAAGAGACCAACCCCGCTTGCTGTAAGCACCTTTCAGGTATTGGAAGAGAGCAGTAAGATCTTCCCTCAGCCTCCTTTTCTCCAGACTAAACAGCCCCAGTTCCTTCAGTCTCTCCTTGTAGGGCATATTCTCCAAGCCCTTCACAAGCCTTGCAGCCCTTCTTTGGACCTGCTCCAGCAACTCAATGTCTTTTTTGTACTGAGGTGCCCAAAATTGAACACAGTACTTGAGGTGAGGCCTGACCAATGCTGAGTACAGGGGCAGGATGACTTCCCTAGTCCTACTCACCATATCATTTCTGATACAAGTCAGGATACCATTGGCCTTCTTGGCCGCCTGGGCACACTGCTGGCTCATATTCAGCCGACTGTCCATCAGTACATCAAGGTCCCTTTCCATCAGGCAGCTTTCCAGCCACTCCTCCCCAAGCCTGGGGTTGTTGTGACCAAAATGCAGGACCTGACATTTGGCCCTAATGAAACTCATACAGTTTACCTTGGCCCATCTATCCAGTCTATCCAAATCCTCTGTAGTGCCTTTCTCACCTCTGGCAGATCAATACTCCCTCCCAGCTTGCTGTCAGAAAAAAAAAAGCTGTTCTTGGTGTTGAAGGCAAAAGACTGGAAACCAAGTATTCTGAGTTTTGTAACATTCCCAAGCAAGTGCAAAATGGTCATTTTAACTGACGTTTCCATGTCACTGTAATTTCATATTCCAAATATACTTTGATATGATAAGTAATTACAAAATTGTTCAGTTCATGAAAATAAAAATGAGGAGAGGGAAATGAAACACCATTACAATTTCTTCTGTAAGATATATGTGCAATATTTGCCAGTAGTGTTTTGAGTTTCACACTTTAAGAGTTGGTTTGGTTTGGTTTATGACAGATCAGGCATCAGGTTTTGGCTCTCTCCCCCTTTGCTCTCCTCTTTTCACACCTCCTCAAGAACATTTCTATGACAAACTCATTTAGGGAAAGTAAAAAAGAATGTCATCCAACAATACAAAAATGTTAATAGTGTCAGTATGGCTACATAAGTCATCACAAGTCTGAATGCCTAGCACAATTGTAGGACATGTTACAGTTCCACAGGCAAGACAGGAGAAATATTTTCAAGCACCTTAATTTTTTTTATTTTTTTTTTTCCTGGAGGGAAGCATTGTTTTCTGAAATTCCGTCACTTCTACTCATTCCTTAAAAATGAGTGTTTGTATCAAATTCCTGTGACCTACAGTACTTTTAAGATATGAGCACGCTGGGCCACTTCTTGTTTAGAAATTGATTTCCAAGAAACTACAAGCTTTTGTTTCTTAGGATTTAGAAGAATTGCCATTCCTGGGAGACACAAGAATGTTACCATAGCTAAATCAGCAATTAAGATTGAATTCCAGATTAACAAAATCATTGCATAGCTTTTGAAATAAGTTCCTTGTTTCCAATACACCAAATATTCACTGAATATTATCCTGATCAACTCCTGAATCACATCACCCTGCAGATCTCAGAACATTTTACAAGTAGGAAGATCAACAAGCTCTCATTTCCAAAATATATGAGCAATCTAACCCAAGTAATTTCCAGATGTGGGTCAATTGTACTTCACTTCACATTCCTGAAAAAAAAAAATAATCCTTACAGGTACCATGTTTAAAAGTTCATCAGACCAAAAATGATTCAGAAAGTCAGAATGGCAGAAACTTCACAGCACTGACATTTACTGTTGCTGGGCATTTATCTTACCAGTGTGCCTCAGTAAAACACCAAGCTTGCATATTCCTATTCTTCCTTTACATGTACTACCAGCATCATTGCCTAAAAATAGCCCGAAACCAAAAAGATTCCCATAAAAAGACTAGGAAATCCAGACATGGAAAAGATCTTTATAAAAACGTTATTTGTTTTTATTGTCCTTGCAATTAAATTATACTAATTTCAGACAGATATCAATCATTGGCTTTATTGCCAAGAAATTTATCAAGAAGAAAAAATGGTTTGAAAAGCTTCAAAAGGGGATTATGTCTCCCCTTAGAAACAGACTAATGGGGATGGTTTAAGTCACATCACTGCTTTCCTTTTCACATGCAGACAAAGGAAATTTGGCTCTAAGGGCAATTTAGCAGAATGAATCAGTAGATCAGAACTAACCTGTAAGACAGAAAAAGGAAGAAATGCCATGGAAAGACAAAAGAAATCCTATAACACGGCCACAGAATGATTTTTAAATTAGAGCAACCACATGCTGCTGCCCCTGACCCCAGAGGACAGCTGTGTGCATCCCCCGGGGGCTCCCTCTGCTGAGGGGCACCACAGCCTTCCCCTCTCCTGATGTGCAACAGGCCTTCGCCGCAGCTGCCTGTACCACCGGTAGCAGCCTGAGCAATCCAAGTCTCCATTTAGCACCTGTATTTTTATTTTTCAGGGCTTAAAGCCAGTATAATCCAATGAACAGCCAGCTTTCTTCAGCCGAAAGAATTTTTAGCCAGGAAAAAGGAGCATAAAGCACCCATGAAAGCATACACATGAAAATGTGTGCATCTGCCCCAGGCTTCACCACCACCTGGGCCTGTGAGGAAGTCCTTCTCTTCAATGATGAATGTAATGTTTGCTTTTCTTAATTTTTTTTTAATCATTTTGTCTCCGACTAATAACGTGTTAACATCATATTACATGTGTCTGCTTCACAGACATTTACATGCAGGTCAAAGCATTTCACCTCATTTGCTCACATGGTATTCTGATCGTATACAAGCATATGTATTTTTTTAAATTCACCACACTTCATAGAGGCCTGAAAACCAGTAGCAGCATAAGAGAAGGTTAGGGCATGGTTTCCATTTTAATTTGTTTCTCTTAGATGTGCTGCTACATTTGGTCACAATTCTTCCCTGTCAGGCAGAGCACTGGAAGCCATCTCATGGATATACCATAGATAGAAAGGTAAAACAAACCAGCAATACTTACTGTCACATAAGAAAACAAATGAATTGCTGAGAATTGCCCAGAAACAGCCAAATAATACTAAGCTTACCTGATCTTACTCTTTTAAGATCTTACTCTTTTAAATTAAACTGACTTGAACAATCTTACAAAATTAGTTTTTGAGTAGTCATTTATAAGAACCTTGAAAATAATTGTTTAATATCATTTTTAGGTAGATGAATGAATTAAAAGCATTTTAGAATCGCGACACTAACATTCCTCTCTGTGATTCAGAATATAAAAGACACCCTAATGAAACTCCTGAAAAAGTTTTGGGATCAAACTAGAGGCAGCTTGATGCTATAAAATGGGTACAATAAAATAAATGATAGGAGAATCAATGGAAGAAAACATAAAATATACCACAACAGTTATAATATAATCAGTTTGAAGCACCTAATTAGAACTTTCAGAAGTAAACCCTGAGGTACTACAGCTTAAAACAGTAAAGACAGTCAGGTAATTCTCACTCTCACATTATAACTTAGGTATTAGTTTTAGATGTATAACAATTATAGTGACCCCTCTTTCAACCAAAGCCTAAAGTATGCCTTTTATATTCATTAGATGGGAAAACAAGTCTTGGATACGATTTCATTACGATCTTGTTTTACATAAAAGCTAGCCTTTTGAACAAAAGATATGCACGTCATCAGATAAAGCAAATTTCCTTAACATTAGAAATGTTAGGGTATGTTTTTAGCCTCTTATTTGTATTTACACAATCTGAAAACCATTAATAAAAGGAATACCAAATATTAAACACTGAAAACTATAAGGTCATGTATGTTATGTTATGTATGTCAAAATGTGGAAAGGAAATCTGCTTTGAGTTATTCGTATGAGCCTTTGGAAACCATTCACTCAGCTGAACTTTAACTCAAGACTAATAATCCAGAGATACTTTATCTTTCCATACTTTGCTTCTGTATCAAGAAGAAACATTTCCAAACTCAGATTTCCAATACAGATACAAGGAAGTGACACCTCTGCCTTATGTGAACCCTCATGCATCAGCCCCTGGGGAGACATTTCACTTTCATTCAGTTTTCTCAACATCCCTACTTTCAGCCATCTGAACAAGCTGGTGTTCTTCTCCATGCAGCGAGTTAAACAAGTGACATACAGAGCTACATGGAAAGTGGACGATTCTCCTTATGCCTCCACCTCAGGAATTCAGAAAGAGGGTTAGATGCACATTAAGAAAGTGAATAAATACATCACCTAATAAAGTAAATCTGAAAAGATTAAAAATTGAGGAAAAAAAAAGTAGCAGCTAATTGATTTTATTATTATTTATATTATTATTCAGTTCTTTCATCCAGCTGTGAACTGCTTTTATTTGAATAAAACAAGATTGGTCTCTGACTTTTTCTGAACAAAAAGAACCTCACCAGTGCTCAAACTGTCACTGACACTGACACTCTGCCTAAGGGGCAACGGGTTCAACTCAGTCTTACAACCATTTCCTGCTCCAAAAGGAAAAGCTTCCTAGCAACCTAACAGAACACATGTTTACAGGCATATGTAGTCGATTATTATGCATTAATGTTTTGGCCTGCTTCTTCTTTATTTATTCCAAGCTGTCAGGAAAAAAACTATTTCAGCTTTCAATATCTACAATGAGTGAAACATGTTTCTGTTTTAATTTATCTCCAAAAATGAGTTATTCAAACAATATGAAATCTCCTATATACTAACACATGACCCAGGGCTCCAACTCTGGAGCCTTTTACTCTGTAAGAGCATATGTTCAAATATTTGAGTGGTTTGTGTAGTACTGGTTAGTTCCTTAAGGACACTTTTCTTTTGGGTATTTCTACATCACTCTTGTTAAAAAAGACATCTTAAAGAAAAAAAATAAAAACATTAATACTGGGTTGTTTTAATAACAAAATTATTAGCAATTTCTCTAGGTAACGTTTTATTTGCCCTGTGATCTCAGTAGCTTCAATTAAAAATCTCCATTATAAGTCAAACAGAAGAGTCCAACAAGCTAAATATATTCTAAAGCTAAATATATATCCCACAATTCAGGATGAACGTTAAAT
Organism: Phasianus colchicus; assembly: GCF_987193195.1. Taxonomy (NCBI): domain Eukaryota; kingdom Metazoa; phylum Chordata; class Aves; order Galliformes; family Phasianidae; genus Phasianus; species Phasianus colchicus. Next base: position 78,821,566 of record NC_143437.1, read on the forward strand.
CCATTTGAATTTTGGTTAAATGGTTTGATGGAGTGACGGCATCGGTGGGCAAGGGAAAGGTGACCGATGTCATTTACCTGTACTTGAGCAAGGCCTTTGACATGGTCCCCCACCACATCCTTATCTCCAAACTGGAGGGATGTGGTTTTGATGGGTGGACCACTCGATGGATAAGAAACTGGTTGAAAGGCCGCAGACAGAGGGTGGTCATCAATGGCTCTATGTCCAGGTGGAGCTCGGTAATGAGCGGTGTCCCCCAGGGGTCTGTCTTGGGACCGGTGCTCTTTGTAGGACCAAGCCTACAAACAGGAGGGGAATCAACTCTTTGAAAGGGTGAGTGACAGCAGGACAAGGGGAAATGGTTTCAAGCTGAGGGAAGGGAGATTTAGGTTGGACGTCAGGGGGAAATTCTTTACAGAGAGAGCAGTGAGGTGCTGGAACAGGCTGCCCAGAGAGGTTGTGGATGCCCCATCTCTGGAGGTGTCAAGGCCAGATTGGATGGGGCCCTGGGCAGTCTGGTCTAGCATTAGGTGGGATGGTTGGTGGCCCTGCGTGTGGCAGGGGGGTTGGAGATTCATGATCCTTGAGGTCCCTTCCAACCCTGGCAATTCTGTGATTCTGTGATTCTGTAACTAACAGGTAATCCCATGACAGTATTCCAGCTCTTCCCTTAATCCAGCAAGTCATGACATGGCATCTAGACATAACTAAGTCAAAAAAAAAAAAAAAAAAATCCATTTAAGAAAACTATAAGCGACAGAAATCCAGGTCAGAAAGGCGACCTGCATGCACTGAACTATATTTTCTGCTCCCTCTTCTGTTGCTGCAGAATCTGCTATAACACTACTTTGCAACAAAGGATCCTGACATCTTCCATATGAAAGCTTTACAACAGCCAAATGACTGATAAGTCTTCCTGCTTGGTTTCACTTCTTTCACAAGATTCTCTGAAAAGATTCAATTAGGAAATAAATAAATAAATAAATCTATACTTCTGAAGCACTGATCACCAGAGTGTTGCCCAAAGGAAAGGACACCTATCCTGACAGGTAGCTGTGAAGAACAGGAATTCCTCACAGGTTTATCCAGATTTATTTTGTTCCATTCAGAAGAGTAGTTCAGGTAAACTGGAAATTATAAGAAGAAAAAATACCCTTTCAGCTGCTAAGTCTTCCCCGATTACTATTTCTGAGGCATTCATACATATAAACAGACCTGAATATGTGAAGTAGCAACAGCTCAAAGCATTCTCAGCATGATGCTCCCTTGCTCAATGCAGTACATCTTATTCCCAAGTGCTCCATACGCTCAAATTGTACTTCTACCTCTCCCCTAATCGTCCCTTGGGAGAAAAGAGTGTTTATTCATTTTCTATTTAGTCATCATTCTCAAAGAACCTCAACAATATCAGAGTCAGGAGAACTACTGGAGCACAAAAAAAGACATTAACATGGATGAAGAGCAACCCTCTCCATGACCTTATTCTTATAAACTAATACAATTCTTAAATTCTTATAATCTATGCAGTTAGTGAGTTGCAGGTGTGAAAAGAAAGTATACTTACTTTCTGGTAAAACCTTGAAGTTGTTTCTAACATAAAGTAACATTAAGCATTTACTTAACTGCCAGGCTTGTGGCTCTCTGGGTGATGGAAGACCCAAGAAATTTGTTATTTACAGCTCCACCTACTAAAAGAACATAAGTTAAACTTAGTTTTCTTGCCCTCTCCTCCATGCTAGATTTCCTATTATCTATGAAAAACTGGCATCCCCACAAAAGCTAAAGAGTAAAGCATAAATGATAAAATGTGTTACCTAATTTTCTCCCTTTCTCAGCAGGCAAGTGGAAACAGAAGAGGTCAGGAGAGGCTAATACAAAGCTTTTGCAATAACTTGAAATGGCCAGTAAATTTGTATGTCATTTAATCCTTCCATACTAGAAAAGCAGACAAGCAATTGCATAGAAGTTCTCTTCAGGAGCACAGTGACATGTGAAACAGATGCAAAATGGAAAAATAATTATTTAAGGAAAACAATTCACTCTGATGGTAGACAAATGCTCAAACAAGCTGCCCAGAGCAGTTATACAAGCTCCTTCCTTGGACATATTCAAAACTCTCCTGGACAAGACCACAAGCAACCTAAACTGGCTCCTAATGTGAAAATTGATTTGGAGCAAATGACCTTCAAGGTCTCTTCATTCCAGCCCTTATTATTCTGTGATTCATTAACAGCCCCAAGCAGGGCTATGTACTGGATGTCCTAGCATCTTTTCTACAGCTACCCTGCTGATGGGGACATTTCATGACATCAGTAAAACAGTATTTATTCAGCTCCAAGTTATTAGAAAAATATTTTATCAGCAGTTCACATTGAAGCTGCGAATTTACTCAGCAGAATTTCTTTCTGCTGCTGACTATGCAGGTAGCCCACTCAGCGATGAATTCATCCTGATCATCTGGCTCATACACCACATTATACCTCAAACTCAAGAAAAAAGCACTCTGCCTAACCACACCACAGCATTCATGTGTTCCTACAGCAATGATTCATCGCATCCCTTGCCCACCCACCAAAAACTTTTGCTGCACAAGAGGCACACCTGCAGAAAACATAACTGACTATGGAAACTTGGAAAGCTGTATCAGGTGATAGAATATTCACTTGCAAAAACAAGCTCTAAAATCAGCATTCACCAAACACTTACACGTGGGATAACATAACAACTTCGATCAGTTCCACACATTTTCTGACTATGTGCAATGTTACATAGCACTACAAGACATCCAACAGGAAAATGCACAACAGTTAGCACAGCTAAGTATTAGATCATAGCCTCTCTGCTATGAGAGGCTGGGTAGACTATCCGAGTGACAAACTGGGGAAGAAACAGAGGCAGCCTCTCCCACTCATTAGAATCAGTGGTGTAGAAATACTTTATGACAGTCTGAAAGCAAGCTGGCTCTAGTCTATATTGTGAAGCACTTCACTCAACACAACAGCATGAATTTAATGCGCTAAAAAAAAAAAGATAAAATACTGAATTACCAAGAATCTGCAGTAATTAAAAGCACGTATCTCAGATAATGCGAAGTACATGTATAAGAAAAATGAAAAAATTGATCTATATGCAGTGCTCCCATAGAATAGTGAAAAATCCCTGCCAGATTATAAAGACACAGTGTTTCAACAAAGTAACATAAAGGAGACTGTCAGTAATTGCTAGTATGTTATGTCACTCTAGTCACCAGAAGACAATACTGAATTAAGATTAACTTTCTCCTCAAAGTGCTTCTGTTGCAGAAATGGCTCCGATATTTGACCCATTCTATTCAATATCCTTATTGACAATCTGGATGAGGGCATTGAGTCTACCCTCAGTAAGTTTGCAGATGAGAGCAAGTGGGGAGGAAGCACTGATCTGTCTGAGGATAGGAAGGCCCTACATAGAGACCTGGACAGGCTGGATTTCTGGGCTTAGGCTAACGGGATGAAGTTCAACAAGACCAGGTGCCTCATCCTGCACTTTGGCCACAACAACCCTAGGCAACAGTACAGGTTTGGGGCAGAGTGGTTGGAAGATTGTGGAGGAAACGGACCTAGCAGTGTTGGTTGACACTCTGCTAAATATGAGGCAGCAGGTATCCCAGGTAGCCAAGAAGGCCAATAGCATCCTGGCTGGTATCAAAAACAGTGTTTCCACAGAAGAAGGAGATTGTCCTCCTGTACAACTCAAGCACTGTTTCCAGTTTTTGGCCCTTCGCTACAAAAAAGACATCAAGGCCCTGGAGCAGATCCACAGAAGGGTAACAAAGTTGGTGAGCGGTCTGGAGAACAAGTCTTATAAGGAGCAGCTGAGGGAACTAGAATTGTTGAGTATGGAGAAAAGGAGGCGCAGGGTAGACCTTACTGCCTCTACAACTACCTGAAAGGAGGATCTGGAAGGTGGGAGTCAGCCTCTTCTCCCATGTATCTAGCAATAGGACTAGAGGGAGTAGCCTCAAGTTGCACAAGCAGAGATTCAACTTGGATGTTAGGAAAAATTTCTTCTCTGAAAGAGTTGTCAGGTACTGGAATGGACTACCAAGGGAGGTCATGGAGTCACCATCCCTGGAGGCATTCAAGAAACATTCAGATGCTGTACTAAGGGACAAGGTTTAGTGGGAAAATATTGGTGGTAGGTGGACAGTTAGACTGGATGATCTTGGAGGTCTTTTCCAACCTTGGTGATTCTATGACTTGAGCAGTTTGACCCTTCTAACAAATTATTCCCATGGAAACTCAATGTTGTATCCCTGTTATAAAGTCTGCAACATCATCTTAAACTGAAGTGGTGATAATTATCACATTCTCATCACCAACTTCAGAGGTAGAAAAAATAGTGGACGTGCTAAATTAGTCCCACACAATGAATACAAATGAAACAGAGCAGGCTGATCATAGGGCTAGCCAAGGCAATTGAGAATGTTTTAATTCCATTTAAGGAATAGAAAAGGTTTGAGGACTGACATCAAAGACTCCAAGGATTCTATGATCCTATGATTCTAAGTTCCATATTACAGCGTAAGTCCTTTATTTCTCCTCAAACAGATTTACAATCTATAAGAAGAAACAATTAAAACCAGTAAGTTCCAAACAAAATATGCATTGCTTTCAAAACAGACACACTAAAAACAAAGTAAAAACAAAGGCATTGACTTTTTTATGTCAATATCCCATTGATACAGTTTGCAGAAGTAGATACTATGCTATTATCAGATTCTCAAATAGCTCTGTTTTTCTAGCTCTAAATCCTAAGAAAAGAATTGGCTATTAAGATGAAAATGAACAAAATGTACAATTGTGTAATGAACAAGGAACACGTTCTCCAGATGTTCCTATTCAAAGGCATTTTATAAATCAGAACAAAATCACAGTCTTGCCAGACTGCTCTGGAAGAACCAGGCAAAAAAAAAACAAAAAAAAACAAAACAAAAAAAAAAAAAAAAAAAAAAACACCCTGCAGAATTATCTGCTTAAGTCTATTCACAAAGATACAAGGATAACCAAACTCCAGGCTTCTTAAATTTTACCCCATCTAAATACACACACCACTTTCAACTCAATGAAATTTTCCAACCCCAACTTAATTCTGACAAATCAAAAAATACTGAACTACTTCATTCAAGCACATGCACTGTGTGCAAAAGGACAAGCATACCCATAAAAGGGGTAGCAGGGTGCTTCTCCAATAAGCTTGCAGACTACTTCTGAAGCAACGTTTATAAGATAAACCCCTAATCACTCACTTCTCATGCTACTTTAGGATGAATTTTTCTCCTCAGCTTATTGCTATGTTTCATACAGCATGCAAAGGACCCAAGATTATCGATTAAAAAGAACTCAGAAGAAAAAAAAAAAAGGAACATGTCACACCTACTAAAGTAATCCCGAACTAGTAGTAGGCTTGTGGAAGGCACTACAAACCCAGACAGCCTATCCAAAGTATATTCAGCTACTTGGTGACCTTGCAGTGCAATGCTTGGCACCACAAGTGCAGACACAGAACTTCCATTGATGCATCTCTACTCCCTTGGCAGTAAAATGCTTTGAAGTCTCACAATAACTAATTTGACTGAAAAAAAAAATAACAAAAATATTTCTACAACATAAACATTTTAAAGTATTTTATAAATTTTAGAGGAAAATATTTAGAATTAAAAAAAAAAAAAGCCTCTTTATATCTATTTTGAAGCCTAGCTTCAAAAAGTTGTTCTTCTATTTCACAACACTAAAAGCTGTCAGGATGCTCAGCATGTTTTTTTTTGTTGTTGTTGTTTGTTTTTAAGCATATCCAATCCTTAGCCAAGAACTTCAGCAAATACAATAACAACTTGGGGACACCTATATCTCAGCATGTACATTTTCCCCCACAGGCATTTCACTTAAACAGTCTGCCTTCAGTGGTTTTCTGCAGCTTATAAACACGCAAAAAAAACTGCATTTAAGTAAACACTTTTCTCCAAAGTTGACTACCTCAATTTTACAAATGCGGGCATCTCCTGGATAGATAAACAAATCCTCCTGAATTATGTTGCTGGACTATATACAAACCAGTCATTCACTGAGAATGAAGCATTCCCTGAAAACTCACACACAAGCTTACACCTTAGACACAGAATCTGAAAAATAACATTCAGGGATTACAGTGGATCAGGCATTGGAAATAAACATCAGGGCTGCATGACAAGCTAGCATTATGATGAGATATATCAGCAGAAAGCTGTAAGCAATCATGTTTTACTCAGCAAGATCCAAGTAGAGTAATGTACTCAGCTTTGGATGGCCCATGATCTTCAGCTGCAGCAAACAGAGTCCAGAGAAGATCGATCAATAAGAAAGAGCTTTGAAAACATAATCCTGTGCTGGGACAGTGTGCATAGGGAAGCCACAGAATTTCCATATCTGAAGGCTAAGAACAGCCTTGGCAGTTATCTGTCCCAAAACATACCCTGTCCTTCAGAGATCCAAATCTGTAAGGCAGGCAGAAAGTAGAGCAAAACAAATATGGAAGTGATAAATAAAATCATTTTTAAAGCATCCAGCTGATTGCGAATGATGTGGCTAGGTCATCCTCACATAAGGATGTTATTTTCTTGCTCTGTGGTTTCATATGCAGTTAAATCACTTGCTTTTTGATGTGATTGAAATTTTCCACAGGGAGAAATCTTTAATTCAACTCCCCCTGCACCCATGGGGTTCTATACAAGCGTTATTTCTTCAGTGATTTTCCAGCTTGCAAAAAAATATCCTGTATCCTGGACTGAACAGATTCTGATTTTTATTCACAATCTTTTTCCTCATCCACATCACACTCTGGTGTGGCACACTGGGTCTGTGCATCCCAGGGTACAGTTGGCCCCTCTGCTGCCAGGACACACTGCTGGCTCAGATGCAGCTTCCCATCAGCCAGAGCCCCCAGATTCCTTTCCAGAGGGCTGGAATCATAGCATATCACCATATCTCCCCATAAATATTTTGGGGAGAACTTTAACCTTCTAATACTTGCATAAAACATAACTTCACCAAAACAAGGTATCCAGATACATACATACAGATAAGTGCATCTCTGTGAAAGGCATCTGCATGTAAGTGACAAGACCTATGAACAGCTATGGTCTTGAAAATCTATATATATACACATCTACTAGGGATGCAAATTAATTTTTGTGATAATGAACTGTTTTGTTTTTTTCTTTTTTCAAGAAGTTGGAATTTTGAATACTGTATTTCAATTCTTTCATTTCAAAAAGTGTATGCGTGTTTAGTTTCTACTATCCACAAAAAAACTCAGTCCAGGATGTGCAAAATTCACTGCATGTAAACCAAAGAATTTCTGTCTCCCCAGGGCATTGTTTTAGAGAAAGAGCTGACAAGTCAACTCTACTTCTTCTGAAGACCTCTGAGTAAGGACTGATCCTACACTGATAGATGCCTGACACTGCAGTAAGCACAGATCAGACCCTCCTTTCAAGCACAGACCAGAATGGCCCATTACTACACAGTGGCACTTCTGGACCAGGAAGTCCTCAAGACATAAGTGTTTGGAGGATGGCAGAGAGAAAATTCAAGAAATTATATATACATACTTCACTTACTCTGGTTATACAAGCTTCCCAACATATTCATTTTTGGCCACAGTGCCTAGGTGGACCTTTTTTTTGGGAGTGACCCACTTAGACTGTTTTAACATTTTTATGAGCAGCCTGTCCCTATTCTCTATTTCTCTCTATATATTCTCTGTATCTCTCTCTCTCTCTGCTTTATGTCCCTAGTCTCTATTTCTGACATTCCTGTTTCTCAGTCTTTACTTCTGACCACCTTCTCCTCTTTTATCTAAGCCTGTTTCCCACCTCCTCCTTTCTTTAACTACTGTCACCTGATTCCTGCCTCTGATCTGTTCTATATTTTTGTAACATCGAATGAGTAGGGGAAAAGATGTCAGGGGGAAGTTCTTTACAGAGAGAGTGGTGAGATGCTGGAACAGGCTGCCCAGAGAGCTTGTGGATGCCCCATTCCTGGAGGTGTTCAAGGCCAGGTTGGATGGGGCCCTGAGCAGCCTGGTCTAGTATTAAATGAGGAGGTTGGTGGCCCTGCCTGTGGTGAAGTTGGAGTTTCACGATCCTTGAGGTTCATTCTAACCCGGGCCATTCTATGATTCTGCAAGAGTTAATGCTAATTATTCCATGCTACAATTTTATTTCACACTCCAAGCAGAGAAACCAGCCACAGTTATCTACACTCCAACATCCTTTTAAATCCATCCATAGGCTTGAAGACAAATGCATACAAATACTTTAGCCAGTTATCATTTTCTCCAAAGTCTTAAATAATATGTATCCCTTAAAAAAAAAAAAAAAAAGGTTTACACAGACTACCTAGGCTACAAAGATAAAGTAGGCAAAAGAACCAGATACAAAATATTTGGTCTCCAGAGCAAAGATGTAAACAAGGAACAAGAAACCTGTCCAAGATAGCAGGAGTATGGAGCAGCAGGTATTTGTTCCTTTTTCAATAGAGATATTCTGCAGGTTAGAATATGCAACCTCTGCAAAATGGTGACCTGGCAGGAGGTAATGAGGAAGGAGAGAAGTAGTAAGATAAGAGTAATACCATCCAGTGTGTAAGACCTAAGGGAAAGGCAAAAAGAAAAAAAAAAACCCAAGACTTCTTGTTCCCTTATTTGAAAGGAACTTTCCATATAAAAATAAAGTAATAATAATCGGGAATCTACATGTTTTCAGGAAGGAGGATTATACAGCAACTGACTTCTAAGCATTCAGTTAATGCAGAAATTACTAATATCCGTGGAAGAATGATGATTTGCTAAGGCTGAATCCAGCTTTGACGCCACTACCTCAGACGTTAACAGAAGAGGCACAGGAAGAAACATGATATCCTAGGTACAGCTGTCATAGAAAAGAAACTTCTACATATTGACATGCTTATATACAATTCCTCGATTAAACAATTTCAAAACAAACTCACCCAATCAACAACTAAGACTTATTTTTTTTTATAAAGTCTAAAAGCTGGGCTTCTGCCTATTAGTGTTTTAATAAAAACCACAGGGCTTAAGAAGCTTTTCTGGAAAAAAAGAGAAGTTTCAGATTTGATTATAATTTATTCTAAAAGTATTTTTTTTCTCCTCACCACCTCTCCAGGGAGACTTCAGTAACAGTACAGATAGCAACCCCAATCTGCATAGAGTTACTGCTGAATATTAATGCACTGAGTTCTCACTGCTATAATATTAGACAATTAGATCTCAATCTCTTCAATATGCTTTAAAAGGAAGATAATATGTAGCAAAATAATTACTTACAGGCATAGACTGCCACCTAGTGATTTTGATTAGCTACTAAATTGGAAAACTCCAGTTCTAGAATGGGGGGAAGGGGAGGAATCAATTTCATCAAATTTTATATCAACATAATGTGCTACTTGCCTTCCCTATTATTATGCTAATGATTATTGCAGGAGTGAAGGGTGGAAAGAAAGGCCAGAAAGTATGTAATCTTTATAGTACAAGCAAGATCAATGAGACTGGTTGCCTGCTCATCAGCTCTTCTGGAATTCCTCCTTATTGAAAATAGACTATATACAGCCCCTGCATAAGACAAGTGCTGCAACTGGAACTTATCTCATGTCTCAGGCAATACTGATCTAAGACAGATACATCCTAGTTGAAATTTTGGATTCCTTCAATTTTTGTGCTTTCAGGTTTTCCTAGTTCTCCTAAACACTGTAAAACCTTCAGTTTGTCATGAGGTTCTTCTCTATTTTCACTCAAGCTACTGCATGTTTTCTATGTCATTGTTAGTGAAGAAACCAAAAGTTACTTGGTCAGCTTGCCTGCCTTACAAAGCCAAATTATCATTTTATGGACAACTCCTTCATATTTCTCTTTCTCTCCATATGTGTAGATCAGATATTGTCACCATGTACTTACAGGTACCTCACCAACAGCATAATTATAAAAACTCTTATTTTTCCTGTCAGGTCTTCTCTACTACCACCTTCCATCTCAATCACTATCAACATCTTCAGTTCACTTTTCAACAATACCTAAATCTTAGAATTTGCAAAACAGAAAGGGAACTTGAGATCTTCCTGTAATATAAGAAAATAAGAGATTGTATTTCTTTTAAGGCATGAACGCATCAGAAAAGCTTTTTGAATTTCTCTCTTTCAGCTAACATCCTTTCCAGTCAAAACAACCCTTGCAGTGGTCAGAACTGGCTTGAAGAGTCAGTTTCCCACCTTGCCAATTTGGTTTCACCAGCACTTTATGTATCCACTTATTTTAATCACAAGAAATATGAGCTTAGTTTTCCCTCAAAAATCTATCATCTTTTTCACTAGAAAAAGGTCAGAATCAATACTAACTTTCACTGGCCTTAGTGAATATATTAACATAAGTACTGCTACAATTTCTCACCCATCTTCCCCCTCAAGCTTTAAAGGAGTTCCACTCAAATATTCCCGTTCCTTCCTCAAAATATTCACTAAAAATTTTCATTGCACACTCATAAAATAAATTAAATTCTAGCTAAGTTGCCAGTATATTGAGACTGTTGTCACACCAACCAAATTACTTTATAGACATTCCCTGCATTACCTCAGCAGCACCCATCTCTACAGCATCCCTGCACCCTACAAAAACTGTGAAGATGGCACTTATTTTCTTTCAGACTATTCATTGTAACAAAGTCTACACCTTTATCTCCACTGATGTGAAGCTATAGAAGATCACACCACAGAAAGAGCAGAATTCAGTTTCTTCTTAAATGAACATAAAGATTAACTTAAACCACAGATAATGCAAGAAATTATTGAAAACTCCTGCAAGTTTTTAAAATTCAGATGGATTACACAACCTTTGAAGGTTTCTTCCAATTCAATTTTTTTTTTCTAGGAAGTTCCTTATTTTAAATTCACTTAAAAAAATTAAGGTGGTCTTTTAAATTAAAAGATCCTGTAAGTAACTACATTTTTCTTCCCCTGAACCCACCTCAACTGTCTGGGATAATTAAGTATGTCACACTTTTCATATGTTTTTGCATATTATTTTTCCCTATCTAGACGGCAATGTCATTATTTCTCTGAATGCCTGCACACAAATCTCCCAAACAAGTAAACCAGTTGCACTCCAGATGAAGAACAAGCATAGCTATAAAATTTCTATGTTGTGTTTTCTTTCTATATTTCCAGGACATGTTAGAAAATATTATATTTAACGAAGTACTAAAACCTATTTCAAGTTAAGTCCTTTCCAGTTTGTGGCAGATAAGAACAGAAAGCATCACTATGTGTCGTTGATAAGAGGCTTTAATTTGATGACAAATAAAATGGGACCCAAATGATGAACATTTAGTCCAAGTATAGTTAAAAGTGAAGTTATATTGATAAAGTTATTCGAAGAAACAGAAGGCAACTGAAATGTCAGCATATTCAGTAACTTCGAAAGCTTACACTGATAGCATACTCAAAACTTCTATTTTCAAAGACAAATAGAATTCAAAAAGCACTGCAGTTATAAGATTTCTCTCCTACATATTCTTGTCTTCTCCCACAAACCATATGGGGTAGGAAAAAACAAATGTTAATAGAAAGGTAACACCAGATGTAAACAGTGGCTTACCATACTTGTCTCTCAAACCAACTGTACACCTGAAGACTCCACCAAAGGCCACATCTTCACCAAATATTACTAAAAAAAAGTAAAGGAAGGTTAATGTAATCCCAGTGCATCTGATTTTTCCATGAACGCTTCAGCAATTTTTCTGTTAAGCACTTAACACTTCATTCTAGTTCAAGATTTATCTAGATGTCTAAGTGCTTCCTTTACACGCCTAACTACTACTAGAAGATGCATGGCTAACAAAGAATCAGTAAAGTAACACATCTATGCCCTGAAACAGTACTAATCTAACTGATTCAGTTATGGCTTCATTAGGCCATTTATTTTTCTGAAGTATTCTATAACATCAAGACATCAAAACAAATAAGAACAATTCCAATAAACAATTATGAAAAAGTTACTGAAGTTGTACGTTGTGCTTCAACTCACTCATTTTTCATTCACAGATTCCAGTATATTTAGTGTTTTGAAAAGTGTCAAATTGAAGTGTTCTACAAAATAATAATCTAATGTGAAATTTAAAGCCTTCTCCAAACGTCCTCACCAGATCCCTCAAGAGCCTCTTCAAAGGAAATCCTATACAGAAAAGATGGCAATCTAATAGCCAGGACAACTATAAGTATTCAACACTACTGTTCTCATAGAGCACCTGGACAATTAAAGTCTTTTCCTCCCCAAAGTAATTATCTTTAGCGGATTTAGGGCTAAATTTTCATCTGATCTTTTCTTTTGACTTATCAAATGCTGAAGTTTGACTTTTGTTAAAACAGTTTTTTTTTTTTAATCAGTTAAAATAGAGATTGGAAAAAAGTTATGCCATCATAGTGTTCATGACAGAAATAGATCCTCAAATCATTGCTCCAATTCATTTTTATTAGTTTGCTTTTTTTTTTTTTTTTAATGTATTAAAAACTTTGTAGTGTTTTCCTACTACCATGTGACTACACACTTTGGAATCATCTGGTATTAAGATGAAGAAGACAGCCCCATTTGACAATCTGTCAGCAAGCTTCCATGAACTTACTCATTCTCCTCATCCTCTGAAATGCTTTCCTGGCCAGATTCTAGTTCTCATTTACCCAAGCACTATTTAAACAACAGTTGCTCAATTCCCATACAACTGAAAACACATGAAGAATACACTTTCTACTGCAAGAATTACTAATTAATTCATTAAGTAGAGCAATACTGACAACACACAGATCTGGATTGCAGAATTCCAGTATAGTCTGACAAAGGGTTTTACACAGATACAGCCCTGCAAGCTGAGGAACAAGACTAGAACATTAGAGCAAGTAAAAGGCTGAAGACCACATACATGTTTAGGTTCCTCATAGAATTACGTTGTACTTGCTTTTATATTATTGATACTGCAGAAATATCACTAAAACCTGCTCTTGTTGTCTAAGTCAAGCTTATTAAAGCTGATTGTAACACAGAGTTTTCCAGAACATGGAATTTATCCTGACAGATTAGACAATTAGTCAGACTTAAAACTAAGCACTGCTTTAAACAGTGCCAGAAAGAGTTACTAATGCATTAAGTGGAAAAAACCAAACTTACACAACAGGATCATACAGCTTTTCCAGCTGTGTTCATCCACTAAAAAAAAAATAACATTTTGAATATCTGGCCTTCATCACACCTTTGTTGATGACAGAAGCAACACATTTCCTGTTATCTCCATGAATTAAGTCGTTTTGTGCAAAATAAAGTTAAGATAATTCATTTTTAACTGAACTGTGTTGAACTAGTTTCTTCAAAGCTATCAGTTATCCAGACTGCAAAAGACTGGAGAAATCTTACATTGTGTATGTACAGTGATGACCCAAAATCAGTAAATCTGAAAAGGAGTACGAGAGAACAGAGAAGGACAGAGAGGAGAATGACAGAGCAAGGAACACGCAGTCTTTCAAAAGTACCACTTTTTGAGTATGGAGAGTTGAGTGAACTAAAAGTGAGGCAAAAAAAAAATCCTCCTTTACTTTTTTCTGGAACTTAGGCCACCCTAAAATAGCAGAAATGTATTAATAAACATATATTTCTGTCCCAACTTTCAATCAAAATGCAACAAGCTGATAGAGAAGACAACTACAGCTTAGAATACATAATCCATTAATATTCCATTTATGTTTTAAATCCCAGCGCATTTTTTAAGCCTAGTTCAATATCAAAATGTAGAAATAGCATACTACAAAGCTTGAAGGCAATGAGAAATGAATTCGCTACTGTGCACACATACAAAATACAATTGATGGAAAGCAAAACATGCTTACAAGTACAGCATACCTGCAGTCGGATCTTTGGCTAAAGCATTATCCAAGGCACTTGTTATGGACTGGAAGAGATTCATCTTCTGAGTTTGCCCTGTGAGAATGGGATTATTTTGATATTTAACTCAGTTCAAAATATGCAATACATTTGAAAACACGATTGCAAAACATTACTAAAAGAGTAGTCAATAGTCATAAAAACAATCCCCATTAGGAATGCCTCAAAGACTCATTTATTGAGCAAACTTAAATTTATGGGATAGATGGGACCAAGTACAGCATACTTGGCAATCCCAAGGACTATAACTCTACTCAGTATGGTTGTGGCTGCAAACGCAGATTTGCAAAGCTTATTCAGATACTAGGAACAAAAGTTAATTCAATTTTTCAAAGGAAAAAGAACCCATAGTCAAGCATTATTATCTTGAGGACAGGGATACCTTCTTTCTGCTGAGGTCTACCAGATCTCAGCAAGTTTCCTTTATCATGTCTCAATTATTACATTTTAACCTCTTTCCTTCACTATTTACAGACATCTGCTGCCATCAGAAGTGTCATATGCCTCCTGCCTGCACTCTGGGGGCAATTAGAAAGCGTTAGAAGCATTAAACAAAAAAAAAGGGGGGGAAGTTAGATATGGAACAGCTAGACTTAAAAAGGGATTTAAGTATTAAGATCTAATGCAGGTCCCTTTCTGCACTGCAAGGAAAGAAGTGGCAGAAAATAAAATAAGTGTCATACGTGAAAACAGGAATAAGAGTAACCAAAAGAACTGGCTTCTGTTTACAGTATCTCTCAACAATCACTCAGCCAATTATCCCTTGGTAATCATGATTCGAGTCGTAGCAGAGCTAGGGAGCTGTGTTCCTATGCTTTTTCGTGCTCAATAGCTTTTCTTGTTATAGTTTACAGAAACCCTTTCAGAGGAAGCTGTAAGAAACCATCATGGAACCATTCAAATTGTATTAAAGCTATAAACAATCAACATTTGCAAAGTGGAAGTTGGGGAAGCTGTTTCTCCTTTCCCAGTCACGCACACAAGGTTATCCTTTCAGCAGGACACATTCATTTCAGTATTTACTGTAAGGAAATGCCTATTCCTCCAGCAATTGTCAGATTGCTAGCACTGACAGTTCCAACCTGCTGCTCCCGCTTCTAGCAGCAAAAGGCTGTTACAGAAGCAGGAGAATAGAAAGTAATTGTGCCCTTCAGGTGTGAACTGTGAAGCTAGGATTAATATCAAGACCAGATCAGTACTGTGATTTATTTTCTTTCATTATTTCTCACAGAACTCCAAGGGTTTTTTGCTTGCTTTGTTTAAGTCAGGGACCTAGCTTTCCTCTTAGCATTAGGGCTGACTGCCCAAAAGGGCTTCTTTGCTGTGCCTTCCAGCAGAGCCGGGCAGCACACAGACATTGCTCTGGGACACTGCACGCCTGTGCCTCCTCGAAGCACATGGGAACGGCTGAGAGCTGTCCTAGACTTAACTACAAAGTCAGAACACCTCATAGAACATCCTGATTTGGAAGAGCCCCACGGGAATCGAGTCCAACACCCCGCTCCACGCAGCACCATCCAAAATTCAAGCCCTATGTCTGAAAGCGGTACCCAAACGCTCCTCGAACTCCAGCAGCTCAGGGCCGCGCCCACAGCCCTGTGCAGCCGGCTCCATGCCCACCGCCCTCTGGCGCAGCACCCGTCCCTAACCCCAGCTGCCCTCCCCTGACAGCTCCACGCCGTTCCCTCGGGCCCTGTCGCTGTCACACAGAGCAGAGCTCAGCGCTGCCCTCCGCTCCCTGTGAGGAGCTGCAGCCGCCATCGGGCCTCCCCTCAGCTCCCCTGCTTGCGCTGAGCAAACACAGGGACCTCAGCCACGCGGCCGGGCCAAGGCCGAGCCACCCGGGACTGCGGCGGCCCCGCCCGCCCTTCCCCTCCACCGCAGAGAGGCGGCGGGGGCGGGACCGACAGCAGAGCCCTGCCCGCAGGGAGGACCCCGGCCCCGCTCTCACCGTAGGCGCTGGGTGCCGGGTCCGGCTCGAAAGCGAAGTGCGCAGCGGCCCGGCGGGGCGCGGCCGGCAGGGGGGTCGGGCGGCTCCGGAGCGCTCCGCAACATCGCGCTCTGCCCCCAGACCGGCGTAGCACCCGCGCCAGCCCCGCCGCCGCCATCGCCGCCGCTATCGGGGGGCGCCGCTGCCGCCGCGCGCTCTAAAGAGGCGGGGTCCCGGGTGGGCGCCCTCATTGGCCAGCGACGGCGGGGGGCAGACCAATCAGAGGACGCTCCGCGGTGGGTGGGGAGGGTTGAGAGGGGAGTGAGGAGGGGGTGAAGTGTTTATACGCGGAGGCACGCGGGACGGAGGGGCCTGAGGGGCGGGGCCATGGCGGGAGGGGCGGGGTCACGACGGGAGGGGCGGGGTCACGACGGGAGGGGCGGGGCGGGGCCGTGATGGAGGCGCAGGGCCATGAAGAGGGGCGGGGCCATGACGGGGGCGGGGCAGGGCTGTGACGCAGCGCGTCGTGCGCCTTAGCGGGCGGGCGGCGGTCGCTGTGGGTGAGACCCTGGTGTTGTGAGGTGGGTGGTGTGTCAGTGCATCTCAGTGAGAAATATAATAAACAAGAGGAAAAATAAGAGCATTGGGGTTGCACTGGGAAAGTGAAATGTCTGAAAAAGTATAAGACATAAAAGATAGAACAACCGAAGGTATATATAAGCTTTTACCCGTATGCCTGATAATGGGATAGGTAATTCTAGTCCGGTTTATTATACAGATAATTGTTTACTTCAGAAAATAGCGTATTCTAGTAGGAAGAATTTTACCTATATTTGCACACTGCAACACTTGCAAATGGAGAACAGTGCATAAAAGCACTACAAGGAGTCATCTGTTAATATGCCATTGCTGGACCTGCAAATTGCTAAGTTCAAACCATGAGCCGTAACGATCATTATGTCTACATGCAGTGGTGGATAACACATAGCCTTGGTTAGATATCCCAGGAGATGCCTGCATTTTCACCACTGGCTGATACAGGATGCTCCTTGCTGCTTCACAGAATCACAGAATCACAGAATGGCCAGGGGTGGAAGGGACCTCAAGGATCATGAATCTCCAACCCCCTGCCACAGGCAGGGCCACCAACCTTCCCACCTAATACTAGACCAGGCTGCCCAGGGCCCCATCCAACCTGGCCTTGAACACCTCTAGGAACAGGGCATCCACAGCCTCTCTGGGCAGCCTGTTCCAGCACCTCACCACTCTCTCTGTAAAGAATTTCAGTGGCTGTTGTCTCCCACAGCTGCTGTACACGGAATTTGAAAAGGAATGCAGCCCCGTGTTTTACAGAGGAAGTTCTGGCATCTCTCATGGAAGGACGCAAAGAGGAAATACCTGCAGCAGGACCTGTTACCTGCATGAAAGAGAAAGTAGTGCCTGCAGATGAGGCTTGCTACCTGAAGTATTACTGCCTTTTGAGTGCAAAGGATAGTTTGTACTCACATGGCCTCGGAAAGTTATGCTGGACTGAAAATAGAAATGGACAATCAAAGGGGTTTATCCAAATCTACTTTGACTGACCAGTATGTTAGTGGAGATAAGTCCCAGCACTCATGACTTTCAGCTCTGATAGGATAATAAGATCCACATCATTTCTGATATATTCCAGCAACTTCGATCATGTTTTGAAGACAGCTCTCTTAATTGCAAGTCATTCACTCACGTCAGGCCACTTCTGCTAAATGTATACACCAGACTTTAAGAAATCAGCTTCACTCTCCTTGATATTACTTAAGATCTACATTAATCTAATTGTGAACTAATTGCAAGTATTGGACTCCTACATGAGCATATGGCCCCAGACTGTTATTCTACTACAAAATCTCCCAAATTTGGACATAGCCTGTAGCTGAACCTTAGACTCCTTATGAGCTTCCTACATCACCCAGTATATATTGCTTTGTTTACACTGTGCCTCTGTAGATGGTGCAAGAGAAATCCAGGATTTCTCTTACATTCCTTTGATCATAGTTTCACTGTTTTTATCTTGTAAAGTCTTTCATGCTATGGTCTTGCTGTAAGTTTTTCTCACTGCTTTGTGGGTCATAGAAGGAATTTTGTAACATGTTTTCCACCCCAGTGAACTGATCCACCCCCTCTTACAGGAGGTGCTGGTGAGCATTTCTGTCACCCTATTGCTATGTCCTGGCAACACTGCTGTTCTCTCGTTTCCTTTGCTGTTTTCTCCCTTCCTCCTACCCTAATTATAATCGGCAATTCCATTTTTAAATGACAAGAGTATTTCCTAATGTTAAGTGAAGCAATACTAGAAACAACAGGGGCTACCTGCAGAGATATTATTCAATGTTTTTCCTTATAAGAGACTGTAGAGTTTCATAATTATCAGAGGAGAATCCCACACTCCTTGTTTAGTTCAATCAGTTTAGATGGTTTGGAAAATGCTACTGTGGCTCAGTCTAGAAGTACCTGCATAGGAAAATGATTTCTAGTAGTTGACACCTTCTAATTCTAGTATACACACACACACACACACACAAAAGAAAGAAAATGAAGTTCAATTTGTATGAAAAATGAAGAGAACATTTTTATCTCAAGGATAATTAAATGTAGGAACAGTTTACCAGAGAACATGTTAGACTGTCATCGCTTCTGTTCTTCAAATAAAACTGAGATTTCTTTGTAGAAGACATGCAGTAGATCTTGCTGAACATATATAGACATACTAGAATGCCTCTTTGATATTTTTGATTATATGCAACCACATATTGGCCAGTTCATGCACCTGCTTATAATATGTTTTGTTGGAGTTAAAAAGGAGAGAATAAGAGAATGTGATGGATCCACTTGTGCCTGGAATCCACTGAGCCAAAGCTTCCCTGTTTCCCCCTTGTCATTCCCATGCACAATTCCCATGTCTGTTTAAATGTGCTGCCTTTATGGAGCATTTTGTCTTCCATGGATATCTTAACTTAGTTCTGCATTTATTGCTGTAGTTAAGACTAATTGCTTATTTCATTCAGACCACTAGCATTCATTTTGGTTTAAATAAAAATAGTAAACTTTATATCATCAACGTATAAAGGTAAGAGAGTGTTACAAAAATGGAATAGAAAGGGAAATCCACAGCCCATGAATTGTCTTTTGTCAGCAGACAAAAGTTGGCATTAAAAAACAGTAATGTGGTCTGAAGAAGTTTCCTTTGGATCACATGATTTTCCTGCAGTTTTCCTCTGCACTGCTGTCTGCCATCAGCAGGTACTGCACTGGAGATAGCAGTGTACAAAGCAACGTGTTCCACAGGTTTAAATAAATGTTTGAGATTCAGTTCACCTTGTCACAGACTGACCTTGCATTGCTGATTAGAGCAGGAGCTATCAGTTACAAAAATAATCAACTTTACCCCATAATGTTAATAGCAATTTCCGTAAACTGAACGTATAGAATTTGTAGTCCTCTGGAGACATCAGTTTCTGTATATCAGTTACCCACTTCTTCAACCAGTATCAATAGCCAGATAGGCAATACTGCATGAGTCAGTGCAGTATTCAGGCCAACGTTCCATGAGAAGCCAGAAAAGTACTCAGAGTGTGAGCAATCAAAGCTACCCAAGCATAGATCTTACTCTAGGGACGCCTGTGCTACTGGCTTTATGAAGATAAAATCTCATTCAGACAATTCTCCAACATCTAATCTAAATGCCTTTTTTGTTGTTGTTTTTACCTTCTTATGTACCAGTCATTCTTGGTTTGATGAGCTTTGCCATTACATGATGGTCTAGGCATTTTCTTCCTAGGCTGATTTACAGACGTTTGAGGTTTTGGATCACAGACAGATTCCACCATTGTAGTCGTTGTTGTGTAGATGTCTGCACAATGCAGTCACCTGCATGCAAGCACAAAGTTAACTGTGGTACTTATCATTAATTCTTCCCCTTTGCACTCAGTCCATTCCCTTTATCCCATCAAATAAAATAAAACAAAACTAAAAAACTGTAGACTAATTTATTTTTAACATACAAAGAATGTATCTTCCTAAGTGCTCTTTTGACTTGTGCATTTCATGCGGTTCTGAGTAAATCAAAGTTTGATTCAACATTTTTGAGTCAACTGTTGCTGCACAATAATGCTTCCTAATCTTTTTATAAAGATTTTTTTTATGACATATGATAAAATTCTGCTTTGTAACTTAACTTTGTACCTTATGAATGGAATCTCATAGAAGGCACCATGGCCTCAGTGTGAGTCCTTAGGCAGCACAGGCATTTAATTTAGTCTTACCTCTTCACCAACACACAGAGTTCAGAGTACATTAGGCAGCCTGGACCTCAGTGAAAGATTGTGGTAATCCAGGCTTTTATCCATACCCTTGTTCTTTCTTCATATTTAGATTAATTCACTACAGTCTATTAGGAAGAGCAGAACCTGAGAATTGTCTTACTGATTTGTAATTTTTCACTGACACCATTAGGTGGCAGAGAACAATAGTGTTTCTACTTGGTGAAATTTAATACACGTCTTGAAATAAAGATGTGTCAGTCCATTCTCTCCACCTTTTTGTATTGAATTATTTCCCACTGTGAACTGTCAAGAGCTTTGTGTAGTTAGTTATTAAATTACTTACAAACAGATAGCACTGCTTTCATCAAGACTGTTTCAGATTTAATTTCTGTGCAACCCTTTTGTCAAGAGAAAGAAAAAAAAAAAAGAAAAAAAAGAAAAAAAAAAAAAAGACATATTCACCCTAATGGGAGTTCTTCAAAAGTGATCTCTCACTATAACTGCATCTGTACTTCTGTCTCTAATCTAAACCAAATCAAGCTAGACCTGACTGCTGGAGGTAGACCCTAGGCCAGCATAATTCCACCAGGCACTACTGGGAGATGAGAAATGTGATTACTCTTTTGGGAGTCTTGATTCTAAACTGTCTGAAAGGAATATGCTTTTTTCTAGATACAGCTAGGGGATTTTTACACAGCATAGATAGAGCGGGGTTGGTGTGGTGGTGCTAACCAGGCTGACAGATAGATGGGTGGATGTAAAAAGATAGGGAAATTGTATTTCCAGCAGCCCTTGTTTCTCCAAATCTAATGCTGATTCAAGAATTCCAGTGGATGTTGGGGTATGAGGGTAGGTAGCAGGAGTCACAGAACAAGGCACGACTGCTTGATATTTCACTCAGTGATTGTTGCATAGGAGACTAATTCCACTGCTAGTGACTCAGTAGGAGTTAAGGATGAGATTTATCCTTATGTCCTAAAATTCTTCCAGTGTTGCTGATAGGAACAGTGCCACAGATTGTCACATCTGCTTAACTGGAAAATCTCAGTGCAGATTTTCCATGTGTTTATGTTTTAAACTCATTGCCAAAGTAAGAAGCAACAGTTTCAGAAAACATAATATAGCTGCAGTTTGCCATAACAGCTTGTTAAGCTTACACTGGAAAGAAGCAAAAACGTCGGAGTGGTATTTTGTTGACTTATTATTAACTCATCTGATCTGCAGAAAAATTCAGCTCAATGCATTTTTAACTTGACTAAGAGACAATGCAAAGACTGAAACCCATAATTCACAGAACAATGTGTGGTGGCAATGCTCAGAAGGCCTACGGGGTGACTTCTGATACAGGCAATCATGGCCAAGCTAGGAGTTCTTTGTTCCCCCACTTCAGCCAGAGAAAAATGACAGTAAGCACACAAGCTCTTATCTCAGTATTTGTGAGGTGTACAGCACTGTCTGGTTCTTGTGAGGTGTACAGCACAGTCTGGTTTGGTTGGTGCTTAGGATTTTTCATCTTAGTGGCTGAACATCTAGGCAAGATGAGTTTCAGTCACTATGTGTCTGCTCAGGCGGGCTGTAGGCAATCCTGTAGGCAACTTTGTATCCAAACCTCAATAGGTAAAAACTCCAAAGCCAATAATAATGATGATACTATGAGATGACTTTGACAACAGTTTCTATTAATGCGGCATGCATACAATCAGCTTCCATCCGAACAGAAGTACTGCAGGTATCTTAGTCACACGGCCACTGTGGCTGCCAGGGAGAAAAGCAGACCATCTTCAACAACCATTTGCTTTCTTTGCAATTAACTCTCACAGATACAGATTTGGGCATTTGCTAAACAGGATTCGACTCAATTCAGCATGCTACCAGCCTTAGCTTCTGATGGTAGTCTTGCTACTCCAAACAGATTAGCTTTACAGTCAATCCATAAATCATTGCATTCTGTAGATCGTGGATATCCCAGGAAAGATAAGGAAAGATGTAGCTTAGCCCTGGAGGTCACAGGAGAGAAACTGTGTTAGGAGACTGAACTCTGAGCCTATGAAAAACCAAACAAGTGCTTTTTTTTTTTCCTGATGCACTGTAGACAGTTCCCTAGGCAAAAAAAAAAAAAAAAAAAAAAAAAAAAAAAAAAAAAAAAAGAGTCATTAATCAAATATGTTTCTCTGAGGAGATTTTTGTCCAGTGCTGTTATCTCTGAAGGATTGGCTGCTGGAGGACAGGTAGGTCATGCAATTCAATATGCAGTGCAAGCTGCATGCACATCCTGATTTGCCCTTGCAGTCTGCAGCATGCTGTAACCTCTGGCTTCCATTTCACATTAAGTGATCTGTGCTTGGAAATAAAGATGACATTGCCCTGATCTAACAGTGTGTTGGTTACAGTTATTGATTGGGTCTGGGACGGAATGGATCTGCATGGAAAGGGGAAAGGAGGAGCAGCCCCAAAATACAAGCTGATCACTTGCCATGCCTTATGTTTTAAAACTGTGCAGTACAAAATACTTAGATCTCCAGAAAACAATGGTCTTCTCAATGTGAATGATCCCAGAAAGAACAGGTTGCCCCCTCCCTGAAGGCATTCAAGGTCAGGCTGGGTGGGGCCTTGAGCAGCCTGGTCCAGTGGGAAGTGTCCCTGCCTATAGCAGGGGGTTGGAATTAGATGATCTTAAAGGTCCCTTCCAACCCAAACCATTCTATGATTCTGTGATTAGTTGCTAATAACTCAGAATTTGAATTGAAAACTTCATACCCACAAGAACAGAATATTCTGGGTGCCATCCCTCTAGAAATAGAGCATGTAAACAGGTACTAGGTAATTTTCAGATAGGGTTTGATAAATTTGAGGAAGTCATCATATAAAAGATTGATAGCCACAATAAAAGAGCTCAGATTGAGTACTGTAGGAGGACCTTCCTGATCCCTAATCTTAAACCCTAATCTTATTTTCCTAATAATGATACTGTTGACTCATATATATTGACCAGGACAGGTGCAGACAGACACATATTTGCCTCACTTGCTTTTCAAGCCAACTGGATGCCACCCACCTCTGGAATCTGTGTAGCTGGAGTGGCCCAGGGCAGTGCCTGAGTTAGTGAAATCTGTACAAATACATGACTTTCAGATCTACACTGGCTTGCTTTGGCTAACTTGGAATGTGGGTGAGGGAATCCACACCAATCCAGACTGATGTGCCCTCAGAAGGCTGTACAGCACTCACATGTTTGGTGCCTCAGAGGAGTGTGAAAACCGCTTAAGATTGAGATTGCAGAGACCATGAAAGCTGGATGTAGCAGGGTTGGAGGGACTGAGATTCAAAAAGAAAGGTAGTAGCAATGTTTACCAATCCAGGGTATCATGGCCATATGCTGGGGAGCCACGTGTAGCATCCCTCTACTCACTTCTGCTTGCAGGTATGAAGTTCAGTGGCTTATTCTGCAGAGGTCCCTTCCAACATCTACGATTCTGTGATTCTATCAGTCTGATCCACCAATGTTATGTATGAAATGTCACCAGGAAAAAAGAGAGCTCTCCCAGTTGCGCTGAGTTCCCAGACAGTGTTGAACAATGAAGATGATGCCACTGTTACTTTTTCCACAGAAGTACAATCCCTATTTGTGCTGCAATGCACCACATCTACTACATCATCGTGTTCCAGTGCACTGACTGATATTTGTATAGTTGGAAGCAAATACTGGGAGGTATTGGCAAGTGACAGATTATTCCTAATTGCCAGATCCTGGTGGAAAAAGGCTGCCAGATCTTTCACTGCATCTGCATAAACAATAACTTTCTTTTGCAAACTCCCCTCCTGCTGTCCTCACTGCTGTTTCATCCACACTGAATTTCTAACCTGTCCTCCTAGTAAGTATCTGTCTTTGTGTGACTGTGCATGGCTCACACCATTTCCTCAGTGATTGAAATGGGATCTTTCCCACGCTACATGAAACCCAATGTTTTCTTGGCTCCCTGATATTACCTGCTAGCAGAAAGCTGTGACCATACCTTTCTTTAGTGAAGAAGTTCTTATCTTATCTGACATGCACAGTGCTTCATCTTGCAACATTTCTGCTACCCCCAGGCAATGTGTGTGTGTGTGTTTGTGGAAAGGAGGTGAGCAGGAAGAATGACAAGTTGTACTTTCAAAATCAACCTCACCTAGGACAACAGTTGATAACAAGCCCAAGCAAAACTGAACAACAGCCTCACCCTCTCCTGTCCTAGCCCACTGGAAAAGAGTGAGGATTTCAGTTCAATTAGCAAAGATGTCTTCAGTGAAATCTTTTTTGTCATTAAAAAATTTGAGGCCCTTTTGGCCTGTCAGTATTATAGAAACTTATCTCCATGGCTTTTATCCCTGAGTTAGGCTACTTTGTAAGCAGAGCTACAATAGAAAATGTGGCGTATGTTTCCTTGTGTGATTTTAATATAAAATACAGCACCATATTTTTCACATCATCATACCCTATAATAATTGACTCAGGTGCAAAGAAAACAATATTTAAGACTGAGATTGAATGTGACTCATAACTGTTTTCTAGGAAAAGTGAAACGTTAGTTTTAACAAAGCACTTTCATTCCTACAAAAGATCCAACTGAAAAGTCATTGAAGTGTTGACATAGGTAATAAGGATAAAGATATGAAAGTGAGATGTTCCCTGTGACTTTAAAGTCTGATATTATTAAACTAAATAGATTACTATTCTCAGAGAACTGTGGGTCTTCTTATTCCTTTCTGGGAAAGTGAACAACATCACTGAATTATCAGTGATCTGTTGTTTATTGCAAATACAACTTTAGCTGGAAACATAAATCTAGAAACAACTGTTTGAAGAAGATAAAGACTGCAAAGCCAAGCTATGCTAACAGTAAAAGAGATTAAAATTAATATTGCACATGCAGACTGGATCCAGATCACCTCTGCATATATCAAAAGGTGGGATTAATCTCACCTTTAACATCTGAAAGTTAAGCACTGAATCTCAAATGGCCAGGTAGGCTCCACAGCTGTGTCACTAGGCAGAGACAAAGCACCTCAGAGTGTGACTCACCCAACCTAAGACAGGTGTCTCAGACAAGTGAGGCACAAATCCCTCTAAGCATGCTCAGCTTTCTGTACTCCAGAGACTTGCCTGCAAGCTGGATCACACCATAACTAATTGCACATTATTTTTCCCATGGAATCACTGCTTCACTCGGTGCTTCCTAAATCATCTTTTTAATCATCTTGTCTTTTTATCTTCTTCCTGTAACGTGTAGATCTCTTCCTTGTTTTACTGTGTGCTATAGAGCATAGCACAGAACACAGAATTACTCATTTTTGGAGTGACATTTTAAGGTGCTCAGGTGCATCATTCACCACAAAACTTGGTTAATGCCTCTACAGATCTGTCACAAAAAGGGCAGTATGATTACAGCTGCTTTACAAAGGAGTAATAAAGGCAGCAAAGTGAGAGACATCGAAAGTTTTCCTGCATATTGATAGCATGGGGACTGACTTTTCAGTGCTTACAGCACCATATGGCATTTTGGAAGTGTGACACAGATTATTGTGACATCTATTGCTACTATGGAAGCCCACAGACTTCTGCAAATCGCAACCTCCCCTCGTATTTACTACTAGCAAAAGTTAACTCTTCTTTTTTTTTTTTTTTTTTTACCACACAACACTCTCAATAGCAGCATTATGGGACGCTCACCACTCTGAAGTGACAAATAAAGCCAATTACCTTTATGTGGTTGCCCCACTCTGTAAGATGCTATTCATCCCATTTAACTGTAAGAGCACTGTGGCTGCAGACCTGTTGTAATCCAGGTTCTGCACTGTGGATTCTGCAAGGAAAGCAAGAAGAGACTTAACAGCAGATTAGCCTGTTGCTCAGTCAAAACTAATTCCCAGAACACAGGCCATTCTTCGCCCCAAGTAAGGCAGGTACCCCTGAGGCAAAACCATCAAAGTTTGTAATCAAGTCATTAAAAGAGCTTATGATAATATTCAGAAGGAGGATGGAGTAAAGTTTCACTAACAAAATTTACTTTTTCATTCCTGATTTTGCAAGTGTATGTTTCTTCTAGCTGTTTGAAAGGGTCATCATGCAACGTTTTTTAAAAGTCATCAACTAGAAAAGGAGAGGTATTTCTGAGTGAAAACTCCCCCCTTTACCTACTTTATTTGATAGGTTGCCATCAGAACAACCCATGAAGCATGGGGGTAATGTCATCATCTGTGGGCACCAGAGGGGTATGAATGCATATTCTCTGCTGCTGGATTTCATAGCTGGGGAATGCATGTTTCTGATATCAGTTCCAGAAGCTAAGGAAATAGTGACAAACCTTATTCTCCTCAGAGGTTTTTTTTTTTTTCTTTTTTTCTTTTTGAGTGGTTCAGAGAAGGGGAATGGTTCTTTATCTTCCCTCTACTATCTGTTAACTTCCAGCTTTGCTTTTCCATTCCAATGCTTTTTTCCCCTTGACTTCTAAAGCCTTGAGTTGCACCTTCCCTCTTTCTTCACCTCCCCTATGCTTTCAATTCTTGCCTTTCTGCTTCTGCCTGCCTCTTGCACATTCACAGCTTCCACCCTTATATGGATCTTGATTACATTACATGCAGATTCTCACGTTGTACTCAGCAAGACAGTGGTGTATTAGCTCCATTGAACAGGATGTCAAGCAAATGATTGTTAACATTTATATTGCTCTAGTGTCAAGTCTGTGAGCAGGGGAATGTTTGGTTACATGAAGTTTTAAATCAAGGTTGTTGAGTTTTTTAATTGCATAGATACTAAAGAAGATGTGTTTTATTTTTAAGAGCTGTTCAAGGACTGAATCTTGAATTCAGAGCAGGATGAGGTTCATGAGTACTAACCAGATGTTGAGGGAGTTCCCTTTGAAGCCCAGTGTCTGCCTGCATGGTGGAAAATTATATCTTGAAAGTCAGAGTTGTTCACTGTGGAGCATGAGGCATCACTTCAGACAGCTGTTTACACAGCAAACGCAGTGTTGTCTTCCAGTGAGTCAAGGGATGGGAGGTGATTGGCACTGTGCCTTCCAAATCAGAGTAAGTTGAACTGAAGCCACTGTGCACCTTCAAGTCAAAGTCAAAAACCTGCAAGGTGATTTCCATAAAGGCGAAACTAAAACCAGAGACTGTCTGATGTGCTCCCAGCAGCCTGAGCTTCAGGCTAACAGCTCTTGAATATTGAACCCTGTCCTGCATTCAGGGTGTTGGTGAGTTGTTGAGCAGGCCTTTGGCTTATAATGATAAGCTGGATAATACACAGAAATTAGCCTGGTTAACAAGATCCTTCTATCCAAATTTCTGCTTTTTTGATCTTCCTTTTCTCTCCTGCCTGAAACCACCCATGATTACTTCCCGTTTCACGTTTTCCACTCTTTTTTTCCCACTATCTGAAGTTCCCCACAGTTCCCACTGAACTGAGGCTGTTTCTTCCCCTCCTCGCTCTCTTCCCACCACCAGTGGAAACCTTCAGATCAGAGCAGGGATCTTCTTCACGTTCTCCTTGCAGAAGATGCATCTTCAGGGACAAGCAGGCCCTGCACCTGCAGCCTGCACTGCTACATGCAGACATGGAGCATTAGTGGCAGCCAGAAGGTATGAGCTGTTAGGCCTTGAGAGGTTTTTGAGTCACTCTTTTGGTACTGCTCGACAGTTGTTTTTATCATCCTGATAAAAAGTCAGCACACACATCTTGATGCCAACCCCAACACATGCTGTTTCTGCTCCAGCCAGGCAGATTGGAGACAGCAAGATGCCGTGGGACACACTACAGCACACCTGGAGGTGTAGACACAGAATTCTTGCAAGTGAGAAATGGAGGAGCAGATTGTACACATCTGTATGAAACCACATTTCATCACTTCTGCTGCCCACAGAACAACATCCGCTATCTGTTTGAAGGGAAGGTAGGGTAACTGCAGAAGCATGCAGGGCAGGCTGAAAGAGAAAGGTCTTAAATCTGTAGGAAACTTAGCTACATACATTAGTTCTGCTGCTCATGTCATGATACAGTAGCTCTCAATCTTCATTACTCCCATCCTGGAAACAATATAGAACAATGGCTTTTGTTGGTTAAACAGATTTTTGAACCATATGGTTCAGTTCCTCGGTCAGGGAAGGAGTTTGTGAAAAATGGGAGAGGGATTTCATGCCCACAGTTTAGTGCAAGACACAGAAAAACAACTTACTGGAAAGGAGTTCGTACAGTGAGTCTCCAACTAACAATTATAGCCAATGTCTGAGTTTTCAGTGAAACAGAAAAGGGAGTAAGGGGGTTATCAGGGAATGATATCTCAAATCTATTCCAATCATAAGGATTTATTCTGATTTTACCAGTGAGCAGCTTTTTATGTACTGTTTATGTATCCATCCATCTTCAATTGGTGGTGCACTGAATATAATTTACTACTGCCTAAAAGCAAAAACTTCTGGATAGCCAAAACTACATAGAAAGTTGTTTAAACTGTTATAAAAATAGTTACTAGAAATAATACAGTTGGACCTAGCACAACACCAATGTTTGCTAGAAAAACAGTCTTTGGTTGTGTTAAAGATTTTTGAAAGCACATGGAGTCTTGGAAATGCATCTAGCTCTCAACTTCTAGTTGTAAAGTTTAGAAAATGATTTCATCAGACAAAAAATAAATATAGCTTACAAAAGTGTGTTAATAATTTGTCTGAAACATGTTTAACAGTCATAAAATCCTCTCATCTCTTCAAAATTAGAGCACAGAGTTCATCTGTTTTCAAAGTCAGTCTGGTTTGATATATAGGATTTCTACAATTATTTCATTTAGTGTAGCCTCCCCCAAGGTGAACCTGAAGAAACGCTTTTCAATACCATCTACATCAATGTCTTGAAGAGAGGTGATTAGGTGAAGAATTCAAGCAAATTGTCATTGAGACATACTTATTTAAAGCTTGCTGAGCTTCTTGCTGCAGTGCGTGTACATAGTGGGGGGCATCTTAGGGCATAGTACCCTGGCAAAACAAAGTGAAATAATCTCAAGCAAACACTTCAGTTCTGTACTCTGCACAATTATGGATGTCTGGCTTTCTAGTTAATGGTACTGCTCTGTCTAGAAAGCAACAAAAATTATGTAGTTTTTGAAAAAAGAAGATACACATAGTGCAACAATTTGGATAAGCACTGGGCAGTATGGTAAGCAGCACCTTAGAATCTAGAATTCCCTTATGTTAAATTTGGCTTTGAAATGGCAATAGAAGATGATTTTCACATGGAAGAGAATAAGAACATTGACAGCATTGTTTATCCACCAAGTGATGCTGAAGCTGTAGTCTGGATAGTAGAAATATTCCAGCACTGATCTAAATTGGGTAGATTATGGCAGCAAGATGGAAGTAGTGGTGTGAAGTAGCGTGCAGGCTGGCAGACCAAAGACCATAGATTTCCATCAAAAACAGTAAGGGTAGTTCATTCCCAAGCCATGCCATTGCTCCCTGGTGGGACAATCTTACTGCTTCCCCCTACCCACTACTGGAATCCTAGAGCAGATCTTGCAGCTGGATACTTTGCCTATGTGTGTTGATCTCTCTAAAGTTACCTAGCTGAGCTATGCCAACATCTTCTGGAATTTATTGGAGAGTCAGGACCTGTTTTCTAACATGCTAGGGCACATATTCACATTCAGAGATTCTTGCTGGCCCAGACCAGGCATCATTCACCTGGTGTAGGGATCCTGCTTTGGCAGGGGGGTTGGACTCGATGATCTCTGGAGGTCCCTTCCAACCCCTACGATTCTGTGATTCTGTGATTCATTACTCAGTAACCCAGTCAGCCACACAGAAGCACTGCCGCAGCTTCATTGCAGTCTCAAATGCAGGTGTTTCCCAAGTGTTGACTCCTCAATGCTTCTCTAAGGATCTGAGTCACTGTTAAAAATGTCTGTCATTGAAAAAAAAGGTAGTCTGGAATTGCTTTTACAACCTGGAATTTCTGCTGTAATCATCTGGAGGAAATGGGGACCTAGTCCCTGTACTGACTGTTACCAATCTCTCTCCAAAGGGACTTGTTTAGGGCACAGAGAAAGCTCTGCCATGCCTATTTTTTCATGTTTCTTGCTCAAACACTAGCCTAGCTGCACCTAGGCTTTCAAATACACCTGCATTTCTGGGAACCTTACTGATCTCATAACCCAGATCTGGACTGCTCTGTGTCTGATCCTGTCCCTTTGCCAGTTTTAGTGGTCCTAACAAGAAATAAACTGTGCGGAGCAGGAGTATGTGAGGTATTCCATGATCCAGAAAGGATTTAGTTCTAGCAGCTCCCTGATATCCTCTTGGAGTTGAGGCCTGCAAATACTAAGATTTGGACAAACATCAACCCAAACCTAAGAGGTCAACTGAAAATGTGCTGCATGTATCTAGAAGACATTTCCTGAGTCTAATGGAAAATATTTCTAAACTAGTAAGAATGATCATGAAACAACAGCTGTGCAAATTTATTTGCTGCAAAGCAGGTAAAGAAGCTACCTCAGGTAGCTGCTGCAGCCTGGAGTCATCCAGTCGAGAGCAAGGCTTCGTGAAGCTCTCAGTTGTCTCTGGGCCTCCAGGGAATCAGCTGACAACAGAAGGCACAGATCCAAAATGTAACACTGCTTTTGCTGCTTCTTTCTTCCTTGTTAAGTGAAAATCATATTTTATCCACTGAAATAATAAAAATGCCTGCTATTTAAACTGTGTAAGCAATTTCAGATGATGGATTTATCCTCCTCTTATCACACAGAATAAAGCTGGTGATTGCTTTCAGCCTAATTCTATTGTGAAATACTGAAAAAATAACTTGCACTGAAAAGAATTCCACTGGTTTGATGATGCAGTACAGACACACAGTACAATACAGACCATCTGGATGACATTAAACATTAGGAATCAGCATTTGAATTCTGTTGGAAATAAATACAAAGACACTACAGCCTTTGAGCAGCTTATAAACCACTCACAGCAAGAAATATCATGGAACAACTGAAGCCTTCAAGCATCCATTTGGTGCAGTACCAAGTATAGCATACTGCTGACAGCACAGCCAGCAGCAGGCATGGCTGTGGAAGGGTCAGGACTTGAGCCAGAGTGAGCTGGAGTCAGTAAGTCTTTCCATTTACTTTAGGGGACTCATAACTCACTTAATGACTCACTGCCACTGTAGTGCTGATGTGGGCCACCTTCTCCCCAAAAAGAGGCTCAAGTTGGCACCAGGTGTGAAAGGATGCAACTGCTTGTGTGAGTCTGTTCTGCAACTACTGTCTCAGGTTTTACATGTAGAAATACCAAAAGTATAAAGAAAGAAAGAATTGAAAGCTATGCACTCTTGGCATAGTATACGATTGCCTTATTAATGACACTCAGATGATGTAGATTGACTTACCTTCTCCAGTGTTCTTGCTCTGGAGGGAGCCTTGTTCACACATCTGGGACATTCCTATCACATAACCACACACCATCCCTCCTACCCTCTTACTGAGGGTGAGGCTGCTGTGTTACTTTTTAACTGAAAATCAATGACATGATTAATTCTTTACAACTTAAGATTTGCCTAATTACATCTATATTAGCTTACAGTGGGAGACCCACTGACATCATCTGAGGAAACAACTTTGCTTTGGGAAGAAAATCATTAAATTGTGAGATACAGATTTTGAGAATATTTAGCAGCATTCATAGAAAAGAATAAAATTAAATGCTTGTCTATACACAGAGGAAAATACCATACATCCTCCTAGGTAATTTATCAGTTGTGTAATTTCCAGGAGAACTTATCAGAATGACAAAGAATTACTTCTTTGAGACAAACATTTTCTTTTGCACTTATATTTGGGTCCCAGAATTTCTACAATTCTTCATCTTCTGAGTTTTCACTAAAGGTGCTCCCAGTGACAAGATGCCCGACTCACTACTAGCTGCCAAATCTTGTTTGAGGAGGAATTTTTCAATAAACAAGTATTTTTGTAGTATTTTTGGCCCTCAACCCATAGCCTTAATTTGCCTAGTAGGATATCTGGAAGGCTGAAGAGAGTTTGTCAGATAATAGAGAAGCTTAAGGGCCATCTCAACCAGATTTTTTAGCTTGGTAACTGCCAAACTTGAGTGCTTCAGGAAGAAAGACAAATACCACACGTATCAGGAGTGTTTTCCTTATCCTTGTTTTTTTTGCAGCTTAGGAACTGACTGAACAAGAATGTTTCAAATCAGAATGCATACCTGTGCCATCTAGATCTATATCCAAAGCTGACACTACTGTGTAAGTACAACTCAGTGATGCTCCTCTCCCAGAAGATGAGGCAACACAGGAAAATTATTTTTAACTCTTCACCCCATTATAAATTTAAAGCAACAATGCATTTCTATGTATGCAAATACATAAATAAACCCAAGGGATTCTCTTGGCTATATAGAAAAAGCAAATAATCCCAGCCAGATTAATAAAATCTTTCTATGATGAGCAGCCTGGTGAGATATGGAACAGTTTTATCCTGCCCCTTGGTAATATAGTGCCTGAGTCTTCTTCTGTAAAACCACATCAATCATAGAATCATAGAATTGCTCAGGTTGGAAAAGACCTTCAAGATCACCAAGTCCAACCTCAACCTAACCATACCACCAACTAAATCATGTCCCTGAGCATCATATCCCAAATGGTTCCTCCATACGCAGTGCACACTTGCTGCTACTGGGCAGTTTCTCCAGAATTAAAGGCAAGGTTTCATTTGAAGTAGATCATGGAAAGAGGCATGAATCTGGAGGCTTTACACTGTCTGACATAGCAGAAATGGCCTCACAGCAGATAGTGTCAGACACTTGCTGCAGCTCTTCCACCAGAGAAATGGTGCAGTTCCCCTTATCAGCACCAGGACAAGAACCATCTATCTTCTTAAATATGAGAAGATAGACAGTTTATTTGCTTGTCAAATGCAAAATGCTGGAAAGTAAGGAAAAGAATGAGTACAATTTTTGAAAAGCAAAGTTAGAAAATGCTCCTGGCTAGCAATGCTGTCTTCAGAGTGGCACTGAAAAGGTGACTTTTCCCAGTAGCTCTCTCCTGCTGGAAAGCTGGCTCAAGAGCTGAAAATAGTGGTTGAGAGAAGCGTTTAAACAAAGTATGAAGCCTGCTATCATATTAAAATGAAATCTATCTTATATTCTTGAAGATAAGTGTCAAATCTAGTGATTAGCATCTCTCTATATACCACAGATTAGCTAGCTGATGGCAGATTAGATACATGGTGTCTATATATTTGTGCTTTCACATTTTACATACGATAAAATAAGCAAGGTCTTAACAAGCAGACTGCGGTCCAACAAAATAGATTCTTAGTATTTTCATTTCATTTTTAAATAAACGAGGTGTGAGTTTCTCACAGAGACAAAAGTGCCTTCAAGATACAGGCACTTCCATGCCTTTGACTTGGTGATTTAGAAGACATTCAAGCCTTCTGGAACTATTTCTACATCCACAAATGAATGCTTTGCTCATTCAATATTGAGATTTCAGCATTGTGAAATTGACTGCTGCTCATCCTGCCACATATGTTATTTTTGTCACTCCGAAAAATTGCTCTGAGGGTTTTTGCAACAATCATATTTTTTCGAAGAGAATTCTGGGTCCTTTTGCCTCATAAAAATCTGCACTTAACCACTCTTTAAATAATACTTTAAAATTAAACTGACTTTAAAGTCAGTGGAAACTGTTAAAATCTTATAGGAAATCCTCAAGTAATTAGAGATAAAAAATAGAATTAGGTAATAAGAAATGAAAACGCATGCAATGTACCAATGTCAAAGCCATTATAAACCAGTAGACAAGAAATCAAGCATGTGCTGTAGTCTTAGCACACAGTTCTCCTTTGGGACCAACAGAATCTGGGACTGCCCGATGTTACTGTGACATCTGTCAGTGGCTGCTCCTAGTGTACAGTGGATTATGAAGAGTATCTCTCCTAAGCAGATGACTGCAGATCTCAAACCCACCTTTGAAACTAATTGGATGTATGACTCCTTGTCCTTCCACTACCATGGGAAATGTGTTATAGGAGAACCATTGAGAATCATTGAGAAAGCGTCTGATGTCTAGAGCCACCTCTCTCGGAGGAAGAATGTCTCAATGTTCAACCTTTTACTTGAAACCGTGTTCAGTATGGCAAGTTTCATATAAAACATGCCAAAGGGATTACAGAATCTAAATAGATCAGCTCAGCTGCAACACAAAGACAGAACACAAAGACACAATGAAAAAGAAAGGCACTTGTCTGCAGAGTGCTTAGATTAGTGTCAAAGATCCCTTTTAACCTTTGAGTGCTATGATAAGATGCTAAAATCTTTGTGGCAGTATCACAGGAGGATACATTCAAGCTTGTGTGTGGTGAGGTGTTTGTACCTACAGTGATGGTCATTCTGATCCAAATCTCTCCTCCTCTTCCTACTTCCTCCTGCTTCACATACTAATTGTTCATTAGATAAAGCAGAAAAGGCAGAGCTTGAAACCTTCTGTTGTGAAGATGGGAATATGCTTTGGACAGTGTGAGGGTTTGTCCTCTCAGGAAAGTCACAGTCTTTCCCATGATTGGCCAAGACTTCAAATAAACTCTCAGCTTGTTGTGAAGTAGAGCTGAGCTGAGGAAAGATTCTGGGATACAAATGCTTCACATTAAACCTTTTATTCTGTACATACATATAACTTGCTAATCTTGTTTTATGCAAAATCATAAGCGTGGACAACTGACATATCTTGATCTCATTTGAGACTGGAGCTGATGGCAACCACATACACGGGGGTGAAAATATTTTGAGGGTTACCTCAAATCATTTCCCAGCTCTGCCCTTGGAGAGGTTGCTGGGACAAGACGTGCTATGCCAGGACACATCCTGCAGGAGGCCACCTCCTCAGAGATCTGTGCTCCTACTGAGTCCTGGGCTCAGTTACATCCACCAGACTCCACAGAGTGTCTTCGCAGCTTCATAAAACATAAGACAAATTATCCGTGGAGATAGGAAAATAACCTTGAGATGGTTCACTGATGGGAGAGGACAACAGAGATGCTCTGAGGGAGGCAAAACCTCTGTCTCTGGCTCAGCAGAAGCAAGGTCTCACCAGCTCAAGCAAGAATCTCTGCAGGAGCTTTGAGGTTAGGCTCCCTTCATCACTTCAGTTCATGCAGATTGTGTACATGATAACTGAGCCCAGCTCAAGTACTTCAGCAAAGATAACTCCTTTTACTGCATTTTTCCAAAAATGAGATATCATGATTCCCAGCAAAAGTACAGTCATGGCAGTAGTCACTATTTTTGTTGCATTTAACTTGACCAGTAACACCCTACCATTATCTTTATGGGTGCCAAAACCTGAAGGAGGATCCTTGGAGGGAGAGATCTTGCTAGAGCTGCTCTATCTGCTTCATCTCCACAGAGGTGACAGCAGAAATGTATGAAGTGCCATGAACCTCAGCTAAATATATATATTGAAAGAACTTCTTTTCTATATTAATTTTTCCACAGTAAACTCTGGTTTAACAAAACCCCAAGAAGAAGTTCAGCATTTCATTAGCCAGCATCATTCACTTTCTGCTTGAAATTATGTTTCAGGGTGCAGAGATGATTAGACAATTGCTAATATGTCTGCACCTAGAAAGTCTTTTGAGGCACCAGAAGAACAGAAAAAACAAGTAGAAGACAGGAAATCCCACTCTATTAAATAATAATAATAATAGAGAAAGAGGAAGATGATCAAAGGGTTGGAGTACCTTTCCTACGAGGACAGTAGGAAACCAGTCACTCTTGATATGACAATGATCTCCAGAGGTCTTATCACTTCTGACCACCTAAAAGGTAAAGCAAGCTACCTAGACATTATAGCAACATGCAAGGACAGAGAACTACTACATACAGGTTGACTTCACAGATAGAAAACAGCTGATAACAGACAATATTACAACTGGCTTTAGCTAACCTTTAATTGAGATCC
The DNA here is from genome assembly GCF_987193195.1 of Phasianus colchicus. Lineage (NCBI taxonomy): Eukaryota > Metazoa > Chordata > Aves > Galliformes > Phasianidae > Phasianus > Phasianus colchicus. The sequence continues at coordinate 78,857,810 of NC_143437.1, forward strand.
AACAACAGCATGTGCATGCTAAATATGTTATTTCAAAAGCAAGCACATAATTCCATCTTGTTTATGCAACAAGTAAAATTAATGTAAAATGCTAATCTTCAATCTGACGTGCTCACGTTCACATTATACAGCTGCTGTGCAGTCAGTGCCATTTGACATCAAACCTCAGGTAGGACTGCTATGACCCTGTCTTCACTTCACCCTCCATGAAACCAGGCCTTTACATTTGCAAAGACACTAAATAAACAAATAAATAAAAAGTAATTATTCACTCACACCTGTATTCAAGCACAAGCTGCCCTTGTTAATTAAGTCATAGCATGTGCTTTGTTGTGTTTTTGTCCAGTCCAAGAGAAAACCCAGGGGCAGCTTTCCCCAGCTATCATCACCTATGACTGATCTCTTCTTGCTGCACCTCTCCATGATGTAATTTTGATTTACCAGCTAATATTCACAACAGGCAGAAGGCCTGAGAGCTTTTTATCTTCATCTAAATGTATTGATAATTCCTTCACACCTTTATCCTTACCTTCCATCCTATATAAGGATTTCAGACAGCTTGAATGAACAGGATTTCTATGTAAAAAATGAAACATGGAGCCAAGGTTGTTTCAGACAGTGCTTCCATACAACATACTGCTAGAAGTATAAAAGAGGTTTGAAAAATTGCTCTGCATCAACTAAAATGGAGTCTGCATCTCACAGCATCAGAAGTGGCAGCTGCAGCAGCTGACCAGGAGGACCATGTATGATAAAGTAAGAACTCATCTGAAGTACACACAATGGAGAAGACAAGGCATCGAGGTAGAGGTTGCTAAGCCAATGGGTCCCTGCAGAAAACAAGGAGTGAGAGGGATTTCATGTTAAAAATCCCTGCAGCATGAATGGAAAAATCAGGCAAGAAGGGAAAGGAGCTGCTGGCAGAGAAGCAAAGCTAAGCCAGAGCCTCCAAGGGAGAGCATGGAGTTCGCGTACAGCCCGGAGAGAGCCTAAGAGATTCTGAATGTGGTAGAAACACCCCACAAAAACAGTCAACTGTGTTTCACAGTGTCTTTTTCAGCAGTTTAATAATCCTCTCTTAGATACTAATGAACAGGAACCATTTACTACTGTGACACATGTGGCTAACTGCATTAAAAGCGAGTCATATAGATGCTCCAATATGTATTCACAGCCCATAACTGTGACTTCTTTGCAGAACATAAGCAGGCCTGACAGGGGAATGGGATAACGGGCACGACAACCTGCAGACACCAGAGCTAGGGAGTTTTTTCTATCAGTATTCCTTCTTTTTCAAACATTTAATAAAAAGGAGCTTCCATTCCATGTATTTCCAGAGGTTACAGAGGCAGCAAGTTACTCCTCACTCTAACTCACACAATTGAGACTTTCAGGCTGCTGCTTCAGTGCTCTGCACTCATTAGCATGACTGGCAGCACCAACCCTCACAGCCTGGTCACTGGTCTTGCTGGTGAAGCTAAAATCACCAAGAATTGAGAACATAACAGCAAATATGCAGGGAGCAGGCAGCTGGCCCAATGACAACAGGCATTCATTTTTTTCCCAACCCTTTAGACTTACGTCATGCAGCCAAAATGGCTAAAGCCTTTTATCCACGAGGTTAACTAAAAAAATAAAATAAATCAGCTTTGCACATATTGAACATAAGCACGAGCAGCCCTGTTGGCTCAGGCTGGCTCGTACTGACTTGGCTACAGCCTTTTATCAGTGTGAAATTACACCTGTGCTGGAAGAGATGAGTCACTGAGGAAGACAAGGCTCACAGAACGGGGCCACCAATAACAAGAGCAGATCTGGAAGCGATGTCGCCCTTGCATTTCAGACCGCTGAATCTGCATGCAATTAGATGCAGCACACAGACAGGGAAGCAGAGGACTCTCAGTATGGCTGTGGCACAGCTCTGGGGCCCGCAGCACTCACCAGAAAAGCACACACCTCTTCTGTGCTCCCCCTAAGCAACAAGCTGAAACGGCAATCTCCTCCGATCTGAAACAGGTGATCTCACAAAATGGAGGAGTTTGTTTGTTTTAGTTTGTTTAAGTAAAGCAGTCGTTTGTGAAAGATTTCCCTACGAGATTTTCCTACTAAGGGAACAGTCCATCCGTGCTGTGAGCTGTGTCTCAGCTCTCTGCAAAACGATGGTGCCCTCAGGTGGACGCAAAGCGCTCAGAAACTCGCCGCAGCGCCCGCAGCGTCTCCCTGCTTCAGAGCACGGGCAGCGCCAGACCGACAGCCTGACGGATGGGCACACAAGTTTGGAAGCGGCACAGGGGAAAATATAAGAAAAATAAGAAAATAAGAGGTTAAAAAACACACTGGAAAAGACACGGATCCCATTTATGGCTTCTTCCTTCCCATTTCTTAGGTTGGAAATGCGCTATGATTTTTGTTGTATCAGAAAGATAGAGGGCAGCTCTAACAGAAACCTATAAAGAAAACAGGGAATATCTTGGAAGAGTGGGATAAAAGAGATTTATGCCCAGTTCTCATCATTTCAAAACGAATCCCTCCTTTTTAAGTCAAAACTGGCACAGTAGACCCAATTGAGCTCACTGCTCAGAGGTGACAGGGCAAGTAACGCTGTAATTATAGAGTGGTGGGCAATGTAGAACTTAAATCAGCTAAGCATAGCTGTTCAATTACCTTGGCTAAATACTGCATGGCAGGGCTCTGCTAGAACCATGCAGTGTGGATGTCATTCACGCCTGTGCTCAGCTCCCTGCCCATCGTGGCCTTGCCTTGGGCAGCCCCAGCCCGTCCTGATGCCCAGGGCTCTCTCTCCACAGGGGTAAGGTTGACATTAGACCTCTCTGGATTTCACAGAGTTCCCATTAGCCTGTTCCTCCAGCCTGCATTGGAAAGGCAGCCCTACCCTTAAGATCTCATCATCTCCATCTTAACAAGAGTGCATTGCATGGCCTCCTCCTGACAACTGATAAAGATGCTGGATGCACCCCAACACTTGGAGGCAAGCAAACAGCACAGAACTGCAGGAGTCTGTGAAGTACAACTTAGCAGCTCCTGCCCCCTGAGCCAGTCAGCCAAACCGTGCTTCATCCATCTGGATGTCTATACAGTCCCTACAGTCCCCGGATTTGGATTTTGGATAGCAATGCCAAAAATCTTGCCAAAACTGAGGTGGATGTTCTTCCCTTGTTCCCAGGTTCAGTCATTTCCTCATAGAAGGCAGTCAGGTTGGTCTAGCATGATTTAATCTACTGAGCAGCTTTGGAGAGAGTTGGTAACACAAGACCAGAACTACAACAAGTTGTATTTATTAGAAGGAGAGTTCCTAGTTATACAGAGAAACATTGGTAAGTAGGAATCAAAACTACAGCCATCTGGCACAGCAGGAAGAAATACAGCATTCCTTACAAGAGTAAACTAAGTCCAGAAATGGATTCTTAATTTAGCTGTCAAAATTATCTATTTCAGAGTATTTTTGTGTTTCCAATGCACTGACACAAATATTAGTAAAGATGGAGGGGAAATTGAAGCAGTTAAAGAACTTCATTAAAATAAATGTGAGGCCTTAGAAAGAGTGCATAGACAATGTACTCTTACAACATCTGCACGTACTTCAGTAGTGGGGGAGAAAAACTGTAGTACTGACAACTTGAGAGCAACATTTGTCTTTACTAAATTGCCCCCAGATCTGTAAAAGCAGAAGTCAGTTTGGGTTCCTTTCAGGGAAGGACAGAAGAGATTTTCTTTGCAAGACTTTCTTTGAGAAATGGGAAGTGATCGAAGACTAAAATAAAACAGCAGGCAAAAAAATGTTGTAACAGTAAGTCTTTGATTTTTAAAATCTGAAAGAGCATGAACTGCAGCCGTAAAAAGAATGAAAACCTTCTATAATGGCAAGAACTTTTCAAAACCAAATAGTTCTCATCTAAAAGGTAAGACTGACTTTGCAAAGACTATTAAAAGAAACAGGATGTTCTGTCATACAAAAAAGACAACTGAGAAAAAAATACAGATCACTAAACTTATGTGTAACTTCATGTTAGAAGTTCTAAGAAGCTGATTCTTTGCCTTGGTTTTCAGTGAGGGCTATGATGTCTTCAAGGAGCAGAAACAGAATGGCTGCTGACTTTGAGTATAGCATTGCACAACTCCATCCCTCTGGACTTATGCAGCTTCCCATGCACTCAAGGAAGCTCCTGATCACATCTCCACTGCATCACTGCACACTGGCCCCAGGACATTCCTTCCTTGGCATCCAGTGGTGGTCAGAGACAAGATATTAGGCTATATGGACCTTGGTTCTGACCTCACTTCTGCTCTTTTGTAGTTGTGAAAGGATTGAGAGAGAAGTTTAGATGAGGCCATCTCATTTTGAGATGAAAGTAACATGTCAAGAGTATGCCCAGATTTAGAAGAAAAATATGTAATGACAGAGATGCATGTGGAAAGTGATGCAAAATACAGCTCGGGTATATTTAAATCAGAACCTCCTAAATAATTTCTTTCCTCTTGACAATCAGGAGATCACACATGTTGACAAACATCCACTTGCACAACAGCCTCTTACTGGTTGAAATGGGAAAAGCTGAGGGCAGCTACATGACCCACTAAGACAGATTGCAACATATAGCATTAACAGTGGTCTCACTGAGAAGACTCAGAAGTGTGAGTAGCTCTGTGCAAAGAAAGCCCAAGTCCAGCCAAGTCCAGGGTGAAGGATCACAGCTAATATTTTCCTTAGTGACAGAAACAGCATTCTAAGGAAATTTATTGCTAACCTCTGCTTTACATCAACCTCAGTTCAAGAGCAGTAATTCACACCCAGGTAGTAATCTGAGTTGCAATAAACCCAACAAAACAAAGAGCAGGTCAAGCACCCAGAACCAGATCCAAGGATTTTAATTGTGTGCTGGGAGCTCAACAGTAAATGTGAAGAAAGGGAAAAAGAATTTTCTATCAGACACTTTTGATTGGTCATCAGTAGCAATTGCTTAAGGCAACAAAAGTGAGCGTTTCAGGGATCGTGCTCAGAAAAACATTCTCTGAAAGCACCAAATAGCGATAATATTTTCTTCTGAATGGTATCTGGTGTGACCTCTGAAATACAGTTCCATTTTCCATTCACCTTTCCAGACTGTGGCTATCCAGGATGTGCAAAAGGGCCAAGGCAAGTTGCTGGGCAGGTTAGGAAAACCCTCTACAAAGAGCATGACTCATGTGGCCAGGCAGGTGAAAGGCTGGGAAAAAGCAGGCAAGGAGCAGGTTACATCTCACCTCAGAGCAAGCCTCATGGTAGCAGAAAGGCAGCACTTTCCTGTTCATTTCTCTTCTCTTCTTTTAAACATAGGAGTCATTCACAGCGGAATATCTAGTGTTGGCAATCCTGCCCATGGTACAGGATTAGAATTAGATGATCTTTGAGGTCTCAACCCAATCCATTTCATGATTATATATTTTTTCTGCAGAGCTAGCCCTGTGTTAATACATTCCTTTTGTATATGCTTGGCCCATCTTGAGGGAAGGAGATTTCTTGATTGGGCTATGATGCTCTAGAAGATAAAGATGAAAAGTCAACCTGTGTCACACCTCATCTCAACACAGACTTCAAGCTATGATTCTAAGTACAAAATTAAGAGAAAAAGATGATATTTTGGTTAAGCAGAATGAACAAGACTGAACTTGTAATAACTCTAGTTTACTACAAAAAGATAAATGATGAATAAGCTGTTACAGAAAGTGTGTTTGGATGTACTCCCTTTGGATAGTCAACTTGAACGTAAGCAGTATTTATGGATTAAGCTTGCAGACTCTTGTCCCAGTGAAGGATTTCAACCACACAGGTATCTGCTGGGGAAACAACACGGCGAGCTGCAAGCAGTTCAGGAGACTCCTGGAGTCCATGGATTACAAATTTCTGATTCAGATATCGGACAGACCCACTGGAGGTGAAGTTGAAGTGTTGCTGGATATGGTGCTCACCAGTGTGAAGCAGATTGTTAAAAATTGTTAACAGTGGGCTGCAGCAACCATACCCTGGGACAATGCCCATGCACTGATTGAGTTCATGATCTCAAGGAACGTGGGCCTGGCAAAGACTGGAGTCAGAACCCTGAACTTCAGGAGCAAACTTCTGGCTGTTTAAATAATTGCTGTAAGAGATCCCCTGAGAAACTTTCCTTAGGGTTAAAGGAACGGAACAGAGCTGGCAGCACTTTAAGAACATATTTCTAAAAGCACAAGAGCTCTCCATCACCCAGAATAAGAAATCAGACAGAGAAGGCAGGAAACCAGCATGGCTAAGTGAGAATCTGCTGGTCAGACCAAGGGAAAAAAGGGAAAGTATAAGCAGCAGAAACAGAGATGTGTGGCCTGGGAAGAATATACAGATGTTGCCAGGTGTGCAGGGATGGGATCATGAAAGACAAGGTGCAGATGGAATTGAATTAGGCAAGAGATGTAAAAAACAACAAGGGTTTCTTTAGATAACACTGGGCAGAAGAGACAGGCAAAGGAGAATATACCCCCTCTGATAAATGAAAAGGGAGAGTTCGCTCCCTCTGATATGGAGAAAGCTGAGGTTCTTAACAAGGTTTTTGCCTTGGTCTTCCTTGCAAGTCAGGCTTCTTACACCTCCTGGTGTCCCTGAACTTTCAAGCAAGGGTCTGGGCAGCAAAATCCTTCCCAGTGTAAATGTGAAACAAGTCTGAAACCACCTCACAAGGCTGAATGCATCTATGGGGCTGGACAACATACATCCCACAGGGTCCTGACAGAACTGGCAGATAAACGGTTGCCAAGCTGCTCTCCTCCATCACATTTGAAAAATCATGGCTGTTATGGAAAAAGGGAAACATCATTCCCCTATTCAAGAAAGGGAGAAAGGAAGACAGGCAACTACAGGCTGGTAAGCCTCACCTCTGTGCCCAGAAAGATGATGGAGGAGATCCTCCTGGAAAAGATGTTAAAGCACACGTGAGACAAGGAGGCAATCCAAGGCAGCGAGCACAGCTCCACCAAGGAAAGATCATGCCTGACTGATCTGGTGGCCATCTGTGATGGAACAGTGCCAGCTACCTGGACTTACACAAGGCCTTTAACATGGTCCCACACCACATCCTTATCTCTAAACTAGAAAGATATGGATTAGAAGGTTGGACTATTTGGTGGATAAGGAATTGGTTGGAAGATCATAGCCAGAGGGTTGTTCTCAGTGGCTCTATATCTAGGTGAAGGCTGGTCACGAGTGATGTCTGTCTTGGGAACAATGCTCTTTAATGTATTTATTCATGACACAGGCAGTATGTCTCAGCAAGTTTGCTGATGACATGAAGCTGAGCAGCGCAGTTGACACAATAGAAGAAAAGGATGCCATAAAGAGGGGTTTAGGCACACTCAGGAAGTGGGCACACAAGAATTTAATGAGGTTTAACAAGACCAAGTGCTAGGTATTGAACATGGTATTGAATTTTTTACTGAGAGGGTGGAGGAGCTGGAACAGTTTGCCTAGAGAAGCTGTAGACATTCCAACCCTGAAGTATTCATGGCTGGGTTATATGGGACCCTGGGCAACCTGATTTGATAGGTGACAACCTTGACCACACTGGGGTGGGTGGAGGGGGGGGGGGGGTGTAGAACTAGACCATGTTCAAGGTTCCCTCTAAGCTGAGCAATTCTACGGTTCTATGAACTGGCATTTCCCCATGAAACCACCACTGGAAAGCTTCCAGTTATTGCCATACAACAGCAAATCAGAACATTCATATAATAAGTCATGAGGCAACGGGCTGTGGGAAGGCTGAGCATGGGGGAACTGTGAAAGGAAGGGCCAGTTAAACAGGTTTTGCAGGACTGGTGGGAGACCTGCCCATGCACGATGACAAACTATGTGCCAAAGTAGTTAGTGGAACATGGCCAGGTGTAGTGACCAAAGCTGCTGGCAGGAGCTGCTGCCAGTCTACAAACAGACTATGTACAAAACATTACCTGGTGCCTACTATAGCAGCATGTAGTTACAGAACGATCTGGGAAAGTTATAATGTATTCAAAGGACCTGGAGTTGAACTTCTATTCACCAGATCAAAACTGTAACCTCCTATACAGTTCTAAGTGCTACACTTGATTTCCTGCAGTGTTGATCTCATCTTGCATCAGGGCTAAGATCTTCACCCTGTTCCTAGCTTCCAGGTGCCCTACTGGAGGCATGGTGGATGATCTCAGCAGAGAAGTTACAAAACTGGCATAATTACTTGAGGTACTGACTCAGAAGTTGAAGGTGGGATGTGAGATAACAGTGAGATACAGTCAAGACGATGTTGCTGGTATACAGGATGCCTGCTATAACATGATTGCTTTTCAGATGATACTAATGCATCTTAAACATTTGAATGCCGCTTACGAAAATTATCATGTTGACAGGCATGGAGATTGAAATCAAGTATCTAATACCCAAAACACCCCAACCACAGGGCTGCTGTTAAGGAGCCTAAATGTTGCTGAAATGGATCAGAGCAAGAGTCCATACTGTCCAATACCCTCTTTCCAAAAGCGAAGCCTTACAAGGTAAGAGATTCCATCTCTGGCAAAACATTCAAGTGCTTGGGATCAGAGGTTTAAAGGGAAAGAAGTTGCAAGCATACCATTTGCACTCAATGCCAAGGATGATCCTAACTTCCTTCAACATGCCTAATCTTTTTGAACCTACTTAAACTTTTCAGCTTCCACAATAGCCTTATTTTAAATGTAATTACATTTCACATGCAAAACACTTTATCTTCCTTTCAACTGCTTAAAAATTCTGGCTGATCATTTCATTAAATGACTCCCAGTATATCTTAATCCTACATAAAGCTGACCTTTCTCCTCCACCATCTTGTCAACAATCAGACTGCTACTTAACCCTAAGATCACTTTTGTATGTGGATTACCACAGCTCCTTTGACCCACTTTAATGCCACCTTCTTTAGACCAACTACTTATCTGATACTTTTCTCCTCCCTGTTTCTCTGTTGGATGGGGCTTTGAGAAACCTAATCTACTGGAGGTGCCCCTGATGGATCCAGATGTTCTCTGAAGTCCCTTCAAATCCAATCAATTTTGTGATCCTTGAACAGATCTTCATAGAGAGAATCATAGAATTGCTCAGGTTGGAAAAGACCTCCAGCATAATCAAGTCCAACCACAACCTAACCATACTACCCTAACAACCCTCTGCTAAATCATGTCCCTGAGCACCACATCCAAACGGTTTTTAAACACATCCAGGGATGGTGACTCAACCGCCTCCCTGGGGACCCTACTCCAGTGCTTAACAACCCTTTCTGTAAATAAGTTTTTCCTAACATCCAACCTAAACTTGACCTGGTGCAACTTAAGGCCATTTCCCCTTGTCCTGTCACTTGTGACCAGTGAGAAGAGACCAGCCCCGCTCTCGCTGTAAGCACCTTTCAGGTATTGCAAGAGAGCAATCAAGGTCTCCCCTCAGCTTCCTCTTGATATATGTGCTTATTTTCAAGACACTGAAGGACCCCTGGTGTTAGCAGCTTTTGGAAAATCCAAATACACTGTATATAAATACCACATACTCAGGCTCAGGAGAAAGAACTAAGAATTTTTTTCCCCTCTATACAATAGGTTTACTCAGTATTCATACATTCGTACCCCAAATCTGCTCCTTAGTGTAATTTTCTCCCCTCAATTTGTTTATTACTGAAATTTTATTCAGCATTCTAATTCTCCAGCTCTACATTTCTGAAGACCAGTATCATATTTACTGCCTCCCATCACTAGTTATAAGCTCAAACTCACATAGTACACCTTCTATTACAGCTACTACTAACTCCTTTAGAACTCCTTTGGTTAATACCACCTGGAACTGGAAATTAGTGTCTGAAAAAGCTGCTTCTGACACATTGAATTCAAGTAATTTCTTGAAGCTTTCTCTTACAATGAAAGGTCCTGACATGAAATCTTGCAAGTCCTTCTGCACTGAATACTGAAGCAGATAACCTACGTGTCTGTAGATCTTCTCATTCTGAAAAAGATAAACAGCATGAGCAGCAACAGGGGCTTCTCAAAAAAAGCAACATAAGGTGTTCCCAGTGAAGCGGTTGATTCCCCAAGTTTGTCAATGTTTAAAAAGCATTCACATAACATCCCCAGTGGTACGCTTTAACATTTGGTTAGTCCTGAAATGGTCAGGAAGGACTTTGTAGATCCCTTCCATTCAACTACTCCAATGTGCCAAAAGGCAGGGTTTCTTTGAATCTTCATCTGCTCTCCCTGAAACTATTCTTTGTTAGTATTTCACTTTGCATTGCTCAACGTGCATCACTGCAGTAAGAAGACACCTTCACCTTTGCAGTGTTAAACCTCTGCTAAGAACACTGAATCAGATCAGAAGACATTTAGGCACACATTCAATTTTTGGTTAGGTACCTAAGTTCAGCTCCAGTTTAAAAACCTCCCTCCTTATTAGTGAGGTACCTTTATCCATAAAAACTCACTGACACATGCCAGTGAGCACCATCTCAACAGAAGGGAGCAGCTGACTGCCTCTTACACAAACTACTGGGAAGGTAGAAATGCCATCTCAGCAACCAGGTTCCTTAAATGCCCAGGCTACTAGATATGTCCAAATCACATACAGCAGAGGCGGCCTCAGAAGCTTTGCCTTACAGCACAATAGCTAGCATGTTCATCGGTGAAGTGAAACACGTGGGTTGCAGGCCTTCCCTTCCTTTGCCTGAGGGGTAGATGTTGGTCACTGCTCCCTGCTGGATGGCTCTGGAGTCCTTCCATGGCATGGCGTTGCCCAGCACTCTTCATCCACCAAGAACATGGGACATGTTTGCAATCTGCCACATTGAACTATGCTTGCAGAAAGAGATCTGTTATATGAATATCCAAACACCAAACAGACAACAAGCTTTATTCCCTCTTAAGACTAATTTGGAGCACACTGCCACTCTACTATAGCAGCATTAACAGCCCTCTCCTTCCCACACAAGAAAGTAAATACAAGCTTTCTACAGAAGTTGTGGTAAGAAACAATTCTGTCAAACTGTAAGCAGACAAAAAGCATGTAGAGAGCAAATTTTCAAACAAGTTATAAAAAACACATAGGAAGTATTAATGCCAAGAATCCAAATTATATTTCCGTAAACGTACTTGCTACTTAATTGTATTTTTAATTGTTTAACAACTACATAAAATAAAGAAGAAACAGCCTGAGATAAACAAAACAGGTCTTCAGTTTACTTGCACTTACCACATAACAAGCACATCGTTATGTGGGTACCAAGACAAGCCAGAGATATTTACAATATAGTTAGAGTTGAGAGAAACAGGCTGTTTAAATACTGACTTTCTTCTAGTGTTTATTAAGGGTTCAAAACAGTGGCACCACTATTCCTCCTTAAATTCATCATCTTTCATTGCAAAAGCTGCCTGGATTTTAGCAATTCATCTGATTAGAACTGGCGTCTTGGAATTACATCATTGTTTAGCTGCAATTTCACCTGCTAAGGCAAGGAATTGAGGTGAGGAGTCAGATTTTTATCTTGGGTTTCATTGCAGCAACTCCCATGAAAAAAATATATGGATAGGCTGCATCAAGACTCCTGTTCTAAACAGTTCTACAGTTTTATATCCTACAGTCACACTACAGTGCCTCCTTCACTCTTTGTATCTCATAGCTTGCAAGATTTCTCTTAATTACTTTATGTGGAACAAATGAGCAAAGAAGGGCATACTTGGAAAGCTTACTGACACAGGCAAGGCTTTGTGAACTTGGCAGATGGGAACAAATAACTGAGCTTAAAAGATATACATGCATTTAGAAGGAAGAGAATATTTGTGTTAACTATGTATGTGTAAGCTAAAATACAATCTCCTAGCCACAAAAGTATCAATGATAAAAATATGCTAAAATAGCATTATTTTTTTTTATACTTGCTGCTGAGAACCCATGAAAGTGATAGAACAGTAGAGAAAACAGGAACAAAAGAGCAGTTAGTTTTCAGCACTTACTGTATCACCAGCAACATCATCAGCACCTGTAAGGATTAACTTTTCATTCTTGTTGACATTCCCAGGAATAAGACAGGCTTCAGAGCTGGGCCATAATTCAAGTTTACATCAATTGTTCAACTTGTAATTTGATACAAAATGCTGCTCACAAAATTTATCATTTATTTAGGATGAAAATATCAGGTACTTAAAGAAAGAACAGAAACCCATAAGAAGGACCACAATCTAGTGATCGTTTGACCACTTACCTTCAGGTTAAAACACAATCCTCTGTGCACTAACTGCTTGGAATTTAATAGTCTTCCTTCACACCTCCTTGTTCAGCAGCACAAATAGATAATACCTTTCAAAAGCCAGGGGTGGAAAGAGGAGCCTTGAGTCCTCTGAACCACTGGGATAGCTGCTTCTCTCATTCCTTGGAGAAATATTCTGAGACCAGTTATGCAAGATAACAGCCCCTTTTTCTTCTCATGTCTTAGAAGGGTTCCATTTTGTACATTGGCACACCAAGAAAATCAGAGCCTTTGGAACTTACACATTAATCCATTTAGCCTTTGGATTACAATAATGCTTACAGAGAAGCTAGCTCAGCTGCTCAGGCAGAACAATGCTATGCTAATCCATAACTACAGAAAGATACCTTCCATGTTTATGTATTTCTTAGCATTACCTGCTGACTAAAGGCTTTTATTAGCTCATAGCATTAGATTTAGAAAAAATTATAACTATTCAAATTCATTTTTCGCAAGAATTACAAGAAAAGGATTAATGAAATATTCTTATTTACCTGTTTACTCTTCATCTAGTTACAGTACATCAGTAAAAGCTAATATAGCACTACACTATACATATGTATCCAAGGATGGTGATTGCAAACAGGCATACTGTAATCTGGTTTACAAAACCATCTTCTCCCCCTACTTTATACATGCACAATGTCCTGCAACTGTGGCCTTGAATGTAGTTGATAGTAATGCAGGATGGGCATTTTATAATCTTGAGGGAGCTCCAGCAGCAACCTCTGTTAACCAATATACAGAACATGCTTTTTGCCTTTTAAAAATTACTCATGCATAGCCATTCTGTAATTCACACGCTGAGATTCCCAAAAGAACCTGAAAAGGGGAGCAGATGATTGTTAAAAAGAAAACACATCCACCACAACAGGAACGCACTGAGGGGCAGTAAGGAACAACTGTCAGTGTAGGCAGATATTGTAATCTAGCAGTGAGGCAGGAAAGGAATATAAATAAGCAATATAAGTTGTTCAAACTTTAAATAAAAAGCATGACTAACAACCTACTGCATCTCATTAGCCCCAGTCATCTTTCCATAATCTCTCATGCTGTGTTTTTTTCATCAGTGACTGCATGAGAGAAAGGATTGCAAAAGCATGTACTCTGCAAGAAAAAAAACATGGCACACCTCCTCTGCATATTCAATATTAAGCAACAGATAAGCAAAACACTGGAAATTTTAACAGTTGTAACAGTTGAATAGTTATGCAGAAATATTTTCAAGTGTAATTCAGAGAAGTAGCTAGGAGACATTTCAATTGTTCTTCACACAGAAGGAATATTCTGTAGTGTAAAAGTTTTCTCCACAAGTTTACTTAAGCATTTTTTCCCATCTCCAGATAAAGCCAGAGAGAATGTTTCAGTTCACATGCTCTAAGTAGTTTCCTAAACTGCCTACAATATGAAAGGTACAGGATGTTAACTTATTTTTCTTTCATAGCTTCAATCTTGGCAACAAGTTTACACATAAGAGACAAGCAGGGTACAATTAACATGCACACTCATTGTGCTATAGTACAGGAACATGTTTGTAATAAATTAAATCAGAAATAACAGGATCATTGGAGGAAACAAGCCAACAATCTAAAGAATACCTACTAAGTTAAAAGAGGGCAGATGTTGAACAGCCACGGGAATACCACACACCAGAAGTGCTCTTTTTACAAGCACTTGGTACTGTCACAGCAGGATGGTCTTAACTGGCACAGGAAGATGGTGAAGGCTTGGCTTTAAAATAGGCTTGAAGCAGAGGTGTGAAAATTACATAAATCCCATTCTTCAAAATTTTCTTCTTATTACTAGGTTATTTGAAGGATTGTTTTGCTGCCACTCCATTTTTATTCCTTGAGTCATGGAAGCAAAAGCCACAGAAAGCAACTGGTAGGTATCAGTGAAACCGAATGCCCCAAAAATCAAAATACAAACGAGTTCTGTGAGATCAGGTAATCTGGAGAAAAATGCTCAGAATAGGGGTTGGTAATGTTTACATGTATGTTTACAGTGTAAGATAATTCCTCCTTAAGTGGGGCCTTTTTACAGCATTTTATCAAGCTTTTTTGATCCTGGTGAGTTATCCAAAACGAAGCACAGAACACTAAAGCTACCTTAAAGATGTTCAAATATTTTAATACTCATCTGAAGGGAAGTAAACATGAATTCTGTAATTAACATGTAGAAATCATCAAGGAAAGTTTCTCTAATAATATCTTTCCACTTTTTCTGTCACTGTTCAAAGGGCACAACACTCAACACATGAAAATTAACAAGAGCCACTTCAGCAATGAACCTAGGATCTTTATATGCATAACTTATGAAAGAAAAGGCAAAAACCACAAACTTAAAAATACTTGCTCAAGATAGAGATTCTATAAACTGACAAACTTTGTGTTTTCAAAGGAAAATATGGCAGCTGTCTTGAAGATTATTTTTTCCCCTCCCAATCTGAAACTTTTAAATATTTAAATGGCTTCCAATTAAGTAATTTTAAATTCACTCTTGCACCAGAAATATACCTCAGTGACAACAAAATCTGATCAATCCACTAATAATCATGTATAAAACCAGTCTAGCTATATTCAGTACACTTTATTTACACTGCTTAGTATTAGCTCTCTTAAAAATCCAAATTAAGTGGTTTCTGATCATCATTAATCTTGATAATTTTTCTATTTTGAAGTTTGTAAAACATACTGGATTTGCAAAGCAGTTGTATTTGTATTTTTTTTTTAATAGAACATAAGCCATTTTATTCCTATTACACTTCAAGAGTGATGCTTCCACTATGCCATTTATTAATCAGCAAAAGAGCAGAGAACTGGATGGCATTTACATGTATCTACCAGAACTGTATCTGATTGCTTACATAAGCAGAGTGCTTTTTTCCCTTAGTTTTGGACAAGCCTGGACACAAGAGGCATTTCTTTTACTTGGTAGCAGAACAGAACAACACAATGCTGTACTCACATTGTAGAGCATTCCAAAAGACTTGCAAGTTTCACATAGCCAATTTTACGATTGGTGTTTTAGAAAGCTTTTTTTTTTAATTTAGTTTTGGAGTGATAAAGAAGCTTGAAAAGTCTTGTACAAGTTTTTGCAACTCAAACTGTACAGCATTGTTAGAAAACAAAGACTATAGTAACAAACTATCTTATCCATTTTCATTTTCAATCCAAGTGGCAAGTCAGGATTTACTGTACACAGATACATATATTTTTTACATTTAGTTTTTAAAATGTGAACTTCATGCTGAGTGTCCTTTTAAAAGCTAGCAGCACTAAATACTCTTTTGAACAGACCAGTTAAGTTGCATCCCCGAACAGCAGTACATCACTTTGCTGTCCATGTTTTTTGACTCCCAGATTTGGCAAATGCTGATACGTCGAGACTTTTACCACTGTTGCATTGCTCATATAAAGTCTGAAAATGAATAAAAACATAAGTATTCATATAAGCACAGCTGTTTCACATATAGATTCAAACTTAATCTTTATAAGTGTTACCACTTGAAATAACTTCTCATTTGAAATATTAATATTACTAACTATACTAAGATTTGTCTCAGAAATCAGCAAATGAAGATGCATTTAAGATCAAGAGCTTAGTCATAGCAGCTGTAATGCAATAGTGCCTGAAAGTGCATACTGACTTAAAAGTGAGAAAAAGTAGTATTTCACAAGTTTGAAGAGAACTAATTACCAAGATTGAAATCCACATTTACTCCATTAACTGTCTCTGATGTGGAAACACCAGCATAGAAAGAGATACTTATATAAAGCTTGCTCATACTGAGTATACAAGGAAACTACATGTGAGGAAATCAGAAAAAACAGTGGCCACAAACATAGCCACATCACAATATTGTTAAAAGGATAATCTCTTCTTCACACAAGAAGTTTCAGGTTACCATTCAGAACCATGAATGGAAGAACCATCTACAGTGATATCTGACAGATCTTCAATAAGGACTATGGGTCATATTTTTGCATTAAATTATTTTAGAATCAGTTACTGCTGTTACAGAGAAGTCTGACAAAACAACAGAAGCACTGTCCACCAAAAAACCCCTAAGGTGCCAGAAGTAGGAATACCCACAGACCTGAATAGACTCCTCATGATACCTGTCTTCTTTCAGAGTGATCATGAGAGTCAAGGCTTAGTTTGTCATATCTTTAACACAGTAACAAGGAATTAGCTAGGACAAGTGGAAGATCATAGGCAGTTTCTAACTTCAGTCAGCCTAAAAGAAAAGCAGCCCACTAATGGCTGCTTTGGAGGAGACACAAAGGCCAGTCAGGATGGTGGGTATTGGAAATGAAGACATACAATACAGATATACTGGGAGCTGAATGAAAAGAAACAGGGAAAGAATAAACCAAGATAACCACCTTTTGAATCTTTCAATTCAGGAGTAGGTAGAGATCACACACACTCACAAAAGCATGACAATATGCTATGTTTTTGCAGCAGGAGTTAAAACTCCAATATATGCATCCCTTCGTCTTTCATTACCAAACATTTTACTTTATTGCAAGAACATGTGCTAAGATAGACATAGGAAAAGCCAATTTACTTACCCTAGCAGCTCTGGAAATAGAGTTGGGAGAATTTAAGCCAACAAGTTGGCCAAGGATACGCTTTACTTCCTCTGTTGCTCCTTTTGCATTTGCAACACCTAACAGTTAATTTAAAATCATTAGAGCTGTATACAGTTGTGTATAATTACCAACAAGTCTGTAAGACATAGATAAAATGTCAGTTTTGAAATTAATGGTTCAATTATTAAAAATTATAAGCTTAAGTGAAGTTTTACATATAACCTACGTGGGTACCAAACAAAACCACCTACTGCAATACTAGCAAATGTCTACATACAGAAAAAGCCTTTTGATTCCTTAAAACATAATTTAAAGTGCTATTTAACAAATATATTTTAAAAATAGACATACCTGTTTGACATTGGGTTTGAATTTGAACATAGGGATGTATCAACAACTCTGAAACGGATATTCTTTGTTTAGGATTTCTTACTAAACAGCGCTGCAATGAAAAAGAATATTTTGCTTCAAAATCAAGAGAATTAGTCTTAATTCCTAAGAATTAAAATTGAAACTACGGATATTTCAAGACCTATCAAATTAAAGCCCAAACTTCTTACTGTCAAGTCACTAACTTGAAATGACTAAAAACCCTAAACATACCAAAAGATTACCCTAATTACTCTGTGAAGATAATTGCTAAAGAAGGTAAAGTTCAATATTCTGTTTTACTCTGGCAACAACATTAGAAGTTGTTGGCTCCTGTGTTTACATCTCTTTACTTTGAAAAACTCAAAATGATATTCGAATTTGAAAGTTGGGGATAAATGTTTCTGGATTTCACTTTGTTCCCTCCTGAGCAACACAATTAGGGGTTTTATGTAAAACAAATAAGTGAAGTCCCAAATGCAGGCAAATATGCAGGATAAGAGAAGGGGCGAAGGGCACAAAAGCTACTTATTTTACTTTGAGTGGCTCAAAGAAGCTCAGTAAATTCTTAAAGCAGTCTGGCTTATTTGCTACTGAGCTGAAAATGGACTTCTTCCACAGAAACCATGAAATAGCTAGTTTTAGTCTTCTGGAATAAGGCCTGTTACTATTAGCAGAAAATATGCTTTAAATAAAGGAGTTGCAATTGTTTGAAACAAAATTAATCTTCAGGAACAATTACCTTTAGTACATCTTGAAGATCTTTCTCAGCAATATCTGGGAATTCTATTTCATAATGAGGATCAACAATAGCATACAGTTTTTTACGTGTATTTGTTATATGTTGAAATGGAGTCCTTCCATATGTCATACAATATAAAATGCATCCCAACGACCACACATCACTTTTTGGACTTATCTAAAAAGTAAAAAAAAGATTTTCTCACTTAGGAAATGGTAACTGTACAGTTCACTTAATAGTTCAGCTCTTTTACACTGGATAACATGATTGACAGTGCACTGTTACTTATTAATACTGTACTGTAATGTGACTTCCAGTAATTTTCAATAAGCAAGCTTTTTTTTTTCTTAGGTAACATTTGAAAAAGTCAACTTCAAAAACTTAAAAGCCCTTAAGCTGAATAGCAGTATTCTGATTTTGGATATATTCATAAATCCAAATAAAATATACTAAATTCAGCTCATAAGCCAGTAAGGCATCATAGGTATGCTTGTGCCCAAAGTGGGTAACTACAGTCCAGTTTTTCTAGGCTTTAAGGATTCAAGATCCAAATTCCAACCACCACTCCTCTTACTGAAGTGTTTTTAAAACAAAAAGATGAAGTCGGAGGGTATGGAGAAGTGGAAGGATGTGGAAGAGACAGATTGCACTGACTTAGCAGCACGATGGTTGGATTTTTGCTAAAATGAACTGAGAGCCAGAACAAGGCTGCTCTTCATTTACAAATTTTAAAGAATTTAAAAGGTAGAAGTTTTAAGGGCAAGACGTGTAATCTTTTAATAAATCATTTGTAAACCTGAATTTATAAAACATTGTCCTGTATCTTACAGGATTCAGGATATAACAGTGACAGACATTTTTTCTTTTCCACTGGAAGATTTAAGTCAGATCTACTTACACAGAATGCTAAAATATAGCTGTATAGCAATAGAGTAAAGAGCTCCATCAATTTCTGGAGCAGACAAAACAGATGGCTATGAGCAGCACAACAGGCAATCAAGAAAACAGCTAGGGAATGATTCCTTCAGTTGAGTCTATGGAAGACCCTGATTATAAAATTCAGATGAAATGCTGAAGTCTTGAACTACAGCACACATGTCGTTTTGGGAACACAGTGCTCATGTTAACCCTTTGATACAACAGGATATGGAGTGGTTTATCCTAAAGAGCAGCAAAAAGAGACAGAGACAAGTGATTCTCCATGTCAGAAAGTTTAAGGCTGGAAAGCAGGAAATGGAAAGAAGCCTCAGGAACTTTTATCAGGATTCTTTCAAGGAAGTCATAAAAAATGAGTCAACAAAAGCACTGGACTAAGGCCTAAGGGACAAAACATCCACAGCCAAAAATATGAAGAATTTCCAAAACAAGTTAGACTGATCTTTTAAAAAAGAAAATTTCTCTCTTTTCACTGTAAATACCATCAGTAATCTTCACTAAACAAAGCAATCAATAAAATTAGAAACCCAAACCTCAGAACACAGTGACATACTCCATAAAGTCCGATACAGATTATCACCACTGAATATCATTCATACTAATAGCACAGGAAGATTGCTTTATACCATTCCTTATGGATTGAGAGAGTTGTTTATTATTGGTTTACATTTAATACTTACTGTCTTCTATCAGCTACTTCAACTCCCTCAAGTCCGTGCACCTGTCTTACTTTCAATTTAATTCAATTCAGCACTTCTCTAAACACTCTCTGCAGAAAACAGAGTACTTAGCCTTCAAACTGCCCACCACCACCTTGGCATAGTGGGTTTTCGTTCTATTTCAGCAGAAGGTTTTGAAAAAAAACCTAAACCTTCAATTATATGCCTAAATTACATAGTATGCAGGACAACAGGGAGAAAAAAAGTCACGTTACCTTAGATTGCGATTTCCCATTTTCTCCATAGGAAGAAGACATATCTTGTATTGCTTCAGGTGGCATATAATTCATTGTGCCAACCTGGTAAAAATATTCAATGAAGCATGTACTTAATAAGTAGTTTGATTTTTTGTCTCAAAGTACAGAAAAGCATATAGGAAATCAGTACAGTACTCATTCAAGTTGTGAGATTAACATAATCAACAAGTAACTACAACATTTTACTGAAAGCTATACATCAATTTTCCAGAATTGTCACCTGTGAATCTTTAACGATGCTTGTCACATCTGGCTGCATTTGGTTTGCAATGCCAAAGTCAATCAGTTTTAACATTCCATCAACTATCAGAAAGTTCGCTGGTTTAAGATCACTGTGAACAATGCCTGTAAAACAGTTTCAAGTCAATCCAAGCTGTTACTTAAGTGCATTCATTGCTCAGTTACCTGACCATTGTACAGAGAGAACACGCAGATTGCTTGTTTGGTGATAACTAAATTATTCTTTGTAGATTTCATTTAAAGTGTTTCTTTTTTTTTCCCCCCCAATAGGCAATTAGACTTGCATAATAAGTTCATAGTTTGAAGTACCAGAATCTTCAGTAACCCTGAAATATCTCTATGAATCTTAAGTTGAATAGTTTCTCTCAATAAAGGAGAGATCTAGGGGATATAGACCCATGCTGTAGGTGCATAGACATTCACTCAAAACACAGTCAACATTCAGCTTCAGATTCCCAAGTTTTCCTCTGCTTGCTTTATAAACTATGAGTTTAGTCATTCTATTTCACATAATCAACTAATTATTCTTTATTTTTTCAATCTTCACCATGTTACACAGAAATAGAATACGGATACATGCATTTCAGTTACATGGGTAAGAATGAAAGGAAGCCTCATGAAATACAAGCAGTGAAAAAGGTTAATCAAGTAAAGACGACAGATCTGTGCAGAAGCAAAAGTAGTCAACATTTCTTTGGAGAGGACAAGTGGTTTTAATGGGAATTTTATGGAAAACAAGCAGCTCCAGAAGTCTACAGTGTAGTTCATTACAGAAATCGTTTCCTAGCTGTTGCAAGGAAATAGAAAACGCTATAGAACAGTGATACTTGTTGATCTGAGTCAAAAGAGTCTACTTCAATAAAGATATACTTGCTTTTGTTTCATTGTCACAATACAGTAAATACCACCCTCAAAGATCACTAGGCCTACACCAAAACTGAAAGCAGTATCACCTCCAAAATTCAACACACCATATGTCTAATAACTATACGAATACCAAGAATTACTTAAGAGTACCGTGTTCATGGATTGTGTGAACAGCTTCCAACATATTTTTCCAATAGCTCTTCCGTTCCAATGGATCAATATTCTTTTTCTTTTTCAGCCAGCTATTGAGATCAATGTTTCCACACTCCATTACCATGTAGATATGCTGATCAGTAATTTCACTAAAACAAAATAAATGTTAAAATTCAAGGCAGCTTTATTAAATCAATACTGCATGATATGAATAGTAAATTTACTCACTAGCTATAAAGACGGATTATCTTATCACTATGCTCTTGTAGTTTACTCAAATGAGCAATTTCATTCTTATAGCTTTCAACAGTCTGCTGATCAGCTTCTTCTAGATTCACATACTTGACTGCATACAGCTGCTTCTTTTCATTCAGTACTTGAAACACCTGAAAAAACAGTTAATTCCATCTTAAGTCCAATTTATTTCATGGTCCTCCATTTCACCACAGCCAGAGTTTAAAATGAAAGACGTACCTTTCAAAAAGGAAGAAGCACAGTAAATTTACAGAAGTTCCTGTTTGCTGAAATTAAGGTTTTATCAAAACTCATTGGTTACAACAGAAACAGGTGGGAGAAGAAGAGGCTCAGAAGGAATCTCAATGTCTATAAATACCTGAAAGTAGGATGCTGAGAGAATGGAATCAGGCTCTTTTCAGTGGTACCCAGATACAGGAGAAGAGAACAGGCACAAACTGAAACACAGGAGGTTCCCTCTCTACATCAGCAAGCATTTCTTTGCTGTACAAGTGACAGAGCTCTGGCACAGGTTGCCTAGGAAGGCTATGCAGTCTGCTCCTTGGAGATTTTCAAAAGCCAACTGGACATGGTCCTGGGCACTCTGCATGAGTAGGGGTTGGACCAGATGACATCCAAAAATCCCTAACAATCTTCGCTTATTTTGGAGAATTCTGTGATACCAGGAATTTTAAGACTCTTCATCTTAAAGATGATCTTCAGGAATATAAAATAGTCTACCTTAAGGCCTATGTAGAAAGCAAAACAAGAAAGCAGGCTGCCACCACCATTTACTAATCTAAGAGAAGATAGCTGAGCAATTGCTTTCTTATTTCTGTAGCTTCTGTTGTTTTTGAAGCAAATGCATTCAGTGTAATTGTTTGTTTTCTTTATTTCAACACGTTGCTTTATTCACCCACTGTTTTGACTTTCTCTCTCCACTGAAATCAATACTTGTTTAACATTCTGAAATAGCAATGACACAAAATATAATTCAGGGAACTCAGAACTCTGAAAAATAACACTGTAACAAATCTAATCTGTGTGCTATTCTTCTTTGCATCCACGAGAGAAAGTGTAAGCTTGGCCCTAAAATTTTGTTTCAGTTTCTTTGTGTCAGCCAAACACAGGTCAAGCAGTATTAGATAACTACAGTATATGTACTTATGCTAAATACCGCTGTGTAAGTGAGTGACTCCATCTAAAAGGCTAATACAGCATCTTACCTTGCTTGAGCCTCCACTACCTATTTGCTTTAATATTGTATAAACTCTTCCTTTAATAGCAATGCATTCATTTGAAGGTATAGAAGCTGAAACCTGCGTAAATACAGAAAAAAATAAAAGAAAGTAACTATTGGTACACATGCATCAGAACGTGGAGGAGCTCTACTTTTATTAACATTATTTGTCTTGATTTTTCTGAACAAGGCAAAGCATACAAAAGAAACCTCAAATATGTTCGCCTACTAAAAGCAAAAGACCCCCACAGCATAACTTGTATAACGATCATCACAAGTTTACTAAGCAGCACCATTTCATAAGCTTGTCCATCAACACATTGAACACGGGCCTTGAAAAAGCCTTACAAAACATTGTAGAGATTGCAGAATAGAGGTCATATTACTTCCTGTGCTCCTAAAAATAAATGCAATTACCTATGCTCAGTTGAGTAATTCCAACAAAATTTACTATTTAAGCCCACCACAGTTGCATAACTATTCTATTTTGTTTCACATTTTTATTTCAAATCATTCAATCTAACCAGGATTACGTGTGCAGAAATACATGCAGTGAAAATATATTAAATATCAGTTCTCCACTGCAATTTACAGGAAAGTAGAGCCTAAACTCTGCCTTAAAGTCTCACATAATTCAAATTAGTGAATAGATCTAATACAGAATAAAATGTTTATTCTGCAATTAACTAAGAGACTCTGTTTTCCCTTACTTATTCCACAAATATGAGTAACAACTTTAAATTAAAAATATATCTAATACACATATTTCCCCTAAAGAACTCTCTAATGAAAACATGCTAAAAATGGTAGTTGACAGCTTAAAATTGTTACCTGCAAGCCCATTTGATTTTGAAATGTAGTTGCTGGAGTAGGTGGTAGAAAATATGGAAGCTGACTGTAGGGAGTAGAAATTTGATATCCTGGTGAAAAGTTGTTTCTTACAATTGGTGTTCTGAAACTAAAGGAAATCATCGTTAAGAATATCTGCATTTAGTTGACTTCTTTTAAAACGAAGTTTCCTAAAATAAAATCTTCATTCCTTCCTGAAAGTTAAACCCCATCAGCAAACGTTCAAATCCCTGCTGTATTCAACAATTTGCATTAAGATCTCTTCCACTTTGACTTAGAAGTCTTTAGATCTACAGAATAACTATAACAGAGAAAATATTTCTTTAAAACAGAAGCAAACTAACTTCCCTTCTTCAGGCACCAGCTGGCACTCATAAGCTGGAAAGTGAAAGCACCATAAAAATAGAAGGGCAGCTCATAAGACAAGGCAAGCTACAGTTATTTCTAAGCTTACTATTCTTTGTTCAGAACATTTATGGATGAAATGTTTGGTTTTTTACTGAAAGTGAACATATTGAGACTTCAAGATAAACATGAGTTCTTGAGAATGTTATCTACACTGCATATGAGCATAAAGTAGAACATATTTAAGTAAATTAAAGATTGCAATAAATCCTTTATATCTTATGATTTGTCCCCTTGATATGTCTACCACATATTTAGTTACATTAACAAACACATTTTCCCCCCTGTTGTTTCATTCATTAATGGCACAGGATGAATCATGGCTTACAAATAAGTATTTAAAGAAAAACTTGAGCGTTACACAGATGGCACCAGGCTGCTTGAACCCTGCACTGAATGAAAAGCTATTAGCTTCTCAAACTCTAAGCAGGTTCTTGCAATATTAATTTAGTGATTCAGAAATGTAAGTCATTCCATTTTTTAATTAATCTGGGCTAAAACACCACTAGTAATAATCTGAGTGTTTAATCTGCAAACATCATAACTGGAAAACAATTTTATACACTTGTCACTTTACTCTCAACAAAATGAGTACTAAATTTTCCAATCCTTCAATATAGTCAAAGCACAGCTCTCACTGATCACATAATTACTTAACAATTACACATACTTCCCATCTTCACTATGTATCCTGTAAAACAAATATGATTTTCAGAAGTTTCTAAGATGTCAAAAGGTGGAAGAAGCAAACAATCTGCTTGCAAACCACTTTTTTTTTTTTAAAATTAACCTATACCATGAGATGGCATGCTTCACTCACTACAAACATTCCAACTCAACATAAAACACTGGAAGCAGTCAAGAATTTTTTTGCTATCTGAACAGAAGAGCTTAAAAATTAAAACCCCTGTTAAAAAAATCACTGAAGTAGTTCCAGAGACCAAGTGCTGTCCATGACCGTGCAATTGAATGACATAGCTTACCACTCCATGTAATCTGTACATGCAGAGCTTGGTGTTCCACAAACATACAATAGCTCATTTTTCTTTGAAACTGCATCTGGTGGTGATAGTCTTCTTGAAATGGGATGACCAGATTGCTCAAGACTTGACCGCTTTCCCTAAAGAGAGTAAACATTATTCCACACAAGAAGCCACCATTAAGAAATCATTTTTCACAACATGTCAAAGTAGCTTCAGGTAGCAAACCATCACATATTCCTGTCACTTCACCTCTCTATAGCAGTTTTGCTGCATAACTTCTTGACTTGGCCATTTTTTTCTGGAGTTAACACAGTTCAGTTTCATCTGATCAAAATGCTTTCTATAGCTTTCAGCTGAATTGGATTGCTGCTGTTGACTTTCCATGCTCCTTGGCTCTGGTATCTTCAGCTCTTGATACTGCAGTTTATTTTCTGAATAAATCAGATAATTAAAAATACTCAGTATTTTTAATAATAATAAATATAATAATATTCAGTACTTTAAACAGTTTCTGGTAATTCACCTCAATTTCTAGATATCTTTCCCCCTCATTTTCTACATCAGAATAAATGAGAATCATTAATTTACTGGAATCTTACTTCTTTTACAGAAAGTGTCACTCACAAGATATTAGTGTAATCTTCAGGGTTAATATTCAGCTCAGCATAGTAACATGGCAACTTCTTTTAAAAAGTTATAGTATTATTATAATAGTAACACAAATGCCCTGCATGTGGGCAAAGAGAATATTTGTAAGACCATATTCAGTCGCACCATAACACCCAGGGACATCCTGAGCAGGTTTATAAACATTTAGGATAAGCTTGCTGCAATACTTCACATCAGAAGTCTGCTACCTGTAGCAACAGGCAATCTATAATCCAATGTAATTACTGAAGACAAAGGCATAAGACAATAAGGTTGCTCAGTCAGATGGTTCCTTTTTCAGAGTTAACAGGACAAACTGCAGAAGAGGCTGCAAATAGCTTAAGAGTGTTCCTCCAACTGCTTGTGCAGATTCATGTAATTAGAAAGTATATGCTAAATAGAAGTTGGATGCAATTTTAAAAGACAAAAAAAAACAGTACTTCCTTTGGAAGCTTAAATAAAACACTAACAGGCAAAGTATGACCTGAAACCCAAACCGTTCACATGCAAACTAATGGGTAAGGTTCAGTGGTGAGGGTAGTTTTGGTTTGTGTTCTTTTATTTAAGTTAGTTGGAGGGGAGGGGCTAAAGTTGAAAAATTGTTCAGATTAAGTTTTCCTCTTCCTTATACAGGTAGGTATATGCATAATCCTAGATCCAACCAGTGTAGGGTTACTAGACCTTTTCACTCACTTTTGTCAGAGTCATTATTAGCATCCTTCCAAGCTTTACTATCCTAAAATACTTGATACAAGTCTGAGTTTTTTCTGAACTGTTATAAACACTAAGAGGCTTTTTCTCATACTTCTTGTTCTATGTTGTGAGGTAAATCAGGGAATGGTCAGACCCCACGCAATACCTACTTTCTCATACAAATATATAAAGAGGAAAGAAAGTAGGAAGTGCTAAATACAATGGATGATGTGGGTGTGCTATATCCACCAAGAACTGAGGGAGCTTTGGACTTTATTTTCACCCAGAACAGAAGACAGAATTGCAGTGATCTTTTAAAGCTTACTTCAGATGAAGCATCTTAGAATAAATTTTAAACACAAGAAATTAGAGCTATTGCACCTATATGGCCAACTACAAGCATATACAAGGAAAGCAAACTAGTATAATTTGAGTGCCAAAAATAAAGCCTAAACAGACAACACTCCACGAATATTCTAATCCACAGTTGAAATTGCTGTCAGTCAGCATACACTTTTCCTGTATAAAGTATCACTTCTGCTGGCAGCATTTTTCCATGCTCAGGCTGGCAAGTCTTAATATGAAACCCTATATTGATGCTATTTCAATACCTATTTACATTATTTTTATAATAAAATTAGATATATAGAGAATTAGCAGAATACATTTCATTGGACATTTTATTTCAAGCCCAATCATCCACACACAGGATGGACATATTTCTGAACAGTTATTGCAGTTCTTTTTCAGCACTTCTACAGGCACCACTCAGAACTCATACTTTAATTGCTCTCAGACTCCAAGCAGATCCTTTTCTCCACTTTTGAAGAACGTTTTCTTTAGCAGTCCACATTTACAATACAGAACAGCAATTTTTCAATACTTATTCTATTTCAACATCCTAGAACATTACATTAATAAGTTACCTTCTCTTTTCATCACAAGACTTGTATCTATTTTGTTTTTCAGAGTGACAGCTGAATTGGTAGCCATTTCTAAGCTGTTCTCATCCAACATCTGTAGCTGCACAGAATTTTTTTCTTGTAATACCTAAGAAAACAGAAAGCATGTTAAATGGTTCACAGAATCACAGAATCACAGAATCGTAGGGGTTGGAAGGGACCTCCAGAGATCATCGAGTCCAACCCCCCTGCCAAAGCAGGATCCCTACACCAGGTAAGGTTCCTAAGTATAGTGCCCAAAAGACACTTCCATCTGATACAAAATGACCAGCATACCATAGAACAAATAAATTTCAGAAAATAGTACAGGATACACAGAAAGATTACTGATTCTGCTTTTAAATCCATTAATACACTCAATTGCCATCACACAATTTGTTTAACAAAGACCTAAATGTTTTCTTTCTGGAAAGACAAGACAAAAATGCAAGACGTAGCTCAAAATTATACTCCATCAAAAGCCATGATTTATAGCTCCATAAATCATTTAATAGACTTCACTGAATTAACATCATGGAAATACGAGTTTTATCTTGGGAAGTATTCTGACTACAGCTGAAAGAGTCATGTAGTCAAGATGCAATCTCATTTCCTATTTATAAATTATATGATGGATTTTTAAATCCTCCTCACCCTGTGCTCTTCCTCCCATCAGATTTACAGAGAGCTTTTTCTTAACACCTGATTACACTTAATGCTTTTCAATTCTGAAAGGTACAATGAATGTTTTTGTTCACAACTGATTGCTTAACAGAAAAATCCTACTGTATTACTTAACCAGACTTGAAGTGTTATCATTTTTTCTAACAACATCAGACATCCAGCTAGGGTTCATTCTGTCCATCTGAAAAATATTTATATTACCTTTGAGTCTGCCAGGTCACATGAATCATTCTCACTAAGTTTTGGTTCAGAGAGTGGAAAAGGCGGAATCAAGGCTGTACATTTGGTGCCAGATGTTTGCCTATTGAAATAATACTGTTAATTGTATAACATGCAAACATAACAATTGTATTTCGTGAGACAGATGAAAACAGTTGCGTGAAGTTCAAAAACCATAGGAAAATGGGTCCACTGATAGCCAGGTGAGAAACAATACAGAAGTCTTGCCACTACAATCTCATGAAGTGACAGATAGCTGATTGGTTGTCTTCTACTGCAAACGGTAATAAAGTACAGCTAGAAAACAATAGGCTTCAAAGTAAATTTCAAGCTCTGGGACACTCATAACAACATGGTGTTTAAGTTGGCAGATCCTTCTACTGCTGAGCAGTTACAAGAAAATGAGCATAATCACTTCCATAATAGAACAACTAACATATGCATCAGTAAATCTCCATTGTTACAAAAAAATTATAACAGTACAGCTAGAAGAGATTTTAAAAACACTTTGGAAAAAAAGACAATTTTTGGAACTAGAATTTTTAAATCTCAAGTAATTTTCAACAGAAATCATTTTTGTTTTAGTCTCTGCCTCTGTTGAGGCTATTGATTTGCTAGAATAAGAAATTGATCCATGTTGCTATACAATCTCAGTATTATGTTAGGAAGATGTTTAATAACTATCATAATTACAACTATTTGCCAATCTTTAATTTTTAACACTGTTAACACCTTATATTCCCACCATCTTATAAGAAAAACTATCCCCATTGAAAAGGAGAACGGAAACCTGTTGCGTTGCAATAAAACCAAGCAACTATACCTTTTCATAACACTAGCTGTAAGAGGGACATCCATCTTCTGCACCACATCATCAAAATCAGTTACTAGTTTAACAGGAATCCTCCCAAAAGGGCAGGCCTAAGAGTAAATCACAAGTTATCAAATGCATAAAGTATTAAAATTTTAATATTTTGAAAGAAAAAAAATTTATGTTATACCTGGTTAGATTTGTTTAGTGGTCTTAATGGATTGTGGAAGTTAACTATAGAATCAAGTTCTTGTGATTTCTCTTCCCTGAAGGCAAAATAAGTAAATAAATAAATAAAGCACAGTAGCATACAGCTTTCTTTCGTAAACGTTTTAAGAAATTAAATAAGAAGTAAAGCCATTACCCAAGAAGTACTTTAGCAACAGCAGAAGAATTTTCAGTAGAATCATTCCTTTTAATATTTCTCTGATTTCCAACTATGCTCTGAAGTCCGGACTCTTGTATACTTGATACTGTAGGTAAATTAGAATTATTCAGACAGTACAACAGATTGCATTTCTAAAGAAAAGCATTTGTAATGATTTAGAAAGAAATACATACATTTGCAGTAATCTAATATCAATATATACTAATATCATTATTTCCTATAAATCTAGGCATACATTTTATACAACTTTAAAAGATTTACAGCCAGAGAGAGATATCTAGAACAGGCACAAAGCGACATGCAACAGCTAAAACATTAGCTGCTTGATTTCTGCAAAGCTATAACTATAAACTACTTTAAAACAAAGGGAGATTCAACATATTCGAAGACTATCCAAGCAATTTAACTTTTCACTCAAAATCCTCAGTCACTGTGCAGAAGGAAAAGACCATGCAAAGAAAATACTTAAACAATGGTTTAAGTAGCATGACAAAGAATGAGGAAGAAACAGCAGCTTTCAGGACAAGTCCATTTTCTATATCTCCTCTCTGAAAGTAAGCCTTCACTCCAAAACAGCATTACATGAAGAACGAATGAAGCTTGTCCTACATGGACTCATCTGGAAATTTAGAACTGTTCAAATTTGGACTCTGTTTATTCCACACGCACATCTAAATAACCACAATAAATCCTAAATTAAGCACCAAAACCCAGCTTGTCCCAGAGTTACTACCTCAAAGGTACAACAGCATAGATAAACAAATTTCCTGCTACTACTACAGAGACTCAGTAACTTGCTACCAAAGA
Source organism: Phasianus colchicus (assembly GCF_987193195.1). Taxonomy (NCBI): domain Eukaryota; kingdom Metazoa; phylum Chordata; class Aves; order Galliformes; family Phasianidae; genus Phasianus; species Phasianus colchicus. Next base: position 78,887,901 of record NC_143437.1, read on the forward strand.
CTGTTTGTTGGACCCTTCTCATTTACATGCTAACATCACACATACAAGAGTACTCATATTTCATACCAGGCAAATTAAACTGAATTAGACAAAGTAATTAGCTGGGTCTAAGTTAACTACCTGATTTTGCTCAGGGCAAATTTGAGAGTGCTCTTAGAAGCTGCGTTCTACTACTGCAACTTCACAAAATATACAGAACCCAAAAGCAACAGTTTCAATAGCCCTATCTCAAACTCAACAGAGAATCTCACTCTGTCATGGAGGACTTGGCAAAAGTTATCTGAAGTCGTACATTAACCTTAGAACAAAAGTGTAAAGCCAATTTCTGCTGAACACTGCACTGAACATTCCCATCATCCAAACTATTTTGTGTTTAGCTGAAAAATAGAAGGGAAGGTAACTCCTCAGGGATGAACAAATTATCACAAGAAGTCTGAACATATGAAGGTATCAGTAACTTTCTGTGCAGGCAGTGCATAACTGTGCTATAATATAGAACGAAGATTAACTCTCCATTTAGGGAACACTGAAGTATGAGCTGTTTTAAGAGCTTTAGGTGAATATTAAACCCAACTTCAGGTTTATTACCCTGATGAGACTCTTTGAAATTACCATCTGATTAGTCAGATAAACAGCTAAGCTGAACTACAACACAAGATCATTAAAAATAAAAAAGAAATACGCACTACAGAATATGCATTAAACTATTATGGGAAGATCTTCCTCATCGTGTAGACCTTGTTTTCCATCATTATAGGGAATTACTGCCTGACCAAACAGAATTCATGGTTATCCACTACCTTCCAAGAAACCCAAGTTTAAGGGTTTTATTTTTTACCTACTATTTTGCCTAACATTTAAGTTCTAGAGCAATTCATTAAAGTTAACTCATTTCTACTTCACACCCTCCCATGTCACTTTGTCTTTAGCCAGCAGAAGCTATACTTTCAGCAGATGAACACAGACATTTTAGCTATTTCTAGAGTTTTTTGTAAACTGCTCAGGTCAACATATTTTGAACTATTTGACGAAGTAGTATAAGTACTTCAACATACACTTAAACACTGAGAATAGCTTTGAATCGTCAGTTGACCAATCCAGTATCATCATTCCCATACTCCCACAAACATCTCCCATGCTTTTTTTCCCCTGTATTTCATGCCCAGGTTTACCATTGGACTCTCACATTCAGATGATCTACAATACTTTAATTTCTTCTTGGTTTGAGACAGCTTCTCTCTTGTCCTATTCAGAACGTATGTTTTTTTCCAAATTATCCCCAGTATGTCAGATATTTATATTGTCATCCACAAAAGAAGGGGAGGGGGAATTAAACCAAAAGCTTCTAGACTTGCTGAGGTTTTTATGTTTGCATCATTACTCTACAACTGCATGCAACTCTTGTCAAAAGCTTTCTGAACAATCTTTTCATATGTGAAGAAATGCATTACACAGCATTACTATCTTTAAATAAGTTTCAAAAAGCAGCTCTTTTAGCAAGAATATTAAATAGACAAGTCTTAAATGTCTATAGATTGAGAGATAAGCCTTTATATTGCTCCAGAAGTAAAAACCAAAGCTCAGTAATTTAAACCCTCTACATTGCTGCATTTCTAGTGCATTACTGCTCTTTAAAACTTTTATCTTTAAATAGTTGCACTGAAATGCAGCATTTTTCAAGCACTTACTGTTACAAATTAACATGAACTAAAACTAGATGAGCCCATTCTTCCCCCGAATTCATTGATTCCTAAGTGGCAGATAAGCCTTTTGCACATATTCTTTCACAGGTATACTTTAAAGATTTGCAGTAGGTAAAGCAAACTCTATCAAATACAAATTGCACTCTCCATGAAGATTAACTTATCCTGGGACACAGTTCATCAGATGTGCAATTGAGGTCAGTAAGAAAACAAAGCTTATTAAAAACTAACACCACAACTGAATAATACTGTAAGCAAATACTTATTACCCCCTCATAAGTAGCGTTTCATATTAAGGTCAACTTAAAAGGAAACAGCAAAACTCTATCATGCTTCTGAAGATAGATCCCTTATGAAATCAGATTTATTTTGCATTAATTCTATCCTCATATAAAGCAAAAAATACACCCCTCACAAAAAAACAGTTTACTTTCTGATGACTCCTGAGAAGAGATGGAACCAGGTATTGAAGAATTAAGATGGAGAATAGACAAATATGACTGTTTATTGGACAGCAATGGATTTTGAGTTTGTATCTAGAAAGGACATACAGTGAAATAATTTTTCAATTTAGCAGTACAACGTGCTTAAAATCAATCAATATTTTAAGAGATTGCAATTACCTGCAAAGTTCTCCTTTTCCTCATCTGAAAGCAACTGCTTTTTTTGTGAATTAAAGTTTTGTAGAGCAGTTTCTAACATTTCCAGTGGAACAGCAGAGCACTCCACAGCTTTCTGAAGGAGCTGTTTACACTTCTTCACATTTCCTAAGTAATAAAGAACACAACGTTAGAGATAAAGCAAATAAAAACAATTGCACTGTGGCAACATGGTCTTTACAGACTTTTTTCTTTGGAAGACATAATTATGTTTATGGTGTCATATTAGTTTTCCATCATTCTCTGAAGCCATTGTTTTGTCTGCACATTACTCCTTAGATTTCCACTTTTGGAACACTGCCTAGAAGTACTTGCAAATAAATTACATAAGCCAGTTTTTTTTCCACAAGTAATTGAGCCTCAAAATATGATTTATGACTTCATAACTGCATTCTCAGTTTTCCTCAGCATTAGAACCATAAGAAAACAGAACACAAAAGCTAAAATCAGTCGGGCTTTTTCTCTGCAGCATAAGAGGTTTATGGACTTGCACTTAACTGACCAGATATAAAATTATGTGCATTATAAAATATCTTTAATGAGCTTAAGAATCAAGGTTAAAAACAGCAGTTGAGTCAAACATCATAAATCCAGAATGCACTACAATTAAGAAAAGATGAAAAGGGATGATGAGTTTGCTTTTTAGTTCTGATCTTCCGTGATTCTTTATTTTAATTAGTTTTACACATTACTACTTGCCATAAGCTGAAATAGAAGAGAACAGATGGGCTATATTTTACCAAAGGACACGCTAAAGCATTCGGTTCATGTGTATGAGCATATATACACGTAGCTACAAAAAAAGTATCAGACATGAATAAAGAAATAAATGCATTGGGACCAAAATCTTCCCCTTGGCTTTTGTTCAGAAAGCATCAGGACAAAATGATGCAGTGTTGTTACAGCTGTTAATATACAGCTGTACCTTGAAGTTCTTGATGTCTTATTCCCCATTTGCAGAGCAACAAAATATAAAGTACTTCAACTGTACAGACGTAGCACCTGTAAGAATAAGTTTTTATTATGCTCTAACAGAGCTCCATGTCTCTAGCATTCAAAACTTCACCGATAACTGAAGGTGAACGTCAATGTTGCCTGCAGTTAAGACTGAAGCCAGAAGGGCAGAACTTTTGCTCAAGCAAGCAAATATAAGAATAATCTGTAGCACTGACATGGAAACAAGTAAACGTTAAAATAAAATTGGCTATGACTTCATTTAGGTCTATTTTGTGCATAGTCACAATGACTGTTTTTTAAACCCCTTGATCAAATATCATTTTTCTCCCAAATCCTTAGCAAGTGAATAGGGCTTTTTGCAGAGGGGATGTTTTTTGCTGGTATGTTGGGATTGTTTGTTTGCAAACCCTAATCAGCATTCTACCCATGGTTATAATAATTAACTATGTAGTTCATTAAGATGACATGATATTCACAATGAGAATAGTTTATCTCTGCATTAAGCATCACATCAAATAACTAAGAACATGAGAAAGACACCTACATTTAAAAAAATCATTCTAAAGTCCTTATTAGATGGAAAACAAAGGCAAAGAAGCAAAGCCAGAGGTGTCTTATGAGTCTGCCAGTGTACTTCACAAAGAAGCCTGGATGATCTACACTTAAGCAATACACTTCATAGACCCAAAAAAAGAGTTTTATTTATGGTGAGCTTTTAGAAACTCACAGTAATCTTGCTTTAAGCACCCAATCCAAGACACAAAAGGAAGAGACAGCTCCTCATCTGGCCTATTTAAACAAAAAGGGTCACTTATGTTACTCCATTTGCAAGTTATGAGCTTTCAGTTTATAAGCAAATCAATATCATGGTTAAACACTGTTTCAAAATTTTCACTTAAGCTTTCTCTCCCAATCTCACTCAAAAAAGTGAATGTATAGTTTTTCATCCTAATGCAAAAAAGAGATTCCTTTAGAATCAAATAGCAGGCTTGCCAATGCACTGCTGAAATGACCTTGTTGAAGAGGTACCAGAGCACGACAATCTTCCCCTTCCCTTTGGTCCTAACTGGACAAGCTCACTGAACAGCAACAGCACTCTATGTAGTATGCACATGGTACCCCAATCCTGTCTGAAGCACCAAGCAGGGAGATTACCAAATGTCACATCAACCTGATCAAAGGCAACAGATACAAATCAGAAACCACACAAGAGATAAGAAAGCCAAACTGTTAATTCCTTTAGGATTAGGATTTCATTTCATGTTGACTGCTGTCAAAGTAAAAAGAAAAAAACACAATTGCATGAGCATATCCCTTAACTGTGGGGTTACTAAGTTCATGAGTGATTGTGACAGAAGGATGATATTTAGTTATTAGTAATCGCTTGTAACATTTCTACATTTTAATTAAGTTATACAGTGGGTTTTACACTTGCAATGAGTACTTACCAGTATCTTTACTATTGCAGTACTACCAGTTTATCACCTTAATTAACCAATAATTTGTCTTGTGAACACTGTATGTAATCAGTTTAACTACTGTTTATAAAGCTCAAAATAACAAGCAATACCAGAACATGGTTGGTCATATAACTGACTAATCTGAAAAAATATAGAATTTGAAATCAGAGATTTAAGATTTGTCCTCTCCTCCCAGCTTTGTGGAAAATAAATACTCAATATTCTTCCCCAATTATTTTGTGGCAAGCGTTTTCTGAGGAAAAATTCCATGGCCTCTCCTGTCCCATTACAAATGGGACACTGGAATTAAAAAAACAAATACAGAAATTAGTATTTACTCATTGGTTTAAATGAAATGGTTCAATTTATTGGACATAATTCAAATATCTAAGTTGTATCCTAAAATGTAGTAGAACAAAGGAATGCTGAAGTCTACTCTCCACAGACAGTAGTCCTGTGTAAACAAAGGCAAGCATGGAGTATCTAGTAAGGTGTGTTCAGAATCCAGAGTGTAGATTTTTATCTATTATAGTAAATTCAGTGGAGAATTTCTCATATTCAGCAGTATACACCAGCTCCCATTATGTCGACAAAAGCCATAAAAGAAACCACAAAAAAAATTTAACATGTATCCACCAAGGCTTCTTCTTTCAAACACAAGTTTTAATTAAATGCCTGTGGCCCAGTTCACCTGTACAAGGAAGATAAATTAAGACCAATCCACAAAGGCAAGTTAGTTTGTATGTAGTGCAGTTCTGCTGCCAAGTACACAGGTCACCCCCCCCCCCAGTACAGAAAATGAGAAAGCAAAATAAGTCAACATGAACTTTGTGGACGAGTGGCCCAAAGGATGAGGGATATGTTATTCTAAACATATTTAAGGCATAATTTAGTCTAAAATGGTTTAGTCTTCAGTCATCTAGAAACTGAAGAGGTGTAAATCCTGAAACCATCTAAAACATCAAGATTTTTTCCTGAGTTTCCTGAGTTGGCCAGCAATGAAGCTTTCACCAGTCATTCACTCACTCCTCACCCCAAAAAGGTAGGGGAGAGCTAGAAGAGCAAAAGCAGAAAAAAAAAGACAACTCATAGGTTAAGATGGTGCCTAATTAAAAAAAGAAAAAGCAGGGAATAAGACCAATAAACAAGTCACACAAAGCAATCCCCACATCCTGCCAGCAGACTGGTGTCCTGCCAGTTTTCAAGCAACTACCATGAAAAGGCTACCCCCAGTTTTTATTGTTGAACATTATATTATCTTCCATAGTTGATTCGAACTTGCTGAAGGAATGTTCTGTCCCTTTGCTCACTTAGCACACTCAGCATGGTCAGAAGCAGAGTGAGGAAAAAAAAGCCTTGAGACTGGGCAAATGACATTCAACAGCAGCTAAAACATTGGTGTTTTGTCAGCATTGTTAAGAAAAATACACAAACCTAAAAACCTAGCAGTTATGAAGGAAAACCTCTACTCAAGCCAGATCCAGTATACCCAGCAACAGCATAAACTTTTTTCAAGAAATCTGCTCTCAGTGCAACTAGTCCTACTGGAATCAGACAGTTCAAATATTAGATTCATATCATAAAATCATAGGACTGAATTGAAAAGGACCACAATGATCATCTAGTTTCAACCCCCCTGCCATGGGCAGGTATGCCAACCACTAGACCAGGCTGCCCAGCCTAGCCTTGAATGCATCCAGGGACAGGGCATCCGCAACCTTCATTATTTTTTCATTTTTTTCATCCATTAGTCTTCCTTTTTTTTTTTTTAGAAATGTTATCACTGTCTCATCAAAATGGCTTGCCTAAAACACTGCAGTAAACTTGACAGAGTACCATTCTATTTTAAACACTGACAAAACTATCTCCTGCTCCCTGACTTGTTGGGAATATGACTTTGATTACACTGTGAATGAAGTTAGCTTACTACTAATATTAAGCAACAGAAGATATCTTTCATCTCCACTGTCCCAATACCAACTTTCAACAGCAAAACAGGAAACAAAAGCGGTCATGCTACTTAAAAACTTGAGCAACAGGAAAACTTAAATCAACCAGATTGCATTTACAGTTCACTGTTGTTATTTTAAGCAAAATACAAAGATCTACAGTTGCTTTTTGGACGAAGATGGTCTTTCTCACAAGTTGGAAGTATCTAAAGGAATATTATCACCTAGATTAGTTGATCATCATCATTTTTCACACCACTGGGAGCCTCACTTAGATTTGTCAATATAGTCAAAGCTTTAAAATAGCCAATGAAAAGCTAATTATCACCTTGTTTATCTTTCACCTAGTAATATCTGCGTATAATGGTATCAGAAATGAAGACACTTCAAATTTCAATCAAAAGAAGATCCAGTTGTTTCATTTTCTGACAATACCTATCAGTTTCCTTGCAAAATGTAACAGCTGAGGTTTAAAAGACAACCTAGAACAACAAAAGACAAAAAACACCTTTTTCTACACACCTTGTGATAGCTCAAACTGTGCAAAAGCCACATGCACAAAAGCAAATTTCTTGCAGTTCAGTCTGGCCAGATGAAATTGGTCTCGTGCCTCCTCTGGATCTTGAAGACTGTAAAGACAGCATATCACTAATTACAGAGCATACATTCAAACACATACTAACATCCCACATTCTTTTTCTCAGAATCATTAATGAATCGTTCATGAAGTACATATAAGCAAAGAGTCTTTAAAAGATATCTAGTAATTGAAACAAATTAAACTGACCCTTTCCTAACAGAAAAGTGTGCTCAAATGTGAAAGAAGACTGGGTGCTCATTTTGAGGAATAGCATTAATAGTAATAAAGAACATATAGCTGTTTTCACCCCAGAGTACTCATCAACACCTTCCAAGCTGCATGCTGACACCAGAGAAAGATCCCCATTATCTACTACATCCACTTCTACACTAAGGAGGCTGCAAAATGGGATGGAGGGGTAAGGGAGGAAAACTGAGAGCAATTACTACATTAAAGACATTTGATTTTGAATCTGTGGGGAGAAAAACTTCAGGAAGTTTGTGTGGAACAAAAAAAAAAAGCATCATAAATCTTGAAAAAACTCAAAAAACAAGTGACCGTCAAAAAAGAGCACTATCTTTCCATACCTTTAAAAATAGAAAGTATTTCTGATATATGTTTTACTCCAACACTTAAGCAGAAACTACTTCTGTCTTCAAGATGCTGTGTATTCACAGCAGGACGTTATTCACTCCTGATTGTTTACCAGCAACAGATTCAACCAATAACTAAAACCACACAATGGAACACCAATGCAACAAAACCCCTGGAGATGACATTACAGAAAAAGAAGTAGACTAAATCATACTGCAAGACCAAACACCTGCTAGAGTTGTAATAACAGGGTTATAATGAACAAAGAGATAATAGCTACACGCACTGAGACGACTTCTACTGTTAAAGATTACTGCCACATTGAAATGCAGCTCTTCAAAAATATACTTTCACAGTACTTACAGTGATATTAGAACTTAAAAATTATAATCTTGCCCTAAAATAGGTCTGAAAATACCTGAATAATCAGTTTCACACTAATCAAAGCAGCAAACTACAAACAGAACTGGCTTCATAAGTTGTAAAAGTATAGAATATTTTAAAGACATTCTTCCAACCCTAAAGGAGTATTTAATATAGCTGTGATGTGCCTTTCAGAGTAAGGCAGAAGAAAGAACAGACAATGGGAGACCACTGGAGTTTGGCTGGATAAATTCAATAACAGCAAGCTGTCTATCACACAGCCACAACAGAACACTTACAGGAGTCAACAAAGAAATAATCCTGAACTTAGAAAATATACAGTTTAACCTTTGTTAAACTATAATCTTTGTTGAAGTTTTATCTCAGATTTCCTTCATATAACTTCTGAGCTACAGTGTAAATCTGAAATTAGGAAGAGGTGTCTCACACTGCTTTCCCCCATGAACTTCACATATATTGTCTAGAAGGAGCACCAACATCTCTACATCAAATTACTCTGAAGAATCACTTTTCATTAGCAAATACAACAAATGCAAGCACCATAGAGTACCCAAAGCTGCTCAATTTCAAGGAGCTGCTAAGAACACACCACACTAATTTATCACTATGAAAATCCAGAAGCCATTGATGAGATTTCTTGTATTGAAAATTGAAAATTTGTACTTACGCTTTAAGCTCCGCAAATCTCACAAGGATGCGAGCATAGTTCTCATCTTCACTATGCTTTTCTGCAGGTAACGCAGTTACCGCTTGACTGTAGCGACCAATGAGTCTATTCAGTATACTAAGGTCCATCTGAGGAATACCCTTTTTCTCCAGCCGAAGCAAAAAACACAGCCAATCTTCTGGATTATTTGTCGTCATCATTATTCGATTAACAGTTCCAGAGTTATCTGACAGAAAAATAACACAGCAGAAAAAAGCGTAGCCAACATAAAAAGAAGAAAAAAGTTTTCATGCAATACTAGCATTATGGGGTTTTTGTTTTGTTTCTCCCCCTCCATCAATTTATTTTAAAAAGGAAATGAAGTGTACCTCATGGTCACTAATACTGAAGAGACATTACACTTTAAAACCTTTTGGTTAATAGTTCTTTCTTCCTTTAGTTGCATAACTGAGAGAAATTACAAACACATACCTGTTGTATCAGCTGATATTTTAGTACAGTTCAGTTCATCTGTAATATTGTCTTCATTTTTGTATTTGTTTTTCAAGTCTCTAACTCTACTCATGATTGAAGCAATTCGTGGCAATCCTCTTTCACTTAGATCCTCCTCCTCCTCCATCTGCAGAGGGAAGGTAAAACCGGGAAGTTACTGAAGAGCCCAGTTGCAACTGGCATTAACTGGAATTAACACAGGAAATCCCCTCACTTATATTTTGCAAATCGAGACTCACACATTAAATAATTATTCTAATTAGACTTGGTTAATTTAGTCACACAAGTAAACTTAATAAAAATCAACTTGAATGCACAAAAGCAATCAGTACTCTTCACTGATCTGCCCAGTTGTTAGTCCATGCATCACAGCTGCCCTTTCCAATAAAGTGCCTTAACTGTCCAAAGGAAGAAGTGGAGAAGTAGTACCTGAACATATAGGATTCTTTTATTAACTTGCAACCTAAATCCACAGTTCTGCATCGCTAAGAAAAATTTCCGCTTCTATCCGCACATTCTGCCACACCTCTCAAACAAACAGTAATAGAACAAGGACTTGTCAGACCTCATGGTGACCTGACTCAGAGATAAACTCCAGAAAAAAGTAATCCCACATCCCACATTAAAAACAGAGATAGAATTTATAATATATATATTTTTATATCATTCATTATTATCTTGGTGTTTTTCCTTAATTGTCTCATCACATGGAAAAGAAAAAGGAAAGGAAGAAAGGAGAGACTTGCATTTGATGACACCTGTATGGATGGGTTAGGCTACACCTTATATACCTCAATCCTATTACAACTCCACCAAGTGTAAACTTTTTTTTTTTTTAAACACAGAAAGTTTGATACTCTGAACTAGAGAAAAATGAGAATTGTTGAAGTTTCAATTTCCATCAGACATAACTTACAGTAGAAGCAGTAACCATCTGTAGTTATAACTCATCTTTTGGCCTTATTTCTTGCCTCCACAGGCAGGATATCCAAATTGGAGGACTGTGGATTTGAAGGGTGAACCACTCAATGGAAAAGAAACTGGTTGAAAGGCCACAGACAGAGGGTGGTCATCAATGGCTTTATGTCCAGGTGGAGGCCGGTAATGAGCAGCATCCCTGAGGGATCTGTCTTGGGACCGGTGCTCTTTAACATCTTTATCAATGACATCGATGACAGAATCAAGTGCACCCTCAGCAAGTTTGCTGACGACACCAAGCTGAGTGGTGCGGTCAACACAGTTGAAGGACGGGATGCCATTCAGAGGGACCTCGAGAGGCTAGAAAGGTGGGCCCAGGTGACCTGATGAGGTTCAACACGGCAAAGTGCAGAGTTTTGCACCTGGGCTGGAGGAATCCCAGGCATCCATATGGACTGGAAGGAGCGGTCCTTGAGAGCAGCCCTGTGGACAAGGACCTGGGGGTCTTGATAGATGAAATACTTAATATGAGCCAGCAGTGTGCCCTTGTGGCTCCGAAGGCAAATGGTATCCTGGGCTCCATCAAAAGAGGGGTGGCCAGCAGGGACAGGGAGGTGATTATGCCCCTCTACTCTGCTCTTGTGAGGCCCCATCTGGAATACTGCGTCCAAGTGTGGAGCCCCCCAGTACAAAAAAGACAGAGCTGTTGGAGAGGATCCAGAGGAGGGCCACAAAGATGATCAGGGGACTGCAGCACCTCCCCTACAAAGAGGGGCTGAGGGAGCTGGGCTTGTTCAGCCTGGAGAAAAGGCGGCTGCAGGGTGACCTCATTGCAGCCTTTCAGTACCTAAAGGGAGTCTACAAACAGGAGGGGAATCAACTCTTTGAAAGGGTAGATAACTGCAGGACAAGGGGAAATGGTTTTAAGTTGAGGGAGGTGAGATTTAGGTTGGATGTCAGGGGGAAGTTCTTTACTATGAGAGTGGTGAGATGCTGGAAGAGGCTGCCCAGAGAGGTTGCGGATGCCCCATCCCTGGACGTGTTCAAGGCCAGGTTGGATGGGGCCCTGGTCTAGTATTAAATGGGGAGGTTGGTGGCCATTGTGGCAGAGGGGTTGTAGATTCATGATCCTTGAGGTCCCTGCCAAACCTGGCCATACTGTGATTACGTGATTTTTTTTACTTAATACATTACAGGTATACAGGTGGGTGGTGAGACACTCAAAAATATCTGAGTATTTGTGTTGGTTATGCCTCAATCCTAACAAAATTCTTCTTTAAAGTAACACTCAATTAAAAGACATGCAGATTTATTTATATCACTGAACTTCTAAACCAAATGCTTTGAAACATTTCCCCATTTTAGTCCACATTAAGTTTTCCTGCTGCAAAGTTTTGCATCCTAGGCCTCACTTCAAAAGAATTCTAAGACATTACACAAATAGTGAATGTAGCGAATATAGGTGAACCCGAAAATAAAATGCAACAAATTACTATATTGTACTGCTAGTAATAAATATTACAGAATGCTTGCATTTAGATATATTAAGATCTATTTTAGATTAATTACAGAGAAACAACAGAATGGAACACAAGAAGTTCATCTATCCACTTCCAATCCCACTTACTAAAAGATAAGCCTTTCATTCTCTTTCAGTAGTCTCAAAATTAATTTTTAGAGCGGTTATCATCCGAAGTTCATACTTCTTTGAAAGCAGCAGACTCAGCTCTTCCCAGAGACCATCAACCAGAAAGTTCGTCATGCTTACAGAACTTCTTTATACAGCAGAAGCTGCTGTAACTTATGTCCTTCCTGCACTAGAAATAGCTATCAAGAATGTAAAGCACACTCCAATCTACATAAAAAGGTTATTTTAGAAACATTATGAACCTACTATGTAAAGCCCAAGATTTACCCTGACAAAGTGTACTAAGCGCTAAAGGCATTCATCTTATCGTAGAACAGCGAAAGGTCCACTAAGTTCTGCAAATGATTCCTTCCTTTCTTAAGAAAAATAAGTACTTTCAGTGGTATTAAGCAGAAGTAAACATAACCCCCAGAGGTGTAATCAAGAACTACACAGAAAGGACTATGAAAGCTAGAGACAACATATCAATCAGCACTATCTGAAAAACAATTTTTCAGTGAGATGAGACTAGAACTTCCCCCCCATTTCTCTTCAGAACACGAGTACATTTAATAAAAATTTATTTTAAAAAAGAAAAGTACTTCAACACACATTTCTCCCCAAAGTACATAGAGGAGAATCATCTTCAGTAGTTTCGAGACAGTCTCTATAAACAATCCCATCTTTCAGAAATCACATTGCTAAAAATGACAGAGGTGATTATGAAGCAAAGGCTATTTACATGCCATTCCAAACATGATACTTAATTACCTGACAGGAATAAGATAATTTCCTTATTGACAAGATTTTGGTGCCTGTTGCAGTTTTGCCCCAAATTAATACCTAAATTTTCACTCCAGATCTCCCATTTACAGTTGAGAACAGTCTTAAAGATCAGTCCTTGAGCTGTACCCATTAAGAATATGGATGAAGTCAATTTCCTGAAGCTAAGCCCTAAGCAACTTTAAACAAGCAAGAACATAAAAAGAAATTTATGTCATATGTTCCAGTACTACAATTTTTCATTAGAACTATAGTTGTTAATGATTCCCAGACAGAATTTTTTTAAACACTATTTCTGTTTTCCTTGTCCACACTAAGGTTTTCTTTTTCTAATGACAGGCTGTCATTAGTAGCAGACAAAAAAAACAGTAATTTTCTACATAAATCTGACCATAGGTCAGTTGCCAAACTTACATTTCTGGTACGTAGCTTCTTAACTGACAAAGGTTCAGTATGTGCAATATGGAGAAAACTTCTGAAGTTGAAGGGTCAGATTACTTCAGATGATCCCAAGAATCCAGCAATAGCAAGAAATGAAGTCTTTCATCCTGAAGAAGTTCCTGAATATGAAAAAATGAATTATTAGATGTTCAGAAGTACACAGGTATCGATATATACTGTAAGCTTCCTGCATACTCATACCATCACAAAAACTGACTTTCATTAAAGCAAACCAATATAACTACTCCTAATTACTAACAATACTAACCAGCACCAAAAAAACCCTCAAGAATTACTTGTGGACTACATGAAAACACTTCCAGAAACATCTGCTAGGTATGAAATGTATAGATGAAAAATACCTTGAGAGCATAATCACCTGTGTATTGTCATGAGTCACAACTACTCTTTCACTCATGCCAAAGTCCAGTCACAAGCAAGTATTGAGAGTATCACAATGGTTAAACCTGCTACAAGATTACTTTCAAAAAAAAGTATTTGCCATGAATTTGTGAAGCATCTTCAAAATTTGACAAGACAGTGAAGAGTTATAACATCAACATGCAATTATATGTACATTCAATTGTAAAAGAATGAAGTTGCCACAGCTGTTAGACATAGGCTCCCATGTGCCTTATTGATAATAAAGAGAATAATAGCAATCAGACTTGGAATGATGGATTTGCAATGTCATGCAGTCATGTCATAAACAAGTCAAGATGCATTTTTTCCTCAGATGGAAACTTTGAGAACATATGAAATTTTTCTGTTGTTGATCAATAATTAAAAAAGACATACTCTTCCTGCTCCTGGAATCTACTGAAATACATCTGCTTTCCCAAGGAGGTACAGAAGAAAACCAAAATTTTAGCAAGTGCCCAAGAGCTACCTGGCACTTTTCCTATAAAAAAGGAAATCAATCAGTTCACTAAAAGACACTTACGCCACCCCATTACCTAGATTTTCCTTACGCTCCCAGACGACTGTGATGAGAGCTATTATATAAACACATGTCTAGCTGTGTTCCAATGGCCCAATTAAAATTTCTACAAAGATACTACACAGTGAATAACAAAGTTAATTTTTCTCTTCTGCACAAAAGATTTGCCATCAATATCACCAAATCAGGAACTTCTTTGTTGTTTTCCTGGCACTTTACCACTTTCCACCTTATGTTTAAGCTATCTTGCTCTCCCTACAGGCAGAAAAATTACACACAAACAAGAATCATAGAACAGCCCAGGTTGGAAGGGACCTCAAGGACCACAAATCTCCAACCCCCCTGCCACATGCAGGGCCACCAACCTCCCCATTTAATACTAGATCAGGGCTGCCCAGGGCCCCATCCAACCTGGCCTTGAACACCTCCAGGGATGGGGCATCCACAACCTCTCTGGGCAGCCTGTTCCAGCACTTCACCACTCTCTCCGTAAAGAATTTCTCCTGATGTCCAACCTACATCTTCCCTCCCTCAACTTAAAACCATTTCCCCTCATCCTGCAGTTATCAACTGCAGAGTTGATTCCCCTCCTGTTTGTAGACTCCCTTTAGGTACTGAAAGGCTGCAATGAGGTCACCCTGCAGCCTTCTCCAGGCTGAACAAGCCCAGCTCCCTTAGGCTGTCTTCATAGGGGAGAAGCTCCAGTCCTTGCAGGTAGAGAAGGTAAAACACAACCTTCATCTCCTACAGCATTTGCATTATTTTTTTCCATGTACTCTCTTTAATATTTCAAATTTGCTCACTGCTCAAGCACATGCTTGTTGGTAGGACAGAAAACTGTGGCCATTGCAGGAAGCAGAGCAATGCTATACCATAATCCTTTACGAGTGCAGTTATATCAACATTGCTTAAACACAACAGTAATAATATAGATCTTTCATGAACATTAGAATCTGTTATGTAAGTAAATAAAAGTCCCTTCCCTCAAGACTTTACCATTTGCATTCAAGGCAAAGAACACAAGCATGTACCAACATGTGGCCAATCATCAGAAATGCTTGGCATTCTGTCATTTATCCACTTAGTCCACAGATACTGCAGCAGAAACCAGTCTATTACAACTTTAAAGGAACAGACAAGTTTATAAATTACTGAGTTTTTTAAACAAACAAAAGTAATGAAAGCAGAAAGCTTGCTTAATTAAAAAAAGGTTTAAGTCAGAAGAACAAATTGCAGTGATAGGAATACAAAAGAAATTCTGTAACTTTTGTTAGCCTGGACACATTTTAAAAGATGTTCTTTCTAGAAAGCAGGTAACTGCTTGTTACAGAACCTGTTATCCAACAAGTTGCATTAACCTTACAAATCCTCCCCAGCTTCAGTTCCCTTCATAACCCACATGATACCCTGATTACAAGAACTATTACAAGATTTTGTAAGCTATCCAACTAGATAAACCCAATAACTTGCTTCTACCCTATTCCCAAGTGTGGCCACCAAGTCTCTCCTTTACCTAGCCACTATCTTCCCCAAAATAGAATTATAGATTCATTAAGGTTGGAAGAGACCACCAAGATAATCTATTTAGTCCAACCATCAATACATCACCACCATGCCAACTAAACCACATACCTCAGTGTCACATCCTACCCTTCTCTTGAACATCTCCAGGGATGGTGACTCCACTTCATTAAACAGCCTGCTCCAATGCTCTACTACTCTGAGAAGTATTTCCTAATATCCAACCTGAACCTCCCTTGGCACTGCTTAAGCCCCTTACCTCCTGTCCTATTGTTACTCATATGGGAGAAGAGGCTGACCTCCTCCTCACCACAACCTCCCCTCACTTAATTGTAGAGAGCAATAGGGTCTCCCCTGAGCTTCCTCTTCTCCAAACTAAACAATCCCAGCTCCCTCAGCTGCTCCCCAAAAAACCTGTGTTCTAAACCCCTCACCAGCTTTATTGCTCTTTCTTTAGGCACATTCCAGACACTCAGTGTCTTTCTTGTAGTGAGGGGTCCAAAATTGAATGCAGCACTCAAGATGAGGCCTCACCAGCAGAAGCACAGTGAAACACAGTAACTAAGCTTCTCCACAGATGTAAGAGAATGTATGTACGTATATAATTGTTTGCATTCACCTCTAAACACTAAAACCTAAATCATAATTTCTTGAAAGAAAAACTCAACCTCCAGGAAAATCAGCACTCAAAGAAAGAATTAGCAACATTAACTCCAAGTAGGAAACACAGAATTTGTTGGCTACAAAACACAAAAAGATTCAGGAAGATACAGGACAGTGCTAGTCAGGAAAAGGCTCAGCACCAGTGATGCAGGTGAGCTGCTAGGGCACAACCAACCTGCAACGTGCACGGTGCGTGAGAGCTCCCAACAGGCAGGGGAGAACCGAGCAGCAACAAAGGCACCGAGGCAGAGCTTTCGGTTCTAAAGTCTCAAGGATGCAGCTTAGCAGCAGCCGGAAACCCTGGCACAAGCCGGGATAGTGCTTCAGGAGGAAGAGCCGTGGCGTTCTCACCTGCACCAGCCAGAGCTGAACTGAGCACACACCAAGATCCGTCTCTTTTTCCCATCCTAGCCCACAGGCCCCTGCACGTTCGCCCAACTACCGGCGCAGACCGCTACAATGCTCCTAGGAGGCCGCGGGGCATCCCCGCCCAGCTCTACCCTCGGGCCTCCCCGCTGCCGCCCGCACGGACCCCGCTCCCCGAGCCCACAGGGCAGCACTCGCCTCCTACCCGCGGCAAGGAGCCGAGGGCGGAGCCGGCGGGAAGCCAGCACGGCTGCAGGCGGCCCAAGGCCCACAGCCTGCGCCGCTCGGGTACCCGGAACCCCACGGTCGTTAACACCACCCCAGGCTCCACACTCACCGCGTCTCCGCGCTCACCGCCGCCCGTCCGAACCGCGAGCAGGCCGCGCTCGGGGCGGACTAAACTAGGCCGCGTACCTCTCCCAGTTTGAAAATCCCCCCCCACCCAAAGCCAGCGCTGATTGGCCGAGAGAGTAAAAAAAAACAAAAAAACATCGCGAACCCGCCTTCCTATTGGAGGAGAGGCATGGCGGTACCGCCCCCACAGCAGTCACGGGTCCTCACCGGCTTCTCTATTGGTATCTCATGAAGGAGGGGCGGGAGGTTATGCGCAGGCGCAATAAGGGAGCGGGATCGCCGTGGGGCCGTTACCCGCCCCGGCAGTGTTTCCCTGATAGCGTATGTATATATATATATATATATATATATATATATATATATATATATATATACACACACACACACACACACATATACACATACACACATATTTATATGTATATTCATATGTATGTTTATATTAATATATATATATTTAGTTAAATTTAATAACTTGCTACTTAACGTTAGCTTTCCTCAGAGAACACGTGCGATGTTGATAATATAATACGTAAACAAGGTTTTAGTTGGAATTAAACTTAGTCATCTTGTACTCATCTAAAACACAAGCATCTTGTCTTACACAGCAACACAAGTTCATTTGGCACTGAAAGCAAAGAGACATTTAAAAGAGAAATTAAGTCCAGGCACCTCTTTTAGAATGTACTGGATCATCCTATGGGCATGTCTGTTTTTCTCCAAGTACTGAGAATCACAGAATCACAGAATGGCCTGGGTTGAAAAGGACCACAGTGATCATTGAGTTCCAACCCCCTGCTATGTGCAGGGTCGCCAGACCAGGCTGCCCAGAGCCACATCCAGCCTGGCCTTGAATGCCTGCAGGGATGGGGCATCCACAACCTCCTTGGGCAACCTGTTCCAGTGCATCACCACCCTCTGTGTGCAAAGCTTCCACTACATTACTCGTTGTATTTATACATCTCTGATGGATTTAGAGATGGTGTGGTTGTCTTGGAGCTCTAATATTGCACTAAAATCGGAACCTTGTGACAATGAAAGGCACAACATAAGTCACACGAGTCCAGTCTTGATCTGTTTTTACTCAAGGTCATAGTATTCTATTAGCAGGAGTTCTGATTGGTTCTTAAGAAGATGAGAGTTGCGTCATTCTAGGGCAGGTATTTGAGTTCTGTAGAACTTAGAATGCTTTGTAGAAAGAATCTTAGCAAAGCTGAAGCGAATATTAGAATGAAGATGTGTTGACCTCTGGGAGTGGGGGAAAATATGTCAAAGATAGGAGATGATCAAAGAAAGAAAGATTGTAAGGCTGTAATATCAGTAGAAAAAAATATAAAGAAGCTTTCATATAGTACCCTGCAGTGAATTATAAAATGTGTGATGTTTGGATTGCTGGCAGAACCATTACTTAACTACTTATTTATGCTTGTTATTCATTTTAAAATCATAGATGTATTGGGAATTTAAGAAGTATACCAATTGAAGTCTACACCTAAAGGTGATTCCTGTTTGAATGACAGAAGTGACATGATAATCAGAAAAACAAGGATGTGGTGAAAAAAAAAAAGGCTGACAAAAGAAAAGAGGTCAGTTTTTTGTAAAGACTTGCACCAGGTGAATCCTATTTCATTATTGTTAATAATTGATCATATGGTAAGATTTTGGATTAGTTTGTATGTCCCTATTGCAAATCCAGGTGTGACAAATACACAAATGAATCACAAAGAATTTTTCAAATGTTAATAAAATCTTTATACCACATTATGATGTTTTCTGATATGGTTATGTGAAAAAGGTTGTCTTACAGTTGAAAATTTGCCAGTAACCAATGCAGCCTCCTGAGCAAGTATTTGGTAATCAGTGTCTCTGGTGTGAAGTGCTGATCTAAAGTTAAGAGTCATAGAATCCAATTCCAACTGAGTTTGTATGGACCTACAAGAATCATCAAGTTCAACTCCTGGCTCCACACAGGACTACCCAAAATTCAAACTCTGTGTCTGAAAAGGTTGTCCAAATGCTACTTGAACTCGAGCAGGGTTAGTGCCATGACCACTGCCCTACGCAGCCTGTTCCAGGGCCTGAACACCCTCTGATGAGGAACCTGTCTCAAATATTCAACCTGATGGTAGAGTTGGTAGCTTATTATTTACAGCTAATGACAGACTTTCAGTGTAACTGATTTGGTTAGATGTGCAGAGAGAACTCTGATGAGTATTTGTTTAATGAGAGTCTTTATTTATAGAGAGCATGCAAACCAATCCACTGCATTGCTATAACGTACATATGTCCACAAGAAGAGGCAAACAAACATTCTAGATGGTGGAGCTGACTAAACAACTGAGAAGCTGTTCTGGAATTAAGTAGTTTCTTAACAAAAAACTAAGATTTTTAGCAGCAAGAGTAACAACCAGGTGTCTAATATTCGCGTCCTAACTGTTATATCTCTGTGACATACTACTTCAAACTTTCTGTGTAATTTATTGGGTTTGTTTGTTTTAATAATGAAGAGGAAGAGAGAATGTATGTAAAGTCAGTAAAATGTGCAGAAATACCAATTTAGAAATGGATTCAATCACCAGTTCCCTGGAAGGAAGTCTTAGAATTTTTTACACTGTTCATTTCAGAAGAATACTTCAGGGACTGGTTCTAACTGTACCATATTTTGAGTAGTATATGTTTACAGGGAAATTATGTAAGAAATAAAAAATACTTCACAGATATTTGAAGGGGAATATTTTGAAAGGGAACCTTCTGTGAAGAGTAGTCCTACATGTATGTAGCTGTGTTAGAGATAAGACTACATGTGAGATCTCTTAGGTAATGGTACCATACAAGCAGATTTGAATACAGACTTATCAAAACTGGACACAATGGAGAAAAAGAAATTAGAGGGGGGTTCTGTATTTGGGAGGTGACTGTAGCAGAGAAAAAGGAGCCACAAGAGTGGACAAAAAGAAAGCTGAGAAAAGATCTGGAAGAGATCTGGTATGAAACAGTGGATCTGGTTTGGAAAAGATCTGGAATGAAACGCATTCATTCTGCTTTTGGGCATCTCCAAGAGAATTCTTATAGTAAGATGTTATATTTAAGCATAACTTCTTCAGATCAATATTCAGGGCTACTACGTAAAAATTTCTAAGCTGTGCTAAGAAGAGATCAGTCTGGATAATCCAATGGTCCTTTCCACCTTGAACTGTGTGAATCCATATGTCTCAGGAGAGATATCCATGGTGTTCAAGAATTGTTCAGCATTCTTTATTGCTTGGAAAATATGGGTCTTATCTTCCAAAGTTGATTTCAGTTTTGTTTATTCAAAGCACCTGCTTCCTGGGAATCAGATAAATATTTCTGATGAGACTTCTTACACCTTATATAAGTTTTAATTTTTTGTTCTTACATTTTTTGCTCTTTATCTTTCTTTGTTCTTCTCTTTGTTTTGTTCCTTAAGTCCTGGTCAAATAATATTCTGTCAAACAAGTTAATCTGGATGTAAATGTTTGCTACTTGCCTGGAAATAGCTAGCCATTGCACAAGCAAGAGCCATGTTGAAGATGGGGTTAATTATACTGCTTTTATAGTAAATTAATTTCTGATATATCTTTACTCATTTGGTGGTGCAGTGTTTAATTGTTTGTTATTGCAATTCCAAATAACTGCTAGCATTAAGCTTTTGATTACTGTTAAGAACATAAAAACTGGAAGGGCAGTTAATTCAGTTCCTTTGAGCTATCTAAAAGACCAATAATTAGCAAAGGCTAGTGATCATAGAATCATAGAATGACCTGGATTGAAAAGGACCACAGTGATCATCGAGTTTCAACCCCCCTGCTATGTGCAGGGTCACCAACCACCAGACCAGGCTGCCCAGAGCCACATCCAGCCTGGCCTTGAATGCCTCCAGGGATGGGGCATCCACAGCCTCCTTGGGCAACCTGTTCCAGTGTGTCACCACCCTCTGTGTGAAAAACTTCCTCCTAATATCTAACCTAAACCTCCTCTGTCTCACTTTAAAACCACTCCCCCTTGTCCTGTCACTATCCACCTTCATAAACAGCCGTTCCCTCTCCTGCTCTCTTCAATTACTGGAAGGTCACAGTGAGGTCTCCCCAGTGCCTTCTCTTCTCCAAGCTAAACAATCCAAGTTCCCTCAAACTTTCCTCATAGGAGAGGTGCTCCAGCCCTCTGATCATCTTAGTGGACCTCCTCTGGACTCACTCCAAGAGTTCCATGTCTTTCTTATGCTGGGGGCCCCAGGCCTGGACGCAGTATTCCAGATGGAACCTCACAAGAGCCAAGTAGAGCGGGACAATCACCTGCTGGCCACCCCTTTTTTAATGCAGCCCAGAACACATTTGGCCTTCCAGACTGCAAGGCTCACTGGCTCATGTCCAACTTCTCATCTACCAGGATTCCCAAGTCCTTCTCTCAAGGAGATCTTCCTCCAGTTTGTATAAATACCTGGAATTGCTCCTATCCAAGTGCTCCATGTTCCCTCTGCAGCCATTGCAGGGAAGGCTGCCTAATCCTACATCTTCCCAGTCTGCAAATGCAGTAAGGGACATTCAGGATGAATATTTGTTCCTCTGTGTTGATTGTTGAGGAAATATCCACATTCTTTTTGGTCTAAGTGCAAAACTCACTCTCAATTAAATAAGGCAAAGCGAACTGTTTCTAAACTGCTTGCTTCTCCTCATCCTGTGCTCTGCTGCATTTCCTAACGTAATTTGTTACTAGCCTTCTGCCTTCATGGATATACTTACACTTTTTCACTGTGTCTTGTTTTTAAGCTAAAGGTGGAATGGCTTTAATTCAGTTTCTTACCCACTTCCAGATCTTAACTTATTCCTCTTGGAAATAAAAAGGCAGCCTGTTAATTGCAGTGATTAATTGCAAAATGTGCATTCTTATCCTGTCAATGACAGTTCATTTTCAGATGCTTTTCTATGCATTGCCATCGCATGAGAAGATCTTGAAAATATCCGAGATTTTGTTTTCAACACCTATGTAAAGCTGAGAGTTGTTATCCACAATTTATACTAGAAAACTAAGACATGGGAAGATGAGCAGTGTATCTCATGTCATACAGGATGCTAAAAAGACATTGAGACCTCAATCCCTGAGATCCTGATAACAATTCCAGCACTTTACTTTCTTGTTTGAGAATTTATTTGGTAATCATTGGCTGCAATAATCTTTGAGAAAAAGTTCATTATCACACATACCCACTTCAAACAATAATAATTATAGAGCTATTAAAATATCCACTTCTACGGGTTGTCACTAGCTACAACAAATATTAGGTGATTACTCATCTGGATATTGGATAATTATTAATCTTCCTTGGATGACTTTTCAAGTGTAGTTCTTCTACATTTTGTTCTATTGTATGTCTAATACAAAGTATGAGGCCACACAGGAAATCAATGATGATATGTGAGTTTTGGTACTTTCAGTGGGAGGATAATATCCATCTGTGCATGTCTATTTCATCAGATCCAGCTGGTGCTGTTGAGCAGCTTACTTCATATTTGACCAGACTGAGTTACAGATTCATGTGGGCTGGAAGTGACTGGAAAAGAACAAAATTGAGAAATAGGGTGAACAATTATTGTGCAGGTATTGAGCTTTGGGTCATGCTGGATCCACAGGTTCTGTTGAAAGTCTGTGTAAAAAGAACAGAAGAAAACACGTTTGTGTGTGTGTGTGTATGCATATGTTGGAAATTTTCAGAACATGGAGAACAACGTGGTAGAATTCAGCTACGTACCAGTGTTAGACTACCACATCTACAGATTGAATAGCTGTAGACACAATCACAGTTGTTAGAAGACTCCTTTAATAACTCCTTTACCACAGACAGTGAAAACAAAAATAGATACCACATATAATTTCGACCTGTCCTGAAAAAGTGATAGCAAAATCTAGATTCAGGTAACCTAAATTTTTCAATTGCTCGTAACTGAAAGAACATGGAGTGTCTTTAAATCTTTAACAAAGAATCTAGTTCATATCACACTAAATTCATACACTACTCCTACAAACCCACCAAAATTACGATATTTAATATCAGAAGAAAAAAATGGGGGAGGATAAAAAATGCAGTGGGTGGATTGGTCTTCCAGAAATCATCTGCTAGAATAAAGAGTAGACCAAGAGAGTTAGGAGGGCTGTGTGGATGAAAGCACAGCAAGGCTTTTTGAAAAGCACCAAGATGATACAAATAATGTCCAACAAACTGAAACAGGATCAGGCCTTCAGATACTGTAAATCCAGCAGATCAGAACACTTCCTCTGGCCCTCAGAAGTAAGGACCTGCCCATATCTACGCCACATGTGACTTGCCAACTGCCTCTTTTCCCAGCATCCCTCAACAATTTTATAAAAACCAAGCTGATGAAAAACTTCTTTTTCCCTTGCCTTTTCTTTACAAGTCTTCTATCTGACTATCTAACTGACATTTTGCTAAATCTCCGGGCTTTGCTTTCTCTCCTATCTATGAAAAGTGATTATAATAATGTATTTTTATTAGAGTAGATCTGCATGTGAAAGATACTGTTATAAGCATGCAAATGTAGTTATTGTCATCATTGCATAAATAATAATATATTTATACTGGAATGTAGAGCCCCCTAATGACACTGGAAGAAATAGGATTCAGAATTTATTTAAGCAGCCAATCATTAGTGCTCCACCCTCTGAACTGTCAATACATCCAAACAATGTATTATTATGCTACAGAGATTGTATTCTGACCAATCTTTATCCTTACTGGTGACCTTAAGAAGGTAGTAAATAAAATATTAGCAAAACTGGAAGTGAATGGGAGGAGTTGGAATAGAAGTAAGATTTAACAAACTTAGGTGGATACAAAGCAGAAAAGAAAATGATTTAAAAAAAAAAAAAAGTAGAAGCATTCAAAAAGAAGAACTAAGTGGGTAATCAATAGTATTGCAGGGGAAGTATAGATGATGTTACATAAGGATATAAGTATGTCGTAACTGCCACTCCAAATCACCATTTTAAGTAATTAAGTACTCTGACAGACAAGCTCTCATAGATACTGCTTTTCACCCCTTACCTATTTTCTTGCTCTTCTGTTGGAGGTCACTACCTTTGTAACACTGGTGAAGAATGTAGGGTACCTCTTAGATACCAGTGAACATGGGATGCTCAGCTGAAATGATGCAGCTCAAATATTTTATTCTGTTTTACAGGGAGTGTATCTTCTGGCAGTGGGATGAAGTGATTTTTTCAGACTGGTTCACCTCTTATCTCAGTAATATGATCAAAACATTCAGGTCAATTACTCTCAAAATCCTTTTAATGGATAGATTTGTTCCTATCTTCAAAGATCTCACTGTGTTTGCCAATAATCTTGTGAAAACAATTCAAATACTAACAACGTGCAATGTTTGGCATTTGTCTCACATTTATGGGAGGCTCCCACTGGCCTAAGCATTTGTGTGCTCACTTCAGTAGGATTGTGATGTGGTAGATGAACTGCTAGCATACATAAACTGCAAGTCTGCAGCAAAATAATGATCTACTACCAGAGAAGCATGTCAATTTACCCAGGACAGTGGGAATACAAATTCCTTTGCTGCCAAAACTGGCAGATCAGACTTGCCTGTTTTCTTCTTCTTAACAGCCCTAGATAGACTGCATCAAAAAGATTAGTGCTGCTTCTCTTTATTACATTTACAAATCACTTACAAATTGGAAATCATTCAGAAAAGCATTAAAAAAATCAGAGTAAAAAAAAAAAGGATTAAAACTGAATGAATTTATTTGTAAAGATTCAAGTGCTGTGCAGATAGGTCAGGTTTGTGTTGCATCATCTTGGTGATAACGTCTTGAGTGTTCTGTGGAGGTACACAGTAATTACTACTCATTAGTATGGTTGAGAAAGTGGACCCTGTTATTTCTAATCACATACTGAATACAGATTAATCAGTCCTTGTCAGAGAGCAAACTATTCTGAAACATAAACTCTGTGGAGCTGTCTCAGAAGAATACCTGCTTGTGAGTACTGCTTAAACTGAAGTGATGTATGTTGGTTTTTAATTCTCAGTACAGCCAAATAATCTCATCATTTCACTTCACAACATGCACAGAGAAAACTGATCAACTAGAGAGTAAGCATCTAAGGGAACTAGAAGCTTCCGCGGTTATTTCTGGAATATATTCAATTAAACAGAAATAAAAAGCATTTTTATTTTCATAATATGGGACAACTGTGAAGAACTGTAGGATTTGAAATATCAAATATTGTGTTTATTTACACTGCTGGAATTAAAATACTTAAGCAAAAGGAATGGAAACTGAAAATGCAAAATTGCTTCAGATGCTGTTTCTATAATGCATTAAAATACAAGCTCAAGTAAAAAGTCTGGCCTTCAATAATGACTTATTAAAAGGTTTGAAATCATGATTCTGGATTATATTTTCCCATAAAGAGGCCTGATTCTCCCAGTTGAAAGTGTGGTTCAAGCTGACACAATGAAATGAAGGAAGTGGAAGCTGCTGCTAGGCAGATTGCCCAGAACTGAGCCTCGGGAGCTTCTTAAAAGAAAAAAATAAATAAAATAAGCCTGCCAAAAGTGAGGTGCTTTTTAAGACCTTATTACTAAGAATAAATGTGTAACTGATTTTTATCACAGGTGTAAATAGTGGCAAGAGAGCCAAAACATCCACCTCAGGACATCTTTGTTAGAGCTCTTAATTTTAGCTCGTCTTAAATGAACTAACCTGGTTATTGAAAGCAGTCCAAGGGCAGCAACAGAGATCAACGTGGACTCCCACACTCAGCCCAGAACTGTTGAGCTGTGAGGCTGTGCATTATCCCACGTGCTTCTCCATGCTCTCACTGTTGCTTTTGGTACCCAAATAGCATTTTTTAAGGAATGCCTACAATATATGACATTGTATAGGCTAAATAGGCTGATAAAAAGTATTATTTGCTCAGTGGAAATCTGTCTGTAACTTAAGATATAATCCTGATTTTTTGCAGAGCCAGTTCCTCTATTCTGTCCTGACAGATCTGCAGAAATGCAGATAATGAAAAAAATCAGGTTACTTCCTTAGGAATCAAATCTTGCATGCTAAGCTGCACACTTCTCTCCTTGGTGGGGTATGAAAGCAGCTGAAAGTTAGGAAAGGAACCATTGCTTGAGTAGCAAAATGTACTACTGTTATCTCACTGAAGCAATGCCTTCTCCCAAGGTTTCTCAAGAAAGAAGTTTACTCAGAAAGTAACTCATGGATAAATAGTAGAAAGGAATCAACCACCAAAAATGATTTAATGGAAGGTCTGAGATAAAAAATTAACAATTAGAAGATGTCTCAACACATTGCACTCATAAAAAGAAATGAGAAAGTTTTGTCCTCTCTGCTTTCAGTGCAAGTGTGAGCAGCCTTGAAGAGACATGCTTGATTTAGCTATAATTTACTCAGCAGAGGTAAAATTAGCTGTTAAGACATGGGCAGCACAGTGTGAGCAAATAATCAATGTATTTTGCTTTCATTGCATAACTCCTGCTACTGCTAATGTTAGTTATCACTGCTACAGTTAACTGAGCTAGCCAGATTACACCCTACATGTAACGTATACCAGTGCTGCCACTGTGCATCCCATTTGTGGGCAGACGTGAAAAGGCCAACTGAGATTAGAGTCTGCAACCTAGGAAGCTAAACCTGGGTTTAGCAAAGCAAATCAGATAGCCAGAAATAAGACAAACCTAACCTCATTTATTTATTTAATCAAAGACATGAGAATAACCAGTTATTCAGTACTTAAGGGATTTCATCATAAGAGGATTTCTCTCAAGGGAGAAAAACAGAGGAGCAAAAGAAAAGGAGCCATCATGGCAGTGCAGATTTCTGATGCCATCTAGGAGAAAAACACTCTAGCTGTCCATTTTTTTCTTTAACCTCATGCTCTGGAAATGCTGAAATTCAAAGATGAAGAGATCTCAGGGGACCTTAAGTGATCCTGAAACTTCTAATATCATATCTGTCAATACTGAAGTACCATCTCAGGTAGGTAAGGCAAAGTGGTTGACATTTTGATCTTACCTATGCCAATCAGTTCCTATAGAGGAAGAGAATTTGATGATTAGCAACAGTAGCCACTCAATAGGATGTTTGCACTTGGCTTCATTCTCAGCTAAGGATTCTCTGCACTGATATTTCCAAAGCAAGCTGTAGAGTATGCTTATTTAGACTGGTTTATAACTAGTTTGAAAAACTTGTGCCTCTTCACTATCGAAAGAAGGGAATTTAACTATAACAAAATTTAACTGTAACTTTGATTGTCAGAAAAGAAGATGCTTTCAGACCAAAAAGCAATGAAAGGACTGCCTTCTGAATAAAGACACATCAGAAACCTTTTAAGCTTAACACTGTATTATGAATGTTGTTGGAAAATTTAAATTGTTAGTATCTGAAATTCCACTTTATGTTAAGAAAATACCGAGCCCTCTGAAGATAGTCTAGGTGTTGAGTAAGGCATCAGCAAATACTGAGGACTGAGCTAAAAGAGGAGATGACTGGGATATGTTTGAATTAGCATTTAATCTGACCTATCAGTGAATGATGTAAAAGAAAACTACCCCACAGATATTAAAGGTGGTTTCAGCAGATGATCTCTATCATTTCTGTGAACAGAGATAAAATATAAGCCCTTGGTGTTTACAGGTACTCCTACTTATAAAGCCACTAACCAATACAGGCAAGTCTCAAACCTTCCTATAAACTCCTTCACATAGAACTGCCAAACAATACTTTCAAGATGCCTTAGAAAGACAGTTTACAAGTAAAAGTTGTCTTAATAACCAAAGTTATTCATTCCATATATGATAAATGATAACTTAATATGTATTTTTTATTTCATATATATATATTTATATATATATATATTTATATATAAATATATAAAATAACTTAATAAAAATGATAACTAAAATAAATGATAACTTAAGATGATAGAAGATAAATTAATAAAACTTATCAGAGCATGAATAGTAATTACTCACTTTACCCTTCAAATCCAACATACTCAAAGGAGCTGGGGTTTCTGGTAGATGAAATTCTGGACATGAGCCAGCAGTGTTTGCTTGCAGCCCAGAAGACCAACAGTATCCTGGGTTAGACAAAAAAGGGGTGGCCAGCAGGGTGAGAGAGATGATAGTTTTCTACTCTGCCCCTGTGAGGCCCAATCTGGAATACTGCATCCAGACCTGGGGCTCCAAACACAGGAGGGATATGGAGATGTTGAACGGGGTCCCACAGGAGGGCCACAAAGGTGGTCAGATGGCTGGAGCACGTCTCCTTACAATGAAAGGCTGTGAGAGCTCAACTTGTTCAGCCTGGAGATGAAAGGCTCCTGCAAGACCTCACGGTGGCCTTCCAATACTTAGAAGGAGCTTATAAACAGAATTGAGACTGGCTTTTTGCAATTTGACAGTGGTAGGACAAGGCAAAATACTTTTAAACTAAAAGAGACATTTAGACTAAAAGAGATATTTAGATTAGATGTTAGGAGGAAATTTTTTTCTCAGTGGGTGATGAGGCACCCACTGAAGAAAAAGCTGTGGATGCCCCAGAGAAGCTGTGGATGCCCCATCCCTGAAGGAGTTCAAGGCCAGATTGGATGGGGCCCTGAGCTGATGAGCAGCAGGGGTTTGGAATTTAATATTGTTTTTAAGGTCCTTTCCAACACAAGCCGTTCTATGATTCTATGAAAATACATGAGGAAGTAAATCTTTATTCTTTGTGTTAAATTGAAAAAACTAACACTCCTAGTGGAACAAATCTAATGCCTTACAGTTTATGTTATTCTGTGAGCTCTGCTGTGAAAATTTCATTTTTCCTACTTTGTCCCCAAAAATCTGTTGTCTTCCTCAAGTCTATGACAGCTGAGTACTTGGTTTATACCACTTCTTTCTTGAAACCACGAAGTACCTTAAAAAAAGTCTGCTTTGAGTTCTCACCCAAATTTAGACAGATCTACTAACTTTTTCTCACATACTACACCATTACACTCCTTGTTGACTATTAGATTGAAATCTGAATTGCCATGCCTAAAAAATCCCAAAATATTTTAAACTGTCACAGCAACCAATAATTTTTTTTTTTTTTTTTCTTTTTGCACCTTAGTTTTTATGTTACATGTTTTCTGAAAAGAAACCAAGTGTGGTCTCATATTAACACCAGGCAGGCTAATTGAAGACACAAACTTATCAGACGCTTACAGTCGGCTAAGATAGGGCATGAATTTATGATGAATCAACTGTTCCACAATTGCCCGCATCACCATGCGTTGCTATCTGATTTAATCTCTGAAGAATGTGGCAAATATATCACTCCTCAACGAGCTACCTTTGAACATAAGGTTTGAATGGGCATATGGGCAGATACCAATGACCTATCAATGTATAGGCAGGTCAAATCCCTCGATTACCACCTGGCAGTTTGTCCACATGTGGTTATCGTAAATTGTATTGCTTATGGGTAATGGATAGTAACTGCATTTGAGAAGAGTAATTATCTTCATTCAGGAAATCTTGGAGATTGGACAAGGTGATCTTCAGAGGTTTCTGACCTCCACAGTGCTGTGATTCTGTGAACAGTGATTTGAAATTACCTTTACATTAAAAACTGCTTACCATTTAAATGACAAGAACATAGTTCACCATATGAAATATAAGCAAAAGTTGTAGAAACAAGAGTGGTAAGGCTCTGGAGCAGCCTGCCAGGAGAAGCTGTAGATCAAGGCCAGGTTGGATGGGGCTTTTAGCAGGCTGGTCTAGTTGAAAGTGTCCCTGCCCATGACCAGGTAGTTGGAACTAAATGGTCTTTAAGGTCTCTTCCAACCTCTTCCAATCTATTGTATGACTCTGCAAAATTCTACAAATGTTCGTACCTTAAATATGATTCAATTATATAAATTGCAGAGGATGTCAAAGGCACAAAAGATCCAAAAAGTAATGGAGATGGCTTTTGGGATCCAAGGAGTCTGCTCAGGCTCTACTGTGGAACAAGTCCAGTAATAAACGTAAAGAGATATATATTGGGGTAAGGAGAAGCTGACATTTCTCCATTTCTCCTTTAAGCAAGATGTTGGACTGCAGACCTCCTCAGATCCCTTCCAAATTTAATTGTCTTGAGATCCTGAGGTACAGACAAAATGGCAAGTTTGTGGATAAAGTAGAAGACTGAGACAATAAACTAAGAATGTATAAAAAGAAAATATTTTAAAATGGGTTCTTCTACACAGTAAAGATTTATATACCCATATTCACATATTCAAGCCAAATTATATCAGGTATATATTAGTAATTAAGGAAATGTTAAAAAACACGTAGATAAGTTTTTTTAAATCAGTAAACTCAAATATTTTGCATCTGAAGTTGTAAAACAGATGATGTCATTCTATTGATGATTTTCAGAAAATTCTGGAGAAATTAAATAATACTATTTTTTCAGTGCTCAAGAAGCAACGAGAATGAAGTAATTTCAGAATGGTCAATCATTTAGTAATCATGAGAAAAATAAAATGTGTTATTGATCAATTGATGGTAAATAGAAATAAATTATCAGTATTTTGGCTTTATAAAATGCTCTTAAACAAGCCTGATGCCCTTTGATGGACAGTTATTTGATATATACAATGTATGTATAATTTATATTTTCATTGACCAATGCATATGATCATGATAAAAAAAAAACTGAAGACTTATGGTGAGAGCTTCCTATTATCTCTAGTGGGTTTCTTTGTGAATCAGTGTTAAGGTATAATCTGTTAAGATCAGTTTTCTTGATTGTCAGTTGACCACAGATTAATGTGGAGATGATACAGAGGTCACCAAAGTGGTAAGGGTGAATGAGGTTTAGTGTAGGACATTCATAGATACACTAATCTGGATCACATAGTAGACCAAATGAGGCCTTTTGACATGAGACAGTCTATAATTTGTCTTGTAACTACAAACCTTTGCTCTATCTTATAAAACTCTGAAATTTGTGTGTATTTTAAGGACAGAAAACTCAAAACTGTGATTTTACTGCAGAAAGAAATTATTCAAGTCTCATATAAAAATAAGGTAATTAGGGTGTAGGAGGTGGTAGGCTATTTTATTTGCTTATACAGTGCTGGTGAATCTCATGTTAGACAAAAGAATATTCATTAAAAGAAAGGTTATTAAAATTCACAAAAGAATCACAAAAGTACTTCAGATATGAACAAAATGCTTTCTTAGTTATCTAAAGAAAAGGCAAAGAAATGAGTCTTGGGAGGTAACTTGGTTATTTTATGTATGTATCTTCACTGGGAGCAAAAATAGGCAGTGCAGTGGTGTCTATAATGTAGTGGATAAAAAGTTCAAAGGAAATAATGTCTGAAAGATAAAAATGCATGTATCTAAAATGAAAACCAGGCATGGCATGAGCATTACCATTGAAATAAAGCTTTTAAAAGTGGTGAATAATAATCTTTTAATCAAATTCTTTCTGAAAGTATGTTTTAGTAAAAAATGTATTTTGCAGTATGTAAATGTGAATAAAATGCAGTGCAGTGAGTCATGTCATCACAGATTTTCATTTCGTAGTCCCACATGATTTAAAACTGTGAAATAATTAATTTGAGATTTCTTGACAGTGAGTTTAAAAGTCAAATGTAATGTGAAATGGCAAAAAATACGTGTATGCTGGTATATCTGAACAGTTCCAAGCAGGATAAGGTAACTCTGCTCACTGCTGAAGCATGATATCAAAATTACACTGGTACTGAAAACCTGCAGCACAATGAAAGACAGATAAGGAAAACTATCTGGTAAGCAGAAGTCCATTTCAGCAGAAGGAGAAGAGATTCCACTAAACACTGAACATTTTGGAACTCCTACTCAACAGTATTCAAAACTACTTTTTGTACTAATGAAATTGGCATGGAATTATGCCAATTTTTATCAGTATCAGCTCATTATCTCTGTAACTACCTTATTCCATTTTCTTCTCAATGCAGCATTAACTATAGGGTGAATTTTGTTGCAAATAAATGTACTTGAGCTATAAATTACATGGCCATGTTTATTTTACTTTTTGTCATTAAGACTATCACATGCAAATACTTCTGGCTGTTTAGCGAGCTTCAGAAAGCCACTGAAATGGAAGCATTCATAGGAGATCTTTTCCCTTTCTTCAGGAACACAACATGTACACGTTTTGATAAAAAAAGCTGGAGCCTGGTCCAACTTAACCATTAATTCACCTTTTCCTCTCTTTCCACTACAAATTCTCATCAGCTTTCCATGCACACTCATAAGTGACAGCCCTACCACTTCACATCATTTTGGTAATACTGTATTTATATGTCTTCTTAAAAAAACCAATCCTGTTTGGATGAAGTACTTCCTAATTATGCATGATAAAACTATACTCTTACTCTCTCTGCCTTCACATATTTTTTCCCAAAAGGAAAGGTCAACACCTTTCCTCATCCACATCAGTCTTCTTATTTGCATCAAGATCCAGCCCTACAGCCATATACATCATTGCCTTTTTTATTTTTCATTTTATTTTTCATATTGCCTCTTTTAATTCATTTGCTAGTGACACTGTGTGAAGTCAGTAAAAATGAGTTGTAGAAAAATTCTTCAGGTATGGCTGAAGTAGCAGATATTTGAAACTGGATTTACCAAGATTTCCAGGTACTTTGGGGCTCTCATCTCCATTGGAAGAACATATGGAAGGTCTATAACTGCAACTGCTATCCCACCATTCTCATGTTGTCTTTGACATGCTTGTGTGTGTGCCTGTGTATATGCATATACGTATATATAAAAAGCATAGGCACAGGTATGTATTTTTATCTTGTTTGAAGAGATTTTCCATTTCACTTCTGGAAAAACAAGAATCTTACCAACAAGGTAGTCAATAACGCATGTGCTTTCACCATTGCTTCAAGGAATCCCACTGACCTGCTCCTACCATGATGCCAAGTGATTGCAGGATGATAAATGAATGTGCAGGCTGTCATTACTTAAGGAAACACCTGGATGCTGCCCTGGCCATATCATTGCAGTATGCTGCAGCTTATGCAGAGAGCACCTACATACTTCTTACATTATCCTCTCATTACCCGAGGAGGTAATGGCAGGCTCCGTATACGTTTAGCTTGTAGATCTGGTACAGACAAAAATCATATCTCCTCCCTCTGAGGCTAAGGGGAGGCAATGAAGAAAAATGAGGGATGCCTCATGCTCCCACATACTTTATTGCAGTGTGATGTGGCTCAGGAATGAGAGAATGCCAGGCAAACATGGGGCATGTGGGGCGTTGTGCATTGCTGCGGAATGCATATCTTATTTTCTATTATCTATTATGGACTGATTTGATTTTGTGCATAAGATATTTTGGTTTTACTGAACTTGAATAGACTACAACTACTGTGTAAGACTGGAGTGCTACAACTTTCTTCTCCTTTACCTTTCAAGAACATAATCCCCATTTTTAGGGTACCCACACAATATATCAACAACAAAACAAAACAAAAGAAGCGTGTCCTAAACCACAAGTATGCGCAGAACAACTGAAAATACTTTAAAAAAAAAGTGACAAAATATCTTTCTTTTATCTAGGCAAAACCAAAAGCCCAACAAGGACTTTTTATCAACATGACTCACATTTATTCCCATCTGAAATAATGTACATTTTGAAATATTTGAATCAAAAACTGTCAAAATAAACAAACAGAAACTATATTTAGGACTTTATTTATGTTCATTTTATTCGTGTATTTATTTACTAGCAAATAAAAACTTACAGCAGCTGGGAAAGTGAAGGAGGATTTGCTAGTGAAAATAATAATAAACATAATACCACATCAAAGTCATGTTAAAAGAATTGGTTTCACTGTTACTTCGTACTTGGTAAGTCCTGAAGTATATTATTTTTGGAGATTCTAGAAAGAGAAAAGTATGGAAAAGATAGGTGTAATTCCACCTCTTCAAGTGAAGGAGATTTCTTCATTACCTGAGGACTCAAAGTTTTATGATCTACAGTATGTGCCAGTTGTAGAGGTTTCCTATCTTGGTGGCTGCAGGCCATTTCTATCACATTTCCCACTCCCATCTCCCAGCTGCCATTGCACAGCAATTTTTCCCTCTCTTAAATCTACTCTCCCAGAGCACACGCAGCACCACTCACGGCTCAGCTCTGGCAGCTCCCTTTTGGAGCAGCTGGAGCTCTGATCTGACACGGGGTAGTGCTGAGCTCTGTTCACAGAAGCCATCCCTGCAATATCATCCCTACCAAAACCTTGCCATGTAAGCCCAATACAGGAACCCCATGGTCTTTGTGATCTTGTTTCATTCCTCTTTGCCATTACCACATAACCTCTCCATTACTTTCACTTGTATCCTCCAGGAAAAGAATGTGAGAGCCTTTGTTCAGTTATGTCATAGCAGATGATGGTGTCTGAAGGAATCAGCTGCTGGTTGCTCACACCAGCAGTTAACTCAGGCCATACCATGACCCAGATAGCAGCAGGAAAATTGACTTGGCATTTTGTTAGCTGGCATAGCTGATATGAACTGTATGGCAATGGAGAGGATCATATGGAAAAGGAGAGTTAAACACTGTACAAACGTCATTAGGAAATTATCTGGCACATGAGAGAGTGACATGAAAAGAAGCTGGAAAAGCATAAACATGAAACGAATTGTGTGAATATCTGCATTTGAGGTAACTGTGACTTTGTTGTTTCTGTATGGCAAAGCAGAAAGGTAAGCTTAGCACATGAATCATAGAATCATCCAATCATTCAAGTTGGAAAAGACCTCTAAGATCATCTAGTTCAACCATCAACTCATC
This sequence comes from Phasianus colchicus, assembly GCF_987193195.1. NCBI lineage: Eukaryota > Metazoa > Chordata > Aves > Galliformes > Phasianidae > Phasianus > Phasianus colchicus. The sequence continues at coordinate 78,922,827 of NC_143437.1, forward strand.
CCCACCATGCCTACTAGCCATGTCCCTCAGTGCCATATCTACACCTTTTTTGAACACCTCCACGTACGGTGACTCCACCACCTTCCTGGGCAGCTCATTCTCGTGCCTCACCACTCTTTCTGAGAATATTTTTACCAAATATCCAACTCAAACCTTTCCTGGTGCAACTTAGGCCAATACCTCTCATTCTATCACTGCTCACTACCACCTCCTTTCAGGCAGTTGTAGCCTACTCTTTTCTAGACTAAATAATCCCAATTTGTTCAGCTTCTCATAAAATTTGTGCTCCAGAACATTTACCAGCTTTGCTGCCGTTCTTCAGACATGCTCCAGGGCCATTATGTCTTTCTAAGACATAAGAGGTGTTGGGCAAGTATGCCAATAGGGGGTAAAGTCAGGAGAGGAGAGGGGTAATTTAGGCAAAAATATGCAACAATCCGTACTGTGGATACATGCAACAAATCCATATTTAAGATAACTAAAGTCATCACATGAAACTTACTGAAAATGTGAACAAAGTCCAGTAGAATGCCTGTGCAATCACTCATATGCTGATGGCCGAGGATATTCAATAATCCTAAACTGAAGTCATCTACACCAGCAAGCTGCTAAAATGGTCCCTTCATGTTTTCTGCCTGAATCAATCAGCCTTCTCTGTGTGCATTTTGTCTCAGTACCTGGGAACCTTCCTGGGAACATGCCATTTACAGATATAAAATGTAGCCTGAGTCATCAGTAGATATGCAATCACCCAATATAACTTTATTTATGCATTAGAAGGAAAAGGAAAAGAGGCATATGCTGTATTTCTTTGATTAAAGGCTGGGTCTTGCAGAGTCCAAACATGTCAGTCATTTGGATACACAAACATCTCAAACATCCAGAATTGGAATCTGACCCTTACCCTGTCCTTAGTCAGTCTGGCTAGATATATACCAAGTTAAAGCACAGCTGATGTGAACACATCAGGAATTATCCTGCACACATCACACCTCAACCTATTTACTTTGAATAGGGCGGAAGCAAGTACCATATTACACCGTATTGACTTGTGAGCCACACCTTGTTATTACCTTATCTTTGGGCTATGGCTGTGAGGCATCCTCTGGTATTTACATTTATGCCATTGGTTTTCTCTGCAACCTGGGACAACTTATTTAATTTGTGTTATGGCTGCATTTCTTCATCTCTAAATTGTGGGTAATTCTTTCCTCATGAGATTGTTATGAATCCACATTAATTAATGTTTATAGAGCACACAGACAATATTCTGGGGTGAATGATATAGATGTGTGAAAAGTATTCTTATTGTTCATAATTGGACAGCACATTCAACTGGTATGTATATAAAGGTGCAATTCCTTTTCTTTAGCCATCTAAAAATTGGGTATTATAGCTTAGTCACTCTTCTAAGCTGTTTACATTATTGCTAGAGGCAAAAAACCTCAGGCTATGACTCATTTTACCTGAGAGTAGCAGGATTCATCTTCCTCTGAAGTGTCTATTTCTCCCCATTAACTATGAAACATAAACTAGCTCTCACAAGATACCCAGGGAAACAAAGTGAGATTAATTGCAGACTTACTATTTTGCTTACTCAACTACTATATGTTATTTGCTCATAAGAATGACATGGCTAAAATCTCAACTATAAAAAATCATGACATGCATTCTACCCACCACAATTCTCCGTACCCTTTAAGTCAAGCTGGACAGCCACATTACAAGAATCATACAAATACATGCATATCTCCAGCATTGCAAGTAAGTTATTATTACACTATGCTCTTAGTGTACAGAAGTGACACAGGAGAACCTACCTGGGTTCTCCAAGTCCTGTAGGCATGAGCTCAGGTTTCTTCACTGAATGCGTGACGAGTCCAAACCACAGAAATCGAATATGGTGCAAGAATCTATTTAGACTTAGCATCAAAGAGCTCGTGTTCGAGAACAGAAAAGGAGGAATGGGAAGAGGTGAAGGACAAGGAAACACTTCAGGTACGGCAGTAAGATCAGTGAATCATTATGTGAGGTCACTATACCTATATAGAAATGTTTTCTTGGTAGTCTCTGCTCTACCATTTTCCTTAGCTTCCCCTCCTATGGTCAAAGCATTTTTCATACAAACATGTCAGAGGATTTTGAAACCGGCCATATCAGACTTGCCATTAGGATATTTTATCCAAATCTATGTTGCAGGTTCCTTATGGCAAAGGGCTGTGTCCTTGCTGTAGGTGTAAGTCATCTTCAGCATGCAAGTTGTAGAGTTTCTTATCGCTATGGTGTTATACTTAAGCTACTATTATTCACAAATAATAAAGTCTCTTTTAAACCTCCTATAATCCACTGGGTATATTCCACTAGGGGATCAAATTCCATTCATATGTGTATTCAACATGCTGACTATTCACACTTTAGGAAATAATAAATGCAATTCTGACATTGAATATGCAGAAACCCTGTATATTCACAGGTAATCTTAACTCAAGTGGCAATAAAAGTTGCTGTCACTACCACTATTAATACTTACAGCACTGTAATTCCATAACAGTAGCATATTTGTAATTATTATCACAGCTGACAAACATTCCTTCACAGTTTGTCTTATCTGTATCATTCATGAATGTGGGGAAATCTGGAGTTAATAACATTGTCAGGTCATAAATACTGTGACATACCGTGAGACAGCATATATGTCCTTACTGGAAGTACATCTCAGGGCATGCTACATTTTAACCTGTGTTCTAGGATATTTGTACATATAAATATATATAGATATATTTATAGTTATGTATGGATTTCAGGTTTAGTTACCCTACAAAAACTTCACTGTCATTTCTGACACATGCAATACACTTTGAACAGAATGGAATTTGCATCTCAGCTGGCCACACATCACACGCCACTATGTGAAGCTGTCACGCCTGAAAGAATGGAAGTAATATAATTACTGGATACAGATCTTTAGTTTCATTGGTAATATTAAAAAAGCAAATAAATATAGGAATGAAAAAACAGTCTCAAAGAGTATTAAAGTAGGAAAATGGTCAAAAAGCCATCTGAAAGATTAAAGTTGATTTTTCTCTAATCTTGAAAAGTTCATGTTCAGTTCATTATGATAAAGATATCCAAATGTTAAACTGGTTGATTTTAGAAATTTGTAAGGCATAAACTAAACAAATATTCAGGACTCACCTAAAAAGGTAGCAAAAGGATGCCATAAGAAAGAAAATAAAATATATAGACAGTTAATGTCCATCAACCTGGTGTTATGAAATATGGATTTCTTCAGCTAGGCTTGCTATTTGAAGATCAAAAGTTGGATTGAACAAGATAATGGTGCTAATAACTAAGAAAAAGCTTTTGTAGGTGCCTGAATTGCACAAGTTTGTGAAAAAATAGGGAAGTAAAAATTTCTCAATTTAAATTATATGGATTAACAAGTAGTAGTGACAGAACAAAAATGGGTAATTGCAAATGGATTGCCATTCAGCTCTAAGGATTAAGGGTATTTCTGAAGCACTGTGGTCAGATCTGACACTCACATTTCTAAAAAACATACTGAAAATATGTAAAAACCTTTGGTGAACAATGTAACATCTGTAATATACACCTGATGTTAACATACTAAATAAGATTAATCTTTTTCCATACAATCAAAAATCAAGAGATTACGAAACTGAGATATATGAATGCCTGTGTAGAGAAGAGATTACTGACAGTAATTTGACCTACTAACAGGTAGCTGAAAGCTGCCACCAGGCTTTCAGACAAGAAACACATGATAAATAACAGTGTAAGTATTAACACAACGTGCAAGCATTTAATGCAAAATAGAAGTGCCACAGAGACAAAAGACCCAAATTTTCTTTTCTTTAAAACAGAAAGTTAAATGGAGGTCGGCTGTTCTTTTTTTTCCTTGAGCTGCTTTGGGCGATTCAAGCACTCAGAACAGCAATCAGTATTAGAAAAGAGGCCCCGAGTATGAAGAAGAAAGTAAAGGGAACAGGGGATGATCTGCTGCTGCTAACACTGAGGCTTTTGCACAAGTCTACCAGCACTGGGAAATAGGTGCAGGAGCAGTGCAGTCATGCAAGCAACCAGTCTGCAGCTGAAAGGAAAGGAGAGCAGAGTTAGGGGCAGCAAACCAAACAGATGTTCCAGCTGTTGCTTGACCGGATAGTCAGAAGATCTGAGCACCATACCTTCTATCCTAAAGTTACTGAGCAACCGCAGACAGGTGCTGGGTGTGCATGAACCTGCACCTTCATAGAGTTACCTGGAGTGCTCCCATTCATCCAAGATTCCTTTATAATAAGATAGTGCTCCTGTTCTTCAGATATCAGTATTGTACTGTGTAAAATGTAAAACATTTAAAAGTATGATTTTCCTGTGTAGTTAAACAGCCTCTGTGAACTCAGAATATATCCCTGGGGCCAGTTATCTACCTCAAGATACCCGACTAGAGTATGCTGGCATAATGCATGCTTCCATGTATCTTGTGTACTCTATTAACTTCTGGCTATATGGCAGCCGTTTTCATGTACAGAGTTAACTGTTCATTATTCCTCCTTTTTTAGTTATCCATGGTCTGCTGCTATTTTGCATTACAGCAACTGAATTTTCTTTAGAAAAGTTTAATAACTTATCTCCTTAAAAGATTTTGGAAAATACAGATTTATGAGCTTCACTGATGTACTGAAAGTCTTATTAGAACAGTAAATAAATTTTCCTTTCCTAGAATGTTATACTACCAAGTAGCTGCAGCCTTAACATACTCCATGTTTTTTTTTTAATTATTCTTTTATTGTTTCGGACAGGGTATTTTTGTGCTGAAAGAAGGCTGACTGGTCTGTTGTTCAAGGATACCCATAAAGCTCATTTCAAAGATAGATCAAATAGTCACAGATTGTAACAGTAAGAAAATTTACTGCTATTACTATTGTTCATTATCTGCTCCTGTTGCTCTCTGTTCAGCTGCTGGTTCCTACCAAACACAGCCTACCTTTTCTTGGATGTTTTCATATTCTTTCTTGTTCTAGGAATTACAGATTCCAGTCTCTTTCATTAGTTGTTACTTAAATGGGAGATACAGTCAGCTTACTATCAAACTTCTTCTGAACTGTCCAGCATGAACAGGCCCATGTTTATGTATCAGCTGCTGCCACATAGAAATTTGGAAATTTGAAGTGCAATTAGTGAGAAACAGACAAGAAGAACAAAATGAATACATTTCATGCTGGCAGCAGTGTGCTTACATTTACAGTAGCCCTTCCTTAGGCTATGTTCTAGGAAAGAAGTTTAAAAGTATTAACAATACAAATGGAAAATTGTACAAGTATCCATAAGTGATGATGTAAGAAATATTAACAATCTCAGCTCACCATCAGTATGCTCAGATTGGAGAGATGAAGTTTATTAAGTGTAATTAAAATTGATATCTGGAGTTAAATAAGAGAAGATTTGACTGCTGGAGTTGAAAGTAAAACCCAGAAGAATTTGTGTTAGAAGGGATCCCATGAATTCATAACATCCAACCCTTTGTTCAAAGCTGGGATATCTTTGACTTTGGAACAGATTGCTCAGGTTGGATTCAGAACACCTTTTTCTAAGCTGCAGCTTCTGTCTCTTGCCTTCAGTCCTTTCCCTGTGCATCTCTATGGAGAGCCTGACTGACTTTTGTGTCCCTTCCCTGGAGGTAGCTGTAGACAGTGTAAGTTCTTCCTGAAGCTGTCTCTTCTCCACGCTGAGCAAACACCCATCCCAGTCCTTCTGCTGAGATGGATGGTCCTCACATAGGCTCACACTATTATATCCATACTTCTCTTGTATGGGAGCCCAAAGCTGTGCACAGTACTGCAGATGCTGTCTCACAAGAGTCGAACAGATGGAAGAAGAGCCTCCCTTGTCCCACTGGCTTCATTCTTATGGCCCAGGATATGGTTGACCTTCTTCACCTGTGACTCATAGCTAGCTTACCATTCAGGACTCCCAGGTCTTTTTCTGAAAAGTTGCTTAATTTCTCAGTTTCTACTGTGTACTGTTGCAAGACATTATGCCATCCAACATGCAGGACTTTTTCCTTGCTGAATTTCATATAATTTTTGTTAGCACATTTCTCCAACATGTCAAGGTACCTTGGACAGCAGCCTCATCCAGCATTGGTCTGATATCATTTGTGAACTTGTGAAGAATGCACCCCCTTCCACTGCCAAAGCCATTAATGGGGCTGTTAAGCAGTCCCAGTATAAATACTGAAGGGATGCCACTCTTAAATAACTATCACATTTTCAACCTCTTGCTCCAGCCTTCTTTTTTTTTTTTTAACCTTGTAATTCACACAGATAGCCCATATCTCTGCAGTTTAGTTTAGTCAAAATCTTGCCTAAGCAAAGGTAAAAGAAATCTACTGCTTTGCTTTCATCCACAAATTCAGTCATTTTATTTGTAAAAGTAATTAGGTTGGTCACTTTTTTGCCAATTTGTACTTGACAAATCCATGCTGTCTTCTTCCATCCACCTTTTTCTCCATCATATGCTTGGACACGGCTTACAGAAGGATTTGCTACATAATCTTCACAGGGAATGAAGTTAAAGCCAGCTGGCCTGGGTTTCCCCAGCTTTCCCTCCTTGGCTTTCTGCAAGACATTTATGACATTTCCTGCTGTGGTCACAGGAACTTCCAAACACCACAAGCTTTTGGAGAGACAGAGAACAGCCTTGCAACTGAAAGCTAGCCCTACTTCTGAGCTAAAGTAATACTGGGTGCACCGCTCCCACAGGCTCCACTAGGAACCACTTCTCCACATTGTCACATCTTCACTGTTTGATTCCTTGCAGAAATGTGACAGTTAACAAGCTACTTAAGGAGCTTGTCCCTCTCAGGGATGGGTACCTGCCTTTGCAACCTTATTCCATTTCCTCACCTTTTTCTTTTCACTGAAGCAGTATATAAGCCAGGTCTCTGCAGCTACGTCCGGAGAATAGGGGAGCAGATGGAGAGATGCTGTCTGAAAGGTTCTTTCACTACAATCACAGCTAAAAAAGCTTTTGATTGGCTTGTCTTAACTTTTAGTTGCATTATTACATTCTTGGAGTCTCTATGTTCTCTGACACAATACAATATCACAGGCATGATATCAGCTATACATACTGTTTGGTTTTGTGTTCAGATTTCTTAAGTAATCCCTATCCCACTCCTTCTCTAACATAACTGCATACCACTAAACACATGGAAGGATTGAGAACAGACCTTGCCAGTATGGACTGGGCATAAAAACTTCAGCCTTTCTGTTTCCATCATCACTAGGTCAGCCTCAGTCTTACTTTTCCCTGTTCTGTTCTTATACAAGCTGTTCCTGAATTTCTGCATGTCTTCTACCTTTTTAAACTCTATCTAATCTTCAAATTTCCCAGATGAATCCCTGCATGCCTGGGTATTTCTCCTTTATTCCTGCTGAGTAACTCATCCCTGCTTCCACCTGCCATGTGCTTCATTTCTGCATCTGAGCTATGAAGTTTCCTATTCAGTTGGTCTGGCCTCCTCACACCTGCATCATGTCCTGCAGACACAAGTGGAAGCTTCCTGCTCTTTGAGGGTGTTGTTGCTACACATCAAGCAGCTCTCCTGAGCTCCCCTGTCTTTCAGAGTGGCAGCCCTTGGAAACTAATCCACCAGAAACTGTCCTGAAGTCTCTATTGAGAGCCTCTATTGACACTCTAAATCACTATTCTGCTATGTGCCCTTTTTGCTTCCCATCTTCAAATCGTATGATTTCCTTAGGAGTAAATCAGACAAGCCCAATTCTATCAATATTAGATTAGATCTGATTAGAATCAGGTAGGAAGAAATAAAAACAAATTTATGTGATTCAATAAATTTATTTTTTTTAAAAAGGATTTTTTTCATTTGATTTGTATTAGTTAAACTGACCCTGAGGTTAATTATGATAATGTAATTATATAAATTTTATTGTGCTCATCTAAGTGCAGTTTCTTTGGATTCCTTCACACTTTCAATTAATTCATTAATGAAAAGTCAAGTATTATATTTCTGTTGGTGTTTCTTTCTGTACATTTCATAAAATATGTATCCAAAAGACTCCACTGAATTCGACATATAGTATTCATTTGTACAAGCTGAGAATCTTGTCTGAATGTTGCTTCATGGATTCTTGAGATAAGTCTCTGTCCTTGGAGCTCTTCAGAAGCCACCTGGACATGGTCCTCTGCACCCTGCTCAAGCAGAGACTGGGCCAGATGGATCCAGAGGTCCCTTCCTAACCATTTTGATTTTGTGGCTCAGTGAACAGAGACTCACTGGAGATTTCTGTGTCCAATGTCCACATTAGCATTTTCTCCTATTATTTTGGGGCAGGTATCTGCTTGATCTTTGTTATTGAGGCGTACTTTAACATTGGAGGATAGATCCTCTTCCAGTGTCATGCTTTCCAAGTTTTGTTTTTAAGTGTCCTGCTCTGGTAGGTAGATATGATCTAGAACTCTAAGAATTAAAGGAAAATAAAGGTTTGTGGCTAGACAAAAAATTGACTGGGGACCAGCACAGTTCACAGCAAATAAAATATATATATTATGTCCACCTATTCATATTTAATAGCTGCCTTTATGAAAGCTCAACAGTTTAGGGTGTTACCTTCCCTTCTGGGACTCTATTTAGCTGCCAGGTTGAGCTGTGACTCTTCCCTTACAAACAGGTGACTTCACTCCCACCAAAGCTTTACAACCTTCGTAAAATCTTCCTGGATATTAATTGCATCTTGTTGTAAGAATGAATTGCTCACAGGCTAACACCAAGCCCAGCACCACAACACCCTTGGCCAGGTATTACAAATCCAAGCAAGGAAGTGCAGTACACCTAAACCACAGCCCTTGTTGGGGATTTCCCTGCCTGTCCCCACGCCAGAGAGATGGCTGTGTGGCAACATCAGTGAGCATGTACAGGGGCTCTTAGAAGACAACCTCAAGGTCCTCTACAAGGTAATGGCTGTTTTTCTGTTTCCCAGCATTCAGCAGCTAAAAATCCTCATGTTGTAATGGCTTTTTCTGCTTTGGTTTTGTACAACACTGTTCTCTTAAAACAGCATTGTTACGCATGCACTCATCTACTATCTATAGTTCTGTTGAGAGCCCAGCCAACTAAAATGCTTTAGAGCTGCCACTACATGTACTTTTGCAAGAAATCTGAAATTGCATTATGTAGTATAGGAAATGTTACATTTTAATGTGTCTGGTTTGCCTAGAACTGCTTAGTAGGTGTCCAGGTTCTTTCAAAGTAGGGTGCTGTGACCAATGCCCTAACTGACAATGCCTGAATATGGCACTGGCAGGACAGGTGAGCCATGAGCTTATATGAGTGAGCGTACTAGATTTAGTTAATCAAAGGGAGATCCCACCATTTTTTCTTGATTCCATTCCAAAGAGCTGGGGTTGACTCTGCTTTTCTCTAGGCTTGATTTCACCGTACAAAAAAATGATGTTAATAATGATACCCACTTGTTTCACTAGGGTGCTATATGGTTAAACCATTGTTAATAAAATGTATAACTGTATGGTGAATACTTCCCGTGATCTTCTGGAGATAGGACACAGTGAGCCTCTAATGAGGACTGGCTCTCTGCCTCTCCACCAAGATGTTTGGATGTTCAGAATACCCCTACTCCAGAGCGAGAGCTCGAATGTGCTCTAGGTTGTGCAGCTTAAGAGATCCAGAGGCTGACACATCCTTTATGTAACTCATTCACCATAATCTTGTTCTTTTCACATCACAGATAAGGGGTATGCCCAGCATCAGGCTTATCACCCATACTCAGTTACAGAAGCAGGCAAAGTCAGTGTAACAGTGCATATCTTGTGCAATCAGCACCCCTCCGCCTAACGACATTGCTATAAGAGGCTTTTGCAGGGGACTGTGCCCTACATTTCAGGCCATTACTAGTACAGAAGCAAAGATGCAAAATCATCCCTACAAACAGCTACACGCCTTCAGGTGGCTGACACACCCAGCAGAGTGGGAGCAGTAGCAGTGACACACACCTATGGAAAAGGCTGGATTTGGTAGTTAGCGAGGTGCTGCAGATCTGACTATACATGTTGCTGTCGTTTCAACATAGCGCCCTCAAAACATCAGCTGATAGTTGGGCATCACCATTCTACGGCATGTACACATATGAATCCTTCATTGCAAAAGTGTGTTTGCCACACCTCACAAATGATAGATGCTGTGACAGATATCACTGCAGATAAAAATCTTAGCTGTGTAAAAGTATGAGAAACCCTGTAGAAAAGTATCAGTAGGGCTGAATGTGAGACAGTGTGCAGAGAGGGTTTTATCATCCTTTTGCCCACGGAACACTTATTTTTAAAATAAAGTTATGAACTTACACCTGTCAAGTATGCAGTGCATCTCATATACTGTGCATTACATGTCAGCTTCTTGGCTGGGGAGAAATCTCCCACAGAGGAAATAACTATATGTAAATCTTTCAGAATGGGGCTGGGAAGCATCGACCTAATGTCTCCTCTTCCAACCAGCACAGAGCAGGAACAGCTTGAGCTGAATGCAGCTGAGAACTGTGGGCCAGAACCTCTACTCACTGTCCAGATTTGCAGTCAACAGGCTTAGCTCTGCAGTGTAAACCTGCAGAGTTCTGCCCTCACTGGGCAGAAAGGAGAAGAAATGTCTGTGTGTATATCACATCCTCTGCAAAAAAAGTTGTATTTCTGTCACTAGGAATTCTTCCTGTTGGATCTGGCCATTCAGCAATTAAGCTACAATATTAAATGTATTTAAATTCTGATTCCAGATACAGCCACAGCAAAAATGGTTAAGATTTAAAACTTACAGTTGGTACAAGCCAGAAAATAAATTCATTGTTGTGGCAGGAGATGCAAGTTAGGCAGAACTCAATGGGAACTTACATCAAAGGTTAATTTTGACCAAAGTCCTCACTGAGTACTAACATCTCTTGATACTTTCTGATACATCACTCCAATATATTTGCTTTGGAAAAATCTGTTTTGATGCAGTAAAATCTGCGAGAGGGCAGATGGCATTAAGCAGACTTTAGAATACAAAAAGTGGGACCCATTTCAGATCCTACTGAAGGTTTCCTTCACAAAAGCTGTGAAATCCCTGTTACCCCACCTCAAATTACAGATGTAGCAATGTTACGTAATAAACAACAACAAAAAATTAATTAGTGTTGAAAGAGACATTGTTGGTATTAATGTTATTTTTTAAAATTATGGTTGTTTTAAAATTGTCTCTTTAAAACTTGTACAGTATAAAAAAGGCCTTAAACCAGTCTCTGTATTGAAGCAGATAGCAGTTGTGCTATTGCATAAGCAAATATTGAAATCTGCACTTGTTGATTCAAAGATCAGACAGGTTTATTCAGCACAGCTAGCCATCTTCTCAAGAAGGCTTCGATGCAATGAGCATACAAATTTGACAGGCTATGTAAGGAAATTCTATATATTGCAAATTGATTTGCTGATTTATTTCAGTTTTTCACTTCTAAAACACTTACGAAATCAAAGGGAAAAATATGACAGTTCAGTATTTAAAATATGTAAATCACATATATTTCTTAAGTTAAGGTTTTTTGAATGATTTTAATTTGGTTATGCTTTACACATAAAATATTTTGTATACATTCTTTACTGATAAATGGGTGAGTTGTCCTTTACACATGGCCTAACACGTAGATCTATCAAAATTGATTCAATGACTCTTATGACTCTCTTCCCCACTGGGAAAGTTCTTGGTTATTATGATTCTCTTTGTAGCTAAGAAAAGCTCTTCTGTTTATATCTTTTGGTGAGCTAACTGGAGGAAATCGCTGGTGACAACACACAGAGTTCCATCTGCATTCTTCCTCATATACCTCATAAAGACTATCCATCTGTATGTCACTTTCCCCTCACAACAACCTCACTGCTAACCTGAAGTGAACCTCAAGTCTGAATACATTCAATAATTGCTGCAGCATTTGCTCATTCATCAAATACTGTAATAGAACATACTTCCCTGAAATTCATGAATAAATACTTTTTCATGTTCATTGCTAACGCAATGATCATCTGAACTTTGTAACTGAATCTCAGAATCCCAAAAGGGTTTGCATTGGCAGGGACCTCTGAGTCCATCTGGTTTAAGCTCTGCTCAAGCAGGGTGTCCATGTCCATGTCCAGGTGGCTTCTGAAGGTCTCCAAAAAGTACAACCTGTGCTCAGTCACCTGCACAGTGCAAAAGTGTTTCCCAACATTTGGAGGAAACCTCCTGTATTCCCATTTGCCTCTTTTCCTATCCCTGGGTACCACTGAAAAGAACATTCTGTTTGCACCCTCCCTTTAGGTATTTACAGTCACTGATGAGATCCTGGGTCTCCTCCATGCTAAGCAGTCCCGGCTCTCTCTGCCTTTTCTTGTAGGAGAGATTCTCCAGTCTCTTCATCATCTTAATGGACCTACATTGGATTCTCTTCAGTATGTCCATGTCTCTGTATTACTGGGGAGCCCAGAACTGGACACAGCACATCAGGTCTGGCCTTACCAGTGCTGAGCAGAGGTGAAGGATCACCTTCTCTGACATGCTAGCAATGCTTTGCCTAATGCAGTCCATAATGCTACTAGCTTTCTTTGTGACAAGGGCACACTGCTGGCTCATGTTTAGCTTGGTGTCCGCCAGGCCATTTTTCACAGAGCTATTTTTTAGCTGGGTGGTCCACAGCAGGTACTGGTGCCTGACACTGTTCCTCCCCAGATGTTTCTGGTGTTTCTCCCAAGGTAACATTTATATTGTTCTTTATTTTTATCATGAAGAAGGAGGAAATGGCTTGCATGTTCTGAAATATCACATTGGTTTTTTTAACGAAAAGGTCTGAAAGGAATAAAAAGTTTGTGTCTTGAGGTATAAGCATACCTCTAATAGCAGCTGGGAGGAGACTTTCCTTGGAGCTAACTATCCCACAACTTCCTGTTACCTTTTGCACCTTTCCTGAAGCAATCTGGCTCTCCTGCTGTCAGCACAAGCATCTTAAAGTGCTGGTCAAGTGGCTGGAGCTTAGCTGGGCATTCATCCACTCCTCTGGGGTTAACTGAAACAGGCCTGCCTTTTCCAAGAAGAAATTTGCCCATATGAGATATCAGGTTTTAGGAATGCATGGATTACATAGGCTACCAAATAGAAGATGACAGACCTGGCCAATTAATGGAATTAAAAAGTCATCTTTTTCTGACTGCCATTTTGCAGATTTCCTTGTATGTTACTTTGATACTCTGCCTTTGGATGCCTTCCTCCCTCTCCTCTAAGTAGAGGACATTATTCTCAGCTGTCTTAGAACCATCACATCTAGCTGGGTGCACAAACACAGGAAACAAGCTGATATGTGTTTGGATGCCTTCAGACCCAGATCTAATCTTCAAACCATGTTTGCATTCTCTCAGGTTGAAAGTTAAACTAATGAGAATAGTTAGCCATATATGAAATTACATTTTTTAGCCAGTGTCAGTTCTTCAAGCACAAGAGAAGCTACTCTAATCAGACTGATCATCTTCTCTGTAGTTCTGCTGTTGCTGTTTTTCAAGGCTTAATTGCCTTGTAAAGTTGTGTATGTGCAATCATATTGCTAATATAAAGAAAGCAATTGCAACAAATTAAAATGCATTTAAAATTAAATAGGTGAAGCTCTAAAATGTATCATATAAATACTTCTTATAATTATTTTTGTGTTAATTGTGCAAAAATATATCCATGGAATAAATATATAATCATTCTAATAACAAAGTAGGCATATCTATAGTATAATATATATAATAGCTATTATGAACATGTATTAATATTGCTAATATGCCTTATTCCTTTTTATTCCTTGGTAGGCTGTGGTTCTTTACTCCCTGTGCCAGTGCACTGTGCTCAATCCGCATCTTGCCTGATATCAGGGATGGTAGAGGACTGATCTTTTGGCATGCTGAGTAATTCAGTAGCCCATTCTGTTTCAAACATTCATTCAAGACAAATGCCAGTGTGAGGATCACAACTTGCTCTTCTGGTTTCCTTTTAAGAGATAACATTAAAGAAAATCCAAATCCTTGCTTTAGGTGATGCCCAACACACAAGTTTCTAAATGTTCAACAACAAGCTGCAGTGGTTTCACCTGAAGGCGGCATAGGAACAACAGCAAACACTTTGCTGCCTTCCTGCAAGCTGGGAAGCAGGTTGGTGTTTTCTGTGCCCTACTCAGTGACAGATCCACTTCAGAGCTTCTACCAGGCCTCCTGCAGAGATCAGCACCATCAGAATAGAACATAATCAAAGTCAGTACCGTCTATGCAGAATTTTGATTGACTTTTCCCACATGAGAGAAGTAGCTGTCCATATATTGATATATGGCAACCTTGCTTCAGCTCCAACTTGCAAGCAGCAGTGGGATAAACCAGGCTGCCATCACAATCCAGACCTCCAGGGATTGACATGTCTGTTCTTTCTCTCCCCAGAGCATGCAGTTCCAACTCTCAAACAGCTGCTGGCATCCAAGTTGCAAAGGCAACAGACCTCATCATGGGGAAAGCAGCAATGGCTAGCGTGCTTCTCTTATCCATAACACTGGAACCACAGCTGCCAAGGCAGTACAGGAACCAAGTCAATGGTGACTCACCCAGGCAGAAGAGTGCAAGCTGTGCTCACAGAGACCAAGTGAGAAGTGACACACAGTACCAGCGTACTGGGGAGGAAGAGGTAGATACCATCTGATCTACTGTCTGCCAGAAGGAAAGCTGGCACACGGGTGGAGAAGCTCTCCTCCAGTCCCTCAGTGAGGAAACCATTCCCAAACGTATCATTCAGCCAGCTCCACTACATGGATCATAGGAGAGAAAGAGAGAAGTTGGCAGGAGATAAGAAGGAAAGGGTGTCAGAAACACCTGATGCAGCTACATCAGGCAGAGGGCTTGTTTGTTCGGGCTGAGGTGTTGGGTGCAGAACAGCCTCACCAGCCTTTGGCACAGGAGCTCCTTCTGCAGCCTTCAGAGATAGACTGGGTGGGCAAACCCCTCTGAGCCATGAGATGACCATAAAAGCTCTTGGGGAGGAGGTGGAGAAGGCATGTGGGCGGGAGTCATGCTTTGATGGCAGGCAGAGGAGTGTGGGTGTGCTGCTTTGTTACGGCAGTGCCACCAACAGCCCATGAGCAGTGGATGGGACGATGGTGAGGTTTCTTGGAGTAATGGTGAGCTGAGATTTCTTGGGGAAAGCTGAAAGGCCCACACCTTCATACCAGCAACCTGAGGTGGAGCGGGCACGGCTCACACAAGTACCTCAGTAAGGAGTATTGGAACAGGCTGCCCAAGGAGGTGGTAGAGTCACTGTCCCTAAGCAAGAAATGCGTGGATGTGGCACTGAGGGACACTGTTAGCGGGCACGCTGGAGAAGGGCTGAGGGTTGGACTAGACGATCTTAGCAGACTTTTCCAACATTAACGACTTTATGATTCTAAGAGGAGAAAGCCGGGAGAAATAAAGTAAAAGCTGACTGACATATTTATTCTCCCGACCAGCTAAAAAACCGATCGATTAGAGAAAGAAAAAGAAAGGCAAGACAAGACGAGGCCGCCCGCCCCGGCCCTGCACCTGCTCCCCGCAGCCGGGGGCCGCCGTGCGCCTGCGCGCAGGGACCGATGCTCCGCGGCCGCCGCGCCGCGCCCCCCCCGCCTCCTCCCCGCCCGCCTCCGCCTCCGCGCCCTCCTCCCTGCCCGCGGGGCACGGGAGCCGGTGACGGGAGCGAGGCGGAGTCTGGAGGGAAGATACCGAGAGATAGAGATTTAAATCACATCCCCGGCTGTAGAAGGGCAGCAGCAGCAGCAGCCCCGGCGCAGAGGCACGGACGCAAGCACCGAGGTCAGGTCTGCCGGCTCCGCCGCTGCTGCTGCTGCTCGCCATGGGTGCCGCCGCCGCCGAGCCCCCCCGCGCCGCGGGCCTGGTGTCCAGCGTGCTGAACGACACCCTCGAGTTCTACCGCTGGACCTGGAGCATCCGAGGTAACGCGCCAGGCCGTGCCCCGCGCCCACCGCCCCGCGCCCCCGCCGCGGCGCCGCCGTCGCCATCGCCGCCCCGCGCCCCCCGCCCGCGGGCGCTGCCGCGCTCAAAATGGCTCCGTTGCCACGGCGACGCGGCGCGGCCGAGGGGTCGGGACCGGCTCCTGCCGGGGTGCCCGGGCGCGTCCTCTCGAGGCGCGTGGGTTCGCGATCCGCTTTAATCCCCCGAGGCACGGGCGGTCTCGGAGCCGCGAGGTGAACGGCTGCCCGCGGGCCGGGGGTGCCGCTTCTCTGGCCTCGACCCGTGCAGCGGAGCCTCCCCGGGCGGCCGCGTTCTTCTGGGGCCCCTTGGTTCCCTCCGGAGCTCCGGCGGCCCGGGACCTGCGCGGCAGCCGGGAGCCCTCTGACAGCATCCCTCGCGCTTTGCAAATGGTGGAGTTCAGCGATTCGGCGAGGAAATGGCTGTTACCATCGCTGTGGAGCGTTTCACTTGGTATTAAGTGCGTCGGGGGTCGTTCTGCTGAATTCAGTGTGCTCGGTTTTCATACTGACACCCAGCATGGATGATGCTGAAGGAAGAGGAAATGCCTCGAGAGTCAGTATGGGGACAGCAGATGAGGCAGTAAGTCACCTTGCTGACAGGTATCTCCGCAGGTGCTGCTGCGTGTCAATGGCGGCCTCAAGCTGGTCAGTAAAACGAGTGGGGTAGAGTTTCTGTTCATTGCTGCCGTGAGTGGGCCTGCGCAGCTGACAGAACAATAGCACCTCTCTGGATGTTTCCATCATGTTTTAGTTGACTGCACAGTGATGAGCTCTAGACTAGTTAGATGTAAGCCTAGAATCGCATGGAGCGCTCTGGAGCAAATGTTTGTGGCAGGCTGCTAAGGGGAAGCGTGCAGCCTTGGCTTGGGCCGGGAGTTCATACTGCATCAGCAGTCGTTGCTTCTCTGCCCCCCTCTGCTTTGCCATCTGCCAGATAACAAACTGATCTTATGTCATAGGTGCAGGGGCTTGCTTTTTCTCCCAGGCTGCCTTCCCGATCTATCCACTGGGTCTTACCGTATTTTACAAATTATTAAACCTATATACATATTCATTTTGTCTTTACTTGCAGCCTGCAAGAATATGAAATCAAATGAAAATGCTTGCAGCAGCTGTAAGTTGTCAGCTGTGCCTGCTCTGCCTCTTGCTGCATAAGTTTTTGTAGGTTCCCAGGTAATGCATTCCAGCCCATCAGTAGCATTTTTGGGTGGACGTAAATACAAATATGGTTACTAAGTTGATATCCTTATATCCTTACTTGCTTTGTTTGGAAGAGAGTTTCAAGTTCTCGTATATTTCCTGAACTTCAAATGCTTTATTTAAATCTGTATACAGACTATGTTTGTTGTAAGGAAAAGAAGGGGAAGTATGAAAAGAAAAGAAAATAAAGTTTGTGTAAGGAAGGTAAAGATAAGTTACTTACATTAGTACTACATGTTGAGCAAACTTTTGTTTCCTCTTTTGCTACTTAAGAGCACCTTTAAGTGGTAGGATGTTCTTGTGATGCTTGTAGAACATGCTCAAGTCCTTGCTAATCCTATGCAAAACTTTAAGATATTACACTAAGATCAATAGTGTTGCTGTTAATGCAAGAATCCTCTATAATGAAGTGCGTTGACTGCATTTGGCATAAGGGACTGAGAGTTTTTGTTCATGTTCTGAATTTCATGGTTCCATGCAAGGACAGTTTTGGACAGAGCCTAAGTCACGTTGTACTCATACTACCACCCTTGTTTATACCCAGCAGTCTGTAAAAACAAGGTCCTGCAGTACTTATGGCCAGGTGTGGATATGTGAAATGTAGCATCATACCATGCAATTACAATGTAGCTCTGGATAAGAAAGTGCCATTATTGCTATCTAATAAAATCATCTTTTAATGTCAAAGTTTGGCTTAAATACTCTCCCAGTTTGCAGCTTTTCTCATGTGTCTTCATTCAGGACAAGATACTGTATCCATTTGTCATTTTTTAGTGAGTGTGTGCTAAGATCATGAATTTGGCACTGTTGTATGAACTCACCTTTGTGTCAAGAATGGCAGTGATGTTGCTCAACAGCCAACACAAATTATGGCATGCAAGACCATTGCCTAACATTCAATATCATTAAATAAAAAACTATACCACGCAGCAAAGTTGCTCAAGAAGTGATGCCATGCAATAGCATTACACAATAAATCATACTGAAACACTACTACACAGCAAAATTACACAATAAAATGTGAAGAAATTTTATTCCCACTACTACTCCTACACAAAGGCTTCTCATTCATATAAAACTAAAATTATTTATTCTCCAATATTTGCTTCCATTTTCTGTTGAATGCCTAGATCTTTTCTCTCTGATCTAAATGCACAACTAGATTGTCCTGCCTGCAGATGTTTTCCTCTGTTATCCCATACTCCTGTGATGGGACTGAATGTAACTGCCAGAATATCCCACTGAGTACTGTGTTGCTTCAGTTTTATGCAGTAAAGATTTGGTCCTTTTTCACCTTGCTCTGTGATGTTTAAAAAGCAACCAACCCTTTCTGAGGTCAAAAAGATATCTGATAAATCCTGTTTTGTTTGTTTGTTTTAGTATGTCACAGATTTTAGCATTAAGCATTCTATCCAAAGCAATTGCTATTGGGCTTGGAGTTTTTTGTTGTTGTTTTGTATTTTGGTTTTGCGTTTAATCTTGCATGGTTAACAGTAGTCTGTCTTTTCCTCCATATTTATTATTCAAATATATTTTCAGCCTTAGAATTACTTAACTGTGTTTTTACTCTTGCTGATTTATTTGAAATACATATTTTCTTTTTCTCTTCTTCTTTGTCGGTCTTTTTAAACCCCTCTTCATGGAAACCTAAAATCCATTGTTAGTGTATCTTCATCTCAGAAGGCTGAAGGAGATCATTTAGGAAGCCATACATTTTAAAGGGAGGCAGAAAGGGCAAAAACATTATCAACATAACCAAGGGATAAAAAAAGGTTGTTGGGGGAACAATTATTATCAAGAAAGATGATCTAGGAATTTCCATGCTATTATTCCTGTAAGGGCATGGGAGCAGGAATGTGTAATAGATAGGGCAGGGCTTCTTCTTTCTTCTGGCTCAGATAGCTGGTTGGGGTTAGATCTGGGCAGGAAGGATTAAGGGTATGATTAGATGACTGAGCAAATGACTTAAAGGGAGGTTCCAGGTTGAGTCCAGGAGAACTATTAAGATGAATAACTCAGGACAAAATCCAAGAAAGAATGTGGAAATCTCAAAACATGGATGAAGAGACTGTTGACACTTAGGGAGGAGGAGTAGGAGACTGAAAGGAAGTTTGTGAAACCCATTATCAAAAAGAGGTATTTTTGAGGAATGAGTTAATTTGAATGTGCTGAGCTAAAGAACAGAAGGATTTACAGACTTTGGGTGAGAATTATTGTTCTTGGAGCTCCAAGTTAAAAGAAGGCAGGGCTAGCCCAGGCCATGTGGGACTGCTTTGGAACAGCACTTATTTACAGCTGTTGCAGTTAATAAGATTAGACTTTTTCCATCAAGAGGAAAGAGAGGCAAAAGATGCTGCCCAGAGAACCATCCTACTACTGAAATGGAAGTTTACATCTTATTCAGGAGTGACATCAACTATATTAGTTGGGCCAGAAGTGTAAGGGCGTGAGGATAGGGAATATAGGGGAAACTTGCAGCTACTTGCATTAACAGTGATCTGGTGGAGCTGCTCTCATGGAACTCCAATTGCTGTAAAATTTTGTGCTGGGAAGGTCTTGAGACTACAGCTTTACCTGAGGAATCTATCCTAGTTTGTTTTTCAGCCCAGGGAAAAGAACTGGAAGAAAGCACATTTCTTCTTCTTCCCTTATTCTTTACCCCATGGAGAAAGTGAAAATGGCCAAATGATCCTGGATATTTATGCCTGGAGAAAGTTCACTGAGGTGGTTGGTAGAACAGTGGATTTATCTGAGTGAAAGCAGTATCTTGTTGTATTGGAGTATTTGTGCCAAAGCTGGAAGCCAGAAGCATCCTGATGAAAGTTCTTCAGAAGCTGAAGGTGGGGGGAGAGATGGAAGAGCGAGGTAAAAATTCTTGCAGTCTGCTTCACAGAAGGGAAACAGAATGTGCTCCTAAGCCTTGGTGATTTGGTAATACTTGATTTGCAGATGCAGTTTTCTTCTCAAAGAAACAGTTTTTGATCTGTCACCATAACTGTAAAACAAGGATTAGACATGGGAAGACTTAGACTTCCTTGTAGAACAGGGAAGACCAATGCCAGAAACTAGAGAATGGGGTAAGTGTAATTGGGTTTGGCTGCCTTGGGGCAGAAGCAGCACTTGGGGAAGTTGATTGCAGAAGTAAAGAATGCTAAAGGCTAGAATCCACTGTCAACCAAACAAAGAATAGGAGCATCCCAATTTGTTTCATTTGCATTTCATTAAGCATCCTTCTTAACTGCTTGCCAGTGAAGGAACTTATTTGGTGTAAAAAAAACAAACAGCTATTGGTTTTTTTGGGGGAAGACAATTTGCTGGGTGTTTGAGGGAAGTTTCACCTATGTTTCATCATCAGAAGATATCAAGTTGCAGAACTCAAAAGAGAACTAATCAGAGCAAAACAGGTGCAAGAACATCTGGAAATGGAACATAATTCAGAAAAGTGCGTTCCTGAAGTGGAAGCTCCCATTCAGAGGTTTTTGATCACCAAGCTTGAAGAAGTGGAGCCTTAGAGAGTAGCCTGAAGCAAACCTAATGATGTGAGCAAGAAGCTGAGGTGTGAGAGGAAGACTCCTCTTTCATAAAATGAAGAAGTGATCAACTGCAATTCTCAGCTCCAGCAGAGAGATGAAACAAGAAAAAAGCCTTCAGAGCACCTGTAAGAATGTGATGCAAAGTTCTCTTTGATTTATGAACTTGCTGCTAAATAAGACAATACTGTTAAAGCAGTTTCCTTGAAAAAGGCTGGAAAACTAAACAGAATTTAACTAACCTGATTGTATGACCTTACTATCTACTGTAGCTAATCCAAATGACATTTAAAATTACTGCACACTGTGAACCACTGTTGTGGAGCTCTTGGCAGACCACATTTCTCAGCTGAGGCCACATGCCATCAGTGAGGTGCAAATCAGAACATTGTGCAGGAGCCTTACGCTGCAACAAGAGGGAAGGAGCTCTCAAACAGTTGAAATATCTGTGGCATGAAGCAGAGTTGTTCATCTTGGGGACTGCACTGGTTGCATACACTGATGGAGCCCAGGAATTGAAGTGCTGTTTGTAGGTGGTTGTCTCTGATTAGTGGAACTTGACTACAGATTGACTGTGGTAGTCATTCTATATTTATGCTGTGCTCAGGGTTATGGTTATCGCAATGGCTTGCAGAAGAGGTTGTATCGAACACAGCTCTGTGTTGTAACCAGGAAAGACTGTCAAAGGCAACTTAAGGACAACCAGTAGAGGAAGAGGTAGGTTAGAGATGCTTCTCAGGACTTGAAGATCAAGGGCCATGAGATGTGGGTGAGGCAAGATTCTGCTTTTGCCAGTCCAGACAGGTTTTTGGAGTTATTAGATTCACATGGAAAGAGTAAGGAGCGTTCAGATGAAAGACGGATGAGTGAAAAGGCTCCAAGCAGACATTGAGAAAACTTTGTGAGGAAGAAATTGCTAGGATGCGACATTAGGGGGAAATGGTTGTAGTGTGTGCTGTAGAGCTTTTGAACTGGGAAAAACTGGGGCTGAATGATGATTCATTTGGCTAAAAAGAACTGGCCATGGAAAGAACAAGCGGTCTGGCTTCTAGAGAGTGTTGGTGCGATCAGAGTGTGCCTGGAGCGTAGAAGTTGGGACAGGTGTTTGAAAGGGCTTTGGACAGTAAACTGCTGTGCTATGGGGCTTTCAGGCTGTATTTTATTTAAAACAAAGCTGCAGCTACCATAGCATTTAATAAGGAATTTGCTTTAGTGTGTGAGACAGACTGACTTTCTTGTCAAGATAGAGACAGATAATAGCTAGTTTCTTGATCTTATTTAGGTGTGATGCGTAACTGTGCTTAATTTTGTCAAGACTTGTGTGCTTTTGAGCATATGGACTGCAAGGACTTTTGGCATTTTATAGACAGAAATTAAGGTGGGTATGAGGCTCAGGCTGTTGACGGTCAGACAGCAGCCCTATGAGAATTCTCAAGACTGCACCCCATAGAGCAGGAAAAGTGATATATAGCTGCAAGGCAAGCTCAGAGCTACATTGCACTGTGTGCTTTGTATTAAATCCCACCGTGTGAGCTTGGATCTCAAGATAAACATGAGGTAGTTTACCTTTCTTTCACAGGAGGCGTGAGGTAACAAACTATGTCAATTTGGCTTGCATTTATTGCAAAACAGGGTCAGGCCTGTGGGCATTGACTGCTCTGCGTTGTGGTGAGCTAACTCACTTATGTGCCTAGTGCTCAGCTCTTTTCTTCATGCACTTCATTTTAGTGGCCTGATCCTTAAGTCCTGCCTGTGAATGTTCTCTCTCGGTGGCATTGTGTCTGCTTGTACGGTGAGCTCCTCACCTGGTTCACTCCCTCCATCCACCTTCCACGTGCACTCTTCTGTTTCAGCATAACCTTGAGTTCTGACAGTTTGGTTTATATCCATCTTGTTTTCTTCTTCCTCTTATCTCTTTCTGCATTTCTCAAAAGTGCCTTTTTCTGTGTCTTATATGTATTATGCTTCAGATATTCTGATTGAGAACACTATTTTCCTCTGGGTTGGCTTTTTTTTTTTTTTCCCTGAATGTGAAAATCATTTCCTCGTATCCCACTGCCAGTTACAGCAAGTGTGAGAGATTGCTCTGTTGATGGTTATAAAATATTGCTGGAAGAAGACATTTATAGCCCATTTCTTTCATCTCATCTGTTGAGCCAGTAAATCTTGTCTTTGCAAAAAAAAATTTATTGTGTCCTTCTATTCCTATATCATAATTATAATACTTCCTTTTAAGATGGTTTAATACACCCCTCTATAGGAAAAAATAAAAAAGAAATACAGGTGCTAACTTGAATAGCTGGGCTGAAAATAAGAGACCGTTTTATTGTATTTTCTGGGTTTGCAGGTAATACTTAGTATTTTGCTAGGAACAAATGCGTACCTTTCAAGTGCTTCATACAGAGTGCCCTGATGGGCTTTGATACGTAGGCCAAATTTTCTTTTATACTGTCTAACCACGGTTTCATTGATCTATGAATTTTTTATCAAGGGTGAGAAAGTATTTCAGAAATCATCAAAGCTTAGATTTGGGAACCATATGTGACCATGAAAGGTAACCATGAAAAGCAGAGAGACTTAATTGTGGCAGTCATTTGGATATGGCATTACATAGCAGCCAAACTGATTGTTTTTTCTACTCATATACTTGGTGAAAGACTCAGATATTTATAATTGTTCTGAACATCTTTGGATAGGAGAATGCTTTCTTGTTCAGTTCACATTTTCAAAAACAACTTTTCCAGATTTGTAATTTTTTTTCCCCTGGATTTGTCATTGCTGATATTAAAAGCGTGTTGAGGCTTATAGTGTTATTCTTCTGTGAGGGATTCTTTTGTGGAGGCAGATGTACTAACAGAAGACCTGCTATACCTCACTACTGTAAATTCTATTTCTGCCCTTGAATTTGGAAGATAAGAGCTAATACATTTTAATATCTTCTTATGCAGTTGTACTCCAAACAAACTTTTGACCTTGTTTATCCTTCTGTAAAACCAAGTTAGTTAGCAGCACCCTCGTGCTGATGCAAACAAAAGCAGGCAGTTTTATCAGCAGGATTTATTGTGCAGTCCCTTGCAAATGTTCTCTGGTATTCTGTCTGGTATTTTTTTTAATAGATTTCATTTGCCATTCCTGGTCCTCAAACATGTTTGCTCACTGCATCTAGGAGTCTCTAAATACTCATCTGAAACCCCAAATCATTCTTAGTTTTGAGAACAACAATGTAAGTTGTTTGCAGTCGCTGTGTAGTTAAGCAACAGTATGCTTCTGCTGTGTTAGCATATCAGCAAGATATTTCAGTGCTGCACTTAATGTCCCATTAGTGCTGAGTGTGTAACATCTCTCTACAGTGGGTAAGGCCTTGCAGAGATTTTAATTTAAAGGATTATTAATAACAGTTAATTTTCAAGGATGTTAGCTTCTATCTGAAGGAATCTAATATAGATCTGTCTATGGAGAAAATCTGTTCTGCAATCATCTACCCTTTGCCATTATAAAAGCCCCAAATTGTACAAGGTGGGCCAATACTCCTGTCTGCTATTGCAACACAGAATGTGTGTACATCGTATGCTTGTATGACTGCTTACTAATACTCTAATAGTAATACAGGTATTTTAATTGTACTAAAAGATAATTTTAATTGATCTACAAGATAGAACATGGTT
Organism: Phasianus colchicus; assembly: GCF_987193195.1. NCBI lineage: Eukaryota > Metazoa > Chordata > Aves > Galliformes > Phasianidae > Phasianus > Phasianus colchicus. The sequence goes on from NC_143437.1 coordinate 78,947,316, forward strand.
TAAAGAGAAATTTTGATAAGGAAAACATTGCAGAAGAAAATCTTTTCAAAGTATATTTTATGCTTCACACATTTCTGTGGAAATACAGAGACATGCTTGATCACAGCACTCTGTACCTAGTTCATAAAATTGCAGCCTGTGCTTTTTGTTTGTCTATTTTTGTTTTTTGTTCTATTTGCATCTGTTTCTTGCAACCTTTCAGGAAAGTCATGCAGGTATCACTGTGTTGGGAATGTATCTTGCTTTTATGATTGGGAAAGTCAGATTTGACAAATGAATGAAAACAAGCCTTGAGGGCTTATTATCTTGCACATATTGTGTAAGCTTTAGCAAGGATTATATTTTTATTATTCCCTGAAGCAGTTTTCATAGTCCCCACAAATAATCCTAGTCAATGGAGGAGGTAAATAAAAAATCGTTGGAACAAGGCACTCTTGTTGACTTGAAAATCCTGATAAAATGCTGAATTGATGTGACTCTTGAGCTTAATTTCATTACTATCTTTGCCTTGAGACAAGTGTATCCTGTAATTGCTGTGCACAGGCTCAAAGGTAGTGTGATACTAGCAACTGAGTTGTGGGAGTCCCAGGAAGACTAGGATGCTACTTATAATACCAGTTACACCACACCTGACCTTATAACAACAAAATGCGTCCTGTTACTTTAATGAGAGTTTATGAAATATGCATGTTACCCAGGTGCTTAGTAGCTGCAGGAGATATTCTTCATAGCTGTGTGGTATTTTGATTTTATGTTAGGTTCATATATTGCTGTGTATAGTTTTATATAAGGATAAGTAGTCAATTGCAAAGCCCTGAAATACAAAGGAAAACCACAGCTTGTTGCATGTAGTACCTGTTAGTCTTTTTTGTACCTCTTGAGGTTTGGGGCAGGTACCTCTAATTTCTGGATGGAACAGGATTTGTTCAGTTTTGTCTGCAAATTTCTAAAATGTAGTATTTTTGTTTGTTTGTTTGTTTATATTTTTATTATTTGTTGTGCTATAGAAGAATATTTTTTCTTCTTACATCTGGGTGTTTCATAGCTTGCTATAACAATAACACTTGGCCATGAAATTCTGATGCTTCTTTATTCTCAGCCCAACCAAATTCAGTGATTGAACTAGATGACCCTAGTAGTCTTCTCCAACCTTAAATATTCTTTGATTCTATGAGATTAATTTGTTCATGTTAAAGTTTGAGCATAGATGAAATACTTGACTCGCATATTCCTGTTTATTCTCTAAGATCTAAGTGAACATGACATCTTTGTACCGTTGTGTGCTAAAAAGTGACTGAAATGAAGCCTGTTGTTTTGCTCCCTTGTTGGAAGTGTTGTCTATACAACAATAGACTCTTTAGCAGGATCTGTGATAGGACAAAGGGAAATGTTTTCAAATGGAAAAAGGGGAAATAATGATTGGGTCTAAGAAAAAAAATTTTGTGTGTGTGGGTAGGGAAGCACTGGAACAGATTGCCCAGAGAGGTGGTGGATTCTCCAACCTTTGGAGGCATTCAAGGTCAGACTGGACTGGGCTCTGAGCAACCTGATCTAGCTGTAGGTGTCCCTGTTCATTGCAGGGGAGGTGAACTAGGTGACCTTTAAAGGTCATGTCCAACTCAAACAATTCTATGACCATGCACGTGTACATGGTGGTACAGAGCTCTTCTGTGAGGGAAAGTGGCAGCAACTTGATTGGCACAGTGGCCATTCTCCCATCAAACAGGTGCAAGGCTAATTTCAGTGTTTGGAGACTAGCCAGAGTAGAGCTATGAAAATGGTTCAAGGTCTGAGAATATGCCTTTCGGTGAATAGGGGGAAAAATACGAGCAAGCTGAAAACTTGTGAGTACACAAATGAGAGGAAAAATGATGTGTCTTCAGTCTACCATGGAAAAGTATGATTAATTGACTGCTTCAAGCTTAATTCTGATTTTTGCAGTAGGTGTAATTAACAATTCATAGCAATAGATTTTTTTGTAGGGTTCTCTGCCTCTGGAAATACATACTGGAAAGTAAAACAAGAAATTCTTCTCAGGGAGATATCTAAGCTAAAACAATCAGTTAAGGGAGATTGGAAGGCCTTCGTTTTGTAAAGTGTAGTGGATATCTGTGTTTCTCAAATAAGTACAGGTATCTTTGACTTGTCTTTAGACTCCTTTAGAAATACCTGTAGTGCCTGCAGACGTCACTGAGTGTGATGGGTGAGATAAAGGAAAGAAGCATAAACTAAGCATTCCCAGTGTTCCAGCCCTTCTGCTTTCCTGCACTGCCCCCCCTGGGAATCCATACAGAGTTTTTGATGAATCAGACATGCTATGGGCATGTTTGTGCTCTGGCTTTGGCCCTTTATTGTAGGATTTTCCACGAGGAAGGTTGATAACCTGAGGCATTTGAGGACTAGAGTACAATGAATATATGTAATAAATAATCTGCATCAGAACAGACAAGCTAATTCAAGAGCTGGAGGACTTTAAAAGAATATTTAATTTCAAACTGTATGGATGCTTTATTAAAATGACAATGACACACAGAAATTTTTGTTTCTGTTGGTATTAAATTCAGCTGTTTTAAGTGTGCAATTTTCAGTCTCAGGTTATGGAGCCCATGCAGTTCATTTGTAGCTTCAGCTGTTTCATTTGTATGTTCTGGGGCTTCAGTTTGTCAGACTAAAGTAGTGGTTTTTGTTAATTTGTTTTTTCTTGGAATCTCCACAAATTGGTAATGATAAATGCGCTGCTCAGTGGTTCTGATGTGTTACTCCAATTAATTTAAAAGCCTGGGCTCTAACCACAGAGATGTTTACATGAGCTGAACTAGTCTGCAAATGGTTGTGTAGCCACAGTGAATATTTCATTCATTTGTAACCATTAAAGGGGCTGAGCCAGTGGTTTTAACACAAAAGTAGGAAGAGAAATATATAGTCTAGAACATTATTAATCATCACCAGAAATAAAAAGTAGAGAAGAACGCTGGAATACTATGAAGGAATTTAATCCTGTAGCTTTGTACACATTATGTTATAAGGTGCATGAAGGTGTTTCTCATGTGTTTTCTTACAAAATGAAAACCCAGATCATAACTCTGAATTGTAGTGTTACTGGAGCCGACAAGCAAAATCGTTTGATTAATGCCACAGGGGTTTTCATAGAACAACCAAAACTACTGGTTTGCCTTCCTTATCTTGCAGATTTAAATCTGACTTCTTTAAGGAACTCTTTCTCGAACATGTGATGGGGCTTTGGGAGGGCTTCTTGTTTAAAATAAACAGCATGATCTGCAGAGAACTCTCACTGCTAAGAACCACTTTTAAACAGCCACCGTCATTTCTGCAGTGTCTTTAGAAATGTGATTGGACAGATGGATGTGCTGGATTGGCACTGTAAGTGTCTTTGCGCTGAGAATAGTATCAATAGCTATTAATAACTTCGAAAGGCTCTCCAGATAAATTAGTGAGTAGCACCCTTACAGCTAAGGAATACACACGTCGCTGAGCTAAAAACTTGCATTGATTTTATTGTTTTTATTTTTATAAAACAAATGTGAATGCAAGGAATTTCAAAAGTCGTGTCTTTTAGTTTATCTCCTCTAAAGCTAGTATTAAATGCAGAGATAGTCACCATTGTATCAGTTCAGGATTTCTCCTGACGAGTGTTCAAGTTACTGTGCTGTGCATTTTTTGCTTACTTTTAAAGTTTGTACTTCTTCACTGGGGGGGAAGAAAAAAAAAAAATCATAGGTTCAGTAATATATGGAAAATGTAACCACCTAAACCCGTCTCAATTGACAAGGAAATGCTGAATCACACATAACAGAAGCATTTGCTTATTAAAACACATACAGTGCTCTTCATAGGCATTTCTAATGATTTTAAATTCAGGTCTCTGTCAGTACAGCCATGCTTGTCAAGTTCATCTTCTTTTGCCTTCTATATTTCAGTATAGGTATGTAGGGTAATTACATCCAATTCAAACAATGGATGGTAGAATATTCAGTCCTTTTAACAGTTCTACTCTCGACCTTGCTTTTGAGCAGTAGTTCATGCATATATTTCCTGTTAATTGCCTCACACAATAAAGATATAAATCCTGAAAAAATTGGATGTCTTGAGGCAATTTCAAATACGTATGTTCTCCTCTCCCTCATGTTGGCTTTGCAGTGTGAGACTTAAAAATGTATATATGCAAAATGACAGGTAAATCTCTTGCACGTGAAGATTTCACATTCTTGCCTTACATAACACGTTCCTTCTAGAAAACTGCTGTTAAAAGATGCCTTCCTTTACTCTGGGTTCACCTTACAATTGAGTGCTGCTTTAAATGTTTGGTCTACAAAGCTTGTACCACCTTACAACAAAGCATTGTAGTACAGGTTGTACCATCACAACCATCATTTCATTTGTGATCAAATTAGAATCTGGGTCTTAGGATTTGAAAGACAAACGCATTAATCCCCTGAAAGATTCAGTCACTCTCTGTCAATTCTAATCAGGTGAAGGCATTGCTCATTTTGCTTCAAGGCAGTTGGAGGGGCTGGTTTTTTGGGGGTTTTTTTGTTTGTTTGGTTGGTTGGTTTTTTGTTTTTTAATACAGGGAGGTGGGCTTTTTGCTTATTTTGTTTTTCAGGTAATAATGTAGCTATTACATATAAAATAATGCAAGATTTTGTACCCTTGTATGTCCTTTTAAACTATCACAGTTCTCTGTAATTTGCAGAAATCCTTTGTGGCCATCTGTACCAGAGAATAAATGGGATACAAAATTCTGATGTTTTTGCTAAAACAAGAGTGGGGTGAGGTTGGTTTATTTTATTATTATTATTTTGAGTAGCTTGGAAGCTTTGTCACTTTAAACAGATGACTTAATTTATCTTGATCTGAAAGAGTTTATCTTACTATCCTGAAAGGAAATTTGGGAAAAAGCTGTGCATATAACTGTTTTCTGCATAGATCATGGGTAAGAAGGCTTGCCCAGTAAACTGAAACTGTTTTTGTAATGCTTTCTGTGCAACAAGAATAATATACTGAGCTGATCAAAAAGTTAACAAGTTACTTTGAATTGTCCAGGCAAGATTGTAGGATGAATAAGTTGTGTTGTTTCATGTTTGGGTTTTTTTGTTTGTTTGTTTAAATCTAGAATTTCTGGGATTAAAATTACCATGTTTTCTAACACCATCATGTTAATGAAAAATAATCAGATACAGAGTCTCTCAAATGGCCTTAAAATAAATGCAGTGTTTCTGTTTTGATTATCTATGATACGCTTCAGAAGTGAACTGACTGCTGTAATATTGAGTCTTCTCTTCAGAGAATGTTTGAAGAATGTTTCTATGTGTTATGCTGAGAATGTTTTTAGTTATCCTAGGAGACATGAGTCTCAAATGCCAGTCAGGTACTTCCCAGGGCAATGGGATGTGCAGTCTGTACTTTGTAAGGGTTGGTATCTGAGCTGTAGTAATTCACAGACCAGGAACCCCATGCAGAGGGAAGGTAACAAGCTGAAAACATGCAGGTATGGAAGCATACCGTCTGCTTCTATGCTGGGAGATGTACTTATATATTTCTTTGGTTTTTTTTCTCCAGTAAAGTGGGTGAAATAGTGGTTGACAGTTCTGATGAAGCGTGAGGAGGACCCGACTTGCAAGTGGGCTTTCGTAAAAGATTTCATTGTTCCCTGCTCCTTCCTTTCACCTACAGGCATAATCTTTGCCTCCTGACATAGAAAGAGATCTGAGATGGATCATGCTTTCTTGTTTTGAGCAGTGGGCAATAATGTTCATCTCCTGTTCATCTCAAATCTTCCACTTTCATGTCTTCAGAGTCATCACTTCAGCAGTTAGGATGCAATGAAATGCCAGGTCAGAAAATAGAAGCCACTGTGTCCTTGCCTTTTTATACTGCTTAGACAACATAAGGAGACTAGGAAAGCCTCTTGCATTTCTTGTTGTTTACATTTTGTGCACTGTAGTGTCTGAAGCAAGATGCAGATTAAGAAGTGAAATCTTTCTCCTTACTTGGCAGAAATAAATCTCTGCCCACTGCCTCATATCGTGTGGAAACGACAATCTCTTTTACTATATATATATATATATTTTAATGGTCTTACTGTTGTTTTTTTTTAGCTAAGATTTGTTGAGTGATCGCTAAAAGCAAGAGGAAATTGAATTAAGAGATCATAGTGTAATAATTGCAACACAGCAGTGTCCTTTCAGTTTCAGTAGGTAATATTCTATGAGGTGTGGAAAATGGGGCAGTTCTTTCTGTGTCAACTCACTGTACTATACTGGACAGCAGTGATTTTACACAGAGTACATTATATTGCAGTAGAATTGTCTGTCCCAGGGACTTGCTGAAGAGTAAAAGGCAACTTTTCTTTTTTTCTTCCGTTGTATTTAACTGCCTCTATTTTCCCAGCCAGATTATCTAATTTTTTTTTTTTTTGCCAGTCCTCCCCATGCTCCTTGCCCTGTTTGCCTGTGGCTTCTGTCAGGGGCTGCAGTGGCAAGTCTGACTGCTATCACTCTGGCAGCATCCAGCTCGCTGCAGGTTTCCATGCACAAGAACTGCCTCTCTGTTTGTCTTTTTTATTGACAGTCATAATGGAAGCAGCTAGGCTAGTTTCTGTTTCTTCTTTTCCGCTTCTTATTAAGACTGGCTTTGATGCTTCAGTCCTAAAAAGCATTGTATTTGCAATTTGCAGGTTTAATATTGTAAAATCAACAGGAAGCGAGATGAGTCAGTGCTGTACATGCTGTCTTTCTGTAGACCACAGTGTGTGGGATTTATTAGAAATACAGAAAGTCTCCTGACATCTGCTTCTAAAAAAATGGTTCTAATGTATTTTCTTAGACACTAAGGCAAGGTGGTTGGAGAATGGAATGAGAAGGAATAGCAGTGCTGTTCTATTCCTACCTCATTGCCCCAGAGTTCTGTGCAAAACAGACTCAGTATAGAGAGATTCATGTGATTTATTACCTACTGATAATAGACCAGAGCTGTGAGAACTAAAAGCAAACTACAAACACCTTCCTCCTATCCACCCTCACCTACCTCCTCCCCACAAGTGACACGTGGGAATGGGAAATGGGAACTGAAATCTGTCTGTAGTGTTTGGTTTCTGCCACTCCCTCAAGGTCACTTTCTGCCCATGCTCCACAAAGTTCCCTCCCATGGGATGTTGTCCATCCCAAACTGATCTTGTGTGGGCTCTCTTAGCACTGCCCCAGCATGGCTCCATACCACAGGGCCCACCTTTTGGGCACTGCTCCCTACAGGTGCAGCTCCCCCAGCCCTCCCACCCCACTACAGGCTGCTCCCCACAAGTTGCAGCTTTAGTCTGGCTGCTTCTGTGGGGGTATCCATGGCTGTGGCTCCTTTGGGCCTCATCTACCTCTGCACCATGGGCTCCTATGTGATTGCACGTGAAGATCCGCTCCATGTGGAGCCTGTGGGTGCCTGGAACACCTCTTGCCCTCCTTCTGCACTGACTGCTGCAGGCCTGTTAGTAATGGAGCAGTTACTTTTTTGCTATAGCCAGAGATTAGTCTTCATAAGGAGGGCAGAAGAAAACACTGAGAAAATGAGGAAAGAAACATTACTGTAGCTTCCATCCTTCCTCTGTGGTAGAGCCATCTTTTAATCCTGAATGTCGCTGGTTCCTCAGGCTGAATGCTTCTTTTGACATAGATCCAGGACTTTATATAGCAAATTCTGGGCCCTAGTGTATATGCAGTGCTAGATCCCAACAGTGACTTTATGGCAGTTTAAAACAACCCTGTTGTTTCCAGTACAGAAGCATAGACTACTCTAAGCTGAGCCATCTGAACTGTTCTATCTAGTATTTTTTCAATAATGTTATTACTTTTTTTTGTCTGAAACATATCAGACTGATATGCATAAAATAGGAAAGTTATTTGACACCATATACTATATATGAAGTATATATAATGGGAGATTTTGATGCCAAACTTTAAAATAACAAATCTGTTAACTTTATCAGCATTTTGCCAAATTTATGTGTCTTCCATTTGCAAAAGTTCTCTTCAATGTTTTTACAAACAGTGTAGTCTCAAAACTCAAATGCATACAAAGTAGGTTTGCAGGTGATACTAAATTGGGAGAAGCAGTTGATTCCCTTGAGAGTAGAGAAGTCTTGCAGAGTGTTCTTGAGAAATATAGCGACATGGTTATTGGACACTGTGGTGGTGGACCTAGTGCTGGACTAGATGACTTAGTGATCCTTTTTAGCCTTAATGATTCTATGATTGGAGGGATGGGCAGTCAGCAACCACACGAAGTTTAACATTTGGGACAGGGCAACCTCTATGTACAGCCCAGGAGGATGCAGGAGAGCAGCCCCATGGAAAAAGCAGTCTGGGAGTTCTGGCTGAGAGGAAGTTGAACATGAGCCAGCAGTGTGCCTGGAAGCCAAAAGGGCCAACCATACCCTGGAGTGTATCAGGCCAAGTACTGCCAGCAGGTGAGGGGAGGTGTTGTCCTGCTCTGCTCTGTGCTGTGTGGCCTCACCTCCAGCACTGGGTGCAGGCTTGGGCACCAAGATATAAGGATGCAAAACTATTAAATTCAAAGGATTTAGACGAAGGATCCAGAGGGTAAGATCTCCGAGGAGCAGCTGAGGTCCCTAGATATCTTCAATTTAGAAAAGATAAGGCTGAGAGGAGTCCTCGTAGTGGCTGCAGCTCCTCACAGGGAGCAGATGGGCAGCGCTGAGCTCTGCACTCTGTGACTGCAACAGGACCTGAAGGAATGGCATAGAGCTGTGGCAGGGAGGGTCAGGTCGGGTGTTAGGAAAATGTTCTGCACCAGAGGGTAGTTGAGCCCTGGAACAGGCTGCCCAGGGCACTGGGTATGGCCCCAAGCTGCTGGAGTTCAAGGGGCATTTGAACAGTGGTGTCAGACATAGGGTCTGAATTTTGGATAGTGCTGTGCGGAGCTGAGAGTTGGACTCAGTGATCCTTGTGGGTCCCTTCTAACTTAGGATATTCTATAATTCAATGAATATTTGGTTATATTTGGTGTTGAATATTTGGTTATATTGCTGCTGCAGTCACCGATCGTTGTAAGTAAAATGCTTTTTGGTGGATTACTGGATTGAGTTTGGGCTACCTGATATATATATTACTGTTTTGGATTGTAGAACTGGAATGTAGAATTTGTTTAACTTAATGAATCTCTGTATGAGTTAATGTGATTCTTTTAAACTATTTTCTTTAATTCCTTTAGAATGAATATGTTGTGTTTCAGCTACGTGATGCAGATATTCCAGGAGAAAATAACATTTACTGAATGCAGTGCCTAAAATGATGATGAAATTTGTTTAGAGTTTGACTTCTTCTGTTTGCTTCATCCTCCCCAGACAAACGTGTCGATGATTGGCCCTTGATGCAGTCTCCATTTCCAACACTGACTATAAGCACTATTTATCTCCTCACTGTTTGGCTGGGCCCCAAATGGATGAAGACAAGAGAGCCCTTCCAGTTACGTTTCCTGTTGGTTGTTTACAACTTTGGAATGGTTCTACTCAACTTCTTCATTTTCAAAGAGGTGTGTATGCACTCTTACAGGAGGGAATTCCTACTAAGTTTTGAAGACATCTACAGATGCAAAATTAAAATAATCTTATGTGTTTTATGTCTGTTGTAGGAGGTTTGGCCCCGATTTTTAAAACCGAATTTCTGTTTGACATGAGCATTTAGGTAGTTAGGTACATTGTGACGTGAATAAAATACCTAGATGGATGTATTTAAGGAATTTGTACACTATCTAGACCAAGATCTTCTTAGATTTGTTAGCGTAAATACTGTACAGAATAACTGGAATCAAGAAAGATTTAAGTAGAATTATTCAAGTTTGGAAATCATTTTCCCAGGATAGCGTTTCAGAATACATATGATCCTAAGGAGTAGTTTTTGTTACTGTGATTTTGCTCATGTGGGTTAAGGGTCTTCCTGAAAAAACTGTGAATCCTGAAAGATTGTGAATTTACTAGATGTATTTCCAGAAATAAGAAAACAGATTAACATGGTTAAAATTACAGCATTTCTTTTCAAGATGGGCTGTTCAACACTTTTGCCAGGAAAGCAGGAATTTTCTTTATATTGACCTTTTTCCAGAGCCTCATTCTAGTTGATTAGTTGTTTTTAAGACATAATTCAGTAACTAATCTTTGCCGTAACACCTCAGTCATCATTTTCTCTAAGTTGTCTCTTGCACTATTCAGATGTGTAATAAGATTTATGATATAAGATAACCCAGAATTTAATGCTGTCACATAAAGATAATTGTGAAAATAGATAAAATTGATGAGGCATCTTGGCAGGTTAAAACTGGAATTCCTCTGAAATGAGTTCACTGTTTTTTTTTTTTCCCCTATATCTGTCTCTTTCACTTTTCTTAGTCAGTTTGTATTATCCATAAGCTGAATTACAACAAGCTTGTGGTCAGCTTCATATTCAAAGCTCTGTTGCTTATAGGATAATAAATGTATTTGTGTAGCATTGCCAAACCACTGAATTCATATGCAAACGAATGTAAATGCTCAGCTGCAGACAGAGGTTCTAATTCCCTGCTATTTCAAATGGCGGTTCAATTGGCTATTCAGTGCATTTTAAACCAAGCAAGCTGTTCATACAACACTTGTAATAAGAAGTGACTTTTCTCAGTCTTAGGGACTGATACAAGTATTCAAGTTTCAAATGTTATCTTTAGCCAGGCAACTTCTACTTCAGTCTATGTGAGGCTTACATTACCTATGTGCTCCTGTTGTAATTGTCATGAGTAATGTAGCTGATACAGGTAAAATGATACTCTATTTGTATTTTGCGAATGACTGAAGTTTCCATGTATTTCTAAGAACAGAATTTGAATGTGAAGTGCTTTTGATAAGATCCATAGATCTTGTTTTTAAATTTAAATGTTATTTAAATACTCATCCTGATTACTAAGTGAATTGTTCACCTTTGATAACATACATTAAAATGATGAGTCATAAAATGCTGCTAGATTTTTCAGTCCAAAACTCTCATATATTGGTCTCAAGTTTAGATTGAGATTTAGGTGCAAATTTATCTTCAAACATTCAGAAGTCTCAGATGAAGATGCCACAAAATCATGTATTTCTTTCTCCATTTTGAAGAATTAGCTTCAGGCTGGGGAAGTAAATTTACTACTGCCTTTGCCAAGTGAACTTTGGAGAAATTACCTAATTATCACAGACCAGAGTAGAAAATGGTTAGTTTCTGTAACGGTGCACACAAAGCTATTCTGTAGTTCTCTGATACGTTCAGATATGTTCATGCCTATGTGGAACCACACAGAAGAACAGTGGTTTTACAGTAGCTTGTAAACAGGCTTGGTGACACAGAAATAGTTGAATTTCTTTCTTGAGATCTGTTTGTTTTGGAGATGTTCTTGCATCAGTTTTCTTTACTGTAACAGTTCCCAGTTTACACGTTATGTTATCTTTTTGCTCCTTAACAGAGTGGGAATACCTAGCTATAAACAACCTGGGATCATAGCATATACAAACATCAAAATTAAAAGTATTACTTGAACCTTGTACAGCTCTAGGCAAGTGCTCTTCTTTCCAATGGAAACTTGCTCAAATGTCAAGTTTATCTTTTCCTGCTTTGACTATTGCAATACACTTTGTTTGGCATGACTCTACAGAAGCACTTGATATGCTTTAGGCCATTGCACTTGCACAAAATGGGGCAGTTCTCTTCATGCAGTGTCTCTAAATATGTTTTATGGGTGCTCAGCATTGTCTCTCCAGGGATTTTTTCCTGGATTTTGATTGGTACATTGTTATAAGAATGGTAGATGCACATTGTCTAATCCCTGTCTGCTGGAGAGAATTCTTTCTGTTCTGAGCTGTCACAGCATTTGTGTTTCTATCATTCTTCATGAAAGCAACTAGGTGTCTTTTGTTTCTGAATCTAGAGCCCTCTAAGAGAAGAATTGTGTTTGAATATCTTAAGGTTGTATTTGTTCAGGGTCTCTAATGATCTGGTGAAATACATGCAAGGAAATTAGTACTTTTAATATAATAGGGAAAAAATGCTCAGTATGTTAACAGATTGTTAAAACTAAATACTGGTTTTCTTCAGTAGCATTATTAAGACAAATTAGGACAGTTAAAGTACTTTGTATAGGTAAGTTTGATGTAGCAAGAAACTTGCTGATAACTGTTTTGAACTTGGTTTATATAGTATCTTCCTCCTCATGTATGGCTTTAATATTTTCAGCTGTTTTTATCATCAAGAGCTCGAGGGTACAGCTATGTCTGCCAGACTGTGGATTATTCAGATAATGTTTATGAAGTTAGGGTGAGTATTTCTTTATTATTATTATTATTGATGTGTGTGTAATATATAACACTATGCTATAAGTTTTGTCTGAAAATACAGTTTCCAAACTTGTGCTGTCAGCCATACTGTATCCCGTTACATTCTCTGACTGCTTCAAGCTTGATTATGTTACACATAGCTGGGTTAATCACAAACGTCAGTGTGTTTGCATTAACTTTCATCTGACTGCTACAAGGAAGCATAGCCTTAAAGATACCATCCCTGGCTTCAGCCCCGGTTGCATGAGCCAGGATAAACTTTGTATGCATGCTTTGGTTGCCAGCCTATGCTGCAGTTTATGATACAGCGTAACCACAGTAAAGGTGTAGTTCTAGATCAAAGCAGGTAAGATTTGTCAGCATATACTGTGGTTGCACTTCGCTGATACTGGTGAGGCAACTTTTTGTCTTCTTTATTGTGTTTGGCTTCATGAACTCTTGCTAGCTTCTGGCAAATGTTTTATCACTACATTTCATTGCAGAAGCTTAGATTTCAAATGTGTGTATTTTGGAAAGCATTCAAATTAAAATCAAAGTGCAGATGCTTGTTAGCTTAAGTAATACTGTTGACTAGCTCATGTGTTAAACCTTATCTTCCAGCAGAGCTGACTCTTGAGAATCTTGCAGCTGTCCTTGCAAGTTTCATCCACTACAGATTATAACATGTTCCTAAAAATGCAATGGAAGCATGTTGTGATCTAAGTACCTTGGATGGCTATAGCACATCTTGAAAAATATATTTCAACAAAGTGACTGTTCATGGGTACTCAAAGACCTGTCAAAGTGGCATGAGTGGTAGTGAGAAAGACAACTTTGTGTCTTAAAACTTCTGTATAATGGCTGATTTTGAAGAACAGCAGTGATAGTCACTTGTCTTTTGTCTTTACCATTATTGTAGATTCATTGTGTTGTTCATTTAAATACTTCTGTTAATTATTTTGTTTAAAAGCAAATAATTGAAGTATAAAAAATGCTTGAGGGTTTTGTTGTTGTTGTTGTTTTTTGTCCAATAGACAAGCAAAATAGAATGCCTTGATACTCAGCTGAATGGTAGCGAGGGACTGTGGTGAAATAAATTAAAAGCATTTTTGTTATTGTTAAGCAGAAGAGGTGTAGCAGTTTGTACATGAAAGGTATTTAATAGCCTCACTTTTAGGTGCACGTGTAGACAGGCTTTACAGGTATCAGACCTGATCAACAGAATTATCTTCTAATTTGTTTATTATGAGGAACAAAGGATTATTAAATAATGAAATAAAGACAAAATGACCAGTACGATATATTAATTGCCTATGGTATGTGTGGCCAAGATTCTTTTTATTTCCTAGCTTTTTAAGATTTTGCAAATTTGTGGATTTGCATAAACTTTATTTCTAAACTTCTGGATTGTAATATGCTCAATTTGCAACTGATGAGTAGGGAAAAATGCTGAGTTTTCTGAAGTGTTGCAGTAATTGTTTAGTCAGATATTGGACAAGACCCTTGTCATGATCATAATCTGGTAGTTCTGAGTAAATTCTCAATTTAAGGCAATAAGCAGCAAGTGGAAAACTATACTTTCTACACTTGTACTGAATTTAACTAAGGAGTCTAAAGTAGGTGAGTGGCTGACTTCTGAGTGTATCATGCTTTGTTACAGAGGCTAGGAAGCTGGAACTAATACTGTCAAACTAATTGCATGTGGCAATCTGAATGAAAATTTAGAAGTCCTGATATCTTCTCTGTATCTTTATCATTTCTGGATGAAGTGCAAATACGAGGTTGCCATGTAGTGGCCTGCTCAAAGGATTTTATTTTGCCTACAGGGAGTACAGAGAGCTGATTAGCAGTTCCAAAGCAAAGATTTGGCAGTCTTGGATTACAGAGGGATGTCTTCCATCTCCTCTCCAAACCACTTTTGTCTTAAGACAAATAACCAGCTGTTATTTCAAGGGAGCAGTGTAAGACAGGACATATGGTGGCACTTGCCCCATCTAGTGCAGTGCCAGCAGTCCGCAGCTTAGACCTCCTGAGGCAGAGATAGTCTCTTTGATTCCCTGATTCTTCAGGGGATGTCCTTCCATGAATTAGTCTGTATGCTTTCTTTAACTTTACCAAGCTTCTGACGTCCGCTGACAGTTAATTCTTTAGTTAGTTTACACACAGTGTGAAAAAGTTGGTCCACTACTTAGTGTTTTGAACCTCTATCTATACCTGTAATCTCATCTGAGTTCCACTGGCTCTTGTCCTACAGGAGGCAGTGGGCAACTGGAGCTAGCAGGGTATGGAAACTAGACTTCAAAAGTGCAGAAATATCTTCTGGATATAGTAGGTAGCTATCTTACTGTGCTGGTGAGTTGTTAAGGACTGTGTTTCATGATTAGGTTTTTTTAAAAAACAAACAAACAACATTCATAGTAGATAAGAAAAAATGAGGAAAAATCCTCAACAGGGCTTTTGATGGAGCTGGAGCTGCATCTTAGAGGAATATTTTGATTATAATTTCAGAGAAAATAAAAACAAAAAGGTGAGATGTAGGTCACTCTGAAAGTAATGCCTCCTATTTATTTCCTATTTATGTGGAAAATACACCAGATACAAAGAGCAAGATAACACTATTTGATAGAGCACGTTCTCAGCTACAAAGCACTGTATTTCAATATATTCAACACCATTAGCTCTGCATTTTTACCAGTGATGAACAGGAGCCTGCATACCCATACTGTGCTCATAAACATCTGCACCAGCAAAGGTGACCCACTGTTTCACAGCTGCTATGATGGCATCATTGCTAGGAAAATCCTGTATGTACAGTTTGACATACAGTCAATCTTTCATCAGCCCAAACAGATTAAACTCAGAAGGTACCAAATATGGACTGTGTGGTGGGTGAGATAAAATAGTCCAGCCAAGTTTGGCAAAGTGCTCCATGGTCTTCAAACTGATATAGAGCTTGGCATTATTGTGTTGCAAGGGAAAGGTTGTCTTCTTCTTTGGCCTGACACTGGATGTTTGAGCCTTCAGCTTAGTCAGCATTGCAACGTAGTGATCAGAGTTGATGGTTTGTCCATATTTCAGGAAATCCAGAAAGATCATCCCTTTCCTATCCCAAAAGACAGTGCACATGACTTTACCCACGGGGGGCTGTGTCTTGAACTTTTCCTTCAATGGGAAATTCACATGTTGCCACTCCATGAACTTCAGTTTTGATCCCAGCTGGTAGTGGTGACACTGTTTCTTCTCACTGTTAATGACGGTGATTCAGGAAACCATCACCTTCAGTCTCATATTGGTTCAGTAGGTCCTGATAGACTTGCATTTAGTGTTCTTTCTGTTCCTGTGTGAGCATTTATGGGACTCACCTGGCATAAACTTTGTCACCATTGTTTCCAAGGCACTGAAGTCAATATTAAGCTCGGTATACAGTTCCCTGTTCATAATCTACCAATTTGCACAGAAGAGCTGATGGAGACACTCTTAATTTCACGTTATGAAATGGTATTTCATGGATTTCACGGTATGGTCTGTATGGCCATCCAGAACATGGTTTGTCTTTCATGTTACCACTGCTGAAATGCACCATCCACTGCCTCACTTTGCTAACCTCCACTGTTTCGTCTCCATCAATGTTCAGTGAATGGGTGTCATTTTTTCTTCATGGAGGAATTCAGTGGTACCCTTTTGTTTCATATGCAATTCCATGTCAGATACCATTCTGTCTGACTGCCCCTCTGCTGCCATCTGTCGCACAGCAACAAAAAGTAATGGAATATTGGCAAAAAGGTTCAACCTCTACTGCCATACCACCAACACTTGCCTCTGACATCGTGGGCCAACATAACAACACAGGAGATGTTAATTTCAGAGCAGCCTATGTAAATCCAGGCAATGGAGTGCTCCTCTAGATGCTCCAGTATTTGGAGTATAGGATTTCATAATTCTGTGTTAACTAAGACGTTTTTGTGTCTGTGAATAGCCACTTGCACCCTCTACTTATGCATGCATGTTCTTGTTTTGCAGAACAAGGTTGATCTCTTCTATTGGTATATTTCTGGAGAGATGAGAATTAGAAGTCAGAATCTGCAATGAATTAGTTATTAGTTTTAAGTGTACCGATTGTAATCGCAACGATGAGTTGGGGTTGTAACTGTAGTCTGCTTGCTTTCTTTAAATGTGTCTACAGATTGAATAGTTTCCTCTAAATTTCTCTGAAAAGGGAACTGGACTTTTAATAAAATAAGCCCCATAGTTCTATAAATAAAATTCCATAAATGAAGCAGAAGGAAAATGAGTTCTCTTTAAAAAGAAGTCCTGTTCCCTACAACCCCTTTTTGGGTGGCTGCCTCAACCTCAAACGAGAAAAGAGGGTTCAGGAGCAGAGTTCCATGTTAAAACAGCCCTCTGTTCAAAAACCCTGCCGCAAGCAGAGTTCATAGGATTGGACCTCTTGTTGACTCCCTTAATCCTAGGCTATAGTATAATCTTTTGTGCCATCTGGTGTTTTAATAGATTTACATTTGATGCATCTGAAAACTGACAGAAACTGTGTGGTCATAAATAGTATTATTCATTACGGGAACACATCTGTTTTAATGCATATTTTTCTCTTAAGCTAAATTTTTCTTTCGTGCTATGTCCAAAGAAAGACTATGGATTAAGTCATAACTTTTGATGCTTTACAGGAAAAAGTTTAACAGTAACCATTCACTCCTTAAATAGCTTACATGTCGGTGTATTGTTCTACTTTCCACCTTCTGTCACTGATAGCTTGCATGTCTTTGGGGAAACAATGTAACATCTGTTTAATATTTTTCTGCATTTGTGAGCTAATGATCAAAATGCCTTCATAAAACATTGGAAGCTCTGAGATTAGATCAATACCTGAAACCTGTCAATTGCGAGAATAAATAATAGTAAAGCCTCAGAATGGAAAGCAGGAGGACAAAAAAAGAGCTTTCAGGCAAAAAAATCTATATAAACATAATAATCAGCAGTTATTATCCTGTGGAGAAATGGAGGCTATTTTTATTCTTAAGTAATGGGAAGCATTTTGATCAAAAGTTAAGCTGACTTCGATCCACGTGCTGTAATTGCTTTCTCTGCAAGACAGTTAGAATTAAAAAGAGGAGAAATAAAGTGCTAAATGACTTTCCAGAAACAACCTGGGCATAAAATAGTTTAATGTTGGATTTTTCTCATACGTTTTGCTGTACGTTATGCAGTAAATTTACAAGTTATTCCACTGTTTCTTTAACAAAATACACAGCAGCTTTGAGCTTTTCAGGCAGTTTGCTTGTAGCTGACCTATTGATTCTTTGCAGTTTTCTCGGAAGACAGCACTTCCAATGAGTGTGGGTGCTGGTCTGTCTATGGATACAGTCCAAAGTGTTTACTGTCAACTCATGAGATGAAAAGATGTTTATCTTAATTTATTTAAAAGATGCAGCTTTAGCAAAGATCTGTAGAAGACAGTGTGCTGTAATGCTAATCCATGGGTGTGAGACAAAGCCTTGATGTGGGTGTTATTATACACATGCCTATCTGTCCCAGAGGCAGAACTGTACTGGATATTGGGTAACTGTATTGATAGTTCTTGTGACTTGCATGCATGTTTGGGAACTCCAGTATCTGTGGGTGTCCCTTCTCTCTCATCAAGCATCTCTTCAACTTTGGCATGTATCTTTTGATATAAAATTGACAAAATTTGTGTCTTCTTCCTGAGATCTGAGCTGTGCTGTGTCTATTAGGGAGAAGGGTGTTGATTAACAGTTACACGGAAGTCTGCAGTCTGGCATCAGTAAGTTGTGCAGTCCCTTTGGGAAACTGCAGAGTCTGCAATGCAGAACTGCGGCACTCTTCTGCCTTTTTTTTTTTTTTTTTTGGCTTCTGCTGTAATCTCTTAAAATGTTCCCAGTCCACTTATGGTTGTGACAAGCTTATTCTGAGGAAAGATATGTTTCTTTCTGGCTCTTTTGGAGACAGGAAGGAAAACAGCAGACAGGACTGTATAATTCATGTTTCTGTGATTGTTCTCTGCTGCTCAATCTCCCAGTTTCTATTCTCTCACTCATCCATACTCTTAAATATCCCCATTCGTGTGTATTTGGTCGGGGAAGCTGCTGCCCTCTTATTAATTTTTTTCTTCTATCTATCTTCCCTGGGGACTGAGTGGGTGGTGGAGTTATTTCACATGTTAAGGTAAGAAAGTGTGCTTTGCCTTCAGATGAGTCCTGAAAGATGAGGTACAGTTCTTGCAAATAGATGTGTTACGACATTGCCTGCTTTTCTTGCAGGTGGTGCCATTTCCATCTTTTTTTGTTTGTTTGTTTGCTTGTTTTAAAATTCTATTTATGAGTCACCATCTGGGATACATTCTGGTCCCACCCTTGCATATCAAGCTAGTTGACTTGCAGTGCCAGGAACTGCAGTCATTGCTACGCTTCATGATCTGGGAGTCCCCACAAACAATTACTCCAACATCACTTTATTAGCAAATTACTACACAGAACTTCTGTGCTAAACCTGGCATAGCAATATTCTGGTTTCAACAGGAGGCCACATTCATGTTTTATCTGCTGTAGTTGGTGGACTGAGCGCGGAGGAAGTTTAGGTGTGCAACAGTACTGTATTGGATAGATAGGTTATATCTGTGTGGCTTGTGTGGCTCCCATGATCTCATTTCTTCCATTCCTTGAATGGAACAGAGCCACTAGGGGATTGCTGATTTCCAAAGAATATTATTGTTATTATTATTATTATATATATTGAATATTATTAATAATGATATTATTGAATAGACCAGAAGAAACTAAGTGGAATATTTCCCTAACAGATCTGGAATCTTTACATCAGCCTAGCTTGTTGAATGATTTGTTGTCCTCCTATCCATGTGCTTGTGATACTGAAAAACTTCATGTAAAGTTTCAGCCTTTGTGGCTCATTTCACCATGAATTTTCAGCCTCATTGTTCTGACCATACCAATGTTGCTCCGTAAGTATGGGAAGCTCTGTAGCAGTCTCCCACAAAGCTCAAGATTCAGAATGAGGACACCAACTCCTTGCATTTAATGGGTAAACTGTTCAGAGATAGTAATGTTCTTAATACTTTTAGTTCTTTTTTGTGGTAATGATTTGCGAGCAGTACACTCAAAGTACTGGAAGTACTACATCCAGAGTAGATAAATGGAGTATTGGTTTTGTTTTTACTCTTATACTTTCAGATGTTTGATGATTCCACAGCAACATTTACCAGGATTTGGGGATGGAAGAGATGTTCTTCCCTTGCATTAGATAGCTGGAGATAATTTAATTCCTTTCAAGCTGGAAACCACTAATTTATTTATTTATTTTCTCATTACAGATAGCTGCTGCTTTATGGTGGTATTATGTCTCAAAAGGAATTGAATACCTAGATACAGTGTTCTTCATCCTGAGGAAGAAATTCAACCAAATTAGTTTTCTTCATGTCTATCACCATTTCACCATGTTCACTTTGTGGTGGATTGGTATTAAGTGGGTTGCAGGTGGACAAGGTGAGTTTCCTTCCTCCCGTATTTTGAATGGAATTATTGTTGTTTATAATCAATGGAAAAAAGTTCTACTGGACTTAGCATTATTATGTAGAAGGCTGTTTGAATAGCACTGAAGCAGTGCAGTAACTTTAATGTGTATTATCTTCCTCTGTGGGAAATGTGGGGGAGGAAAAGATACCAGGCCCCATAGTCTAATGAATTGCAAAACTTCTTTTTTTTTCCTCATGGGCATCAACTGCAAGCATGAAGTTCTGTTTTCAAAACTATCTTTGTTCTGTATGAAATAGAAAGATGAACGTGTCTTGCCTAACTTCAGTTTTAGCAGATACAGAGAACTGCAAAATCTAATATGAGCAACAATCTGTGTGCAAATGTAATGAAGTTAACAGAGATGTTATTATATCTGAGTTTGGGGTTTGCTTTCTTTTTGTATAAAGAGACATATATAAAGTTCTGAAACCTTTCTTTGAAAGTGAGCCAATAAATCCATCAATTAACTTTTGAAGCCTATTCATGACACAAGTCTATATATCATTATCAGCCTTTTTTTGTCCTGCTTACTTTCTAAGACCTACATCAATGAATTTTATTCCATTGTTCCTGCCATATCCTCTCTTTCCTAAATTGTACCTTCATGTACCTTCATTGCCATTGTTTTTGTGGCTTTTTTTGTTGTTGTTGTTCCTCTCAAATTATATGTTCTACAGAGCTGACGGTTTGGGGAAAATACCCAATTCTGTTGGTAATGTGCTTTTAAGCTTAAGATACTTAGAATAACACAGTAAACACCAAACTAACTTTTTGTCAAACCACCCTAAAACTTTATGGCTCTCATTTACTACAAATATCTCATGCTAGTAGATGAGATATTGTATACATAGATACACCTGTTGTAAATTATCTAACATTTAGGTTATCCTAGTAGTTTGCCACAGATGGGTATCTGAGTTGTTTGATTTCAGCAGCTATTCTTTGCATTGTCTTGATCTTATACATCACCTCCCTTTTTAGCCTCTCTAGTAGAGTAATAACACCTTAAAATGATCTAGTTTGTCACTGTTAAATGCAAAGAGCAAAGAGATCTTAATGCAGACATGAACACTGATCTTTGTTTTCAGCATGGATCATCCTGGAAAAAGTACTAGACTTTTATTTAAGAATACTGGATTTTGTAAGTCATAAATAAAAAAAAAAAAAAAAAAAAAAAAAAACAGAGATGAGCTATTTAAACAAACTAATTTTGCAATGCCCTTAAACATCTTACAGCCACAAGTGAGGTTTTGCTTTGTGTTATTTTTTGACCTCTTTATTCAAACTTCCATGTGGGTTTCTTGATGTCTTGCTGAGATGTTAATTTTACACATTTCATTACAGCTTAACAAATTGAAGTTCAGAACCTGCAACTGCTTTATACTTTTACACTGTCCAATACAGCTTTTAAAAGTTCCCTTAGCAAAGCCATTGCACTACAATAACTAACGTGTAATGCATGACTTCAATCTATTCAACAAAAACATTATAAAAAGCTTTTGCTTAAGTAGTTCCATGAGAGCAGTGAGACTTACTTGCCTAAACAGCTATTTCTGTCAGTGCATGTCATCAGTGAGGTCTACACTACACAACTGAATGTTTCAAAGATGGAAGCCCAGCATGCCCTGTGCTTTGTGATGTTTACTATCACGTGAATAATACCAGAATAGATTCTTTTTTTTTTTTTTTTAATTACATGGAAATCTTCCTTCTGTTTCTGGACAGCTTTTTTTGGAGCTCAGATGAATGCATTTATTCATGTTATTATGTACATGTATTACGGATTAGCTGCCTGTGGCCCTAAAGTTCAGAAATATCTGTGGTGGAAACGATACTTGACTATATTGCAATTGGTAAGTAAAATTTCTCCATTCGTTTGAGGAGCTGTTGCCTCTGGGTAGATTTACTTCTATACAGCTTTGGAACAGGTGCTGTCTCTATCTAAAGTTCTTAGCTGTCCTATACTCACGTCTAGTTAGAAATGATTATATTCTTAAATGTAATTAAGCAGTTAAAGTAATTGCTTAAGTATACAACCATTGTTGTGTGAAGAAGTCTTCTTAAGTACTTATTACTGATCATGGGCATTTTTAAGCTTTAAGAGGTTTTTATTTTCAACAAACAATGACTTATTAATTAATGGCATAATAAGGATCATTATGAGACTGGAAAAGATCTAAAGATGACTTCACAGTTCCACCTCAGACTGGCATTAACAACCCTCCTCAACACCCATATCTGCAAGCAGTCAGTTATCAAGCATGTGGTTATCCTATTCTGAGTACCATGGAATCACCATTGTGTTTTTTAAAAAAAATCTAAAGGAATATCTATTACTGTTGAATATATCTCTATATGTTTTTGTTTATTTGTTTGTTTGTTTAATTGAGTTTTCAAATCCACTGTAGAGCTAGTAGGTTGCATATTATGACAGCCAAATACAGTTTCCCCCTGCTTCAGTGTTTCTCAGTTTTCATGAGTTAATACATTAGCATACATGGGTGCAGACCTACAAAATATATACAAACCTTCTTGATTACGTGCTTTCTGTCTTTCAGGTGCAGTTCCACGTGACTATTGGCCACACAGCTCTGTCTATTTATATTGATTGTCCTTTCCCTAAATGGATGCACTGGGGTGTAATTTTCTATGCTATCACCTTCATTTTCTTGTTTGGTAACTTCTACTATCGGACATATAAGCTGCCCAAGGAACCTGTAAAGAATGGCAAAATAGCAAATGGTGCTGTTGCAAATGGAGTAAGCAAACCAGAAAATAATCCAGTGGTGGAAAATGGAAAAAAGCAGAAAAAGGGAAAAGCAAAAGGAGAGTAACTTGATCCAGGCCTTAACCGTTGTTGGCAATGAGGAACCTACAGTTTGGTTTATAAAAGGAAGAAAAAAACACTATCTGTACCAATTAACCTTAGGTTACTGAAGAGCTAGAACACAGATATTTTCATTATTTATGAAGATTGTTTTAAGAACAAAACTTAAAGTTGAATTTCTATTGTAATTATGTAATTATCATGCATATGGTCTCTGTGTAAACTTGTAGACTGCTGGTGTTGGTGAATGTAAGGAAGAATTGCAGTTAATTCCATGTTTAGCAGTCCAAAAGTTAAAACTACCATTGATGCAACCAGCTTTGTTGGCACCCACATTTCTCTGGGGAAGGGAGGGGGGAAGGAAGTAGCGTTTGAATACTTGTGTTTTCTTTCCAGAAATTTATTAAATTTCAATTTACAATGTATTATCTAACCAGAACGCGCAACTTTTCTTGTCCTCCTTGAAGAGTATCTTCATAAACATCATGTTTATGTATTGTCAGAACAGTGTTTGACTTTTCAGAAATTACTTGATTTAATTTAGTGTCTGTTACAGGTTTATTTTGGTTGGTTTTGGTTTTGGTTTTTTTTGTTTTGTTTTGTTTTTTTTGATTTATTTTGTTTTTGTTTTTTTTTTTTTCCTTGTGTGGAAATATACCTACCTCTTCATCTGCTGAAAAGAATATTGAGCATTAAATAACTGATTTCTGAAATACGGAGTCTTCTAATATAAGTATCTATTAACATAATTGAGGAGGAAATTTTTCCTTGGGAGTAAAAGAGATTTTATTTCCAGGTATTTTGGGTCAAATCATCAATATTTTCATTTAATGCGAACTTAAATTTTGGAGCGGTGTTCTTAGCATGGCTAAGTGAAGAAAACATTTTAAGGATTTATAAATATGAGACAGTCATTGTGTGAAGCAAGCAATGTAAACAGGCCTGTGGCTTTGTTATCTGTGACCTACATTAAACCTGTGGTGCTGATTGACACTGAAACTTGTAAGATAACATTATGATGGAGAAAAAACAACATTGACACCTGTTCAGAAGTACAGTGTGTAGTGTCATGCTAACAACAGGACAGGTACTTTATTAGGGGAAAGAGAATTCAATTATAAAGTTCTAAATACAGCAAACACAATGCTGAAAATGCTGCTACTGTTTGATGCCCATCAGTACTCGATTGATGATTTGCCTGCTAGAAACTTGCAGGCAAAATATTGCTGGCAGTCAGGCCACCATTTTAATGTGAATATCAGAGTTGGGTTTCTGAAAATCTAGTCCCAAAATATTCTTGTTTCTTCTCAACCTGATTGATAAAGTGATTCTGCTAATCAGTTTTTAGTCATAACTGCTACTACAAGCAGAAGCCTCTTTTAGTCAGCTTTTCATCTTACTTGATGCATTAATGGACTTCTTCCTACTCCTTTTGAGAAGTAAATATGAATACGAGTTAATTCCCTTCCACACAGTATGAAAATCTAGACAGAATTTTTGTGTTGCTGCAGATGCAGTGAGTATAATGCAAGTGGAATTAGAAACCACATCCTGAATTCTCAGGGTCCTTATTCATCACTGCAAGAGCTGCACTGTTGCTGTTGAAATGCACTTTGCCCAGCTCTGGCCAGAAACACTCGTTGTCAGTGATGAACTTACATGGAGGGAGTGGTGACGTTATTGAGGGAAAAAAGTACACACAGCTCTAGGTATAGAGAGTTACACATGTGGCACATCTTTATGCATCTCGAATACCCATTTGCCTGTTGTGACCTGTTTTGCACAATATGGACATTTTTCTGTCTTGGGTTTGTAGTTTGTCACTTTGATGAAAACTATCTAAGCCTAAAAAATGGGCTGTAGGAAAAAAAAGGGCTGCTTATGATCTGTTTTACTGGGAAATAATTCCTAATGCTGGAGTTCATTCAACTGCTGAAGTGGTTCATCAGTAATGTCCATCGCTGTGGATTTTATGGCAGAATATAGGACTTGGAGAGAATGTCTCTGCTGAGCTGTAATGCATGTGACCATTCATATTCCTATCTGTTGTGTCCCATGATTCTTCTTCCAGTCTTTGTAATGAAGGTGTTTTGTTTTTGGTTTGGTTTGTTTTTTGTTTTTTGTTTTTGCATTTCTATGATTCTTATGCATTTATGCAATATGGCATGAGGAAGAGGGAACATGTTCTATTCTTCTTTCTTGCACAGATGCCGCTACAAGTCAAAAAGTTGGCTTGCTCTGGAATGGCTAATGGAGCATATAACTACAAAGCAAGTTGGACAGCAGATTTACAGCACACCTGCCATTCCAGGTTAATGGCTGGTGTGGGTACTCTTACCCTAGTGTAAATTGCAGGTAGCTTACTCCTCTTTGATAAAGAGTAGCTTCTTTCTGTTTGACATGGGATGTGGACAGCTAACCAGTAAGTTTGTATCATTCCTTGTCTTGTATTAAATTGGTTGTTTACTCTGTCTTTCTTTCTGTAAGACAGACTGGATAAACTGATAGGCTTAATGTGATCTGGCTCCAAAAAGAGCATACCGAGGAATATTGTAGTACAGGTTTGACTTATCCTTTGCTACACTTTGTAAAGTAAGGATGTCTTGCATGTTGGTAAATACTTGAAAGAGTTGAAAGTCAAATCTTTTCTCGCCCTCAGCACACATGGAATCCTGCCCTCAAATTCTGGGTCATTTGATACCATTTAAAAAAAAAAGAGAGAGAGAGAGAGAGACAATGCTTTGGGAGAACGCATGCATAGATGCACATCGTGTCTGGACACGTGAACAAAACCAGCTTGAGAGATTGGCAGTTCCATGGGGAAAAAAATCACATTGAGTTTCTGCAATGCTGCTGTTTTGAGTCCATCTCTTGCTACACTGTTTCTGACTATGCAGATTTCTCTTTCTCAAGATTTGCATACATGAGATACTGCCAGTTCTGCTACAGCCATCACTTAGTCCAGGGCTCCACAGAATTTTGCCACAAATGTATGTGCATGTGTAAAAATGTTTCTGCTGTACACAGAAATGAAATCGAAGTTATAATTATTTGCTAACAGTTCCAAAGCTCTTGGACCAACCATACAATTATTTGATGCCATGTAAGTGATACCGATTTACTTATCCTCATCTCTAGTGGTGACAGTTGTTGGATTCTTTTAGCACTTTGCTCAGTGTAAAAGAACTAAAACAAATTCTGTGTGTATACACACACACATATATAGTATGGGTGTGTCTATGTACATATACATGAGTTCTTAGCAGGTTCTTTCAGGGTGTGAAGTAAATGATATTTCTTTGATGTGAGGTTGGCAGGAACTAATAGCATAGTTCCTACAATTTGAGCACTGAAATGAAGCAATTTTCATTGATCTGTAGATCCAATATCAGTCTCATATACATGGATAGTATTTGTCAGTCATTTTAGATGTAGAGTGGTGGACAAGCCAGAGCTGTTTCTCCTAGCACAAATTGAGGTAGCAATTCCTTAGAGGAGCTGACAAGTGATGCTGTCTTCTAGTGGGAAGCAGTGTGAGTTATCTGCTCCAGGTAAGTCTCTGAAGTCATTGCAATCACATACTTTAAGAGAACCCTTAATAAATAAATAAATAAAATTTTATCTATAGATTCAAAAGCATGGACTATTTGAGTATGACCATTACCTACTTCCAGCTCCAGATCAAGAGGAAAAGATGAAGGCAAAATAAAAATACTGCACATTTTTGGGGGGTTAATCTTGTTTCTCTAGAATAAGCATTTGACATCCAGATGTGGGGGAGACAGGTAAGAAAAGAGTAAACAACTGCTGTGCTCAAAGACCTCACTCTTAAAATGTTTTTGAGCACATTTGCTGTCCTTTAAAACTTGAGAAAAAATGTTCATGGTACATAAAATTAA
The DNA here is from genome assembly GCF_987193195.1 of Phasianus colchicus. Classification (NCBI taxonomy): domain Eukaryota; kingdom Metazoa; phylum Chordata; class Aves; order Galliformes; family Phasianidae; genus Phasianus; species Phasianus colchicus. The sequence goes on from NC_143437.1 coordinate 78,973,947, forward strand.
GCCTAGTGTCACGTTAGTATGGTATCAGTCATCATGTGTAAACATACTTAGATCAGTTTCACTTGAAATTGAAGAGAATGGGGAGGTAATGAAGAATCTGGATAGTGCACTCAGCTTGAAAGCACAGGCTATGACATTTTGGCACTTGGAGCAAGTCACCACCATGACATTTCAGTGTGTTGTGCTCTGACAGGTCTCCCTTTTGCTGGTGTAAGCAGTCAGAGCTCTGGAAATCAGGGTGGCTCCTGTTTACATCACCAGAGTGTGTTTAACCCTAAAGAACAGAACTTTCTGCCAATATCCCATGAGGATGAGGGAAATATATGAGTCAGAATGCTGCTTTTGCATAAGGTGTTAATGCTTTTGTAAACAACAAAAATAAACATTACTTTTTTTTCATGCTGTCTTGAGTTTGATTTTATGCATCCCCCAGAATGTTCTGTCCCATCTTTGAATTACATGCTGATTTCTAAGCGTTGCATTGATGGCATCTATCAGGTAGCCCAAATGTTCAAGGGACATTTTTCTGGTACATCCCTTCTCATTTAAAGAGTGGAGACTCTCTACTGTTGGATGTCTTCCTGAAAGGATAGTGTACTGGCTCTGCTGGCCCTTGGCATAACTAGCTGAAAACAGGATGTCCACTTATCCTACATGTCTCCTGGGGTATATTCTGTCTTTGCAGCACATATATCAGCTTCAGTTGTGGTCCATGTGTTCTTTCCAGTCAGGGAGAAACAGAAGGTTGGATGAAAGGCATCTCTCTTATGCTCCCAGCATCACACAGTGCTGGGCTCCTGTTCTGGGTGTGCAGGAGAGGTTGGGGAACAGTCAGCATGGTGCAAGGTGGGTGCAACACCTGGACACATAAGCATAATGGTTCTTTCTATAAAGTCTCAGTCAGTCTTACATCTGATTTAAGAAGGTGCTGGTAAGTGGAACTGCACTCAGTTTAAGGCTACCAGTTCTTTGGTTTTAGACATGTTAACACATGGGAATACAACAGAAAGCCATGTGGTTTTGCTTTTGCTGGACACTGTGCTGTGTTAGCATCGGGTCTCTCATCCCACAGAGTCTCAAGCACTTTTGACAGGAGATATAACTCACAAGTAGTGTTTTTGTGTATGACAGGTTCCTTCACAGCTCATCCCTAACTACCATCTCTGTAAGCAAGCATGTAATATTGAGTTGCACCTGTGTTGAGCTCCTGGCACCAGAATGCAAATAGACACTGTGTGCCAGGTAGTGGAGAATCAAGTCTGCCATCATAGCAGAATGTGGTGTGGTCAATTATTTCTTACATCATTTGCAACTCTTGCTTCAACTCTTTGCTTGCATCCTCCCAGCAAATGCACACAGCTCACAGAGTAGGACTTGTTCATTAGGTGATTAACATGCGCTGATAGTAACACTCTATCCAGGTATCTTTCCCATAGTATTTCTTCCCTACTACCAATTAATATAAACACATATGATTAAGTTAGAGAAATCAGATGACTCAAAAGAACAGATTGGACCTCTTGTTTTTCATGTTAGGTTTTTTTACAGCATCATTTGCTTCTTTGAGGACATTTTGGTAGGGGAAGGGTTGCATTACCTTCTTGCTTGCTCAGCTCCTGTCATCAGAGTGATCGCAGCAGTCCTGGATGCAAACCAAGTACTTTCTCCAAGGTACTTCCAATGGCAGTGCTTTCTGTCTTCGGACCAGTGCCTTCCTCTGCCTTTTCATGTGTAAGATTTTGAAGTAGCCCCAGTGAACACATACATACAGACATCCACTGATTGCCTCATATGCGAGAGCTGTCCCATCGCGATTGACTATCAAGAGGGTTGCCAATGGTATCTATGGGCAAGATTGCCACTGCATCCATCACTGTGGTGTCAGTTGTCTAGGGCCTGATTGAGGCATGCTGACTGGATGGTGTTAAAACAGCAGTTCTTGACAGATAAAGAGGATATTTGAAGAAAAAAAAGCAATTTGACTTTTGGTTCAGTATGCGGGAACTGATAGAACCTGATATGGAGTCATTGCTGTCTGTTAAATCCTGATCAAGCAGGTTTCAGTCTGTTGAATGGAAGGAAATCTTTGGTTCTTTAAGTCGCTCAAAGATGTGCACTGCCTGTCCTTACCTTTGGAGTGTATTGGTGAGAGGAAACGAGACTAATATCAAAATTGACTTTAGGGGGTCAAAAGCCTGGGGTTGTGCAGTGCTGGCTCCTCTGGTTCTTGCCTCCAGTTCTAAAGGAGTTTAACGACTGTTGTACAGCTGTTGTCTAGCTGTTACTGCCATACATCTATTATTTATGGACACCGTAGAAGTATGCGAGTAATGTATTTGTACATAAATAGATTCTGAAGTACTTAAAAAAAAATGCTTTCTGTCTTATATTACAGCAAACAGAAGGGGAGCCTGCAGTCTCCAACCACAAATACTTGTAGTGGAACCATGGCAAATAAGTCACTCTGGAGCCTCTGATCAATAGGCTTTTGCAGAGCTCCCAGGTAGCTTCTTACAGCAACACAGTGCTTAGTGAAGATGAAAATTGCAATGTAACTGCTAAAGTACTTGCGAGGCTCCTGTTGCCTACTTCCTTTTCTGTAGGGAAAAGACATTTGCTTACTGAAGTTATTCCAGAATTAGGTGGGCTTCACAGCAGGATCTTATGGTAGTTGTGAGTGAGACAAGCATTACAGTGCCAGGATAAGTATTTGGGCCTAAGAGGAATTTTGTTCCAGTTTTACCCACCCTCAGGGAGTGAGGCTGAGTAAGCTCTCTTTTTCCCCCTTAGGTGTCTTGAAGCCATGTGTGCTCCTGCACTGCTCCTGCATGGCTGCATCTTCTTGGATCAAGGGTGCTGCATGTGTTCAGGAGCTGATTTCCTGCTGTGTGTTGTCACTGGGGCATTTGAGCTGACTTATCCCACAGTCTGAAATCCCTCCCAGCAGCTGTGCGTTCATTTTAACTATGCTCTCAAAGCATCACTGCAAAGCTGGATGTTCTAGTTACACTGAGATGTAGACTTTTTCAGCGTGCTGGAGGGATCAAATCTCATTATTTCCTCCTGCTCAAAATAATAATAAACTCCAAGGAGAAACTCCAGTTTTGTATTCTGTAATACTAACCATGTGCATTGTACACTCCTAACCAGAGCTTGTGGCTGTGGGAGATGGAGAGAACCCTGCATTATAATGTTAGAGACTTCGTACCAAGCTATTCCCTTCTGTGATTAGAGTCTAATAAAAATTGGATTTTTATGTAAATTTTTATTTCAAATTCAGGTAACAAATTCAAGTATTTTACTGCACAGGTATCAGTTTTCATACTGAAATTCATGGCGTTTTGCTGCTTGCTTTCTAGGCAAGTTTCACTCCAGTGAGAATTCTCACTCGCTAAGGACACTTGGTGGTGTTACAGCATTTCTAACAGTTCACTGACTGTGTAACCCACTTTGCAGGCTAAGAAGTTCAGAGCATAATAGAAAAATCAGTACAGAAAACTTTTATCTTTTTCTATACTGATTTTATTTAAAGCTTTTGCAAGGATGAAATGATCACTTTGGTAAAACCCCAGGACAAGACAGGGTGATATATTTTGGACTTCTACAGAGTTGACTATGTCAGATCCCTTACTAGGAAAAACCTGCTTCATGCTGCAATGCACATAGAGATATTTTTTCATTTGCCTTCTGACATTTTCAAGGTGATGGAGGTGATTGTCCTTTATTCTGCCCTTGTGAGGCCCCATCTGCAGAACTATGTCCAGGAACTGGGCCCTGTCCAGCACAAGAAGGATAATGAACTGTTGGAGTGGGTCCACAGAAGGGCTACAAAGGTGGTCAGAGGGTTGGAGCACCTCTGTTGTAAGGAAAGGCTGAAGGAGCCACACTTGTTTAACTTGGAGAGGGTTCCAAGAAGACCTTATTGCAACCTTCCAATATTTGAAGGGAGCTTGTAAGCAGGAGAAGGACCAACATTTTACATGGTTTAATAGTGATAGAACAAGGGAGAAAGGCTTTAATCTCTTTAGTTAGGAGAAATTTAAATGAGATATAAGGAAGAAGTTCTTTACTCAGAGGGTGCTGAGGCACTGGCACAGCAGCTCAGAGAGCTGTGTGTGCCCCATCCCTGCAGGTGCCCAAGGCCAGGTTGGATGGGCCCTTGAAGCTGAACTGATGGGGGCAGCTCTGCCCATGGCAGGGTGTTGGAACTGGGTGAGTTTAAGGTCCCTTCCATCCCAAACCATTCTTTGATTCTATGAGACGTTTCTATGATTTTATTAAATGTGCTTCTGATAAGGGTTCAGGCAGGAGTTTGCATGTGCATTAAAAGAAAGGAACTGTTTGTGAGGTGTTTCGGAAGGTATTTTAACGATGGGCTGGGGCCTATGTCAGTATTTTAATCCGGCAAAAATGTTGCTGATATTTTCTTCACATCACATCTTGACACACGCTGCCTGTGAAGGGCTGAGTTATGGACAGATGCATAAAGCAAGGATGATGAAACCAATGCATCAGCTTGGCTGAAATAGGACTTAGGGCTCTGCTCTCACTTTAAGTGTTGGTGTAATAAGTTTGGCAGCACAGCACCTTAAGCTAATGGAATCCTTCCCTTGTTTGTTAGCAGGGAGCACAGCAGAGCGCTGTGCAGGACCTGTTCTGCTGAGCACGGCTCTGTTTGTAAGCCTGGTGCTGGACACAAGGGTTATGCAGCGAAACAATTTAGGCCTGATAAGCAGGGTGTTCTGCATCTGAGCTCAGGACAAAACACAGCTCTTTTGTGTGTCCTAAGTCCTTGATTAAAATAAATAAATAAATAATGATAATAGTAAATAATAATAATTTAAAAAACCCATCACATTCAGCACAGCTTTGTCATCATTTCCTTCAGAACTGAAGAATAAGGTAAATGAAAAAATCCATGGGATGTGCTCACTGCTTGTTACTTCTTCTCTTTGTGCCCTCTGCTATTTGACTAGCGGAAGCAATCCAATTAAAAACTGTCTCCATTGTTGCTTATTAATGCTCTTTTTTTTTTTTAAGAAAGCCAGGAATTCGGGTTTTAAAGCCCCAGCTGATACCTGTTACTCTTTGTTGTACTGATAAAGTTGCCCTCATGGTTGTGGAGGATGCTTTGGAAAGATGTTGATAATAGACTCAACCAAAGGTAGGGGGTCAACTGTATTTCTTTTTTTTTTTTTTCTTTTTTTTCCCGGCCATTTACAATGCAGTCTGAATATTCGAGACAGAATTTCAGTTCTTGAGGCTGGAAATTTGGCAGCAAAAGGAACATTTTTCCTTAGCCCACAAATCCATACAAGTCCAGCAGAATCACCCTTGTGTCCAGTGGAAGGTAAAAAGATTATAGATCATAAAAACCTTTGATCTCAACCCTTTTTTAAATGATGGTGTGCTCACTGCTGATCTCATCCTTAGGTTAGTTTAGTTTTCATAGAATCATTAAGGTTGGAAAACACCTCTAAGATCACCAAGTCCAACTGTCAGCCCATTTCCACCATGCCCACTGACCTCAGTACCACATTCACAAGGCTCTGGAACATCTCCAGGAGTGGTGACTCCACCACCTTCCTGGCAGCGTGTTCCAGTGCCTCACCACTCTTTCTGAGAAGAAATTTTTCCCGATATCCAATCACTGGTCTATTTAAATAAGTAAATACATTAAAATATGCATGGAATTTCTTTTACAGGCAGTTTCATAAGGAAAGAGAAAATCCCAACAGCTGGAGACTGCGACCACTTGCAAAACATTTTCTGGGTGGCAGTTGAATTTTGCAAGTTTCATATAGCCAGTAAACTACTAACAGATTGCTCTGTATGGGACTGACATTTAGTGGTGACAGAGTTACACCCAGTTTGAAGGTGTATATCACTGTGGTGTTTCCTTAGGAAAACCTGGAGCCTGTCCCAACTGCTGCAGTTCACTGAGGAGGAGGTTTGTAATGTTCCAGGAGCAACAGGCTGGGTATTTCTGCAGCTACACCTCCCTGGCGTGAAAGATTTAACTGATGGGCATTCAGAAGGAGTCTATTCCACTACTCACATATCACCAAAAACAAATGCTTTCAGCTTCTATCTCAGGAGATTCTCTGCGTTGGTTGAAGACCACTTTCAGGTGCTTCACCTTGTATATTTTTTTGTCTTTTCGTACTTTTCTACCTTATGGGAAGGAAGACTAAAAGATGAGCCCTATATTGTATCTGAAGAGGCTTCGTGATGTGTAGAAGCAGAAGGTATGTGTTTTCCAGCAGTTACAGGCAGGGATGAGCACAAGTTTGGAGAAGACAGTGTAGTCATGCCCTAACCATAGCATTATCCCTCCTGGCAGCACTATAAAGTAAGGAGATTATTCATTAAACAATAAAAAGCAGGGCAGGTAATTTGTGTTAGTGTTAGCTCTTCATTAATTTTTATTCTAATAAAAAAAAAAAAAAAGAGGTTTATAAAGTGGTTGGCACACTCAGAAACAAGACTGGCAAGAACTTGGGCAGTGCTGGCTCTGTTCTTTGATCCTGTTCCCTGCGTGACTCACACCCTTACTCCATTTGCAGGTTCTGCTCCTTGAGAAGAGACCCAATCAGTTCCCGCAGCGTGAAACAGGAATTCTGTTGAATGCTGGAAGCAAACCCCAAAGCCCATCACTTTATTCCTTTTTGTTCCAGGCTGCTCTCCACTACCTCTGCCTCGTTTGCTCCCCTGCTCCCTGCACAGCCATCCCACAGGGAAGGGGTTGACCAGTCTGCAGAAGAGCTGCCCAAGCAGCTGAGCAGTGGGACAGCACTAGACCCAGTCCTGGTGTCACAGAGGCCCTTGATCTGGGCCTGCCAGCGAGAGCCTTATCTGCTCCACCATCCTTCTCATGTTCTAGTTCTGCCTTGCTCCATCAGTGACTCAGGCTATTAAATGGGCGTCATGTTTTATTACAAACCCCAGGTGATTAATTACATGCTGTTAGGCAAAAAAATGCGGGGCAGATGTGGAGGGGGGGATGACGCAATGGGAGCACAAACGGAGAAGCTGTCACTTCTGGAAAGAAAGAAAAACGGAGGAAAGAGCTGTGGTGTGAACTTAACAAGAAAAGGACAGCAGTGACTTGAGGTATCTGTGTTAAATAACAAAAAGGGTAATGCTTTTTGGGAAAGAGTCTGAAGGTTCTTCCAAAGAGTGAGTGAATGTTGAGGGCCTGGACACAGGGTGCCCATGGCTAATGTGGTAACTTCACAGCCTAACTTTGCATCAGAATTATATCCTTGTATTCCAGTTGGAGAACAGTGAAAGTGTTGGGGAAAGCCAGCAGATCCCCATGGGCCGGGTGTCCCTCATGTCACAGGAGGATGTAGGACCAGCCCTTCACAAGTGTGGGCAGCAAGGAAGCTGGGTTGGGTGCAGTGCACTGTGCTGGGAGGAAGCTCACGTCCCACTGCTAGTCTGGCTGCTGAAGTCCCTTTTAAATCCTTTTAAAACTCTGGGTCCAAGACAAAGAGCAAGCTGACAAGTCCAGCATGCCAGTAGATGGAAGCATGAGACACTGGAGCAGCCTTTTGCAAAAGAAAGTGGCAGGTATTGGGTGAAAATTAACTTTAGGTGGTAGCTCGCTCACTCTCTTTGAAGTGCTGGTGAAGCCAATGTAGTTTTTTGCTACAGATGTTTATGCCCGAGATTGTGCAGAAATAAGCACTGTTGCTTGCTGTATACAGCAGACTGCTATCCATAGCTGAAGCTGGCACATCCCTGCTATGTGAAACTCACCAGAGACTGTTGAGTGAGGCAAGCATACTTTCATCCACCAAATCCTCTCTTACCCAGCACTCAGACCCATGGTCTCACTGGAGAAGCCACACAAAAATCTTGTGTTCTAGATAAATACTCCCAGATTGTGTCAGAAAAGCCATGGCTGTGTGTCTGTCGGGGGCCAGTTATATAGAAAACCACTTCCAGACTCGGCTGATGATGGTTGGAAGTCTGCCTGCAGTCCCATGCTGTCTTGTAGGTGTCTTGGTCAAAATACAGCTGAAAATTATGCAGAATTAGTGAATCTGAGGTGACCCTTCATCTTTAAAACAGCAGTGATATCACTGCCTACTTCACTGAGGAGCTTGAGACCCCTTGTATCAGAGGTTCTAAGAAGGAAAACCATCGGGGTGTTTGCTACACCTTTGGTCAGTAATACTGCAACGTGGCCTTAATGGAGAAACTTCAAAGCAGCTAGAAATCCTCAGATCAGAAAATATAAAACTGAGACATGCAAAGGGCTGGATATGATGAATCTCCCTGAAAATCAGCAATTTCACTGCAAGGAGATGGAGGAGGAGAGGAAAAGAAAACCCAGTATCTCTGTTATGCATTTAGAAAGAGGCTATTTTCAAAATCAGAGAGAAATGATATAAGTAACATGTTAGATAAATGATAAGTGAAGATATTAAAAATATGTATCACATAAATATTAAGTCTTGCTACATACTCAGAAGACCTGGAAGATCTGCTTACAGATAATTGGCCTACTTATCTTCATTGTGAACACATCCTGGTGTTCAAGGGAAATTCCCAAAGCCTTACAGTGTTAACATCAGGCCGCTGTTAAAAGGGCATGAGGATGAGCCCAGTAATTGTAAGGCATTTAGTCTGACATCCACCCAAAGCAAAGTGATGAGAGTGCTGAGAGAGCAGCCAAGCTGGTGGCACCTCTGTGGGACATGTTAGGACAGAAAACACAGGATAGGCAGAGAAGGGAAAAGTCAGAAACAAGGGTGGGAACACCAAGGTCAGAATAGGAGGAGAAGGAAGCAGGGAGGATGAGGGACTCCAAGCACTGCAGACCCCCACCACAGGCTGGGAAGGAACCCCTGGGGCAGGGCTGTCATTCCCTTGTGCCTCTCAGGGGAGGAGGTAGAGTAGTCAGAGCTGGAGAAGTGAAGGTGAGTTGAGGAAATAGAGAAGGAGAGTTGCTATCGTAATGTTTGTTTCTCACTACTCAAATCTACTTTTGTTGGCAACAAATTAAATTATTTTTCCCCAGATCCAGTCCGTCTTGCCTGTGATAGTAACTTGTAAGTGGTCTTTGTGTTGACATAAGAGCTTCTCTTCCTGAAGAGGGGAAGGGAAGGAATGACTGGGAGTGATCGTGACCCACCACTTACACCTGGGAAAAGAAATGTTTGAAGTATTAGAAATACATTAATAGCTAATTACTAAATTCATAATAACCCCACTCAATTAATAGTTTCGCTCATAAATTATTAAATTCATTAATAAATACGTAGATAAGCGGATAGATGCATTAATGGCTAATTACAAAAAGAGGAGATTAATAAATCTAATCGATAACAGGTGAGGAGGATCTGTCCTGCTTCTCCCAGTGCTCCCACCTCGTGTGTCCCCAGAGACCACAGGCCAGGGCTCAGCTCCAGCTCAGGCTCCTCCTGGCAATGAATGCTGCTGGCAGATTGATTTTGCCTTGCAGGTATTTTTGCCCTTGTGTGTTGCCACATCCAACAGTTCAAATAAACCGAGAAGTTTCTCTCTGATGTATTGATTTTTCATCTTGTTTGCCCTTCATATTTGATTTCACTAAAGAGTAGAAGCTCTTATCTTTGCAGCTTCTAGTATGTGCTGTGCTTACTGTAATCCATCCCCTGCGTATCCTAAGCAGAAACACACGGCTTTTCGGAGAGCCGTTGCTGTCTCCTGAGACCTACGGGAGCTATTTTCCTAGAACATCCACTAGAGGGTACTCAACGACCTTCCAGTGAAGGCAATTTGCAACCCAGCGACTGCAAGAGGAGGGAGAGAGAGAGAAAATGTCCCTGCCAGATGCATGAACAATAGCAGCGAACAGCGCAGCGCCCACCAGCAGGATTTCGGCTGAAAGAAGCGCTGGGCCATCTGAAGTCCAGCATGTGCCACGACCCCAAGCTGCCGGGTGGGAACAGGACATTTCTATTCCCGTTGGGGTTCTGATGGGACTGTCCCCACAGTGGGACTTAAGCCTGGGTTTGCTTTCCATCTCTCTGCTCCTGCTGTCCGACCTGCGAGAGGGGAAGCTTTGGGGGGGACCCCAGTATCGGCCAGCTTGACACTGCTGAGGTTTTCTAAGAACTGCTGGCCAGTGAGACAGTCGGTATTGGGGTATAAACCACTGCCTCATCAGCGATGGCTGTTCTATGTGTGATGTATTTTTGCTGTACTAATCGCTTGTGACTATTGTAAATGTGTGACAGAGAAACGTCCCTTGTAGGTGGGCTGGAAAATGAAGCCATTTTAACATGCAGCTAAGCACGAGCATCCACAGAGACTTTGTAAACCTGAAGAATTTCCTAGTCATGATTTTCTGTTCGTATTGTTATTCCAGGCTTTTATTTCCCCGTTAAATGCTACAAAGGGCATGCAAAATGCTACAAATGGTCTCAAAAAAGCTGTCCCTGCAAAAATATGCCATTCATCTTTTGACTTCTGCTTCCAAAAAATCAATAATAAGCATCTTATTTCAGGGTTGAAAGAGAAGATTTTTACTACCCAGTGGGACATCTGAGTTATTGACCTTGAATGCTAATCAGTATGTTTGAATGTTCTCACCAGGTTTAGAGCTGAAGCTACAAAAAAAAAAAAAAAGAAAAGAAAAGAAAAAAAAATCTAATTAAATCAGCAGGGGGCACAATTTCTTCAAAATATCACAGGATTATCAGAGCTGTGCATTGGGTTTCCATTCTATTATGCAGCACAAGGCTGCTCACCAATACCATTTTTAAAGATCTAATGGGATTTTTCTCAGTTAGCCTGTTCAGTCCAATGCCTTGAACTCAGGTGTCACTTTAGGGCCTCCTGTGGGATCCTGGGCAGCCTTTGGGGGTACTGATTTGCAGCATGCAGAAGTCTCCATGGTCATAACTGCCCATGGCAGTCAGACCTGACACCACCACTAAAGGTCCTGGTTCAGGATGGGAAGATTGCCAGCACCCCAAAGTCTTTCTTAGCAATAAGTAAAGAGAGAGGCAAAAGTGAGATGAAAACAGGCTGGTGTGCAACATATAAGAGAACAGGTGCCTCTTTATTCAGGGAAAGGCTTCAGGCCTGTAATGAGGAGGCAAGAAAACATTTTGGGACGCTGCCCTCCCACCTGAGACTATATATGGCTTCCTTTCTTGTACCTTTTGGCCCTGGTCCTTCTTGAAATTTTGTCTTTAAATGAATGGCAGTCAAGCCACCTCATAATACCTGATGCCAGAGAGGCACTGGCACTTGCACATCACCTGCATAATGCAGACTCTGCCTGAGGCTCATTCCTGCTCCTAGATAGGAGTTAGCTCCTTGGTGAACGTAGGGGCTTAAGATAGGATCACTAAGCAGAAAAAAAAAAGGCAGATACCACCACAAGGATTTATTCTACAATCTCTCCAGAAAACCCACTCCTTTTAATTTGTGGAACTACATGACACAAGTGTTGGTAGCTATTCCAGACCACTGGACATTCAGATACGGCAAAACTCAGCATGAAAGGAGATGCGATCCTGTTAACAGAGGCTCCCTGGGGAGCACTGACATGGCCCTGGCTTCTGGGTTCAGAGTGAATGGCCACGGGGACCAAAAGGATGGGGTGGGATGGATGAGAGGCAACGTGATGGGATGTGATGGGTCAGGATAAGAATGGGATGGGATGTCCCCACCACTCCTGACCATAACAACGAGAGATGCTGGACAATGTGTGTAATTGGCCCCACCTAATGGCTTTAAGTACAAATGGAGGGGATGAATTACTTAAAATTTTAACTCTTCTCATTTTTAATTGATGCTCTCTTATTAATCGCTGTCAAACGGCTTTACCAGTATATATATATGTACATATAGTCCTTGGGTTATATCGCTAACAGAGCCTCCTCTGAGGAACACACCTGCAGATCGGGCTCAAAAATAAAGAATAAAGGAAAGTTATGTTCACAGGTAAAGGAAATTTATGTTCCAGGGTAACTGCAAATGAAAGGAATTTACCCCCTTTCAGTTTGTGATAATGCAAATTCCCAATTCTCTAACACAGCAACTGGATGAACTTGCCCTTCCTTCACCACTTACACCCCTGGCTGCTTTAATTGGTTTTCACCTACAGAACAGGTAGCATAAAAGCAGTGAATGTGCTGAACATGTACTTTGAGGTGGGGAGCAGTCAGGTCTGAGTGCCCACAGGGCTCTGGAGCCATGGCAAAAGAAGGGGAAGTTTCTTTAGCATTTTCAGTGTGTTACTTTAACTACACGACCCAAAGACCCAGGCCATTTCCATTTTTATAAGCTCAACCACAGGCTCTTGGAAAGTTCAAGTTCGCCTTCTGTCTTTGATCATTAGAGAAGGGGATTTTGCCCTTGGAATCAATGACAGCATGTAGATGTGGGGGCTGGATTGACTGTTCGCTTTGTCTTGCAATAAAATGTTACAATTAAGACACAACTGTGCAAGTAAATCAAACTTTGGAACACTGCATAACTGTAAATACGTATTTCATCATGGATTATAAAACAGCATGTTGATTATATGAATAATTGCACAGTGATTTTTGTTTCAACTGTATCCCCTGTCTTTCCTTCAGCATATTTATCTAGGCTCCTAATTAGCTCTCTTTGATCCAGCCTCTGTAACTTTCATACGTACTTCCCTGCTCTCAGCTTCTTGATACAGAAAATAAACTGGTAACAGTTTGGGCTTCACTTTGCAGGTCTGATGACAACGTGAAATTTCATTTTCCACTGAGATGACACCAGAAGGAGAGCTGCACTCTAAATCAGACTTCCCAGAAGATGAAGTACCTTAGCTTTACTGGTTCCCAAGGGAGTATGCAGGTGTGGATTAAGGGCCACCCACCTTTCTCTGTTCATCTCAGTAAATAATGAACCTTGAAGTGGTTGCATGTTACTATGGCTATCAGTTGCTGGAAAAACTTAGCAATGCATTTAAAAAGAGCTTTTTAAAGCTGGGAAAAAAAAAAAAAATTAAAAAAATAAGAACAAAATATTAAATAAATTGAACAGAATAGAATGATTATTCTCCATGCAAAACATTTTCCAAGCGTATTTGATGAAAAGGCAGAGGTGATCGGAGCCAGACTGCAAAATTCTCTTTCTGCTCTGGACCCTGCCTCCCCCACATACACACAGATCTCCTGCACCCACACATGCCCAGGATGTCCTTGGTGTGGACGTGCCGATTTCTGTGTCTCCTGCCCACACCAAGAGCTGCAAACCAGACAGAGGGATACTTGTGCCCACCCACAGCCCCTCTGACACCTCCTTGTAGGCAGACCGACTACAGCCTAACTGCCCTTCTGAGGGCAACCATAAGCCTTTGGATACCTCCACCCTGGGGTTAAATTTAGAAGGTTTTTCCCTGGACTCCCTTGTTTTCTGCCCATTTTCTGGAGCCAGTCAATTTCTGCTTTATACGGTTTACGATAGAGTGACTAAAAATGCCCCAAACATTCAAAATGCACGAAGACCGCTGAACTAAGTGGAATTATCCCAGACCCTTCTGTGCTTTTCTGGGAACAATAAAATCGGAACCTTCTGTTGGATTATAGACCCAGAGGTTGTCAATCTCTTCTCCCAAATGGTTAGATTTAACTGAGAGACAAACAAGGGGACAAAACAGCCCAAATTATTTCTTCTAAAGCTCATTTTCTCATACTGACAACAGCCAATTTCCCCCATCATCTTCTTTCCCAAGAGCCTATTTGTTGTCAGTTTCTCCCAGAGTTTCTCTAGTCCAGGAAACACTGATCTATCTTAAGAAAACAAAATGTTCTTCTCTGCAGTTACCTCAGCGGTTTGTAATTTTAAGGTCTATAAATGTGCTTTAAAATGGTTGGTATATTTGCTTTGTGCAGACTCTCATTTTAGTGTGAGATTTTTCTAATAGCTTTATCATTTTTGGTTTTGTTTGGTTTGATTTTCCCCTTGTAAAAAGTTGAAGAAATTTCTTCTATGCAATCCTTGCTCCTTAACCAAAATATATGTGGTTTGTGATGAACATGAGTTAATACAAATATCCTTGAAAAACTCTTTGACTTGTAACATGTGAATCAGTTCCCATTTTACTATTTATTTAGGAGAATTTAGTAATCTTGTCTGTTTGGTTTTTTTTCAGTGTGTCAATATGATTCCAGGTAAATGTTAGGTTCAAATTGCTCATCTTGTAAAATGTTTGTGAACATAAGGCCTGGGAGAGAAAGGTGTGCTTGCAAACCTGCCTGATTGCAGTTTTTGATGTATGCATATACATAGTTACGTGCTTTATAGCTCTGCTGCCCTCCAGAAGAGGGATACCACATCCAAGCTGTCCCCTGTGAGCAGCAGGGTTATCTGGGCCTTCTCCCAGCACTGTCCCTGCTATCAGGCCCGTGCTCCAACAGGCGCTTTGAGTTGGAGCAAACTCCAGATCTTAAGCACACACCTCTTTTGCAGTTCGGAATGAATTTGGTTTTGGAGACCAGCAGGAGAACCCCATCCCTTCACATACATCTGGTCCCATTTTTTAAAAATGGATGACTGCTCATCCATCAATCCACTTATCATACACACCCGTTGGGTTGGATTTCTGAAGAAAAACTAGTGATATTGCAGCAGGGATGGCCTTCTCGATTTACTAGATTATGTCATCATATTGATGTATGAACAGCCAGGAACACATCTGTCTTGATTTACTCATTACAAAAGGACAATACTCTCTTTGTTTTCCAAGTTCTCAGCAATGCAAGCCGTTAATTAAAATGTATGGCTCTCTCAAGTACTGTTTTAATTGCATTTCAATTCCAACTTAAAAGGCTAACAAATAATATAAATGGGTATTACATACACTTTGAAATGTTGAGACACATAGGGGGAACATACAGCTCCTGAAATCAATTTGTTCTCCCACACTGTCCAATTCCTTGGAGTGCCATTTGCTTGATTAATAGGCTTTTTTAATTTTTTTTCTGTAAAAATCAACAACTTTAATATTGTTTTCCAGAAGAGTTTCTTTGTGGCTTGCTTGTGAATTAAGGAGAGAGTACTGCAGAATAAGAGTGTACTGCCTACTTGATCCTTTTCATCGCTATGTTGCCTACTCCCCACCTTCTCCCACACAGCCTCACCTTGCCTTTTCCTCTTTGTCTTCTATATCCCTTCTTAATCCTCATCCAGCATGCTGCTCCTGCAAAGCAATGAGTGGTGAGCCCGGGATGTCATGGCCACCTCACATGCCCTCTTCTTCAGGGTTCCCCTGTCTGCCATTTTGTCTCATTCTGCTCAGCATTTATCAGCAGTGCTTTAAACTTCCCCTCCTCAGAAAATGTCATGGTTTGATCTTGATGGAGGTAAGGCACTTACAGCATGGTTGTGCAGCTGCATCCCGCTCCTGGACACCACTGACTCCATCAGAAACACCTGTCATCAGTATTTCTTCCCACACTTTCCTTCTTAGCAGGAAAATACGTCAGAAGAAATCTGTAGGACCGAAAGTTCCCATTAGTGCCCTTGTTAGAGGTACTGAAATAGATATATTTTTCCAAATCAAAGCCTACCTTCACTGCTGGGGGCCCCTGGTCAATTGTCAGTTGATTGGTCCATAACCTGGGGCAAGACACAGCTGGCATGGAGGTTGGTTGTGTTTCAGATTCAGCTCTTGTGAATTCAGTCCTCAATGTCCCTCTTTCCCATCTCCAAAATGTTGCTGACAGAATTTCATGGCTTCAGAAAGGGACAGTGGTTGACAAAGAGTTTCGGTAGGTTGAAAGCTATAGAGGATACATACAGAAAGGCAGATTAAAGTTGGTACATGTACATATATTTGCAGGAGCCATACTTATGGCAGAACTCACGGTTTCCTGCTCTCTTCTCAAATTCATACCTTCCAGTAACTTCTTACATGTGCAGAATATAGCATACATCTACTCATTGATATCACTTTCATATATATTAAGATCAGGGTTCTTAAATCATCATTGTAGAGGAAATGTTTTCCTTTGCTAACTGTTAG
This sequence comes from Phasianus colchicus, assembly GCF_987193195.1. Classification (NCBI taxonomy): domain Eukaryota; kingdom Metazoa; phylum Chordata; class Aves; order Galliformes; family Phasianidae; genus Phasianus; species Phasianus colchicus. The sequence goes on from NC_143437.1 coordinate 78,989,956, forward strand.
CCTGAGAGTGGACCATTTGGATGCAGTTCACTTTGCTCTCTCATAAATTTTATAGCACTCTGAGGAATATATAGATTAGTCCTGCGTTTAAGAGTGCAGCTGGCATCAGAAAAGGATGAGCAGATGAAGAGAGACCATTGACTTTGACAAGAAGAGGCTGCATTATTCACATGTGAGCAACTGAAACGGGCTGCGTTTGATGCCTGCTTTAATATCCCATTACTGAACGTCAGACATATTTATCATATAAAAACTGTGAGGTGTTGTAGATTTCATGCCAAGACCCTGAAATTCTCACTCTGAGACTTCTCATTTTCTATCTAAGAGTATTACCATCTTGGCAGACCCAATTATTAAATTTTAAAAAATCCACTTGAAACAGATGCTTCTTTAACTTACCTCATAATGTAATTTTGCTCCCTATTTCACTCCTTATTTCATAATATTTAATCCAATCTGACACCTGTATCACATGTTAAAGCTCATCTTCTTCAGCAAAGGAAGAATTCCTGATTCAGAGAGTAGCAGATTTCTGATTTATTGAGATTTCCTCTTCCTCTTTTTAATTAAGATGAACAAAACATCATCTAGCAAAGAGAAGAGCATGACTAGTCACTTACTAGACAGTCTTAATTTGCTTAGTATTTCTTTAAATATTTTAATGAGATGAGTGGGAGGAGGGAGCTTGGTCCTGCTAATCGGTACACTGAAAATGTTCATGGATAAGCTCCTGAAGGAAGAATTGCTGGATGTAGATTATTTTAAGCAGCATTTGTCTGCCTGTTCAGCGCTGAAAATGTGTGTGATCTACTACAGCTGACAAAAATTTGGCAATTATGTGAAGCCAAGGAAACATCTCTGTGCTAGTTTTGTCAGAGGTGCTCTGATCATGTTCCTCTGTGACTAGTGGCTGCTGAGCTTTATCCCAGTGCAGGTCTGCTTCATATTTCTTTCTCTACTAGTCAGGGAAGCAATATGCCACCTCCTGCCACCAGTAACCTAACTCACTGCTCTGATGGTTCTGATGCTTACCGCTGGGTGCTGCAGGAGCTACACAGATGCTGATGTCCTGGTGGGTTTTGTTAGGGCAGTGAGTCCCAGGGTGCTAAGAATGGTGCTCCTAGTCCACACATTGGTGTGCCAGAAAGATTGGAGAAAAACAACAACAGCATCCTCTCCAGACTCTCAGTACCACAGGATTTTGCCAAGGAGGGCTTCAGGGAAGATCTTAGGCTCATGTACACTTTAGCAGAATCCACCAGAGCTTCCTTCTTATCCCTCCTGCCATTGCTGTGAGCCCAGCAGGGTCAACCACAGATGGGTGGCTGCCTGCCTCACGGCACTGTGCCCAGCAGGGCCAGAGATGAGGCCTGCGGTGCCTCTCCACTGTGTGCTAGGGAGATGATCTGTTAATTAATGTTTGTGAAGCAGCCATGCTACGGGGTAACAGCTGCCACAGAGGAAAAAAGTATTAAGAAATTAGTGTTTTGGAGGAAGGTTTGGCTTGTAGGCAGTAAATTGGCCTGAGGCTACCCACCTGGCACTGTGCTGGGGGAGCACAGTGAGGTCCAGCACTGGCGTTCTCTGCATTCACTGTCATGTGGCCATGGCACAGATGAAGGGAGTTTGTGGTGTGTTTCAGGCACTCAGACACCTTCCCCACCATCAGGCCAGCCTGCAGGCTGCTGAGAACAATCCCATCAGCATCCATACAGCCAGATCATGCTGTCTGTGATGCTAATATCAACCCATGGGTAGAACAGAGGTAACAATTCCATCCATCATGTTTTAGAATAACTTAATCACGCCATATATCCTGGGTAACCATAAAGAAAAAGCTTTCTGAACAGAAAGATGATTAATAGTAGGCAGGAATGCGTTATTCATTTTCCCACTACAGCAATACAGGTCCAAGCATAAATACTCCGTTCATATAATGAAGCACTAACATTAATCCACCAAACAATTTACTTTATTCCTGTGAGGATTAATACCTGTAAAAGAACCAACTCCGTTTTATCTCCAGGAGGTGAGGAAATGCCTGCCCACACCTCCCAGCCCCTGCTTCCCTCTTCCCCAGTCCCGCTCCCTGTCACAGCTTTGTCTCCTTGGGGAGCCTGGCATCACTAAACTGCTCAGAGCTTTATCTTCTGACTCATCTGCAGGAGGATTTTCCAGCCAGGCATCTCCCACCTACTGTGTCTGCAAGGTCCTGCTGACCCAAGAGTATTCTCAGAGCCTGCCTGCTGAGCCAAGCAGAAGGCTCAGGTGCTCTCCCGAATCATGCAAATATGGTTTTAAAACCCTGGCTTCCCCAGTTCGATCTGAAACACTTGCCCCTGAAAAAATACCCAGTCCTCATGTCTCAAGCTGGAGTGCATATTCCCATCTTATGATCTGCTATACACAAGTGACCACTGGCACAGGGGCTGTCTGACAGGGGCCAGCTCCATGCCTGTGGCACTGTCATTCAGACTATCCTCTGAAAAATTAGTTCTACCATGTATGTCCTCAAGTAAGGCAGCTTATGTACTTACTGCATCCTTCTCATTCGTTGCTTCAATTCTGCTTTGCAAGCAGATGCGCTCTGAGATTCTCTCAGGGCTGTCTTCCCTGAAGCAACTCAGGCACGCAATGAGTGCAGCATGTCCCCAGAGACAGCACCAAAAGGTGTGTGCCCCAGCATAGGCACCTCTCTGCAGGCTGAGCCCTTGTCCCTTGGAGTTGCCCTGGTCTGGATCCAGAGAAGTACCTGCAGAGGTCATTGGATTGTTTGGAGGTTCAAGCAAAGGTGTCATTTACATTTTCAGACGCACATTTCTGGTTAGCAATACTGCCCAAAGTAGGCAGAGAATGGCAAGGCCTAGGTGGAATTTCAAAACTGTAGAAGGAGAAAATAAAGTCAGCTAAGTCATGTTTTTCCCTCATGTTATCTCAGAATTCTAACAAGCTGAGATCGGATGTCAAATATTTCATGTATTACACAAGCTCAGGTTGCTCACACAAACTACCAGATATCATTTCAATTTCAAATAATGCTTAAGAATAATACAGAATTTTTCCAGAATTCACTTTAGAATAAAACAGCTTTAATGCTGTTGCAGTGCTCTGGCAGCTGGAAGTGGGAAACAGGGCCACCCTCCACCTGACAGTGAAGCTTAGATCCACTTACTCCCAGAACTGCTGCGACTTGCAGTTCTGCCTTTTGCATCACCAAGTCTCCTGCTAATTCAAAGGTCTTGGCAGGACAAACAAGGCAGGTTGGTAAGGATATAAGCAAAAATAGCAGCAAGCACTACCTACTCCTATTTCCAGCACTCTCTCACTGCTCTGATTGGCTCTCAGAAGAGGCTGTGCTGAAAAACAACCACTACCAGCCTCCACATCTGCATCTAAAATTGTAACACCTCACATCCCACTTACAGTGACAGGGTTGTGATGAGTGGTGAGCCCCCAGACCCCATGCTGATGCTCCTCATTCTGCCATCATGTCTCTGAAGAAAGGATGGCACTTCGGAGGCCACTTCTCGTGCATCAGCCCCATGCTGGTGTAGGAGGACCAAGGGACCCTGGCAGAGATCAAACTCTCCTGGAGTTCCCAACCCATATTTTTAAAGCTACCTTATCACGTGTCTCACTGTTATGGAAACAAAAAATAGTTCCAGACCTTTTGCTTTTTCCATGCAACCACATCATTCAACACTGGGCTATGCAGTGAGGATGAGGCATTATTGCAATCAAAGTGGAAATTCACGTGTTTTCATTCACTGATTACAGAACCTGCAGGCACAGGACAAAGCTGCACAAAGGAGGCTCATATCAGACACCAGGAGAAACATCTTTACTGTGAGTGTAGTCAAACACTGCAGCAGGCTTCCTAGTGAGGTGTTTGATGCCCTATGTCTGTCAGTGTTCAAGGAGCATTCAGATAATGCCTCCATTATCTGCTGTAACTTTTGCTTAATCCTGAAAGGTCAGGCAGGACTTGATGATATTTGTGTTTTTTTCCAACTAAACAATTCTGTACTAATTCTATCTTGGTTGGTAAGTGCAGAAGGATTTGGCTACAAGTCTTCCAGGCTAAGGAAGGCTTATACTCCCCTAGAGCTCTCTGCTCTTGCTTTTACTTCCCTGACAAGAAAAGAAAAGCAAAAGAAAATATGGGGGATTCAAAAATGCATCTAAAATCCCAGAGAAATGGGATTCAGATTCCCTCATACTATAGGGCTGATTACAGGAAATGTATGAAATATAGGCATTTCGAATTAGAATAAAGTTGGTGTAGGGGTAGGCACTGTGGAGTAAACTTTCTTTTTTTACTATCTACTTCAAAACTAAGATATTTTACTTGAAATAATGTACTCATTGTCTTTCAACAAAAAGCAGGCTCCAGCCTTGCTACTTCTTTGTGACTGCACTAAAAAAGCCTTACAGGAGCAAATCACCCAGAGAAGCAATGTGACTGTTTTCCAGCAGAGATAACACATGCTACTAGAGCAGAGCTTTCAGTGAAATGGTAGGAGCAGGTTGCATCCCCTGGCTTTGTAAAAGATACCTTTCAATCACACAGCTTACTTTCCTGCTGCTTTATCTGTGGCACTCAACTAAAAATAATGCAAAATGGATTAGAAGTATGGCGTGGACTCCTTCTGAGAAGCTACTTTGTGAGTTACTTGCCAGAAAATGGAAGATAGAAGGAACTGTAAATGACAACTAGATTTAGGATTTCAAAGCTGTAATTATAAAAGATGAATGCACTTGGAAAACGGAGAAGACTTTGAGAGAAGCCTCTCAGAAGAGGAGGAAAGAATGAACAGCAAGCCTGCAGGTCTGCAGCTGTTACCCAAAGAAGATGAGTGAAGAAGGACAGAGTAAGGAATGTCTAAAAGTCTATCAAAAAGAGAAAGGGAATTATCCATTCTCATGTCTACAGTGACAAAGAGCACGAGCCTTAGCCACAGGGAGCTGGAAAGCTGCAGCTGAAAGATCAGAAGGAGCACTCCAACCATGAGGGTGACCCTAGCATGGGTCACCCAGGGAGCAGGAGGGGTCTCCACCAAGGAAGCTTTTAGGTCACCGAGACTTCAGTTGAGGATGCTTCAGGTATGCTAGTGGGTGGGTTAAATGGTCTCCAGGGAGAACATGTTTGTATCTGTATATTCTTAATCCTCACTAGCTACAGTAAATCTGAGTACATCACTGAAAATCAAAAAAAGTACAAAATATATCATTAATTTTAGCCATCTCAGAGCTGATACTCGGTCATTTAGCTATCTGTGGCACTCAGGCACAAGAGACAGGACTGAGCTAGAAGTTACCATGTTGTCCTTGCAAAAGACTCAAAGTAGCAATTTTCAGAGGCACAGATCTGTCCTGGGGATCAACCCACACTGTGCTGCCCAGGCCACAGCCAGATTTCATCCCCACATAAAGTGCAGGCCACTCATTTAACCTTTGTGGTCAAATTTAAATTGTGAATAATAGTGACACATAATTCTTAAACATGGCTCTCACGCTGCATTAATCATGAAATATCTTCCCATGCTGTCGAGGGGCTGAATTCACCATTCTCATACTCACATGGCCGTTACCATCTGAAGAAAAGGAATTATGTACCTAAGCCCTATTAAAGCAGAGTATGCTTTTTTACACTGCAACCATTGTTACGGAGATCAAATGAGAGAAGGGAGACAAAGGATTAGGAGAAATACGTGGGTAGACTTAATAATATGAACTCTTATTAGATAATATTTCTGCTCTTCTGTGCCCAGTGATTTAAATTTGTGCTGTGATTTTCTAAAATACATAGTTTGGGAATCTGACTTCATGCCTCTCCTAGTGCAGTGGATGCCCTTGGCCAATCCCTCTGACAAAACATTCCACAATCAACTTTGATTTACCACTCAGTTTTGAGTGCCAAAGTTCTCCTAAAAATGAGAGCTTAGGATGTAAATCTTATATGTAATTTTCACTATTTTACATTTTTTATTAAATTGTGAGAATTTCTTTGCAGACTGAACAAATTGGGCAGGACTAAAAAAAAATCATAATTGTCTAAAAATATCCAAATTGATTATCCTATAACAGTTTTGAAGTAATAAGTCACCCACACTGTACTATTAGTAATATCTTGATATGGAAAAATCAATTCTATTCTTAAAGTTCATTTAATTTAGAACTTGAAGTAAACATTCTTTTATTTTTTAAAAAATGTACATCTAATTGTGCTCATCTAGTCCAGAAACTCATGTTTTGAAAAAATGTGCAGTATTCTCCATTTGCAAATGCAATCAGCGACACTCACTTTTGGGAGTTTACCAGAAGCCAGGTTTTTAACACTTTTTTTCATGAGGTTTCCTCAGTCTGGGAGTGAAGGAGCAGGCCTGGCTGCCTGAACAATTTTTTTTTGTTTTCTTTTTTTTTTTCTTGCTCCACAATTTTCTTGTTCTGGGGGTACCAGAACTCTAGGTGGGGTCTCAAAAGAGCAGAGGGTTAGAATCATCTCTCTTGATCTACTGGCTACAATGCAGGCCAGGATATGGTTGGCTTTCTGTGCTGCGAGATCTCACTACTGACTCACATTCAATTTTTCAACCACTAGTACCCCCAACTCCTTTGTGTCTAGTCTCCATTCATTCATCCCCCAGCCCAAACTGATATTTGACATTGCCCCACGTCAAGATGCAGCACTTTTTACTTGGCCTTGTTGAACTTCATGAGGTTCACATGAGCCAAGATTTGTAAAATCAAACTGGAAATATGGATTTGATAAACAGCCTCATGAGAGCTAGAAATGTAGTGAAAACACAAATGTTACTGCAGAAAATATATTAAAAGCAGTCATCAATGTGTAGCTTTGGTCATTAACTGCAGAAAAAAAATAAATTGAAATGAAGCTGTTAGCAGAATTCAAATTAACTAGACCTATGCATATATAACACTTTCTTCCCAATGGATATTTAGGAAGAACTGTGCAGGCTGTCTGCAAGCAAAGGCGTATTTACCATGTCAAGACACAGAATATCAGAACATGTAGAGTTAGTACAAAATCAGTGATTAAAAGGAATGAATCCATATGTTTCTCTTCAAGTGTGAATCTTAAATGAACTCAGAGTCTGTATATAGCTGATAAAATCAGAGATTCCCATTGTGGCTTTTTTGTTATTTGTTTGTTTGTTTCAAGAGAAAATCTGTGTGCAAACCCTCAGAGAGTATTTGCAATGCCTTTTCCATCTCCAGTCTCTCACCAGAGAAAGTTCAAAGGATCAGGGGCCATCAGCCAGTGTCCCAGAAATGATGGTGTTTACCCACGTAGTCATGTCTTGTGTTTTTCAGGGTATCACAGGATGTCTGAGATGCTGCATGGTGCTGTTGGCAATGGCTCAGGACCAGGGCAGGTAGATGGCTGGAGCATCCTGACACACCAAACATACCTTTTATGGGCAACCAAGCCAAGGCCAATCTGTCCTGTCAAGCCAGAATAACACAAACTAGAGAAAAACTGAAGTCTTCTTTCAGAGAAGTGAGGATTCTTCAGGAGAAAACTCATTTTTAAAAAAGGAATGTATCCATGGGCAGCAAGCAAGACAGTCTGGTTTACTTGGCTTCTTAAAATTTTTCAGTATTTCTGTTGTGAAAATGCTGAGCCCAACAAAAAGGACACAATTTCAGAATGGCCAGAGGTCTGTTGAAATATCAGGAATCATAGCAGGTGTCTGCCCCTGCATACTGAGATGTTTTTAACCTCTTTGCTGGAGTAAGTACAGGTTTTCCCCAAAGGGACCTTTAAGGAGCTCTGTGTTAATGTCTGGGCAAGTCAGCAGAGACAGAATAGATGAAGTTTGCTATGAGCAAAAATAATTCAATCTGTTTTCAGAGGTGAATGTATGGGGCACAGCAATGTTTTTAAATTGGGAATGGAGTTATAATTCTTGTAAAACCTTGAATAAATCTTGCACAAATCTTTGCCAAATCCAGCTTAAAAACAAACAGAAATTCAAGGATTCCTGGTTCCCAGCGTATGGAAATCTGTCCTCATTCTTCACTTCCTACACATGCTGGTTTCTCATTTCTTATTTATGTGTAAGATGAGAAATAGAGTATGACTTCATTTCACAAGAAGATTATTTTTTTCCTATAACGATCCTTCAGAATTTCGTAAGGTCTGTGGCTACTTCATCAAACTCTGGAGAAGCCTCTGATCTCTCTGACCACCAAACCACCAACCCCTGACCATTAAAATCCTCATTTCACAGTAGACTGGCTTCATACAACACTGAATTGTCAGTCCTCCTCAGACCCAAAGCCACTTGTCTGGGCCAATATTCCTCTTATTCAGATCACATTTTTTCCCCAGTTCTGTCGTTGTTCACTGAGGTCCACGCTGTAAACGGAGATGAGGGAGAGTGAAAAATAAGCCATGTAGCAACAACTATGCAAGTGGCAGCAAACTGTAGTGCCTGAGGGCTGGATGGAGAAGCCAGTAAGGTGAGCAAGCGGCCTCAGCCAAAGGCATTTGGGTGGGAATTTCTCAAGCAAGCACCACAGCAGAAAGAAATGCATCTTGAAAGAAGTCCTGTGAGATGGAAAAAAACTCTGAAAGGCCCTTCAAGAGCGACGGCAGTGTGAGGGCCATCAATGCACACTCCAAGCAACACAGGGCCACAGATGGATCTGAGGGTTTCAGTCTACTGTTCTCCCATAAGAATGAAATGTGTGCCTCTGTAATAATTTGTGCCTCCAGAGAAAAATCATAGTGAAGATAAGTGTAAGAATATAAATGTTTTTACATTGTCATTGGAAGAAAAACAAGTGATTGAAACACAAGAAAACAAATAAATAAACCAAACAAAAACAGACAAAACATTTCAGAGCCAAAAACAGAAATGATTTCAAGTAGGGAAATATTTCTGCTGAGTGTTTCTAATCCATTTTGATCAACTTTAAAACTGAAGGTACACATGAAGGAAAAAATTCTGATTTTCAACTTCTCTCTCTTCCCCAACATATTAGGCTTAAAGGATGATAACTTGAACATGAAACTCTTAAAATTGTAACAGCTTGCTTCTTTTGCAAATCCTTCCAAAGGAGCAAGGAATCATCCCAAACAGTCACATACAACTAACTGCCAACAGTATGGTGTCAATTTAAAACAAATGTATGTGAGTAACAGAAAAATGATTATAGAAAATCATACAGAAGTATTGGGAAAAAAAAAAAAAAAAGAAAAAAATAGAATATTGTTAACATTTAGTGTGGGAAGTCTCTGTGGGAATATAGCTCAGATGGAAAGAGATGTGACCAATTTAACCCCTTCAGACCTGGATCCAGTAAAGTACGTAAAGAGCAACAATAGCTACAAATGGCTTTTTAAAGTGTATTAGCAGCAGAAGCAATGCCAGTGTAAATACAGGCTTGATGATGAATGAGACATAGGGCATGGAAAAAGCTGAGTTCAGTGCCTTATTTCCTTTGCCTTTACTGGTAAAACCAGCCTCTAGGAGCCCTACGTCCTCAGAAGTCTGGAGCAAGGCTTCCCCTCCATGGAGGATGATCAGGCTAGTGAATATGTCAACAGACTGAGCAAACACAGGTACGTGGGACTGGTGGGATGCACCTACATGTGCTGAGGACGCTGGCCAATATCAGAGCAATGCCACTCTTGAATATCCTTGGAAAACCACAGAAATGATTGATTTTTTCTGAGGACTGGAAGAGAACAAATGCCACTCCTGTCCTCAAGAAGAGCAAGAGTGAACATCCAGGGACCTATAGGCTGGTTAGCCTCACCTCAGTCGCTGAGAAGGTGATGAAAGAAGATGAGGCACTCAGTGACTTCTCTTTCTTACTTGAGCTTTATTGGTAAAACTGGCCTTCAAGAACCCCTGGGATTGAAGGCAGCTTCCTCCATGGAATAGGAAGTAAAAAAACAGGTCTCTGGTTCCTATAGCTTACACATCTGAGGTATAAATAAATATTTAAAATAAGGAAATAAAAGATCAAATGGTGTCAGATTTTCAGTAATAACTTGAACACTGATGTAATAATTTCATATCACACTGAATTTTCAAGAACCATGGCTTTATGCACCTTAACCTAAATGGTTTGAAAGTATAACTAGCTAACAAGTTAACCAGCCCCCTTGAACTGATCATATGCTTACATATATTTAAAAAATCTGAATGTAATACAGTGGACAGGAGACTTTGTGTTGATTTGTTAGTCAATTTTATCAGCCTCCTCAAGTTAACATGACTTGCTTTAGCGGGGAGGTACCTTCTGCAGCAGAGGGGCTGGTCATGGTGATCTCCAAGGGCCCTTTCCAACCTCTACAATTCTGTGATTCTGTGAGCATACACACATTTCTCCTAAATGCTTATGCAAGCCAGAGAACAGCACATCTCTGACTGATGCACTGGTAGCTGTTCTGAGCGGGGCCAGCTTGTCACATTTGTGCAGTGTGAGACTCTCCTAAAGTTGTGTGTGGACTGAGATGACCCTCTTGGCAAGGTCAGCAGGAACTCTTCCGCCTGATTCCAGACCAGCTTAATCAGTAAGCAGATTATGGCCAAGCTTGGAGAGTTTCTGATTGCTTAACCCAATGAGAGCCTTGCAGCATTTTGCACTCCCAGATCCATGTTGATGTGCAAAACTACAGGGACATTCGTGTTGTGGATCAGATGATGTTGAGTGTTGAACCATTATCTGCCAGAACAGCTGGTAAACAAGGAACATGCTTTGTTATTTGTTTACCAGCCAGCTCATAAATAATGGATGCTACTTTGACGCTTTCTAAATGCTTTTATGTTTCACCATCATTCATGGTAAAGAGAAAAATCCAAATTAACTATGTGTCTGTCAACAAACGTTTCACTTTAACTGTCTATGCATTAAGAAGTCTGTGTTAAATGACAAGATGGCTTTTTCAGCAACAAGAAGGATCTTTGAAATTTTGTTTTTTTTTTAATAAGTCATATTATGATTTTTTTTTTTCAGAATTTTTTTTCTTTTTAGAATGGGTGATAGCACTGTGATTCTGCAGTGACTGTGTGCAGTTTTATTTGCCTATTTGTGAGACTGAAACTCTAGTGGGAAGCTGTTACTGTGTGGCAGACAATACCTCAGCCATTTCCATTCCAGTTTGTCCAGACTTGAAACTCACCTGCAACATCTCAGTAGCTCTGGGCTCCCTGTTCTCAGCTTTGTTTAAACTTTGTACCCCCCTCTCATCTGACAGAAACTGTCTTCTCCCTGCTGGTGCATAACTGCTTCTGCTTTGAAATAAAGAAATAGATCATCCTTACTGCTAACTGGTATGTTTCTTTGCAGGAATGCTTTACAAACACCAGGCTGGCTGGCCTACCACTGCCTCAAGGACCAGCTCTCCCAGCTATTTTGCAGGTTTGGGAGAGAGGTTTTTGAGAGACTATAATGCTTATTGGCTAACCATCACAGTACTAATAATCTAATAAACCAATTACCTGATCAATCAACTAATTAAATAAGAGCAGAGCACTTTCACTGATTCACACTTCTATCATTCTTTACATTGGTACAGTGGTAATTTTTTAATTACAGTTTAATCACCTTCATACTTGCTCATTAAACTCAATGGCCGCTGAATCCCAGCTCTGCCTTTCACATCAGACTGCTGCACAGTTCCACTCCCTTCTCTGGTCTTCCACAAGTATTTCAAACATACCAGATGGAGAGTCCAGCAGCTCACCCAGGATTCTCCTCCAACGTCCCAAAAGGCATTGAATGTGCCCATCAGCATCAGTTCTTCATGTATGTGTCCACACTCCCACCATGAACTGTCCTGCCTTTTGTTGTGTAGCTGATTTAGAACCATAGAATCACAGAATCATTTGAGTTGGAAGAGACCTTTAAATGCCATCCAGTCTAAATGCCCTGCAATGAACAAGGACACTTACAGCTGGACGATGTTTCTCAGAACCCTGCTCAGTCTGACCTTGAGGACGGAGCATCCACCACCTCTCTGGTCAACCTGCCCCAGTGCCTCACCACAGTTACAAAACATTTTCCCTAATATTCAGTCTAAATCTCCCCTCCTTAATTTGAAACCATTTCCTTTTGTCCTATCATGTCAGACCCTGCTGAAGAGTCTGTCCCCTTCTTTCTTATAGCCCCCTTCAAGATACTGAAAGGCTGCTTGCAGATCTCCCTGGAACCTTCTCTTCTCCAGAATGAATAGCTCCAGCTCTCTCAGCCTGTTCTTATAACCTTTAGTTCCCTTTCTCCACTCAGCCTCCTTCTAAAAAAAAAACAAATATTTTACCCTTATTTTGCTATACTATTTTTAAATCCAGTACTTCTTATACTATTACCTATGCAATTTCAGTATTATATGGCATTAAAAAGTTGGTTTCTTAGGCATAGCTGTTCTTATAAGTCTTTACTCCTCAGAAGAGCCTCTCAATTCCCCCTGCCTGGTTTCACATTGCTTGTATTGTGTGCTTTCTGAGAAATAGCATGCTACTTTGGCCTCGATGCCTCTGGTAGGTTCCAGTTAAATTCAAGCGTGGTTTTTCTTCATATGCAAACTAGCCAAGTGTCAAATATCATCTAGTACTATGTTCTCCATTTTCCTTGTGCTCACAGCACATCCTGCTCTCCCTTAGCTTCTCCATCACAAATTGTTGCCCTGGATATGTTAGTGGGATACCATCCCACTTCCTGCAGATGCATCATCTTGACTGAATTTGACTAAAGGAAGGAGTAACAAGTAAAACATTTTTCCATGTTACTTGCCATCTGATGAGAGTAATACAATTTCCCTTTGTAAGTATCTGAGAAAGGTATGTTCTATTTGTTATTTTTCTCAGGCTGTAAATAATTTATTATAGCAATTCCAGTAGGAGTATAAGCCTTGGGTGCCCTCCCTCATCCCTGCAGATCAGCAATGACCTTCTCAGAGGGGTGTGCCACTGGCAGCAAATTTGAGACCAGCAGTATGTGAAGCTGAAAATATCATTAGATTATTACCAGGATAGCCAAAGGGAGAGTAGAGAGAAATGTAGGTGAAACTGGGCTTCCTTTGAAACAAAACTGAACTGAGAAAAAAAAGAAGGCGGCAGTGATATTTCATTTCCCAGATATGGGTGGGAAAAACTTTGCTCTTAGGGAGAAACTTTATTCCTATGCATCATCATTTATAAAACATTTAATGAAGGGAGTTTGTCACTGGAAAGGAGTATTTGTTCTATATGCTTGCTCTTCCTTCCCACCAGGTGAAATTCCAGCTCTGCCCTTGTCAGATTTTTTTAGTGTTTGTGTTATTTCTGCTTGCCTCTCCTGCTCCTGCCTGTTGCTACTGATGCACTGTGGAGAGGCAGCTCCGTCCCCAGCAATCTCATCCAGAAGAAGGTCATTCTGTATTGTTTCTAGTTCAGTAATTCACTGTGGTAACAAGACACAGACAATGGCCGTATTTATAGAGGTAGTTAGAAAAGGGAGATTAATTAAAGGTCATTTTGAAAGGATGGTCCCACTGCTTCGAAAATTAACTAACAATCACGCAGCTATGACTGCTGCTCAGGAAGGTTTGCTTCCACTTTTAAGGCAGATGTGTCTGATGTCATTTGATTATGAATAAATTGGAATGGCTGGATGCTATGGGAAATCTGTTGTAAAAGCAGATGTCAGCTAGATTGTTTCAATTCCTACAAAGCAGTTGTAAACTCCAGAGGGTTGTGGTCTCTTCTAGTTGAACCACACAGAGTCAGCAGCAGATGCTGCTTGCTGTCCATTAAACACTGTTAAAAACAACTGCTTAAGGAATGATGGCATTGTTCTTTTCCCTGGTTCTCCTGTCTTTCCATCAAGAATATTTCAAGGATGTTCTGTTCTTCTTTGGTATGTGAAGTCAGGTTAGTTCTTTGTTGGAAGCAAGTCACACAGGGATTCAGCTCTGTGCAGAGGCACATGTTCATTATGTATGCTTTAGGAATCAAATCTTGGGAACTTCACTGCCTGCGAATAATGCCACAGTTCATGTTTTGAACATGCTTGTGCATTGTTTGTTTTGGTGTAAGAGCTGCAGGAGGTGAAGATCAGAGTCATTCACAATGTTATGGGGATATACTTCCGCATTGGTAGATTTTGCTGCCCAGTACCCTTCCATAGGCCATATTTGGTTTTTACTGATGTTTGTTTGAAGAAGATAATGATGACAGCACCTATATATGAAACATTCTGAGATACAGTTACATTAGTTAAAATAAGTAATGTTTATGAATATTGTAAATGCAAAGTAAATGAATATTTTCTGAACTTTATTTGAACTTATTTCATCTTTATTGACCCAATTTGTTCTAACTAATAAGATGTAAATATACAGGTTTGGAGAAAATCTTCTTGAGCACAGCTAGGACTTTCAGAGTTCCTGCTGGTCAAAATTTGGCTTTGGCTAGCCTATTATTTTATGCTAGTGTCATGGGTTTTTTTCTCCTCTGAAATATAACCACTGGTAAATTAGCTCAAGCCAGTATTCATCATTTCCTTTCACTCCCAACACCTTCCCTCACAGTGACTAGGTTAAAGTTCAGGGCATCTGTAGCAGAACAAGCAGAAAGTAAACGGATCCTTGAAGGTCTGGAAGCTGTGACAGCAGATGCTGCCAGATGGATATGGGATAAAGTACAGGAATAGGCTATCTTTCCTATGGAAAGTAGGATTTGTGTTCACGTTTAGAGTCAGGTAGTTGAACTAAGCTTTCTCCAGAAGCCCACAGGCTGTGACAGGAACTTTGTTAACTTGCTCACACATAAAAACATGCATTTGGATATCTCAGTATGGAGCTAACTTGCATCCCTATTTCTTTACACATATTTTAAACTGGATTAAAAAAAAAATAAGCCAAGCGATGCATTCAGCAACGGGACTGTAGTTAATAGAGTGATGACATATTTACTAAGTGATAAATTCAACCAATGAAGTAGGAAGATCATGGAATCGTGCAAACATAGAATGAACTCGGTTGGAAGAGATATCAAGGATCATCATGTTAAGACCCCTACGCTACAGACAGGGCTGCCTACCTCTAGATCAGATTGCCCAGGGCCCCATCCAACCTGGTCTTAAACACCTCCAGGGACAGGGCATCCACAACCTCTCTGGGCAGCCTGTTCCAGCACCTCGTAACACTGGCAGTAAAGAACTTCCCCCTGACATGTAAAGTAAATCTTCCCTCCTTTAGTTTAAAATTATTCCCTCTTACACTATCACTATCTACTCATGTAAAAAGTTGACTTTCCTCCTGTTTATAATCACCCTTTGAAAGATCATAATGAGGTCTTCTCAGAGCCTTCTCTTTAACAGGCTGAAAAAGCTCAGTTCCTTCAGCCCATCTTCGTTGGAGAGGTACTCCAGCCCTCTGATCATTTATATTTTCTCCCTTGGACCCCCTCCAAAAAGCTCCACTTCTTTTCTGCATTGAGGATCCCGGACCTGGACGTGGATGGAGCCTCATGAGGGCAGAGTAGAGGGGAATAATCACCTCCCTCATCCTGCTGGCTACCCCTCCTCTGATGCAGCCCAGGGTATGGGCTACAAGTGCTCAGCAGCTGTAGGTACAAAAACAAAGGAAAAAAAAAAAAGCTGCTGTAGAAGACCTCAGGTAGGCAGGAATCTCCAGCAAACTACACTTATCTCTATTGCCAACCTTTAAATGAGTTCTGTGAAGGGGTGGATCCTTGCTCCACTCCTTCCAGCCATTCAAGTACATTGCATTCACCTGAGCTCCATTGGTTTGGCCCAGCCTTCCTACCAGGTGCTCAATCACTGTTTCAAGCCGTGACTTTGCATTTCCACTACAATCAGAGTCTCTCTAAATGGCATCCTGTCCTTCTGCTGTATCAGTCACATTGCTCAGCTTGGTGCCATCACTGAAGTTGCTGAGATGTACTCGATCCCATTATCCGTCATTGATAGAGATGTTAAAGAGTTCCCCAGATCTCTGGGGGCCAACTTTTGACCAACCTTCACCTGAACATAAAGCCATTGACAACAACCCTCTGGCAGCAGCATTCTAACCAATTCCTTATCCACTGAACAGTCCACCCTTCAAATCTGTATCTCTCCAACTTAGAGATAAGGATGTGGTGTGGGACCATGTCAAGGGTCTTGCAGAAATCCATATAGATGACATTGGTTGCCTTCCCATTGTCCACTGATGCTGTCACTCCACCATAGAAGGTCACCAGATTGGTCAGACATGATCTTCCTTTGGTGAAGCCACACTGGCTGTCTCGGATCATCTGCTCAACAGTCATGTTCCTTACCATGTCTCCCAGGAGGATCTACTCCATGATCTTTGCAGGCACAGAGGTGAGGCTGATTGGTCTGTAGTTCCCTGGGTCCTCCTTCCGCTCTTTTATAAAAATGGGAGTGATGTTTCCCTTTTTCCAGTCCTTGGAGATTTCACCTGACAGCCACAACTTTCCAAACACAATGGAGAGCAGCTCAGCAACCACATCAGCCAGCTCCTCTGGGACCTTGGGATTGTGAATGTATTTACAGATTTGCTATGATTTTGATTGCACCATTAATGTTGAAGGGAAGTGGCAAATATTTAAATATTTGAATATTTAAATATTTGAATATTTAAATATTTGAAAATTGTGCTATTGTAATGGTTTGATTTAAAACTTCATCTCTCAAATTCTGTTGAATCTGTGTCAAACTATTGAATTTTAGCCTGATGCATCTAACAGAAATAACACTAATCTCAGCCTAAATTGCTGCCTGACAACAGCCACACTGAGATTCTCAGGGTGTTCCCCATACCTGGGTGCTGATGTAAGGAGAGGCCTCTCACATGTACTCTTTTTTGGCAGTGAAGAGCTCTGTCAGGAGTTCAACTATAATTGCTCTAAAAATTTTATTAGCTTTCTGCAAAATGTTTTACTCATCGTTTTGCTATTCTACTCACACTCTCTTATGAGGACACCTTGTTCCTGAGTGCTAGAAAAAAGAAAGGCGTGGGGTAATCCACTGACTCCAGCAAACTGCCCCAGTAGGTGCAACTTGGCATGATCTGAAGAGCTGCTGTGCTCATGTTCCTCCACCCTGAATAGAGATGTGTCTCCTTGTCTTGGCGAGACTACCAATCATCTCCTGGTGCAAAACCAGCCCTCCCACCCCAAAGAGCTGCAAAGAGTTAAAATGAGACACCAAAGCTTTCTGTAAATTGTATGAAGTGCTGTTTCCATCTCTTCTATTGTTTCCCACATCTGCAAAATGAAGGATAAAGACATGAAGAGGTGGCCTGGCTATAAAACCTTTTGTCTTCATCTTAGGTGCGCCGTGAAGAGGAGCCTACTGTGAAAATATGTCTCTAAAATTAAAATTAATTTCCCAGGAGCCTCCCTACTTATTTTCTTTCATTTGAAAAGCTCACTTAGCTTCCATTAACAGAGGCTTCAGCAATATATTCTCTTAACTGTTACAGACATTTTGTAGGCAAGCGTAAAATATGCCAAACAAAGGAGTGATGACAGGATCTCACAGCGCTCCTTGCTGCTGTATGAGACAGAGTTACCTCTTCAGCTTGCCCTGAAACCACCTGCTGACACCATGGTGCCAAGCAAGTGCATGTGTACTCTCCTGGAGTTCAGTGTCCATCAGCCAGTCAGGTGAAGCCCCTGGGCTTTGGGGTCCTAATGAATGCAATTAGAAAATGTCCACTGGTGCGAAGTTGGTTTGGCTAGCCTCAGACTTTGTATCCTTGCCCAGGAGAAGACACTGAAGCTGCTGCAGATCTCTGGAAGAAGTAGCAGTGCTGGTGTCTCACAGGCCAAAAATTGTAACATCAGCATTTTAGGTGGGCTGCTTAAAGGCAATCTGAGCACCGAAATGGTTTTCCTGTGGGTGACCGCTCACTTGTGAGAGGATGGAGAAGTGTTGAGCAGTTCTTAATGGCAAAGCAGAATCCGAAAAGTTACTGTGATCAAAATCCTCACAAGTTCATAAATTGAGGAAAAAAAATCTGAAGTAGCCACTGTTTGGTCTGATTTTTAGGTGGTGCTGTGTAGAGCCAGGAGCTGCACTCAATGACCCTTGTGGGTCCCTTCCAACTCAGGATATTCTGTAGTTCTATGCTATTTATTTTAATGGTTTGTTCTTTATTTATTTTTGGTGGATTTGGAGGGCATCTGCAGTGTTATCTATCTTGGTTATTATTAATGATGAGAGACTTTTTCCTATGGGATTTGGAGAGGACAAACCCTGCTTCACCCCACAGGCAGTGGTGTATCTGCTCCATGGGACATCAGCCACTGCTCGGTGAGAGGTGGTTCTGATGGGTGGTGCTCTGAAATGCCCACCAATTATCCCAGGAAGAAAATGGTCAGTGTGCTACATACACTTCTGCCTACCAGATATCCCACAGCATCTCACCTGCTTCACTGCCTCCCAGCTGATGACACCAGGTGGGGAGATGGGCATGCAGGGTGGCAGAGGGGCCTGAACACCACACAGAGGCCGTGTTTGAAGCCAGGACCGAGAGTGAAACAAGAAAAAGACAGAGAACAGACCAATAAACATACTGTAAGCCCACTTACGAGATTCAGATATCACAAGAGATGTTAGAGCAAACACAGCAAGAGCAAGAAAACGTGGTGATTTTGGTCTGATGGGCAGGTAGACAGGAAGTGAAGGAGAGATGGCCAAGGAGCGGGAAGGGGCAGAGCTCCTCACAGCCTCAGCTGACAGCACTTGGCTGCTGTGAGAGTCACAGGTTTGGTACATGCCTGGGGAGAGCAGAAGGGGTTTTTAAAAGACTGCTGCATATTTCAGGTCTTCCCAAGATCTTCGTTTTAGCCCCGCAGCTGGCGTAAGTTCAAGGAGCACATCCCTGTCTATCGATTTTTCTGACACCTTGAATTAATCAAAGGTTAAAGTGTGTCAAGAGAATGTTTAATTCATGTATTTAGCAAGTGCAGCTCTTTCATCTGCCCACACAACGTGCCCTGGAAATATGCTAAACTGGAGCATTAGCTCAGGCAGTGCTAAAATGAGAAACTGCTAAGTGACAAGGCTTCTGCCAAATACTGAAAGCAAATACCAACACCGTCTCTGTCTTTGTTTCATCTCTAAATTATGAATTCTGCTTGCTGCAGTAATTAAAGCACCCGCTGAGAAGTGCTTCATGGTGCTACTGTTGTACAAAGAACAACTCCTCATCCCAGGGATCTAATTTCCCCTAGACACCAGGGTGCCAGCAGCCCACTGCAGGACGAGATGCTGCCACTGCCCAGAGGCCCTGGCACCACCTCAGCCTCCTCCACCTCCATTTAATCTCTATGTGATTCTATGATTCTATGATTATAATGTGCAGCCCATACCAATGGGTCACAGCACTGGAGACAGCAGATCCCAAGGGGCACCTGAGAGCCTTCAGCCATAGCAAGCCACAGGAAAAGTCCCATCGCTTCCAAGCAGCCTCCAAGCCTGCCTGCACTGGATCCCCAAGCAGCTTTGCTGTGCCATCTGGGTGCCAAAAATAACTCTGAAGGCTTCTCCTACTGCCACCACCACTCTTTAAATCACTTCATGACAAGTGCACACCAGCAGGTTGGTTCTGCCAGACTTGTTTCACGTCTCAGGTTGTGTGAGTCTGGGCTTCCCCCACACACAGAAAGAAACATAGCAAGCAGGAAAGAGCTGTGCATCCTCTGCAATGCCCATCCAAGCAGAGAGACTTGCAGTGGGTAAAGAGAGGACACTGGGGGTATATTAAAAAAGGAAGCTGAGGCAGAAAGTACTGATAAGACAGGGGGAAATGGTTTCAGACTTACAGGTGGGAAGATTTCGATTGGATATAAAGAAGAAGTCTTTTATGATGAAGGTGGTGAGGCACTGGAACAGGTTGCCCAGAGAGGTGGTAGATGGCGCATCCCTGGAGACATCCAAGGTCAGGCTGGATGGGGCTCTGAGCAACCTGATCTAGGCTGTAGGTGTCCCTGTTAACTGCAGAGGAGATGGACTAGATGACCTTTAAGGGTCCCTTCCAATTCAAACGATCTTATGACTCTATCATAAAGTTATATCCTCTCCAGATATAATTTTAATTAGAAAGTGTATAATTAAACGATAAAAATATATGAGCATATTAGTATGCTGCTCATATCATACTTAAAAGTAAATGAGCTATATTAGTTCCTACAGCCAAAATCAGCACATCATTCACCTCTGCCTTTTCACAAACTACATTCTTCCCTCCTCTTCTCATTAGCACACAAATTAAGAGCAGCAAAAAGAAAACAAGCCTTCAGCCCTATCTCTTCCAGGCACTGTGGCATAGAGAGGGCTGCATGCACTCCCAGTAGAGCTGCTGGCCCAAGCCATCCCTCGTTTCCATAGTATTTACCAATTATCCCAAGCCACAGCACCGGGCTGTCACCAGAGGGAGCTGCAGCAAGGACAAAGAGCGGCGTTTCGCCGTAGTTTTCACTGGCGCACACAACACAATCCAAACGCCTTTTCCGAATTACATTTTTTATTAGACGAGCACAGTTTTAATACATAATTTAAAACTCCACGTGTACACAGTCTAGGATGCAACGTGTTCCCTCCCGCACCAAGCTACAGAACACCGAGGCCGCGTCGAGGCGAGCACCAGCGCTGCTTTTGCAGTGTTACAAGCAGCGGGCAGCAGGAGCTTTGCACACAGGTCTGCGCAGGATGGGATGAAGCATATGAGGACGAGGCAAAGAACAGGATGAAAGGAATGAGGTGGATCTGCCCTGGCTGAAGGAATGCCCTCAAGAAGCAGCTCTCCATTTCTCCTCCCAAATTCCTCAGGCTGAAGAGGCAACAGCCCATGCTTACATCTCCCTGCACTGCGCACACCAAGCTCTGGTGAAACCAGTGGGGAAGTTGCTTAAAATCGATGGGATTTGGCACTACCTGGTGAAGATCCCAGTCTTGTGCTCCTGTGAAAGCCGCAAGTCACTGCCTAAAGTCTCAGGCTCCCACTTTGCTATCATGGGATTCCAACAAGAGCTAGACTCCCTAAATGAAAGGCCTGACTGGGGTGGGGGAACTGGGAGGGACAACCAATAAACCCACAAAGAGCTGGCAGCATCTTTCCATTTCAGTGATAACACTTGGGCTGCTCAATGCTTCCATAAAAGAGTTATTTTAAAGCATAGAGATGGATTTAGGGGCTTTATTCCACATCCACTTCCTTGGAAGGTTTGATTCTAAACAGCCAAAGCACGTGTCTCTTGACTGAGGCCACAAAATCAACATACTGATTTATTAAAAAAATAGTGATAATAGAAACTACCCCTTTGTGAGTTCAAAGATGAGCACATCTGAGAAGAACCTACAGTAACAGTCCCCTCTCTGGCAAGGCACTATCCAGCAGTGTGTGGCACAAGCAAAAACATCTCTATAAAGCCACTGATACAGTGAATGTGTACATGCACATAGGCCCACACAACAACTTCAGCTAGGTATAAAATATTTAAAGTTTAGCTCACACTACTCTCTCCTTTAAAAAGTGGGGTAATTACAAATATTAGCTAAAAATTGGGATCACCTTTATATGCAAAATATTTTAAACAAAATTAGGAATTTTCTATTTCTTTCAATAAATGGCTCATTTCCACAGAACTTTTCCATTATCCAATAGTTACATCTCATTATTACAAAACTGGTTTAAAAAATTCCAGATCATCTTGTGTAACAAACTAGAACTCTACTTGCTTTAATTACAAAAATAAGGCTGTTGCATAACAGACAAAATTCACATTCAAGCAACATATATACTTTCTAGCTTTTAGCTAGCTGCTTGTAATTCAAAAGCAAACATTCTAAGGGACTTACACCGCCAATCCATGCAAACAAGCAGGACATCTTTGGAGCTAGTGCTGTCCTCCAGACAACCGATTATACCCACAGGAATGCTCTGAAATAAGCTACTTTCACCTTTTGGCTGCAACAGAACTGCTCTCCATTGAGCTGGAGATTTCTATTCTACAATTACCAAAATTCAAGAAGAATTCTCTAAAGTTAATTTCATCCCTGGAGAATTCAGTGAGATTTTGCCTTTTGCAACAGACAGCCAGGGATTTACCCTGGGATTATTCAAATGGATTTACTCACTTGTGTGAATTTTTCAAAAGTGGGACTTCAGGCAGTTTTCTAAGTTTACAATATATCAAGTACATGATAAATCCAGGATGGCTTCTCTGTAATTAACAGTATAATTATCTCAATTTATATCTGTATTCTTTTTCTAAGTTTAAGATTCTTTAACTTAAAAAAAAAAAATTACATAGAACTTGTTAATGTACAGCTCTATCTTGTGTCACCTTCCCTTCTTATAGTAAAGGTCAAGTCTCATGACAATATGGGATTGGTGACAAGAGTGAAATAATAACTTACGACATACAACATAAATCCTAAAAATGCATATACATATACTTGTATACACACACACATACATATGAATGCTATCAACCTCCATTAAGGGGTCCTCTAGAGAAGGTCCTCTAGAAGAAGACCAAGACTTTGTCTAGTAAATACCACCATGGACATGAAATCCATGTGTGCTCTTGCTCCATCTAGCCCCCCTAGCTGAGCTGAGGAAGTACCCAAGGGTCCAAAGAGGGACCAAAGAGGGTCCAAAGATTTATGGATGGATATCATTTTAAAGCTTAACATCTCCTTTTATAAACTTTCTTTCCTTTGTACTAAAGGGAAAAGTCACACAGATGTAAGCAGCTTGTAGCTGAGACAACACCAACAGGAAGGTAGCCTGTTCTTTACTCCAGAAACTGGTAGTCATTAAAATTGTTCAAATCATACCTCTATAGTCTTGAGTAGGCTCTTGTCCAAAATCTGAGAGGCTAACATTCTATCGTTCAGCATCTTTGGCAGGGACTTGGAGAAATATCTAGTGTGTACCCTCAGTAAAACTGCGAACAACATAGAGCTTGAGAACTTGAGTGGCTGATAGCAGCTGGCAGAGCTTCAGGCCAGGGGGATCTCAATAGCCATGAAGACTGGGCTAAAAGAAACCTCCTGAATTTTGAAAAGGATAAAAGCAAAGTTCTGTTCTCAAGGTAGTGACCGCGGGATTTGGTGAAAGTCAGGTTGGGCATAAGCCAGCAATGCACTACTTGGTACTGATGAGTGCTACTTCTGAAACATTTCATCCATCTTTTCTCCAGTTGAAGAAACTGGAGAGAGTAGCCCTCCACCAAACCAAAGCAGCCAGGGACCTGAAACACAGAGTCTATGAAGAGAGTTTAACAAAGCTGCGTTCGTTTAGTCTAGCAAGAAGACTAAGAGGTGATCTAATGGTATCCTACTACTATCTTGGATCACAAAAAGGTGGTGCCAAACTCTTCCTGTGAGAACTGGAAAAGAAAGCAAAGGAATAGCCGCAAGTTGCTACCTGGGAGAACAGGCTGGATGCTAGGAGATTACTGCAGCATCAGCACTGGTTAAATAGACAGTTATGCAATCTCCATCTCTGGATGTTTTTAACACTGCTAAACAAACCCACATCTGACCTGAGCTAGTGTTGGTGTGAGTCCTGGTTTACAGAAAGCTGGACCAGATGATTGCTAGTTGTCCATTCCAACTAACTCATATAGGACGGCATGGTTATTGACTTTAATAGAACATGAGATCTGTTACACAGACAGGGTTCATTTCTGACACCTTTTAGAAGAAGTTGGGCCTCAGAGATTCCATGATTGCAAAAAAGCTTTCCCACATGATTGGTTGTCCTTCATTTATGCAAAGATGTGAGAACGTGTATTTGAGTAGCACTATCCAGTCATTATGAAGTCACTTAAGAATCAGACAGTTTACAGCATAGCTCTTATTTTAACAGCCAGACTTGATTCAAAACACAGAATGCAATTTGATTTCTTTCCAGAACATGTTTTGTAATGGTTATTGGCAAGTCATGGGCCTTGCATCTGCTGTGTTTGTCATTACAGTTCTACTGAAGCAATCTCCACCTGGCTCCTGCTTCTCAGTTGAGCTGACTGCCATGGCCTCGTCCAGCAAAGTACATGCTCAGCTTTCTCACTGTCTTTGAGGCACCTCCACAATTCTATGCATGGGAACATAAGTTGGTATGCTGATGGGCAGTGGCAGAGTGTTTACCATTATAGGGGACTGAATGCTCTCTCCAAAAGTATCTCTTTGATTCTTATGTGGCTAATGGTGGAGATGTATTTGATACAGGTCAACTCAAAGCTTTGGCAAAATTTCATTTTTAGACAGTCCAACTATAGATCTCCAATTTTGGGTGTTTAATCTTTCTCAGAAAAGAGATAATGATGTAATATTTAGCTAAGAAGGACCTCTTCTTTTGAACTAACCAGTACAGTTTCACCACATGATTTCACATGCATTTCACACTCATTTGGAAAAGGAACCATGTCAAAATATTTTGCTTTGGCACCCCGTTCATGATAACAATTGTTTTTAAGGAGCCGGTATCATGAGGCAAATCAAGTTTTCATGACAAAGGTTAGCAACTCATGTTTCTTACAATAAAAATGATCTAGCATAAACATAATAATAAATAAATGTAGAATAAAAATACAGCAGTTATTGGCTTGAACTGAGATCTTAAGATATTAAGATCAACAGTTTTTCGTTTCTGGATAGTAGTTAGCACAAACGTTCTAATAACCACCAGTATTTTAACTCTGCTGATGAGGTAATTTCAGAAACAGTAGTTAGTAGAATTAAAAACATAAGGAACCTGTCTGTATGAATTTACTCATGAATGACAGAAGCCCTGCACTTCCACTTCTTATCTTTAAACCTATGTGTCTATTAGAATATCAGTGCTAGTTGCAAAAGCAATCCAAAGATAGAAGTGCTACCATCAATGAGTATTTTTAAAAAGGAAGATGCGTAGCCCAGCCTTAATCCTATTTCATATACATCTTATTAACTCCACACTGGTGGGAGAGCACCATCTTATAGCAAGCAGACTACTACTAAGGATACATGTTTGCTCTATCACAGTGATCCATAAGTGAAGCTGTCATGTGCTAAAGAACAGGGTCATTCATCCAGAAGATGCAGTTGTTGATACTTCAGAGAGGTTTTCTAGGGTTATGACTCCTATTTAAAAGAAGAGAGAGGGGGAAAAAAAGATTATTAATGCTATGAATACATACTCGTTTTCTGTGTCTGTAACTCTCTCAATAGGATGTTCCTACCCCCTGGTCCACAAAACAGCTAAGGACGCATCCCTCTGAAACAATACTGGACTGATACAGTGTTCTAGCCAAGCTTGTAATGACAATCCTCCAGGTTTATAGCAGGCTCTTTCCCAGGAATATAACTGCATACAAGCTGCTATTTCCAATTGCAATAGAACATCTTTTTCCTAGGACTAACTCTTCAAGCGCCAAAGCAAGGCATGCTGCCAAAATAACCTGCTTTTGTGGTTCCCTGATGAAGTTCCCTCCTACTCCTCTCCTCCAGGCAATCCAGAAATAAACTCCTGACAGAAGTGTGACTCTGTATATACCAAAGAGCTACCATCCAGGCCTGAAGCAGCACTACTACCAACCACAGCTATATTACAGCAGCAAAGGGAAGGAAATCCTCTCCTATGTTTCTAATCTAATGCCCAAAGGTGCTCTATACAGCCATTTGAAGGTATTACTCAGGCTTCCAGGTGGCAATAATATCTCATATATTATACTGTCCTCAACAGAAATATGTTCACTGGATTTGTACTCTGTTCTGCAAATCTGTATTCTTTAAATTTTAATTATGATCCAAAAAGTATCTGCAACTCCTGGCTGCTCCATCTAGTCAGCATTTAAAAAAATAATAATGCATAATCAGTAAGTGCTGTCTCTGTTGGCCATATAGCCAGGCTGGCCCAGCACAATGACATTTTGGTGACATAAGCTCCAGACATTCCAGTGATCAAGACTATCTCTGTCCAATTAAAAAAGCCAGTTGCTATCAATTTACATTGATAATGTGACACAAAAATATACTTCTCAAACTTCATTATGTGAGGACTCAAATTACCTCATATGTGTATGCTTATTTTTTATTCTAAATGCTTTACTTCTCTTTGTGACTATTTCAATTACCTCATTAACATGAATAGCTACCATGGTAGCTGTGCATCTAGATGCAAAGTTCATTCAGTTTAAGGAAAGTTCAGTCTCAATATTTCAAGAATTCCATGAAAAGTCTGCCATATTACACTGACCTTCGGTGCCAAATTAGGTTTCAGTCCAAGAAAGGAGAAGACAGTGTTGCTCTCCTTCGATTCAAAAAAGCCATCATAATCCTAGAAGTTAAAAAAAAAAAAAAAAAAGATGAGTCAACATCTGTATTCATGTTTTCCTGCTTGATCTTCCCACCCTATGTATCAGAGTAAAGGATGATATGTAATAAAGCTCAGGAAAATACTGATACTTACCCATTTTCTCCCATGCAAACTGATTCTGAAAGGTAATGACACCAACTCCAAAGGAAATGAAAAAATGTATACATTCTCTAATTGAAACACCTTTCACTACTTTATTTGGTAGAGAAATATAAACACGGATTTGCATGAACAGGAAATCCATTGCGGATTTATTTTAAAGTACTTAGGTGCCTAACAATTCAAACAAGATTCTGATGAGGTTTCCAACATGCATTTCAGCAAACAAAATACTAACATGGAAACCTCCAGCCGACCCCTTCACTTCTTCTGTGGTCAAAGAGACTTCAGTACAACTCTCATCCTTTGAAGTCAGCAATCCTATCTCAGATTTGGACATATCACATGGTTATAAATGAAATGCTACCATAAAGAATTTTGTTTTATAGAAAGGTTAAAAAAGAAAAAAAAAAAAAAAAAAAAAAAAGTTTCATTGTCATAACTATGTTCCTTTTAGGTTTGAGCTGCTTAAAATCAGTTTCTGTTCTCAAAGTGTTACTACTGCTTTCACTGTTACTGCATAGGACAAGTGCTACTCTTCTATCATCAGACAAGCTGATAGACTTCAGTTTTTAAGGGAAATAGTTAAGAACAGAGCACAGGTTAGTGAACTGGCAAATAGCAAGAAGCCAAGAAGTTTCAGGTTTTCTTAGCAGTTTAGTAAAGATTTCCTCTATGGCCACTGACCAACAATAAAAGCACCCAGTTCAGACTCCTCCTCCTCCACATGGCTATAAAGTGGAATATTAATTCCTATTTAACTACTTCTGACACATAAAATACTATGTATGTGTCAGGAAATTTCAGCTATGTGCTCATCATTACGTAGCAATTATTTCTAAATATCTAAAATCAGTAGTTACACTTAAATGTATTCAGTAAGAGAAGTCCCTTTAAATATTGACTGCGCACATGTACATGTTCAGTACAGAATAGTAACACATAGTCTTTGGACCTCCACGTACTTGCCATCTGCATGGAGTGGATTGCAATGCTCCTGACCTCAAAATTTAGCACTCCTTTTGCTCCTATCCTCTGATCTTGTTAGTTTTTTGAGACTGATTTCTCACTGTAACAGTTACAGGTGCTGCTATCGCTGAAATTCAACCTCAATTTTTGCCCAGGAATATCTGCTTTGCCCACTTGTTTCCTTCCACTTCTGCCTTCTCCTGAACCTGTAAACTCGCAAGCTACCCACAGTCACAGGGGACCATGTAAGTTAAGCAAAAGAAGCTCTAGTTGAAAAGGAGAAATTCTTTGACCTGGCTGTCATTGGAAGGCCATAATGGTGTGTAAGATTAAGAACCTTCAATCTTCCAACCAAAATTTACCAAAGCCTACCCTACCATCACTCATGTTTACACTTTGCCTTCTCAGCTTCTAAGTAGGAAGCAAAAAAAAATGTTTCTCCAAGTGTGATACATAATTTCCAATAAATGCCACCTACTCACTTGGCCCTATGAGAAATGCCAAGTTTATTTGCTTTCACTGCCAGGGGATTTAAATGCCTGAAGGAATAAAGCCACACCGGAGCATAGGAAATTACAGTCTCCTGCCCTGATCAGCATCATGGACTGGAAAAGAGACCTTGCAGACAGATGCTGCTTATCATTATGAGCACAGAACTATTACCATTACGTTTTAAAATGCTAACATATGGAGATATTTGAGACAGTTATAAGTCCCTTCTTTGTTACTTTTAGGGACAGCCTGTTCTACCTAACGTTGACATTAAACATACAATTAAATAGAGGAAATAGACACATTTCCATTAATGAAAAATCCTTGAGGGTGATGAGCTGATGGTAGCTTCTGATTTAACATATATCTAAAATTAATAGGCACAAAGTAAATCCAGATAAAGTTGAAAGATCTCACAGCTAGGCCATGGTATGAGCTGAAACATTACTGGAAGCAAACCCAACAATGCCACGGATGAAAAGAGAGCAATGTAATCATTAAATACCTAGATGAATAATAAGCAATACTGCAGCACTGCCAAAAGATGATCAATTAAGCCCTTGACCTCTAAGAATAAAACCAGAAAATTGCACAGATGCTGCTAAATCTGAAAAGGATCCAGCCTGGCTCTGCTAAAGCAGATGAAAAGCCACGAGGAGCATGAGTTGTATAAGCAAGCACATGTGAAGACAGTATGATCTGAGAACTACTCTTTATTTTCACCCTGGGTTTATCCTTACATATGTCACACTGTCTCTGGAACCAAAGGTAGGGAAGCAGTGGGTGAGTACAACCCACAGTGAGAAAAATAAGGGCACCCTTTTGGCATTCGGGCAGGTTTAAATTGGCTTAGGCAACTCTTTATAAACCTGAAGACTGTAACCAACTAACTTGCAGGCAGGCTGCTACTGCAAGCATTTCTGCAGCTGCATGTCTCAAGGCAAACATCATTTTCAC
Source organism: Phasianus colchicus (assembly GCF_987193195.1). NCBI lineage: Eukaryota > Metazoa > Chordata > Aves > Galliformes > Phasianidae > Phasianus > Phasianus colchicus. The sequence goes on from NC_143437.1 coordinate 79,018,832, forward strand.
AGCCCACCAGGAGTTTTTTTTTCCTTTCAAGAGCACAAACAGTTTTCATGAGCTCCCAGTGACCTGTTTGTCTCAGCAGTGTCCAAGAGATGCAAGTTGAGTCCTCATCTTGCATCATCATTTTCAAGTCCTGTTCTTTTTCCTAATCTTGATGTCTCAATCAGCTTTAAATCCATCACTCAAGACCATGTTCTTTTCACGTTTTCATAAGAAATGAGAAACAAAAACAGGGTGTGGAAATAGTCACAGCCAGAAAATAGCATCATAAGGATTAGAGCTGCATTCCTTGCTCTGACAGTGACTTTGTGACTGGCTCATGCACCAGTATCTATGAATATTAACCAATCCAGAAACCAATCATCAAAAGCTTTCTGCAAGTGCTAATTATCAATTTTTACTTCTAGAAGAACCCCTGAGTTTATCCCACATTTTTTCTGACTATCAGATGTGAACTCACTCTCTAAAAAGACCCTGAAGGTTAACTAATGAGCTGAACTAATAGTATGATTATAAAAGCACAGAACCCAATGAATTCATTCATTTTAAAATGAACAGAACACTGAACAATCAAAAGGTGATCAGCTAGAAGAAATTTCTCCCGTGTTTCGAAATATCTGCATTACAAAGCTCACTATAATGCTATTGACGCTTTCATGCTTTACTGCGGGTTAGGAAGAAAAAGCACCACACTTTCAAATAAAGCAGCAGTAAAATTTCAAACAGGAGTTTTCTTATTAATGTCTGCAATGAAAATATATGACCTCAAAATACTTTGAAAAAACGTTATAAAAATGCATAATAGCTCTATAAAATTTGACAGAAATCACTTCAGTAAGGCAGTTTTTTAAGAGATTTTTGAGAAACATGATCTCAAGTACTATAGTCACAAGGACTCATCAGTTTTGCTTTACTCCTGTGTGGCAAGAGTTCAAAGTGAGCATCTCTGGCTTTCCCGGTAATACACGAAAGATAACATGTTCTAAATACATCCCATCATTCACCTGACCTGTATAAAGAGAAGGTCTGAATATTTGAGCCAAATAGAAAGACAGTGAGGAAGGAAAATGGTGCTAAGGTCAGACAGGAGCCCAACACATTTGCAATCTAAGGGGTTCCCCTTTAAAAAACTCCATGGGACTCCTACGGATGAAGTAACCCACTATCCACTATTTTTGGCAAGGCAATGGCTCCCTGGTCTGAACTGGGCTTCACTACCAGTACCATGTTCTTGCTGACAAGTCCACAGGCACAGTGGCTTTGCTGGGGTCAGCAGAGTAGTGCTGTCTTGACCCTGGTACTCCCATGCCCTAGAGGCACTCAGAAATCAGCTGATAAACTAAAAAATGCACAAATGTGGCAAACTGACACACACAGCCCCAGTGCAAAAGGCAGCTATGTGTACAGACAGAAATGTGACTGTATTACTTATTATGATCCTCGTGCTTCCCAGAGCTGCTGATTACACTTTATTAACATATAAAATCATGGCAAATTTAGTAGCTAATAAAATTAAGGGGACAGTGGACATGAATAATCAATGACAGAGATGCTCAATCCCTCTGGAAAAGTTGAAAAGACACAAAAATATGAGTGATAAATCATGAAGATGAGGGTATGAAAGGTAACAGAGAATAAGGAGTGCTAGACAGGATAAAAAATATATCTCTGGATTGTTTGAGGGGATAGAAAAGCAATGGGACAACAATTGGGTTTGGTAAAAGGATATTTCAAGGCAGAAAATGCTTCTTAACAGGATACCAGCCACATGACTGCTTCAGACTTGGCTTCTCATCTGTAAAGGCAGCAGCAGCTTGATCACCAAGTAGTCTGACCAGGATACAGCCCCTCTGTTTTACCACCAGGGCAGTAAAGATGCAGGAAGAGCTATTGGAGAACAGATCAGCTGACATAATAAGCTCTCGCTTTCTTGAAAATAAACAAAGCTAACAACACTTAAGTTTCAACTGCTCACCTTCAAAGCAACACAAGACCTTGCTGGCCTTTCATGACAGTAGCATACAGCTCATCTTTGCTTTCCCTGCTCCTGCTGTGTGACTCCAACCAGGACAGAGACAGTCTGTGGCTGAAAAGGTCTTCAGAAGAAAGTTGCCCCAGGTGGTAATTAACATTCACTGCCCAAATGTTACCATGAAGCAAGAGCTGCTTATTCTTTGACCTGGTGGACAAGCATTCTGGTAATTGGGATTTGATGCCTTATTACAACACAAATGCCTTACAGTTTCCTGGCATTTATGTGGGTTTTATGCCAGCTTATCCTAGTAGGAAAGCTGCTGGCCCTTGGGAATTCTCTGCTTTTTAGAAGTTCCACTTCCAGGATAGCTCTTCTTCTCTCAGCAGCAAACACCAAGTAGTTCACAAAGTTCAACCTGGCTACAGAAGCAGCTGCATCTTGACTATAATGCAGACTCCTTGTGTGTGCTGTATTCCTATTGCTATGACACCAGATCATTTCAATGATGTGATTACAGACACTGCCATAAATAATGTGGCTGACCATTTGTTAAGCAGATAAACTGAGACTTGTTTAAATAACACTACAATTGCTGCTAGAAAATATTTGCTGCACATCGAAGTAAAAATTGATGATGCTGTAGATCAGCGTAAATAATTGTCCTTCAAGGATAATAACAAAAGAGTGATGGCATTGGGCCAAAGTAAAACATTAGCACAAAGCAAATTTCATCTACCAGTCAGCAATTATACAGATACTGTCTATACGTTAATGCAACTGAAAATAGAGAACATTTTTACCGACTGCAGTTTCAAAGACAGTGAATAAATTTCTTTCCAGTAAGTTTCTTTAAAAGAGCAAGTTGTTTTTTTTCACATTTGCTTTTAATTTGCAAGAAGAAAAAGAAGGAACTTGTTAAACATTTCAGACAGATTCTTATTGTTTATCAGGTGTTCACCACACAAAGAAGTAGAAAAACAAGCAGTTTGCCCAAGTGTAGCCTGCATTGCTTTTTGATGCAGATTTTTAAAAATGTAATCATTAATTGGACAGCATATAAAGAGACCTCTATTGCCATGCTTTTTTAACTTCTCTTTAGCAATCTTTTTTTTTAATATATGATCATGACCTTTCTATTCTTATGAAAGAGGCAAGGTACTCTTACAAGAAATAATGGGCAATTCATAATTTAAACACACTGAATGAACACTCTGCTACTGACCAAGTGAATACTGTGGGCCATTGAGAACATGCTGTTAGCATCCTTCCTAAAAAGGGCAGCTCAGTTCTCTGGGACAGATGACATTCATTCGCTGATCTGATTAGGATTACAATGGAAAGCCTTACTCAGCACAGCTCTCCTTGGAGAATGAACATATGTGCATGTGTATTCACAGTATTATATAAACACACAAAACTAAGAAAATCTTTCCTGCACAACATGGGCAGTCTAAACATTAGTTTTCCATTAGCTAACTTCCTGATAAGATCTCTGGACAGGATTTTTAAAGAGCTTATATAACTGACTCTACAAAGCAATTTGTTAGTCCTCTCCTGTGGGCTAAATACTTACTTTGGTAATCTCTCCAGTTGTAGGCTTCCAAAAACAAAGGCTTTTATAAAAAGGAGGCCCATGTCGGCTACAGCTCTATTATTTGGACAGTTACATGCTAAAATCAGGCTGTTGCTATGTTTGCCATTCATTCAACAACCACAAAAGGATACACAGTCATCACATACCTAGGAACTAACTTCCCTCACCTCTGCATAGGGAGTCCAAGTACAGAAAGGCTTCTCAAAATTAAGATATCAGAATGCTCACTTGGGCAGGAAATATTCGAGTGTCCATCCAAAAAATATGGATGACAACAGGTATGCCACTTTTGTGCACCTTCTAGCTATTTTTTTCCAGCAACTTTACAGATAATCTTGAGTGAGATCACACAGCACGTGCAGGAAGCAGTGATCAGACCTGACAAGCACAGGTTCATGAAAGGCAAGTCCTGCTGACCAGGCTCATCTCCTCCTATGATCAAGTGATCCAACTGGTGGATGAGGGAAAGGTTGTTAACGTAGTCTACCTAGACTTCAACCAAGCTTTTAACTCTGTCACTCATGTTATTCTCCTGGAGACACTGGCTGCTTGTGGCCTGTGGACAAGTAGACTCTTTGCAGGAGACTCACTAGCTGGAGTGCTGGGCCCAGAGACTGGTGATGAATGGAGTTAAATGCAGCTGGCAACCAGTCACAAGTGGTGCGCTTTGACCACAACTATTTCAGGCAACACTACGGGCTTGGGGTAGAATGGCTGAAAGATTGTGAAGAGATTAAGGAGCTGGGGGTGTTGGTCTACACTTGGCTGAACATGATCCAGCTGTGTACCATGGTTTAGTAGGCAGTATTGGTGGAAGGTGGACAGTCAGACTAAATGATCTTAGAGGTCTTTTCCAACCTTAATCATTTTATGATTTATCATGTTGTTAAGCTGTTTGGACAATTTGAATATTATCCAATCTGACAATGACAGGAGTTTGAAAGAAGGGAGGGGCTGAAACACCAGGGAGTGAACTGTGGTAGTCACCCTCTCAAAGAAACCACGGCTAAAAGATAAATTAACCATCCTACACAGAAACTCTGCATGCACATATTTCAAGTTGATCATGTTTCAAGGCACCTATAACTTTACAATGGACATGCCAACTACATTAGTTGATTTTCCTCTTAGAACATTTTACTTGTATTGAGATCAGGTGACATCTCAGAGCAATGAAAGAAAAATAAAGGATTCCCCTCTTCCATTTATTTCTTTTGAGAATGAGACTGTCAGAAACATCTTTCAGCCTTTTCTTTGTTTTCTTTGGTCTTTGGAAGAACAGAAATGGCAAAGTATTAAAGAAAGAAGAAAGCCACACAAATTGTAATGGTATTGCAGTTAATTAACGTAATGTTTGCTTATAAATGAACTACAACTGTTGCACCTTCAAAGTGTTTTTAGAATTTAATTATATTAGCATGATTACAAGTGGTACAATGGTGTAGCGAGTTACTTGTTTCATTCTTCTTGTTCCCTGACCACTGCTATGGCCTTCTGTAGGTATTGCTCCAGTATACTGCTACATCCATATCCTTCACTATACTATGTACTCTCAATGTTTTACTGCCACTTAATGAGTCTTTTCATCCTTAGCATATTTTAGAAGCCCGGGTCTTTTACAAAAGTCAGTAGTCAAAGTTGTCTTGACCCAATCAAAAATAAACTCTTTTTCTCCAAAAAAGTATGGCACAATATGAAACTTTCGTTTCATGAAAAGGAGAGCTAAGATCACAAACGAAACTGCTAGTGACCTATGTCTTCAGAACATCAATGTAATTTAAAAAAAAATTTTTAAAGCAGTATTTTTTGCTATATTACGGTAACAGTTCTAGTTTTATACTGGTCATCTTTAATTCCTCCAAAATACATAAACACTCTATATTACTCTACTTAGGAAATAGTATCTGAAAATAGACTGAGATATCTCCAAAACATATCCAGTCTTTACAGCTATTACCTTTAAAGGGTGGGATAGTTTACTGGAACATACTTGCCACTTTACCTTGAAACAGCTAATGTTTAGAAAGCAGAAAATTCAGGCTAAAACTGAAGTGCTCAGCAGAAATTTACTCTCTCTCCACTACAATAAAGAAAATTTCAGAAGCATTTCATTAATCTAAACAGACATTATACAATACCTGAGCAGTTCACTCTAACTTTTATCTAGCGAGATTATCACTCTTCTGAAGGCTAAACTGGACCACCAAGTTGTTGAGTAGAACAAGATCCATGCAAGGGTGCAAGGACCTGTGTGTAGCCTTGCTGGATACCACATTAGCCACACAGCTGCCCTGTCTCCTGAACTGAAGACCCTGGAGCAGTCATGCTGGAAGGGCATTATGTCACTTTGCTCCAGGATCCAAACAAACAGCTTTCAAGCTCTGCATGACAAACTCCACCAAGGCAGGCCATATCAGAAACTCTGGAATGATCTCTAGCCAGATTTCTTAAATTCTCTCTTTTTCTCCTTATTAGAGAGTAGTAACCAGTTTGTCATTTTACACACATAAAAAAAAGTATCTTAAAAAAAAAAAAGACAGAAATTTAACAGTACAGAGAAATCACTGCAACAGTATTTGACTGCGCACTGAACACTTTCTTGAGAACACTGTCCCCTTTCAGCAGCCTATTTTATTTCTTTGTCTGTAGGCCTTCACTGTTTTGATGGAGTTGATAGTCACATATTGCATTTCAGGGAAGGACAATAAATATCAAATATCTCTGTCTCTACTGCTGTGCTCACTAGACAGTAGTGCTTACCCTAACGCACTAAACATCTGGACAGCTTCCAAGAGGGAAAAAAAAAAAAGAAAAAAAGAAAGAGAAAGAAGAGTCAGTCTGCTGTGTAAATATTTTCCGTACAACTCCCACCTGGAAACAGATTTCCTTTTAATTTTGGTTATCCTAAATTTCAGACAATTTCACATCAGTGGCAGATTTTCTGATTAGAAAACTATCACTGTTTCAAAGCACTAACTTGAACCTTTTTAAGGTTAAAATCAGAGTGCAGCTTCACTGGGAAAGGGGTGATTTCTAATCTCCGGAACAGATCCAGGATTTACTTCCAGGCTAGCAAGACTGCAAATTCAATTGTGGAAATACAAGAGAACAGAAGAGGGAGGTGTGAGACATAGAACTAAATTCAGACACCACTTTTTCAGTATTTCTTGCTTGCAACATTAAGAACTCTCCATGCCCAGTGTTCTGGTTACTGCTGATCCTGGTTGGATTTGTGTAGCTGTAGCTCCTCGCCAATCAGGTGAAGAAGCTTAAGCCATGCTCAGGGTCTACATACTTCACTCCAGAAGCCAAATGCCCAAAATTAAGGCATTTTAGTTTTTGACATCATATTATAGTCCCCCTGTGAATTTGCCCCAAATGTACCAGTCTGCAATGACCTCTCCATTTGTCTGGACTTTCTGTGTTTGTACAAGAAAGATAACACTAAGCAGGGTAATTATTTATCCATTCATTTTTTAAATAGTGTTTTTAATCTGCAGGATACTGAATTGTTAGTGCCACAGTCTATGCTATCAGCAGTTCTTTACATAAGAATCTAAATAACTCATGAGCAAATTTACTGATCTGGCTGTTAGAGAAATATACAATGAAAGGTAGAGCATTGAATTTTTCTTTAACTTTGAAAGCAAGTAATTGAGTTAGGAAAACTTAGAAAATGAACTACAGTCTTTAATTTCTCATTTTCTTTGGGTCTGGCCTCGATAATGCACCAATGTTCTGGCTGTTGTCTAGCAGTGCTTGCACAGCATTAAAGTCTTTGTTTCTAACTCTGCTCTCCACTGCCTCCTGCAGTGAAATTGGGAAGGGACACAGCTGAGACAACTCCCCGAGCTAGCTGTTGGGTATACCGTACCATACAAATACATGGTCAGCAATGAACACCAGGGAGAGTTTTCTTCTAAGGTAGCCGCTGTTCAGAGACTTGCTGGAGATTGGTCTGATTTGGGGATGTGGTGAGTGACTGTGTTTGCATTATTTGGTGTTTTTTCACCTTTCCTTCACTTACTAAACTGTCTCCCTACAGTTCTTCTCACTTTTGCTCTTCCTATTCTCTCCCCAATCTGCTTGGAGTGTGAGATGAGCAAGCAGGTGTGCTGTTGCTTGGTATTGACAGAGGTCAATCCATAGCAGTCTGCTTTGGCACCTGAACAGGGTCTCAAGATGTGTTCAAGACAGCAATAGATTTGATAATAGTGTGCTAGAACAAACTTTTTACCTAGCTGTTACTTGGTAGGCTCTTACTTGCTGCTGGTCACAGTGCTGACTTGTCTGTTCTCAGACAAGTTTCTTGTTTTGTTCTCTCACTAGGTCCACTACTTTTTTCCTTTTCTTTCTCTACATCAAACATGAAGGGCTGTTAATGGCTGCTTTCAGCTTTTGCAGTGTTATCACTTAATTTTGCTTTGCCTGGGAGAGTTATGATAAAAGCATTGGCCTCTAGCCTAATCTAGTATGTGGCCCCTGCACTGCTGCCATCCCAGTACTCTGGGAACCGTCTTGTGGAAACATCTGGCAGATAGTTCTTTCTCCTGTAGTCCAGAAGCCACTTCATGAAAGAAGGAAGAATGAAATCTACTCCTCCAGGGCAGATGCTCCCACCTATGTCACAATGGCCCTCCAGTTTCTTGAATATCCCTGTGTAACCAGATTGCTAAGTATTATTGCATGCACTGAAGCTGATGATGACTTCACATAAAATTAAGCAACCAGTTGGAAATGCTGTCCAGGAACATGACCAAAGAAAATCAATCCCTGGGTGGCAAGGTATGTGAGCCGTGTAAAATACTGGGTAAGTGTGCCAGTGACCAAACCTGAACTAGCTTTAATGCCCAACAGTCCAATCCAACCCCTCTCCTGGATGACCACTGTAACAGATGGATTCCAAGTCATGGAAAAATGAGTGGAATGGACACCCGATGGGGATGGCCCATAGACTAACTGAATGATAAGTATAGTAAAAGTATACATAAAAATACTAGGGGGGAGGAGGGTGTTGAGGATATATTGGATGTGGGCAACAAATAGTACAGAATAAGAAATAGAGATTTTACTGGGTCTGGCTGGCATAGAGTTATCTTCATACTATGGTGCTTTGTTTTGGATCTGTGACTGGAATAGCCCTGATAACACACCAGTGTTTTGCTATTGCTCCACTCTGTTTGCACAGCAGCAAAATCATTTCCATTTCTCATTGTGCTCCCTTCTTACCTCCCACAATGGTAGGCCTGGGCAACAGGTTGGGAGCGTACACAGCTAGGACAGCTGATCCAAACTGCCCAAATAGATACTGAATGCCAACAAGCAATAAAATAAGGTAGCTATTGCTTTTAGACTAGGTTGGCATTGATTCTCTTTTCAAGGTTGTGAGCAATCACCTTTGCACCACTAGTTTTTTGCTCCATTCTCTCCCTTTTCCTTTACCTATTACACTGTCTCACTGTCTCTATCTCAATCCATGAGTTCTTTTACTCTTGTTCCTCCAATTCCACACTCATTTGCCCTGGGCAGGAAGCTGTGAGGGGCCAGAGGTAGAAAAGGAGATGAGTGAAGAAGAGTCTATGTAGGTTCTTCGCTGGTAGTGGAGGGGGAGGAGTCACTGTTCTGTCCTCCATTACTGTACACAAGGACTCTGGTAAAACTCATTTGACAAATGGTAGAAAGGGATGTTTAATGTAAAATTATAATGTCTATCTACACTCTAGCAATGGAGAGAACTAGAACTGTGCTGTCAAAACGCCACATGGTGCCTTCTGAGGAAAAAAAAGTTCAGTTTTTACAGCCTTTCCAAAGTATCTTAATTTTACTTTTCTGTATGCAAAGTGTATAAGGAGCGTGCTGTCAAGCACTGGCATTTCCCATCTCTTTCATGATATTAGTTATAGCAAGGTAACTATAGTCATCTCAGATTCACACCACTGTAAATTAAATGAGGTTCATGTGTATGGTGTCTGAAATATAGACTACTTCTCTCAGAGACATACAATATTACAGCAATGTCACTAAGATGAAACAACAGATTGTAGAGTCACAAAAATACCCAAATTATCATAGTGTCACTGCTACAACTTAATACTGGATTATCAGTAAAATGATTTATGTTATTGTGTGCTCTCAGCTCTTATCTAGCTTGCTCACAGGAAATAAAAAATGATTCTCACTGAAAAAAGTTCCTATTTCAATATCCCATTAACAAAGTTTTTAACTGAAAAATTGAAGAGTGGATGTCAGATTAAGAAAAAGACAGATTAATGATCGTATCTGCAATTACATCCGCTCAGGAAAACGTCACTCTCTCACTTATGCTTCAAAACATGGGATTTGTCTGTTAGTACCAGAAGGATCCCTCTCCCTGTATTTTGCATGTTTGTTTGGAGGAGAGGGGGATGAGTCACCTTTTCAAACCTTTTTCCTCTCTATACCAGTTATCCCATATTCAAATGGACAACACCAGTACTTCACGGATACTAACTGGAAACACTGAAGACAAACTTCAGTTGCCTTCTGAAAAGTGATTATTTCAAATAGTAATGACCTTTCACAGAAAAAAAAAAAACAACTGTATGGCTATGAACATGACGTGTACTCAAAGTTCCTATGTCATACTACCATGAATCTCTCCTGAAACTATGAACAAAAGTATATTTTGCTTTTCCTTGTCTAGCCCTCATATTTTTATGGAAACAGCAAAGGATCTGATCAGTCTGTATTCTAGGTCTGCATTGTCAGTGATAATGTGCAAGTCGGAACGAGTACACAGGTAGCTCCTGGTAGCATGCTGAGACTGTAGAACTGGCAGGGACAGAAAAAGACAGTGTTGGTCAATAGAGCATATTGGATTAGAAACTGGCTGGACACAAATCAGGAATGTTAAGCTTCAATTTAACAGAATTAACAGAAATTTTTGTGGTTATTTTTTAGTTTAAAGTTATACAATAACATTTTGTTGCTGTTTTATATTATGTAAAGATTAACCAGTGAAAATCCTCACTGTGGAAATCAAAAAGGAGACGTGATGTGTAATGCCTGCTGATTTCATCTAACTTCTACAATATTATAACCTCCTTTCTAGCACTGACCTCCTTTGTCTCCTGCCTAGTGTTCTGCTTCCCCTATTATCTGAGAACTTCATTAACTAGTGCTAGCAGGATAATTGATGAACTTTGGAGATCCAGCACATACTTTTTCCTTCATCTCAGAAAATACATTGCTTTGAAAAAAAAAACAAAACATTTGCTCCTTGAAGGGGTTCATGTAGCCAGTGAGGTCTAGTAAGAAGATTAACTCTGCTCAACCAGAAGAGCTATCAGCTGAGCAGACAGATTAACAAGATCATCTCACATGTTGCATGACATCTTCTGCCTCACTAATTCCAAGCTGCAATTTCTAAGACTTGTTTAAAACATACCATAAAGAAAAACTGCAAAGATGCAGAATCGATATGAAACAACTGCTTAGAACACTGCATTACCCAAGTTCGCTAAAATCACACTGAACAATACAAATGCTGATATCCACGAGTGAGGAGCTGCTACAAGAGTGTCAAAATTCCTTCCATGTCCCAGATAATTTTCTTCAATGGACATTTTACATCCTGAAGTAGGAAGGTATGAGTTACATAGCTGAGGTAAGAGGTCTTGTATTGGCCTTGTCTACCTATCAGAGGGATGTTAAATATCTAGTTGCTAATCATATACAATTTGGTGAAAAGAAGAAGACTGAGAGGGAATCTGATTAATGTTTATAAATATCTAAAGGGAGATGGGGGGCAAATGGATGAGGCCAGGCTCTTCTCGGTGGTGTGTATCAATAGGAATGGCCTAAAACTTGAACATAGGAAGTTCCAAACAAACATGCAATATTTAAGACACGTCTAGATGCCTACCTGTGCAACCTATTGTAGGGGACCAGCACTAGCAGGAGTGTTGTTGGACTCAGTGATCTCTTGAAGTCCCTTCCAAACCCACAGAATTCTTTGATTCTGTGTAATTTGTTTGTTGCAGAGGATCCTGAATCAGTTCTTGTGCTCTTCCTGCATTAAGCTAGCCATCACAGTGCAGCTGACAGGTTCTCAGCAGATCTGAATGATCCATCAGCCAGCAGCAGCTTACTTGCACTACAGTAGAGTCAGACGGCAGTAAGTTAGAACTAGCTTGGATGTCCCTCCATCTCATTGTATCCACATTTACCCTGGTCCATCTATTACAAATCAGACACAAACTTTCCTGTTTTATCCTCCTACTGAACTCACATACAAATCTTATAAAATTACTTCTTGATGCATGAAGAGTGGCACATCAAACCTCCCTGTCTCCCACCAGACAGTTCAGTAAGTACCTTAAAACCTGCCTCCTGAAGGATATACAAATCATACGGTTGATGTACAAAAGAATATAGCAAGGCAGAGAGGACACAGCTATGATCTTTTTAAACTTTGTTCTAAGGAGAGTCTAAGTTCTGGGAAGGTTTTCCCAGACTACAAGAGAGCCTAAGACTCAGGGCTGCAGACTAAGTAGGGAAGTAAAACATCCATATGGTGCCATTCTTAATGTAACAGTCCATGGCTACCACTTCAGCTTGCACTAGCTGATGGAAATGTTACTGCAGCTCACACCATCAGAAAAATCAGTCCACCCATCAATTTGTTGTCAGATTCATGAGCTCTCAAACTTATTAGTTTGTCAGCAGAACAAGTGTCAAGTTGCTCTTCTTAAGGGAAAAAATAAAACTATTTTACAAATCAAGTAGCAAATAGCCCTCATTTTCCTTAGAGATTCAGATTACAAAAGTTCTTTGAGCATAAATGAAATTTGCACTATAACAGCAACACAGAGGGAGCTTAATTATAATAACAATATGATTCAATCTAGTCAATGTTCTCATTTGTGGTACCAACGATTTCCTTCTGAATTTTTGCTAGCCTCAATTAGCAAAACCAGAAATCACCAGATTCCAGTGGTCTTACAAAAGAACTTTACCACCAAGTTCATTAATTCATTTACTACTGAAGAAGCTCAAGAGCAAGTTCTGCCTATTTAGAAGGCCAAGAGGGTATACAATGCCTTTGATGTTTTCCCACTCTATATTCTTATCTCTAAATCAGAGAAGTATGGATTTGAAGGTTTACTATTAAGTGGATAAAGAATTGCTTGGATGGTTGAAGCACCAGAGTGTTGTAGTCTGCTGCTCTACGTCCAGGTGAAGGGGCTGTAGGCAAGGTGTTCTAGTGCCTGATGTAGTGGTTGGCAATCCTTCCCACAGCAGCAGAATTGGAACTAGATCATCTTTAAGGTCTTTTCCAACTCAAGCCAATCAACGATCCTATGATTCCAACATGCTAAGGTATTAGGGTATACAGCCACATTGTCTGTTGACAACTGTAACAGCTACTTACTCCACAGTACCGATCATCACTGAATATCTGTGGTGGCAATGGATTGCCTTGTGCAGGCTGCCTGTCCTCAGGAATGTTTCTATACATCCACTGTCTTTTCTCCTCTGACATCGTAATATCCACTTCTTCAAACTCTATGCGATTGGCTTCCAGAAACCTCACCACATCTTGTTGCCTCTTCTTTATCTAGATGAAAGAAAAAACACAAAAACACAATACATCAGAGCAAGTCAACCATAACCCAGATATGTTTACAAACCTGAGTACATTCCTTCTCTCCTGTCCTACTTCCACATTACAGAAAGTCAAGAACTCAGGAAGAAAGAGGGGAATTTTTGTTTTTTCAGTTTTAAGTTCATAGATATTAAACACTGCTGTTTCTCTACAAGTTGGCAAAGGTTATATCTCCTCATCCCATTTTTAGAAGGCTGTCTCTCTAGTTCAACTGTGGAATTTTCAGCCTTTACTCTCTGACGAATCTTTAAAAGGATAAATAAATGAAGTGTGTGAGAACAACAAGTAGAAGTTAAAAGATATAGTTGGTTTTCAAAACCACTGGGGGGTTACATTTTTGAAGCATAAAGCCAGATAGAAATGTAAGGTAAGCAACCTGGCAAGTCCACTCCTAAAGGAGACTATTGAGATAGACATGTTGGCATGCATGAAAAAAAAAAAAAAACAGCATCAGTTGCACATATTTGTTTTCCTAGACACCAAGATATCTTATAAAAATGCAGCTCCATAGTTCACTGAACAAGGCTTGTTGAATCTTTAATTAAGAGCATCCGTCTGCATAATGCACGTGTCTAAAAATAAGCATGATTTTATCTCTTGAAAATTAATTTCACCACAAAAAAAATGCATTAGGTACATATTAAATGTATGGGGTTTATTCCCTCCAAAGAGATTATCATCTTTATATGAAAGCCTAATTAAGGCAAAACACCAAAAGTTTTTAGCTCATTGCAGCTAACTAAGGTCAGCTCTTAACAGCTTGCAGGGCTTCAAGCAGATCCATCAGGTGAAGACTATCTCTGCCTCAAACAGAGCAAGACAGCAACCTTTGAAAAGAAAGTCTGCAGAACTGAAGAAAACTAGCTGTGCTCATTTGTCTTAACCTGCTCTGCATTCTCTTCAGTTCATTTTGTATTTTCTGCATCTACTTAATGAAACAATTTCCTTTAGAAGGAAGCTATATGCTATTTTTTTTTTACAGCTATAATCAACAGCATTATTTGAAGAAAAAATAGCACTTTAATAATTTTACAGTATTCCTGGAGTGTTGTATCCACACAGTTGCTGATTGGCATAAAGCCCAGGTGGATGAATCATGCCTGCGGGCATCATATGACCCAAATACTATATGGAAATCAGGATTTTTAAAGTGCACGTGCTAGCTGCTCTTGTCACACAGCCCATTGCATCCATCTAAATGCAGAACAAAAACACACATCTTTTGGAAGTAACAGTGATGGTATTATTGCTCATTTGAACTAAGAGAGTAGCCATCTCAACAAACCAGAAATACAAAAGTCTTAAATGATTACTGCCTTTCTAAGTGGGTTTGTAGCTGATGGGTTTTTTTTTTTTTTTTTTTTTTTTGTGGTGTTGTTGGTGGTGTTTTTCTCTCTTTCTTACATAAGCTGTATTAGTTTTTAGGCATACCATAAAATAATCACTTTTTCATACAGAAGGCAGCTCTAAAAGATGCATGAAAGTAATACCATATCAATAACAGGTACATTACTGCATTGTCATCACTGCTGGCACCAAACTTGGCTTCTACTGCCTCCCTAAAAATTGTGATAAGGAAATTTATGGTCAATGTAGGAGCAAAGTTTCAAGAGAAGACCAAAGTAGGATTTATTTTATTTTAATGGTGATTACTAAGCATTTATTAAAATAGAAATAAGACACCTAAAGAAACATGTGGAGATGTCGTTTGTTTGCAATGAAGTACTGCTAAAACCAACTTGAATTCTGCTTCTATGGCATTCATCAGCTTCACAGGTTGGACTAGCCAGCAAATGACAGAGCAGCATCCCAATGCACAGCAGCATGCCCTCGCCAAGTCTTTCAGACCTGCACTTCTCAGAGTGGCTGTGCACTGACTGTACAGTGGGGACAATTCTTGGCATGCTGTGACATTGAAGTCACTGCTGTAAGCTGTTGGTGAGACTAAGGCAGCCTTGGGCAAAGCTCTCCATGCCCAAGCCACATTCTGTTGTATATGTAATCATTTCGTCTGCTGTCTTCCAGTTCACTATGAAGTGAACTGCAGCTCAGTTTTAAGCAGTTCCCTCACATTTTACCCTTCACGCCATGAGAATTCTCCCACAATCACACACTTCCTAATCTCTCCCTTTTATTTTTATAAAACTAATTAAGATGTTGAAGGGAAATAAATTGATGGGGGTTTTGAGCCAGAAGATTTGCAATTCTGCACACGACATCTGCAGGAGTTATCAGCTGTGGATGTGCCAGCTGTATAAATTGAAACAAAGTGCCTTGAAAAATGTTAGGCAGAGAAGCAACATCATCTCCTCCTCCAAGTGATTTGATTGAAGTTTGTAAACTGAAGCAGGAGAAATACTTACATTAAAAATCCTATTAAATTACGCCTTGTTGTTTAAGATTGATGCTCAGAGCATCTGTGACAACTGAAACCAGCTGATTGTTCCCCAAGAAAACCACAGGATCTTTGTCTTCCCATACAACTGGATCTGTGCCTCAGGCATGCGTCAGCCTCACAATCCTGCCTGTAGTTCTTGTTTGTGATTACTCCAAGCTAAAAAAACCTCCAGCATTCAACCAACGAAGCCCTCCACAGGCTGACATACCCCAAAGGGCAATGTCAATTCCTTCTCCCTCACTAGCCTACACAGAGGACCTGAGCCCCAGGGACCCCAAAGCCCAGGGAAGATTAATGCAGCCTCAGGTGACAAACTAGGTGCATGCTTTAGTGCTCTTCATACAACTACGCTTTGCACCTTGCTTCTTCCTGGCTTTCCAGGACTTGAAGCAACTTAAAGGATCCTGAAAAAAGTGTTCATACAATCAGAAATACCACAAAAAAATCAGAAATGATCACAAAAACCTCAGTTTATGGCTATTTATACAATTTGTGAAAACATTTGTATCCTTACATAACAGACTGCCTTACCACCAAAATATTTTGCTTTTGATACATCTTAAAGTATCAGAAGATGCTGAAAGATAAACCAGGAAAATAAACACCCCCTGTGAAATCTCAAACTCCCCCACACTTCATTCTATATTCCATGAGACTCCAGCTTCCATACGCATCCTATACATCTCATCTCAAAGCATGCAATTAAACACAGGTTAGTTTTTTTGTAGTCATGAAATTAATATTATCCATAAGCACAAACAGGAATAGGCACTATCATATCTTTTTGTTAAGCAGCAACACTGATTATGAAACAAAATCAGTATCTCTTTACATGATGTTATTCTAATCTATCTCTAGCATGGTGGAGAAAATTCTAAGCTAACAGTCTGCTATGATAATTCAATGGCTGTCTTCCATGTTCTAAGCAGAATGATTGTTTTCTGAACTTCTGTTTTCATGGATTTAGTCTTGCTTTTAATTTACATTTCTATTCACAAGACAGGAAGGAAACAGTCAAAGACTTCTCCATTTATCCCAGCATTGGAGACAGTTTGCTTAGGTGGATTAAAAAACAGCAATAATGATACATGCATTCTGATATATAGAGCTGAAATGAGTTAATTACTAGTTCAGTAGCTCAGTTTACAAAAAAAAAAACCCACCTCAGCTAACATACACAGGCTTTTTCTCCTAGCTTTCGTTTCTTCATGCTGATGTGCAGCAGGTACAGGAGACTACACCACAGTCTGCTTTGCAGAAATGCTTCAGAGGCATTCTCAGGCCAGACGGGACCATTGGGATTATCCACTCTGACCTTTAGCATCCCTGAATTAATTTCTCTTAGAAGTAGGAAGTTTCTTACAAATTGTTTTTGCTTAAAATCCCTGTTTGCTTCAATTCAGAATTCACCTCACCTGCAGATTTCAGCCACTTACACTTCCATATTTTTTCTGTTAGACTGAAAAAAATCTTTTACTATAGGATTACTGTTTCCCATACAACTTTAATGAGCTGAAGGTCACTGCTTAACCATCTCCCAGCTAACCTGAACAGTGACGTCCAGTAAAAACAAAATGCCTATTTCTCCCTTAGTAGCAGAATAACAAAATGAGGATGTTATCACAGATCATGCCAAGAATGGCCTAGAAATTCAGCAAAATTACATGAGAGACCACAAATGCACTTTAAAAGTCTGACAATTATAAAGCCAAAATGCATCCATTGAGACCTGTATCTCAAGGCAGAGGTTGTCCTGCTGTTCCTTTCCTTCTCAAACCTGTCTTTCCTAATCCATGGCCTTACCCCAGTGCTGCAGCAGCCACACTATCCCCTCACTGACTCAGCTGAGAATAGAATGCAATGCGTTGGGCAGGGGCACCTTCAGCATGCAGTACAATGACACAGCTAAGCAGATCACACTGTTGGTTGGCAACATTGCTCCCTCCTATCATGCAGCTCCTACAGCTTCCCCTGCAGCAGCGTAATGCAGGAAACTGTGGGGCAAGGGAGGGAGAGGCAGTCAGGTCCGTACCACCATCTGCTCAGTCTTTATCAGTAGCAAAACCACACCTCAAAAAGACTCAGCAGAAGCTGAGCATGACAAGCAACAGGTCCCTGAAATACAAACTGAAAAAGCAGCATTTTGTAACACAAACACACAATCCAGCTCACTGCCACAGCTGAAAATACCAGATGTGGAGCCATTGCCTTTTTAACTCACAAGAATATAGCCAAAGGGACTGTTGCACTGTGAATTGCCAGTGTCATCTCACACACTCTGAGACTAACATGCAGATCTTCTCAGTTCCATTATATTTGCAACATGCAGCAACTGACCTTCTGCTGAACATCTCTTTCTCTGCCTGGCTGGAGAGCACAAGTGGCCCTGACAATTTTTATTGCAGAGAGATGGCAGGGCTATGACATAAAGATTCATATGGTTAATTCATTGTTCTTGGCACAGGAAAATAGAGCTCAGCCACATACACAGGGAAAAAGGAGAGGAGAAACTCTGCCTTAATGGAGGAAGGTGGGAAAAAAGAAAAGATAGAAAGTCAGTATTTCTTTGCTGGTGGGAATACTTACATAAGTGGCTAACTGTCATAGCCACTACTGCGTTACACGATAGAAGAGTCTCCTCGGAACAGACCCCCACATAGCTCAACACCTCATCCTGAAGAAAAGCTATATATTCATATTTCAAAATCCTAAAAATTGACCCCAGAACATTTCAGGCTGAAAATAAATAGAGCAGTCCCTGAGCAGCAGCCACATGCAGCCTGCAGTGCCCAGGGCTACACTAGCAGCAATCAGCTGCTTGCATACAGAGGCACAACTAAGGACATACCCTATGAAATACTTATGAAGCTGGGAGGCCAATCTCCTCAGCTTAATGTAAAATTAGTCTGCAGATCCATGGGAGCTGCTGAGACACTGCTTTGCGAGGCAATCTGCATACCTTTACCACAATACGTGGTAGGCTACCTCTGAAAGAGTCCAGCATTTCCAAAATGCAATTACAGTTTGAGTCAGGTTTGGATTTTAAGACTCCTCACTACAAGGAGTCAGCAAAAGAAAACATCTTTAGTTATTTCTGTAAAAAAAAATAGAAGACAGTGAAATTTGCTCCATGCCCAATGCCTGCTAGCCTCATCTTCATATTGTTAGATGAAGAACTGTGATAAAATGCATTTAAATCATAGAATTGTAACATAGAATCATAGAATGGCCTGGATTGAAAAGGACCACTATAATAATCTAGTTTCAACCCCCCCTCCTATGTGCAGGGTTGCCAACAATTAGACCAGGCTACCCAGAGCCACATCCAGCCTGGCCTTACGTAGAAATGTTTCTACTAGAAGTTGAAGGAGGAAGTTTCTTATTTAGGACAGTTTGTAAGAAAACTTTGTTCTCTGTTTGAGTAACACAAAGGAGTCTTCAAAACAATTGAAGATGAGTGTTTGCTGAGGGGGGTTCCTTATTTCAGTGGGTCTGTAATAGAGAAGCAGAGACAGATAGAGACCAAATAGAAAGGGGAAAGACCAAGAAGATTAAAAAAAGAAAGAGGGAAGGTTCTTCAGAAATGTCATCAATCAGCACCACCATGCAGAGTACCTTTCAGCTGCATGTAACTGAGAAAGCCTTTCAAGTCACTCCCAAGTCTACTTCTTTTGATTTCTTCTGTTTGAGGAAACAAGACTTATCAGTGACGTACATGAATTAAGTAATTGATTCTATCACCATTTTCTTCTTGCAGCAGGAGCAATGTGTTCCTGTAATGTTGAAAATATACATACATGTGAATCTGTGACAGAGCCAAAGAAACTAGATGCTACAAGACCCAAATCTTGGTTCATTACTTCTCATCAGCTGGATCTATCTTCCAGTTAATTACATGAAGTTGTATCCTATTTCATCAATGCAAAACCAAAAAATAACATTGCTAGTGGAAATAAAAAATGGTTAATACAAAGCAAGACCCGGAAACTTTACAACAGGACTTAAGCCAGACCTTGGAAGTTCCAATGACACTGGGGCCATGGTGGCCAGCACAGAACAGAAGACACCATGAGTGGTTAGTGAGCATGGTGGGGATAGGCTGACGGTTAGACCTGATGGTCACAGCAGTCTTCTCCAACCTTAAAAATTCTATGGATTTATGAGCAGCCTGCAAGGTGTTAGGGATTCATAAAGCATGTTGTCAGTTCCACCCTCCTGAAGGAACCATCCTGCAGGACTAGAATAACTCATTTCAAAACACTAACACTTCAAACCATGGCTGGCAGCTAACTTCCTTCGAGAGATAGACGTTTTTGTTCATGGTTTACCATATGTTTCAGTGATTCAAGAGACTGGTTAAAACGAAAGTGCTATTTTCATGCACTTTTCCAACAGACATCTCTCGAAGTTGCCAGAGAATAATTTGGAAGTCCTGTTTAGTATTCTACACTAAACTCCTTCTGCGCTATTCTCTTTTGTCAAATTGGCATGTTTATAGCAAGTTTTTTGCATTGTGAAAGAAACTCTTCCAACTAGTAACATCTATCTTCCTTTTCAAAATGTACGCATAAACATGATGACTGAAACCCTTACTCATCTTCACCTCTCTTTAGGGACAGGAAAGTTTGCCTCCTAACAAAATGTAAGCTGTTCTCTGACCTTCACATTATATCATGCTTATTCATACCCTTATTTCTTTTAATTTCTCTAGGTGGATTCTGAAGGGTATCCTTTCTTCCCAGTTGAGTCCCAGTTCAGCAAGGTAGATAAGAATTGCCAACCATGGAACTACAGTAAACTCAGTCCTCAGCCCTATAATGCAGAGCAGAAAACTGATCTTTGAATCTCACAGAGTCTCCCCCAGTTGGTAAAGCAGGGAGTAGTTCAGTGCGCAGAAGTCCAATACTGCTATGGTTGAAAACCTGTGGAGTTTTAGAGGTGTCACTTAGTGTGAATCATGCTTACTTGGTAGAATTATGAATCTTTTTTTGTGGGAAATAAAACATGATAGCTATGTTTAGTTTATTTTCTTAGAACATGTTAAATATCTGGTAGTTGTTTAGAGTGAAAAAGCACTGAAGAGAACCATTTCATAAGCATGTTTTGGTAGGTATGCAAGTGTTATAATACTCAAATTCTGCAAAGAAAAATAAAAGTTTTTACTTAAAAAGCACACAGAAGAGTCCCCTAACAAATTCATATACTCTTGCTGTTATGTAATATGTTTATCACCCAGACTTTTAAGATGAAAACAAACAATTGCTTTTTTTTTCCCCTTTTTTTTTGTGACATGGTGAGTCAGCAGAGCACTGAACGTGTTGTGAACTAGTTCTACGTATTTATCAGCCACATTGTTTTGTAACAATGAAGAAAGCACTCCCAGCTGTATTTTCTGTACGTACTGCAGATGAGATATAAAAGCAAACTCTTTGGAAAAGAACAAAAAGTAGGTCATGTTTCTTCTTTCTCATCAGCTTTAAGCATCAAAACCCAGTGGTGCAGGAATATTTATCTAATAGAACGCATAAAGGCACCTAGCAACTCCCAAGGTGGAGCAAGTAATTAAATTAGCTTTGTTTTGCCAGGGCAGGGTCTCTGAAAGTTGCCCCTCAGGACTTGCAGTGCAGCACCCAGCTGGAGCTCTCACTGCTGCTTATCAGCTCACTGTTGTCTCAGAACGTGGAGCCATACAATGTCACAAACAGAAGCATCCTCACAGTTCCCTAGAGTTTCAAAGAGACATTGAGGCAAGCTGCAAGACCAGCAGGCCTGTTCAGGTTAAAGTACTGCTCAGCCCAGCAGGACATGCAGGGTTTCATGGAGAATCCTGCTCGCAAATCAATACCAGCTTAAACGTGCACTTTTCCCACACAGCCACCAATCCTCCTCTGTGCATTCGAAGGCCTAAGTCACCTCAAACACTTAGAAAAGACATCTTGCCTTTCTTTCTGAAAGACAATGATTGCATTTATTTCCTTTTTGATCCTGAGGGATCAGAGACATCAGGATTCCAAAATTCTCCCAAGAATGCAAAAAACAAGTTTGTGCAATGAAGCTGTCTACCTCCACCCTTCTCTGAGAGCCACTATCCATGCAGCGCAGGCGTGCCACTGCCAACTAGATACACACGCCTCTGATAATGCACTTTAAAGTGACAGCAGCAACAGCAACACCAGTCATTTGGAACTGGTTGAGCTAAGTTTTTAAAGATATTTAAAGGTTTTCCCAGCAGTATATGAAATGGCAACCGAAAAATGCATTAGTGGTTCCAGATGATTCTCAGGTTTAGGTGAAATTGGACTGCATTACTGAAAAGTTCTAGAAATATGTTTTAGTGAGGCCAGGATGATGGATTTTGTTGATATCAGTCTCTAAACAAGAGCTGATTGCCACTGCTTTATTCAGATCAATAACAAAATTACCTCTGCTTCAACTGAGAGCAGAGTGAAGCTTATAACTTTATTAACAAACATCAATGCTTTTTCTTTACCAACAAGCACAACTATACCCATGTAGCTTATATCTTCTTACAGCTCCTGGATATACAGCTGCAGATCCCTTTCTTGATCCCCCCAGCACAGCAGCCACCTAATTACTATCCCACAAACTGCAGGTACACCTCCTGTGAGGCCAGCTGGAGTCACCTCCACACAGCCAAAGGTATCACTCAGTACTACCCAATAGTTTCAGATTCCCCCAGGGCCTGATGCAGGGCACCTTTGCTAGAAACCAGTCCTTGCCGCAGGCAAGTCAGCCTCGCTGAGTAGGAAGGACTTCCTGCAGAGCAGGGCCTGAGGCAGCTGCCTTCTCATATCTGAGCCTAGTTCTGCATCTCCTTTCTAATGAGCTTTGGCTTTCTACAAGTCTCCTCCTGAACAATTTGATGCTATCTAACTCCTTCAAATGCTACTCTTGCCTCTGCTTCCATATGAACATATCAGATCATTCAGAGATGTTTCAGGAAGATTGTCTGACCTTAGGAAATGCAGATCCAGATCAAATGTTTCATGCATACTGGTTTGTTTAGATCAGACAGGGGTGATAACTTCACTAGCCCTGCAGTGACAGAAAGACAGGTTTTGGTTGATAATACTTTACTGTTCATCAGATCAAAGAAAGCTTTCTTTCAAAATTGGCATATGAAAATTCATTTGCCTTTGTCTGAAAAACACAGACCCAATTCAACAATTAAGCAGCCAGTCTTTAATTAATTTGTAAGCATCGAGTTTGAAAACATCCCAAATATTCACTCAAAAAGTTTGAAAGCACAGATGATACCAAATATACTCTGTAACATATGAAAACATCAGAAAATAAAGTAAACTAATTCATGAGTGTTGTGATGAAACTTCCATCAATGAAAAATTGTGAATATTTTTCCTGTCACGTTCTCTTGCTCCAAAAGGGATCTACCTGGTTAACTTAGGGGACTTGTGTTAAAAGATTGGTAAAAAGGATCCCAGTGGGCTGTACCTCCTGGCATGCGAAGGTAAACACAGCTTTGTCTCTTTGTAAAAGCTCAAAAAGTCAAAAGCAAACAGGAAGAACTTATCAGCACGTGTGAAGGACACATACAGGATCACGTGTTTTGATTTGGATTTGACACACAGTACAAGTTTGTGGTTTCAGGGCTCTGTCTACAAACAATAACTCCAACAGAAACTCTTCCAGCAGAGTTTTTGATAGAACAGTCCACAAGATGGGATGTTCAGAAAGCCAGAAGCTGTGGTTGTTGATGGCTTTGTTGCAAGCAGAAGCTTGCTACTCCCCTCTTGCCAACAGCTATCACTTACCCTGCAGCAGTGACAAAATCGGACATGTCTTTGTACTCAGATGCTCAGTTTCACAGCTCAAAGTGTAATGAGCCCATTTTCAGCTACAAAGGCAGACTCACAGAGCTGCAAGCAAAGAGACATTTTTTCTCTCCAGAGGCTTTACAACAGGCAGAAAAGCAACCCTGAAATTATCAGCACTAAGGTCTGAAAGTGCCACTGCTAACCCTGCCAGAGCTCTTCAGAGCACTGAGATATCCCTTCATTACAGAGGAAGGAAAATAGTTATGCTACCATATGTCCCTATCAGCCACTACAATTACATTGGTGAATTACTTAAACTTGTGTAACTACTGTGACGTTTTGAAGATGTCTCATTATCTGAAATGAGTTACTTAAGCTCCATGAGTTACTCTTAAGCGCAGACCAGACACTCAGAATAATAGAGCTGAGTGAGCATCTCAGCTTAAACACTGTAGTTCACACAAAAGACATAAATCCATGTTTACAATGCTATAAGGTTTAGCCATTCAAATAAAGGAATGGTCATTTTTGGCAGGGCCCAGTCAGATGCTGGTGCATCTTTGGGCAACCAGCATGAGGCACAACAATATTGCTGTTTTCACAGCAATAATGGATGTAAAAACCAATGTTTAGATTTTACTAAGTTAGCATCTATCAGCAATTTCAAGAAGCATGCATACACATATATATACAGATATGTATGTGCATAACATACACACTACATACATATGCACCAAGATTGGATTTCTGCATGCACAGATTTCTGCATTCACACTTACATATAAATATTCCAAAGGTAGATCAGTAGATTTGTAGAGGCTTCTCCTAGACATTAGCTTCTACAAGTTTACTCCTTGTACTGAAATGAGAAATATCCTACAGTTTTCCGAACTCTCTTAGCAGAGTGGTGAAGATTAGTTATCCTGAGGTAAAAGAACAAAACTACCAACAATTCCTGGAACTGTTAACTGCCAGGACAAGCTCTGTGCTACCCAAGGGAGATGGGCAGCAACAGAAGGGCATGCTGTTATTGATGATTAACATGAGTCACTGAACAACCTGTGCTTCCAAAGAGCTTCTCTTCATAAATTAGCCAGAAACACAGCTACTCTTTTCTCTGTGCCAAATGCAATTACTTTGCAGTGTCATACAATATTAAGTGTAGGTGAAAAACGCTTGCTCATGGTCTAAAATCCAGTTGTTTCCCTCTATCACCATTAACAGGAAGAGAGAGACAACTCATTTTTTGAAAGATCCTAATCACTATAGCACCAATCACCTGAGAAATAAGACATTACAAGCTTTAGACTCAGCCCAGTCTGATTGGTGATGAATGGAGCACATCCAAACAGAAGCACTACCATAGCCTTGCAAGACAAGAACCAAAAGATTTCACCCCAAGATGCTGGTCCAAAAGACAAGAGAGTTAGCTTTGTCCTCATAGTACCTCTCTCTGAGACCAACACCATGTTCTGTGAGTTCCTATGCTGCTCTTGCACCTCAGTCACCCCTTCTTCCACTCAAAGCACTTGAAGTTGGCCGGCATTTCAAGAAAAATCAGGTCATACTGCTCATCTACATAAGTCCCACTGAAATTAATCTGAATTTCATTTTCAAATATTACAATCAAAAGTAATTGCAAACTGTTTTCATCAATAGTCACAGGGAGAAAACACCACCGCTAGCTCTATGCTTCCCTTCACCTCAGTATGAAATGTGCCAGCTTCAGGGACTTGCTAAATGTTAACCATCTCCTGTAAAAACTATCTAAATGTTAAGCTGGAAGAAAATGCTGACCTACTGAAACATGATGGAGGTTTTGGACACACACAGTAGATTTTAACTAGGGATAGTTTCCAAGCACTACAACATTTCTGCGTTCATTACTGTTCTTATCAAACTTTCACATCATGTGCAAAACAAAGATCGCAGTATTTCATTTGAGATAGATCCCCACAGGAGCCAGCACTGGAGGCTGCAGCTGAGAAAACCATTGCCCTTAGTGAGTTTGCTGGTAAAGTGATACAGCCTAGGTTACCAGCTTAGTAACAACTCTATATCTCCAGCTTGAACTCAATTTGCTAAAGACAAATGAGGTCTTGATTTTCTGCAGTAAAGAACTACCTTAAACACTGATTATTTCTTCACAAATCCTAATTTCTTTTACATTACCCTCTTCAGGTAAATATGAGTGTGAACCACCTGAAATAAACAAACTGGAAAAGAAGAAGAGAGAATCTAAGAGAGGGCAAGTGACAGGATGCATTCTAGATTTGTGTGTTTTTGTTGTTGTTGTTGTTGTTTTTTTGCTTTGATTTTGATTAAAATCAATAGCATTCATATAACAAATGAATTGGATTTATACAGCAGTACACCATCTCTGACAAGAATACTAGAACTGGAATATTCAACATATTCATTAAAAAGCAAGGATTATTTTTTAAATACACAAAGTAGTACTTTCTTAGTAACTACAAGTACTTGCAAGTACTAAAAAAGATTTGAATGCTTTGATACTTTGAAAAAGTGTGCCCTCTTGCAGTGTGGAGTTTTCTTTTCTGAGCTTTGCTACTTCAGCTGTAGGCTTCTGTCTTTACTAGCATGCCCTCACTTTCTTGAAGTTTATTATTTAAGAATTTGTAGGTAAAAGTGGAGAAGTATTCAGGAACGCAGAAAATATGTGCTTTCACAAGAATTGCAGTTATTTGTTTCTAGTCCACCAGAACATGTACTTACAGGAAATTAAGGTCTCCTCCAGAAGAAGCCCTGTAAATCACGCAACCAGAACTCCCTTGCTACGGTTTGCACAAGGACAGAGCCTCAGTTGCCCAATCCAGCTTTCCCACCAACATTCTAGCTCTTTCATCTTAAACAAAAGATTACATCCTGAGGTTCATTTATGCGTACTGCTAGTGAGAAGACTACATTGCTTGCAGATGGGATTAGAGCAATTCAGAGCTGGAGTCAACAGCAGTGTACAAAATTAACAGAATTCAGTTGAGCGTCCCCTGGCTGAGTGACCTTTGTAGCAACAAGAAGGCAAACACTGAGCCTGTAGTAAACTGCACGTGGAAAGCTCAGTGCCTTCAATCTGAATTCACCAGATGAGGTTATCTAGTAGCAAGAGCTTCAGTTCAGCTTCACTGAAGCAGGCAGCTGCAGTGATCCAGTGTGTTCACAGCACAAGAGCTGCCTGACTTGTCTCTCTGTTGGAGCTTGAATCTGCAGGAGCAGTGCTGGCAGAGAATAATGCAAAGATGACAATTGTAAATATGGCAGTTTATAAGCTGGTGTCCTAGTGCCAGATAACAAAACAAGGATGCCTGAAGAGTGGCATATGCTTCATTCCCTGCCTCTCCTCCTGGGCTGTGCTTTAATGAAAACAAGCAGGTGAGTTATGGGCACAAATTGTTTTTCAGTTCCCAAAACTATATGGAAAATAAAATATTCCAAAAGTCATTTCATACCACCAAACAGCATGTAAGTTAGTTATTACTTCATTAAATTCAATTACTTCAACTTAATTAATGTAATCCAATTCTGTTGTATGCAGTCCCCCACAATCACTGGTATCATGACCAGGGTTACAAAAATGCTTTTCCAGGATTTGATGGTGTAGCTGGAAGATTAAGGAGAACAGGTCACTGTCACTTTCACACTGCTATACTCTTAAAAAGGGAAAAAAAAAAAAAATGGGGGGGGAGGGGAAGGGAAGAGAGACTTCTTAAAATAAACAAGTTACCATTTATTACATTATTTTTTTCCATTTCCTGACCACTTGAATATATTCAAAACAGTGGGCTAAGTCTTTGATGAGAATGGCATTATACAGCAGTTAAAGGCATTTAAACGTATGTCTATACAAAGCAGATCAGTATATGGAGAGCCAAAGCACAAGTTTCAGTCCTCAGAAACCCGGTCAGAACAATACCTCCTTTGAAGTTTTATTACAGCTACAATTGCAAACAAAGGTCAGAAACAGCTCACGTTACTATGTAGTTAGCCTCAAGTATTTCTACGAGGTAACATTGTTTCTGACATAATCTACCTGCCAAAAAGAAAGGTAAATATTTGAAAAGCACTGGAGCACCTGCAATGGCGTGACAGTTGGGCACTGAATACCACGTGCAAAGGGTCTGAATTCCACCTGTATTCTTGTGCCCAGAGCTCTTGCTGGGCTCCCCGCTGTACACATTCCTCCAGTCTCTGAGCCACTGTTTGGAGGTTCTTGGTGCTCTCCATCACAGGGAAGGAGGATATACCTAGAACTCAGACTTCTCTGGAATACAGACTTGAGCGAGATCCACAGGAGGTCCTTAAGGACCAGGCAGAGCCTTCAGCACTGCCCTCCCCACCTGGCAGAAGTCAGTCACAAGCTCTCAGGCTCCCACTGCCACAGCAACCTGCACTCAGGACTGACAAAAACCAGCAAAGCCATTTGCGCTTTTTGGAGATGCAGAGAGGCAAAAAACAAAGGCCAATAAGATGGTAAATACTCTGAAAGTGATACATTCTAAGTTAACCTTGCATGCCACTAAACAAGAAGCACATTCTTCCTGAGAAGCATAATGAGAGATGTTGAGTTACAAGAACTGTACAAGCAAGGGTGGAGAAAAAAAGTCCTCATTACCGGTAGGAGATAAGCTTTGCTTTAAGAATGTTAGCTTTTGATTTGTCTCCAATTACATTATCCAACCAACTAAACATGATTGTGATTGCTTTGGCATTCTGATGCTTTATAATGTAGTTTAAAATCATTTCAGAAAGCAAAAATTCCAACTTGTTTGCATTTGTGCATTGACCTATGTAATATGCTTAAACAAACGGAGAGTTGTAGTCTCATAAAACTAATATTTACTGTAGAAATAATGTAACTACAGCTACACTTTTATCAAGCTTCCTAGTTGAGAAAAAAAAAAAAAACATTATTCTCTTCAATAGCAAGAATCAAAGTTCAATCTTCTATCATTCTTTAAAGTCCTTTTTTTTCACTGTTTCATACTATGTTTTTCCAAACTTCCAGTTCCCCTAAAAACATTCTCATGAAGAACATACCTGAGCAGCGCTTGCTCTTGTACACTAAATGGAATTGATTTCAGTTGTTTTTCACAACTCAAGGACACATAAAAATTTTGATGGGAAAGTGTTTTGCAATTCTCACTAGTCAGAATAGATTCTATTCTCTGTTCTGCTATGTCAGTAACTCCCTTACAATATACGTTCAGCTTAAAGGAAGCTCCAAGGCCATAAATTATTACTAGAGAGAAGAAAGTACAGGTGAGACAGTTTTTTGAGGTTTCTCCATTGAAAGCCCTTCAGCAACACTCCTTTTACCTGATCTTTGGTCCTCTGACTGCAAGAGGACTGAAGTCCCCTCCAGTTCAGTATTTCAAGATAGCTGCAGGAATTCCAGGCAGAGTTTGGTAATTTGCTCATATTGTAGCTTCCTGTCAAAAATGGACCTAACTTTAAAACACTGAAGACCAAGTTTAGCCAAGTCAATACAGCCTGCACTGTGGATTTTATTGGTAGATGGAAAATGTGAAGTGGATTAAGTTACATTCACCTCAGAATTATTTGGTGAAAAACAAGGACAAACTATTTCCTCAAAATATTGAAGCGCTATTAGGAGAGAAAAGCAAAGACAAACTATAAAGTGTTTTTTTTTCCTAAACACAAAATAACACTCATTGCTTTCAAGAAAGAGGAGCAGCAAAGCCCATCACCAAAGCCTACAGAGTGCCTGAAATTTGAGACCCAGCAACAAATAGAAATTCAGGTCAGAAAAAGCAGAAGATGGTAAAGCTTGTAAAAACATGCCAGTCTGCCTTAGCACAGGCTTCCCACTGTGATTCAGCTGGATCCTTCTAATGCATGCTTAAAACAACAGGGTGCTATTTAGAAGAGTACACATACACACGATGCCTCATGCCTCTCTCCTGCCTTCCCACAACAAGATCTCAGGAACTTCCCTTCAGCATCCCCACAGGGCAAACTCACAGTCCACCCTCAGAAAGCACTGAAGAGGAATGTCTCCACTCAAGCAATAACTAGATAACTGGGTTTTATGACCCGTGGGCTCTTTCAAGCTCATTAGAAATTTATAACCACAAGTTTTTTTTGTAAAGTAATACTAATAATATTAACCTCTCAGTGATCGAAGAACTTTCAGATGTGAGGAAGGTGTTGCAGGGACAAGGCTGTGACCAAAGGGAGGGAAAGTTCACATTGTTCTCAGTCCCTCCCCACCCACTTGGATAACTTTCCTTCCTCATTCTCCATAATCACTCCCAAACCACTTCATGCACTGAACACTCAAAACTAGGTACAGCTATCATACGTGTTTATCTTTAGCTTGAAGCAAAGTGCAGCAAGCAACAGGATCAATAAACACATCAAAGTTGCCAAGAAAGGTCATACTTATGGAAACAGGAGTCTTTGCTGACTCCAGGACCAGTGTATTTCTCAAAAATGCCACAGTTAAGACACATATCATCCAACCTGAGTATTCAAAAGAGTTAACTGAGTTGACTAGAAGAGTTAACTCAATATATTTACTGCTTCACACCAGCCCCTTTCTCCAGTAGGGTGAGGAAGTTGCTGTATATTACTTTTATTTAAATAAACAACTCTCTTTACTTCTCCCTTTTTGCAAATACATTCAAAGCAGACCTATTCCAGGCACAAAGAGGAAAAAGGACAGAAAAACATCCCTGGTTGAACAGCACACTGCAGGCAATCCAAAAGCTTGCTCTAGTGACTAGGTAAGCATTTTAAAATAAAGAGTAATTTAAGTAAACATCCCTAGTGAGATTAGCAAAGTCCTGTCCCTATGACACTGCTTTTAATTTATCAGCAAATATTGCATGCAGAATTTTTTGGTCTCATACTGAAGTCAGATAATAAATTCAGTTACATCCACTCTCACAAACAGCAGTCCTACAGTTTGACACAAGCTGACCAACAGGTAGAAGTTAAACCATAGATTCCAACACTGCTTTAGTGCAAAAGATGAAGGAGCACCTGCTGGGGGTACCAATCTCGCTGGACAGGGATATCAGCCTGCCTTGTGAGCTGCATCCCAAAAAGTAGCTGCTGTAGTTATGATGAAGGCTGGAGCAGGAGACAAAGAATGGCAGGAATTTTTGTTTGCCTTCTGCTTGGTTATAGTTCATATGCGCAGGTGGATAAAAATATATTTAAATTTTCCCTGTTTAAAAATGTGCGAATACAGCAACTGCCCAGGTGTGGTTTCCTATACAACCCACTGATAATAGCTTTTCCTTTGTTATTTTTCTCAGTCAGCAAGCCACAGTCTATAGACACTCACACAAAACCCACTGAAATAAAGCCCCTGAAATGCAACACTGAGCACAGCAGGACCTTAACCCATGGTGAAGGTTCCTAATGTTAAGGAAACACTGATGAAAAGGAAAAAAAGAACAGACAGTAAATAGATGTCACAGCTCTGCTCCTGGCTAACAGTACCTTCCAGCCTTCTGTTACCTATTCTCTGGCTGGGTTGCACTCAAACACACCGTGACTATACAAGCTCAGCTTTGGTGCGTTAACAGATGGGCTACAGTGCTACTACCAATAGCAAATGCATCTTGGTAGCAGGTCGTGGAAGGGGAGGGCAGAGCCAAAAACCCCAATGAATAACCTATGTGCAGAGCAGTCAGATCAGGATGTATGTGCGAGCTAACTATGCAGCCCCAACCTCACCCCAACAAAATCAGATGATAACACCGTGCAGTATTGATGATAACACCGTGCAGTATTGGTTGAGACTGGAGCACAAAACAGAAAGTAATCCTCGCAGCGCTGGACCACCTGCATGTGCAGGGAAGGAGACGTTTCTGCTCTAGATGCCTCACAAAGATGACTTGGAGTTCTGAAAACGCTTCGTATTTACTTGTTTGGTCACTGAAATGGATAATGAGCTGTTATTAGCTGTAAAGCAGTTAGTAAGCATTTGGAATCTTTCCTGCCAAAACGTATCAGGACACAGACCTGTCACCGTGCCGCTGAACTGAAAACAAACAGCGCACAGCGAAAGGCAAAAGGAACGGAGCGCACACTGAGCTCCGGGATGGGCAGCGCGGCACCGCATCTCTCCCTCGTGTAAAAACGCTGCCGCCTTCACTGCTGGGGCACAGAGAATAGCACCTACGTCTGAGTCCTTCCCTTGCCTCTCATCGGAAAGCAAATTTAACTGAAAGCTTCCATTCAGACTACCTTCACAGAACCCAAAGCTGTCAGTTGACACGAAAACGCGGACATTCATAGGTCACGGACATAATCAAAGCTCTCAGAGCTTCAGTTAAGCAGAGGGACTCAGCGCTGCTTTTTAGAAAGGAGCTGGACAGGAATTAGACCTTCCCTAGGAGGGCTGCTCACTCGGAGACGCGCTCCCTACCCGACGCTCCCCCTCTCACGTGTCTCCGGCTGCCCCCCATCACACCGCCCGCACCTGCCGGATGCCGCCGGCACAGCTCCGCCCGACCCCCCGCACCGCCCCGGCCCCGGCCCCGCTCCCACTCACCGCCACCGAGCCCGAGGAGGAGGCGACGAAGACGCGGATCACCATCTTCACCTCATGAGCCGCACCGCGGCCACGAGACGGGGCGACGGGCAGCACGCCGCGGGAACGCAGCTCCGCCGCTCTGGGACCGGGCGCGCCGCTCCACCACCGCCGCCCACCCGCGGGCAGCCCCGGCCGGCAGCGCCTCCCCGGCCCGCAGCCCGCGGCGCTGAGAGGCGATAACAGCGGGAGGCGGGAAAGGTGGGGGCGGAGCGCAGCGCCCGACGGGCAATGTAGTTCTCCTGGGCTGCGGGAACGCCCCGTGTTTGTCGCGCTTTGAGGGGGAAACGGAGACGCGGTGGAGCGGCTGCGTTTTAGGGGGATTTACTGAACGCCCGGCGGGGGCGAGCGCTGCAGTCCGCAGTGTGAAGCTGCGGTGCCTCAGCGCCCTGCCCGCGTGTTGGCTGCACGTGGGCGCAGTGGTCAGCTCCAGTGCGTGGAGCGTTGACACTCACTGCTACGCCACACAGCTTTGCTATGTGGGCCACCTCATGTCAGGCCATCCCACCTCGCTGCACCCGGTCCTCCTGCCCTCACTGCGCTGCCCTGGCAGGCCCAGGTCTGGCTCCGCAGTCCGCCATTTGCAGCAGCGAAGTGGTGAAAGGTGTGCATGTGAGCAGGCCTCGGCACTGTGCTCCTGTCAGGGCGAGAGGTGGGGCATGGGGCAGCCTGCTGTGCAGGTGGGGCACTTCTGCACATCCCAGAGGAGTTAAACACCATCTTCTCTTTTCATGCATTGGTGCAGGCGTACGGCTGTCGTGTACTGGCAGGGACAGAACAGATGTTGTTAATCAACAGAATAACCCCAAATCAATCTTTATCAGTCAGCTCATCAGTAAGTGACTGAGGAAACCCTGTGGCCCTCCTAAGCTCTGGGGTCTGTGAAGGCTTTATTTAAGGACTCAGACTTACATAGTGACTAGACTTAGATGCGTTAGTATAGTTGTAACCTTCATCCTCTTAATTCTCTACGTGCAGCCAGATGGTTACTCATTTCCTGTGATTAAACTCTCTCTTTCCACCATTTTACCCCAGTGATAGAGCTCTTCCAGACCTTTGCCCTGTCACCAGCTTCAGTAAATTTCCACTGTCTGAGCTCAGCACAGACTATGACTTGGCTTTTTTTTCCTAGTCAAACGACTCTGAGTGCCAACTACATTCCTAAAGCTTTCTTTACATTTTAATTTTGTATATATAAATTATATACGTATATAAATTAATATTTATATACATTTTTTCAAAATATGACATTTTTTGTGGAATGTACCTATCAAGAGCAATAAAGAATAATCAGGACACTCAGTTGCTCAGAGCTTAATTTATGCCCTGTAGAAGTCATTAGGAAAACTTTCTACTGGCTTCACTGTCCTCCAGAGAAGTCGTGTAACAAGAATTCAGGTGCCAACATTGACAAGGTTTGTTTTATAACTGTGCATTACTTTCATGAGAATGCTTATTGGAAACTGAATAAACTGTAGTCTCCTTTCCCACCTAGAAAACAAACAACTTTCATTTCAATGCACTTGAGTCTATGAGCTGCATAAATTCTTAAAAGCTATGGAAAAAGTAAAACAAACACCTGTTAGAAAAATCCAGACCCACTACTCCATTTCAAATGCCCCAAGCTGACCCTCAGCCAGCCAAGCCAGTATAAATGTTTCTTACTGTTCTACAGTCTCCCTTTTTTCCCTGCAGCTCTCAGGTCAGGAGGTTCCTAGAGCCGGAACTTCAAAACAGAGTCTGGGCTGTCAAATTCGTGGCCAGGTATTACATTTCAAGTTGAGCTAAAGTGTCAAAGCTAATGAAGATCATCCATCCATCATATTTGACGCATTCAGCCAATATTTCATCTTCCTTATTCCATAGTTATTTATAAACTCTGTCTAAGACAGAGAAAGGGGCATCCTGCCTGCTTCCACACTACTTCACTGTGAATGGATTAGCTTTATCAAAATGTCCTTTCAAACATCATTTAGAAAAGATTTTCATAGAATCATAGAATGACTTGGATTGGAAAGAACATTAAAGTACGTCTCCTTCCAACTGCTCTGCTGTGAGTTGCCACCCACTGGATCACACTCCCAGGGCTCATCCAACCTGGCCTTGAACACCTGCGGTGTTGGGACATCCTTAGCTTCCCTGGGCAACGTCTGCCAGCACCACATCACCTTTTGAGAAAAAAAAAATTCCTCCTAATATCTCATCTAAATCTTCCCTCTTCTTGAAAACAATTCCCCTTTGTTCTGTTACTATCTGCCTGTGTAAAAAGTTGGTCTATCTCCTCTTTATAAGCTCCTTTTAAGTAACTGAAAGGCAGTGATGAGGTCTCTCTGGAGCCATCTCTTCTCCAGGCTGAACAAGCCTAGCTCCCTCAGCCTTACTTCATAAGAGAGATGCTCCAGTCCTCTGATCATCTTCATGACTCTCCTCCAGACCTGCCCCAACAGCTCCACATCTTTCTTGTATTTCAGTGAATGAATTTTCAAGTAATTCTCTTTTTTTTCTAAGTCATTTTCTAATATTCTGTGCATCTGTAATTTCTCAGGATCAAATGTGATATAGCATGGGCAAGAAAACATTCAGAATCCAGACAACCTTTCATTTTCTTTTTTGTTAATGCTTCATTATAGATCATATACACTAAGAAGATAGTTCTGCCATGGAAGTAATGCAGAAAGTTAGGGAAAAGAATACTTCTAAGTTTACTTCTAAGGTAAAGATTTCAAAGCTTGCAGAGCAGCCTCTTCCTTTACATGGGTCTTAAGCAGAGAAATACTATTTTGTGGAGAGTAAAAGCTGCATGACATTTTGCACTTTCAAGCAGTGTATAAGTTAAGACTGACCATGAGAATTCTACAGCTGACAATAGTAAATGTCCTTAGGCCATAGTTTTAACTTCATTTCTACTATGCATTCTAAATGGTTGAAGACCGACCGAGTTGTACAAACATTTAGGTAAGTATAAAAAAAAGTACTAAATGAAAACAGCATTAAAATGATTTATAAGCAGTTTTCCATGCTTATAGGAGGTGCAGAAACACTACATTTGAAGACTGGAGTTGAAAATCTGAGTTTATGGTGGAGAGGTGCTGTTTCTGAGCTTTAATTGTGAGAATGACTCATTGTCGTGCCAGATGTTCGTGGAAAATTATACAGAACTTTACTGCTACTAAGGTAACAAAGAACACACAAACCATAGATTGCAGATGTATGAAAAATATGATAAAAGATTGTTTATTTAGCGAGATGCACAGGCACAGAAGAAAAATCCTGGAGAAATTGAACATTATATTTAGACCAGAATAAAGGCATAAGATGGCAGATTGTTTGTTTGTCTAGGACATCTTAGAAGTTTTCTGGTCTGAAGATTCTTGGTACCTATCAGTTGTTTCTCTGGGGACTGGGAAAGTTTGTTAAGAATCACTGCTTTAGAGTGTCATTAAAAGCTTTGAGAATCCTAAATAATTTTCCTTAGTAGAAACATGTCCATCATGGTAGTAAGCAGCAAGAGAAGAGAAATATTAGCAAGAACAGAGCACTCCAGCTGCAACAGGGATCCAGAGTATCATCAGCTGATCTCCCACTGCCAATCCAAAGGGAGAGTAGGTAACTTAAAGGCTATAATAGATACAAAATGGACAAGGTAATGTGATATATGTATAGGACTGTTCCATTAGTGGAGAAATTTGGTGGTTAGACACAGCTCAAAAGCGTGCAAGATAAGACAGTGTGGAGCCAGATTCTGCACATACTTCCTAGAAATCATTGGATTTTTAAAGTGTCAATCACAGAAAAAGATCTCCAGAGTACAGTTTCTAAGTGGTGCATTAATGTCTGCGGAGATGGATTGTGCATAATACTGTGACTCCACAACAGGTCACGCAGCTAAGTTCACTCTGTTCCTTGCAGAAATATCTTTGCAGGTTTTGTAAATCACACAAAATTCTCCCAACAGCAAATTCAGTTTCACACAAGGTGCTGTGCTTTCCAAAACCATGATTGTGGCCAGAGTTTTACATACAGAGCATTTCACAGCTTTTTCCACAGTCAAATTTTAGAGATAACAGCAACAGAACTAAACACTGTCACAAGATACCTTTTTTTCTCTTTTGGCTTGAATTACTCTGAAACTATTCTTACCATAGAAAACTACTACAAAGCAGGTACTAAAACAGACACCTTGGGAACCATATTGACAAAAGTTTTAATTCTCACAGTTGCAAACTTGTAGCATGTTGAGGAAAGCAGAAAGATATTGCTGTTCTTGGTTTCAGAATTATTTTTGTGTCATCTCCTTATAGCTGATCACAAATAGAAAACAAACCACATATAGCCAAGTAAACCTTCTTTCATGTCATTTAAATCTATACATGTCTACATAATTCCAAAGATAAGTGTTGACTCTTTTCAGTTGCTGCCCTTTCGTTGAAGTGTGACTGGTTATTTGTGGCTGCTTTGATTCTCTCTGTGATTTCCTAATACTAAGGACCTTTGAAAAATAAAAACATTTTCCTGTAAAGTTCATCATCTGATGTAATCCAGTCATCATACTTGCAATAAGTGATCCAGAAGGTAATAACATCTTCTGTATTAAATCATTCATCATTCGTTAAGCTTACAGCTACGCAGCATTTCCAATAAAACTTAAGTTAGCAAGCATTCTAGGTGCAAAGTGTACTCAGGAAGCAGTCATACAGCATTACACTTCTGCCAGCCCTGTTTTGGGGGATCATCTGCCCTCAGAAAAGCTTTCTTCCACCACAGTCAATTTGGCCATTTTCCTCAGCTGGTTTTCCATGATGCTCCAGCTCCACACTGGCAGCATGCAGGAGAAGTGGATCAGCAATAATATTTACATACACAAAGTCAAAGAATGAGTAGTTAAAGACATGAGTACTGGCAACTGTGTGTGAAAGAAACTAAGAATACTGATCATTTTTCCAGCACTTAGGAATTGTTCAGATGTTTCACAGAACAGGGGAAAAAGTGTCTGACTTGGAAAGGCTCCAAATGTAATGCCTCATATTTATTTCCATGGGAACTACAAGAGGTACAAAGAGCAAATAAAACTATTTGATAGAACAAATTATCAGCTACAAAACACTATTTTTCAACAGTCACCACCATTAGCTGTGCATTTTCACTTGTGATGTACAAGAGCCTGCATGCCATGCTCATAAAAATCTACATGGCTATCCAGATCGTGGCTTATCTTCTATGTTGCTGTTGCCACTGCTGAAATGCACCACCCACTGCCTCACTGCGCTCACATCCACTGTTCAGTCTCCATAAATGTTCAGGAAGCATGGATGAATTTCAATAGGTGCCATTTTTTCCATTTTTTCCATACCTTCACTTCACATGAACCTCCATATGAGATGCCATTTTGTTAGATGGTCCCTCTGATGCTGTTTGCCACAAGACAACAAAAAGGTGGGAAGGTTCAACCTCTACTGCCATACCACCAACATCCACCTCTGACATTCTGGGCCAGCATAATGAAGTAGGAGGCATTACTTTCAGAGCAGCCCTTGTAAATTTAAGGATAAAGATTATTTATGCAATGCATTTCAAGCAAGAAATGCAGCTTAAAAGCTATGTACAAAAATCATTGCCCTTCTGTGCGTCTTGTTCATCTTAATTCAGGCTTTTCTGAGCTGATTGTGCACCTGACTGTCAAAGCAGATACACTTTTGGATTCTTTGGTAAAATAACACTGCAGAATTTCCTAATATTTATTTATTTCTTCCAGAGTTGTATGCCTTCAGAGCATTATGTTTGTGATATTCTACATTTCCTTACTGCTCTATGCATGCCCTGATCTTGAACCACGTTTTCCCAGATCAGAACACCAGTGCAGATGTTGTTTGGTCTCTGAACTATCTGAAATGTATTTTTGTCTGCTACAAATATGCTGGGGAGGCAGTGGATGGATAGTAATGTTTTCCATAGAGGAATAATTAATCTGTAACTGTTGTTCAGTTCTAAAATCTGAAGAGGTAAAAATGCTAAGTGGCATTTCTAGCACTTCCCAAAAGACAGCTACAAAACCCTGTGCTGTTACCCCTGGTCACATTTGACCTTACCTGCTCTCTTTGAAGGAAAATTGACATCTTTGTGTCCATGCTTGTTCTTCTGGGAGGACTGCCACTTGACACTGACAATGAGTATGTATTACTTTTGTCAGTGAAGGCACAGCTTAGGACAGCTTCCAGGCTATTCAGAGCATGACTTGGATAGCAAGAACAAAAACTAATTCAACTCATATTTTTAATTAATTGGAAAAGGATGGTGAAAGGAACACAACTGGTCTTCACTGGAGAACTGTAAAACAAACATGGCAAGCCAAATAAGAAGTTATGAAAGGTTAACTGAATAAATCCCAGTGCAAGAAATATTATTTGCTTGATTCATCAAAGCATACAGGCCAGACTTGTCAGGATACACGCTCTTTCTGTTTCACTAAAGAACAAACTCATTGTGCAGCCAGCAGGGTCAGGCCTGCTGCTGCAATGACATGGCAAGAGTGAGCACATCAAAGCTGTAACTCATTTTTTCTAAATGCAGCTGGACTGAAAATCACTTCTAGAATATCAGATATAAGTAAATCATAAAACTATGGCCAAGCAGTTATGTTACTAAACTCAATAGCACCCTTTTGCTCTCAGGTGCTTTCAGTGATGAGTGAGTCTGAGAGCAGAACCTGACCCTGGACTATGTAAAAATGCTAAAGATTGGACTAAAATTCTAGAGAGAAAATGATTAAGGAAGTTGGATAGCAGACAGAAATACATTCCAAACCTTAAAAGATGAATGCATTCAAACAAGTCTGTTTTAGACAGCATAGCTGTTGGAATCATGATCCATGTTAGCCATTAACTGGTCAGCATAGGCTGCTTCTACGTAACTCCTGAAAGGGGAGTGATATTTTAAAAGACCCATTATGAATGGTTTTCTTAGTTGTATAGAAAAAATTCTTTTACCTACAACTGGACACATATGTCACCAAAGGTATTTCAGACCCTAAGTGGGTTAATAGCTATGACACCCAATACGCTCTATGGTCTTAAAAAAAAAAAAATTAAGTTATATTTTAAATACCATGATATAACTTTGATTTGGTATCAACTTTCTAACATTGATGACTGCAGTCTGGGAAAGTCTAAGGAATGTTATTCTCACCACTGTGGATATGCCAGTATCCTAATCAGATGCAGCATTTCGCACAGAAGTATAAATAAAAGGCTGTGAAGTAAACCCTTTCTTAGAGTTTTTGGACTTCAAAACAGGCTGTATTGGAAGCAAGTGTCAGGAATCCACTAGGTCACTACTGAGTCAGAGGGCAACAAGGTCCAGCAAAGGCCTTACAGAATTCAAACAGTAGATTTCTCTTCAGTGTATGCTGGTGAGTGCCATACAAACCTGTGAGACAAGAAGCCTGTGGTGGTTCTGAGTTCTGCAGCTAACCTAGTGTATAGCAGCTGTACTTTTTTAAAGGCATTTTTTAACTGAGAGTATCTCGATATTTTGGGGAGGAATCTTTCCATTTTGCCAATCACTGGGATGCAGCCATCAAGCATGACAAGCAGTAGATAATTGTTAATCACAGTTTTCACACCTACAGACACCTCCACCTTGCTCATACTCCGTTTTACCAGTGGCATCTTTACAGTTTCTCCATGTTGCTGTCACTTCCAAAGCTGAGTTATCTCATCTGAAAGCTGCATTTAGATGTTGTACCCTTGAAACTCATTTCTACGGGACTTGGATTCAACAAAGACCATGCCTGTAGATTTTGTTTCTCTTGAAAGCTGGAGTGCATGAATTAAGAATGAACCCCTTAGGGACACAGAACAAATTTCTTGTGAGGCTGATCAAAAACAGTGCCATGAACTTCCCCAGGAACTAAGGGCTATTTATACTTTTTGGTACAAGTTACATTAGCAAACAAATAAAACCAAGTGATCTGGGTTATAATGTTTCTCCTATGTTTAGACCTCACTAAATTCCAACAGTGATAGGAACCTTTGTTAAGTGAAGCAAATCTTTTTTGGTTGTCACGTGGAAATTTATGTCTTGCACTAATATGTTTATAGTGCTACAGAGCTGGTTCTTGCTTAGGAGCAGCTCTCTTAAATACAAACTATTAGCATGGACTTATTAAACTGAAATTATGTCTGTCTACAAAATAAGTTCACATTCTGCAGGAATTTAGGAGACTTGAGGAGAACACAAAAAACTACAAGCAGTCTTAATCTCAGCTTCCTTCTTGTTGGTTCCTTCTCTGACCTTGTAGATTTTTGGAGTATTGATTTACAGCATTTCCCAAAATATTTTTTTTTTTTCCCAAAAGGTTCTGTTGTCCTGATTTTTTTGAAAATATTTAGTATTTGTTTGTTTTAATGGGAGGAGGGAAAGAGTTTTTTAGTTATAATGAATGATTCATAGCTCCTGGGGATCATCCAGGGACTCCATTTATAGTTAGTGATTAAAATGCAGTAATAAAACATGAAAGGTTTGAAAGCCAACAGTGATGCCTCTGAAGGTAAATCTTTGATAGAAATTGCTGACAGCCTCTGAAAATCTTCCTCTATAAATATATATTCAAACATTCTAAGTTCTGCATTTATTTTTTCTCTTTTGCCTTCTCTCTCTTGCAGGTAAGTGTCTTCTGTTTGTACAATTTCAGGTCAATATTCCAGCAAGATGAGTTTCTCTATAATTAAATTTAATATTTTTCTTAATTTACATTTTTACTTATTTTTAGCCTGCAGTGTTTATTTGCATGGATAGAAATTGTCTTCAAAGGATATATTTAGCCTGATATATCGGATTAGAAATGTAAGCCAATCATACAACGAGGTTAAATTTAAACCCTGTGGAAATGGTACAAGCCTATTCAGTTTTCTCAGCACTGGTACCCATATTGTTAGAGGTCATATGAACTTCATCTCCAATGGCAAATGTAATTTGCCATCAGATAGTGCACAAGAAATCCCCTTCAGATAGACTTCTGTGACATTTCAGAACTGTTAAGGAGAAGCCTGAGCAGTCTGTTTTGAAACTGATGAGCTAAAGACTGTGACTGTGCTTGAAAATGTGAAAAAATAAGAATAGAACAGAAAGTCAAGCCAAAAATGTAGAGCATTTTGCTTGTTCTTCTTTTCTTACCACAAACAGCATACACCAATTCTTGTTTCAGAATCACCCACCAACACTGATAGACCTGCATTTTAACCAGTGCTGTGTTTGTCGCATTTAGCAGATGGTGATATTGATGCTGATATATAAAACTACATTTGAGTTATATGTTTGCCTTAGTTCCTTTCCAACTGAGTTTGTCCACACTTGACAATTAAAAAAAAAAAAAAAAAAAAAAAAGCCAAATATTTTGGATTTTTTAAAATAACTTTGCTGTTTTCTTGAATGTGACTGCCAAGGAATGACAACCACATTTACTATCCACATAAAGTCTATTTATATCTATTGATTAAAATTCAGCTTGTGGTTTTTGAGTTGCAGGTGGAGCATCCTGTACAGCAAAAGGAGCTAACACGTTCATGTCAGTAACAGTTGGAGCCACAGTGGAGAGATGACTTAGAAGATCTGTCCTTATGGAGTCTTGATCTCATTGACCTCAGAGAGGTATCAGAAAGAGGTAGTAACTGCTTCCTCACCTGTGTATTAGTGTCAAGGCTTTCAGCAGACTGAAGAGAAATCTGATTATTCAAGTTGCTGTTAATTTTACCAGTCATTAAATAGAGATTACAGGGAGTAGATGTAATTATCAAATTCCAATGAACTATTAAAAAAATACTAAAAAGATGTTTTAACATATGGAAAATTACAGGGCGGGAATTCTTTCTACAATGTGTTTTTCCAGCAGATCTCATTAAACAAGACATTTCAAGGCATTTCCTTTATAACCTACAAACTTCTGGATGATTTGCTACAGGGATATTTTTGTTTTCTAGGGCATAGGCTCACTAAAAGGTTGCATTTCTTAAGTGCGTGAACAGGAGCTGAAGAAAGGGTTTAAAACAAAGAAGAAAGTGGGCAGTATATTCTCTACCAAAGCCATGAGGCTCATGGTGGTGAGTCCACCTCTGTACAGAGCTGCACTGATTTCAAAAGGGTTCCAGATGGACATCAGGGTGTCTCCTCACAGTGCTGAATTAGGCTAAACTGAACATATTTAATATGATTGTGGACAGCTAAGCTGATTATCACTGTGTGTCGGATAATACATTATACAGCTGAGTGGCTAATAGATTAAACAGAGAAAGCCTGATCTCAGGGCATTTTCGGTTGCTTTGGATTATATTCCCCCTCTAGGAATGTCACTCTGAACCTGGAAGGCACAGAAAATACTTTTTTTTTCCAGGGTTTGCAATAAACCTTCTTAAAAGTATGTATGAAGTAAATACTTTCTTCCGTATGCAGAAAACTGGGTAATCTTTATTGTCATTTTGTTCCATAAATCTTAATACAAAGGAATATAGGAATAGATAATTAGGAATATGTATTGTTATTGAAAATCAGTCAAATATTAAAAGAACTCTTCAGTTTGGTTCCAGTATTTACACTTTCACTTTCAAAAGGGTTTTCAATCACAAAAGTGTAAATGAAATGCCACTGCTAAGAAAAATATATTTGCTTAAAGTCATAATGGTGTATACAACATGTAGCCTGAGAGGGATCAGGATTTCACATTTGATACTACTGCCACAAATCAAATGAATGGAATTAACAAGGTAACATAATTTAAATTAGATTTTTTTTTCCCATATTTACATTTTATGTTTCTATTTTTGGAAGCTGTGTTTGTTCACTTAAACTATTCAAGAGTCCAGCATCTCTGTGTTCTTCACTGTGAAAATGTGGCCATGGTTAGTGGCATAACTCTCCTCTTAGTCAGCCAGCACTCTGCTGAATAACCTCCATGCATGAGATGGGAGATGGCACAAGTTAAGGAGTTCTGGCAGTTTGGAAACAGACGCACAATTTTATGATCACAGATTCACAGAGTAAAACAATTTGGAAGGGTCTTCTGAACATCAACAATCAGACAATATGCTTCAAGTATGGCCAGCTGGATTGAGATGCCCAGGACTGTTTCTAGTAAAGACTGGAATATCTCCAAGGACAAAGATCCCACAGCCTCTCTGGGCAGTTTTTTCCCTGGTTTGATCACAGTAATGGTGAATCTTTTTTACTCAACATCTGGTCAGAATCTCCCTTTCTGTAATATGTGTCTGTCTGCCTCACATCTTTGCACAGGGCGCCTCAGGAATCTTCTCCACACTCTCCAAGTAGGTAACAGCAAACATCAACATATTCTCTCCTGAGTAAAGTCTGCTGTCTCAGTTTTTCATTCTGCGTCATGTGTTCCAGTTCCTTGCTGATCCTCTAAAGAACTCCCTGCACGTTCTCATTTTTCTTCTTCTGGGGACCTCAAAACCAAGCATGCTACTTCAGATGCAGTCTCAAAACAGTGCAGATTGTGAAGAATCATTTCTTGGACTTGCTGGCTAATAACTTGTTAATGCTATCTAGCATGTGAAGGACCTTTATTGCAGCCAGGGCCCATCACTGATACCTGTTCAACCTGTTCTCCACTATGGCCCCTGGCTTGCATTTGTTCCACATGCATTGCCACATGTGGTTACTATGTCCCTGAGGTGACAGCAGGGCCAGCAGGGCTTTGATGGCTGAATTCAGCCCCACAGCCCCCAAAAGGCTAGCAGAACAGTGCTGGTCATGGGGCCAGCTCAGACCCTGCAGCTGTCAGCCTGGTCTATAGCCACAGGGCCATCCATGGCTGAGATGAGAAGTAAAATCTAGGGACCTAAGTTCACTGTTAAAGCAAATCCTGTGGGCAGGGATCAGTCCTGTCCACAGCATCTCCACAAGGGACTTGAGAACCTCATTAAGGGTACTGAGGAAGTTCACTGTCATGGAGCTGGCCTTGAGTCACAGCAGCCACCAGTGCCACTGAGAGACTCCCAGAGCACTTTGGTTCAGGGCTGCAGGT
This sequence comes from Phasianus colchicus, assembly GCF_987193195.1. NCBI lineage: Eukaryota > Metazoa > Chordata > Aves > Galliformes > Phasianidae > Phasianus > Phasianus colchicus. Next base: position 79,062,856 of record NC_143437.1, read on the forward strand.
GCAGAGCCCAGGTCCCAAATGTCATGCTGGGACCTCCTGCTGCCTGCAGAGACCTCTGTGTTGTGCCAAGATGAAGTTCCCTGCTAGCACAGGTCAGGGCATACTTGTGAAATGGATGGTTGAGGTATTCAGAATAATTTAGAGGGCTTTTATACCTATCTGCTATAGACATCCTTGCTCATTGCAGGCAATTTGGACAAGACGACCTTTAAAGGTCCCTTTCAACTCGAATGATTCTATGATTCTCCCATCTTTCTCTGAAAAGTACTGCAGTGGAAACTTCTTCCACGCCTACTGGCTGGCTGCCATTACATTTGCACATGAATTTTAAAGGAAGATAAATGATACCGGACACAAGGTTTTCCTCATTAAGCAAAACGAAAAGGAAACAGCCCAGCAATAAAGCCAGCTTTAAAGGAGAATTAGATGAAAGCTACAAGAACGTGAGGAGGAGGAGAAAGAAGAAGAGGAGGAGGAAGGCTTCTGCCAGTGCTGAAGCTCCACCTAGAGCATCTGTGCGCTACTGCTGCGTGCTGTGCCTCCACCCGCCCTCCCCGTCCCAAGGTCTCCCTTGGAGGAACAGCGAGGTGGGGAGGCCTGAGAGACATCAGGGGACGCTGGGCAGGTGCCCGCTCTGCACGAGTGGGGATGGGAGGTTTTAGCTTCTTTTGCTACGACTTGTGCCGGCATTTGGGTTAGAGGGACTGCAGCGTCTCGGGGCGGGAAGCACCGCCATCGACAATGTCTTTAGCAGAAATGCATCCTTTGCCCTTAAGGAAATGGAAAACTGGTTGGGAAACTGCAAACAAGATATTCCGGGTGGGAATTCTGCACTTCTGTTGCCTGGCCACTCAGCAAAGTTAACGTGGAACCAGTATCTTAATACAATAAATATAATTGCTTGGGCAGCTACAGGCAGCTTTACAAACAGCGTTAGCTAGCAAACGGTATCAAGCAAACTAATAGAAGTGGGATGCTAATGAAAGAATTAACGGATTATGGATTTATAAGCATCAGTTGACATAGTTTCCCAGGAAGTCAGCTTGTCAAACAAATTTGGTATCATTTTAATGAGACTAAGTATTAATAGATTGCTCATGATGATAGTGGTCGAAACAGTGATTTTACCAAACACATGACAAAATCTTGCATTTAAAAAAAATAGCTGTAAACAAAGTAAATGTAACATATATAGTTATTTTAATTTTTTTAAATGATCAACTACTCTGTCACAAAAATATGCTCTAAGTGAAGTGCTTTCATTCCTAGGGGCTGCATATTTTATTAGTTCCTAGAGGGAACTGTTCTAGCATGAGTCTTTTCAATACATTTATCAGTGACCTTGATGAAAATGTTGCATTACTGCACATAAAATTTGCATTACGACACACATTTCCATGATAATGTGGAAAAAACAAAGGCAACTATTTTATTATCCAAACAGATCAGTCATTTGTTGACATAAAAAAATGTCCAGTTTTGTTAATGCAAATTTCAACACAAAATGTACCTAAAAAGAGAAAGCATAATCAAATTTCTAGTTACAGGGCTGAGTGCTGAAATGCAGTAAGGAATGGAACCCCATCAGAAGAAGGGCCAGCAAGCTAATCGACAGCATTTAGGTAAAAGGTCCTAATCCAAACACTCCATACATGAGAATTCCAATTATAACAAACCTTCTTAGGAGCACTCTTTACAAACCTTGCTTCCTTCCTTTACAAGCACCTCATCCTGTCCCCTGCAAAAAAGATCAACAACAACCCACGGATTTCTTTTATCACACAGAATGGCAAAGAGTAAACTATTGTTAATTGCCAGCCAACCCATATCACAGGAAGGCAACTGTCAGCCCCGGCACGCCTCATACGTCACATGCATTCTGATTCCTTGGAGTCAACAGCATGGCTGTGGTAAGAATGCACCTCAGAAGATCATCTTGTCCAACACCTCTGCTCGAGCAGGCTCAGGCAGGGTAGGTTGCGTGGTACGGGATCCAATTAGGTTTCAAGTGTCTCCAAGGATGGAGCCTCTAAACCTCCCTGGGCAAATTTCCTATGTTAGACCACCTGCACAGTAGAATGCATTTTCTTAGTTTAAATGGAATTTCCTTTTAATTTTCAAAGTACATCCACTGTCACTGGGCACTGCTGAGCTCCTGGCTCCATTTCCTTTACTCCTTTTGTCAGCTCTTTACAGATTGATAAGACCCCTTTCTCCAGGCTGAGCAGTTCCAGCTCCCTCAGCTTCTACTGAGCTCTAGTTCTTTCATCATGTTTGTGGCCCCTATTGGACTCTCTCCAACATTTACTGGGGAACCCAGGCCTAGACACCGCACTACAGATGCATCCCACCAGTGCTAAGTACAGGGGAAGGATCCCCTCCCTTTCTGCAGCCCCAGATGCCATGGCTGCCCTCTCTACAGTGGTGTGGTTTTGGTTCATATTAAGGCTTATATATCACACACGATGTATCCTAAGGTGCATTTTGTTACACATTGTGGTTAACCAGTCAGTACCTAATGATCATCCTGGCATAGGTATGTAGCTGCGCTTGTCAGAGGCTGGAAATGACCTTTGAGCTACCGTTCAGTTAAAACCACGAGGTTAGCTACTTTCAGCATCCTGTTTTTTGAGAATTACTCCAGTTTGTTTCATCAGCATTCTTTCACCAAGTGACATTTAGTCTCAGGGAACCAGGACGTAGAGGTTCTTACAGCGTACTGAGGCAAACACTGCTGTGGTGATTTAGCGTGATACCATTCTCATTTCCCTGGACCAGCAGCTTTAACTACCCAGTGTGAGTGAGTGTAACTGACTCTGAGCACAGAGTGATTGATTGCATAATTTACTAGGTCTTAGAAGACGATTGACAGTCTTGGTTATAAAAGTAAAAAAGGAAAATACATCCACAAAGAAGTTTTAATCAAGGAATTCATCCCTGAAAAACAATATGGAGGAACAGTATGAATAGCAGAACACTTTAGGTTTTATTATCCAACCCCCTTCTCCCCCCATCAAAGTTACTACAAATTCTGAAAATGTGAAAAGGATGTTGGCTTACTGGTATTTAATCCCACTAAAGAGAATTCCACTAAGCTGATGCAAACATTCCAATATTTAATTTGTTTCAAGCTGTAAAGGCTCAGATTTGCCTAAATAGGATTTTAACAAATTCAGGTAATTAACTTAAGGATGATGCTTCCAAATTGCTGTCCTAATCCAGTGATGCCCAAAGTTCCAAGGCATGTGTTCACTAAGAAGTACCTCAAACTTACAGCAGTGATCAGCTTGGGAAGTGTCTTGAGGATAATGCACCCATCTGTTCGCACCCTGTAACAAACCAGATTTCGGAGGTACGCCCAGGTTTCCTAAATTTCAGCTTTCTCTTCTAACTGAAAGAGAGTACAGATCCCCACCTTCCACTTCCCTGAAGACTATGGAATATAATGCTGTGAGTGGAGGTGTTTGTGCTTCCCTCACTCACTGGGCATGTTCCATTTTGCATTAAAATTTAATGCAAGTTTGATGATATGATCAGGCGGCTCTATGTGGTGTGAGTTAATCCTTTGTGACTACCAGACACTCATAAAAAATCAAGATATCTTCACATTTTTAATTTAAAAATTTTTTTTTTCTTCTTCTTAGTCCCAGTACTATGCTTGTGTAACTCTGACAGTAAAAAAGTCTTCAAAGCAGTCATATTCAACACTGAGGCCAAATTTATTTTGATAAAGCAGCCATTCTCTTTACTGGCTTGGAAGATACATTTGACCTTATTCTTCTACAAGATAATTTGTATTACTAAGCTCCACAGTGTCAGAACTAAATTCATTTGCTATCCTAGCAATAGAAATGAAATTTAAAGTCAAAAGAGACAAATGTTCAGAAGCAACATGCATTGCTTTTGATTAAAGAACTTGTCAGAATTATTTGGTCTCTGCATTTATTTTTTTTCTCAAAGACAAATATGCATATTGTGAATATGAAATCATAGGTTGCACAAAGTAGCAGAAACACATTCACAAATACCATGTTTGTCCTTCAAAATGAGATTATCTAGAAAAGCATTACTAAAGCCAACTAAGAACAAAAGCAGCATTTAATATAAAACTACCAAATTGTGAACAATCTGCATGAAATCCTCTTGGATGTCTCCTTCACATAATTTTTTCCAGTCCAACAGTCAGTAATGTTTTTTTAGCATCTATTTCAACTTCCCAGGATTTTTTTATTATTTAATTTGCTTATAAAATGTTTGCTGCTATCCTATAAGGCAAAATTGCTTTGCTTGTTTTATTTTGGGATGAATACCCACAACATAAGCAGTGAAAGCTTCTTATTGAAGAAATGGACTATCTCATTTCATTATATAGATGTGTTAGTTCCTCAAATTGTTATCTTTCCAAAATTTACAATCAACCAGTTTTGCCCTTCACCTAATATTTCTCAACAAGGAAGTTGTGAATTGAAAATAAAAGGAAGTGTACTAAAAGAAAACGGTTGACAAATGAATGAAATCTCTAGCTAGTGCTGTCAAGTATACAGAAATATTTCTTTAATTGCACTTTTTTCTTTAATATTTCAGTATTTCACAGGCTTGGGAAATTGTATTGTTAAAAATAATTCACCATGAACATCGCCAAAAGTGCTTCTTTCATACATCTTCAAGTTCAGCTCAGTTCACAGGAGCCCATTCTCTGTTGGCTGTCAGGGACACAAAAGGGATGTCAGGAATGCTACAGCAGCTCTAATGCCATTGCAGGCTGAGAACGCTCAAGAAAACACTGTTGAAGGGGGTTGCAACCAGTCATAGTACATGAACTATGTATTATGACACCAATAGAAATTCTTTAAAAGAATTATAAGAGTAAAGCATAGAAGGTGAGCAGTGACTTTTCAGTAGATGACTCAGGAGCACTTGAGAAAAGAAACAATGGAGAGACTTCATGTCACCTTAGAGTCCGGGGCATGGGAGACAAGTTCTGAAAGAGATCTCTGGCTTCGTGTTTCTCAGGATAGGTGAGCACACAGTAAGAAAAGCAGCCAGCCTCCAACAAAAACATAGCTTATTATGACAAATGCATTAAGAGTTACAAGGAGACCATGAATATTTATAGCATCAAAAGAGACTGACAATTATTTGTATTTGAATTTGAAATATTTTGATGGTAGAATTGCAGATGATTAAGAACAGAGGGAAGTACATGCTACAACACAATGTATCGTTAATGCAGGAAAATAAGGCAACATATGGTAAAGAACTTCAGCTAGACCCAGCTACATCTACATACATGCTCTAATTAAAAGATTTCAGTCACATCAGGGACCACCTTCACAACAGCACAGAGAGGGAGCAAAGATCTACCCTGCTACTAGTGCTCTTGGCTCACCCAAATCTGTAGAAGTGATCTGAGCCAAACTCTCTTTAGCATATGCTCCTGGATTTTGAACACAGCTTTTCTGTAACAGTGAAGATGCAAGCTCCTATGTCTGGTGCATATACACGAGAGAGGTGTGTAAATGTTTATGCATCTGTTTCCAGTGTGCAAGGCAGTATTATTTTCTACCCCGATCTGATTCCCTCAGAAAATCTGAAGGCTGCAGAAGCCAAAATGGACGTTCTTTGGTATTTCATACTCAGTCTTGGATCTTTTATAGAATTTGAGTGTCTACATCTGAATCTCACAGCAAATTTCAGCATCATGGTTTACTCCTGGTTAAGGCAGGAAGTATATCATAGAATCACAGTATCATAGAATACCAAAATGGCCTGGGATGGAAGGGACTTTAAACTGACCCAATTCCAACCCCCTGCCATGGACAGGACTGCCACACATTTGATCAGGCTGCCCAGGGCCCCATCCACCTGGCCTTGAGCACTTGCAGGGATGGGGCACCCACAGCTCTCTGGGCAGCCCAGGCCAGAACCTCATGGCCCTCTTAGTAAAAAAATTCCTCCTAATACCTATACTATCTACATACATCAATTTGGCTGCCTCATTTACATCATCATGTATTCATTAGGTCCCCAATTCATCGCTAAGTTATGACGTTCAAAGCAATACCATGAAGATGTTCCCCTTCCAAATTCAAACACCATCTTTGTTCTGGTAATTGAGAGTATCTGTTTTATTCGCCACATTAGATACAGTCATTATAACAGTTCCCACCCAGTATGCCACAGCCATTCCACAGTGCAGTTGAAATCGATAGCATTTTTCTGTGCATCAGGGATTTCCCATCAATATTTACATGTAATGATTAAAAGAGCAAGGGCTCCAGTAATCACACAGGCTTCACCACTGTTGATACCTCTGGGAATATCAAACATTGTGACACTGTGATCTGTTTCAGTTTTTGAAGGTTTCCATCCCCCTCTTTAAAGCAGCCTTCCTCTCCCTTAAGCTGTGAGGCAGTGGCATTTTTGCTTTCAAGCATATGAAAACACGTGCTTCTGCTTCCCTCTCTAACTCTGGAATGAAACACTCTGTTCCAACAACATCTCCATCCAAGCAGGCAGTTATGGCATCAGTCTGGCTTTACAAAGACAGAAGAAAACTGCAAAACATTACTTTCTGCTCAGGTGATTCACGTTTGTTTCATCCAAGGGAATCCAAAATGTCATACCATTTATCTTTACTGTACTGTGCAGTGTAGAGAACACAGTAGGTTTTAGACAAACAGGTTCAAAACGTCCATTGATTAATCCCTATGCCAGTAGTGCACAATATCTGAGTTCACTCCAGTTCAGCAGCTGATTTAGGAATGTTAACATTAATTTGACTGGAGCAGCTGATGGAGAAGCCTGATTAGATTGTTCTGAACAAAAATCCTGTGTTCAGTACAGGTACTGAAGATATATAATGCCTAAATTCAATTCCTTTATTATTTACATTCAATAACTAATGATTACTTAGTTATTAACCAAGCCCAAAGGGTTAGTCATGATAATTAGACTATGAATTATTAACACAAAAAAAAAATCTTCAATATTTCTTTGTGTTTTTTTTTTTTCTTTTTTTTCTTCTATTTTTTTTTAATTGCTTTCTCTGCTTATAATTTTCTTAGCTAGAGTAGGCACGAAGATGGATTATGAGTCTCTTTCATCCTATTTACAGCAGTAACAGCAATTCAGACTCTGGCCTGGCCTGCTGCCAGATACAGGCAATACATTTCCTCCAGTTGCAAGCAATAAAATTATTCTGTCTTTGTTATTCCATGTTTTCCTGGATCTTTTTGAAGGACAGGAATGAATCTGTGCCAGCGTTGCTGTGATGAATTATATGCTTTAGCTGTTTAGCACAAGGGCGAGCTATACAAAGCCGTGGGAGGCTGAATTTAAAAAATGATCCACAGTAGTTTCTTTTGTTTTTCAAATCAACTTCATAATAGCGGTGCAAATATAGCAAAAATAGTAAGTGCAATTAGGAAGATAGTCAAAATTAGGAAATTAAGACCAGTTGTTGTTTTTTGGCTTGCCTGCTATCTGTGATTCCCGTGTCAAAAAACCAAAAGCTCTATTGAGCTTGGGAGATTCTGTGTCAGGTCTGCACCTCCCAAGTGCTTTGGTGCTTTTGCAAACATGTCTCCATCTCTTTTACAGGAGTTTCTGCCAATATGCTACCAGCTGCATCCCAGCCTGTTCATTAAGTTGCATTTTCAAGAAATGCAGCAGTGCATATTAAGAGTTCTTGTGTACATTCCACATGAGTAAGTCAGTTTTGAGAATCTTTTCCATTCATCCACAATCTTCTTCTTTTTTTTTTTCCTACAACTTTCATACAAAATGTTCTATTTTATTCCACCTGGATTCCTATGCCATTTTCATTGCTGGGTTGAAATTCCATTATTAAGTTAGATGAGGTAAGGTCTGCTATTTTGTTTCTCTTTCCCCAGTAAGGAGTCTGATTGAGTACATTTATTATTAAAGGTTACCTCAAGGCAGCTCAGAACGACACCTGAAAGCCGCAGGCGGATATTGACGAGACCCGGCAGGGAGCCCCTTTCCTCAGGAGCGGCCAGCACCACCTCCTGACCCTGCGCTCCACGCCTCCCTCCATAACAGGACCTCCCCTCAGCAAACAAGATGGCGGCGCAGGGGCAGGGTCTCGGGTCCGACTCGGGGCTCCCGCCGCCTTCAGGCGCCGCTATGGCACCGCAGGACGGAAGCAATGCATCCGGCGCTACCAGCGACGCCCAGCCCTCGTCCCGCCCCCCTTGCGGTGGCTAAGCCACTCAAGCAGCCGAAATTTAGCTTCCGTCCAATAGAAGCAGCAGTCGCTTTGCACTAACACCAATCAGGCGCCAGAGACGTTAAACTGACGGCACAGACAGCCAATGGCTGACAAGGAGAGCCCGCCTCCCTCCGCGCCCCGTTGCTGGGGCAGCCGCTGTCAATAGCCCCCGAGCGCCGCCGCGGCTCCTTTAAGCGTAGCGTGGCAACGGCGCCGCGTCCGCCGCACGGGCCGGGCCCTGCGGGGGAGCGGGGCCCAGGGCGGCGGGCCCGGCCTGCAGGTGAGGGAGCGCGGGGCCGGCTTGAGAGAAGGGCCGAGCCCTTGAGGCCGCGGGCCCGAGCTGGGTAAGCGGCGGCGCCGCGGGGCGGCCGAGCAGTAGCGGCAGCCGAGGAGGGGGGAGATGGCAGCGCTCCCCGGCGGCGTGAGGGGCGGCCACTGGAAAGCGTTGTGGTAACGCCTGAGGTAACGCTCGGTGCGTTCCTTAACGGGCTCTGGCGGAGCTGCGGCGTTGAGGCGCGGAAAAGGTGGGGGAGGAGCAGGGAGGCCGCCTTGTTTGGCAGTGATTTGCTCGGACGTTCAGCATTCCGCTCACTCAGGTGGGCGTTTCTGTCCGAGCGCTGCTTTCTTGCTTTCTTCCGTGCCGCTAGGGGTCAACGCCTGCGCTGCGTGCCGCCACGGCGGCCCTGAGCCTGAGGGCCGTTGCGCTGCGGAGCCGAGCGCCGCGTGTGCGGTGAAGGCAGGAAGAACTTCCGAGTCGTTCTCTTTTCTCGCTCTCTTTTATTTATTTTTCCCCGTAACCTGCTTTCTGGTGCGCTTATGAGCGGTGGCAGGCAGCCGTGTGCCATCCCTGGAGTTGTGCTGTGAAATTCTGGAAGCAGAGCTTTCTGAAGTTGTGCAAGTCCCAGACTTGCAACACAGGTTCTGTGTTGGTCTGATCCCGATGCGTTCAGCTTCTAAAAGCGTGTGTGGGGTTGACGGGGTGTTCTGCTTTGATTTGTTGCTGTGTTCCTTTTATTGTTTTAGGCTTTTTTTTTTTTTTTTTCTCCCAGTAATTCACAACGTTTCCCTCTTCACATCATTAAATGTACTGGGATAAAACCAATGTCTTTGTAGATTTTACTCAAGCAAGTTTTGGTTATTTTTATAATGACTCAAGCTGGCTGGTAACAGTTGAAAAGCCAATGAACCAAATAATTTCTTAATTGAGTAATCCTTAAGCCAACTAAATTAAAATCCAAATGCCTACTCTAGTGATTCATTTGCTCTGAAGATAAACTGCGTTTTTTTTTATGTTAATCAAATTGCATTGTAAATTTGGTGGACTGAAGTTTCTTGTTTTGTATGGAGAATGTGATATTACCAATTTATAAAGCTGAAAATGAATTGAAGCTTTGGAAGTGTTTTTGGGGATTTCTCAAGGGAGCTTCCATTGCTTACACTTTCCCAATTTATTTTCAGTCTGATGATTATTTTTTTCCCCATTTTCCAGAGAAAATCCAGAAATGACTGGTCTTCACTATATGTCAAAGTAATGCTTGACACAGGTTGCTAAGGGAGGTGGATGACCCATCCTTGAAGACACTCAGGGTCAGGCTGGATGGGGCTTTGAGTAACCTCATGTAACTGTAGGTATCTGTTCATTGCAGGGCAGTTGGACCAGGTGGCCTTTAAGGGTCCCTTCCAACTGAAACAATTCTATGATTTTCTATTCTGTGAAAATATTCTTGAAAGGGAGCATCCAGTACAGAAGTGGATAAATTTTTATGTGTTACTTCACAAAATACTGTTTTTCTGTTTTAAATAACGTTGTGAAAGGCATTCTTCCAAAAGGTTATTGCCTACTCTGCAAGTACTTGTGGGACTATAAAATTACTGACTGATCATCTTTAAGTTAGTAAGTGAAAGTGAATTTCTTGTTTATATATATAATTAGACATCTAGATAATTGAATCGCAGACATTTACATTTTTCCCAAAATGCAGTACCACTTGTTTTGGTTTATATATACTTTCTTCTCAAGAAAAAAAATCGTGCACAGAGATTCCTTTCTATCCTTCAGTATCCTAACGGCAGACAAAAGTAGGGTGTACCTTGGCTAGGCACACACCATTGAAGATAGATGCCCAACAGAGAAGTTACTACTGCTACAGAGGTTAGGTGTGCTGATGTTAACAGCTGTGGATCTGGTGCCTTTGGCACCAGGGTGCCCACCTCAGCACTTCAGGGCAGACCGTGCTGCTTGGTTTCCCACCAGATTGTTTTGTTCAGCCTATTGCTATGAGCAAAAAAGGGAACACATGTTAGACACAGAGCTGAGAACTGGTTGTTAATCTAATTAAAATCTTAATGGCCTAATCAGAGGCTTAGTACTAGTCCAGATATTAACACAGTTCAGGTTACGCACAGTTACAGTAATAGAGGTACAACCTCTGACACCAAACTTTCTTCACCGACTGACTCTTCCTCTGGGACCCAAAGGGCTTTGTCTGGGGCAGGGGAGAGGGGGGTTCAGCATCCCACATCCTCTCTTGAAAGGAGGGAGAGTGTGCTGATGGTTTCTTTCTTGTCATGTGTCCACCTGGGATTGCTTTTATACTTGTAAACACACTGTACACCTTATTCTTTCCTCAGCACTTCATGGCTCTGTATCATAACTGGAGTTACTGCATATGGTGCATTTTACACATGTTGAGAGCTTGTCCTTTGTTCTATGTGTTGTTACTTACAGAACTGATTTTACCCATCTCCTGAAACTGTATCACCCACCTGATGAGGAATAATTAATTGAGCACTGGTGAGCTACTACAGTGCAGGGTCCCCCTGTTGCCCTGCATACTTTAAGGCCCCTGCAGCCATCCCATGCTTGTGATCCTCTGTTTTTCCAGGGCTCATAGACAGTTTGCTCTGCACAGAATAACTACTGCTTATTGCTGTCTGTTGGTTATAAATCAAATTGCAGGTGCTAGACCACACAGTTGTACAAAGCTAAGCAAAATCTGGTTAGATAAGTTGTGTGGTGGTTAGCTAATTTTCTTGCAACTAAATAAATAAAGCTTCAGGCATGCAAGATGAGTCCAGACAACATCTGACAAGTCCTGTGGTCCATTCTGATAGCTGAAAATAAAGCCTACGGCTTCTTGCAAACAGTGACAACATCATGTTTGCTATAGGCTGCAAACACAATTACAGTTTTTATGTCGTTACAGTCAGGATGACTGAAGTAGTTTGATGCCTGTTACAGTCCTATAGATGCCTGTTACAGCCCTATAGCACGTTATCTTTAGATTTTATGTCATTTTACTATTTTAATATTAGCATATATCTTATTTTCTATCTTCTTTATCACCCGAGATTCTATCTTGTAGAGGCAGACGTAAAGCAGTCTTACCTGTGCACTCTGTAGAGAACAGGATGCTGCCAAAACTGTGTTTCAGCTTGGAATCAAGGAGCGAGATAACAAATTCTGTGAGACCAGGATAGAGGAGCAGAGCTGTTTAGGAGTATGGTTGTGTTCTCATAAGTTCAAATGTCTTACGTGATCTTAGTCTTGCACTGATTAATGCTTATGAAATCTTTGTTACCTTCACAGACAAATGAGGAAATACAGTTATGGTTAGGTGTATACTTCTGAAATATCTTTGATAGCTTCATGAATTCAAAGCAAAAGAAAATAGTTGTTGCTGATCATCTGAATGTTCACTACAGCTGACTCCTTCCAGCACACGTTAAGGAATCTCTAGGAGAAGTGATCTCAAGCATTGCTCTTCTTTTTGTTTTCATCAGAATACTCTTTGACATAAGTTTCAGGCACCTGATTTATTTTGACCTCTTTAAAAATATTTAGGTCCTCAAAAAGCATTATATTAGGAAGTTACTCCCCAAGTAAAGAAAAACGCTCTCTTCCAAATAATTCAGTAATTATTTCCCAGCAGCTTCTCAATTTAGAAATCTGTTGGAATATTTATTTCTCTAATTCCTGCCATATAGATTATGAGAGCAAATCCATCTTTGTCACTGGAGGCAAGAGTTGTGTGTGCTAACAATATAGTGGGCTGGAAAGCTTGAATTTGTGATGAAAACTGTCTTGGCAGCTGATGTTTCTGTTCTGCTTGGCTATGCAGTTCTTCATGTATAGACAGGGGAACTGAAGGCCAGTAAAGCATGCTAAGTTTATTTTATTGAGATAGTAATATCATAATATATAACATAATATGGTGAAAATTTTGCAGTTCACTTACAGGTATGTCATATGCCCTGCAGTGTAGAAGAGATTTGATTGAAAGCAGCTCAATTTTTTTTGTGTGTAGTTTACTTAAGCTCCTATTTTGTTTCTGAATGGTTATGTCATTCTACAGGCAGGAGTGCTGGGCTCTGGTGTGAGCACTGTTTATTCGCCCATTAGAGGCTTGATGTCTTGAGGTTGGAAAGATGGGAAATAGGTGGAGAAATAAACTGGAGAACTGTGGGAAGAGAGGTGGAAGGTGCAGGAAGCTGAGTTTAGTCAGTAAAATACTTCATGCACAGATGAGAAAATTCAGTTTTGAGTGAGAAAGGCAAGGAAAACTTTCAGTGTATTTGCTCCAATGTTCTCAGTGTCTGAAAAATGCAAAAGGTGATTTTTACTTAGGGATTAGACTTTTCATCAAAAAACAGTCTGTAGAAGCAGTCATTCCCGTTTCACACCTGGTAATGTTTACCATATACCAGCAGTGTGGTCTCTCTATCAGTTACTTTAAAAATAAACATTTAAAAGACTGTACATACATTAGTGTGTGAAACAGGTGAAACATATTATATGTGCTTTCACCAGTTCTGGAAGGAGTTCACAATGCACTAAAAGTTGTACAATACAAGAGTACTTCCCAAGGCAAGGAGCACACTAACACAGCTAGGATCTCAGTGGTCGTTAAGGACAGAACAAGCTTCAAGAATTTTTGTTATTATTATTATTATTATTATTTTTAATGAAGCCTTTCATTTAACATCATCAGAGTGTGAGAAGTGAAGATATGGAAGACTAAGTCTAAATCTGCAAATACCATTTCAGTTCTAGTCATATGAATTAGTTGTCAATTTCTTGGGTTAGAAAGTTTTTCAGCTTTAGCTTCCTGAATAGCTTCAGGATTTCACTTGGTTTATTTTCCAGAGGCTTATCTGCTCTGTGGTCTGGAAATAATTTCTTATTCTAGATTCAGCTATAGTAATTTTCTGATAATCTTTAGGCAATGAATTGCTTCAAACTATTGAGTGTGGTATTAGCTCCATTCCTAGAGTGACATCTGTCCCATTTAATATAAATAATAAGGCTAACGTAGCTATTCATCGTAAGGTTATAGGAATTCTGAGTAATTTTACAGTTCTTTTACCTTTCTTAACGGCAAAACCATTCTCGCTTTTTTTTATCTCTCTCAGTTGTTACAGAAAAATGCATTTGGAATGATAACTTCTGTTTGCTGAGCTGAACTACAAAGATCTCGTGCTTTGGAGATGAAGATGATAAACACAAAGAATAAATCCAGCTTCTGCTGCTGTGAATATTAAAAGGTCCTTTGTGTCAAAATGAACGGTCTTTGAGAAGAATCTGGAAGCTGCTAAATCTAAAAAATGGGAGAAAGGGTAAGGAGCCCAGATTCTGAACAAGACCGAAGATCGGATGAGGACAGAAATAGTGACTCTTATTATTCAGATGAAGGTAATGCATCCCATTCATCTGACCAGTCGCCTACTCTAAGCTATCCATCTACAAGCCATGAAAAGCGAGATCACAAAACAAGAGCTTCAGACAGTCTTGTGCACTACCAAGGTAGGTAGATATAGAAACTGTTCCTTTGTAACCGCTCCAAAGAGTCTTTGAAAGTTGGAATACAAGTGGTAAATGTACTGTTCTAAGAATCTACTAATAACATTTGTGTGAATTATACTGCAGGTGGCAGGTAGACTCTTAACTGTTCAGTTGAAAAACGAAATTAACCTATTGCTGTAAAAGAGATTTTTTTTCTTTGGTTTTCAGAATTATTCATGCTTCTTTTGACAGGACAGTGCAGCTCTTAAACTAGCCTTTTGTTGCATCTTGCTGTTGTTCTATTTGAATCTTTGACAGGAATCACAGAATGGCCCAAGTTGGAAGAGACCTCAAGGATCATGAATCTCCAACCCCCATGCCACATGCAGGGCCGCCAACCTCCCCATTCAATACTAGACCAGGCTGCCCAGGGCCCCATCCAATCTGGCCTTGAACACCTCCAGGGATGGGGCATTCAAAACCTCCCTGGGCAGCCTGTTCCAGCACCTCACCACTCTTTCTGTAAAGAACTTCCCCCTGACATCCAACCTAAAGCTTCCCTCCCTCAACTTAAAACCATTTCCCCTCGTCCTGCAGTTATCTACCCTTTCAAAGGGTTGATTCCCCTCCTGTTTGTAGGCTTCCTTTAGGTACTGGAAGGCTGCAATGAGGTCACCCTGCAGCCTTCTTTTCTCCAGGCTGAACAAGCCCAAAAAGACCAAGACAAGGCAATACTACGTAGTCTATAAAAAAGAAGATCCTTCTGTTGTGTACTTGACTGAGTTTTCCTGTATAATAAGGTGTCATTACAAAACAAACCATAAAACCAATCAACAACGTTTCAAGAGAGAAGAAAATGTTTGGTGAAAGTTTAGGTGCCTGTGGAGTGGAAATTTAAGAGTGTTTTTATAGGCGTTTTTTGAGGAGTTAAATACAGCTGCACTCTGAGTTCCCTCACACACACCTCATGAGCTGCTGTACATGAGCTGCTTTGTTCATTGAGACTGTGGGGAAAGCAAACGTTCCTGCAAAAAGAAAAGAATGGTTATACAGCTTCAGGCTGAAGTAGGGCTATGGAGCTTCTCTGCCACATTTTGACAGGTTGTTCTAAGTAGTTGTATGCGTTTTCTGGTGAAGTGAAAGCATATCTTGCCTTTCTTTAGCAAATACTTTCACTTGCAAATCCTTGATGGCAGAGTCTTCCAGGGAGAGTATCTCTTCAGATCCTGGCATCATGTAATAATTGTATTCAATTTTTGCTACAATAGACTTCTCTATGTTCAGAAGTGGCATTGCAGTTGTGGGTTGGGTGTCTGAGAAGCAAAAACAGTAGTTCCGCTGTTCTGTTTGATTTGGAGTGGGCAAAGAAAAGAGTTGGTCTTTGGTGTAGCTAAAATTGAATACAATTATTACCTGAAGGCATGGTGAATGTAGTGTTGTTCTTGAAATGCACTCTTCCCCAGCTTAATTGTGTGGTTGGAAGTGCTGACTTGGTATTGGAATTTTCTGTTCTGCTCTTAATCTGGAGAAATTCATGTAGGGGTTTGAAGGCTAGACTGAGAGTTTCATGGGAGTGTGCTTAGTTGTCAGAAGGAAAGATGTGATTCCTGCAGTACCTGTATTAGTTAATCTTATCATATCTGAATGCTACGTAAGTATTATTTGTGGGGGGGAAAGAAAACTTTTTCTTTCCTGTTTTCTTTAAAATTGTTATTTTTGCTGAAAAACGTTGTCTGTAGAATAGAAGCATGGTGAGCATTAAAAGGAAGGAAGGATTTGCTGTCAAACACACCCTGTGTGTGCATAACTGCGTTATTTCTATATACCGGTTTTCAAGTCTCTATACTGCATAAACCAGTACTCAGAATATTTTTTCCACTAAGCTGTCTGTCTATGCAGTTCTTTTAAGATGTATTTTTGGTGTGTAATGTGCTTTATTCTTCTCAGCATTGCCTGAGATGCAAATAAGATAGGAACACCGATGTTTAGCTTTTATCTGCAGTGATGGTAATAAAATAACAGCAAATAAAAATGTAAGTGATGGATACTAGTAATCAAATAAGGATACTCTGTGGAAAATAACTTGTGATACAGGAATAAGTTATTCAAGGAATAACTGAATTTTCATAGGATCTATGATTTTGCTGTGGAGGCTTTTTTGACCCTTTAAAATTGCAGTTTTATCTGTCAGCATGGATTTGAAAACACTGTTGCGTTTGTCTGAGAAAATTATATCTTGCATAATACATAACTAGCTAGCTCTCAGCTAATTGTTGCAATTTTAAAAGCATTTGATAGTATTGCATGCATAAGAGTACAATATTTCTTAAGCAAGCTAATAAATGTAATCAAATATTAATAAAATGTCTGTTATTTCTGATACAATTTATAGATGATTACTTTGCAGTGCTTCCATGTTGATGTCTGCAGGTATTACCTCTTTCAGTAAATCACAGACATAATATCCTTTTTTTAAATCTACGGAAAGAAGCATAATGCTATTACGTGCATGCTTTTTGTTTTCTGATCTGGAAGTTGCAGTCTCTGCTAAGTACTGTAGAACTGTTTCAGGCGGAACTTCATTCCAGGAAGGATGTCTGAATCCACAAATTGCATTGTCTTCTAATAAACATGCTTTTTATTTCTCCTCTCTTAGGCACAAAGAAGTTGGGTTCCAAATATGCACCAAGCAAAAGAGGGACACGGTGGGGTTTCCGTTCTCAAAGCCTCACTAGGGATTCTCCTGCAAAAGATATAGATCTTGTTACAAAGAGAGTCCTTTCTGCTAGGCTGCTGAAAATCAATGAGCTCCGAAATGAACTGACTGAACTCCATATCAAACTAGATGAGCTGCAGAAGGAAAACAGGGCGCTGAAGAGGCTTCAGCACAGGCAGGAGAAAGCCTTGAATAAGTTTGAAGATACAGAGAATGAAATTTCTCAGCTCATTGCTCAACACAACAATGAAATTAGAATATTAAGGGAGCGCCTACGAAAGTCTCAAGAGAGGGAACGTGCCACTGAGAGAAGGCTAAAAGATTCAGAAGATGAACTGTACCGAACAAAAACTGTCTTGCAGAAACTGAAAAAGCTGTCTGCAGATAAACACCTTGCTGAAAGAGATGACCTGGCTAAGAAACTAGCCTATGCAGAGAGCAGACTAGAGGAGAGTGAAAAAAGAATTAAGGTGAGATGAGTTTTTGGTAAGAAATATTTGTTCGATATTTCTTAACTCAGTGACTTTTATGTATTAGTTTGGCTTCTGATTTTCTTGTTGTTTTTTTTTTTCTTCACTGTGGTGGAGCAAGTAGAAAATCTTTCTTCTACTTGATGCTATTTATGTGCAAAAATTATTCCTGAAGGGATTATACAGTTGTATACTCAGTAGTCATGCATTCAAATTGCTGTTTACAAATTAAGTATTACGTGTGGGTGTAAATGCAGTGGAGTTGTGTTTTTGAATGTTTCTAGAACTAGGAATAATGTTTCAAAAATGCAAGCAGCTATAATGTAACTTTATGCAGTCTAATTCCTCCCTCCTGAAGAGGAAGGATTTCATAAACGTTTACGGGATATTCAGAGAACCAGGTACTACAATTCTTTAAAAATATATATATATAATAAAAAATATAAATAAAAATATCTATTTTAAAGGATATATATATAGATATATTCTTTAATCTTGTGGATTTCATTCATGTAGTGGGTTTGTTTTTGGCCCCCAGTTTTGCACATCTGAGAGCTGAGTTGAAGAAAATTAAAGCAATTTTTTTTGGATACCAAAATGAGCTCTAGTACTTTTTTGTGGGTATCCATTTTAAGAATCTCTTCAATATGTTTTAGTTTTGATTGCAAAAATATTTAAAGATATGTTTTAAAAACTCATCTTATTTTAAAAAATATTGTGTTAGCAATATTTGGTAGTTATATGCAGTACCATGTTTAGCTGAAATAATGTTCATCATAATTGTAAGTATCAGTACTTAATTGTAAGTTATATTAGGGTGATAATAGATACCAAAAATCTGAAGGATTAAACTGGAAAGTAAGCTTTCATGAAATAAACTCCAAAATAATAGGAATATCCCTCCAATAGGAATGGCTACATTTCTCAAATCACCCTGTAGTGTCACCATCTGGCACCTGGAATCTCACCATTGGGTATCTCAGTATTTGCAGTAATAATAGAATATATGAAAATAAGTTGTGCTCTTCAAGGGAGAATCTTTTCGTCTGCTTTTTTCCTTCTCTCATCATCAGAGGTTCACTTAAAACAGCTGTTGAGAGGTGAGGGTATGCAAACAAAACAACAATCACAGATTTCTTTCTAGTAGATTATAATTATTTCCTGTCTTCTTCCTCTTCAGGAGGAATCTCATTTCTAAACCATCAGGTCAAGATTTTACTAGAGATATGCAGATGCGTTCCCTGCCTGTTTCAAGAACCTTGGCTAGTGGGTAGTGTTGTGTCCCCAGATTGCCTCTCACTCATCCAGAAAGATGAGCAGCAGCACTTGCAAGTGCTGTGTCTGCCCCCATAAGCATTAGGATTAGGATTTAAATGTATTTGGTGTTATAGTAGTGGCAGGGTTGATCTTTGAATCCAAGATTTTTGTTTATTGATATTTTTTTAACCACGTTGACTATTAAAAAAAAAAAAAAAAAAGTGTTCTTGGTTATTAAAAAGTATTATTTTGTTGTTTTAATTGAAGGATCTGGAGAAAAATCTGGAATTAAGTGGTAGCAGTTTTCAACGAGAGTTACAATTAAAGAAAAAAAAGGTGCTTGAAGCTCAAGACAAAAATAGAGCTCTCCAAGAAGAGCTTCTTCAACTAAATCAGAAGCTGAAGGTAAGATGTGAAGCAGTGCAAGTTAGTACCTGTGTTCTGATGTTTTATCTTTGGATGTACCTGTCATCAACGTTATGTATTTTAGCAGTGGTTGCACTTTCTGATAATGTACTTGATTATATCATGGGAGTTCTTTTCCTGTTTCAAATTGAAAAATTCTATGCTCTGACCCTTCAGCTTATTTTGAGCAGCAGTGTTTCCGTGTTATTATTGTTAGCACTAGTTAAGAAAAGCAAGATCAAGTACTTAGCTGAGAATGGTTATTAAACCCCAAGATTTACTGGAAAGTTAGATATTGAAGACTTGTTTTGTTTTAAATCAGATCTGCAGCTATATGCAGCTGTTACCATGTTACATGTTACCATGTACCATGTCATGTACTTGGATTTCAGTAAGCTTGTGTAAAGATTAGTTGTGAGATCTGCATACGTTACTAAATTTATGCAGAGTTTTATTTCACTCTGAGTTTGATTGCCAAAATTCTGAATATTGCTGTAAAATTGTGACTCAGAAAGCACTGTATTCTATTCAAATATCAATTTGCCTTTATAAAGAAAATGCCTTTATAAAGAAACACCGTGTTTGAAACTTTCTTATGTAATGAAGATGCAGCAGTTTGTTGCCTTACCAGTTGTTGAGCATGCAGTGCTAGTGATCCAAAGAGTTTGATATTCTGAAAATATTTTCATTATCAGATGGTTTCTGGTAATTTGCTGTTCATTTCTGTATTTTACTTAATAAATATAACAAGGAGAATATGCTTTTTACTGTATGATTGTATGATACAGTGGGACACTGCTCCATAGTATTAACACAGTCTGTAACAAGTTTGAAATGTTTGACTCTACAATACAGAAATTTTTCTTGTGCAATCTATATCACAATCACAATTCTTATTCAAGCTTATGGAAGCACTGGCATTTACTTTAATTTTTGCTGCAGAGCTGCGACACTTTTTTCCAGAGCATTTTGCCAATGAGATTAGGAGTAGAGGAAAGTTCTATTTGAATTCTTGAGCACAAGAGAAGTTAGTAACGTGGTTGTTCTCCTTGAAAATTGGACAGAATTGTTGATGCCCTTACTTAAATTCATTTACAGTGTGTATTTTTTATTTTAATGTACCACTAGTGAATGAAACACTACTAACTTCTTCTGCTACATCTCTTTCCTTAACAGGAAAAAGAAAGAGAACTTGATGCAAAAAATATATATGCTAATCGTATGCTGAAGGTATCACCGAGAAAAGGCATGGATGTTACTCAAAGAAAGAAAGGTAACAAATAAAGTAGAAAAGGCAAACATTCTTTGACGTTAAACTTTACCAGGTGTATATCATGCTGACTCTATCACTGCTTGTCTGAGAAGACTTAATTTTTTTGCACTGCTTTCTACACGGCAGTCATTACAAAAGAAGGGCACGGGATGACTTTCCTGTAACTGCAGCAGAACAGAACTTCGAATTTCCTCCGTGTTGTTAATGTCTTTCATATTGTATATTCCTGGATGAAGGAGGACCAGAAGATTGTTCAGTAAAATATCTAGTAGATTCTAGATGTCTTCATGACAGTGAACTGAAGACTGAAAATACAAAATGTCACTGCCGTATTTTGGGAATGCTTTTTATTTATAATTTCCCCCAATTCAAATTAATGTTGTCAGATTGGCTGTGGTACATTTTGCATCAGAGTACTTATGTCCCAGAACATCATCTTCTAAAAGCATCACTGCAGTGATTTTCTTCTGGAGCGACAAGGCAGCTGCAAGCCTTATGCTACAAGCATAAATATACATTTATGTATGTATGTCTGTGTGCGTACTCAGTCTTTGGTGGATCAGTAGAATCTACTTGTCAGAAGAAGGAATTTCTGGCACTGTTTTGAATAGTCAATGCCAACATTTCAAGCACTTTATTATTTATCTATCTATCTCGTTTTAGTGTAGATATTCTACTATTCATCCATTTTTGAGTTCAGGTATTGAAATATGTTATTTAATAGAAATAAGTTCATGTGCTTTTAAGATACGAACAAGTATATTTTAACTTAATGAGTTTACTTCTCTGAATATGAATTCTTTGAACTCAGTGACAAGCAAGAAGATGAAAACAGATATCTTGTGGCTAATTTTTTAACAAATATTCAGTATGCTGTGATTTTATAAGTAGCTTTATTTTTTTTCTTCTTGTAGATATTTTTTTACATGTGGGTTTGGGTTTTTTTGGTTTGGTTGGTTGATTCTGTTTGTGGTTTTTTGTGGTATTTTTTTTTTTTCCTAGCATATAACAGGTGCTGGAATCAGTTACGTGAAATTGGTCAACATTTTCCACTTCCCTACTTGCAAATACTTCAAAATCAGGGATATGCAGTGGGATGTTTTAAAGTGAAGATATGTTTTGTTTTTATTTTCTACAGCCAACAACCAAAATATCAAAAAAGGAGCACAGCTCACGAAAGGAGTACAGACAAATGGATGCTTCTCATCTGTAGAACTTCCTTCAGAATCAGAACTTGTCTGTAATGACGCAGTAGATAAGAAAGAGAGGATTCTTTCCAGAATAGTGAGTTCCATTTAAAAGAAAATATTTGAGACTTGCTCCACATAATTCACCTGTCAGACTGAATATTGAATGCACAGCTTGCTTTTTAGGAAAAACATATAAGTATACAGAAAATAGAGTTTAGACAACATTCTGGTCTTTTAGAGAAACTCTGCCCTT
The DNA here is from genome assembly GCF_987193195.1 of Phasianus colchicus. NCBI lineage: Eukaryota > Metazoa > Chordata > Aves > Galliformes > Phasianidae > Phasianus > Phasianus colchicus. The sequence goes on from NC_143437.1 coordinate 79,084,435, forward strand.
CCAGAAATATTGTGTGCCTTTTTTTTTTTTTTTTGTGACAGTTCACCATATTCTGTGTCTTACTGATTGCCACTAACTCTACCTGCTTCTTTTTCTGCCACTGTCATTTCTTTGATGTTTTCAAGACTTCATTTTGTTTTTCTCCTTTTCTTTATTTCTAAAGCTTATTTGAGCAGTCTGTTGTAACAGTGCTGGCTGCTTTGTCTTTCTTTTTATTTTGGTCTTAATTATGGTTTCTTTTACTTTACAAATTTGTTTCACAACCCATAAATCTAATGCTTCCTCTTATTGTCAGAGTACTGGTATTTCTTCTGTCGTTTATCCAGCTTTGTGAATGTGGTTGGATTTCTTGTTAGTTTTTTTTTTTCTGTTTCCTGTAATCATGGTACAATTAGAAGTATTCCTAATGCTTCCGTGAGCTCAGGCTAGAATTAGAGATTTGTAAGGTAAAATTAGACAGGTTCTGGTATGAATTTGATGCACTTTCCTTCCATAAGGCTAGGACTATCTGTAAGAAATAATACTCTCCTGATGGTCTTGACTGGCTTCCTGATAGGATGGAAGTATTTTCATGGCTGGCTCCTTCCTTCATGCATTCTATTCCAGAATCTTTTCTGTGATTATGTATATAGTTTAATGCATGTATTTTCCAACACTTCAATGTGTGAGTTCCATAACCACACAGGAGGTACAAGCAGAGCTTGTGGAATCCAGTTGTTGCTTTAAGTAACGTTGGGTTGTCTATTTCACTTATTTTATAGTAAAATAAACTCCTATATAAAGTAAAATACACTTTCTTAGAGAAATAGGCACAAGCCTCAAGATTAGCATCCACTTGTTGGTGTTGGATTAGGCTGCCTTTCTCTTCCTTGCTTTTATGTTAGTGATTTTTTTTACTGCTGACATTTATACCTGTTCAAGCGTATTTCCCTTTAAATGTGTGTATATCTACTTATTAGCTGATTTTTAACCCAGGAAAGAACCTTTCTCTTTCACTGTTGGTTACTTGATACTCCATAACTTTAAGTACTATTGTGAAACTGTCTGAATCTACAACCTACTCACTTCAGTAAGAAGTCAGGCTGTGGTAACTAATTGCTTGTTTGCTAAAACAAAAATGGAGTGGGGTCTGGCTTCTATTAAAGTCAATTACTGAGTTTTCAAGTAAACTATTCTAACACAGTGACAATTTTATTTTATGACAGACACTGAAGCAGCAGGTTCCTGAAATGTGTAATACTGGAAAGAATCGGTTGTTAGTTTTATTTCAGATGAATGTTAAAGGTGCTAAGATAATAAGGCCAAATCCCTGAGTTGTCAGAGCTGGTTTGGCTTAGATGTCTTGCTCATTTTTATGATTAGCAGTACAGAACATAATTTCAGAATGAAATAGAAGATAGTATGATACTATTTGTTTGATTATTTTTCTACATCAGTTTGTTATTGTATCAATTTGTTTCAGGAAAAAGAGCCTCAAAACAAGGAATGGAAAGAGCAAGCAGACCTCCGAAAACAAGAGCAAGACAGAGAAAAGGAAGAGAAACTGAAATGTGTTCAGGAACTACAGACTTCAGAGGAGAGGTTTCAAAAGCTACATGATGGTAAGAAAATAGGCAGCTGAAAGCTGGAAAATGCAACGTAGAATGCTAAGCAAGGGAGACTGCTAGGTTTTTTGGGTTTATTGTTTTGGGTTTTTTTTTTTGGTGAGAAGAGCAAAATGATTTTGCAGAGATCACTGCAGTGGAAAATTATTTTCAGTTATGTTATGTTATGCAAAGAGATCAGAAAGAAAAATAGAATATAGAGTAATCTGAATCCTGTACTCAGACGTGATTAAGTATGTAGCAGCAAAAAATACTGAAGTCTGAGAGATTTTGCTTTACAAAACAAGGATGACATAGCAAATAAATGCTGACATTATCTCTGATTTGCTAGATGTTATTAAGGTAACAGTAACAAACTACTGTCTATAGCAGAAATCTGCTGTCCTTAATAAGGCCTCTTTTTTCAGTACTTACTTCACTTATATCACAGAAACACCAAGGTTGGAAAAGATCTACAAGATCGTCCAGTCCAACCATACCGTTGAAGATAGTAATTTATCTTCTTACTTGTGTGAATCATTTAGTGTGGCTATTTAAGAAATATTAGTTTCCATCCTTACATCTTAATATTGCTTTTTCTTTATTCATTGCTTTTTCTTTATTCATTTGGCTTTCAAAACATACTAGTGGCTTACATTTATAAGATTTTTATAGACAAACCACATCCTGTTGTGTTAAAATACTCTTTCAGTGATTATAGTTAACAGAAGCAGTTAATGTAGGTGACAAGGAAGAAATCTAAAAAACTACAGCTGCTTTTAACTAAGCTCTACATAAATTCCCCTTCTTCCACTCACATTGTTGCACAACTTAAGCAGGCCAAGGATTTGTTCTGTTACTTGTCTAAGATGATTCTGACCACGTTTTCCTATTGTGTAAGCTGATATTTTCCCCACCTTGCATACAGAAAGGTAGCTGCTTTACTTGTTGCTGTGATATTTTCAAATGCAATGTGAAAATACATTTAAACTGAACTGTTAAAGTTATTTCTGTAAGCTTGATCAGAAGTACCGTAGACAGCATGGAACTTCGTGAAAACATCAATCAGCAGTTTGAATTAAGAGTTCAAAAGGAAATGCCAATGTGCTGAATAGGCCAAATAGTTGTATTCAGCTTTTGACCAAACATGTCTATTGTGTCACGTTAGAAAAACATTTTCAAAAAATATATTGAAAAGATAAATTCTTAGAAGCTTTCTTTTTCTTGTACACATGAACGTTTGTGCATGTTAGTAGTTTAATTACTGTGTTGCACCTCACGTGCTCCTTTTATTTGTGCAGATTGCCACTTGATTTTGCCACGGGCACTCTCATTGCATTTGTGTAATGGCATATGAGACCCTTGTGTTAAAGTGCCTTATGGAGCAGATACAGAATTTTAAAATCATGCACAACTTGAAAACAGTAATGACTATCTGTGACTTTGTTGCTTGATAGCTTTACAGGATTGGTTCCTTTTACAGTAAAATATGTATATCCCAGTGTCTGGTGCTGACAAAGAAAACCAAAGTGCAAGTTGGAACTATTAAAATTAGTGGCGTTATATTAATTTTTCTTCAAGGCCAAGAAATAAGAAGGAATTGGCAGAAATGAATTTCCCCTGATGTTCTAAAATGTGGAAAATATCCTAATCCTTTTATAAAAACGATAGCATACCTTTGTATCTCAGCAGAGAATGTAGTGGATTTAGTTCTAATTTTTTGAATATTTTTTTTTTTTTACAATGGGAATACCACACTGTGCATAAAAGAACATATTGCATACTCAATGGCTTTTGCTTGCACTGTCTTCAGAATATTCTTATAAAGGCAGCTTAAGACTAAGACATTGTAACTAATGTTTAAACTTCCTACAGAATGGGAAAAGGAAGAATGTGACAAAATGAAAAAAGAAAGCAGCTTTTTATTGGATAAAGAAGATAAAACAAAGATGGAAACAGAAACACACAAAGCTGAAATAGAGACAGAAAGTACTGAAATGCTGGAAGAACGGCGAAAAAGTGAATTTCTGCTTGCCAAAATGAATGAAATTGATAGAGAAACTCAAAATGTAATGAACGTGAACTTCATTCATGCTTCCCAAACAGCGTTCATAAACACATTGAGAAAATCTGATTCTCCGGAGAAGAAAGAAAAAAATGGTCAATTCTTTGAAATTCCAGGAAAGGTTACAAATGGATTTCCCCAAGAGGACAGGCAGGAGGATGCCATAAGAGCACAAGGGCAGAAGCAGCGAAATTTAAGGACTGTAGATTTAAGTAATGAGTTAACATTTGGTAGTTATGTACCTTCCTTTGGAAAAGTATCGGGGAGACCGAGTTGGCTTAATCAAAAAGTTGAGTCTTTAGAAGAAAACATGAAGGAAAATGCAGATTTCCATAATAAGAAAGAAAAGAAGTCCAGTTTAATGGAACAACTCTTCGGAAGCAGTGCCAGTACCATCCTCCTTCCTAAAAGTAAGGATATGACACCTTTTGACATAGATTGGGAATCAAGTAATACCCTTCTTGATAAAAACAGTAAAATCAAAATAAAAGAAGACAATGATCTTTTCAGTGAAGGAAGAAACCTAAACAGACACCGTCTGCAACACTCTGGAAGCAAACCAGCTTTTAAAACCCTAGGTTCTTTAGAAGATGAAATGGAAGAAGTAGTCTTACAATGATCATATTTTATATTTTTCATATGTAAACACTGAATAAATATTTTCACATAATATTTATTAGATACAGATTTGAGATATTTCAGATGTAAAGCCTTATGAAGGAGTAATTTACTTAAAAATGGATATCTTTGTATAGAGGAAAGATGTGCTCTGATAGAACAGCCTAACATACATGCAGGAAATTTATTTTAAAAAGTAACATTTAAATACAGGCCTTGGAGACCTGGCAGTAACTATTTTGGCAGTAAGACAGTGAAGTTGTCCTGAGGGACTTGCTGATAGGTGAGATACCTACTAGCTTGCCACGTAAGTGAGAGAAGATGCTCTTGCCCCTACCTTTGTTCCAGATTAATGGTCCCTGTTGCTACATGGCACCATCTGACTTGTGCAGCTGTGGCTCGGGGTGCCAGAGGCTTGTCAGTGCAGTGCTTGTAGGGATGCTGTAGGTAGGAAAAGTGTTACAAAGGCTTACACTCATGCACACTCATAGACACTTTGTGCTCTCTTGCTGGCTTTTGCACACGGTCTTTCTCTTGCTATCATTCTCTTGATTACTGAGACTTATGTGTCATCTGTAATAGATCAGTAAAATCATACTTCTCACAAAGGAGAATTATTTATGACAGAGTTAGCTGACTGAGAAAGCAACAAGCTTTTAAGTGGCAGTGCTGGTATTCAGGGCAGCTAATAAGCGTGCATCTCTGGCTAGCCAGTGTAGGAAGTATTTTGTTACCTGTAGGCTGCTCACTGTACACTGCTTTTAGTTTGGTTTATTTCTTTTAAGCTTCAATTTGCTTTCCCAGGCATTCAAAGAGCCTGTAAACTGTATCAGGAAAAGGCGTATGTAACATCAGTGTCATGAAATTGATAGAAGAGACTTAACTTGCACAAAGCCTCAGGTAGAAAGACAGTGCTCTACACTGCAACCATGTTATCTCAGAAGAACCTCAACAGAAATGCAACTAACTCAGGAGCAGCTGATCTCTTTTCTGCATAGCTTTTCTGGAGATCTTAATAACAAACTGGTCCAGGTTGTCCAATATTTTCAGGTTATATTTATTATATAATGCCATTTTTTGTAATTTTTGAATTTTCTACATAAAATTCCAATCATTACTAAGTTGTTTTTTAACAAAATGCTTTTATTAAAACAGTTAAGTAAAATTTGTATGTGGAGATCATCTTTAACAAAAAGTTTTGACTTTCTATGTTGTGTTACTGATGCGGGGAAGGGAGATGAAAATGGGTTTGGTAGTGACATTGCTAGTCATGTAATTCACTGCATGGTGCGTGTATATAAATTGGAATTGTAGGCAGTGAAGTATATAGCAGAGGCATTCCAGATAATTACATGAAGGTCATCATTCTTTACTAGAGTGACAGATTTTTAAATGCTTCTCTGATATGCTCCCTGTGAGCCTGATTTAAAACATACTAAAATACAGAGGGGGATTATTATGACTTCAGGATGCTTTGAATCAAGATTTCTGTGAAAACAATAGCTTTTCTGAAAAGAAAGGCTGGTGTCTGCATCATGCAATAACTTTCTTTGCTCTTCCATTCAGAAAGAAAATTAGTCACAGATTCAGATTGGGTGTGTGTGGGACCATTCTCTTTAATCAGGCTGAAGTGAAAAGCAACCCATGTTCACCTTTGTGCTTACAATGCAAGCCTGCTTATGCTGATTATAATATTGTAGAGTTCAGCTCGTTCATTTTATTTACTGTAAGTTAGAATATAAGTTTAACTCTAACCAGAAGGAGTGAGTTTAATTGTCTGTATTACTTGTTTGGGGATATACAATGTTCATTTTGAGAGGCAGAAGTCAGCTTGTAAGCACGTTAAGTGTATGCAAGCGAGTGGTTATTTATCTTGTCTTAATTGTGGATGAGTACTACCCTTCAAGACTAAAGGGCTGTGTTCATGAAGATGTTGTTGTGGCTGTTTGCTTTTGTTTCCTGTGGCTGAGGATTACAGGACACAAAACAATGATGTAGTTGCTGTGGTTTTTAAGGATCATATTAAGTGTATGGAGGGTTGGTTGGTTTGTTTGCACAGTGACCCATTAACGTCTGGCAAATTCTAATTATCATGCTGAAGTGTTGTGCTCTGCTATTTCAATTGTAAATGTATATTTTCTAAGTTGCTTCATACTGTCAGCTTCCTCTTAAGTTCACAAATGACCACGTTCTGTTAGCAGACCTTTCCTGAAGCAAGCATTGTGCTGGCTTGCACAAAAAGGTATATCCTCTAGGAAGGTGAAAATAAATTAATCTGCTGGGAACGGTGCCACAGGTATATTTTTGTTTTCCCTGATTGCTTTCTGTCTCTACAGCTTATTGTCTTTTCTTGCTATGTTTACAGTTTTAGTATTACTTGTCTGTAAATACCATTACAGTTAAGAAGTATAAATCAAGCACTTGAGGCTTGGAGGGAGCAGGAGGGTGGAATTTTTGGATCCTTCTCAACATGAGCAAGTGGGATTTCTGATCTTGAGAAGTAACATTTTTCCACTGTCTGGAAGCAACTTCTGCAAGGTCTTAAAAGGGTCTGTAGACATTGTGATTGTGTTCATCAGTGTGCATTAGTCCTTTTTACCCCTGATCTTGACTTCCATATCCATGTAGTGTGCATGTTGCTTTGGCAGTTGTTAAGTGTTTGCAGAACACTCCATTTTGGAGGATAAAACGGATCACAAATGTAAGCTGTTCTAATGATGATCTGTGATGATAACTTGATGTTTATGCTATTGCAGATTGTTTGTTAGACTTTCAGATAATAAGGCTGTCAAACCTGTTGTGCTGGAAAAAAAATCCTCCGTTCTAATATGAGATGATCATTAAAATTTGTTAAATTGTTTTATTGAAATACACAGGAGATGGTTACTGCCCTGGGCAAAATGGTCTCCCACTGAGGAGCACCTGATGAACTTGATCAGGTAATAGGACACAAGTGACAGAGGAAAAAGGAAATTTTATGCGAGAAGACTTTTTGAATAGGATGGAGGGAAAGGCACAGTAATCTTGCATCTGTAATGCAGAAGAGATGCGAAGGGCATCCCTACAGTCTACGACCCTGAAGTGAAGCCTGAAGGATAGAATAGTTACCATACAGTGGTAAGGAGAGTCAGCTGGGAAAAGCTTAAAGCAGTGTCTTTATGCTAGTTAAGGAATCAAAGAAAGTGACTTTTTAGAACTCTGATAAATTCTGTTTTTCTAATTTTGCTTTGCCTATTGCATACATGCCTAAAGAGGTTTAATTGCAAATCTATAATGCTTCTAAATGAGGAAATTTGGAGAGGATGTGCTTTAGGCTACGTGGTAGCCCAGAGTCTATTAGCTCTGTTGGGGGTTATGGAAGAATATCTGATCTGGCATGTTAGGAGTAGAAATCTGATTAGGAAAATGCCTTCAGGCAAATGGCTAGAAGAGCATCAGTGGGACTTTTGTGGATATTTACAGACCAAGAGTCCTCAGGGTGAGCCTTTAGTATTCCAGAAAATAAATTCACAGTGCTCTAAAGCCAAGACTTACCAAGGGTCTACTCTGCAGAAATTAACAGCTTCAGGAGATTCACTGGAAGGGAAGGCTTTGTTCCCTGAACTACATGACTTCATGAAGTCGATCTTCTCTTGTCCTGATACAACTTTAAGTGTAAGAGATGTCCTGAGTGACTTTGCTCACTTATAAAATTTTCTTTTGCTGAATAATATTTAGCATGATCTCCTGTTTCAAATTCTGTCTTTGATTACCTGCGAAGTCTTGATGTCATCAGGAGAACAATTGTATCAGTGTGCACAGTCAGCCAGGACCTCTGGCTGCCAGGAGTTGCTAGGATACCTCTCGCAGGTATGGCTCACTTGGTTCAGCACCAGCCAGTTTGTTTGAGATGTAGGTTCATGTCTTTGCAATGGGTGTGTGTGTGTGTGTGTGTGTGTGTGTGTTTGGAGTGAGCCACAGACTGTTGTGTGTATTTGCTTTGATAGTCAAAAACTGTGCTCTGCAGCAAAGAATGCAGAGAGAACAGAGTAGTGATTCCACCAACATATGACCATTGCTTTCAGAGGGGAACATCAGCCATGGAAAACCAAGGATAGGTTTGACTTGGCATGTAGGTATGACTTAACCTTGTATCTGTGAAGACACAAGGGAATTTTTCACCTCTCATATATTATTTCTTGGCTCTGAGAAGCAGGTTGGACCAGATGGCCTGTAGAGGTCCCAGCCTATGTCCTTCTGTGATTCTGCCATCTTTCCCATGTCTCACTGGTATTAATGCTCCCTTAATAAGTTCTCTGCACAAGGCTGTTCCATGTTACTTAGACAAAGTTGTCTCAGATACCTCCTGTGTGGCCATCTGTTCTTGAATATGAGAGCGTTGTATTTAGGGCACAAATGCTAACTCAGCTCTTTCTTACCACAGTAAGGCAGTATCCCTCCTGTACCCTATAAGACTCCAGGTTCCTGTTTTCTGAAATATCTTGCTCTTACCTTGTCTTAAGGACCTTTTCCTGTCACTTCTGTTAGTCTTCCCACTGCCCTAGAACCCTCATTCTTCTTTCACTCTCATAAACTCGTGCTGCTGTGGCTGTGACTTTCCTCCCTATTGACCATCATTCACTCTCTCTGGCTTTGGCTGTTGCTTCACTTAAGCACAACAGTGATCTTCTCCCTCAACTCCCTTCACTTTCTCTATTCTCTGGGTTTCTTTCTTTGCCCTATGACCTCCTACCAGCCATGTGTCTCTTCTCACCTGTGGGTTGAAGTAATGTTGGAAGGCCTTGTAAGAAGGGATTGTGATGGTTCAAAACTGGTTTTGTCTGTACTACCACATACAAACACTAACAGGGCTATGTTGAAATAGCCTTGTCCACTGACTGGGCACAAGGACTCTTATACTCAGCTGGCCTTTCAGGGATCCTTGCAGCAACCTAGAGCATGAGGCTTGCCTGCTAGGATGGCCTTGCATTCCCTGGTCACTGCTTGGGCTGTGGAAATGCCCCTTGGTGCTCTTCTAGTCTCACTTCTGAGAGTTGTTAGGATCTTCTGGTCCTTTCTCATCTTCTTTGAGCTGCCGAGAGCTCCAAGCTGGTCTTCATCTACCCACCATCCCTTAATGGCTTAAGTCTTCGTTTTAGCCTGGGTTATAGGCTGCTCTCATATTCCCAGTAACCTGCAAAGCTGCATATTGCTGTGACGGGATCTCTATCATCTCTATCAGCTGTTGATGTAGGAGTTCTTCTTGCAGCCTTTCTGCTGAACCATCTGCAGCTCCCACATGCCAGACCTTTCCCTTTTTTTCCCCACTTAAACCAGTCTTAAATGTTTCCTTTACTGTTCACTGTGGTATCGTGAGAGTTTGTAGGACTCAAGCTACATGCTGCTGTGTTTTGCAAAGCTTCTAAAAAGTTTTTGGCTTTGTTCAGTAATTCTCATGGAAAGGATGGATAACCTGCCTTCTGTAATTCACTGAAGATCAGTCAATTACTAGTAGTCAGCATGAAGAAATGATGTTTGGATTGTCAAACTGAACTAACTGAACTCCTGTACCTGACCTTCCTGTAGCTATAAAGCTAAACGTAGGTTTGAGTTCTCAAACTAAGCCTTAAACTACCTGTGTAAACCAAGCATCTGGGTCCTGGGGCATGATTCTTATTTAACCAGCAGTCATTTGTTTGTTTGCTTGGTGCATAGCTTTCTTTGTCTCATAACCCATCGTACAGAATAACAACAACACAGTGTCTGGGTTTCACTGGAAGTTTGTCTCTGCATGCTCTCTGAACCTATTGGCCTCATGGCACCTGTGTGGAAACCTTGAGAAGATGGGAGGCATAGAGCCTTTCTCTGCATCACTGCTGGCAGAAGTTAGACTAAAAATGTCTGAGTTCTCATTCATTAGATGGCACTGCTCCGTTTTCAAGTGTGTATAGGCATCCTCTGTCTGAATCTCAAATATTGGAATGCAATTCACCCAGTTTTCTCTACTGGGATGAGTTGCAATGTGTAATTTCTTCTATCAAAGAAATGCACAAAAATAAGATTAAATCTTTTTTTAAGAGTACTCTCATGTCTTCTGATCTTTTTTCTTATGGATTTTGTTTTCACTGAATCCACCACATATGATGGCACAGGATGCAGTTTTGCTCAAGCTGATAAATCGCAGCATCCTGCAATCCAGGAAAAATATCCACCATTTACATAGCATGAGTAACATTTACAGCATTCACTAGAAATATTTGATTCTATGCAATATTAATATTTCCATATTCTTCTCAATTATAAATTGCACTCTGAGGTCTAGAGTTTATCCAAAGCCTAATACAGTAAATGCTCATTTTAATGAGTGGCAATCAACAAATGGTCCTGATTTTCTGAGGAGCGGAATGTTGCAGTGCGTGTTGAATTCAAAGTAGGATGTATCTTTCTGGGCAGCAGATTGTTGTCATCCTGAAATTCTCTTAAACCCCTGGTCTAGTGGTTAGCGACTCTGCACGTAGCAGGGGGGTTGAAACTAGATGATCATTGTGGTCCTTTTCAACCCAGGCCATTCTATGATTCTATGATACAAGATCTGCAGATTTGTACTTCAGAGTTCAGGAGCTCTTCCACTGTTTGGCCCACTGACAGCCCTTGGCTGTGGCACTCAGTCAGAGCTCGTGGCTCAGGATTTGAGTGTTGCCTCTGTAGTTCCTTACAGCAAAACTTGTCATCCTTAAATTTGCTGTTACTGAGAGTTCTGTTTAAATGCAGTTCTAACTTGTAAATAGTGGAAGTTTGAAACATATTGTCTATGGTACTCATATTTCTAGAAAGAGAATATGTTGAATTTTGTAAGCGCTTCATGAACTGCAAACTCACGATGGGTAAAGCTGATACAAAACACTGCTTACAGAGCTCTGGTTTCTTCCTGGTGCTCGTTTATTTACACCTCTCGTTCCTAGGCGTGTACTTGCTGCTGTTCTGTGTTATTTAGGTCTGGATAATGCTTTATGAAATACATCCTGGCACGCTCTCGCTTTTGTGAGCCTGTTTGATGCAGCTTTCTTTCCTGAGCTGTGATCTGGGGTCATGCTCCCAATAACACTTATGTGCGTTTTGGGATGAAAACACTTTCTTATCCTGCGCAGGAAATGTTTGAGGATGAAAAAAAAAAACCCAAACCAGTGAACTTTACATAGGCTGCCTTTCTCAGATTCAGAAGTGGTATGAAGGACTCTGTATTTTGTCAGCTTATTAATTAAATTGCCACTCCGAAATAGTCTATTGATCATACAGTGGCCATATGGGCTGTTCACTCAACTGTCAAGAACTCTTGTATGTCACTTGAGTTTCCTTTAGAGGGCACCATTGACTTCCCTAAAGTCTGCTTAGATGTCTGCACACTCTCCTAATGAGGCTTGTCCACACCTGGGCATTTTAGGTCCATTTGTTGAATATTTTTTGTTCTAAATATTTGGGATGCTGTGTGCTACCACACATCATCTACCACATGCAAATATCTGTCGTAAAAGATGCCTCTTTGTAGACCTGTAAGCCTTGGCTATGATGGCCTTAATCACCAAGAGAAATGTTGGAAGATGAGTATGCTCTGCAATGCTGAGCCGTGCCTTACTCATAAAGGGTTTAGAAGAACTGAAAGGCTCAGCTTCAAGCCACAAAGACCATGATACATAAGCCATTTTCACAGTGTGGTCTTAGAGGTGCAGGTTTTCTCATACAGCATGGCTGGTCACTGGGCCTATAGAGAGATATTGGATACTCCTCTCCTACAGCTTTCTGCTTTACAGCAGAAGTGATGTTTTTGGAGCCACATCTATCATCTTTCTTTCACATGCAGTTTTTTTTACTATTTTTTTTCTTCCTCATTTTCGTAAGCTGTATCTGAGAGGATGTGGCTGTGTGGTCATTTTGCTTGATGAAGTGATGCTAAAAGAATTCAACATTAAGAGGTGGAGAGGTGATGTGAGTTGTTTTCTAGAATGAAGAAACTTACTGTTAGATTTCTTAATCATTTTTTTCTGCTTCTGACTTTTCCTATCCCAGCTTGAGGCAATGTATGGTCCGCAGTGATGTAAGCAGGATAATTGTGTAAATAAATGTCTTCCCTGCAGAGGAAAAAAAGGGAAAGAAGAAAAAAAGAGTGATTAATTTTAGAATTGGATGCATCTCATTTGTTCAGATAACTGTTGTAATTTCATGGAGATGAAGGGACATCCAACAAAATGGTCATTTGGATGCTTGCCTTCTCTCTTGCTCCTTCTTTATGATTGTTTATATGTTGCTCTGTGCAATTGCATCAGTATGATCCTGATAATGTGGGTTCGTATTTTATACTTATGAGGTTAATTAACTGTAGAGCTCCAGGGAGCCTATCCTCTACCATTGCAGATGACAAGGGACTGTTCAGTGAGTTTGCAGATCATGACCCAGATCTTTAACCGCTCTCATCACATCTTTTGCTGCCTCAAATATACCTATACTCTATAGTGGGAGCAGGCAGACTGACTGGCACAAGCAGAGAGAGAGAGGGCTGGCCTGAAGGAAGAGGAAAAGCTCATATGAGGAAAGTAAACCCATCCTTTGATGACGTGCAAAGCCTTTCGTAGGCACCATGAAGCACTCAAGGGTGGCAGTGATAGCTGGAATGGAATGGAGCCTAGCAGAAGTACCTAAGTATGGAATCTTGTGAATTTCACCAACCCATCACTTCTCTCTTCTTCCATCCCTGCACAGGAGATTTTTATAACACCCGGCATATTAAACCTCTAGGTTGGTTCTGGTAGTCAGTAGACTTAACATAACCTTACGTTGATGGGGTTCTGTGTTATGCTTCTACCTACAAAAGCTTGCAACTTCATTGCAACACACTGAAAACATGAAATCTCCTCTAGAATGTTGTCTTCTTTTTTTTTTTTTTTTCCCTAGTTACGTAATTAAAACCCAGTCAGAAGAAAATTTAGTTCTCCCAGACTTCATGTTTATTTGGATAGACTTCCATGGCTGGCATGTTTACATCTGTGATACTGAACCTCAGGGAGTTCATTTCATTTCAGGGCCACCGAGTCTCACAATTCCCATGAGATTTTTAGCTAAAATTTTAAAACCTGTTGTTATGGAAAAAAACTTGAAAATTTGAAGAAGGAGGTCTCTAAGAAATGGAAAGTAGATTTAAGAAACAAAAATACATGATAAAATAATGAAGGTTCAAAATACATATTCCATCTTGTAATCATTTTGTTCAGTAATATCTTTGTTTTCCTGACAGGAGATGACGATTTGTGGTTTGGATTGCTCAGTAAAATATTTCAAGTCTCCACCACTATGACTGAGTTTGGAGCTAGTTCATGCTGTACACTGAATGCTGCATGATAGGCTTAATACAAGTAGTCAGTGAAATAAATCTGTGTTATCAGCATCTCTGTCTTGCAGAATGGAAACAAGACACAGAATCTGATCTTCTTAGGGCTGCTTAGAAGTTCTGGCTCCAGGTACCTTGAAGGAAGCTCAGCTAGTCTGTAAGTAGACACATCTAGTCCCATTTCAGACTTGGGGTGCTGTGTCTTAATCCATCTTCACGTGGAAGCCAGCATGGCATGTGGCAGCCTCTCTAACCATAAGTTCTTGTACATGTGTTTCTTCTTCTCCTGCATGGCAAGAACAGCGATATGCCCAGGGAAGTACTAGCTAACAGGAATGTTTGTAACCCTTTCTGAGAATTTCTTCCTCTCAAAGCTCAAGGGACTAAGGCACCTCAGAATTAAGATCATTCTAGCGAAGGACAACCTAAATGTGAAGGAAATCAGTTACCTACTCATCTCAGATGTTCTCGTCTACTTTGTTTCAAAACCATTTATTAAACACTTTGCTCCACAGGGCTGGAGCAGTGTGTGGGGGGGCCTGTATGTGTTGTACATAATATTTACCTCACATAGTGACTCTTCAGGAGCCGAGCGGGCTCCTGGTCATCAAAAATTGAAAGTAGTGAGAGAGGCAATCACAGATGCTGACCTAGTGAAGGAGAAGGTGGCTGCAAACCAAACCTTAGCTTGAGGTCAGCTCCTGTGTTGACTCACTGCTTATAGCAGGAGACATCTTCTCTTTCTCATGAAGCTCCCTGCTGCGGGCATTGAGCCTTTTCAAAGGGCCCAGCTACAGCACTGGGGACCCTGGACACCGCATAGGCTCCAAGCCCCTCAAGGACAAAGCAGCATAGAGAATTCTGGTACTTAAGAAAGGTTAAGGCTGGGGCTGCACCCTCAAGGCAGCCTCAACAACAGATGAGGTTACTTTCCTTCCTACCAGCACACTCTTTGCACACCTCTTGCTGGAGGTTTGTCCCACATGCGGCAGCTCTTCACCTGCTTCAAACTAAGAGGTCTAAAGGCGTGTGCTCCTGTCTCTGGGCCCTCCACCACTTATAAGCTACCTGCAGTTTGTGCTTTCTGTGCAGAAAAGAAAACAACAATGAGAGTCAGTGCACGTGTGTGAGAGGCCTCAAAGCAACACCAATGTTGTACATTTCTATCTTCTCAAGCCTTCTGCTTTTTAGAGATTCTCCACTCCACCTCAATCTGACATTGTGCCCCACTGCAGTCATGCAAAGCCCAATAGCGCTCTGGTCTTCTAAGCCTCTTTCATTTATTTTTTACCAGAAATTTTCCCTTCTATTCCATGTTATGACCTTTTGAATAGCTCCCATATAACCTCCAGGTACACTTGCTCCTAACCTCCTATTTCAGCATAGCAGCATAGGAGCAGAAGGAAACCTTTTGATCAACAAACCAGTCCTCTGCTCAGACAAGAAACTATGTCATATAATCTTTGACTTAATCTGATTTAGCTCAGTCTTAACACAGGTTAGCTTTTGTGCCCTGTGCTTCTTTCTACCCAGCTGTTTTTGCTGCTTCAGTGATGAAAAAGCCTCTGACTTCCAAAATTACCCTGATAGTTCTTATTTGGCTCTCTGCTAGCTCCAAGGTATTTCTGCAATGGACAACTACTGCTTTGCTTCAGGAAGCTAAAATAGGCAAGCTGTCTTTATCTCCTCTGAATTGCAGGCTACCCAGTCCCTTACTGTCCTTTCTCTCCCAGGTTTGTATGGCTCTCTCCTTAGGAGCTTGTCAGAGAGAGGTAGATTGGTGCAGGTGTCTGCTAGAGTCATTATTAGAGGCGATTCTGAGATATGATAGAACGTGGATGAGAGTATCTTCAAAACTAAGGGAGCTAGGACCCAGGCATGTATTCTGTGCTTTATCTCTTAATTATTAATAATTATTATTTATTATTGATTATAGTGGTTTGCCCAAAACACTAATGAAAATGTAGCTGCAGTTCCAAAGATCTGGTAATTTGATTAGGAGCTTTATTAAAATTTTATGACAATTACACAAATATATCAGAATTAAGTGTATAATTAAATAATTAAATGTACACAAATGCATCATAATCCCATGTATCGCTGATATTTAATGGGACCTATAGATCCAACATATTGCTATTAGCCCTGCTGTTTTTCACATGGACAGGCCTAATGCCTTTTGCACCCAGCTAACATGAGGACACAGGACTGATGTGATGAGCAACAATTTCCCACTGCTTCTGTTGAAGCCAGAAATGTTATCTTTCAAGTAAACAGTGTCAAATGCAGAGCTCATAGAAGCTCCCTGCTCTTACACAGCATGCCATCCCCTATGCATTCAAAGATCACGTGAGCCCTTTAAGCCATCACCATATGCTGAAGCTTCATGATTGGTTCACCATCAACTGTGACTCCTCAACTTCTTTTCTTTTCCCCAGGACATAATCTCTGCTCCCACAAGCACAAACGATGTTCTTTTCCCAAATATGTAGCTATTTGGTTTCACTGTAAATGAATTCTCTTTGCTTTCTTGTGCTCACATCTGCTGGAGGGAAGAGCAGTCCTCTTTGTTATTTAGCAGTCCTCCAATTTTTGCTTTATTGGCAAACTTTATCAGCATTATTGTATTTCCTTCCAGCTCACTGATAAAAGTTGAATAACGTGAAGAGATGTGGCAGCACACTGCAAATGCACTTCCTTGGCAATGATTCCTTCTGCACACTGATGCCTGAGATCCATCAGTTAACTGGTTTTATCATCTACGATTTTAGTTGCAGTTGTGCAGAAGTATAATTGGTAATTATTGAAATTCCTTGTATATACATATATTTTGTAACCTAAATTGGCATTTTTGCATTTATCAGCCAAGTCTGTGGCTTGACATGACTGAAGATGTATTGAACTATTTGAAAAAAAATCTGATTGTTTCTTATTTTCTTATTGCTATTGATTGTATTTCTCTCCTTTCATTTGTTTAATAATGAAATTTCATATTTGCAATTTTGTTGTATTTATTAGAACCAATCATAGGCTGTCAGAGGCATGGTAAATTTTGTAATTCTCTGAATGCTTTTTATGTTCTTGTACATAACTACATATTTTATCTGCCTGCTCCTCTTATTGAATGGCCTTTTAAATTCACAGTATATGTCAGAAGAGAATCACCACTGCTATAAACCACTGTATTGCCTTCTTTCAGTCTGTGAGAAGATGAGACTTCCAAAGTGCTTTTGTATAATCAGACACCACAACACGAGAGAAGCCTCCAGGCCAGATAGAGATGGTTTGAATAAATCTACTGTATTTCCATGTCCGTATCACAGCAAATCTGGAGTCCATACTTTCAGAAATACTTTTGAAAGGTCTTAACTCATAAAACTGCTGAATTTCCGGTTTTACTAAGAGGGAATGTTTGCAGAATTCCCCCATCTTTTCATAGATCCTCCATTCAAGCTCCTCTCCAGTGTCAGGGCTCGAAAGGTGCTAAGTGCTCTGAGTCACCC
The DNA here is from genome assembly GCF_987193195.1 of Phasianus colchicus. NCBI lineage: Eukaryota > Metazoa > Chordata > Aves > Galliformes > Phasianidae > Phasianus > Phasianus colchicus. Next base: position 79,101,562 of record NC_143437.1, read on the forward strand.
AGTGTTCAGATTAACTGACAGCCCTTAGAAATCAGACATTTAGGAGGAGCTCTTCATGTTTCTGACAGAGGAATGAGCAGTTTTTATTGTGCATACAGTGCTTGTTAAAATGACTCCAGTGAAGCATTCTCTTTTGGGATATGGGTGGCTGACAGAAAAGTGCTAAGGTTTTGGCAACTTTTCTGCACACCTTTTTTCCCCTGCATTTAAAACGTACGCTATCTACAGATAGCGTACAGATGCAGAGGTGTAACCTCTGCATTATTCTTGCCTGCCTGCCCTGAATCCTTTGCGTCAGCTTTGGACCGTGGAGAGCCAGTAGTGTTGTTTTGCCTTGGGAAAGCCATCTGATATGACTGCAAGGACTTTCAGAACCTCTACAGCAAAGCCAGGTACCAAACATGACTGCCTTTTCTTCCAGAGGCCATTCCATGCAACTCTGATAAAATAATTCAGTGCTTGCTCTGCATAGGAGAGCTTCTGCTTTTCAAGCTGCTGGTGTGGACAGGGCTGGGAGGTGCTTCTGTGAGATGCCATCACTCCTCAGCACCAAGGAGGCTTCAAGAGGTGGGCCAAGGTCCTCCAGGGCTGTTGTGAGCGGGGTTAGGCCTCAGGCCAAGGGCTTCCTCAGGGGTTGGCTGGGTGAGGAAGGGTGCTCTGGTGGCACTGTGCGGTAGCCTGAGCACCTGGTGAACAATCTAAATGGGTCATCAGAGGGCATTGCTGGATTTTTGGAAAGGAGAAAGTCCAAACACAGGCTCCCAAGCTGGGCTAAGCCATAAAGGACTTTAGATCTGTAACAATTAAGGAAGTAATGGCCTTTTTGTTCTGGCTTGGTGCATCATGCAATGAGGTCTTGATCCATCGCTACAACTCCTAAGCAGTAAAGTAATACAAATAATTAATAATAATAATGAGCTGGGTTTCATTACGTGTCTTGCCCTGAGTAAAATCCCCTGTGAACAGTTACCGCCTGTGAGAATATTTAATGTCGTACTGCAATCTGAAAATGTAGTGCAAATGACAGTGTAATAAACCAAAGAACTTCATCAACTTCTAATTGAAATTAATGAGAACTGAACTATTGCCTTGTACATAAAAGAAGAGACTCCTTCCCCATCCTTAACAGCAGTTGGTACTAAGGGTGGAGTGGTTCAGCTTGAATTATCCTCTCTTCCCACCTCAAGCAATGCTCTTATTGCAGAAAGCCAGTCTTTCTGCTGCCAGCCAGTAAATACCAGATGGAGGAGCTGTATTTTTCTCGTTGTCCCTGCAGAATTAATCCACAATCCAGAACCTGTGGACATATGAAATCCATGAAAAGCGCTCATTCAGAAGGTTAGGCACAATCAAATCTTAACCAAAACAGACCATTAATTCAAGGGCATTTTATATTCTGTGATGGAGGTAGAGAGGTTAGAGATGACATCAGGCAAAAGCGTTGTGTACTGAGGCATGCCTGTGTGCTTCCCTAGATGGCCATGGATGCTCTTCCCCATCCCCTGGCAGCAGACATGAGTAACAGGAGCACTTGGTATTGGTCATTGAATTTTATTAGCATGCCATAGCTCAGGCAAGTGTGTTTCTCCATCCCAACATTTTGCACCAGTATGATGGGTATGTGAACATCTAATGGTTGCAGTGGGGCACGTCTCAAGCCACTCAGTTCCAGGTTACTGACATATTCTGTCTTCAAATGTGCATGAAGTATTTATTTTTTCAATAACTTTTTGCTGTAAAAATGGATAAAAATAGGAGCTATTTTTTCTTCACTAGATTGCACGCCTTTGCAAAGCTTTAAGAGCATTTAACTTGCTGAAAGCTTCAGCTTGGTCATTTTGGTCACTCCACCTCACTTCATTGCAGCTGTTTCGTTAGATCTTGTGGGTCACCTGTGAAGAGTTATGGTGACGTATTGTAGTTTTCTACAGCAGACACAAATCAGGAGGATTGCATTTGGAGGCATATCATTGAATTTCAACAAGCAGGTTTAGAGAAGTCATCCTTCCTATGAGATCGCTAAAGCTGCCATTGCACATAAACCATTTAAAAGACATGAAGAAAGGACTGCTTAAGGTCCTCAGTTGATAATGCTTAATGCTGCATTTTGTTGTTCCTTTGTTGTTTTTTTCCTCCTACTTAATAGTTGCTACGTTGTGTTCTTTTTTCTCAGTGCCAGAAAAACATCTAGTCAAAGACTGATGGAGGAATGATTCTGTAATTCAATGATTCTGTGAAATGGGGTATTTAAGTGCTACTTCTGTCTAAAACCTAGAGACAGTTAAATATCTACAAGGTTCTGGGTAGCTGCAGCATATGTGGATGGTTGGCTCATTACTTTTTTATATACCATCATTCTGCTCTGTGGGTCTAGTTCAAAGACCTCAAAACCAATGGAGAGCATTCTAAGCAAAGATTAAAAGGATTCTCTAGAAAACCGATGGAGATTGTGATACTGTGTTACATTTTCTTTTATCTGAATTTAAAGGCTTAGCAACTGCAACTTCTGTTTTCTGAAAACAATTAGTCTTCACCTTCCAGATACTTGGAAAGTGGTGCCCGGAGTCTGTATGCTTCTCTCCAAAATATTTACTCACTTGGAACCAAAAATGCCTCGTCAAGGTTTCAGAACGGAATTTACAACTGCTTGCTGGAGAAGGATGGTTTCTACGGTGATGTTATGTGCTAAGCAGGAACGAAAGGATTTACATATTAATCACAGGGCAGCCAATACCATTCCCTAGTGAGTGCTTTTACTTTACCTGAGCTCACAGTTATTGGACTGATCCCAGCAGATTTGCCTTTATGGCAACATTTGCTTTTACCATGATGTCTCTTGAGTGCTCAGCCTCCATAAAAATAAATAAATTCTCGTTAAACTGTGCTAAGTTCATTACCAATTAATTTTATTTCACTATATGAAACTCTAAATAAAAAAGACAGGTTTATTTTAAGCTTTTAGCAGAGTGTTGTAGTTAATCATGTGTATCAGGCAAGAGGCTTGGTTGCTAAGAAAATCTTTGGCAGGCTTCCATGGGATTTGTATATTATAGACAGAAAAAATAACAAATTATTGTAAGTGCATCTGTTAATTTGAATAATGAAACAAACACAAAGACAGTAGAATGATTTCCTGCTCAAGTTTTGAGTTAATGCCAGCCTAGACCACGAGTAACACACTTCTTTATCAATTTACAGGGCAGGTATTTGACTTTGAATTTCTGATAAAGATCTTTAACAAATTTAAATCCCCTTTTCTATGTGGACAAAACTTAAGGACCTCTGTTTGCCAGTTGCTGCCCTTGAACTGTTGCACAGACTTTCCAACCATGAGCTCAGGGCTAAAATAGGTGTTCAAGCCACTAGATATTTGCAGAAACTTCCAGTGTGCCCATTACTTCCAGGAGAAACCTCAGCTGCATTTGCATTTAATGCTCTCCTTTTTGCAGTCCTCTGCCATAGGATCAGGTGTAGCTTTCTCCATAATTTCCTGATAGCCATGGTGCAGAAGAGGAGAGAGAAAAGATGGCCTGAGGTGCAGGGAGAAGACAGAGTGGGACCTTCCTTAAAAAGCAGTGATGTTCCTTGCCTCAGTAAATGCCACAGCAGTGGGCACCTGGGGCTTTAACAGAATTAAGCCTTCTTGTGGCAAAAGACACTGGGTGCTGGGCTTAGCTTTGAGCTCAGGATGCTGCCAGGTACAAGGTGGACATGGCCAGGACACCAGTACAGACATACAGCCCTGTGCAGGCCAAGGCTTAAAGACTGGTTAACTGTGAAGAGAACAACGAGTCCATTTTTGGTACTAAAATATGAGCTGGAGTCACCTGGCGTTCATGAACCAAGCAATGGGATAAGATGCTATTAAAATTTTCTTAGCAGTGGTAATTTTAGTTGTTCTGTAGTAAGACCTTGGGCTATGCTCCATAATCAGTACATTAATATAAGGATTTGGAAGGAAATGAGTCACAGAGTGTTTATTTTTCTGGAGAAAAAAGATCTTAATTTTTGTTTCTCTTTCATTTAAGTGTTTCTCAATTATGTTGACTTAAGCACAGGGCAGTTTTTAGGCTGAGGAGTATGTTTGGGTTTCCAGTTACCACTGAGCTATTTAGCCAGCAAAACATTACTGGACAATGAGGGAGGGAAGAGAGTGGAGAGTATGAGATTTTCAGTTGTAATTTAGTAATAATACTGGAGAGAATTCTTCTTTTGCCATGGGAGATGTGTAGGCTTTTTTTTTTTTTTTTTTTTCCTGTTTTCCTTTTGCTTCTATTACTTTATCCACCATATGACTTTGGGCAATCCTCCCAGTTCCATGGTCCCTCAGTCTTCCCTTTCTTCAAAACAAATCAAACTGCCTTTCTGGAAGGCCAGTGGGGTGGATGGAGTGCTCTATAAATATGTAACAAGCTCCATTATTTTGCTAGGAGGCAGAATGAACTAATCCATATATTTAATTCTTGCAGTGTTTCTGATATTTATTTTTTTTGAAGATACAGTAATAGAAGAATAAACTTAAAAGCCTCTATGGCATATATCATGAAATGTCAGAGGATTGTATCAAATATTTGATTCAAAGTTCTCTGCGAGTCTGCTTTTAAAACAATGCTGAGACAAGGCAAACTTGCTCACCCTGGCACCCCAGAAACAAATCAGATCTACATTTTTTAAATCACCTTCATTTACTTATGAGAAGAATATCTAGCCGCAATACTTCATGCATAAAGTGCTTCATGCCTGCATAACATATGCAGAGAGCATATGTTTTAATTTTATTTCAGTTCAATATTTCAAATTCAAACAAATTAACCCAGAGTACTAGCAGCCTTCTTTTTTTAAAAAGAAATATATATGCCAGATCCCATAAAAGTGTTACATGGAAAAAACAATCATATTCCTGTGTATATTTTGTTTACTCCTCATTAAGAAAAAAATATACTTGTCTTTTTGTTTAGAATTTCGTACAGTAGAAGGAAACTAATTGGAAATGAACTTATCTTGTTATTTCTTCAAGGATTTTTTTTACAATCTTTGTTTTTAGGGTTTCTTGAACTGAAGATGACATTTGAGTTTTGTTATTTAGGGCTATTCTTCTTAAAAGTTGTCCAATTTCCATGCTCTCTAACTAAGGGATGTCATGTTCTTTAAACTACTTCTGCTGTAACCAGGAAAAGCAATCAGAAGGCTTTACTGGTCTGGTGTCCACAATTTGAGTCCTGTTAAATGGCATCTAGGATGCACATTGAATGTATACTCCAATAAACCTTCTTTATTCAATGGAAGCCTTACCTTAGCATAGGATGCTGTTCCTCTGGTATCATGATAAATAACCTGTGGCAATGCAACCAGCAAAGATGATTAGTTTTTAGATATATAAAATTGTAGATGAAACCTTTTTAACTTAATTCGGGAGTTCTGTCCTGAAAATCTTCTCACTGGAGAAAATTCAGTAGTCAATATTAATGAGTGTTATCAAATCCTCAGGTAATGCAAACAATTATATAAGTCATTTGAGTAGAAATAAGGAAAAGAATCCTTTTTTTCCTGTACAGCAAAATGGTATTGCCAGAAGAACATTGTAGGTGAGCTCAGTGTTTAAAGCCCCCATAAAACAATATCTTTAAGTCTCCTACCAAAATTTATCCTACTGACAAGGAAAGCTAACTAGGCCAGAAACACATATCCTGTTTCTTCTCTGTCAGAACTGCCTACATCAAGCCTTGAATCTTCTGTGCTCTGATTAGCTCTTATGAACTCTCCTCTTCTTGCCCCGGGTGCCATTACCTCAGGTGTTTGGATCAGAATTACTTTTGATCTTTGTGAACTCAACTTCTGGTGCCAGGATTGGCCCATAGGCAGCTCAACTGAAGAGTATGGAAAGTTCTGGTGCAAAGTAATGTGGAAAAGGAGGTGTGTCTGTGATGGCGGGGGTGTAAAGGGTAAGGAGGGTGGCAGAAGCTACCTAGGGAGGGGAGCACCTCCAGTTGGCTCTGCTGAATTGGGAGCAGGTGGGCTGATGACAAGGTAGCTTAGAAAAGAATACAAAGGATGACTTGTTTGAGCCTGCTTTCAGGAACTTACCTAATGTTGCCATATTAATACATCATCAGGTAGCACTGATCATAGAATCACAGAATGACTTGGGTTGGAAGGGACCTCAAAACCCACCCAGTTTCAACCAGTGCCATGGCAGGGCTGCCTCCACCAGCTCAGGATGCCCAGGGCCCCATCCAAGAGAGGATGTCTACAGCTCTCTGGGCTGCTTGTGCCAAAGCTTTACTGCTCTCTGAGTGAAGAACTTCCTGCTAAAATCCACTCTAAATCTCCCCTCTTTTGCTTTAAAACCATTTCATGTTGTCTTATCACTATCTGCCTATGTAAAAAGTCAGTCTCTGATGTATAGGAAAAATGTGGCCGCAATCCCACCCTCCTCTGGTTCCTGTGTATCACACAGAGACACAGGTACCCCAAGCTCACCTCCTGCAGTTGGATTCTACACTCCTTTAACCCAAAGAGCATATCTCTGGCTATTTCTCACCCAAGAGAAGAAGGCCACTGGACTCTCCTTTTACAATAATGCAGCAGTGAAAACCTAAACCAAAGTCTTGTGCCAGGTGTGTCACCAGTTTAAGAGAATTTAAACTCCAATCACTCCTCTCAAGGAGATCCCAAATGCTGGGAGGAAGATGTGCCCCCTATTCCTTATCTTGGAGCTAGAACAGAAGACCATTGGAGACAAGAAGAAATAGAAAGAAGTGAGCCATGATCTGGTGGCATACAGGTGAGAACACCAAAAGGCAGGAGACAAGGCTGTGTTGTGTTCCTGCCTCCTCTGCCTGTTTTCTAATTCTTAATTTAGTCAGAAGTGAGGCACAGGAACATCCAGGGCTGAGGACCAGAATGTGTATCTGGCTCTCCACGACCCTCCTGCCCCTCTTCTGGCTCCTGATCTTCATTCAGCCTTCTGGTAGAAAAAACTCTTGCCTGTTATTACATAAAATGCTACAGTGAAGCAAAGAACTGAAATTTTGTCTCTGACTCACAGACAACTGCTGTGTAGCAAACCCAATTTTCATGTTTCAGAGCAACATTCTTACATTGAGAGATGGATCAGTACAGCAAAATACACTTTTCACATGAGCACCCACAAAGCTATTCTAGTTTTATGCTGTTAGACTGGAAGCTGAGTCAGGTTAATAATGTTTATTAGATATTAAGGGAACAGATTTTAAGTATTCTGTTGAAGCGCTTTTCTATTTTGAATTTTATATGAGAACCAACAGTGTCTCTTTATCCCAGTGCAGAGCAGAAAATAGACTACTGCAAGAACATTAAACCAAAAGCAGACTCTGTTTTATATAGTCATTTCTTAACATGATAGTCATTTTCCCATTTCTTTACTTCTGCGTTATAATTAATCTTAAAAAGAAGGTTGGTTTAAAATTTAAATGAACCATAAAATCTGTAAAAGATGAAATCCAAAAGCAGGCACTTGGGAACATTTATTATTGCACACTGACAAAGGTACAGCATCAGATACGAAGGACAACTGACATCTAGCAGGCACTTCACATAAAGTGCAACAAAATGTGTTAGGGAGGAAAGGCATTTGGGGCATTTGATTAATGTACATTTAATTGGACTTTCCTGCCTCATTGGTTTTATTCTCTCAATTTAGCTCAAGCTGCTCAACTACATAAATAGGCAATACACCTACTATAATTAACAAAACACACTGTCTGTGAGTTACTGGATTTGTCAGATTGTACGTAAACAACTCGTATATTATGCAGATCTTGATGAAGTATACAGGAATGTAAACAGGCAAAGAAAGCCCACCATTCACTAAGAAAAACCCACACCCTCCTCTTTGGAAGCTCTTTAGGGCACTTCATTTTTGTGGGTTGTTTTCAGCTGCAATTGGCACTTCAGTTCTATATTTCACTAAGAGTTTGTATGATGCTCTGCCAGTGTCATTCTGGATGGAATCTGAGCACACTCTGTTGTGTCCCTCACGTGATGCTCTCTGGTCATATAAAGAATGTGTGAGACCATATTTGTAGCATAAAAATCAAGAAACAAAACAGAAAAGCGAACATACATTGTATGAAGAATGCTTACAGCAATAAAACCCAATAAAAAATGTCAGCTTATAGTGCTATTTATAGCTTTGAAAGGATTCTATGATTTTTAAGAATCCCATACCATGTGCTATAAATCTGGGATATGATTTGAAAAGAATATTTAAAGTGAATATTTTATAATAAAAGAGATTAAACCTGTTTAAGAACTGAAAAACTTGTAGGGAATTTGGCCTTGCTACTTACATTCTCAGAAAATACGAGGGAAATTTGGGCAATGAAGCACACATACAGTAATTCCACAATAAGGATATGATTTGAATGAGTGATTTGTTGCATGAATATTTGAAAGGAAAACAAAACAGGAAAAGAATATACATTTGCCGTGTTTCTGAGTGGTTGTACAGGATTTAAAAATTAGTGAAACAGTTACTGTCATTATAGAGACTTTCCTCTTTAAATACTCTTCAGTTTCCATCTCAAAAACCCCACAGATCTCTCCTTCCTCAGAAAACCTTCTTTAATTTGCATATTAAACTACATTTACTTCCACCCTGGGAACACCACCTACTGCTGAATGTGTCCGTGTACAATATGGTGCGGGAGGACACATACCAAGTTTACAGTTCTATTAAAATTAGGTTTGAAAAACACAGTTTTGCATTTATGGAATCAAAAATGGAAAATTGGAGACGTATTCCACAACCCACCTGTACATTTAATGAGCCAGGAGGGAAAGATGTGAGTATTTTCCTCCTACAAATAAGCAAAACGTTATTTAGAAAGAAACAAATACTGGACTTTCTACATATTTACTACCTTCCAGTCCTCCTTCAGTCTCCCTTGCTCTTCACTGTAGAAAAGTACAAAATAACAATTTGCTTTTTCTTCACAATGTTTTTCCATTTCACTTCACAATTTCAGCTGCATATGCTCTTTAATGCCTTTAATGGCTCTTAACGTGGATGTAGTTGCCCTCATTAATCACTCTCAGAATCCCGGAAGAGCAGAGGGTCCACCCGGCCCAACCTCACTCCTGCAGGGACACCCAGAGGGGGGGCTTAGGCCCACATCCAGAAGGATTCTGCACATCTCCAAGGAGGAGACCCACAGCCTCTCTGGGCAACCTGTGTTCAGAGGGAACAATTTGTGCTCCAGTTTGTGCCTGCTGCCTCTGGTCCTGGTACTGGGCACCACTGAAAAGAGCCTGGCTCCGTCCTCTTTGTTCCTCGCTTCAGGTATTTATGGACCTAGATGAGTCTCCCCTTGAGCCTAATCTCTAAGATGCTACATTTTTTCTCATTGAGGAGGATTTTTTTGAATGAGTGTGCAGTTTGTGATGTGGATATTTCTGAGGAATCCCTGGGTGGGCAGCCTGACCGGGCACTGCCCCAGAGCAGAAGGTTCTGCAGCATACATGTTTAGCTCAAGAATTAATTTTACAGGGGAAGGAATTTAAATTGAATCTCCCCAGCTATCTTGCTGCGGAAAACAGTAGGAGACCAAAATAAATGTCCATTAGGAGGTAATAGCTGGAGTGTGCTCCACCACCGCTGTGTCTGCACTGATTATGTAAAGCAGCTGTCAGTCAGGAAATTCCTTTGGGAAAACGGTTCTTCCTTCTTTCCAAATTAATTACATTAAATGTGGTGAATTACATTAAGGAATGGGAGCATGGAGGAATGGTTGTGGGAAGTTAACTTCTGTGCTACGACCAAGTTTTTACCAATTAGCTCTCTTTGTGGAGGTGCACAGCAAAACTGAACTTCCCCCCTCATTTCCTCTCCAGCAGGGCTAAATATGGAAAATGCTCATACATTTCATTTGATATGTATGCACTTCCCCTTTATTTTTAAGAAAATATCTCAGCCTTTCATGGGCTATTCTATAACTTTGAATGATTACCTATAATACGCTTTTAATACACTTAAGTAGCACTGACATTCTTGATATTTGCTTTAACATCCCCTTTGGTTTCATTTACATTTTTTAGCAACGTTGCCTCCATACCTTTAAAATGGCTCAACATAGGTGAACAAACTGATGTAATTATTTATGGAATATTTAAAACTCGATGCTGCATGGCCTGTTATCTCTGCTATCCCAATTAGGAAGCAAAAGCTCATCTTTGCCATTCCCTGCCCCCCTCAGTTCTGTGTAGTGTATCTGAGGAAGATGACAGGATCATTTTACTTGTGCCTACAAAATTTGCTGAAGGTCTTCTGATAAACATCATTCTGCTGGCTGAAATTTGGGGGCTTTCAACTGTTCACATCTGATTTGAGATTGCCATAGCTACTTTATGTTGAAATTTATGTTGCAGTACTTGCTTAATATTTATTTACCAACATATTTAGCAGTTTAGTCTCAGTCATGCTAGAGGCCACAATGAGTGGGACTGCACCATATTTATCACTGTATGTATGTTATGGTTTACCATTATATTGGTCCCTGTTGTATGGATATCATAACATTATGGCAATAATCTCAAGCTATGAACTTTTCTTCTGAAGGAAATGAATCTTTAGCAGAAAAGAATGGAATTAAATATATCAAATGTCCTCTCAGTACATTGGAAGCTGTTCTTTTGAAACCAGGCTACTCCTGCTGAAATGTTTTTATGTGTTCCTACACCAATTGTGTTTTAACAACCCAAGCAAGCTATGCAAATATCCACTTGCAGGAGGTCTTCTGTTTCTCTGTGCATAGGTCTCACCCTGCAAGCACTGGCAAACATTACTGCTGAGTTTGGTGTAATGATTCGTTGTTCATAAAAATACTGGAGAGAGTGGATGAAAATCCACCTCCATTGAGGACGATGTATTCAGGGAGGCAAGATTTCACTCAAAGTGCAAGAAAGATGGTTTTTACGATAGAGTCTCAGCATCTGCAGAATACCTGAGGAAAAGCAGTGCTGAAACCATAGAGCTAATTTATGTCATCAGAAACACCTGATGTTTAAGTTAGTGAATTGTAATAGCTATACCCTGCTGTAACATTGCTCACGATGAAGTAAAGTGAAGCTCACAATGCATCTGTGATGAAAGATCAATCATTTCCTGACATTTGGCTGGGATTTAGCCAATTAGAACAACAAACTCAATGAGACAGGTTTTGTGTTGTATCAATAATTTATCTTTTACAGTATACAGCTTGGATGATCACCGGCATTTGTTGCACCGAATACTGTCTAAACATTCTGCTTCTCAATGCAAAATGGCCTTACTGCATTTCTAAAAATATTCTAATTTACCTCTTTCTGCTGCTGAGCTCCCTCAAGTCCTCAGAAATAACGTGCAGCATCTTAGCTTCTGTAACACACTCTATTGCCCTTCAAGCTACATGATAGGTTCTTGTGGCAAAATGTAGTACCTTAGTTCTGGTGTCCTTTTGGTCTGAAGGATCATAGACAGCTCCAGGGAACGGAGACAACTGCTTTAAACCTTTTAGTGGTTGCTTCAGTGGTTGCTGGTCTGGTTGCCATTCACTTGCTAAAGGAGATGTAGTCTCTCTGGAATGCTGGTTATCTGTAGAGCTGTTGTTACTCTGCTTTGGCTCACTAGAAGAGGCTGAGTGTAAGCCAGTTTCTGGATTTCACAGGCTCTCCATGGAAAGAGACAGCCTCCTTCAGCAGATGTTTCATCCTGCCTCTCCTGGAAATGTGTGCCACGTTCCTCCAGAAAGACCCATCACCAGAGGGACTGCAGAGGGTGGAAAAGATCCCACAGCAGGGGAGCAGGGAAATCACATTACAGAGCAGCTATGTCTCAATAAGAAGGAGAGACTGAGCCAATATATACTGCAGCTGCCATCACACCAGGGCCTGGTGCCACCACCTTACACCAAATACCACTGCCTCATCTGGTCAGATTTCATCGCCAAGCCTTTACTCCCTCCCATCTTCCACTCCTTGTCACAGCCACGGTCTAAGAGGAAAGATTGTCCCATTCTCTTGCCTGGCCTACTTGGTTTGTCCCACAGGCTTACAGTTGCCCTCAGGCCATCCCCAAGGGCATGCTCGATGCACTGAAGTGCAAGCTGCCTCTGTCTGAGTCTGTGTTACACACTGCTCTCACACCTTTCGGTGTGATCTTCAAGCATCGTTAACATCAGGATATGGCTGCAAGCCAGCCCCAGCTGAATCCTATGGCACCCATTTAGAGCATCAGGTTCCAGATTCTGAACTACATTCAGACACTGTCCGTTAAACAGTTTATCCTTCATCTGTTACATATCATATGGGCTGTCAGGAAAAATGTTGTGATGTATTTTTTATTTATTCTATTAGCTTTACAAGTTAAACATGAAATCTCATTAAAAAAAAAAAAAAATCGAGGTAATAGAATTCAATCTATTCTCAGTAAACCTCTCTTAACTGGTACTAATTATATTCCCCTCTTTTAATTCCTGATGAATCAAATTCTGCATCAGTCATTCCATCATTTTGCCTAAGACTGATATCAGGCTGTCAGAACCATAATTACAGGGTCTTGTTCTTTGGCTTTAGTGTAAAAACTGGTCACATTCTTCTGAAGTTGTTATAACTAGATTATGCTCATTCTCATCAATTAAAAAATATTAATTAGTTAGATATTACTTGCTGTAAATCAGAACTGCTTCAAAGCAACCTTCCAAGCAAGCTGGATAGCATTAACATGGCACATTAACTCATGGTTTTCTTGCAGCCAAAGGAAGCATTCAGCAAAGACATTCTCCAAATTGGGTCTGACCAGGACTTGGCTGTAGCTCCCCTTCACAGCCCTTGTAAACAAAATAATTTGTGGCTGATTGTGTGGCTGTTAAGGCAACCTCATCTCCTCATCTTGATCAGGGTTGGGCCAATCTCTGTGGGCACATTTCCAGCGACTGCATTCCAGCTGCAGCTGTGCTTGGTGGCACCAGCAGTTATCCCACACTCCTGGTCCGCAGTGGGCCATGCTTACAATGTGGCATGAGGCACATTCAGGAAATTGCTTCCAACTTTATCTCTCATACAGTGCTTTGCAAGATTGGAGCGTGACTTTCAGGTTCCTCTGTTGCCACTGGCTGCCTAGGTAGCAACACAATAACTGGGTGGTGTCAGCAGTCCACCCAGCCCTGTGTCTTGCCCATGAACAAAGTAGCAGAAGAGGCTGTTCAGGAGCTGTGCAAGAGCCTTTCCTCTTTCTGAACTCACACTCCTCCACCACCCATCCTCTCTGGGTCACAGGGTACATTCCTGCTCATTTTCTTTAGAAGCTGTCTATAAACCCATAAACCAGTGAATTTCCCTCGTACCAGTATTGCAGGCTTCCCTGCATACCCAGTTCAATTTACCTACCACCTACCCCAGAGGTATGCAGGAGGCAGGGGCTGGTGAAGAGGCTGAGTTTTGCCTGTGGTGGTGAAACAATCTTGTTGCTGCCAAGCTCTTGTATCTAGGCTCCACAAACAATCCCGGCAGACAGCTGCCCCCCCTTCTCTATTTGGGATGAGGCTGTGTGTATAACCCACTGTGTAGTCATGTACACAAGTGAAGGGCCATAAGCAATTCCCCACCTAAACACTGCCTTCCTGGGTATGATGGTGCAAAGCTGTTTCATTAAGGGGAATGAGCACCAGTCAGACAACTCAGCAATAGATAATCTTTCAAAAGTCCATTGTCTGAAGATGGATGTGCCACTTCATCTTTACAATCTTTTAATCTACCAGTGCTTAACACTGTCTAACATGTGCTTAGTAATATGTATTTGGCCAATTTTCTGCTTGTCAGTCTGGAAAATCAGCATACAGTCATCTTCAGCATTGAGCTTTGTACACAGCTAATGATAAGGGAAAACATGGGATTGTTAACAAAGACAAAGAGAGCAAGCTGACATTATTTACAAAAAGCTTCATTCAACAGGAAAGCCCTGTCAAGTGAGGCACATTATTCCCCAAAGCATGCAGAAAACAAGTGGCAGAACTGTCCTCTGAAGACAGGCTGAGAAAGCTGGGGCTGTTCAGCCTGGAGAAGACTTGAGAGTGGCCTTTCAGTATCTAAAGGGGGGATGTAATAAAGAAGGGGACAGAGTCTTTAGCTGTGACAAAACAAGAGGAAACAGTTTCAAACTAAAAGAGGGGAGATTTAGATTGGACATAAGGAAGAAGTTTTTTATGATTAGGGTGGTGAGGCACTGGAATAGATTGCCCAATGGGGTAGTGAAAGCTCCATCCCTGGAGACACTCAAGGTCAGGCTGAACAGGGCTCTGAGCAACCTGATGTAGCTGTAGGTGTCCCTGTTCACTGCAGGGAAGTTGGACGAGGTGACCTTTAAGGGTTCTTTCTAACTCAGTGATTCTGTGATTCCTCAATACTTGCCCAACACCAGCAGTGCTGCAGGGAGAGACATGAAGCAGCTGGGCAGGCCTCGTGGGTGGCTCTCCTTGGCAAACAGCAATACAGCTCCTGTGTTATTAGTTAGTTATTTGTAAAACAAATAAAAAACAGTTGAAGTGGGCGAAAAGCTGGACAGAGTCTGGCCCAAGTTTGCAGCTGAAACCTAGGCATGTGAAGAGGAGAGGACAGAGGCCTCTCCAACAGTCTGCCTGTATTTGCCAGTCAATCTGTAGTACACCATTTACAAAGACAAGAGTCTTTCAAGTGTTTCCTTAATCGTTCCCTTAATTATTATAATTAATGAGTGTCTAGTAGCTTGCTTCTGTCATCGGTGAATTCAAATGCTGTGTTTCTATTTCCTGCCTCATCTTCAGGAATTCACTAAGACAAGAAGTCAAGACTACAAAACAATGATGAACAAGCAGCTTGTAACTGGAACTTGAAAGGAAACAGTGATAAAAGAATAACTGTGATTTGCAGTGTAGGTATGGTGCTGGAAAACTCTCAAGAGCAAAGGAAAGGGACACAAAACACATTTTTGGGCCACTAAGATGATGAAAGGTCTAGAGCACCTCTTCAAATGAAAGTGGCTGAGAGAGCTGGGCTTGTTCAGCTTGGAAAAGAGAAGCCTCCAGGGAGACCTCATTGCATCCTTTCAATACTTGAAGGGGGCCCACAAGAAAGATGGAAAGGTACTTTTTATATGTAGTGTTAGGTTAAAAGGGAACGGTGTTAAATTAAAAGAGGGGAGATTTAGGGTAGATGTTAGGAAGAAATGTTGTACCCAGAGGGCAATGAGGCCCTGGCACAGCTGCCCAGAGAGCTGGGGGTGCCCCATTCCTGGAGGCACTCAAGGCCAGGTTGGATGGGGCCCTGGGTAGTTGAGCTGGTGGGGGGCAGCCCTGCCCACATCACGGGTTGGAACTAGATCATCTTTAGGGTCCCTTCCAACCCAAGCCATTCTGTGATTCCATGAAGACAATTTGCTGTCTTTCTACCTGGCACGATTAGCTGTGTTGTGGTTTTCTCTTTTTTTTTTTTTTTTGCTGGTAGTAATGACAAGAGAACATACACCAGGAAGAACCTTTCATTCAGTACACAGTGAACTGTAACTTCCTATTTTGAAAACAGCAAACAGCTATGTATTACTAGGCAATTTAATATCAAATAATGAACAAACAATTCAAGAATAAATTTAGGTCTCAATGAACCCAAATTACTCTTCAAGCTGAACAAGCTATAAAAATATAATTGTGTTCTGGGAGTTCATTTTGTCTTTCCAAATAACTATAAATACATTTTTCACAACAGCTCTGTTCATAGGTTGCTTCTATTTGTTTGTTTTTTGTTTTTTCTCTTTTTTAATTTTCCTGAATTAGATAATGCAGTATAACAGAAGAGAACATACAAGATTACAGGGCTGTAACAGTAGAGATGCTTCTTTTGCTTACATGGCTCTGCAAAGAATAGCATTATAGACTGCCTGAGCATCACTGTTGCACACCTGCTTTGCAGTGAAATGCTGATTGTCTGAGTCAGCTCTGTGACAGCAAGGATTTGCAGATAATTGAAAATCAATACAGAAGTAGAAGATACTGGTAGTTCATTAGAGGGAGAAGTTTGGATATCAAATGTTCAAATAATGGGTTTCTCCTGTGATTAATGCTTCTCTTCCTACAGAAAAGCAAGTACCCATAGGAAAATAATATTAGCCTTTTTTTTAGGAAGAAAATACACAGTGGGAGTCAAAGTAAGAGGAAAGGTAGGCCCTGTTCAGAACATGCCAGCGGGATTCTTTTTGTTTGAAAAGAGAAATGCTTTTTACTTGACCAGGAAAAAAAGCCCAATTGCACAATCTAATCCATATGAGCAGAGTGCTGCACGCATGAAAAATACTCCTGAAACACGTGCTGCAGATTTCAGAAGTAGGGCTCCTTCACTTATCTTAGCTAACTTGTCCACCAAAATTCATTTCTAGTTGATTAACTTAGGCATGGAAGAGAGACATGGTTATATCCACAGCCAACTTGAAAATATTATCAATACTGATGCTGCTAGTCTAAAAAGAAATTATATGTAAACAGAAGCAGAGTCAGTATGACCTGGCCACTAAAGTCAGGAGAATACAGTTAGCATTGCTGCAATTTCAGAGCAGGCAATAGTCCACTAGCTGAATCATTCTCCTTTCAATTTCAAACTGAAAATGCTACTAGAGGACATTCAACACAGTGACAGAGCACTGCATTAACTCTTTGGTTGGCAAGGGTTTAGCTATCTCAGAAAGGAGGATAGAGAGAATCAAGAGCTAGGAATTCATCCCAGTGAACTCCTTCTGTCTCTCTCTCTCCACATCAGCAAAAGCTTTTGAATTTCAATCTTTTGGTCTGCATTTCACATACCTTTTTTCATAATGTGAATTAATTAATGAAACATAGTATTTTTTTTCCTTGTCGACTGTCCTGTGATGGCTGCATGTGGCTCCTTCCATATCGCAAGTATAATAGATGGCCTTAGAGACTTGTGTCAGTATTCATTTCTCTTCTTTCCCCGTGTAATTATCAGTGAAAGCATAAAGTGATCCTGGGAGTGAGCAGAATAAATCACTTTATTTCTGCAACAAGCAGGAGGAAACACTCAGCAGTATCTACTTTCCTCCTCTCAAGTTTATTCATAAAGCACTGAAAAAGTTGGAACTTAGTATTTGTTCTTCCCCTTCCCTTCCCTTCCCTTCCCTTCCCTTCCCTTCCCTTCCCTTCCCTTCCCTTCCCCTCCCTTCTCTTCCTTTCCTTTCTGCTTCTCCTTCCTTTTCCCCTTCAGTTTCTTTTCCCATTTCTGTTTTCCCTTTTCCCTTTTTCTTTTCCCTTCTCTTTTTTCCCTCTTCCCTCTTTCGTCTTTCCTTTCCTTTTTCCTTTCCTTTCTGCATGAATGACCCTAGGTCCCCACTGATTAGATCTTTAGAAGTGAGCCATGGCCACACTGAAGAGTACTTGTCACTTCTGAATCCTATGTGCTTCCCCCCAAGATCCTAAGATATTTTTATCTTGTGTCTTTCTGATTTTGTTATTGAGAAGTTCCTTATATAACCTCAGGACTATGTGGCTGCCTATTTACTGCTGTGTTGTGGTGGGCTGAATCTATGGGGTTCGTGTTGCTTTTTCAAGGAAGCTGAAGGGTACAAAGTTGATATCAAAAGACTTTGCTGAAGGACTGCATAGGCAGTTGAACCTGATTGTCTCTTTCTGATAGCCTGTTAGGATTGATCTCTGGAGCAAAAGGAAAAGGATTATATCCCCAGGGTAACTGCAAGAGCTCATTTAAGAGCTGTAACCACAAAGATCAGGAATTAGTGTTATCCAGTGACAGGCAGAGAAGAGGTCTATGCTGCAGCGGGGTAGTGGGTGGCAGTCCTGCACATCCACAGAGAACTTGTGTCTGTCTGAAGGCATCACCGCAAATGATCGCAGGCCTAAGAGTGCAGGGAAGTCAGCATTCACACTGCTCAGAAACCTCCTCGAGCACAGACCTGCACACGCTTCACACCGTGTCCCTTGTGTCTCTTTGGGGACACTGCAGGGACCTTGTGGCTCTGAGACATAACAATAATGAGTGTGTGTCACTGTTTGGGTCTGTGCGGTGGGTTGAGGTTTTAGTTCAAAGTGAGTGTGAGGACTGGGCAGCCTGATCTAGCAGTTGGCAACCCCGCCCAGGGCAAGAAATTGAAACTTTAAGGTCATAGAATCATCATAGAATTATAGAATGGCCTGGGTTGAAAAGGACCACAGTGATCATCGAGTTTCAACCCCCCTGCTATGTGTGGGGTCACCAACCACCAGACCAGGCTGCCCAGAGCCACATCCAGCCTGGCCTTGAATGCCTCCAGGGATGGGGCATCCACAACCTCCTTGGGCAACGTTCCAGTGCATCACCACCCTCTGTGAAAAACTTCCTCCTAATATCTAACCTAAACCTCCCCTGCCTCAATTTAAAACCACTTCCCCTTGTCCTATCACAGTCCACCCTCTTAAACAGCCATTCCCCCTCCTGTTTATACACTCCTTTCAAGTACTGGAAGGCCACAATAAGGTCTCCCCAGTGCCTTCTCTTCTCCAAGCTAAACAAGCCCAGTTCCCTCAACCTTTCCTCGTAGGAGAGGTGCTCCAGCCCTCTGATCATCTTAGTGGCCCTCCTCTGGACTCGTTCCAAGAGCTCCACATCCTTCCTGTACTGGGGGCCCCAGGCCTGGTCGCAGTGCTCCAGATGGGGCCTCACAAGAACAGAGTAGAAGGGAACAATCACCTCCCTCTCCCTGATGGCCACCCCTTTTTTAATGCAGCCCAGAACACAGTTGGCCTTCTGAGTTGCAAGAGCACACTGCTGGCTCATGTCCAGCTTCTTGTCTACCAGGACCCCCAAGTCCTTTCCTGCAGGGCTGGTCTCCAGGAGATCTTCCCTCAGTTTGTGTAAATACCTGGGATTGCCCCAACCCAAGTGCAGCACCCTGCTCTTGACCCTGTTGAACCTCATTAGGTTCTCATGGGCCCACTTCTCCAGCCTGTCCAGGTCCCTCTGGATAGCTTCCCTTCCTTCCAAAGTATTGACTGAACGCTCAGCTTGGTGTCATCCACAAACTTGCTGAGGGTGCACTCGATGCCATCGTTGATGTCACTGATGAAGATGTTGAAGAGCACGGGTCCCAAGACCAACTCCTGAGGGACATCGCTTGTGGCCAGCCTCCACCCTGACACAGAGCCATTGATCACAACCCTTTGGCTGCCTCCAGCCAGCCAATTCTTAATCCATCCAGCAGTCCATTCTTCAAATCCATACCTCTCCAATTTAGAGAGAAGGATGTGGTGAGGGACCATGTCAAAGGCCTTGTAAAAGTCCAGGTGGATGACATCCACTGCCCTTTCCCCATCCACTGAAGCTGTCACTCCATCATAGAAGGCTACCAGATTGGTCAGGCATGATCTGCCCTTGGTGAAGCCATGCTGTTCCTTAAGGTCTCTTCCAAACCAAGCTGTTCTATGATTCTGTCATAGAGCTTGCCAGGGGGCTGTTTTTATAGCATGATGATAAAACATGTATTGATCACTGTGGGGCCTAGCATCAACATAGTGGAGTTGAAAGATGCCTCAGGCCTTCTGGGCTTGTGTTGGAGGAATGTAAAGGAGCAAGGAAACAAAACCTGTCAATTAGAAGCTGCCTCTCTCTGCAAAGAGTCCAGGACAAAGATCTCAGAAAGCAAACCAGATAATGGTGGTCCATTAAAGCAAGAATGTAGGGACAGATCCTCTTACAGCACTGACACTTTCTGACACATTCTGAAGTAACATTTGCCTCTTTTCTTATTGCCTTGACACCATGATATCCTCCTATATTCGTCTGATGACAACCTACATAATAGCAGAGATTCCTGTTCTTTGCTCCTAAGCCTATTGCTTTGTACTTGGCATTGTTACACATCATTTCATCCTCAAATGCTTCTCCAATCCTCTTTTATACCTTCTGAACTTTCTTTATATACTCAATATTCAAATATTTTTTTTATGTTGATATGCTGCCTCTCAACTTCACATCATTTCCAGATTTCAGCGGGAGATACATTTTCCCATGACAATATATCCTACATGAAAACATTACATCAGAGACCACAATCAACACTGCTCATGGAGAAATTCTGTGGCATACTTCTCTCCAATATAATAACTGCCTTTTCAGCAAAACCTTCTATCTTTTGCCTTTTAACTAACTGCTCTCTTTTCAATTTTTGTACACATCTTTTTTGTCATAAACTGATAATCTTCTGTACGGAATAGAAGGTAAATAAATTTCAAGTTGATTAAAGCTACTGCATTTCTAGGAAAAGATAAAACTGAGTAAATAATTTTGCCTTAAGAAATCATTTTGTTATGATATAATGTACTTCTGCTGAACACAAAACAGATTTTGTTCCATTTATCCCCCAACATACTGGCAAAAAAAGCAAGCAAGCTCATCCTTACTACATAATACCTCCTTGGAAATCGTTCCAGGAAACCGTTTGGTCTCCTTCCCTTTCCCTATGGGTGTTTTCTTATTTCTAATATTCCTCTGGAGTGGCCAATTATCCAGCTCAATTCTCAACCTTTTCCTACCAATTCTGAATGACAGTTCTAGATTATTTTTTTTTTTACACATTTTTGATTTCAGAAAAATCCAACCCAAGCCTTCCTTTCCCTGAGCACTTTAGTTTAGCCCACTTCATTGTGTAGTTTTCCCAGCTTATCAAAGTTTATCTGTTTGAAACCCTTACTGTAGGTACAGATCGTTTTTGTTAATCCTTCCATTTCATCACCATTCTCTGCCAGAGACCAGCAAGCTCCTTGGTGTATTCTCTGTCTGAGTGTGAGTTCTGTTTCTTTGGGCTGTGGTTTAGATGTCCAATCGAATGAGTCTGAATAAAGCCATCTCACCTGAGGCATCTCCCTGGCATTTGTTTGCAGTGAAGATGGATGCAGTGCCGCTGGCTTCCTCACCCTATCTGCATGTATAAATATTTGAGCATTTTAAAGCATAAGGTAGGCAGCACAAAGATCCTGCGGAGGGAGTCATGTAAGTGTCTGTCTGAGATAGTCACTGCAGGTTCCTCCTACAGACCCTGAAGAGAAGCAGACATTACAAGGCTGCAAATCAGAAATGAATAATTCTAGTCCTTCCAGTGACTAATTTTGGGTAGGGAGGCTAGACGGTTAGCTGAGATGTAGGCATAGACACTGTAAATAGCTGCTGTTAAGGGAGATGAATCAAACTCCTGCAGTGCTCTAACCAGTTGTTTCTGAAACAAACTACTGCACTCATGTCGGTGCTAATGAGGTTGTTACCTCTGCTGGAAACAGGATGCTACATTAGCTGGACCTTTGATATGATACATGTAGTGTGCTCTTATCTTAATCAACATAATTTATGTTACTTAGAATTTTAGTTTACTGTTAATTAATTGTAGTGAGATTCACTTGTTAGATAATATTTAGTATAATAATTAGTATTATCCCTCAATAGCTTTGTGTCTTAAGGGCAAAAGACAATGCTAGTTCAAAATGAAGTGCTGGTCTGAATACATGCCTTAAACGGTACAGTAGATTTTGGACAGAATACTATAGTTCCTGGAAACCTCAGTGCTAGATGGTTCACATAAGCTTGTTATTCACACAAGGTAACCTGCCAAAGATATCTATTCAGTCGTCATACACTGCAAAAATGTTGTGTTAATAAACACATATATTTGTCTAAAATGGTAAATTTGTACATCATCACAAAATCATACGGTTGCTTTCTTCATCCCATGTTTTTCTGATGAACCTTGCTTTCCCACATTCTTAGTTAAGCAGTCCATAAAAGACCAGCAACTTACCATCTTTCTTCAAGCCAGGAATGCTTTTTTTCCTGCGATTGTCCATGCAAACTTTTGTCACTGAACACACTATTCTAACAGCAAATAACAGAATTAGGTATTTGGGCTTGTTTGCTTATTTAAATTGCTAAGCTCGACACACCTTTTCTTTAAATGTATGTCCTTGTCTGATATCATGCTAATCTGATACATAAGGTAATAAATGGTTTATAAAGAAATATGTCAACTTTTACTGTAAGGCTACAGGGCAGCAGAGAAAACTGCACTGACTATCAAATAATAATGAAATACCTTGACACTTAGATCACTTTATGATGCTACTATATCTTCAGTTTGACATATAAGAAAACAATAATACTGATGCTGAGCAGTATGAAAGTATCTCATACTGCTGACATTTTGACATAAGGAAGTTTAAGATGATATACAGACACTTGGCACCAGACTGCCTGATTTCCACAGGCTCAGTTGAAGCCATGGGGAAGTGGAACTGAATGTCCCCTGGAAGCTGTGTGCAGCAGTACAGGAAAAAGGACTGCTTCTGCTTCCATAGCACGAAGTTCTGCAGCATGAAAGTTGTGCATGGACAGTGGAGCTGTATGGTCACCGCATGAACACACAGCTTCATCCATAAAGAACAATCTAATGATTGCTTTGAGCTTTTAAAAACCACTAAATAAAGAATGCAGCTGGGGAACAGAATGCAGCTGTGGTTGTTTGAGTATCTTTGAAATTTCACAGATGTCCCTTAATGTAGCTTTGGTGTATACTGTACACATATTTGAATATTACATGGGATGGAGGTGATCAAAACAGGTTAGATTTTACATTTAGTTATATCAAAAATAGCCTAGATTGAATTATTTGGCACTAATAAACAAAACTCAGAAGTTATTTAATATATAAGAACAGTGATTCTGTTACAGATGTTACATGGTGGTATTTGTCTCTTACTACATGTAAAGAAGCTTGGTTCATGGTACTTGTAATTTATCTTACTATGCTAGCACTAAAGTAGAAGGACTCAAGTGAATTTACCCCCAAGTGCTTGAAAATAATAGAAATAGAGTACAATAATGGAATTTGTAATTAGACAAATGCCAGTTTCATTACTCCTGACCACTGTATTGCAGTTCCAGATAAAAGAACAATTGCTCCATACTCCTAGATGAAAGATCATTTAAATCAAGGCTCAGCAAGGAGTCTCGGACAAACCTGATATATCTATTTCGAGCCATGACAGAGAAGAGCAATTTATCAACATCAGTAAATCCTGATGAATGCCAAGACACACAAGCCTCCTAAATCAAATAAGGGCCTCAACCAGGTTTTGTCTAATAATTGCTTGCTGAAAGCTGAATGTGAGGTAGGACATAATTGGATTCTCTCTCTCCCCATTATCACTAGCATAGCCCTAGAGTACAGACAATGTTTAGGATGTTGAGCAGGAACAGGAAATTAACTGGTAAGGGCATAGGAATGGAATTCTCACCTTCACCAGCAAATAAGGTCAGGTCGTACATGACAGTTTTCTGACTGACCTTTCCAGGCCTGAAACCTGTTTTGAAAATGAGGAGTTCTGCGCTCCATTTCTAAATATACCTGGCAGATATGAGAAATTTGCACTTGGTTTAAGTGCCATATCATACTCAGTTCCATAGTAATAAGACACTGATCTGGAAGTGAAAAGGTTAATACACAAATTAAGGCACTGTTTTGGCTTGTGAAACAAATCAAGTGTTGTTCTGACAGGGAACAAATGTGGACATATGTAATGTTGGTCAAGTCATTTACACTTCCTTCATCTGTTCCCTTTCTGTACAATGTAAGTAGCAATGCTACACCAGCCTTATCACAACATAAATCTTCTGAATATGCTGGAGGAGGAGGAACTGTATAAGTATCTTCCAACTAGAATGCCAACATAATATTTCTCCCACGTTTAACCAAGGCATATAACATGTGGATGAAGCTGCAGAAACTATGGCATCCAAGGGACAGCAGAAACAAGTGACAGAGGAAGAACCCATTTATCTAGTTTCCTGGTGTTTGCTTGAGATGTAGATAATACTGGGGTCTGGATCTGGTATATTTAAGTTTGACCACTGGATGAAAAATATCACACACACAGAGGAAGAATTCACAGGAATAAGTGAGCTTCCTTCCTTTTCCATCAGTTCTTCTTGTGGAGAAGGAGAAATGGGATAAATGAGATCCACTTTCCTTTAACTTGCCAGAGGAGAGCTTTCCCTGAGAAAAAAGATTTCAAGCCAGCAGGCAAAGCAGCTCTAGTAACCACCTATCAGCAATCTCCTGTAAAGATCATACATTTTAAAAAGGCAAAAAGATGTGTTCTGCAATGATCCTTTTCCTTCTCAGCAATTTTCCTGGCTATTCTAACAGAAAGCATTGCTTCTTGGAGAACACAGTCCTTGTATAAGTGTGTCGGTGACTAAGCTTGCTGATGTTTTTCAAAACCTACTAGTAAAAATCCTCAACTCTTAGAAACACCTAAATCTCTGGCATCAGGACCATAACAGCCCAGATGCAGCTTATGTAGGCCTGCTGTCTAACAGGGAGGGCTTCCTGCTGTGAAATGAAGTGTTAGTCTCACTCTTGTAAGTGATCATCTTAGAACGGGAGAAAAGGGCAAAGGAGATAACAGGAAATACACAGCTTGACCTTAATGAATGTTGAGTTTCCACAGAGTTGTGATAGCTGCTGCCTGTGCCAGCAAAAATGGTGGAGGATGATGTACAACATAATTACTACCTAGCTAGTGAAGGAAAGGACAGTTGAAAAGAAAATTTAGGGAAAGAGTAACCTGTTTCTTGTCATGTGCATGTTATAAAATACACAAACAAAAAGGCATAGAACCTGGATCACACAGCCAGATGAAAAAGTCATTCAACGTTCAGACATCACTGGATGTCACTTCCGACAACGAAGAAGGGCTGCTGCTGGCACTACTGCAGTTACAGCCTCTGCTGTGACTGCAGGGATGTCCTGCCATAGTGGATGTAGCTCAAATTATGGTAAGTTTGTTCTCCTTTGGAATGAGGAGCTCAAAAGTGTTTGGATCTCAGCGTAGTGGTACCCCGCCCCACTCTCATCCATATTACTTTTCTCTGTTTTTAATCAGATGCAGCGAGCAAAAGAATTGAATTTGAGTTAAACCTTATTGGAGCAATGAATGCAACAGCTGCTCTTTGTTCAAATCAATTGTAAGGAACTGCAGGAGGAGCCTCAGACCAAAACACAGCTACTTGTTACCACTCTAAACAAACGTGCACCCTGTGAGATCCCACCCAGGAATGTGAACCATCTGGGTGGAGCGCTTAGAGAGGTGGAGCTTCCGTGGGTGTTCTTGTGGATGTGTGTGGGTGGGGTAGAGAGGAAGGGAAAGGCAAAGGAAAGAGCAAGAAAAGAACAGAGAGGATATGATGTTGCTTTTGGTTGTTGGTTTTTTTTTTGGTTGGTTTTTGGTCTTTTTTTTTTTTTTTCCCCCCCCAATTTTAAGCAGATGTGAGCTTGCTTTGGTTGTACTCCAAGCAGACACAACTTGTGCCCACGCTATCAGCACAGGCTTAGCAGTTCAGGCTTACTAGCCATGGCTGCGCTGTTTACAGTTTAGAGCTGACTCACGCCCATCCACAATGCAGGCTCACAACTGTGCAGTTATATCCAGAAGGAAAGAGAAAAAAAAAATCCAGTTACAGGCAGAAAAAGCAAGCTCTGTCTCCTTGGAAATATGTATAGGTCTTAGACTTGCAGAAGGGCGCTGTCCATGAAAGTCTAACATATCATTCTCATTTAATATTAGTACTGAGCAGTGGGAATTCATCTTGCAGTCCTTGTACCCCAATCCTATAATTTAGCAGTAGGCAACACATAGTTTCTGGAAAAAACTTCTGTTCTTGACTGTGAAATGAGAAGACATTCTTCAATTACCTGCTCCATGAATGAGCCAATGTCACAGTTATCAGAAGTTTAGCTGACTTCAGCTTTCAGCTGTGAGATTGACTCATTTTTGCATTCTCTGCTATCTTATCCATATTATGTGATATTAGCTAAATCCAGCTCATATATATCGAATCAAATACTGATATACATATGGAAGGGGGAAAAAAGAAAATGAAAAGAAAAAATAGATCAATATTCTCAGGTTCCAAACATTCATAAGAGATGCTGAAGTCCAAAATGTCAAGGAGGAAACCTCTAAAAGTGTCACTACAAATCTCTCAGCTCTCTTCTGTAAGTGTATATGAAGCACCTCAGCACCTATCTTGTATCTGCACCAACAGTGGTTGCTCCAACTCCTGAGAAGAGACAATAAATACAGTCAGGAAGCCTGAATGTCCTTAGAGAAATATTTGGGTGCTGAGCTCTGCTTTGACGATTTCTGCCTTTCACAAGAAACTGTCAGTGAAGAAAATCTATGAACTGTTCTTGGAGCAAAAACTAAAAAACTGAATCTCCCCCCTCCTGTGTAAAGGCCCTACAGCTGAGAAGAATAAAGTCACATCCTCTTTTCCACTGGGTGGAACTCAAAGGCTTTTTTCATTCTTCTGGTGCTGATAAATTATTGGCAGTTGCAGCTTCAAGAGGCTGCAGATGTCCAGAAATGAGAGCCAAAAGACCACTGTTCTCAAGTTTGTAGTTCTACTCCTATCCTTACAAAGACATTGCTGATGCATAGCCTGAGGAGAGGAGATCCCTCTCACCAAGATGAATGCTTCTGTCCCAGAGCAGGGCTGGAATCACAGTCAGCACTGTGTATGTAGGCTGCCTGTAAATGCTCTCTTGGTGCTACCTTACTCTGACCACGCAGAGGGCAAGGAGCTGAATTCTGCATGGGATCAAAGGGGCTGCAGCTTTCAACACAGTGCTGTTCACTTTCAGAAAAAGGTTAGAGCTCTCAAGAAAAATGCTGATTTCTGAGCTATGATGTTTGTATTTTGTTCATCCTGAGGATATGTATATGCTCATTTCAAGGACAACAACTCCAGGTCTTTTCATGACCATGAATGTGCTTGAACACTGCGTTGCAACAGTCTTCTATGAGGACAATAGGACATATCATATCTTGTGTTTCAAAATTCTGCCCATAATCCAGTACGAGGTTTTGTTGTTGTTGTTCATTTGCTTGTGTTTTCCTTAGCTTCAGTAAGACAGGATTTCTTTCTTCAGTCATCTCTTTTCTCTGTCTCACGACAGGATGGTCAGACTAGGCAATACTTTCAGCCAGTGGTGCGGAGCATGTCCACACCACATAATGAAGGATGTTACAGAGGGCTACCAAACAGAGCTGACTGGAGCTGCTTGCTTTACACTGAAGCAAGTACACTGTGTGTTACAGCACTCTTCTGGCACAATAGTTCCAGACAGGAGTATTCCATCTGAATTATAAAGTAACAGCAATTCTAGCAGATTTATTTCTCATAATTTGGCTACATACACAGTTTTTAGATAAGGTATCTAAAGGGGAACAAAGAAGCAAATGAACAGCAGATATATGAAGCTGAAGAAGCGGGCTTGGGGCTGTGACTTCATCTGTTTCCCTTCTAACGTCAAGACAAGTTTGCATTAAAGAAGCCAGAGAAGTCTTAAATCAACAATGAAGCCTTGTAACATATACCTTATTATATAAACAGAACATAATGTTACATGTAACATGTTACAATCATATATTACAATAGATCTGTTGTATTATATTTCCTATTATATATTGTGTTCCATAGCAATTTACAGATTTTGCATTATATACATGTGAAATTGTATTTACTTCTTAATTTAAGGAAGATTTTAACATTGATGGAATTCAGTATAGCAAAACAACCTCACCTCTTCTACTCTTAAAGACATGTCTCCTAAGTACAGAGAAACTGTCAAAGAGAATACTGCAGTAAAACACTGAGGCAGTTTGTTCTAAGTACAATGTAAAAACACTTTCAGAGTATGTTAGCATACAGTGCTTCAGCAGCTTTGATTTCTTTGCACAGGAAACAAGAAGAAATACTATTAATCAGCACATCTGAGCTCAGCTTACCATCTTATGTTAATACATTCATGTCTTTATTGAAGATAGTACTGTGAATGCTCAAAAAATCATCATAACTTCTGCTGGCAATTAGGATAAAGAAAATTAAACCCAGGAGACACACTAGTTGTAGACATAAAGCTGATCCTCATGGAGGCGCTTCATGCCAGAAGCATCATCACCATACTGGGAAAGAAAAAATACTTTATAAAAATGTCAGTATATTTCCACAGATGCCGTAGACCTCTGAAATCTTTCATTATGCTATGATGTTATCACTCCTACATCAGAAAGGCATATCAAGTATGGCCTCAGCTATGGATACCTGTTTAGCAAACAGAAACAAAACAAAACGAAAGAGAGATCTTCAGTCAGCTACAGCTAACCCTCTTCTCACTAAAGTTCTCCACTGTTTCAATTCCAAATGCCTAAATTAGCAATCATAGAATCCATTTGGTGCTCCACTGAAAACTCTTGTTACTATATTTGCTGACCTCCTGAGCTCAGACAGCTGTGCAGGTTCCCCTCAAGGACAGCTAACAGTTCAGCATATGGAGAAGTGAAGCAGCAATATGAAATTTTAGGAAGATTGGTTTATTTTTGGTTCTGTCTGTGATAGAAAGGGCTGTCACAGAGTCAGTCATAAATGCTTACAAACATTTTAAATGCGTATGTTCAAATGCTTGTCATCTTTGCAGTTGACAGGGAAAGGATTTGCAAGAGCAAAATTAGGTCCAAAGTTAGCTTGGGCCTAACTTTGCTTCTGTCAAAGGCAATGATTTCACAACTTTCAGTGGCTGACAGCAAGTCTTTGAAAAACCCCATCAATTATGTCTTTTTGATTTCAGGAAGGTGAATGATGTCAAGTTTTGTGGGTTCGGGGAACGACGGCCCTTGTTTTAGTTTTGTTGGTTTTACTTATTTTAGGGTGTTAGGAACCAACTTGTAGGAGAAAATGATGTTACTGTCTGACATTTGCTCTTCCTAGAGTAACAGTAATAAGAATAATCCAGGAAAAGTAAGATCCACGTGCCAGAATTTATAAACTCCATAAAATTATATATTGTCTTCATTTCCTGAGTTTCAGTAACTGCTCAGCATCTCTTTGTTGATTACTATGAGAAAACTGATCTATAAACAAATATAATTTATGATTCTGTGGTTAGTTAATATGTTTACTCACTACATTATATAAAAGTTAATTTAGGATTTCCCATTTAAATTATATTGGCTATTTGTCAAGATTTCCATTGTATTTTTTCGTTCTTGTCATCTCAATCAATTATTTATTGACATATTTAGCATGAAATAAACACAAAAGCTCAGGAAAACATATGCAAGGAGGATGGAAGGAATTAATGTTTACACTTCTTCCTAGCTAATAAACCAACCTCAATATCCCTGGTGCAAACTTAAAGATTGATTCATATCTAACATCAGTTTCTTACCCAGTAGAGGATGCAGTCTCAGTGTAAAGGATAGAAGAGAGCAGTCTTGTTAGTGTAATCTCAGCAATTCCATACCAGACTACTGCAGCTACAGTTTATGTTCTCTTGTATGGTTGTAACCTTTCTAATGTAAGGAAGATGAATTCACAGCAGAGAAATATTTTGTGAAGATTGTGAAGAGCTAGTAATAAGGAGACGCAGATGTGTCTGTTTTGCTTTGTTGTTGTTGTTGGTTTTTTTTCTTCTCATTGTATGTTAATAGAAAACTTATCACCTACCTAAGTTTCCCTTAAAATTGGACTTTAAAAAAGCTCTTTCTTGTTTTAGGCAATTAGCCAAAACATTTCAGAGAAACTTGATGGTGATGGAAATGTTACTTTATGCTATCAGGAAGATACAAATCTGAATTTATAAACTGCCTCTCCTCCAGCTATTTATGTGGTCTTTGCAATTTCAGAGGGCAACTCAGACCTCCAGTGGGATAAAGCACTTCTCATCCTTGCCCAGTGTCTCCATCAATAGAAAAAGAGTGCCCAGGGCAGCCTGCTTCCCATGGTCATGCAGCTTGTTCTGGATGCAGCTGGGCTGAGAGCACACAGGGCACCCCCAGCTGCTTATTATCAACTCCATCACAGATTTCCATCACCTGGGTTCTGCTAGCATAACTTATGGTCCTAGACCTGTGGTGAAATGAGTCTGTGCCATTCACTTCTAGTGATGAGTCTGCTTCAGTTTGCCCAGACTGAGATACAGAGTGACAGCATGAAAGAGCAGGCCAACAGAACTGGGACAGCAGCTTTTAGGTTTTCATGGATAAGAAGCTGGATGGGGTGGAGAGGTCCCTTCACGTAGTAAAGCTGCAGCTTGAAAAGAGGCATCACCCCAGTTAACAAGTTTAAGGCAGGACAAATATCATTTAGGCTGTACCACCAGCAGCTAGTTAACATCTGTTGTCCTCAGCTACAGACTACTGCCCTGCTTCACCAGCTGGAAGTGAGCTGGTGTGTGTGATTGCCCTTTGTTTAAGCCCTATGAAATGGTTTGGGTTAATTAAGTACTTCTGAACAGTTGCGGTTTTAACTTAGTAATTTTGATAGCCATGAACTACTGGGGTGTGCACAAATAAATTGGCATACTGACAGAGATGAGAAGAGTCTAGTCTCTAGCTTCAGTTGGCTCAGAGGAAGGAGAAAAAACATCTAAAGCCCTGTGAAAAAGGCCAGGCCTGCTTTGACATGCTTGATATATACTACAGTGTGGAAAGCACTTCAGAATGATACTTGGTTCTAATTTATCAGCTACTTTGTCCTAGAAGGGTTAAATGTGCTGTAAATACATGTAGGAAGGGAGCATGTACAGGGTTAATCTATATTCAGAAAACAAATAGTACAGTAAGTGTATATTTACAGGCATATGCTTGTAGATGCTGGCATAAAGTCCTGTGAACAGTTGCAGGCAGAATGACACAGGAGAAAATTTAAGATGATACCATTTTTCCTCTGGAATTCTCTTATTGTGGAGATCAGAAAGATTCTTCCCCTGGCTGTGCAGATTAATTCAAGATTTACTACTTTTTAATACCACTTTATCTCATAAGGTGGTATCTTTCTTGGTCCGGCTTTTGTATGCAAGGAGATTAGAAGGTAAGAAGCTGGTATGAGAAAGGGAAAATACTGTAAGAATATTGCTGGTTGTGGCAATTCAGTGTTCACATTAAGAAGGCATTATGGGTGAAGAAGTTGCTGAACTTAAGGCAGATGAAGGCCTTCACTCTTGCTTCACCAAGTCATGCAAAACAGTGCACTTATACATATAGGCCATTTGTTGCCTCATGCTCGTATGTAACAGAGTAAGAATGCTAGAATACTTTTGTTGCCTTGCTTTGACGATGTGGTGGAAAACTGTGCGGTGTGCTGCTTATTTCATTTTAATAACCAGTTGTCTCTCCAGGGTGAGTGTTTTTACTCTACTACTGCATCAAGACTGAATATACTCGTTTGTCATAGAACCCTGATTCTCCTCAGCTTTTTATAAACAACACAACACGGTCTTTATCTCGTTTTTATTTCATTTATAAGTATCAGTGAATGTTGGTATTGACAGGATTTTCCTCCTAGAAATCTCTACTATATGAACTAAAAAAAACCCAACCTGTTTCACTTGATCAACAAGCCCCTGAGAATTATCTTAATGAAAGACAATGAAACTACTTCTTTTGTTCTTGATTTCCTGAAACCAAAGTTGTTCCAAGAAAACACTGGTAAGTGCTGAAGACACTGCCCAATGCCATTGTGAGGCCACCCTTGATTTGAAAGGCCATGGGAAAAATCCCTGTGGACTGGGAGATGGTGAATATCACACCTGTGTACAAGCAGGAAGTACAGGCTGGTCAGATTTGTCTTCATCCCTGGGAATGTGACAGAGAAAATAATCTTGAATGTGCTTCTGAACATAAGAAGGGCAAGAAGGTGATTGAAAGTACTTGGGGTGGATTTATGAAAGGAAAATCATTCCTGATAAACCTGATAGCCTTCTATGAAAAGGTGACTGTGTGCGGAGGGTGGGGGTGTTACATGTTTTGACTTTAAAGAGGCTTGCAGTGCTCTTCCATGATATCCTTATTGACAATATCTTGAAGTACAGGCTAGATAGTGAGGTGGACTGATAATTGGCTGAGCTGTCAGGTCCAGGCTTGGCAGTGCAATCACAGGAGAGTGATTAGCAGTGATTGGAATTGCTTTCTGTTCTATAGGAGCTAGTTACTAAACGTCTCCATTTTCTGCTATTCCTTGCAGTACTCGTGCAAAGCACATCTGAATGGAAGTTGCCTTTTTGTAATACAGGCAAAGTTTAAAATGTGGTTGTAGTTCCTCAAGATAGTAGAAGTGTTCCTGAAAAGTTGGTGGTAGTAGCTTTGGTGGAAACAGTGACATGTTCCAAAAGCTAGATAGCATGGAAGCCTTCATGATAGTAGTGTGGTGAATCTGAGTGCTTGAATGCTTTTCTTATTCAGTGACAAAACATAATGCTGTTCTGATACTAACTTGAACATTTTGAAGTAGTTTATGAAAATTCTTTCATATCATTTGAACTGCCTTAAAAAGTTTCTTCAAGCTAGCTGTCACACATTATTAAAATCTGGTGCTGTCTAGAAATCTCAACTACTTCAGAATTGGAGATGAAAAATGATGGGAATGAAAGACAAGTTTACCAGACTTTGAGATGTCTATGTTTGAAAAAGTCGAACTAACTAAAAGGATGTTGATTGCTTACTTTCTGTATCTGCATCCACTCGCCTTGATATCTCCATGAGTTTGAATTATTGGCCTACAGCTACACGTTCATTTATAAGGAACTGATCACAATAGTAACAGTTCAATAGCTTCAAGGGTATCTGGGTTGTTCTGTATCACAAATGTCAGATCTTGAATGCGAAAGGTGATGGAAGGCTGCACTACTTTGGTCTGTGTACTTCCTAACTACTGTTAGAGAAAAGCAGTACTGTGTTAAAGGTGCATCCCCTATTTATTTACAAATAGTAACAGTTATGAAATTATAAACTAATTTCTAGAATAAGCATAAAAATGGTGAGTATATATACATATATATTTAGCATGGCCTACATCTGTAGTACGGAAGTTTCATTACATATTGGAAGAGAGCATTTTTGCTCCTGTAAGGGTTTGGGATTCCATTGAACACATACACATCAGTGTTTTTTCTTGTTTGTGGGAGGGATTTTCAAACAAGAGGTGCTATTTAACACTATTGAGTCAGGTGTGTTAGAAAAAGGACAGCTGCAGAAAAGGAAAAAAACAAAAAACAAAAAACTACCAATCAATACTGATGATTTCTTACTGAAGGCTGCAGTGGCTGGCCAGCCACTCCAAAAATAAATTCTGTTACAGACAGAGTGTAACACAGAGGGCTGAGTATATGGGTAGCAGAAACAACAACTTGCTGCTATTCTTACATCTCAGTGAATTCACCCTACGACCTGCCACTGTGCAAGAAGCACGATAGGACTTGCTGAGAACAACTAGGAACAATTCTGTACCGACCCAGAGAACGCTGAGGGAATAAAGAAAGAGACCAGACTGCCCTACAAAGCAGCGACTTTCCTGAGCAATTTCTTTCTCAGGTACAATATTTTCATTGAACTTCAGCTTGGTTCAGTGGTGCAAGAAAAACATCTGCAAATAACTTGCCAGCTCCTGCAGTTTTCTCTTGTTTTCTTACAGCTGAAGTTCTATCTTTCATGTTGCTCACTAGGTTTAGCTAATTATAAGTGAGATGTCAATAGGATTGCTTCTCCCCTTTGTGCAAAGCTAGAACACCTCTTCAAGTGTATGGGACTTTCCTCTTTTTCACAGTCTCCTACAGTTCTCAGGACTGTTGTCTTCTAGCTGAAAGTTTATAGGATCTTGAGTAAGCGACAGTGAAGAGGAGATGGGACAGTTTTAAAATTGAACTTATGCAGGAAAAGAACTGAAGACTTGGTGTAGGTTGCAAGGCTGTGTAATCTCCTTGAAAACTTGACAAAGCCTCAACCTCTGTCTCAAGCTGAGGTGACCCCCTAACATCCCTCCCAGCTTGAATTTTTCTGCATCTAGAAGCAGAGGCAAAAGATCAACGAAGAATTCAACGAGAAGGAAGGCAGTCATAGTGCTAAGCAGAATTTGTAATTTGTTCCATCCAAAGTTATTTTGGTGTGAATTGGAAGTGGGCTTAATCCAATTTTTTTATGTCTCAGAAGAGGAAATACTACAATTGTATTCACCAGTTTTCCTCTCAACAGTTTTCATCTGTACTAATGGAGGTGTAGCTCTGAATAGATGGCCTATAGTGAAGCTGCAGGGGTTGCTGCTGTCATCCACAAATAATTAAAGACATTGTGGAACAAATGCTGGAGAGCAGGTGAATAAAGAAATAAGGAAAGGTTAAGCTCTGTTGTCATCCTGATTCATTTCCTCCCTGTGTCAATTCATATTTAGGCACTGGGCTTCAATGTTTCCGTATGGAACTATATCACTTTGGTACAGTCTATCATAGTATAGATTAGTTAAATACATGCAGGTAGCGTGCAAGCTAGTGGGTGTGACTGGAGTAGTGTGTACACGCTTAACTGGGAGCAATACAGCCAGATTCCTGCCCTGGCAAATTATCAATACAAAGCTGCTGCGACAGCACCAGCAGGAGACTCTCATCTTTTGGGATCCTCTGGTTTGTTGTCAGAATAACATTACAAGCGATGGGAGCCTCCAGCCCTCCCAGGTACAGAGCAAGATGAGGCCTGCAGCTGCCACAGTCCCATGGGTGCCCTGGTGCCAGGTGCTGGCTGAAGGGACGGCAGAGCCTGGGCTGTCCAGGTATTTCTAGGCTGGGGGCAAGGCACTGTGTTTTTTTTTTATTACAGTTATACATTGTATTTCTAAAAAGAGCTTTGTTGGTGCTTGAACTTTGCTGGAGATTGACTGTGCAGCCTGGCGCTGTGGTGTTTCTCCCACCGGCACTGCTGTGTGCGCTGCTGATTTAACAGGGCACGTAAGGAAGCAGTTTTTTTTCAGGGCTTCTCTTCGCGTTGGGAGGGCTGGAGGATGAAGGGCTTCGCACGATAGAAAAACGGAAATAAACAGTTAGAAAAGGGAGAACAGTTATGATGTCAAAAAGCTGCAGAAGGTTTCAGTCGAGGAGATGAAACAGAACCGGGGGGGAGGAGAAGGCGAAGGGAAATTTAAACGGGTTGCGATAATTCAGCTGCCGAGCGAACGCCGCCTCCCGAGAGGGCAGCGTTTCCCGACGGCCGCTGCCGGCCCGCGGCGCTCATCGCTCATACCCACGGCTCACCGGCTGCAGGCCGCGGCCCAACTCCCGGGGCGCGGAGCCGCCGGCCCTCCTCCGCTCCCCTCAGGGCCCCGACGCCGGCCCCAACGGTCCCCGCGCGGCCCGCCTCGCCCCGCGCCCGGCCTCTGACCCGCGCGGGCCGCCCCTGATTAGCCCGCTCCCGCCGGAGAGGGGGGCGCGACGCGGCCGGGCGGCCAATCAGCGGCCGGGGCTGCCCCGCTCCGCCCGCCCCCTCGGCGAGGCGGGCGCTGGCGGTGGGGGCTGCCGGGGCGCCGGGGGCGGCGCGGCGGGCAGCGGGCGCGGGCAGAGCCGCGGGCACCAGCAGCGACGCCGCCGCCGCCAGCGCTGTCGGGCGGATCCGCGCTCGCCGCTTTCGCCGCGTGACTTTGGCAGCGCGCCGCGGGGACATTATGCCGAAGAGAAAGGTAACGCCGGGTCCCGCCTCGCCTCGTCCCCGGCCGCCCCGACCGCGGCACGGCGCCGCCTGTTGCGGGCCCCCCGCCTCCCCCCGCGGCCGCCGTCCCCGCTCGGCTCGGCTCGGCTCGGCTCTCCCGGGGCGGTGTCGCCCCAGGCGGAGGGGGGGGAGGGAGGAGGGGGACGAGGCGGCGGTCGCAACTCCCGGCCGGGGCGGGGGAGGCAGCGCGGCGCTGCGGGAGGAGTTTCCCGCTGCCAACTCCGGGAGGCGGGGGGCGAGGGGGGGGCGAGCCGCGCTCGGAACGGGCCGCTCCCTTCGTACCTCCCCACGTACGCGCCCACCGCGGGGCCGCTCTCGCCCGCCCGGGGTCCCCCGGTCGTCCGCGGTCGCGGCTCCACGCCCCGGGGGCGGGCGGCGGGAGGCGCTTCCCGGGGGAGCGGCCCGGCGCCAGCCCGCACCCACTCCCTCCCCCCGCTCTGGGGGCCCCGCCGGGGCTCACGGGCTGCGAGAAGGGCGCCCGGGGGGACGGCCGCGCTGGGGCTCTCCTCGAGGGCTCCTCCCCGTGGCGGGGGCTCGGCCGTGCGCGTCGGTAATAGATAACTGCGGCCCTGCGTGTCGAGGGGGTCAGCCCGAGAGCTTTGTCGCGGGTGGGGGTCCGCGGATAGCCCTGCGGCCGGTCAGCACGCCTCTGAATGAAGCTACAGGTTGATGATGCCTGCAGAGCCTTTCGGTTCTCCTTGTGGGTGGTGCTAACGTGTGAGGCAGGCACCTGAGTTATTCAGCCCCAAGTTAGCAGCCCCGTCCCAGCCGTGCCAGGGGGGCCGATCCCTGTGCCCCACCATGAAGCTGGAGGACGTGGGGCTTTCCCCCTGCCTTTCTGTCACTGCACCTTCGTGTAGGCCTTACGTCCTTCTGCACTTTCTGTGCTGCTGCTCATTGTAGGGAAAAGTTGAAGATGAACCTGTGCCTATAGGGTGACGCAGTGCAACTCTGAGAGCCTTGCTGCCTTCCCACACTGTTTCATTTGCCTGTGTGCAAGCTCACTGGAAGGGCTGCAGGCCGGCCCTCCTCAGGGGGAGCTGCTCCTGTAGGGTTTTACTGTCCATGGCAAAATGTTTGTTAAGAGAAACTTTGTCTGTGAGTCACAAGTCCAGGAGAATGTCATTCTTAGAAGGCTATTAAAAAATTTTATGTGTGTGGTTGGAGCGATGGAGACGAAGCGTGTTCAGGAAATGTGAAGCTATATATAAAATATGGAGTTGGGTGAAGCAGTGGTTCCAGGAAGTGGAACTTCTCTGCTTTTCGAGAGAAATGGAATTGCCACCAGTGTCCCGCAGTGGTCATTTCCATTCCGAGTAGCAGGGCAAGGGGCAGATGGCATGGTGATGGCTGGTATGGCATCGCCCCGTGTCCATGTGGGGACACAGCCATTGCTGCCACTAGCAGCAAATTCTAGTAAAGCACAGTTTTTAACTCATAAAAAGACTGCTAATCCCAATGGTTTTGTTAAGGAAGAAAACTCAAAAATAAACGTGAGAATATCTCAGTTATGGAGGTAAATAAAAAATACTGCAGAAGTGTGTGCATCTGCCTGCTCCTGTTTTTGTGGATGCCTTAGTTACCTACGTGGCTACTCCTTCCTTTTTGCTTTTCTGTGCATTTCCAAATATTTTATCTCTTTGCAAACTTCAGTCAGCAGCTGCATCTCTGGGTGATGCTCTCTATGAACATGACGACTGGTGACAGCAAGTTGTCCCCACTGGGAGGCTGTGGCATTGCGATGGGTGTTTCGCTGGTCCGTGAGTTCATGGATAAAAGGAAAGCCTTCCTGAGTTCAAGTGGTGTAAATGCTGCTCTTGGACAGAAGAAGGTTGAACTCTGGACCCTTCCTGACAGATTTCTGTACTGTGTGTGTGTTGTAATGATGTGTTGGGATGTTGTATTTCACAAGAAGGATGGCACGTGTGGGATAATCCACAGTGCTTGTTGTGGTATCAGTAGTGTGAACACCCTGAAATGGGTGGATGTGGTTTGTTTTGCTGCCTGCGCAACTGGAATTAGTTCTTGGGTTGTATTGGAAACCTTCTTAACCTTGAAACTGTATCAGTAAAGATGGCTCTGCGTTAGCTGGGAAGAATGAACAGAATAGATATCAGATAGAATCACAGAATGGTTGGGTTGGAGGGACCCTAAAAGCCATCTGGTTCCAACCCTTTGCTATGGGCAGGGCTGCCGTGCACCAGAGTGAGGAACTGTCCTTCATTCTTGTGAAGCTTTAATGTGTTTAGCACAGAGACGAATGGTGCTTGTATCTCTAAGTGCACTGTTCATTGGGGATGTCAGTAGGCCAAGTGGTTGTGTGTCCTGCACTGAATAGAGCCTGTTGGTTTGGGGCTGCATGCCAAAAGGATCCAGTTTGTTAATCTGCTTGCAAGCACCATGTCCTGTCCTTCGCATGTTGTTCTGAGAGCTCTTAGAGTTGAGTCAGATTTGAGGACTAGATACAACATTGTTTGCTTTTTATAACATCTTTGAACCTTGTTGTGGCTTCAGAGAAAAAAAAAAAAAAAACAATAATCCACCACTTCTGTAACCTATTTGCTCCCTTGTAGCCAAGGATGTTAGCTTCTGTGGTGCACTTGATGCTGTGAAAACAAAGAACATCTGGAGCAGGTTCCAGATCTGTTATGCAAACCTGCTTTCTCCAAAGTCAGTACATGTACCCAGCTGGTCTCTGTGCAGGAAAACAGAACTTCTGAATGCTGTCCTTGGAATGCTGCTTCTTCAGTAGAAGTTGGAAGGTGCCATACTTCATGCTTGTCCAGTGTTAATACATTTATTTGTGTGATCCCATTATATTTCTGTTTTGCAGGACTCTTACCTTACCAGTTTTTTCATCAACCAGGTGTCTCTTCAATGTGTTTTCTAATTCTTGTGGTTCAGTGCAGGTTCTCACATACTAACCTATATGGAATGTTCTGAGTTGGAAGGGACCCGTAAGAATCATAAAGTGTGGATTTTCTTCTGGACCTTAACTCAGTTCTCCTTGTGAAATTCTTCTTGGTGTTAGAATTTGTGTTTCTGAAATGTTGTGAATCTTCAAAGAGGAATGTAGTCCCTCTTCTGCTGATGGGGAAATGGAGCACAAAAGTAAGTGACCAATGGTCCCTTCATATTAGATGCTCCGTTTAAGATGTCTGAAGTGAAATGGCTACTTCCCCCTTAACAAGCACTGCTTATGTGCTCTGGGTGGTGCAGTTGTTCTAAAAATTTGTTTTCTTGCTTTGTGGCATGCACACAAACTGAGGAACTCAGCCTTGATGTCTGGTTCTCTGAAATTTTGTTGAAGCAACTTGTCTGTGACTGAACACCAGTCAGCTGATGAAGCTCAGCATTCTGCAATGCAGTATGGTGTGTTTTCAGCTGAAGTTTTCTTCGTTTTGAAGCTGCTAAGTGGGGAAGAACCTCCAGTGGTGACAAAGGGACCTTGCTGTCACTATCACTGGGCTTGGAAAGCTCCTGGTCTGTAGCTGAGGCCCTTGGTTCATCCTAGAATACGCCAACAGGACATGGAGATAGGAAAATGTGTGGCTTGTGTCATGCTCTGGAAGTGATTACAGACTGCAGGGACAAGGGGAATCAGCAGCAGATGCTCATGTCTTGGCTGCTGCCTGCTCCCCTTCTGCCCCTGTTCTCACTCCAGACTTTACCCCGCATTTCAGACTGACCGCATTCTCCTTTCTCCTGCTACCTGGGGGCTAAGAGAAGTCAGAGCTCTGAAAAGGTGATTTCTTTTCCATTTCCACATTAGATCAATCCTAGACCAGTAACTGCCAGAAGACAGGTGAGACAACAGCAGAACGAGACCTTCTTCTGATCCACGTCAGCAAGGTACCCCTGGCTTCGGTCAACCAAATTGAAAAATTCCTGCACACCAGCAGAGCCCTGGGGTGGGCTCCCACCTGTGGCCTCCTCTGCAGGGACAGGCCAAGTGCTTGCTGTGCAGTCAGAGGTGCACCTACGTGCCACCGAGGTCTGGAGGTGCCAGAGCATTTTTAAGGATTGCAGGATTCTTCTAATGTAAGGGAGAAAAGATGTTTTATAGCTTTTCAGTGTTAGGAGTTGTAGCACTTGTACTAAATTTGTAGTCACTGAGAATTTTAAAACTTGGTGTATTTGGAGCAGATTGCTGATTGGCCTGCTCTGGGTTTGGCATGACCTGACCGTCTCAAAGGATCTAAACTTTCATATAAAAATTAGGCAAAAAAGAAATGTTTATATCTGCCTATGGTACACTGCTACGGTGTAGCAGTGGTGAGTAGCACTGGAAAAAAAAATATGCTTGAGTAATGCTGCTGTGCCAAATTGCAATAAATGATATTGCAGGGCTAATAAATACCTGCAACATATATTTATCCATGGTTTATTTAAAATAGCTTATAAAGAGATATATTAATATAATTTTAGCTATGATTGGTTTTTAGAATTATGATGTTTATAAACTCATCGACCAAGGCTTTATAGATTTAAAATGTTTGATTGCTTTATACAATTCTGTAAAAATCTGACTCATTTAGTAACAATTGGTTACAATATATACAAATTTTCTTTTAGATCATGTTGAAATACAACTGGAGTTAATGAATGAGCATCCTCAATGTCTTTAG
Organism: Phasianus colchicus; assembly: GCF_987193195.1. NCBI lineage: Eukaryota > Metazoa > Chordata > Aves > Galliformes > Phasianidae > Phasianus > Phasianus colchicus. The sequence goes on from NC_143437.1 coordinate 79,141,811, forward strand.
ATTTTCACTGAATTACTGATTAAAAGTCATAATGCTGCTTGGTGCATTGGAGTGTGATACCTGGTGAGGTGCTACCAGTAATACAGTCTACTTTGAAGTCATCACCTTCCAGTTCAGAACTAACCAGATGCAAGTAATCTTTTTGTGTACAGGGATTTTAGGAAAGTGCTTAATGAAAATAAAAAAAATAAGCTTGACATTGGTTCAGATTGACAGTGGGGATATTTCATGTTCTGGAAGTAACAGCATTGCTCAATTTTCCAAAAAAAAAAAAAAAAAAGTCCCATGTGTGTAACTGGGGTGTAGCTGATATATGCTACCTATATCAGCATATCTGTGTGGTTTAATACTGCTTTTCTTCTATCTTGAAAAGCTTTAACTTTCTCTGCTGCTTTATACCAAGTAGTGACAACCTGTTAGAAGGGAGTAGTGCTGGAAGCAAGCTACTGACCACACTCAGAAGTAAAGTCTTCTTAAATCAGTTTTATTGTCGGTGAAATGGGCAGTGTGGGACTTTATGGATTGGACCATAGTTCAACAGATAGATCTCAGGTGGGCATATGCAGACCAAAAGAAGCAATTCCAGGTTAGACCTGTGAGATATTGTATGCATTTGATGTGTGTTTTTTGGCCAGAGCAATACACTGTTCTGGTTTCTCTGGCACCAAGAGTGGAACTGGCTTCATGGCAGGCAGGGTTGGCTGGGACAGGCAGAGCTCTCCCTAGCAGCAGTCAGTACAAATTCTGCCAGCCAGCATTTCATCACACCAGCCCGGCTTGGGCTGTCCTCACGGTTCCTAACGCAGAGGGCAGCGAGGATTCCTTAATTCATTAGTTGGTGCTCATCAGAACAACTCAGTGGTCAGATTGTATCCTTGCACTGTTGTGGAAAAAGATGTGTCAAGCTCATTTGGTTATTTTTTCCCCTTGGTGTCCCTTGGTGACCAATTTTCAATTAATTGCTCCTGTATCTTGGAGTTACCGCTCCTGTCTTCTTATAGTAAAGAGTGAGTGTACTTGGTAACAGGGAAAGCTGCAGGTATGAAAGGCGGTTCCCCAGGAGTGTTAGGGTCTGTCTGCTCCAAAAGATGGTGTGTGTTTCTTCCCAGTAGCATGAATTTCATGGGGACTGCTTAGATGTGTCAGCTCTTCCCACTTAGCCTTCTTCCTTGTCCTAATGCTGACTTAGTGGTAGCAGAGGGCGCTTCCATGGCTGGAAATGGAGTGTCTATGAAATTTATTTGTGTGGTGTTTGTTCTTCTCAAGTGGAGTTGAGGAGAGCTGCCAGTGCTTTCTTTGTAGTGGGAGAACATCCTTTTCTCTGCCACATCCTTCCTTTCTTATTCCAGTTGCCTCCTCTGGAAGTTTTATCTTCGTTCATAACTGCTTTTAGGTTGTCTGTGGAGCTCTCTATTCTTCTGTTGCAGTAGTGCAACGTGCTGCAACTAACCCCGCTGGAGCTCTTAATGGGACAGAAGAGCTTGGTGGATTAAAGGCATTGTACCAGTCACTTTCAGTGCTTGCCTTTTATCTGGGACCTGCTGCTGTCACCTCAGGGCTGGATGGTCCATGGCACCAGTTAGTTGCAGCTGCAAGAACAAGGGCTCTTTTTTACATTACTGTCTTCATCACAGTTACAACCTCTGGGAGGGGAGGCATGGTATACCTTCCTGTCATTCACAGTACTTCTTTTTGTTGGAGGTGTGGCTATTTTCAGGAATCGGTTGCATTGAAAACCGTTTAATTAATCTCTGTCTTTAAGCAGATGGAATATTTTATTTTTTAGGAGTACTCGGTGCTTTGCTTTGCAGATCTGATCAGTTTCATTTAGATAGAGATGACTTCAAAGCTCTGTCTTTAAGGTTTTAAAAACTCTGTGCATGTAAACTTGCACGAGTCTATCAGCTTTATCTCTCTTGCAGAACTGGCAGCAGCTTTGAGAGGCTGCAGAAATAATATTAGTGGTTGAATTTCATTCATCATATTCTTTGAATCTGCCTTTTTACTTTATGGTGGCAGTAATGTTGCTAAGCAAATATCGAGACAAGAATATTGGCTGTTTGTGAGGGTGGATAGTGATAGGACAAGGGGGAATGGTTTTAAACTGAGATGGGAGGTTTAGGTTAGGTATTAGGAGGAATTTTGTCACTTAGAGGGTGGTGACGCACTGGAACAGGTTGCCCAAGGAGGTTGTGGATGCCCCATCCCTGGAGGCATTCATGTCCAGGCTGGATGTGGCTCTGGGCAGCCTGATCTAGTGACTGCCCGCCCTGCACATAGCAGGGGAGTTAAAACTTGATGATCATTGTGGTCCTTTTCAACCCAGGCCATTCCATGATTCTGTGATTCTATGAATTTACTCATTAGCTGTCAGAATTCTCAGCAGTGGAGTTGGAGGGAAATGGAATGACTTCAGATGTGCTCTCTTTGCTGCTCCTGTAGCTGATCTGCATTTTTCAAAACACAGCTAATTATTTCAGTGGCTGAGGAAGGAACTGCTGTAAATTACAGCACTGCTGTTAAAATCTAGCTGCAACCCCTAGAAACTGCTGTTACTCCTTCACTCTGGTGTAGGCAGAAAATGTAATATTCAGAAAACTGTCTCCAAATAGCAAATGCAGAAGGTATTGCTTATGTTTTCTTAAGTCATTTGTCCCTTCCCAAATCACACAGCTCTGGCAAGTAAATGGGGTAAAAAGCAAAAGCCAAATCAGTTGTAAGACCTTTAAAATGTTGCATCGAATTTTAAGGTGGCTTAAATTATGTTGGTCAGTCTTTTGTTTTTCCCATTTTCTGTGGGAATAGCAAAACCACTACCTGCAATGAAGGTACTTATTCTGGATGGTTTGGGGTATCTAGAGGTATTCCGGGCCTGACTTTCTTTCTGTCTCTTCTGTCCACTGTGGAGGAGCATAAAGCTCACAGATTTTACTTGTTTAAAAATTAAGGAATGTAATAATGTGAGTTTGATTGTTGTTTTTTTTCCCTAATCCTACTGATTTTGATTACAACCAGGCTATATTCCTACACTTTCAGAGAATGCATGAGAAAATGATGAACATTTACTCTATTTGGCTCAAATTTCTAATAAAAAAAATGAGATTTTGATCAGGAACCGTGCTTTTTTCACTCCTCCCCCCCAGCTGCATATTAACAGCAGAGGATATTAATGGCCTTTTTTTATATTTAAACTTTTTAGTGCACTCTGTGTTTTCACTCTGTGTTTTCAGAACTTCATGACCTCAACACTCTCTCGCAAAGGGTTAGAAAATGAAATATTCTGCTTTTAATAGGCGCAGGTAATGCTGCAATGCTCCTTAAGAGAAAAGAATAAAACATTACGTAGACTGTATTTGTTTGTTGTTTGGGGTTTTTTTTTTCCTTTTTTTTCATCAGGAGTCTGTGTTTGATGTAGTACAGGTAGCGAAACAGAACTCGATAGTTCTGTATCTGGAGCAGGAGGGAGTTACTCTGTCATACATGTTTTAAAATACTTCTAAATACTTGACAAAGCTTAGGAACCTGCAGCTTCCAGCCTCTCTCTGTACAAAATAGAACTTGTGTATATATGCACACATATAAAATTTGCACACATCATACATGTATGTATAATTTATATGTACATATATTTATGTGTATTTATATGTGCACTTATATAAATAGTGTATAAGTGTACCCCCACCTTCTTAAAGGAATCTGCACAGCAGAACTTAAAAAAAAAATACTAAAAGAATATATAGAAAAGCCTCTCAGATTTTTGAAAGAGTACAAATCAGATATTAATTTTTGAAAATTATTTTAAAAATGCAGCTGCTAGCCAAATTTATTCTGTGCTTCATACATGATTTGGTCAGGATTACTTGATTATAACATTAGTGGCATAGGTTTTTGGTGGTGTTTTGTTGTGTGTTTTTTTTTTTTTTTTTTTTTTTGGATAAACCATGGCCAGGCTTTTTGTAGGGGAAACAAAAGTGTTAGAAGGAGTGTACTACTTGATGTCTTTGGGCATTTAATAGGGTGAGTTAATTCCACTTGTGGAGTTCATTCTTATTGCCTTGGCAGCAAGCACAGTTGTATCAGCTGAAAACAAATCAAAGAACCAGCTATAAACAAAGGTCAGTGATAAGATGCTGCAGGAGCTGAATGAGGAAACAATGGTTAGAAGGGTGGTGCGGGAGTTGGTTGGTGTTGAATTACTCAACATGCAGAGCATTCCTTAATCCAAACCAAAAAATAAACAGCATTTTAATTACATTTATGAAATGGCACAAAATTTAGAGCTGCTGTGAAGATGGAAATAATTATAAGATCTTGCGTGTATGGGTAAAGGGTTCGTTGAATTGAATTTAGTCTAATGCAGAGCTCTATTCACAGGGAAGGAAGGGAAGGGAAATTTTAGGATAACAGTACAATAAAACCTGACAAAGGCTTAGGACTCGATACATTGCCTTTTCCTGCTGCTGTCATTTTGCTGCAAGCTTTTATCATGTTTTGGTGGATGAAAAAGAGTTGTTGGAGGAACAACCAAAGCATTACGTCATGGAAATCACAGCTGGGATGGTGAGCCAGGAAAGTATCTCCAGGCAGTCCCATCGCGGGCGGCGTATTGCGGTGTGGCTGAGCAGAACAGATCGCGAGGAGGGGAGGAACTGCTGTGGAGAATGCTCATCTGCTAGGACAGTTAGGGCTTCCCACCTTCCTAACTTCTTAATGTGGTGGTGGTTGTGAAATTGGTATCTGCTTTTTGCAGGGATATGAGAGAACTAATTCCTGTCCCACCAGAGCTGAGGTGTTAAGTGTCGGCTAGTAATACGATCCTTCAGAGAATGAGTGATCTATTTCATTTTACAAGCAACCTGCTGTACCAACTGTTACTTCTCATGTACTTGTGCTCGTCATGCTTTTAGTATACTCCTTTATGATAGTGCAATCCACTCATTATCTACAAAATATTTATCCTGAAGCTGGTCACTGCAGGTTCAGACCTGTGCCTTTGTATCTCTCAAATAGGTTTCAGTAACTTTAATCCTTTGAGTAATTGTGCTTACACTAAATCACACATATTACAGGGCTTTGATATAGAAATTGACACTTTGTTTGTTTGTTTTTTCCTTTTGTCGTACAGCTCTACCAGGTAATCTGGCCTTCAGAACAATAATGAGAAGGAAATTTGCTTGTTTATTCTATGAAATGTTTTCTCAAAAAGGTTATCTAGTTTCCTGCTCTCAACAGTTCTGCAATGGTGCTGGCACTGCAGTTACCACAGCATCGTCCTGCTGCATGGAGACACCAGATCTTGGGTTTACCTCACAGCTGTTGAAATAAGTACAAGAACTGTGTATATAAACAGTCTCAAAATTAATATTTCTTTACTTTTTTTTGAATGCTGTGTTAATCTATTATATATCTTTGTTTTCCCAGTCCTCTCAAAATCATTTTCTAGATTGTCCTGGAAAAAGAAAAGGAGGGGGGAAAAAAAAAAAGCCCTGTAACAACTGATTGCTAATAGGCAGGGGGAATCTGGCTTACAGCCCTTCATGTTAGCTGTGTGGTATAGAAGTCATGCATATCTGACAGATCTGTTGAAGCTTAGCTGCAGCTCAATTTGCAATCGTATTGCCAGTGTGTAGTGCAAATGGAGGCATGACACAATGTGTGGTCATCTGAACCTAAAACTTGCTGTTGGATTAAATGTCAAAAGCATATTTATAGTTCTCCAGTCATCTCCTTTGCTGTGCCTTCTGTGTAACTGTGTCTGGAGAAAACAAAACAGCACTATTATCTGTATCCTTATCTGTAGTTTCTTTTACTGTCCGTCTCATCTCTTGTAGGCAGCCATGCAGCATCAGGCATGGCAGGCTTATAGAGGCTGCTTCCAGTATAATGCAGGCATGTTGTGCCCTTCCCTGTGGTGCAGTGCCAGCACTGATCCTTCATTTTGCAGCACCAGACTTGCAGTGTGCACAGTCCTGCCCCAGCTGGCTTACAGTGCAAGGCATGGAACCAGGGTGTGCTTATTGTGAGCAGGGTGTCACGCGAGGCATGGTGAGCCGTGGCATTACCTCAAGTCTGGCTGCTTTGAGCCCAGAGTTCCTCCAGCAATTTGTCACCAGGGCAGAGGATGAGGAAGGGTTTCCGTGGAAGAGCTGGGGATGAGAGGACTTGAAGCTTTTGATGGTTTCTACATAAAAGTCTTGAGAGTTCCAAATAGATGTGCAGGTTGCTGCTGCCTCTGGCATGCCATGTTCTCTGTGAGCCATACTTGGCCCAGATACGTGCGTGTGCAAATCTCTGATCCCTGGGAAGAGGAGAAAGTGCTGCAGAAACTTGCATGGAAATCCACGTCGGCCAAGATTTTCTGGAGCCTCTTAATAGTAACTCACAGAGGGGAAAACAAATTCCTTTTCCTCCTATATATAATATATTGTAGCCTGACAAGTTTTTGGTGCCTCTGTCTACATGAAGAGTCCCTGGCCACAGTTGCCCCATGCCGCTTCATTCCTGCCTGCTGCGCTGGCTCAATTGTTTGTGCAGCTGTGCAGTCAGATGGTTCTGCTGGAGCCAGGGAAGGCTATAGATCTATAATCTGCAAATGGATTTATAAGATTTATATACTTGTTTAACAGCAGCAGGCTGTTTTTCAATGGGATCAGTTGCCCTCCTTGCAACATGGTCTCCCTTGCAGCTCTGTGGCCTGCAGGGGAACCAAGGCCTGGGAGCGCACACGGCCTACAGCGCCTGACTCGTAGTAGTGATTGCAGTGGGAAGGGACCGGCTGTGAGATGAAATGAGAGTGTGGTACAGCCCCTGTCTGCCTGCCACACCTTGGAGATGGTCACTGGGCATATCCAGCTGGAGAGAAAAATGTTAGGCCTTCATAAGTGAAGGCTCAGGGGAGACCTGGGTAATGGCCTTCCTATACCTAAAGGGAGCTTGTAAGCAGGAGGGCAGTCAACTTTCTGCATGGGTAGATAGTGCTAGGACAAGGGGAATGGTTTTAAACTGAAATCTAGGTTAGATGTCAGGGATACATTTTTCACTCAGGGAGTGGTGAGGCACAGCTGTCCAGAGAGCTGTGAGTGCCCCATCCCTGAAGATGCTCAAGGGCAGGTTGGTGCCTTGGGCAGCTGAGCTGGTGGGGGAGCAGCACTGCCCAAAGCAGGGGGTTGGAACTGGCTGTGCTTTGAGGACCCTTCTAACCAAAAAGCCATTCTGTGATTCTATGATTCCATTCTATGAACTATTCTCGGATTTTCTGGCTCAGGAAGAACTAATTAGCTAACCTAATTGGGCTAGGTTAGGTAATGTATCATAGTAGTATACAGTGGTTGTGGTTCCATTAACAGTATTTTAATAAAACTTCAAATTTGTTCTGTGGTTAGCTTTGTGAACGGTTTTAAAATCTGTTGTCAAGCAGTAATACTGACATCTAAAAACAGACTGCTCTGTCAGAAGCATAGGCATGGTTTCAAACTAAAAGAGGGCAGATTTACAGTGGATAGAAGAAAGAAGTTTTCTACAGTAAGGGTGGTGAGGCACTGGCACAGGCTGCAACGAGAAGTGGTAGATGCCCTGTCCTTGGAAACATTCAAGGTCAGGCTGGATGGGGTTCTGAGACCCTGATGGAGCTGAAGGGGTCCCTGTTCATTGTAGAGAAATTGGACTAGGTGACCTTTAAAATTCCTTCCAACTCAGACGATTCTATGAATTTATGATTCTATGGCTTTCATTAGTACTGAAACAATTGAGTAAACTACTGTGTGCTAACTATTCAGAGTGAGGATTTGTTCCTGGCCATCACTAGGAGGCTGCTGGCATGTGGCAGGCTGTGTGTGAAGATTTATCCTTGTTTCAAAGCTCTGAGGTTCCTAAAGTGAAACAGTGTAAGCCAGCCTGGTTGTGGAGTGGGAGTTGGTTCAGTTTACAGTGAGTTTTTTAGCCTGGCTTCCAAGATAAATGAATTGTGCTGTCTTGCTGTCCCTACCCCTATAAACTGTGAGCCCCTTGGCCACTGTGGGGGGATTATAAAACTTGTGAGAGTTTCTATACAAAAAAGTGCTTAGCACTGGAAGGATGCTATTTGAATTCCCTCTAATGGAAAGGATGCAGAGTAAGTTTGTTAGACTTGAGAAAATTCATATGGGAGAAGCAGGTGTTCTGAATCCATGAGCTGGAGAATGGCTGTGCTCAAAGCCTGCACCATATTGTGTGCTGAAGAGGGAAGTTGTAGGAACGAGGCTCGCTGATCATAGAGCCGCTCGGTTTTGTCTTTTGTGCTCCCAGCCCCACACTGTCAGGCGGCAGCAGCTCTTTCATGACTGAACGGAGAGGCTTTGAGGAATGCAGCCCCGGAGCAGCCCTGCAGGAGGCTGGCGAGGCTGCATGGCGCAGGGAGCAGCCAGCCAGGCTCCATTTTGGATGCCGGGCTGTTGCTATTCTGAGTTGCGCTGCCCTGCTCACGCAGCTTAACTTCCCGCTGTGTTCCAGCTACTTAGATGGTCGCTCCTCGGCTTTTTTTAAACCAGCTGCTTTTGTGGCACGCTTCGTTTCTGTCAGGAGAAGTCAGCAACAAAGCCACGTTCTGTTTTCTGGTGAGGAGCTGAAAATATCGTTCTGTAAGGATGTTAGCACCCAGTGACAGAAGACAGTGGTCAGCTGCTGCAAACCCGTGTGTGTGACTGAGGAATTCCATGTCAAAACCTGAGGGCAGCCTGGGGCAGGTTTGGATTGAAAGGAGAATGGAGAAGATAGCTGAACTGCTTCTTTACGGATTGGAATACGGAACAGCCACCACAGTGCCTTCTCTGCTGCCTGTTAAATGCCTTTTTTTAACCACATGCCTTCATTGTAGTTCTCCAGCTGCTGCTGTTTACTGTTTTCCCATGAATTGCTTGCATCTAGGTGGAAACCATGTTGTTTGCAAAATGTAAAATAATGTAGCTTGAGTTGTAAATAAAATAAGCTGAATTTTTAGCAGTGTTTCTCTGGTACCTTTGGCAGACAAACATTAGATCGATCAGTCTGAGGCTTTGCTCCTGTGAAGAAAGCTTGTCCCTGGCTTTCCTGCTGAAGTCTTGGTGGTTTACTGATTTTTATTGTTTTGATGGGAGAGATGAGATGAGGGGAAGATACTGTTACAGCTTCCAGCTGAGTGAGCCTGAGGCACAAAAAGAGTAAAGGAGATAAATAAATCACTCATTTCAGTAATGCTGGGGTTTTCTGGTTCACCTCATCTCATTACTACTGAAGTTGGTATTTGGAAAGGAACATGTCAAGTTTCTTGGGGACTTCTAAAGTCCTCATGGAGCAAACCGCTGGTTTGTAGTCCACACTTGCTGTGCTTCCAAGCACTGATGAGGTGGGACTCCCATTGCAGCCTGCAGATGCTGTGGTTAATTGGCTGGAGGGATTACTGAGGGATGATGGTGTGCTGCATGATCTGATGCCTACAATCCTGGTGGTGATCAGTCCTCATATTCCTGAATGAAGGTATTCTATCCTCATATTCTAGAAATGGCACTGTTACAATGCTGCTTGTACCAGGCCTCCTTAAGTTGTTGCAATGTATGGAAAGAAGAATCTTCAACATAATCTTTGTTTGCTGTTGCTTGGATGTTTTTAATTCTGTAATAAAAGTGCTGACTTAATATTTTCTTTCAGTCTCCAGAGGGTGCTGAAGGCAAGGATGCAGCAAAAGTAACTAAACAAGAGGCAAGTGTATTTCCTTTTCAGTTTGTTTGTTTGTCTGTTTGTCTTAATTCATTAAGGCATGTGTTTATTTAATTGGAGATCTGCAGCCTTGCATATCAGAAGACCACATGTGGCTCTGCCACTCTAGCAAGGTGATTTCAGTGGGAGTAAAGGCAGTTTGCTTAAAACTAGAAGTGAGCCACATTTGTAGCTTATATAGTGTGATATGGTTTTGGTGTGCTGAGGATTCGTTCAGCGTAGTGATACACAAAATAAATTTAGATGTTTTCTAGGCAAGCTTTGGTAAGGCAGCAGCATAGAATGTCACTGCATGGAACTGTGTGTCACTGTCTCCAGTGATTTGGCAAGTGGGGTTAATGCACACGCCTCAGCCACACTACTTCCAGACTTGAGTGACCGATAAAAGGGTGTCTTGAGTTAAGATACTGGGCTCTGAACAGCAGCTGATGCATTTATGTGTTTTCTTTGTCTGAATTTCTCTTAAGGGCACAGTAACTTCTGTCAGCAAAGGGAAGGAGACAGCAGGTAGTATATTGACCACTACAGTAAGCTGTGCCGGAGCTTGTCTGCCATGGGAATGTAAAAAGAGAGGCAGAGGAGTATGAGGATTTGTTTTCCTGGGTTGTCATCTTTTGTAGCAGATCAAGTTAAATCAGATCAGGACCTTGAGAAGAATGGGTGAATATTCAAATGAATTAGTTCTTATAAATATTTGGGCATATTCATACAGGAAAAAACCCTGATGGAAGTTTTCTTTTTGTGGTTTGCAAAATTGGTAGTTGGTCAATCTAGCAGGAAAAGATGGTGCCAGGAAGATGTTAAAATCTTTCAAAAAATAGCAGCGCTTTAAATGAACTCCTGAAAAAGAAAAATAGTTGAGACAAAAGGAGGCCTGGATTTTTGGTATCTCAGTATCTTCCTTCAGAATTTCCTATGGAACCAGTCAGTTGGTTTTTGCTTTGGTGTTTTTTGTTTTTTTTTTTTTTTTTGCAAAACATGGAAAGGCCAACTAAATCATGATTAAAAAATATAATCCTTTTTGCACCAAATTCATGTTTTTCTCTGTACAATTTTAAAAATAATTTCTTCAAGGGACAGAAAAATAAAAGGTAGTATGAAACTTGGTTATAGATTGACATTGTTACATGCCGTACTTGTCTTTAATGTTTCTCTAGATCAATAATATCAGTAACTACAGCTAAATTCCTTATAGGCTGCTGAACCATGCATAAATGGGAAGTAGTAATAAAAATTGTGCCAGGTATCTGACCACAATAATCAAAGTGACAGTGTTGTTCAGAAAGATCAGAGAGGCTCTGAAGACAGCATTGGTGTTAATGAAGGTGTATGAGAACTGTTGAGTCACAGCCTGATCTACTGATTGATCACCTTGGGAAAGGACCCTGTCAGCCCTGCAAGCACAGGTGAAGGCAGTTCAGCTGTCACCAGAAGGGGTGGAGCCTGGCTGTACCTCTCTTAGATCCCATTTAAGGGCTGACTGCCACTGTAGAAGGGCCTCTGGTTGGAGATCACCTCCTTATGAAATTTTTCCCTATGAGCCCAGACTTTGGAGATGGGTGAGCATTCCTTTCCTGTTTGTCCTTTTGCCATTCCACTCCTGTATTGCCTTTCCACTGTAACAGGAGGTTTCATTTACCCCTCAGATATTTGGTAACAGGCATAGGGTGGCACTGTAAAAACAACAACAAAAAAAACAACCTATAACAAGAAAAAGTTAAAAACTGTAAGTGCTTGCTGCCTGGAGGGACAAAACAAAGGGCCGATGAAAGGGTAATCAGCTCTTTTCAATGCTTTCTGTAGTGTTGTAGGAATTAGTTATCAGAAAACTAACCTGTAATTGTTCTTTATCCTGGCAGGAGTGTAAATCCAAGTAAACTCTACAAATTCATCAAGAAAATGAATTTTATTAAAATTGGTAACCTGTTAAAAGGAGCATCTAAAATGTTTAATGGTTTCAAGTGTCAGAGGAGCTACATGATATACTGTACTAAAGGCTCACAGAAATGCATGCCATTTTTCAAAAACCCTCCCACCCATTGAAATGACTGAATGGCAAAATAAAGGGAATGTGTTAGTTTTTTTTTTTAAAGGTGTTTTTGTAGAGATGGAAAATAATGAGGAAGAGGACTAACTCTCCAGCAGGCCAGTCAGAAGCTGAAATACAGTAATGAAGTTCTTGCTGTGGAAGGTTCTTACAGAGGTTCTTGCAGTGGAGCCGTTTCCCATGGGTGTAATATTTGGAGGATGTTGTCAAGGAGAGGGAGATGTAGGCAGCCCAGCTATGGAGTTGCCAAACTGTTACATGCAAGACATAATTTAGTGCTTGCATTGGCCCCTATACCAGGGTAACTGGAAGTGATGAAACACTCCTAGTACTTTAGATAAGGGATTCTGGAAAACAAAGACTGTAAGTCTGAATTGGAAAACTAGTAAATAAAAAACAGTAGAATGAGTACTTGTGGGTGAATGTATAATGGGAGAGTCAACACAGATTTTGCAGAGAAAAGTGCTACTTCACATGGCGGAATTGTATGTAAAAGACAACAGGTGTATAAATGCTCTGTCAGTCAGCATGGCATCTCACTTGCATGTAAAGAGCACGTTTGGATAAGGCTCCCCAAACAGGTTCTTAAAGGAAATGAGCTTGCATGGATTAAATGGAAGACCTTCTAAAGAACTGATAGCAGATAAAGATAGAAGAGATAGGGAAGTAGTAGTTAATTTTCATAATGGAGGAGAATTATTGGTGGGGTATTGAGGACGTTTGTATTTGGGCTTGTCTGAGTATGTTCATTATGTGGTCTGAGTATATTCATTATGTGATCTAGGAGAACAGGTGATGGAGAAATGACTAAGTTTGCTGAAGTTCATGAAAAATTATCAGGGTAGTCAGAAGTGAGGAAGTCTGAGAAATATGTTATCTCACTGATAACGTGGGATAAAACATGAGTCAAATTCAATGTGGAGAAATGCAAATTAAAACAGGGAAAGCTGTTAGTGAGTGTCACCAAATCAGTTATTGGAGAGATGGTAGAATCACTCTTAATGGTTATTAGAAAATGCCCATTTTTCTAGTCAAAAGGTAAATAGAATGTGGGGACAGTAATGGAGGACAGAGTGGGATACATGAGAGTATCACAGTGAGCACCCAAAGGGGAACTACCAAATAATTTCTCTTGGCTCTTCTTTAAAAAGGATAGAAGGAAAACCATATGAAGGATAGTTGAACGTAGAGGGGGATGTAGAACAGCCTTCCAATGGAATCTACCAGATTCCAGATTCTTGACTTTTCATATGCTGTGTGATAAAGTCATCAGTCACGTGGAGAAAGGCAAGGAATAACCCAGAAGCAGGAGGAGTATAGTGAAGCAAGAAGCAATAAGCTTAAGAGGAAGACAATGAAGGGAGGAGGTTTTTCTTTTCCACACAGCATGTACTTGCCTTATGGAACTCATTACCCCAGGATGTTATGGAAACTGAGAGTGTAAATGAGTTCACTAGGTTATTAGACAAATGTATGGGGGAAAAAAAAGTCCCTTGGGGCTGTTAAACACATGATGTGTATAAAATATCCAGGTTGGAAAGTCTGCAAGGTGGATTGCCAGAAGCTGAAGCAACAGGAAAGTGCAAAAAAGTTGTTTTGTGTCTGCTCCATTTCATAGACAGTTTCCATGGATGTTTGCTAGTGTCATACAGAGTGTGCTGGTTGTTTCTGTCCTGTTAGGACTGTTTGAAGGGGGAAATTCCAGAAGCACATTTCAATGTTCCCTTTGCTGACCTGACTGCAGTTACTTCCTTGTAGTCGAAAAGCATAACATATGTATCAACTCTGAATGGGAATTAAAATGACTTACTGGTCAGGCATTTTTAAGAAACTAAGGGGGGGGTGTTGTGCTGAGTTCCTTATGACAATTCAAATCATATATAAAGCTAATCGTGAAACTGAAATGGTTGGGGTTATGCAAGGTGTTATAATTTATCTGAAGCAAATATTACCCTTGAAAAATTAAATGCTAACATCACAATTCAGTGCCTAAACATTGAGGGATAGAAATAGTTGATTGTGAAAACATATTTGTAGAAGGTACCTCGAGCTAGGAGTTCTTTGATTACCAGACCAATTGAAATGCTTTAACTTGTTCTCAGAATAGTGCTAGTTTGCTTAACCAGCAGTCAATATTCTAAATTGCCAGGAAAAGAAAGGATTGCATTTTTTGTTAATGTTGCTTACATATTTGATGGCTGAAAATATTTCCAGGTGTTCTTTGATAAGATTTCTATTTCCTTGAACTCAGATCTGAACTTTTTACTAGGATTGATGGAGGATAATTGAATTGTTCCAATGAATACAAGTTACTCATTCTTTGGATATTAACAGCTTTTTTTTCTTTTGTGAGTTATGTGGAGCCATAGCTTTTCTTTTTTTCAGCTCAACTTAAATGCTTACCATGTGATTAAAAAAGTATTTTTGATTTACTTTTTCAGCTGTGTTATGCAGGCTATTTGTTACAAGGGAATTGTCTCTATTTTCATTACAAGTAAGAATCCAGTTTTATGACATAGCCAAACCTTAATGGTGTTTGCTAACCATGCCATATAACTGGATTGTGGGTTCTTCATCTGTTTTAGCGAATACAAAAAATGTTGTTAGTAGACTACTGAGCTTACAAGCATTTCTAAGACCTATCTAATATTCAATACATTTATGAGAAAGTTCAGAAGGAAATAAAGTTTAGTAAGGAAGGTGATGATGAAAGGTAGAAGAAATGTAAAGTATTTGACTTTCTTCTTTCCTTTTTGAAATTATATTTAAGTAAAGGACATCATGTTTATGGAGCTGCCCTTGTATGCCTGACTCTTGAATTGAGTGTGGGGGGCAGCTGTGGAAACAAGGGGCCCCTCAGTTTCATGTTTTGGAATTTTCTCTCTTCCTTTAGGGAAGGATGTTATCTTTATTGTGCTGTTTATCAGATAGTGTTTCTTACTGGCTATTACAAATAAATGGATTAAAGGAACATCAATCTAAATATTTAAGAAATAGAAGTATTTCTTGAGAAAGGTTCAGTGCGCAGGTAGTCAAGCTTGCTGTATTTTTTGAACATTTCCTAGAGCAGCAGTGGACTCAGAAGTACTCGTAAAACAGGGAAAAAGTAGTGTTTTACCATACTGAGAGTAGACTTTGACATCAGTAATGATTTTTTTTTCAGGAATTACAGTTTCCACATCACTCAACCCTAAAAATGTTCCTCCAAGATGAGGAAACCCTGAGTTGTGTTTGGCAATAGATACTTATTTTGGTAGGGACTTATTTTATGCTGTCATCAAGAAACAACTGATAACTGTGTTGCTTTGAATACCATTTGCTGTATAAGCCTATAAAGATGCCTTCTTTTTTCCTTTCTGTAGCCCACAAGACGATCAGCAAGATTGTCAGCTGTAAGTATGTGTAACAGCCCTTGGTGTATACTTTTCTAGGCACGTGTTTTCTCAGACAAAACAGGTTTGTTATATTTTGCTTGATTCCATTTTTATTCTTGCTGAGGGGTATTCAAGAACTCTAGAGCTAAATATAATTTATTTTCTTAATTTCAGGAGGTTATTCTTCCCAGCTCAGTGCAATGCTATCTGTTACATGTGATGTTGACTTAGTACTATTTTGCAGGCGGATGTTAGCTGTGGAAATGGAACTTCTCTGTGAAAGGGGAAGGATTGTCCTTTCAGGGTTTAGTTTGGTGCTGCCACTAGTGTTTGGGTTTAGTTCCTTTTCTCTGTTGCAATGTATCTGATGGGCTTTTTAAAAATAGTTATTTGTAATCTCCACATTTGACTTTGACTTAGAATGACCCTCAAATTGCCTTGACTCCTTGATGAGTGAGCTAATGAAAATAGATGTGTGTACAGTGATGAGGTACATTAATTTTTTCGTCTTTTTTGGTGCATGGTATGGAGTGGGATGTAAGGGGAAAGGGTGAGGTGCGGGGAAGCTGCTGAGTGGAGGTTGGGTGGTTGCCTCCTGGTTATATATCTAACTAATTGTGCAACTAAAAATGTTTTTTAGAAACCTGCTCCACCAAAACCTGAACCCAAGCCAAGGAAAACCACTAAGGTAAATACTCTTCTTTTCAGCTGCCATCATTGTAGCCAATAATAAGCAAGTACACTCCCTCTTTGCATTGCAAACAGTTGAATTCACAGAGCATTTGCAAGAGGCATCAGCTCGCCCGCCCTCCTCCCAGTTCTCCCCTCAAAAAGAAAAAAACAAATTAGATCATTCTTTTCTTTTGGTTCCACCCCTTCCTGGCCTCATTACTGGCCCCAACAAAACGTCTTGCCTGTTTGATATGCAGACTATGTTAGTTTGTAGTAAATTCTTAGTTTAAGAAAAAATCTTCACCTTTCCTACACCTTTCCTGAAATTTACAGGTCTGGTTTCTACAATAGGATTTGAGATTACTCTGTACCGTTCTGTTTTGCTGTCAAGAGGGGCAGTACTTCATTTCATAGTGAGACACTGTTATCTCTTCTTGAAGCCTGACTATTGCTGAGAACGCACAATTATAATTAAAGGTGGAATTAAATACATTTAAATTGAATGGCTTGGGTTTTCTAGGCCAGTTACAGTCAAATTAAAATCTTATTAGTGTCTGAAATACCTTTTCAGGATTTCTGCATGTAAATCATGTGCTTCAGAAACCGTAGATCTATTTGCGCCCGAGAGGAATGCTAAGTAAGAACAATTGCTTTATCATAAAAAAGCATACTGCTGGAAACTCAATCTAGCTCTCCTCACACTCACATTTTTCAAGTCCCTGCATTGGTATCTCAGCTGGGGAAGTATCAGAATACGAAGTGAATGTGTAGAAGTAAAACTCCACAACTCTGAGCACATTATTATTTATCAACTGAAAGTCTCTTGAGCTTCCCTCTTCTCTCTTTAATAGAGTATTAATAAAGAAGGGAATGCATAGGTTCTGTATCTTCCAGTACATACTGTGTGTGCATTGAACATGGTGTTACAGCATCTGATGAGGCTGCATTAGAGAAATCCGAGATATATTTCTGGTGAATGGAGTCCTTTTTGACATAATTCTGGGTAATGTTTTAGTACAGTAGTCTGAATTTTTCTAAATTGAAACTGGATTTTAAGGAATCTATTAATCTTAGTCTCCTTAACAGAGAAGCAGCAGATTTGTACTCCAAGCCTGCTAATAAGCAATCAAACATAATAAAGATTCAGGTTCCTTTTATTGTTCAAAGGTTGCGTATTATGAATTTACTAAGTCCTCAGCTTGTTCCTTCATAGCTGAAGATTTAGAACTAAGCTCACAGCACCGGTAAGCATCTCAGACGAGCATTACAGCTGCTGTGTGACATTGAAGCTCAAGAAAGAATTGAAGTTACTAGCTGCCCAGTAACTAGGATTAATAACATCCCTTCTTCCCTGCCTCACTCTTCTACAGGGATCTTTCAGGAAAGATAGTCAGTGTTTGATTCAAAAATATCCCTGCTCCCAGCTACTGCTGCCATTTTGCATGGATAATCTGAAGCGAATGATGCCACAGAAGATCTCCACAATTTTTATCCAACTACTTTAAATACCAATGTGAAGTAAATGAACTATCATTTAAATTTTTATCTCATTGTACTTACAATCTTCTCAGATCGCAAACATACCTAGAGCAAGGAATTAAAAAAAAAAAAAAGAGTTCTAACGTACAAATAGTTTACTTAAAAGTATATCTCCAAATGAAAATAGCAGAGTCACCATCCCTGGAGGTATTGAAGAGTTATGTAGTAGAGGCAGTGAGGGATGTGGTTCAGTGGGCATGGTGAGGATGGTTTGATGGTTGGAGTAGATGATCTTAAGGTCTCCTCCAACCTTAATGATTCTGTACTACGATTCTGTGAAACTGTAGATGTTAGAATAGTTCCTTTTGGTAAATTCTCTGCTTTGTGTTCTTGCAGATAGAATTTTATCAGTGTTTGCCTTCCTAATGTGTCGGTTGGTTCTCATGTGGACATGAAATGAATATTACAGATGTTATCAGACTAACAAAAGGACAACCAACAAAAATGCTTGTTTTTTTAAAATCCAGTTTATTATTTCATGTGAATCAAAAGCGTAATTTTGTTACATGCACAGCATGGTGTTTGTGCTTGACTGAATAACAATGGTATAGTTCCATATATCACAC
Source organism: Phasianus colchicus (assembly GCF_987193195.1). Taxonomy (NCBI): domain Eukaryota; kingdom Metazoa; phylum Chordata; class Aves; order Galliformes; family Phasianidae; genus Phasianus; species Phasianus colchicus. The sequence continues at coordinate 79,159,738 of NC_143437.1, forward strand.
TTGGATTTGCTTATAGCTGTGCATACAGAGATATATATCAGTATACAGAACTCTGTGTATATAGCTCAACCAAAATAGTATGAGGGTTTTTTGTAACCCTGTGTATTATCAGAAGCAGTAAGGAAGCATGCGTCAGCACTTTTTTTTTCCAAAAAAATTTCAGGAGTCTGTATAAATTTGGTGGTATAAAAATTCCAGGTATCTTTCATCTGGTTTTGTTTCAGTCCAGCACATGCAGGTTGCTAAATTTGTTTCTTTGTTGGTAAGAATAATGTAGTTGAGCTGTCTACTCATTCAGTGTCTGTGCCCATATTTGTAATCTTCTGTCAGAAGGAACCTGGAACAAAGGCCAACAAAGGTGCTAAAGGGAAGAAGGATGAAAAGCAAGAAGCTGCAAAGGAAGGTACTACACCATCTGAAAATGGTGAAAATAAAGCTGAAGAGGTACTTTCCACACATACCTCCTGCTGATTGAATCAGTGCTTTTTTAATTATTCAGCCTTTCAGACATTGATGATAGCGTGTTCATAATGTTTCTTTTTATTGCCCATAATGTTATTGCAGATTCTCATCTCTCGCTCAACTGTTAGTGTTTCAACATCCAGAGGTGCCCCACCCAGCACACTGTCAGTAAAAGGGCAGATTGAAACAGTGAAAGTTAAGGGTACGGTAGAGCATTCTACTTGTGTGCAGTGAATAGGAACAGATAGTAGTGTGGTGCTTTTCAGTATGAACCATGGAAGCTGGCAGGTAAGGCTCGTATTGCTTTTGAAAAGCTGGGTCCAACAAATTAAGAAGAGTGTGTGAATGTACCTGTTTTGTTTGTGTAAATGTAATGTTAAAGTAGGTTTGAAACCAAGCTGTTACAAGTAAGAAATGGAAGGAGTAAAGATAGTGTGGGTGTTTGTAGACGTCATGGCAATTTACCATAGTAATTAATTCCTTTCTCTCTTCTCTGCAGGCTCAGAAAACTGAATCTGTAGGTGACAAGAATGAATGAAATATCATGAAAATTTGGGGTTGATTTTATGTACCTCTTGGACAACTTTTAAAAGATATTTTTATCAAGTATTTTGTAAATGCTAATTTTTTAGGACTGATAGTTGACATATTAAACTGTATATGAACATTTCCCTTCTCATAACAGTGCTTTTAGAAATTCCCGTTGTTGCCAAGTAATATAAATATCAACTTAATATTGCAAGGTATGTGTAAAATTGGATCAGCATTCCATACACTTGCTTTAAGAAATTAAGTCTTGTGCATATGGTGATGTTTTTACTGTGCGTATTTGAATTTTTCATGCAGTTTTTCTAGAGCAATAATCAGTGGTGCTTTTGTACTTAGGGTTTATGTGATTTTAATGAAACATGGATAGATGTGGCCACCTGCTGACTATTTTGGGTTCTTTTAATGGATTAAAATAAAAGGTCTCTTTGCCTGCAAAACTACAGCTTCCTAATGTTTTCTCTAAATCTGAGGAATGCCTTACTCGTATTTTCAGCCATTAGAAGGAAGACTAAATGATAGAGCAACGATAGTTTTGCATGCGGTCTGTTTGATTTTTCTTTTTTTGTTCATGTCTGATTGGAAACAAAAAATACCCATGCGGGAATAGCAGGTTGGGATTCTCAGTGGCCTGCAACTGAAATGACTTGCAGTTATACGTTCTTCAGAAACTGTCATAGGGTGAGTAGTGCTGACGTACTCTATCAGGATTTTGTGGTTATAATGAAGCATCAACACGGAATGAATGCCTTGCTGCAGACGTACAGAAGCTGTTAAGAGGAGCTTTGTTTCTGCCCCATGCCCTTTCTGTTACTAGAGAAGACTTGCATCATGTTCTGTGGAAACCCTTCTTTCTACCTGCAGCCTCAAATCTTCATACAAAATTGCTGTTCTGCTTCAGCTGAGGACAGTTGATAATACATTGAAATCGCTGTTAAACAGCGCTATGTACTTGGTACCTGGTAGAAATGGAACAATGACCATTATTTTTGAGGTGATTGTGGTGTGATACAGTGGAGTAGCTGATGGTTTTTTGTTTTGTCTTTTTTTAGTATCCATCTTTCAACTCTGCAGCTCATTCTAAGCGCCTTTTATAATTTTTCTCCTTCTCTTTTCTCTAGGGGCCCTGGTATTTCTATTGTTACTTCTGGGATGGGAGGGGTGAGAGAAAAGATGTTCCCTGTTCTCCAGTGATATTGATTTGTATTGCTCAAGTGGTGGCCATTATGTCTGAGGATACTTCTTGCTTGTTTAAGTCAATAAATAAATGACTGTTGCTTGACCTAGTGTTCCATTTATTCTTTGGGAAGAAATTTTCAGGTGCCATTTTTAATTGAACAGAAAAAAAAAGCCAAGCATGGCTGTACTTAAAAATTTAAGACTGAATGTAAAAGCAAATGGCATTGCTGTGTGCTAGGTGGTGTAGTAGACTGCTGTTGAGATAAATGTCAGTGCTACTCTTGTGATAGGCTTGCCACAGCCAAACAAGAGGATTCTATTCTCTGCACCGTGGACATAATTTTGGAAGAAATTTTAAAGTAAGTCACTGGTTTTGGCGATGGAAGGTAGAAGGCTGTAACAAAACTTGTAAGCTAATGAGAAGGAAAGTATATTGTTTTGCTTTTTCATTGATATGTACTGAGCATTCCTGTGCAGTACTTTCTGATTGTCCCTGTTGAAAAGTGTTAATTCAGACGCTATGGTTGTGGGATATTGTAAGTGTCTGAACTTTTCCCACAGAATCACCAAGATGATTTTTATAAGCTTTTACCAATTCAGGGCTTTATCATTTCTGTGGAGAGGGGTTTTTATACTCCTGTAATTTTTTTTTGCAGGTAGCTGGGAGAAGCTCAAGCTTACCTAAACAGGGGGAGGTCTTGCAGTGATGATTCACAACAGAAATGCAACATAGGCATAAGTGCCGTAAGACACTTCTCTTACGGCATCTCTGGATGGGCTTCTCTTAAGGAAGCTCCTTTTACTAAATCTCCAGCAGAGAGAAGTAGGGTCCTTCAGTTAATTGGGCAGTATCCAAGCCTAACAGTTTTGGCACGAAATTCCCTTGTCAGCTTGACCAGATTAGTAGCTGCAGTTCGGAGCTAGAGTTGTGGTACAAACATTTAACAACAGCAAATTGACTTGGCTGAGGTTTAATGAAACACGCTATCCTGCTGATTCAAGTAATATTTTTAATTTTTCAGAAGTGCTTTGTAAATGTGGTGCTTTGCAATGTTTTTCATCTATGTGTCAAGTTCTCAGAAAGGCAGGAAACATTGCAAAGAACTGTATCAAGTTGTGGAACACTTTTTTTTTTTAAATTAAATTAGATGACACCTCCGAATATATGTAGCTAAGATATTCTGTGGGCATCTGGTGATCCACAGAGCCCACATCCACATTTGAGTTTTGAAGAGTTACTTGAAAGTGCCAGATGCCACATCTCAGCCGTGAAGAAACTCGCATCATCAGTATTTAAGTATTGGTTGCTCTGCACTAATACACAGGGTTTGGAAGAATTCTCAACTGTATGACCTTTCTGGGAAGTAATGGATGGGTACTTCAGGATACTGCCAACCATTTTATTGTTTTTGTTTTAATTGGGATTGTTTTCAAGTTTAAAGAAAGCAGGTATGTCAGAAGCAAGACTGAATGAACGATCAGAAAGTATCAGCGTTCTGTAGTTAAAGATCTTCCTTCCTTCCCTGAGCTTTATTTGATTTCTCGTGGCTGTTACTTTCTGCTGCTTCCATGTCCTTGAGTGACCTTGGGCTAATTGCATGTAGCAGCAAAAGTTGGTCTTGATATTTTGACCCTTGTGATAGCAAATGCAGCATTTCATGAATGGAGAACTGCAGCAGAAACCCAAACATTTAAGGGGCTGCTAATGGAAAATTAATGCTTACGCTAAAGAGCAGAGAAAATTAAGTAAGAGAAAGGGAGAAAGAATAGCAAGAAAATAGATTACTAGGGAACTTAGTTATGCCAGTTCTCGTATTAGAATACATAGAAAAAACAAATGTGCGTCAGAGTTAAAGTTCTAGTGGGATAGAAAAAGATATAGATATATATATATATTTGTATGCTTCCTTCAGGAGAACAAAGAAAAGACCCTTGAGAGTGAACATGGCTTGATTTTAAGTTGGTGTTACATTCCTGTTAATAAGCCTGAAGTGAAACAATCTTCATTACATTTCTTATACAATTTAAACAGAAATGTATATAACCTAAAGAAAATTATGCAACTTAGCAACAAGTGGCCATTCTGTAAAGAGAAGGTGTCATCTAATGAGAGGGAGAAAAATAATCTGAAATGTGGAGTGTACATCTCTTTGGAATAGATTGTTCTTGACCTGGCAGCTCCTTGGATCTTTATTTTCACTTAAATCATTGTATGTGGGACACTGCTGGGCAGCAGATTGGTATTTAATGTAAAACTTGGCCCCCATTTTAATTTATATGAAATGAGTCATTAAATTTCTACATTTGAATCAAAGTGTAAAAAGATACAGGAGACTGTCTGTAAAAGAGCTTGGCAGCAAGAGCTTCATCATCCTCCTGATTTAAGGATTCTTGTTCTCTTATTTGTAGGGAAACTCCCAGAGCAATACTGTTACCAGTGGTTAAACTATTGCTAACATAATGGTCAGGAGTAGCATTAGAATGCAATAAACAGACTTTTTGCTGTATTTACGAACTGTGAACTTGGTGTAAAACTGTTGGTTCATGGATTATGACCCACAAGTTGCCTTCTTTAAGGTCCAATTCTAAATTTATAAGAAAATGAAATCATGAATGCCTTTCCTAAAGAAAACGGGCAAAATGAGGAATAAGCTATTTTCTTAGGTTACTCTATTTGTGATGTGCTGAAGCATTAGCAACAAAGTAGTTCACACATAAGAAGCAGGCTGTCAAGTGTTTGACTAGTATAGCAAAATAGTATTTTATTGTAACACCTTCCAAGATAGTTCTGGTGCTAAGTGACATAACTAACACTGCTAATTTGTCTATTGATACTAATTGTTCTCCTCTCACCCCAAATATGGATTGAAAAGAGTAGCTTTTTATCTGCTGAGATGAGGACGAAGCTACTAATGTAAACTGATGCTTGAGCAAGAAATTGAGTGCATGGGCCTGCTGTGCTTGCCTCTATCACTGAATTTGGTACAGTGGTGTAACTTGTAGGAATTGTTTTATTGCTGTTTTGACTCGTTCGGAAACAAATTTCAGACTTGGGGCCTATAAAAATGAATTTGTTTTGGAAGATTTCAGGTACTAAGCTGCCTGGCATGAGTCTTACTCTAATAATGAACAATTTAATGTGAAGCGATAAAATTTTTGAAGTGACAAGATAAGAGTGTGGATGTAATGACCTTGTCCAAGTCTTCCATCCATTTCCAAAATCAACAGAAATGCTGCTGTGGTTCCTCATGAATAACGGTTTTAGAACAAGAACAGCTGGGAGGCCATTCTTCTAGGACAGCTTTTCTTAGAGGCATCAGAATGCAATATTGTAATGATCTAATGTCTTAAACCAAGCCCTTCTCATTTCTGATGATTTTCTATCACAGAAGAAGATGGAAGAAGACTTGAGCTCTTACAGGAAAATGGAGGGAGTCATAACCCCTAGAGATGTAAACATGTAAATTGTATCTGAATTAACCAACAAGAAAGGAAAAATAGGTCCAGAGAACTTGTCATGATTTTCAGTTGCTTCAGAGACATCTATTGTGCCTAGGAGGGAGGAGCTGGGGATGTCCCAGAGTCAGGTGGCAGGGAAGCTCCCTCCCAGCTGCAGGGGGGGAGGAGATGTGTGAATGCCCTGCAGGGAGTAGCTGCAAAAAGAATGACAGGAAAAGAAATGGGTGACTCTGCAACCTAGGTTTGTAGTTGAGGAAAAGATCTCGTGCAACACAAGAGAAACTGATTTTTTTTTAGGAACAAATGAAACAGGGAATCATGACAAAATTATTTGCACATGTAAGCAAGCCCTGAGTATCACTACACCTTTCCCAACCTGCTAGTCTTTTATCAACAATTCAGTTACTGAGTGTACTTTTTGGTTCCCTCTGGGGTACTGTGTATTTTTCTAATTAAGCATCACTTGGGCATCAGTGCCAAATTTCCACTTGTGGGATAAGTACTGGCTGATGAACCTTTGCAGTCTTTGAAGAAGCTTTGCCAGCGTGGGGAATGGGGTATGCGGACGTTTAATCTATCAGGAAACTGACACTGACTCTGGAACCTGGCTTTAAAGACTTCCATATCATGTTATAGAGTCTTATAAATGTATCACATTCAGTTGTTAAATATTTAGGGTTTTTTTTCCCCATAGGCTCTACTCTGTTTGGAACGCTATTCTAGGACCTCATTACTCTGCTCATTAGAAACTCCCTGTACAGGGATGTGATTTTCCTTTGTTAGTTGTAACTGCCAGCGTGTGAGCCTTCAGCCAAGCACAGCATTCATGGTGACGGGTCACAGTGAAAGACTCCTAAAATCAGTAAGAGAGAATCTTCTGTGATGCGAATGGAAGTCTGTATCCTTTACTGTTCAGCTTATTTGGAAAAGAGGATAGAAGATAAAATCTCACTGACTTTTTTTGGCGTGAAGGTGGTGATCACATAGGATAAGGGGTCTGTTTTGGCATCAAGGTGCCAAGAATGCTGCTGTATGCATTAGTGGCAGTAGGTATCAACTTTGGAGGTGAGATAAGAGGTTGCAAATGAAAGTAAACAATCCAGCATTTCAAAAAGGTGGTAAGTGAAAGCAACGGTGATGCTCCTTGTCTGATGAATGGTCAGTTAACAGGGAATCCTCTATGGCCTGATTTGCCCTTTCAGGATGGGGTGGTGCTTTCGGTTCACAGACCTGAAACAGATGAAGTAGTATGCAGAAAGCAGCCTGCAGTACTGAATGCCACATTCTCAGAAATATCACATTCTTAGAAAAGTCAATTGCCGATTCCATTTCTTAGCAGTAACAATAGCCTTGCTTTGTAACAGCAGACGTGGAAGACACTGGCTATCTCCTTGATTTCATGGAGCAATTGGATGATTGTGCACTTGGTATTGTACACTTCTTTACAGCAGTTCATCTCTGTGGTTAGCAGTTTGATATTCTGTCACTGTTGGGCTGAGAACGAAGGGCTCTGTTACCTATTGCTTCTTTCAAAGCTGCCTGGATTTTTGCCTGCTCGTGAGACCTGGTTTCATCAGGTAACAAGAAGCCACAAATCCCACATAAGAATTCCTGTCAATGCTCTTCGTTCATGAGCCTTCCTGCTCCTGCTGAGGTCTGATGATGTGCTTGATCACCAAGCTCTCCTTTGCATCATGCCTCGAGCACCTTACACAGATTCATTGTGAATGACTGCAGCCAGCTGTTCACTGCCTCTGACTGCAGGTAGTCAGCAGTTTGGAACACTGCAGAAGTTTGAGACCTGCTGTGAATCTCCCTGTTGGCTTAATTTATGTTTACCTCCATCTAATGTTACGTTGTTTTCTTTCAACTTTTCAGCAGCCGTATGCTTTCTATTTTTCAATTTTCCATTTTCCACATCAATTCTTCCTTCAGTGATCTTTATTGCAGTCCTGAGAAGCTTTTATGGTCAGTTGTTTGAACCTCAGCTGCCCTGCGCCCAGAACTTTCATGGGACTTCCATCAACTAGAAGCAGAAAAATGCAGATGATTCCAGGCTCTCTACTCATTATGCCATAAGTTTAGGACCCCTGCACCCTGAGTTCTTGCCAGTATTTATAAAACTGTGCCAAGTGAAATAGCAATGTTTTGCTGTGTATCGTATGCTACGTACGTTACCATATCACATGATACATATAATGATTGGTATCTTTACTAAGTCAAAGGAAAATAAGATCATAAACTCCAAGTACAATAACGATTAAGCATTTCACACTTTCGTCATAATTCACTGGTCAGAATGATCAAATAATTCATGCACTGTGTGAACTATACTGAGATACACTGGGGTTTTGTTACAGGCTTGCTGGGATTTAACTCGCCCTCTAGAACTTCTGAACATTGGTGTTGGATGTGTTCCATATTTTACGTACATATCTCACTAAAATCCAGTACTGATTTTTTAGAAGTGAGTAACAGTGGCAGTCTTTGGCTTTCAGTTTGTCTCCATGTCACTGAACTGGCAAGTTAATGGTGCCAGGGTGGGGCCCTCCAGCCCAGCTGCTCACCACATGGGCTCAAGCTGCACCCAGCTCCTCTGCAGGCATCCCTGCCATGGCTCAGGGCTCAGCTCAGCCCAAGCTATAACCACCAAAGCAGGACAGCTGCATCTGTGCTGTCAGAGTTTTAACAGTATGAGCATGGCCAGAGTATGGCAGTCAGCCCCAGAGTGTGAGCACTGGTACGATTTGGCTTGCTAGCAGTGATAAAGTTCAAAGCAGAGGGAAATAGCAGCAAGTACTGCGTACCTGACACTGGAAGCCAAACAGTTACTGTCTGTGATTATGCCATGCCCTGCCCTCCTGTGGAGCCCCATGCTGGTGAAGGCACTCAGCAGCCCCTGAACGGCTCTCCTGCAGGGAGAGGAAAAATGTAGGTCTGCTAACGGAGCTGCAGGCTGGAAGCACCCCAACAGCCTGCACCAACTACTGCCCCACAGCCTGCCTCAAAGCTGTACTCATGCTGACAAAACGCAAGGAGAGTTGTGGGCCGGGAATCAGTTTGGTTTTTCTCATTTTATTTGAGTTTAAATTATTTGGTTTAAGGTCCTAAAGAAAGAAGCAGGACTGAAGACTGATATGGACTGTTTCCTTTACTACTTGAGAACCTAAGAGATCTGAGGCACTGCCACGTTTTGAGAATTTAATAGTTGTGTTTTGGGTTTTTTGTTTGCTTATTTTAAATGAGACTACATATAGGAATACCTCTTACTGATTTGGTTGGGGATTTTTTTTTTTTTTTTTTTTTTTTTTAAGAACATGGGCCACTTTGAAAATTAATTGTAAGTAATAACTTAAACAGCACCAGAACTCGGGTGTGTGCAACTGAACTCAGCTGCCTGTGTTGCTTACATTTGCCAGTGAGTTGCCTGCAATCCAAGGAAACAAAAATGTTGGGCTTTAAGACCCGGCTACAGCGCTTAACCTTCAGGACCCAGAAACACTGAGGCTGGAACCTCAGTCGAAGCCTCTCTGATTTGACGTTTCTGATTCTAAGCTTTGGGATAAACCAGTTCTTTCTTAGCTCAGGCATTTACCTGAAGGACACAGGGCTGGCAGAGTTTGCTTCCAGCATGCCAAAGGAATGTCCAGTTCCTTTAATCTTATTTTTTCCAGTTTTTTAAATAGCTTTACACTGACTGTGGAGTTTGTTGTAGCACTGGTGTTCTGCCCCTGACTGCTCATTCACCCCCTGCTTTCTGATCATCTCTGTTCCATGTTCATCTCACAAATTCAGTGAACCCAAAGCTCAGAGGCCACCAGCACTCTGGGAAGGATTTTTGGTAGTTTGTTAGTCAACTCTTTTTTGCTTATACAAAACAAATTTACCAGAATTCTCTGAAACTTACCTACGGGCTGAAATTTAAGCTTTAATCTGAGACGTTAATATAGGTTCTGATGCAATTTTGATTAACAGGATCCAAGTGATCCTTTCTTTGATAGTCAGTCTGCTATGTGCAGTGTCACCTCAATTCCCCGTGAGCAATTCCTCCTGCAGCTCAGCAGAACAGCACACCTTGTTCTTCTCCACCTCCTTGATTTGTATGAATTGTGTTAGATTACATTGGAGAATTTGTGTTTTCTGTTTTTATTTCTCAACTTGTGGGAATTTGATGTGTTTTTTTTGTTTTTTGTTTTTTTTTTTATCTAGGAGAAAATAAACTGTGTAAGCCTCAGCTTTCACTTCTAATAAATGTCTTACAGATAAAGCTTAAAGCATGACCCAGCTGTTCTGTCAGACCAAACCTGCCTGGCATGCAAACAGCAAAAAAGACGATAATTCTGGGTGAGGATTTAGGAGAGTCCCAACCTCTCAAATGCTGCCATGCCAGTGTGGTATTTGAGTATTTAACAGAGTGAGTCAAACACCATTTGTATTTACGCAGGGGGCTCAATGAATCCCATGCACTCATTTGTCTCTGAAGACACTTTCAAACACATATACAAAAATGCAATACACGGACTAAATAGATGCACTTCTATCATGGCTGGAGTAATGAACTCCAAAATTAGAACTGTGTTAAAAAGAAATACCTGTGTATTTCTTTAAGTGCTCGGTCTAGTCATCATAAAACATCTTGTTTCTTTACATTAGTTGATTGAGTTTTACTATTATTCAGTGCTTTTCTTACAAGGGCCTGCTGAGAAGCAATTAGGAGTAGTGAAACTTGATGCTGAAAGATCAAGTTCAATTCCTTTTTTATTCCATCTCAGAAGCCTGAGCTTTAATAAAATGCACACATGCAAAAAACAGCAGTGTGCAAAAGCTGCAGAGCACACTTCAAGAGCACCTGCCCATGGGACGCTGACCCCAAGCGGGGTGAGAATGCTTATAGCAGAGACTGTAGCATCACCTGTAGATCCCTGAAAGGATTTTCAGGTCCCCAAAGCTGTCCATTCTCACTTGGGAGCCACAGAACTGCTTGTCTTACTTGCAAACCTGATGCAAAAAGCTTTTCCAGAGCACGCTTACCATACGGACCCCACCAAAATGGCGGCCTGCCCCTCACACAGCAGCTCTCTGGTTTTTACCTGCTTGGGTGTGTGGGAAATACCAGTTCAGTTCAAATTCTTCCCCACGTAGGTGAACACAGAAGAGAAGAAAATATTAAGAAATGTGGATCCACGGCCCAGGATTTTCTCAGAAGATGTAGCAGTAAGTGGGGATCAGGACCTCAGCCATGTGTGCTTCGGGGATGACTGACAGATCACACACACTATGCCAAGTTGGCACAGCCAACCAAACCGTTCAATGCTAACAGCATGGAAGTCTTACACTCTAAGTGCAAATATTGGTACTCCTCACGTTACATCGCTGTTATTTTGGGGAAAGCAGATATTTCTATAACATAGAAATAAAAACACGTCAGAGCTCTAAATGAAATCAAACCACATTTGAAGGAAAGACTCGGGAGAAATGAAGCATCGCCTCAGTGCCAGTAACGCAGTGATGCTGGGGTGGATCAGACTAATGACCCTTCCTTCTGCATTCTGCTATCACGGGGTGTTCCTACCTCTAAGTATCAGCTCTTCAGACTGTTAAAATCTCTGCCCTGGTGATTCTGAGGCAAAAGTAAAGCCAAGACGGCTACGTTTTGTGATGGGGACAAAGCTGCATTTTTTTATTTGAAATTATTTGACTCTTTTGGTTCTTTGACTATGTCCCAGAGTTTACAGAAGTCCCTGCTTTTTCTGTAACACAGGTATTTGGCATGCCATGTTATATCTTACCTCCTTCACATTTTTTATTCTGCTTCCTCAGTACTTATGTCTATTTCCCAGAATACTTTTTCTTGATCCTAACTGCTTTCCTCATATACCTCTGAACTGTGATTCTTTGGGGATAAGGTGAAAGAGTCAACACAGAATTCCAGCATAAGGTGTACCATCAGTTTCGTGTTAAAGTTCTAGGGAAAAAAAAAATAAAAATCCCATATTCTCAATGGTGAGTACATAATAAATAGAGCAGTCTTTTTGAAAGATTTATGACCAGATATCAAATTTAGCCTGTCTTAGGAGCCCAAGAGGAGCATAACTGACTCACTTCTTCTGACAGATCATTTTAAATGTAACATCACAAAATTTTACTAACATTGATCTTCCACTCTTCTCTGGGCAGATGTTTCTCACGGCCTCCCCTGGTTTTATCTAAACTGCACTGTGTATATCTGCAAGCACTGAAATATTTTCCTTCAGCCTTTCCTGTAATTACAAGTGTATCAGACTGTATGTCGGATAACAGCATGGCAGAGTCTGTTGAGTTATTACATTGATGTTTATCTGTAACAGTCCACTGCATTAACTTTGTGGAAGTTCCATGGCTATACCACCAGAAAGTACAGTAACTGCAACTGGTTTTTAAAGTTTTCTAGGAGTGACCTAAGAAAATAACTGCCAGTGTAGAAAGCAACAGTGTAAACACACCTTTCTCCTCCTCCTCATTCACTTTTGAGTATGCCTCCTCTAAAATACACCCCGTATACTTGTTTTTTGGAAGTCTCACTTAAAAAACAAACAAACAAACCATAATCTTTAAAATTCTGAGAAAACCTTAGAGATGTCATACGGACATGAAACCAAAGATTGTCAAGATCCTAAATTCTCTGTGAAGAGCAGCCCAAGGGCCAACAGTTCAGTACAGCAGTTCAGACTTTTTGTTGTAATTGTGTGGATAGTTCGGCAGTGTATTCAGCATAGAAAATTGTACTGTCAAACTGATTCGGTAATTTTCATCAAAACTCTTTTACAAAATACAGGGGCACAAACTAAACGACCTCAAAAAAAAAAAAATAAATAAATAAAAAGAGGAAAAAAACCCTTAAAATAGTAGAAGTTTTTTATTCAGTAGGAATTGCATAGGTCTGATTCTTAGTTTCTCCGTATAAGGGACTTTTTTTGAGTCCATTCAGAGATTTAATAATGAAACTGAAAGAATGTCGTGGTTGCTGCAATTTATATGTATTTGGGTAACAACAGGCTGCAGAGAAGGAATTTCAGCCAGACTCATTTACTAGTCAAAATACAAATGGCAGATAGATCTAACTTCAGAAGCTTGATGGTATAATTTATAATTTATTGTTTATTTTTTATACACAAATGTCATGTAAAAAAACCACAGTGACATTTTTATAAGTGACTTGGCTTTAGCTCTTCCACCTATGGAAGATTACTAATAAACATATTAGAGGTGAACTGCTCTGCATACTTTTATAAAACATGAATTTGCCAATGATGATGGTACTTTGAGTAGTATAGATTTCTAATCCTACGCTGCTTTCCACCATCATGAGAAGAAAACAAAAGGAGAAGTGGCTCATTTTGGGCTGAGTGGGAAGGCATCTACTGTGCCAAAGGGTGCACTGAAAAATGTAGAGGAAGGTGCAGGATTGAAGCACGTGGCTCGGAATTTGGTGCCTGGCATGGGCAGGTCATAGCAGCTACACCAGCCGTAAGGAGCTCTCCAGTGGGGCTCAGCCAGGTCACCAGTGCAGCATGCGGAAAGGATGCATTTCAGGCATGAGGCAGAAACAAGCGAGTATTTAATACCATTTTGATGTGAAGCTATTTTGTTAAATTGTAGGTTATTATTTAAAAGTGCAGAAGGCATTTACTCGCAGTAGTACTGTATTTTGGCACAGTCGGTTCTTTCTCAAATGGAGAATATACACAATAACAAAACAAAGTTGGCTGGCTCCATAGTAACATCCCTGTCTTCTCACCCTTGAAAAATTAACGGTTGGCTTCAAGAGTAAGAACCAACACTCACAAAAAAGATGAGCAACTGGTGGTGATCATTCCCACTGGGGGGGGGGGGGGGGGGGGGGGAAGGGGGAAAATGAAACAAAACAACTCGACCAAGGAAGCTCAGTTAATGCTTTACATTGTTCTCAACCCCCAACCCCCAATATTGTGCTTCAAATATTTAGCTACATTGTCCGGCTTGGCGATTTACAAACCATAAATACTTCCCTTTGTCTATAAAGAAAAGCCCAGATTTCACAAGAAACAGAAAGCCTTTCACATCGAGAGCCGCAGCCAGCAAGCAGCGCACTTTCTGGTTACAGCATTATTAAACTACACTGATAAACTAATGTGGGGAAAGAAAACAAATTAAAAACAATAACAAACAAACAAACAAACAAAAAACCCTACATAAAAATCAAGAAGAAATCAAAGATACAACATTCTTATTTCCCACAAGCAAGATGTAATTGAAGGACATTCACTCTTAACGTGTCTGTATTTGGATATTTACACTTACTGAAGAAAGGGGAAAACAATGAGAATAAAAAATTAAAAAAAATAAAGAAGAAAAGAGGCCACGGCAGCAAGTAGAGGAAATGTAAAAACCTTTGGGGCAGTTCATAAGTGACTCAGTTTTATGTCTCAGCTTTATTAGCAGCAAATTCTAGTAATCTTTCTTTTAACAACATTATTGCAGTGAATGTACGTGAACGTTCCCATTTGAAAGTCACAAAATGCTGTAAGACTCTTCATATCTGCAAAAAGAATACGCAGTGCTATCAGTGTTACAGCAACCGAATTACCAGATTAAAACAATCTGAGATTTTCATTTTTTACTCAAATGTTTATTATACCCAAAGAAGGAAAATAATTCCTTTTTTTTTTTTTTTTTTTTTCCCTTAAATAGAGAATTTTCAGAGTGAAAACGTCTCATTAAAAAACATTAAATCTCAGTGATAAAACAGCGGTGATGCGTTTGTACTTAAGGATAATGCAAGGTGACAAGATCACACGAAGGAGGGGGAATTATTTGAAAGCACAGCACTTGAGACCACAAAAATCAGAGCTGGGGGTATTTTTCTCCACATAACAAAAGCATCCTTGACTGTATTGCAATGGGCAAAAAAATAAAAATCCCATGAATCCCCCCCAAATTAATGCAGTATTTATTGCTGCTGCAGGAATGCTTACAACCGGCTTCAGCACATCTCACCAAACAGCTACAACCCCGCATCTTCTCTTGCGGCCAGCGGGGCTTCATGTTAAGCCACAAATAGGCAAGGAAAAAAATCAGATCTCATCAGTAAGGAGAAGCAGGATGTGCGTTTGTGAGAGCTCTCATTAGGTGCTGGCTGTAGGACTGCTGTTGGTCGGGCCTGAGTCAGGGACTGGGATTCCATTTTGGGAGATGCTCTAAAACATTAAATCAGAGAAAAAACCTTTATTTTAGCATCAAAACATTTCGATTCCGTGGCTGTATTTTGAAGCACATCAAGGAAAGTTACGAGTCGCTGCAGACGGGGAAGCTCAATATATCCACGGCAGTTTTCGTCTGCTTTCAGACTCTTTAACTGTTACAAATCCCCTCTTCCTCGTCGTGCAGTTGATGCCGTACATAAGCGTGCTCTCCTATATGTAAACATCAGGGGAAATTAAAACGTTAATCGCAGCATTCGCGCAGCCCTTTGTTGTGAGAGCCACCTCCGAGAGACGTTACCACACGCGTTGTACAGCGCGAAGAACGACTCGAGTCACTTCATTTCATCAGCCTTTATTAGACGCCCAATAACGATCTAATTTTGCCGTTTCGATTCGGCCGAAGCGTTTATTTAAAGCGGAGCCCAAAGACAGAACGGGGACTGTTACAGAAGGGGAGACGCGGACATTTTGAGACGCGCGAAACGAGGGGAGCTCCGGATACAGCGATCAGAGCCCGCTGGGGGCCGGACCGCAGCCCCGGGCACGGAGGCAGGCGGGCAGGCAGGGCCCGGCGAAACCATCACCGCGGATGGCTGCGCTTGGCGACAGCCCGACTTACCCACCTTATTATGATCTCCGTCCACTTGTGTTTATTTAGCCTTTTCAAATAGAGGGTGACCACGGCCAGGCCTTGCTTTATTTGCACCGCTTTCGTCCCGCTTTGGCCCACGCGTGTCCGCAGCCCGCAGCCCCGCGGCGGCTCGGCACGGCCGGCAGTTACCTTACCGAGCGGCGAATCGAGGCGCCACGATCGCTCTGGCGGCGCTTTTGCGCGAGGAAAGCAACGATTAGGGGAAAAAATAAAAATAAAAATAAGAAAGAAAATTTAAAAAAGCGAAAAAAAAAAAGATTTCTTTTTCTCTCGTCTTAAAAGCAGCACAAGGAACCGCAGCGCCGCGTCGCTCACGCGCCCCGAGGCCTCGCGGGGAGCCCGCGGGCGGCAGCGGCGGCAGAGGGGAGGAGGAGGGTCGCGGCGCCGCCCGCCCCCCGCCGGGGCCGCGCTGCCCGGGGGCGCCCTGCCCGCTCCGCTCCGCGCTGCGCCACTCCGCTCGGCCACTTCCCGGCTCCCGCTGCCCGCGCGGCCCCGCCTCCCAGCGCCGCGCGCCGTATCCCTCCGCGCTCCGGCCGCCCGCCCGCTCGGCGCAGAGAAAGCGGCCTCATCCCGCCCGCCGCCTTCCCGCCCGCCCCGCCTCCGCCGCTCCGACATCTTCTCCCCGCGCGAGCCGACCGGCCCGCCAGTCAACGCGCTCCCCTCGGTGTCGGCGCGGCGGGGCGGGAGCCGCGGGCCGCCCGCCCTCCCTCCCCGGCGCTCCTTCCCCGACCGGGCGGCGGCGGCGGCGGCGGCGGCTGCGTCCGGGGACGCGGGGGGAGGGGCGCTGCGCTGCGCTGCGCGCGGCGGGGCTGAGGCGGGGGGCGCGGAGCGGAGGAGGAAGGGACTCTTTCTCCGGGCGGAGGGATCGCGCTGGCGGCGGCTGGCGGTGGCGGCGGCGTTGCGGGCGGCCGCGAGTTGTTGTTTCCTCCTCCCGCCGCCGCGCTGCCCGCGGGGCGAATGCCGGAGCCGAGGCGCTGCCCGCGGAGCCGGCGGTGACAGGCGCGGCCCCCCCGCACCTCCCGCTTTCCCCTCGCCATGTCCGGGGACGGCGGCGGCAGGCACACGGCGGAGCTGCGAGCGGGTGAGTGCCGGGCGGGAGGGGGAAAGAAAGGGCGGGCGGGCGGGCGGCGGGGCCGGGAGCCGCAGCCCTCACCCTGCCCTCTCCCCGCAGAGCTCTACTTCCTCATCGCCCGCTTTCTGGAGGACGGGCCCTGCCAGCAAGCGGCTCAGGTAGGGACGCGCGGGCGGGCGGGCGGGCGGATGGCGCCGGGCCTGGCCGGGGAAGGGGGAGGAGGATGGGGGGGGGGCGGCGGTGCGCGCCCACCGCCCCTCTTTCCTCCTCCCTAATTTTTCTCTCCGTTCCCCCCTTCCCTGCCCCCCGACCCCCTTTTGTTGCTGCCGCAGGTCCTGATCCGAGAAGTGGCGGAGAAAGAGGTAAGCGCGGCCCGCCCCGCCCGCGGCCCCCCCGCCCCCTCCCTCTGCCTCCCGCCCCCGGCCCGGCCCCGCTCACGCTCTCCGCTCCCCCCGCAGCTGCTGCCCAAGCGCACGGACTGGACGGGCAAGGAGCACCCGCGCAGCTACCAGAACCTGGTAAGGCACCGCCGGGCCGCGGCCGCGCGCTGCGTGCGGGGCTTCGCTGCTTCTCCCTTTGATTTTTCTCCCCTCGCTGAGCTGCCTGCCCGAGAAAAATTGAATTTCCCGCAAAAAGAAGGAGGGGAGGAAAAAAAAAAAAAAAAACTTGAAAAAAAATTCCGAAGTTGTTTCCTTATTTTATTTTATTTTTTTTTCCCTCCCCCTCTGAATGATTTTATTACTGCATTTATTTGCTTCTGTCTCGCCGATCCCCCCGCGCCCCTCTCTCCCCTCGCTGCTCTGCCGGGGCCGAGGGGCGCAGCGCGCGGCCGCACTGCGCGAGGCGCGGAGGCGCCGTGCGGGCACGCAGCGCGGCGCGGCGCAGCGCGTCACGGGGGCGCGCCGAGGGGCGGGGCCAAGCGGGGTGCGCGCGGCCGGGGCCGCCAGCAGTTCCGCCAGCAGGCGGCGGCGCGCCCCGCGCCCGCGGGCACGGCGCGGACGCACAATGGCTCCGAGCGGCGGCGATCGGCCCGGCCCGCTCCGTGCGCCGTGCCCGGGGTTCTGAAGTGCAAGGCCTGCCGTGTGCAGCAGTGGTGAGCTGCTGGGTTCTTAGAGCAGATGCAAGTTGTTTTGCTGTTGGGTTGCTTGTGGTGTTTTTTTTGTTTTTGTTTTTGTTTTTGTTTTTTTTAAATCCTTTTTTTGTTCTTACTGTGCATAACAGGTGAGGGGCTGTGGTAGCAAAGGTACTGCTTGCAGTGGTGTAGTTCTTGCTAGCAGTGGTGGGCCTGAATCCATCCATCCATCCATCCATCTCTGTTTTCTAACACACTGTGAGCTGTGCTAGTTGGGAAACTGAACTTAAGGTGTCTGACACGTGCCTGTTAGCAACTTGTTGCTGGTGTTGTTTTCAGTACCACGTTCTAATTCATTCTCTACCTGCATGTGTCTGGAAGGCTGAACCCTGCCTGTCCCAGCAGTGCTTCCCTCCAGGCTGCATGCGGTGGCTCTGAGCTCAGTATTGAGGTGTGGACGACTTTGAGCTCACACCACAGGAAAGACAACAGTCCCCATCCCGGCCAGTAAGCCCTGCTCACATGTGTGTTGTTCTAGACGCGTGTAGGTGAATGCCACAACATGAATCGTGGGCGCTGACTGCACTTGGAACAGTTCATTTATTGCACTGTGGTTTTCTTTTTCTAAACCATGAAGTGGGTTTGCCAATGCTTTGTAACACACGTGGGTGTCAAAACATTGATAGCAATTGGCCTGTTGAAAACGTGTTCCTGAATGGTAATACTTTCCCATTTTCTTGAGATTAAAGATAATAAAGGAACTCTACCAGGAATTTTAAAGTGTTGATACTTAAGCGTGATTTCTCAAACTATTAACAAATATTTTTTAATTAATTTATTTTTCTTAAGAACGTGTTATCCATTTCAAATAACAATCACACATGATTTGATAACACTTGATCTGAGCTTTTCTCTTAACGTGTTTCATCTTTCAAAGATTGGAGGTGCAGCTTTGGTGTGGGATGGATTTGGGGTTCTTCTATATCATCTGCATGTTAGAGATATGTGGACAGAGAAAGCGAGGAAGAAAATTGAAAGCTTGAGCTAAGAAATATTAATGAGAAAGGAGTTCATTCAGACTCTTCTTTCCAAGCATCTTTTGTTTGCTGGAATGTAGGTAAATACCTAATTTAGTCAGAATAAGTGTGTAAGGATGTCAGATATACGTCTTACAACTTGGCCTTGAGTGTGAGTACATGTGTTTGAAAACATGGTAGTGAGTAGATCCTTTCTCTTTTCCTGCTCTTTTATTCCTAAGAAAGCTTTCTTCTTGTGTTCAGCGTTGATCAGGAAGTCTTCCTGTTCTGCCCTGTCTTACCTTGGAGTTGGGAGAGAAGAGAAAAAGAAGTTGGTTACTTTGTGTTTGGTACTCTCCTTCCTCATGTTTGCTGTAGCTTCCCTTGTCAAAGTTGTGTGAACTTTGTATCTTTTGACGTTTCAGGTGCAGAAGCGTATTTGCAGGGTGTTGGTTACATTTGATACAAAGAAGTGGTTTTCATTAAACAAAAGATTGTTAGTCTCTAACCTGAGAATCGTCAGCTGAAGTTTGAACTTGTTTCTTTTTTAATACCCACCTTTGAGATGCTGATCCTTACTTCTGAAGGAAGCAGACTTTGTCATGTGTTGATGATACCCTCGGGTGCCCTGAACTCGCACTGAACTCTACAGAGGGGTCCGAGGAAAGCTAAGAATCAAAAATACCACTGAATGTAATGCTGTAAAGCCTTTTGCTCTAGAGGGGCATAAAGGCTCCGTGCAACAGCTGATGGGATTTAAGCCCCGGCTCCTGTTTTATTATTTGCAAACTGATGCTACTTATTACAGATGTATTTATGTGGATCTTGCAGAGCGTGTATTTCTCAACGGATGATGCTTCTGGTTTTGTCTCCTTTGTGAAAACATTTACTTAGGAAATCTCACTAGATGTAACTTTTTAATATTAGACTGAAATTCACCGTCTTTAGTATTTTATTGCTGTAGCTTAATTGATGCAAATGATGTTAGACTTGTCAAAATTTTAACCTTATAAATTACTTTGATTTTTTCTCTTTGGTCAGCAAAAGGAAACTTTGTTTCCTTACAAGCTAATGCTGTTGCAGGCTTGTAATGCTGCAAGAAAATACATGGATTCAGAAAAGCTATTCTGCTATGTTTTGTATTCTGAAGTGGCTTTCTTTCAATTCAAATAGTTCTATATTTTTTTCCTGCAGTCAGCATTTGGGGATGAAGCCATCTGATTCTTGCTCAGAGGCCAGCTGAGTGTATTGTCGCTAGTACAGTTTCTGTTTGTGTTGAGACAGAGGCTTTCTGACAGCTGTGTCCTTAGGAGTCTGTTTGCAGGTGACACAGAAGGATGGTGGCAGGCCTCTGCAGGTAGGGATGTTTTTTGTTCTCTTCTATCAGTTGTGAAAATTGAGTGAAGCTCTGCTTTTCCTTTAGTTTTGAAGGAGTGGGGGTTTCTCGTGAGAGGGGATGAAAACTGAGGAGTCAGTAGATCACTGGTGCAGAGTTGGGGGAGCAAATTGTTTATAGGCTTTGAAACATTTTTATTAGGGCCTCGACGCACAAACAAGCCACGGTGCATCATTTGACACCGGGGTAATTGTTTTTTCATGTTCCAGTTCCATGTGGGTGTAGCTGATCTAATTGCGTGCTGTCGCTGAGAGCCGTCCAATTCTGCCGCATCCTTTATGCGCCCATCCAAGTGTGCGGTCAGTCGGGTAAGGGAGCTGAACTGTCTGAAAAATGAGCAGCACCAGAATGCTTGTGGGATGATTCAGCTTGAGCTCTGCGCTCAGCAGCGTGGGCCTGACACCAACATCAGGGAGATGGTGAGGGCCTGGGAGTCTGCTGGGGCTGTTCCTTCTGGGGACGGGGCACTTCAGCCGGCTGAAGGTGACTCGGGATGTGCTGTGATGATTGGAAGCTACCATACAGCTGTTCTAGGTCTTCTAGGGTGCAAACGTGGTGCGTATGATCAGAACTACTGCATTGGCCTCGTTCTTATTTAAAATACCCACACACTGTGATAATTTTTTTTTCCTCTGTTGAGTTACAATTTCATTTGTGTCGATGATGGTTGAGGAGGGAGATGGCAGAGAGCTCACACCCAGTAGGATGGCAGTGCCATGGGTTTCGTAGGCAGCGCGGCGAGCTGTGTTGTTCTCAGAAATGTTTGTTACTGTTTTGCTAGCATCTGCCACTTCCTTTTCCCCTGTCCTCAAATGCTAAATGTGATTCAAAGTGAAAATGACTATTTTTAGGCTGTTTCAGTGTTCCTTCTATGTAACTTCATGCACCTTAGCGTAAACAGAAAGAGAGGATCTGTTGGCATTGTACACTGACACTGAACTTCATTGTTTGTGACACAGCAAAGCGTTTCAGGCAGCAGTATGGTTGCTGTTTAGTAATTGGTTTCTTAATAAGTAACCAAGCACTAAGTGATTCATTTCTTTAGGGAATCCTGTGCTGTGAAGGTATTCAGAGAAAAAGGGAAGAAGAAGAAAACTGGCATTGAATCCAACAGCTGTACCATCACCTAGTTGTAGTTATTAAGAGTATTTTGAAGAAAGTCTTAGTATTTGGGAAGGTGGTCTAGAAGGCATATAAGTGATGGTATGAAAACCTGTGAGATGACTGTGGTCCTTAGCAAGGATTTTGGTTTCATTTTCAGTGCTGCTATTGGACATATGTAAACTTTCATGACTTTTAGCTTCACAAGAGGGGCATTGCTGTCATGTACTTTGCTCCCACAGCTAAGGACCAAACCACTGCATGGCAAAGTGAGCTGTTCTGCACTTGTTCCTTTGGACTGAGGCTGAGGTGTTGAAAGATGGACCCAGGAGGGCTGTTAAAATTCCTAAGTGTACCTTCCCTTAGTCTTTTTTTTTTTGATTTCCTTTTTTTTTTTTTTTCTTAAGGCACACTTCAGAATTATTATTTTTTAAAAGGAAACAAAACAAAACATGCAATGAGCTGAGTACAGGCCATATAGTTTACATGCAAGCCCACAGTAACACACACAGCTGAGTGATCCACCAGGCTGAAAATGCTGCTACAGTTGTTCCTAACTTACTGTGCAGTGAGCTGCAAACCTGCAGCAGCCTGTTTGTCTGCTGAGGCTTGGGGATTTTTATCTGCTCAGACCTCCCCTATTAAAAGCACAAAATAGTTGAATAACAGGTTGTATCTTCTTGGAGTGGGTGGTTTTTCATCAAGGTCTGTTTATTTCAATAGAGGTTGTGCGTGGTAAAATAATATGTGTTCTGCAGGGGTTGCTGACTGAGGAGCTGTATCTTGTGAGGTCACAAATAATTGGGAAGTGTGTGAGAAACAAAAATGTTCAGGGCTAATTGTGAATTCTCCACAGAATCACAGAATGCCCCAGATTGGAAGGGACCTCAAGGATCATGAATCTCCAACCCCCCTGCCACATACAGGGCCACCAACCTCCCCATTTAATGCTAGACCAGGCTGCCCAGGTCCCCATCCAACCTGGCCTTGAACACCTCCAGGGACGGGGCATCCACAACCTCTCTGGGCAGCTGTTCCAGCACCTCACCACTCTCTCTGTAAAGAACTTCCCCCTGACATCCAACCTAAATCTTCCCTCCCTCAACTTAAAATCATTTCCCTTCGTCCTGCTGTTATCTACCCTTTTTAAGAGTTGACTCCCCTCCTCAGAGTTTGTAGGCTCCAGTTTCTACCTCTGCATCCCATATTCCTTCCAAGCTGCCCCTCTCAGAGATCAAAGCGATCTGGAGAAAAGTAATTGCACGTTCCTGCAATTCCTAACGTTATGGTGCTGAGGCAGTAGTGAGTGGTACGGGCTATTCAGTTTGATTGATGGTCAGATGTAATGCAACAGTTACTGTAATTCTATTTGGAGCTTGTTTTGGGTAATGTGCTGTATAACAGAATAGTTAAGGCTGGGCTGAATGCTGGTTTTGGTGAGATTGAACTCGCATCTTGAGATCAAGGTAGCTGACTGGCAGATTTTATTGTCCTGCTGTGGAAATGTGTCCTTTGGAAAGATGTACAATGAAACTTATTGTTAAGCATGTTAACTATTGGCATGGGGGGAAAGCAGCTGTACTTTGGGGAACATTTCAGTACGTGCAGTGCTTGGGGCAGAGTCCGGAACGGGGTAATCTTTTAGCTGATGTCTGAAGGAGTCGGCACACGGCTGCGTTCTGCAGTACCATCTGACTAAGGAGTTAAGTCGTGATGCTGTTGATTCATCCGTTGTGATTCGGATGCTGAATTATTCTGCAGTGTCATGCAGAATGAAAATATGAGCACTTAGGCCTGGTTGGAAGGTAACAGTGCTTTGAGTGTCGGTGGCAGTGGCTGCGTGCTGTGTGTTCCCCTGCTGTTCTTCTGTCACAAGCGGAGCTGGGGTAGGAGGTGAGGAGCGAAGCTGAGGGTAATGCTTTGTAATGTCATAGAAAACATTGGTCATACTTAAGATCTGAAATTTTTGCTCTAACAAAATTCAGATTCCTGTTACGGTAATGTTCAAGAAACATGACAGAATAATCATGGAAGTGTGTTAGCTCATTATTCTCTTTATGAAAACCTATTGTATGCATTCAGAGTTAAATATTGCAGAAATACTGGTAGGAGGAGGAAAGAAACCAGCTAGAATTTCTTTTAGGTGGGGCTGGCAGTAAAAATATCCCTGCTTTTTGTTTACTGTCTGACATTACAATTTCGGCATCAAGTTTTAAGATTTGTGTTTGTAGTCCAGCCTGCTTTTAGCTTAGAGCTGCATGAATTGTAAGTACTTGTACATCTGTCGTGGCTTTTTCCCTGCTTCCACTTTCTCCTTTTGAGATTAAGACGACTTTCCATCATTCTATTGGCTTGTCATGAGCTTTTCTATTTCTGACAAAGCTGTAAAGTATCCTTTTAAAAAGTGATTTAATTTCCTTTTTTGTCACTTAAATCTGACTTCAAAGTCTTTTTTATTTGGTTTCCCTTCTCTCTCTGAGAGCAGTAGGAATATTTGGTGTTGGTTTCGCTTCTTTTCATGGTTTACCAGAAAGGGAGAAATCATAGAACTAAGATGAATTTCTGTGTTTAAGCACTTTTTCATTTTTGATTTCTACCGTAATGCTAATCGTCACATTAACAAGTTAATAGTGTTATAAGAGGATTATTTTATTTTTCCTGAAGGAGAAGAAAGAAGTTTTCACCCGGAGAAAACTTAATGTTGTGTTTTAAATAAATGAAGTCCCTTCATTTGCCTCTTTGTAGAAGGAGAAAAGGGAAAGGAGTGAGTAAATAACACTGGTAGTGAAATGAGATTCTCGCCTTTGCAGATTTTACAATGAAATGAAGCTTACTCTGCTTTTTTCTTAAAAATAAAATTCTTGTGCATGTTCAGTCTCGTATATGTAGAATATATATACTTTCCTCTTACATAGGAAAATAAGAGGCACGTGTTGACTGCATTTGGTTCCTGAATTTTTGATAAACTTCCTGGAACTTGCAAGTGTTAAATGGGCCCACGCCACTCATTAGACTTATTATATTTGTTTTATTTCAGCACACGGCTCACTTGGTGTTGTGTTGCTTTGTTAATGAGCCTGGGTGCAAGTGTTGCTTGATGGCAAACGGATTGTTAGGGAAATACTGCCCAGAAGCATCCACAGTGCTGCTTGGTGTGGTTGCTGGCTGTTTTCACACAAATGGGCTTAGACAAGAAGAGGCTGTAGTGTGGATAAAAGGTTTGTTTGAAGATTGTACCTGCTAACGATTAAGAGTTCCCTTATTTCAAAACAATTGCACAAGGAGTTGAGCCTGCCTTATTTCTGCTAGAAAACAAACAAACAAAAAAACCGAACACATGGCTTCTGACAAATCATGAGACATATGACTCAAGATGCAAGCTAGCTGTAGTTTTGGAACGTGTCAAAGCTGATTTGCTTCATTTGCCTGAGATTTTGTGCGCTTGCAAGAATGTGTAAAAATGAAGGGTGTTGAGCAGGATAAAATGGCAACTGCATTGCACGGGGAGCTTAATGCTGGTGGTCGGATGAAAAGCATCGCTGATTGTTAGTCTTCGGGAGACAAGTTTGGATGCCACAGACACGAGGTCTGGCTGCAGAGAGCTCTCGTACAAAGGGCTGTATTCGTTAGGTTTGTGCTCCTTCTGATAGGAGTGAAGGAGAATAAAAGCAAAGGAAATAGATCCGGGCTGCTGATGGCAGGAACCGTGCTTGGCTTTGTTGCTCCTTGCAGCTATTCTAATATTCTGGGGCACTCAAGCGTGCATTCTGACTGTGATTCCTCCTTCTCTAGGTAAAGAGAAGTGAGTTTCATTTGCATGTTATTGATAAGGAAAATGAATCAGAATAGCAAGTTCTGAGCGCTGTGGATTATTTTTTGTCTCTTTTACGAGTGCCTGTCTGATGTCATTAAATTTACTCCAATGAACTAATCTGTACCATCAGCTGTAACTTTCAAGTACTTCTCAAATAATTTCCAATATTTTTCAAGAAAAGCCTTTTTTTTTTCCTTTTTTTTTTTTTTTTTAAACCTGTGTGAATTTTGTAAATCATGTAACTGTAAGGCAAACTCAGGCATCTTGCAAGGCCTTCTGCAGGGGAAATGTAAGTAATGGGAAGAGTGACAGAAGAGAGAGTTTTTCCTCCGTCACTCTAAGTGCGGGGCGGTGGCAATTCCAGGTATGAGCAGAGCTCTTCCAGGGCCTCAGACACGAGCAGTCTGTATGTTAGGAAATTGTTGGAATATCTGAAACGACTTCAGCGCGTCAGCAAGACGGGAGCTTGTTTGATGAAGAACCAGGTATATTCCTATTAATTGCAGTACAGAAGGACCCATCTACCTAAAATGTCAGTCGTGGCCTTCTGTAGTTGTAGAATAACACAGCATCACAAGTTTTTACTGCAAGTCTTTTCTGCAAAGTAGTGCTACGGAGTCACGCTTCAGGCTGGGTGAAGGACAAACTACTGAGTGCCAGATCCCATAGTAGAGCAGAGGATTGAGTTCTCATTCTCCCTCTTCATTTTACTGTTTTAAATATTCTTTTCTATTTTTTAAACTGGCAGTAACTTAAGAAGAAATGTTTTTAAATGTCCAGCTGAAAGCTTTGTGGTTAATAGCGTTTTACTGTTGTCATGTATTTTGAAACTTTTACATAAAGATGTTTGCGGTGGTGCTGCAGAGGATGATCTTCTGATCTATAATTATGGTAGTTCAATAGAATGATCTGGGCCGTCGTTAATATTGGTTTGATGATGTAGTCAAGTGGCAAGGAAATCTGCTGCAGAGAACAGGAGCTTGTTTTGGTTCTGTGCAGCTGAAAACTCTGAGCAGTGACAGAAAGTGGTTGTGGCTGGTGTGTGTATTCCTCTGTTAAACTACAGTTCTTAAGTTGAATTCCTCAAGTGAACGTTTTGGTTTAGATGTTTTACATCTTTATTAAAAAAAAAAAAGGAAACAAGGCAAATTGTGGAGCTTCAGTTATGCCTCACAAACTTGGTGAGTTGAATGCCATTGTGTCAGGTGCGTTTTCTACAGAGCTATGTTACGTATTCAGTGTATTCGAACCTTTCAGTAATTCTGTAAACATTGCATTCCTTAGAGTCCTTTTCTTAATCTTGTGTTATGGTAATTGAAATTGACCAGACAGATAATTAAGTGTAATACTGAATTTGTTCTTATACATTTTTCATTGTTATAAAGGAGCTTATTAGTCTATGAACAACTGTGCTTTAAAGTCACAGTAATAAATGTCAACAGATCTCTCTACAAGTAGCATACTTTGAATAGCAAATTTAATTAGGACCAGCTGGAATGAGTTATTGTTCTTAAAGGTCATTATATGTTTTTATCTTCTGAAGAAAATAATAGTATATGAATTTGTGTAACAATCTGAAAAAAAAAACCAAAAACCAAGCTTAGGAATTCTTCAGAAATATTACGCTTTTCTTTATCCAGTGCTTTGCTTCTTTTTTCATGCAATAGGTGAAATACTACCGACACTTGGCACCTGATCACTTGCTTCAAATATGTCATCGACTAGGACCGCTTCTAGAGCAAGAAATCCCCCAGAGCGTCCCTGGAGTGCAGACGTTATTAGGAGCTGGCAGACAGTCTTTGCTTCGTACAAACAAAAGTATGAAAATTGTGTGAGAGCTTTGAGAATTCTCGCTATTTCATGCCTGAGAAAATCCTGTTCTCCATTCTTTGTGTAATTCTTCTAAAACAGGTTGCAAACACGTTGTGTGGAAGGGGTCTGCTCTTGCTGCGTTACATTGCGGGAGGCCTCCGGAGTCACCTGTAAACTATGGCAGTCCACCTAGTATAGGTAAGTCAGTTTTATTGAGGCATTGCCACTGTACAACCTGACTCCCAGGGTAACTGACTGTAGTAACAATGAGTGCTAAGTACCAATTCTGTTTGTCCTTGTTTGTGTCATATTCCTTGCACTGAATGTTAATAAGATGTCATAAATGGACATATTTGCACATTTGTATGTGGAAGTTCTCTGCCAATTCTGCTCTGAAGCTAGATATTTTTCTCTTTGAAGCATACGGTTGAATAAATTATGTTTCAATAGTGAATACATACCAATAAAACTCATTTTGTTTAAGGTATAATAATGCTGTCAGTAGATAAATAATTTGTGCAGTGGACCAACTTAAAACCAGGACAGCATAGTCTGTTCCTGTTGGAGAGAAAGAATAAAT
The DNA here is from genome assembly GCF_987193195.1 of Phasianus colchicus. Lineage (NCBI taxonomy): Eukaryota > Metazoa > Chordata > Aves > Galliformes > Phasianidae > Phasianus > Phasianus colchicus. The sequence goes on from NC_143437.1 coordinate 79,187,120, forward strand.
CACACGGACTGGTGATGTTTTCTTTGGAAAGTTGTGAGTGTCTTGTAGGAGTGATCATTTCTGCTCTCTGGTCCATTCAGTAATTTCATAGCTCTGCTTTAGTTGGCTGTGTTACGTTGTGAAGCATGCATATGCATAATGTATATTATATGTAATAGGTATATCATTAGTTACTTTTTTAAGCTTTACTTAAGGTGATATTTTGATCTCTGTTCCGTGTTAAAACTACTTGTGTGAAGAAAAGCTGTCAAAACATGATGTATATTACTACCAGTACTTCTCTAATATTAGTTTAGTCAGGGAGTGGCCTTTTTTTTTTTTTTTTCCAATCGTGTGTAGCTGAACATGCAGAAAAGCATATTCAAAAAATCTTACAAGGCTTCAGAGTAGATCAAGCATCTAATTAGTTCTAAAAACAGAACAGTAGTTAGTTAAAGGCATACCTTGAACAGGCTAATTTACACCTTCTTTCCTGAAAGCTGTTTAAGCACACGATTAGTCAAACATCATTTGACCTCTAAGTGTGTGTGTGTTTGTGGGGGAGGGGGAGAACAAACATGCATTCTCTAGAAGCTTTCATGAGCAGCAGAAATGTTATACAGATTTCTTTTTAATCATAAAGCAAGGACTTTATGTGCAATCCAGAATTCTTTTAGATGTAGGGGCACTTTTTTTTTTCTTAACTTGGAAATATAAGGACCTGGGAAACTTAATGGTGACTGAATGAGTTGAGATGCCTTGAGGAGTAAATATTGCAGTAGCAGCAGGTTTCTGGGCCAACCTGAAGTTGCTTAAGCAATGTTAATGCTGTGATACTTCACATTGCTGCTAAAAGATAGGCTGCTGTGAAGATGAGGTTTCTGACTTGCCAAAAACAGAGTGCTGAAGATACACTGGGAGAGCTACTGACAATGTAGAAATGCACAGCTGGGTGCTATTCAGGCATACTGCTGTAGCAGTTTTTGGAAGTTGGAACTCTGTTATTGGGATATTGTTAACCTGTTAGGTTTCTGTGGATGGGTAGAGCTCAATTTGGCTATTTATATTATTTCTAATGTTGAAGAATCACAAAATCAAATATCAAAGACACATAACGTTTAATAAAATTACACCCAGAAGATTATGGTTTTGTCCTATAGCTGAAGCAGAAACATGCTACAGCTAAGAAGATTTTTTTGAGATTGAGCACTGCCAGCCTTGATTTGGTCAGATGGCAAAGTATTTGGTGTTCTAGTGGACTTGTTATTTGAAGGCTTTAAAAGAACATGGCTTTGGTGGGTATTTAGAGCTAAGTTTCTAAAACATCCTCGGCTAGTAAATGTGTTGGCTTGAGGCAATTCTCTTAAACCCTACATCCATTCAACAAAATTTTATTTACAGGTATAATTTTAGTATTTAATTATAAAGAATTGCTTCCATGTTGTATTCTAGATGTGGGGGAAGAAATGCTTGTTGTTGAATATTTCCCATCTCAAGTGTCTGTGCATTGTCTTGAATACTGAAAGTTGGAAAATCTTGGGCTAAGTGAGCAGCCTTACCTGCAAGGTGTGTGGAGGACAGAGCTGTCCTTCCACTGTCTTCTAAAAGTGAAGGTTTCCTTGGTAGTGATTGTCTTAACTTTCTCTATATTTGGCATACATATACTGAAATATGCTTGAAGAAAAAATTAGAGCAGAAGGCTCTGTGTTACTTTGTACTTACTCCATTACTTTGTAGCTTAATCCATGATGTGTATTTTTTCAAGGGACAGGACCAGTGCACGAGGTCTGCCAGTTAGGTATCAAAGGCAGTTGTAGAATTGCCATGTGCAGAAGTTGATTGTTAGGAGAAATAACTCTCAGACTCATTTTATGGAAGAAAAAGTAGGGCTTTCTAAGTAAATGTTATTTTTATGGAAACTTTTGCAGAACACTGAATATCTGCAAAATTACAGTTACTTTAACACACCACTTTTTTCATGACCAATAATTTCCTTTTCCGAACATCCAAATAAGTGTTGGTAACTGCATATTTTCAACTGTTTTTTGAATGTTTGATTCAGATCCGTGTGTTAAAGCATTTGCTTTTGATTAATTCTATTCTAGTCCAATCCTTTCAGTGAAACTGGGAGTTGGAATAACTCTTAATTCATAAATTGAAATGATTCTGAAGTAAATTCCTTTAGGAAGGCTGTGTTTTACATATTTGCTGTTTGGAAACTTATTCTCCAGGCTGTGTATATTTCAGTTGGAGAGCCCACTAATGACTGGGGAGGGGAAAAGCAGTCTGTCTGTTTTGTGGAGGCTTTTTCCTTTATTTACATATTACTAAACATGTAGCTGTATTTGTTCATTTCCTAGCTTTAGGAACCAATGCACTCATGATACCGTTATTATATTCTTTAGTATTAATTTTTTTTCTACATTATGATAGCAGCTTTATGGATAACTTTTATATGCAGTTAAAATACATCTGTACAAGTACTTACTTCACCAGAAATCTATAGTATATGTCTAGAAAAATATAATGGAAAACCAAAACTCGTGTAATGAGTAATGTCTCTCTGTGTTTAATTAAAATCAAAAAGGAGAATTGGAACTCAATAGTCTTTAAGGTCTCTTCCAACATAAGCCATTCTATGATTCTTTTGTTTTGTTAAAGATCCATAAAGACTTTCATGAATGCAGAAGCAGAAATAGGAAATCTTTTTAAGTAACTTTCAGGAGCTGCTGAAAAAGCACAGAGCCAAAACTTGAAGTTCTGAGTTCAGAGCTCTTAGGGAAGCTGGTTATTCATGTGTGAAGACCTGAGTGAGACTGGCTGCTCATTCCCTGCTAATGAAGAATGTGTTCCCTGGCTGATTAATGTATCTGCCTGATTTTGCTGAATAGTCCACTTCAAGAAAAGTTCTGAGAAATTTTTTTTATTTTCTCAGTTTCTCTATTCAGTTATCCTGCTGTTTGGGCTGAAAACAGAACACGATGTTCTAAAAGTGGTGTAGATGTTTGTTTTCAGAAATGTAGTAAATACTTGAGGCTTAAAAGCTAACTTCGGACTATGCTGTATAACCGTATTATTTTCCTGTGATAATAAAAATAAACCCAAAATAAACTAACCCAAAAGACGAACTTTAGTTTTTTAATACTAGAAATGTGATACATTTTCAAGTACCTGTGTCAAAGTAACATTTGTTATTTGTTCAAGTCTAAAGAGAAATATACTAAAATGGAAACCTTCTTGTGCAAGAAGAACAAGAAGTAAGAGAAGTCTTAAGGTGCTCATATTTTGAGTAAAAATCAATGACTAAATAATAGCAGAATGTAAGTGGGGTTATATTGAAGTCAAGGATCAGGTTGGAAGTGCTGAGGATTGTATAGCTTTGGGTTGTTGTTGCTTTTCCAAGCGTCTCACCTCCCATCTCTGAATTATTAAGGTTTTGACACCTAATTCCATTGAGCAAATTGACTTTATATGTAAAGTTTAAGATGTACGTAGACCCTTTGTATTCTCAGAAACACTCCTATGGGGAGTCAGTATACTTTAACTTCCCCATGGACGAGTCCTGACTTGCTCAGATTGCTAGCTTTACCATGGCTGGCAGTTATCTGTGAGCCAGAAGATTTAGATTTATGCGTGGAGTTTAGAAGCTGAACAGAGAAACGGTAGGAAGGTAGAAGTCAATTCAAGCTGCCTTCTTGACTTTTAACATCTTTACAGAAGGGGCGTGGGGGAGAAAGCCTGAACTCATGGTGCATTTAACATTGCTAACTTTGACAGCAGAAGGAGGAGTCAGGCAGTCTTGTTGCTTTATTGTTTTTCAACAGCCCTAAGTGCTGTAAGGTCATTAGAGGTGTGACAAGCTTCTCAAGTTATGAAAGTCGATTCATTATGGGTAGGAGTTGTAAATAATGTGTTCTTCAGGTGTCCTTCCAGCTTTTTTTCTTGAACCCAAATCAATTTTTGTCTGAATGGAAAAGGAACAAAGTTGGTTTCTGTTTTGTGGAATAGAACTTTCATAAATTAAATACAAATCCAGAATGGAAGAAAACAAGATGTAAGCTGTAGTGATTTTGTGCATGCTTTTAAAATGTAACTTATACTTGGTAAAAAAAAAAATTACATTGTGTTTATTGATGGGTAAAGCACACATTGTTCTCCCTCGTCTTTAAAAGCCTATTTCATGTTCCAGGGCAAAACTATATAAATAAGGGGATCAAATTGGTTGCTTTGATAAAACTAAGATAAGAAATCCATGGGGGAAATAAAAAGATCAGTGTAATTAATACAGCTATGTCTGTCAGATACCAGCGTTTATCTTGATTATGCAGTTTGCCATTTTTGTTGCTCGTTTTGTTTTGGGTACTGGGTGAGTTACAGACGTTCTAAAACTTCGAAGACATTCAAGTTGGTGCCTGCTGCATGCCTTTTGAGTAAAAGAAAGCCTGTGACAATCTTCATGTTATGTTGAAATTCCCTAACATTTTGCATTCAGCAGCTTTATGTTTGATTTTGAATTGTTCTGATTCAAGGCAAACAAAGTAAGGTTATCTTGACTCTGAGATGTGTGGTTTTCAGATTTATGTTATTAGCAGTGAATCATAACAGTAGGAATGAGATTATATTAAAAACAAAAACAAAAACAAAAAAGGAAGTGAAGTTCAATTTCACTAGGTTGTTTTTAATATCCCAATTTTCTGTTCACATCTTAGCTTTCAAAATTGTCATAACTTTCATGCTGACAAACAGGGAGAAGTGCAAAGTCCTGCAGGGTTGGGGAAGGCCAATTCCAGGCACCAGGACATGCTGGGGTTACCCAGCTGGAAAGCAGCCTGGCAGAAAAGGATCCATGGGTCCTGATGGACACCAAGTTGAATGTGAGTCAACAGTGTGTCCTTTCTGCTAATAATATATTAGCAGAATATAAAATAAGAAGGCTTACAGTATTCTTGGCTACATTAGACAAAGTGTTACTTCATCAAGAAGAGGTGGTCTTTTCTCACTACTCAGCACTGGGGAGGCCATGACTGGAGTGCTATATTTGGTTTGGATATAAGAGAGAGTTGTACTGGAAAGAGTCCAGCATGGGGGCGTGAAGTTGATGAAGGGACTGGAGTCCCTCTCCTATAAGGAGAAGCTGAGAGAGCTGGGAGAAGACTGCAGACAGCCTGGAGAAGACTCAGAGGGATCTCATCAGTCTGTATAAATACCTGAAGTGGGACACAGAATTAAGAGCCAGGCTCTTTGCTGTGGTGCTCAAGAGGCAGTAGCCACAAACTAGAACACAAGTGGTTCTGTCTAAACACCAGGAAACTTTTATTCACTATGCTGTTGACCACAGACTGCTTTATGAAGTTTCCACCTGTTGTGGTTTGACCCAACAGGAGGCTCTGCACCACAAAGTCGTTTGCTCACTCCCCTCACTTCTGCTTGATGTCATATTGTATGGAGTATCCCTTTGGCCAGTTTAAGTTAGCTGTCGAAATTCTGTTGCCTTCCAGTTCCTTGGGTACTTTGCTGTGAATGGCCTTGGCTTTGTACAGTGCTGCTTAGCAGCAACTATAATAAACATTGGTGTGTGTTATTAGTATTGTTTTTCTCATAGAACCCAAACATAGCATCATACCAAACACTGTGAAGAAAACAGTTTTGTCCCAGCTGAAGATAAGACACCGTCCTTGATGATGCTCAAAACCCAACTGGGCTCAGTCATGGTCACCCTGCTCTGGTGTCCCTATTTGAGTAAGAGTTTGGACCTGGTGTCTTCCAGAAGTCCCTTCCAACCTCAGCCAAGCTGTGATTCTGTGATAGCAGACAGTTACAGGACTAAAACCTGCAAGCCAGTTCATTTTGTATTTGTAAGCAACTGATAAACAATTCATAACAACTTAAATAATAACATTCTGTGGAAATGTGTGTTTTTTCATGTTTGAAATCTGCAGTGCATGTAACTTTTTAAGGCATTTTTTTCTGATCAGTCACCTTCATTATTAACTAGGAAGAATCCTGATTTTCTGTATTTTTTATAACCAAAATGTCAATTAGGACTAAGTAATGAAGTGATACTCTGTGTTACACACATAACAGCTGATAACATCTGTGATTTATTTTTTTCTTACTAAGGATCAAATCTTGTACGGGTACGAGAGGCATAGAGAGCTAAGATAACTTTGACTTCCTTAGTTGGCCAGGCATTGGGTGGTAACGAAAAGCCAACCAGTCTCTGCTGTGTAGCTTTCTTCTTACATCAAACCCTCTTTATTCTCTTGGTTGACACAATGTTCTCTTAAGTGTTCCTTGGATAAAGTTTATATTGTTTCCTTAGCTGGTTATGTACTGCATGTGGCTCTCACTGCAGCTGTTCAACTGCCCATACGTTGTCCCTCTTCCTGTGATTGAATCATCAGTTTTGCTCATGTTGACTCAATTGTGAGGCCAAGCAGAACCTAAGCAAAAGCAGAAAACTGCTAATAGAGCTCAAGTACAGCAGTTACTCCTGTAACTCTCACAGGAGTTTCTAAACCAATCTTCCCTAAATACATCAAAAATCAAGCTAAAGTAGCTTAAGGACTCTACAAGGCCTGGCAGATGGTAAAGCCAGATACGAGTAACCACTCCTTTAAACTGGAAGACCTATAATTAGTACAAAAGCACTGTTATTAACAGTTTGTAGCTTTTCTTACCTTGACTTGCACCGGAAAAATCAATTTTACTGTTCTGTTGCATACGATATGGCTGTTTCTCTTTCATTTTTGCCTGTACACTGAAGGAAAAAAGCAGTGGGTCCCCTGCTAACAAGGTGGGCAGGTGTCACACTGGAGCCATAAATATTTGGAATAAAATGTGTAATTATCTAAATACTTTTAGAGAAACGAGTTGGATCCCTTGGCAAAGTGAACGAGGACAGCTGTACTGAGGAAACTAAGGAACAATGATAGATGCAAGAATTCAGTGTTTAAAAAAAAAATAGTTTGAGTCTTTTAAATTTTACAGAAAAACAAAAAAAAAACAAAACCCCACAACTGTTAGTGAGCAGTGTCCAATCCTGTGGGCTGTTGTTTTTTTTTTTCTAAATCGCATGGTCTTTTCTTTCCCTATAATGCACATACGGGTTTATAATGCTGCTTTTTGCCCTGTAAAACTGATTTTTAGTTCACTTAGATTTATTTTTAAATGGTAATGCATTTTTTTTTAATTAAATAAATTTAAATTAATTAAATATAAACTTGGGCAAACTGTGAACTTGTAGCAAGTTGCCTATCACTGACAGCAACAAGAATATCAGCAGAAATATGGCTTAGGCTCTGTTTATTACTAATGGAGATTATTAAATTAATATATATCTATCTTGAAATTGATTTCTGTTACATTTGTAGAGTTTTCCATAAATTCAGATGTTAGAAGTTAAATGCTTGGATGAATTTATTTGTTGTTTTATGTTAAAGAATCCACTTGTTTTTAAACTTACTGACAGAACATATCTACAAATTGAACTTCTAGCTTAAATTTTTTTCTGTTATGTGAGCTATGAATTGATTTGAAGGCATTGCTGTAAGCTGATTTCCAAGCAAGAATCATCTTGTATTAGGAGCAAATAAAAGATAACTTCTGAATAGGCTGAGATTGTGGAAGATCACTTCATTGTTGTGACAAATACCTTTCTTACTTTGTTTTATTCTTTGTGGTGGATGTGGGATGTCTTTTTACTGTAGGTTGATGTGTCGGAAGCAGAAACTAGATTTATCTTGTGACTGAGCTAATCTGGGTTTCCTGCTGTTCTGAAGTAGACTTTTGGCAAGGAAAAGCTTTGTTATAAAAGCAAATGCAGCTGCATCTTGTTCTTGCATAAGGGTAGGTTGAAGAGGTTATAGCAGAGCTTAAGGCAGTAGTGGCCCATTGAATTGGTGCTTCACTCTACAGTTAATGATCCTGCTCCTTCACAAAGCATCTTGAATGAGGAAAACTTCCTTGAATCCTTGGGCTACATATGCAGTAACCTAAACGTTTCAGGGCTGTTCTCATGGCCTGAAGCCAATAGGCTTGGCAGTTATCCATACCACTAAGTGCTTTTGCTCCTATGTAGAGCAGCTGCTATCTAGTTTGAATGAAGTTTGACCTGTGCTGACTCATGAGCTTCTGTCTCATTTGCCTGGGCCAAAGCGGGCAATGCAAGAGGCTTGTAGACAGTTGATGCTAATGAATGAAGGTTATTGAGTGCTCAGACCAGTGCCCTGGTCCTGCTTACTTCACTAGTACAGGTGAAGCCTTGGTCCAGTGTAAGGAATGCCTAACCAGAGTAATAATGACTGTAGCAACCACCTGTCTTAGAAGTGATAGGTCTTTGTTTTCATGCATGATGCTGTGGATATTGCTGGGCATTTATTTTTAGTTTTTTACTTCTTGATACAGCTGTGGCCAGCAATATGCAAATATAAAATACGTTGCCATTTTTTTCTTTGCTCTGATAACGATGTGGGGAACTGTTTGGTCAGTGTGTGTATGTGTGTTGTGCACATCCATGCATTCAAACACTACGCTCTGTTGCTTTATCACTGTGTGAATAGCAGTTTAAAATTGGAAACACTGACATTTATTTTGAATGAAGATTTCGATTTTGTTACAACAAAGGTTCCTGGACCTTCCTGGCTTATAACTCATGAAAAAAAAAAATAGCCCAAGTCCTCTGAACAAAGTTCTGTTAGTCAGAATCAGAGCTTTCCATGAGAATTTGTTGTGGTTATTCTATTCTTTTTTTTTTTTTTTTTTTTTTTTTTTTTAAACCATAGTAAGTAGTAATATTGTTCAAAACAAGAGTTGTCTTTTAAAGATTGAGGAAGTGATTGTAGTTGTCTAAAAACATGTTGTCCTGTAGAAGACTTGAATGTTTGTAGGTCTGCAGTTAATAGCTATGTGGATACTTGTGTGCATCTTAAATTTGAGGTAGTTTCTTCCTCTGTAGAAGCTGTTTTGGCCCTCTTGAATGCCTCATTCTAGGTATAAAATAAGAAGCATACATTTGGGCAATTAAAATTGGGGGTTTGACGTATCATATCTTCATGTTTTGCTTTGCAATTTAGTACTTTTTTTGAATGGTTGTATCATAGGCTGCTTTTGTGTTGTATTTTTTCCCAGTGATGGTAAGTGGACAGAGTTACTGTAGTAAGGTGTTCATATGTCTAGTTATGCAGTGCTGAAATTAACTTTCTCTTCTGCAGGTGTGTTTTGGCTTATGAATCCAATATAAATATCTTTTTTCTTTTCCCATTTGGTAGTGGATACCCTATTCTCAAGAAAACTGAATGGAAAATACAGACTTGAACGCCTTGTTCCAACTGCAGTCTATCAACATATGAAGATGCACAAACGAATTTTAGGACATTTATCTTCTGTATATTGTGTAACTTTTGATCGGACTGGAAGGCGAATATTTACTGTGAGTACAAATATTTTTTGTCTAATTTTTTAGAGTATAGATGGCATAGTTTCCCAAACCTGAGTGTACTGACATCTATTAGTACCAGGTGAATGCTTTGCTGCTGTTATTTTCTGATGCATTTTCATAACGGTGCCGGTTTACATGTTAAGATAATTCAGCATATTGAATGTGCTGGTGACTGCTGATCCATGCAGTTCAGTCAGGAAACTGCAGTTATTTTCCATGAAATTACCTTGTGCAGATTCTTTCTTCTCCTGGACTTCTCTAGGAAAGGCATAGAGAAAAGATCAGACTGCTGTCAGGGAATTTTAGAAGTCAGGGTAGATAGTCATTTTGTAGTTAGATTATTTTAGCCTTTTTCTGTAATTTTTATTACATTTTAAATGACTATTAACAGTCTGGTGGTAAACTTATACAGCATGTTGATGATAGAATGTTGAAAATTAGCAGTGTTTTTTAACAATGTTGGTTTATGATGAATTGTGATCTGTAAGATCCCAGGAACTGATTTTTGTAGCAATGTTCTCAGTATTCATAGCTAATTTCATTCTGTTGCTTTGGGTTGGTTTATTTTTGCTCTTTTTTGTTCTTTACTCTGAGGGCGTCTGAAATCAGTACTGAAAATGCAAGTTTTCTAAAGAGTGGGAATTAGGAAAAACAATACACGTCAGTGTAATTTGGATTCCTTAGTAAGGAGTCAACTTCAGTAAAGCCAAGGATCATATAATTGCACACCTTGTGTCAATTTGGGATACTCTGGCTGCATTTATTTCTTTCTCACAATTACTGGATTCTTGTGGTGTGTTTGTGGATTTGGGAGCTTGTTTGCACTCTTTGGAATGCCATGACAGATAACTTGGGCACTGCAGGTGGAAGTGCAGTTTGGTTTGACACTGTTGCAGTTAGAACTTCTCACATGCTTTTAACGTGGTTGTGAATACAATTTGCCCTTCTGTCCGCATACAATTTATTTAATTCATTGTGTGGAAGAATGTGTGGCTGCAGGGACTGTGGTGCTTAAAGAAGTACGAGCAGAGTTCTATTTGTTTACTTGTTGGTAGTAGAGATTTTCTTAATATTTCTTTAGCTTCCATTGACAAGCTAAGTCCCCCAACAGTCATAGGCATTAAATTCTTACCATCTCCTCTAGTTTGTGCATGATTCACCTGTCAGAAAAAGTGTTGCTCTGATGTTGTGGGCTTATTTTATATGTGACAAGGCAGAATGGGTTAGGGATTTTGTGTGCAAGCATAAAAATCCCCAGTGTTCATCCTGTTCAGCTCTACGTAGAAACTTCTGTTTGTGCTTCGTTGAAGTGCCTGAAACTCCCTGTTAAGGTCTTATGATTCATCGTTTTCTTAAATCCCATGTTCCTTAAATCTGTTGTCTTTGAGGGACTTAATAAAGTTCCCTTGAGTGTATCTGTAATGAAGAGTAGAGTTGCACATTCCCTTGTGTTTTGCAATGTGATTTAAAGTGGCTAGAGAGACATTTCTCATGACTATAACAACAATTTATTTCTGAAAGAAAAGTAGAAGAACCCTGGAATAAAATGAGGGGAGCAGTTGTGCTTCTGTAACCCCTGAGCTCTGCTGGCAATCCTTTGCTGAGAGGTAAAATGTCCGAGGTATAATTGCTTTAAAAAGGTCTTGGGTTCAGATCAGAATTATTTCAATCCAGTGTTAAATAAAGTGTCCATAGAAAATAATTGTAGCTGATGGGTTTTCCTCTGTGGGGCTGGAGCAGAACCTTTTACCTCAGTGTTATTGGATAAATCCAGTGTTCTTTGTGTACATGTTTAAGTGTCTGTTGACAAATGGATACCGAAGTGTTCTTTTCTATATTGCAGTAAAATCCAAGTTCTAGTTGCTGTGGTGATGTAATTTGTTGATAAAGTTGGCATATATCATTGAATTTATAAACAAAAGGAAGACAGATTTCATTCTAGACGTCTGTTACCAGGATATAAATTTGTGTGTATCAACAGGGAGTTGTTCTTGCTCTGATTTTACTCTATAACCTCCAACATTTAGTGCAACGTTAGCTAGGTAAGAGATTGTTTTAGATTTATGATTGGTTGTAGAAGCTGCATTTTCCTTTCCTCTGAAGGACTGAAAGCCTCCATGTTTAAGTTCTGTTTATGTGCTGCTTCAAATTAAAAGAAAGGAAAAGTGATCTCAGCACATTTTTGAGTCATACTGTTCTGAGAGATGTTATCTTTGTTAGGAAGAAGATGCTCTTGGTTTACCTAACAACAGTGAAAATAGGACATAAAGCAGTTTTCCTGCTAGCTAGTAGGTCATGCAATGACTGGTCCTATTTACCTCATGTTAAAGATTTCACAAGAGTTTTCTAAAGATCAGCCTCTAAAATGGTTGTGGTTTTTTTTTCTGAATATATGAAAATATTCCTAGTATACAAACTTGGTGTTTTCTGTTTTCAAATTAACTGCAATGAATACAACTTTACTTGCAAAGGCACTCCTGAAGGAACTGTCAGCCTTCAGTGAAGGAAACCATACTATTTTTGAGACTGTTTTGGATCTCTTGGAACCACGTGCTAGCAGTAGGAACAGGCACTGCCTTCTGTGGTTCTTGTACTGCTTGATCCTTCCAAGTCAGAAAATTGCCAACGTTATTTCCCCCATCTTTATCTTCCCGTCTTCTCTGAGATCCTCTTTCTAGGGAATAATAATAAGCAGGGGAGAGTAATAACCTGTGGTTGGAAAGAGACCGATCTGTATGGTTTTTGGCAGTTTCACTGCAGCCCACAAGTCTCTGTAATGGTAGGAAAGTAAACCAGTTTTACTCCATACCTTGGTAATGCTGTCATCAGTTCTCTGTAGGGGCTGAGCCTGTTCTAGGATTTGTTTTTGACAAATGCTTTTAATAGGCACATAATTTGTAGTAGTTGCAGACATAACCTTGGAAACAGAAGCTGTGGTGTAAGCTGATGCCCTTGCTGGTAGAACTGGAACAATATTTTAAGAGTTGTGAATTATCCCATTCAATTCAGACAGAATCTCATGGATTTATTTGAGCTCTAATATTACTATCTTGCCAAGATGCTACAGAATTTATAACTTACCTTAGTCATTTTTCTTGCTGAGACTTGCTAACAGTTTAATTTTCCTCTACAGGGGAGAGGTACAGCACATGCCTCTATAGCTGTCCTGGAGCCAGCTGGTAGGAAGCAGTCTGATTTTATGCTGATCTGCTTTCCTCAGTTTGCTATTAAATAGACCTTTGAGGTTTCTCCAGGTGGCATTAGGTCCTAAAGCCAGCATTCTTTCTCCTTTTTTTTTTTTTTTTTCAGCCCTTGTTTCTGACTCTTTTACGTCTCTCTTTATCTATGCACAGATTGCTCTCCATCAATTACATTCTGCAAGCAGCTTTTTAGGGGTCTTGTAATGCAAGGTTTAGTTTATTGGGTTGTCTTTTATTTGTTTACTTATTTTCCTTGAACAATCTGTTCATCCAGTGGAATGGCTGCAAGCTGTAAGTGAATAGCTTATTCATAATGTTGATCCTTACGATGTGAGAACTGCAGAAGCATGTTTTATGTGATATGTACAGTGCTGTAGAGAGTGTTACTTATGCAGCTCCAAGAAAAACAGGACTGGTGGTTTGAGACTTCTACACTGTGATGCAAGTAATTAATGTTAATGGATTGGCTCTGTTCTCAAGCATTTATTGCTTTGCGTAAGAGATTAATCCACTTGCAAGTGTTTTCCATCCCCAGTCTCCTGGAGTGTTTGGAGGTTTTGAGTTCCTTTGGAAATTTTGGGATCCCTATTCTCTTCTTGCTTCGAGTCTCTGTTTTGTGGGTGAAAGTATTGTTTATCATATCTATCACATGAATTTCACTTACTCCTTTTTATCTCCTCTATGTTTAGGTTGGGTTTTTTTTTTGGTTGTAAGTATACTTCTAAGACAAATATGCAAGCCTTTTCATGCTCAAAATCTTACAGTGTAATCAGTGTAGAACAGATTGACCTCATAATGCTTTTCAGATCATTGTTGCATTAAGTAGATGATGTTATTGGCCAAATTTTAGTTAAACATTCTCAGGCCCAGGGAGCTGTCAGAAAAACCCTCTTGTAATAAAAATCTGAAGCAAAAGTATATTTCACTTTCTGTTAAGGGCTCTTGTCATTTACAAAACTTGTAGAATGTCAGTACTTGAAAAGAACAATATAAACTTCTGAAGAATGCTTGGGACTTGAAGATATTGGTGCAGTGATGACTCTTACTTTGGGAACATGAGAATTTTTAGTTAAATGATTGGATTCGATGTAGAGTTTGAAACCTTAGTTGAGTAATATGGGTGCTTTATAGCCTGCTTGTATGTTCATTTTAAGGAAGCAAAGGGACTAAAACAATCTGTTTAAAACTCACGGCTTAGAGGAAAAAATGCTGCCTTTTTTTCTTTTAACTCTTATTTGTAAGTTCTAAACAGCAAGTTTAGAGCCTGTTAAATTGTGCATTGGGGTAAGTCTGAAAATATGAACTACTGAGCGTATTTCCCAGTTATTTTTCTACTCTTTCATTTCGCAGTAACTTAATGTGAATAAATCGGGTGATAAGTAAAACTAGCCTGAATAAATATATTCAATACGAGTGAGATTTGGAGCTTTTTCAAAAGCATTAAATGCTCACAACTACGTTTAAATTCATTTAAACAGCTGCAACGTATTTAAGAGATCCTTGGATCTTCTTTCTTCTTGTAGAAGTTCTTAACTGGGGAGTCTCTGATTCTACCTGTAGACTCAAAAATTTTCCTGAAAGCGGTGTACTTTCTTTCCAAGCAGATATTTGAGATGAATTCAATACTGCAATAATGGTAGATCAAATGTGTAGTAGGTTCATTCATTGGATCTTACCTCAGTGGGTCTGAATCATAAGAAAGGAAAAGTGATATGGAAGAAAGTGATTGTTTCAAGGGTTTGATATAGAGGAAGAGATAAAATTAACAAAATTTAAACTATTCAGCACTTGGCTTTCAAGGCTGTGCAATCTTAACATGATGAAGCAAAAACCAAAAACTGCAGATATTTTTTACAATTTGTGAGGTAAAATTTGAAGAAGTTGAGATAATTCAGAAGGAGTTCTGAGATTCATGACAAATAATTGGAAAAATATATACTTTTGCTACTCCGTTGTGGGTAAAATATCCATTGAGGTCCTATTTCAGGTAAAACTCAGAGAAGTTACAGAAGTTATATCCTGCTTGCTGCTAGAATGCATGGTTATTATTATTATTATTTTAATTTTAATGGTAATGCACTAATGGTGATACTGGAAAAACTGAAAAATAAATGCTCAAAAAAACTGTTGTCTCTGTTCAAAATTTTGGAAAATGCTACCTGCTAGTAAAGTGTTCTAACATGCCTTAGGTGTGGAGTGTAAAGGTAAAGGAAAGGTTGGGTCATTGTGCAGATTTATCAATGGAGAGTGTTAGTTTTATTTTTGTTGTTGTTCTTTTCAGTGGTTCCTGTTATAGCTGCTATAGGTAAGGAGGAGAAAAGTTCAGGCTAAAATAAAGTACAAACTAACAGAGTAACTTCCTTTTAGAACAGTTTACTTAGGGTTTTGGCAATTTCAAGCTTAGGAATATTGGTGTTTCCGAAGCTTGGTTTTCTGAGGTAATTTCTTCTGAATGACAGAGCTTCAAGAAGGAATTGATACAAGTTATAGTGTACACAATATGCACGCAGCCGGAGGGGAATGGAGACGTTTGTCCTCAGACTTTGTGTCTGCTTCAGTCCTTTGTTCTGCATGGTTGTCTAAGCCAACTTTTTTCTCATGTAAAACCTGATGAGACATACCCGACAGTTGGGAGGCGGGGATTAATGTGATACTAATGTTTGCTTTGCACTGGGTTTTTATTGCATGTTCTTTGTTCCTAGAGTCCTGTTCAGCTTCCCTTGTTGTGTTTTTAGAACAGCTGTTTTGGAAAGCAGCATCTCATCGCATAAGATTTCCTGTGAACTAAGATGCAGAGCAAAATTTTTAGATTAAGGGAATAGTTATCAGAATCATTTTTCTGCTCAAAAAATCTAATGCTCAATATCTTGAGTTTTGTTTATTTGAACTGTATGATAGAAAGAGCTAATGATTTCTACCTTATTTCTAGGGATCAGATGATTGCCTTGTAAAAATCTGGGCGACAGATGATGGCAGGTTGTTGGCTACCCTGAGAGGGCATGCAGCTGAAATATCTGATATGGCGGTGAACTACGAGAACACCATGATAGCTGCTGGAAGCTGTGATAAAATGATCCGAGTTTGGTGCCTTCGAACTTGTGCACCCTTAGCAGTTCTGCAGGGCCACAGTGCATCTATAACGTCATTGCAGGTAGGTTTTTGCTTTGCAAAGTCACCTAAGTAGCAATATGCATTCTTTGACTGAAAGAGAAACCACTTGAGAACATTCCATATAATAATAATGTCTATGGAGCAACTAAGCTGTGAAGGAAGAAGAAATTTTCATGGTACTTGTTGCAAAAATGACACATTTATTGTCACAGTATCTGATCCTTGCAAAATGCCAGGCATAATCTATTTGTGGGAGGGAAAAATAAAAAAAAAAAACTTCTTAAAAAAAATAATAATAATTGCATGGTGCATGTGGACAGTTCTGTTATGAAATATGATTGCTTTGCAGACTGTGATTTTGAGTACCAGTATATTGAGTAAAAACTGCAGTCAGTGCTGAACAGTTTGCTTTGCTTCCTGTCTGGAGTTGCTTGCTATTGTACAGTTTGGGTTGTGGGGAAGGAGAAGCTGCAGTGCTTTTCAAGCAAGCCAGAAAGGTTGTTCTGAAGGGAGAAAGTTATTCTGAGAAGCACTGTGTTGTTGGAGTATTGACCTCTTCTTTTTTTCCCCCTGTTCCCCTTCCCAGTTCTCTCCACTATGCAGTGGCTCAAAGAGATACTTATCTTCAACCGGGGCAGATGGAACAATATGCTTTTGGCTGTGGGATGCTGGCACCCTTAAAATAAAGTTAGTTGTTATTTTATTTATTTCTATTTCTTTGTTTGTGATTAAGAATGATATACAAATGTTGTAGAAAGGTCTTGTCACTGGTTGTTTCACTGAATGTGCAATAGTTGCATTGATCCATTTCTGGGGGTTTCTATCGCTTGCTTTCTTTTAAGGACTAAGTTAAAAACATAAGTAACCACTGAGAGTTTTTGTATGGTTAAATCAATATACAGCCACTTTTTCTTGTGGCTCTGTTAATAAAGTGACTTGATGTCAAAGTTGGCTTTTTTGTTCTATGAAAAATGTATGAAAGTTTTGACAAAATGTGCTTCAAGATGATTGCAATTTAGACTTGAGAATCTAAGGCTTAGTGGGAGGAGGTAATGTCCTAGCAAGAAATTAGGATGGAATTAATTTTGGTTTGTTTGTCTGTCATTTTCTTCTCTCTAAAACCTGTTTTTAGTTGCTCTTTATGTAGCATGGTAAGGAGGGTGTCACTCATGGACTGCATATTGGTGGGTGAAGTTGACTCTGAAGTTTCTGCCTTCAAAGGATAAGATATGAAAAGTCTTGCCATAGCCCTCAATTCGTTTTTTATTATGAGTATTAAAAACTTCAGTGGCTTTCAGATGCTTTTTCTCCTTCTTAATTGCAAAACATCTGGAGCGTAAAATTGGAAATAGTTAATAATCACTGATAATTCAGTTTTGAGCAAGGATCTCTTCCCTTTTCCTAATTAGAGAGTAGTAGAATTAATGAGACTTAAATGGCTTAGGCTATATAAGCTGGGAGATGAATATTTGGGTGAATCATGAAGTTAGATGAAATTTGTCTCGAGGTTAAAAAATAAAATAAGAATGAGCTGGTTTCAGTTACGGTAAGGATTCTCAATTCCTATCCATGGTGTTACGTGGATGTAGAATACAAATTTTAACGCTCAGAAAATATTAAAAGAATTAAGTTGTTTTTGTTTATTTATTTAAATAATGCTTTCATATGTAAATAGCCACAGAAAATCTGAAACTTTTTAGTTTTTAAAAAAAAAAGTTCAGTTCAGTTGCATGTTGCAGAATTGAAAGGAGTTAGTCTCATAACCCAAGTCATGCAGCAATTCATGTTGCTCAACAGGAGAGTGCAGAGTACCTTTGTGAGTGGAACTTGTACTGTCCTTAACAACTGTTCTGGTATTTTCTGTGTTGAGTTTGAGAAGATAGAGGGACCCTTTAAACTATGAGGTCTACTCTGAAAGTAATGCTTCCTATCTTATTATGTTGGCCCATGATGTCAGAGGTGGATGTCGGTGATATGGCAGTAGAGGTTGAACCTTTCTGTGAGTATTCCATTACATTTTGTTGTCATGTGACAAATAACAGCCAAGGGGCAGTCTAACGAAATGGTTTCTGAAATGGAAGCCCATATGAAGCAGAGTTCATATGTCATTAAGTTCATCTGTGCAGAAAAAATGGCACCCATTGACATTCATCAACATTTGCTGAATGTTTATGGAGACTGAACAGTGGATGTGAGCACAGTGGGGTGGTGGGTGGTGTGTTTCAATGGTGACAATTGCAACATGGAAGACACACAGTTCTGAATGGTCATGCACAGCTATGACACCACTCAGTGAAGAGCATCTCAATCAGCTCATCCATGCTAAATGGTGGATTTTGAACAGGGAACTTTGGAGATGAATATTATCTTGAATGCATGGAAATAATGGTGGCAACATTGGAGTATCACAAAGCGTGCGCTAGATGGATCCATTCAGTGCACCATACTCAAATTTGTTAGGATCTGTTGAACCAATACAAGGCTGAAGGTGACAGTTTCTTGGATTGCTTCATTAACAGTGACAAGATGTGGTGTTACCACTATGAAGCTGAAGTTAAAATGTGTAATCCGTGGAGTGGGGACATGTGAATTCAGCACTGAAGATGTAGCCCTCAATAGGTAAAGTGATGTGTCCTGTCTTTTGGGATAGGAAAGAGGTGACCCACCAGGATTTTCTGGAATCTGGACAAACCATCAATTCTGACTGCTACATCGCAACAGTGATTGTGCTGAAGGTTTGAACTTCAAGCATCAAGCCAAAGACAACAACTTTTCTTTTGAAACATGATAACACTGAGTCCCATACCAGTTTGAGTTCTGTAGAGCACATTGCCAGTCTTCTTGGAGACTGTCCTACCACTCACATGTTATAGTTTGGATTTGATGCCTCCAGACTTCTGTCTGCCTGGGCCAAGAAGGGACAGACTACGTGAGCAACATTTAGCTAGCAATGATACCATCATTGCCACTGTTTCACAGTGGGTAACTTTTGCTGTTGCAGGTTTTTGCAAGTGTAGCATGCAAGCTCTTGTTCATCACTGGCAAAAATGTGCAACTAATGGTGCTGTGTTGATTTTTTTAAAATTATTTTTATTTATTTATTTATTTTTGTAGGTGAGAATGTGCTCTATCAAGTAGGGTAATTTTACCATTTGTATCTGTTGGTGGTTTCCTTAGAGATAAATAGGAGGCATTACTTTTGGAGCAACCTACATATGTCTTTTCAGTCTGGAAGATGAGTGCCTAAAATGAGTGAGACCTGTACGTTTGGCAGCGTCCTGAAGAGGTTATATAGTAATTGGCTGTTGACTCATCGTGTGCTAGAGAGTATCAACTGAAACTAGCTAATCTACAGGCTGAAGGAGGTGGCTTTTATCATGCAGCTAAGTTATGGAACTCTTTGTCATAGATTATTATACCTGTTGAAAGCTTAAATGAAGAAACTGAAAGTTATCACTGTATATTTTTTCTGTTCTTACACACTCAGTTTTGGCTACAGCTGGAGGTAGGATGCTATTCATAGGTATTTGCTCCAATTTAGCATAGCTGTTATGCATTTGAAGTACTTCATGCTTTTTCATGAAAGCTAAAGCATATACTAAATCTAAATAAGAAACGTTTGTGTCTTTTAGGACTGGAACATAGTTGTATGTTACGTAGCACACTGAAATAGTTGCACACTCAGAAAAGTCTCCATGTCTCTCTTCTTAATCTTGTTAGTTACAGGAGGTTCTATTTAGTTTTCTAAACTATAAACTTTTCTAGCTGTGATCATCGTAAATCATGTTAACGATACTGTGAAACTAGGAATCCAGTGTAGTTTTTCACCAGGAGACCTTGTGCATGGACACTCAGCCTCAATAATAAGTAAGGATTGTTGTAGTTTTAGATGAGGCAATTGGCCCTTTGAAAAGTTACCAAGCACTGGAACAAGCTTCCTAGAGGGGCTGTGGAGTCTCTTTCTCTGGAGATATTCAAAACTCACCTGGATGCTTTCCTGTGCGTCTTACTGTAGGGAACCTGCTTGAGCTGGAGGATCAGACTAGATGTCTGACCAGGGGTCACTTCTAACCTCTATGATTCTTTGATTGCTCTTCCTTACACCTTTAGATCTAGATCTATTTTCAGAACTGTGGAAACGTGGCATATTCCTTTCACATCCATTCAGTGATGTGCTGGGGGAAAATGAGTAGTAGCAGGAAAACAGTGTCAAAGGAAAGAGGAATCGTATTCTGAAGGCCCATTATGAAGTATTTTTGTGTGTGTTTGTTGTTGTTGGTTTGTATTTTTTTTTTCTTATAGGCCTTATCCTGGTTCTTCTATTTTTTTTTTTTTTTAATTTATTGCAAATGTTTATTTCTTTCACTCTTGTAAACATAAGGATTTTTGCATTCTATTTGCCAGTAGCTCTGTTGCTATGTTAATTGTATCTTTGAAATTAGAGGCATCCTATGTTGGTATCCCCTCGTTTGGGTAACTTCATTCATTGAGGCATGTTGAATGTTTTGTTTACACATACAGCCTGAACAGGAGATTTCTGGCAAAAGCTCTGTTTTCATAAACTGCAGGAAATACTTTACAGTAAATTTTTGTGCCATAGGATGAATGGCAGACCACAAAATTCTCAGTGTTGCTCAAAGCGAATCATAGAATCATAGAATCACAAGGTTGGAAGCGACCTGAAAGATCATCTAGTCCAACCATCTTCTCATTACCGTTGCTACCACAAACTAAACCGTATCTCCTCGTAGCTCCTCATCCAGATGCCTCTTGAACACTGCCAGGAATGGCGACTCCACCACCTCCCTGGGCAGGCCATCCCAGTGCCTGACCACTCTCTGAGAGAAAAAGTTTTTCCTTAAGTCTACCCTAAACCTCCTCTGGTACAACTTGTGGCCATTTCCCCGGGTCCTGTTCATTGCCTGGGAGAAGAGGCCAAACCCCTCCTCACCACAACCTCCCTTCAGGAAGTTGTAGAGAGCAAGAGGTCTCCCCTGAGCCTCCTCTTCTCCAGATTAAATCCCAGCTCCCTCAGCTGCTCCTCATAGGGCTTGTGCTCCAGACCCCTCACCAGTTTCGTTGCCCTTCTCTGGACTCGTTCCAGGGCCTCAATGTCTTTCCTGTAGTGAGGGGCCCAAAACTGAACACAGTACTCGAGGTGAGGCCTCACCAGTGCTGAGTACAGGGGGATGATCACCTCCCTGCTCCTGCTTCCCACACTATTTCTAATGCAGCCCAGGATGCCGTTGGCCCTCTTGGCCATCTGGGCACACTGTCAGCTCATGTTAAGCTGAGCATCAATCAACACCCCCAGGTCCCTTTCCTCTTCACAATCATCCAGCTACTCATCCCCAAGCCTATAACGCTGCGTGGGGTTGTTGTGGCCAAAGTGCAGGATCTGACACTTGGCCTTGTTGAACCTCATCTGAATGATTGACTGATCATATTCTGTGACTGGTGTGGGTTCATGATGTTCACTTGCATGGAGCCACCTGTGTGCTCCTGTTCTTTCAGTGAAGAGCTTCCCATTAAAGGGTATGCCCAGAGGCATTCCAGTAACATTCCAGTCATATTATTTTTGTTTCTAAATAGAGAAGAGGGTAAGGTAGTTGTTTCTGTAGGTGAAGAGATCAGTCAAAGTGTTTCAAAGGGAAATAAATAAGAAATAAAGTGATCCAAACCTTCCCCCACATTTAGTCCATTACTATTCTAGGTAGAAGAAACAAGAATTGCATCCTTTTTCAAGTGACAGTGGGGAGAAGAGAAAATCAACCTTAGATCATCAGAATTTGATGGATAATTGCCTCAAGTATGAGGTAGAATTGTTATCAGTGCACAAAAGTTAAGTTACTTGCACTGCAGAATATTTGTGTAAGTGCTTCAAGGAAGATGCTGTGTTTTCTGGTTATTCTTATGCCACCTATTTGGATCGTGAGTTTCCAGTGTTAGTCTGTTATTGGCAGACCAAGTGCACAGAGCAGCAAAACTGTCTCACAGATTTGGATAGAACAACTCACTGTACAGCTTCTTGTCTGCTCTATTTTAAAAAATAATTTAAAAAAAAATCAGCAAAACATGCTAATTATTTTGACGCTTCTCCTATGAAGAAAGGTTGAGGAATCTGGACTTGTTTAGCTTGGAGAAGAGGAGGCCTGGGGAGAGACCTTGTAGTCTTCCAATATTTGAAAGGAGCATATAAACAGGAGGGGTTACTTCTATTTACAAGCTTGGATAGTGACAGGCCAAGGGGGAATGGTTTTAAACTGAGGCAGGGGAGGTTTAGGTTAGATATTAGGGGGAATTTTGTCACTCAGCGGGTGGTGATGCGCTGGAACAAGTTGCCCAAGGAGGTTGTGGATGCCCCATCCCTGGGGATGTTCAAGGCCAGATTGGATGGGGCCCTGGGCAACCTGGTCTAGTATTAAATGGAGAGGTTGGTGGCCTCCCATGGGGGTTGGAGATTCATGATCCTTGAGGTCCCTTCCAACCTGGGCCATTCTGTGATTCTATGTGAAATTGTTTTTTTTACTGCTGCTCTTAGTTCAAGTTGTGTTTTGATGGAAGCCTCTCGTTTTGGGAGGAAAATGGTTTACCAGGGCTTTCTTGGAACAGTGAAGTATTGAAGGTATCTTAGTGCCTTTCAACTGCTTGTATAAATGGAGTAAGAAGGCTTGTTAAAATTAACTTTCCAGGTGTTATCCTTTTGTCCACCTCCCTTACTTCCTCAAGTTACTGGTTCTCCAGTTTGTCTTGTAGATTGCGGTCTGCTGTAGTGTGAAAGAGTGCCATAATCTTGTTTCCTAATGCCTAAAATAGCACACATTAGAGAGATGTAAGCTGGAGAATTTGATTATCCGAACTAGAACATAAGTGCATACTTGCTCTGTTTTGCAGCTGTCCTAACTCCAAAGGCAGAATCCACAAACTACAGTGGAAGAAAACAGCAGCCTATTTATCTATTTACACTTGCTCCATGTTATGTAAGCTGCATATTGAATCATCTGATAGTTCATTTTAAGTTAGTATCTCATTTAAGAAGGACTTGAACTGTTTTGTGTGATAGATCTGTCTTGTTTAACGTATCTTGCAAAGTCTTCTGGCAGGGAGACATAAGGAATAATCTTACTCCTGAAGGAAGGTTCAGAAACAACCTGTACAGAATGAACAAGTTGGAGAAAGATTTCTTAACTGCTATTCACAGCGTATTTAATACTTTAGTTTATATATAAACACTATCAAGGTTTAATGCTTACTACCTTCTTTGAGATAGCAATAGCTGATAGAGAAAGGTCTCTTACGCATCTGCCTTCAGCTGAGGAAAAAAAAAAGCCATTTTGATTTGAAAAGAGAAAATTTTAGATTAATCATGAATATGCATTCTTTTATGTTAAACAGATCTTTAGTGATGACACTTGTGGGTGTAATGCTGCTGTTCTCGAGCAAGTTTATTCTTTAAGGACCGAGGTTTGCAGATGGTATACTGTGCAAGACCACCTACTGATCTGGGGTTGCTGCAGTATGTGAGCAGAACTGAAGTGATTGAAGGACCAGATTTAATTTTGTTTTTATACATGTGCTCTTAAAGTGCCAAGTCATTGATTCTTTAGTTCTGCTTGCACATCAGCTATTGAAATACCTGAGAGAAGAAGCACGGTGCATGAAGTAAAATTTCTTAAATGCTTCCAGGCATTATTGTAACACTCCATGGGGGCTATCTGGAATTAGTGCTACCTGCAAATAATACATGCTTTCTGATGAAACTCTTATCTTTTAACACTGTAAAAAACGTGAAATTTATTTACGTTTCCTTGTGTGTGTATTTGCCTACAAAGAGTGCCAGGCTTTGTTTCTTTCTTTTAATAAAAACAGCCACATTTAGCAGGAGAAAACCAGAGCTCTGATAAACTCAGTGGTTTAAAACTGAACCTTGGGTAACTGGCTCTGATGTCTTCTCTTCCACTTTACAGGTGACTTAAAGGAAGATGTTTTCTATGTCAATATTCGAGGGGATTTAAGTTGTGGCACACTTCTGAGTGATACATGCAATTGCTTGGTCCATATGTATGCCTTAGTTTCCCAAAGATCAGATCATGAAGCATAGTCACAGCAAATGGTTTATAGATGGGCAGCCATCTGTTCTGTCATATTTAATTTTGTCTCTCTGTGCTTTATTTCTAAGATTCTGGCTTTTCTGTTTAGGGAAAAAAATAATTTCATATTAGGAAATTATTTAACTGTTTCTTTTATTGTAGTCCGAGGCCAACAAAGTTTACGGAACGCCCTCGGCCCGGAGTCCAAATGATCTGCTCTTCTTTTAGCGCTGGTAAAAGACTGATTTGTTTAATCTTTGTCTCAGTTTAGGAAACTATTTGGAGAATAAAGTAAAGTCCAATGCAGTTAATGTAGCGTATTTCTGAAATTGAGTTAAAACTGTTACTGAGAGAAATGTTAAATATTAATAATGATCTGAATCTGGTGATATGGAAGTTCTGGACAACAGTTGAGCATAACAGGTTGAAAGGAAGTTTCTTGCCCACAGTTCTTTAAAAAGTGGTAAAACCTTTTTCCTCAGAGCAATTCTGAAAGTCAACTTTACCTAAAATGGAATTTATAGGGGTTTTATTAAGAAAACATTGATTAACAGGTTCTTATGCTCTGAACTTCATTGATTCCCAGAGCTGGCAATTGATGAAGAATGCAGTGTAAACAATGAGATAAGATAGTAAAATGGCAGAGAAGTATTTTCAGAATTACTGGAGTTATTTTTCCATTCTATTTACTCTAAGACTGAGGCCAGTGAGAGCCAAGTCACAAACAAATCACTGTAGTTAGCTAATCTTTTGAATATGTCTCCAGATGCCTATTTATGTGACAACAAATGTGAGGTAATTAAACACAAGTTTAACTTTTGAGTTTCTAACCTTTTTTGGTTTTACTGAAGGGTCAGCTATAGACAAAACTGAAATGAGATACAGCTGTACATTTAAGAGAATAAATATAAAAATTTAATCTTAGGCACATCTGAAGATTCTGCAATATCATTAGCTTGCCCATTTTTGTTATTATTACTTACCTGTGTTTTCTTTTCTCAGGTGGAATGTTTCTGGCTACGGGGAGTACAGATCACATCATTAGGGTTTATTTCTTTGGATCAGGTCAGCCAGAGAAGATATCAGAGTTGGAGTTTCATACTGTAAATACTTTATTAAAATTACATATGTTATTTGATTTAAATAATGGTTTTGTTTAGTTTGGAATCACTTTTGATAATTTTTTTTTTTTGTATAGGACAAAGTTGACAGCATTCAGTTTTCTAATAGTAGTAGCAGGTAAGCAAAACATTTATTTATTCACAGCTAGTCTTTTGACTTGGAAATTTGTAAATATCAGCTTCTCAATGTAGTTAGAAAAAAACTAATATGAACCTCAACACAGAAAACGTCTATAATTTGTTTTAAATAGTATCTGTCAGCTTTACACCAGTCTTCATTGCATTGAATTGTGCGAATTAAGGAATGTAGAAATACATTTATTTTTTTTTTAATTAATATATGTATATATTCTCAGTTAAGTGATTGTTGGATAACAGGAAAACTATTGAATAAAATCAGGCAAGTCTTTGTTTAGCTACCCTTTATAAATGCTTCACTGAAGTTCTGGATTTTGGATGTGAAGAATGCTAAAGAACATACCTCAATTTATTGTGAAATTTCTGATATTTCATTCAAATGATGCTGTAACATAAACTTTCATTGGAAAGCCAGCTGCGTTGTGTTCCTCTGTCCATCCCTTTCTTCCTTGTGACCCCCAGAAAAAGTGCAGAAAAGTGGGGAAGAAGCTCCAGCTTGTTTGCAGCTGTTCAGAGGCAGTTGTTCAAATAAGTCTTGTGATAGATTTTGCTTGTTTTAAATTGAGACTCAGCTCTCAGTTCTCCTTGCACTTCAGTTTTCTCACCTCTTAAATTACTTTGTAGCTTTACAGGCAGTGATAGGTGAATTACAGTGTTACAGTGCTCACTGGACTCTAATGTCCCACTGGCAGAGCAGTGTGGTAGCTCTGCAAGGTGCACTATGGATCCAAGTGCTGTTAGTCTGTAAGGGGCTTGTATTAGGGAAGCAAATTCCACTTTTTACAGGCCTTTAAATTTTTTCTGGTCCATAAAGTGTGTTTTCACCTCAGTCTGGTAGTACAGCATTCTTACAATATTTGGACTCCTTATACTTCAACTTTCTTTTTTGAGTTCTGAGTTCTCTAGCTTCCGCTTCTTTTTGTGCAATGGTCTTCATTATCTAATTTACTTTTTTCCCATTTTCTTAGATTTGTGAGTGGAAGCCGTGACGGAACGGCACGAATCTGGCAATTTAAGCGAAGAGAATGGAAAAGCATTTTGTTAGATATGGCTACTCGTCCATCAGGGTAAGTAATATCAAATATTCTGTTACCCCATAGATACTTGAAATCCGTTGATTTTTGTTTGTTGACATATTGAAAAAAAAAAAGCCACCTTTAATGATTAAGGATTAAATGTGCAGCATGCTTGTCTAGCTCTTGAAGCCCAATGAAAACAAATATTTAACTACATGTTTAACAGTGGAAATTAGTTTGTTCTGATAATACCTCCATTAGCACATTGCTTAGATTAAGAGAGTAGAAGATACACAAGACATGTTGAAGGCTAAACTCATGCTTTTAACAGAGGCTTCTAGACCAAGAAAACCAAGTTAGATCTCTTACTGAGATTTCTTGCATTTTAGTGATATTTAAAAGTTACTGTGGAATCTGCATGCCCAGAAAAGGAATTTTGAGTTCTTTCATACCATGTGCCAGAGCAAATAAGTTACCTGCCATGTAATGGGTTCTCACTTGGCTGGAATAATCTGAGAATTCACAAAGCTTTGTAGGTATGGAAAACTTCTGTACAGTAGACTAAGTGATTAAAAAGACTTGAAGATGGAGACTTTGTAGAAGATAATTATTTTTGCATGAAGGAAACGTTTTCCAACATTAGATTATTAGAAAGGTTAGCAGTGATTTCATGGGTAAACCTTTTTCGTAAACTGATCAAATTGAGTGGTTTAAAGGAGTTTATTTAATAAAAACATGTATATATTCAAAAGTAATTCTGTGAAAAGACACCTGAAAGAGGGGTGGAAGAGATGGCTAATGAGCTCTTATAATTTACTTACAAGTTTGGATCAGAAGGTGTCTTAGGGGCAGGCACAATAAACACGAGTATAAAACTTTTGGATGAAAGTCTGTTGTACATTACCACTCCAAAAATGAAATTTGAGTTATTTTTCCTTCAAAATGTAGCTCATAAAAATTATTGGTTTTAACTCATCCTGGAAAAAAATAGCAATGGGTTCTTTTTTCATTATGGTCAAAATGCAAAACTTTGTAGAGAAACTGGACTGCTTGTTTCAGCCATGTAGTTGAATTCTCATTTGTCCCTTTTGATTAGGAGAGTAAAGTGCAATTCTGCACTTTGTGATGTGATCTTTTTTTGCATAAGCACAATTTTCTCAGAGATAATGAAATTAGTGCACTGAAAGGAAAGAAAGAATTCAGCCTATAAAAAGACTCCTGTGTTCTGCATTGTATCTAGAAAGGAATTTAGCTATAGTGGCATGTCGTACTTTTGAACTGTTCAGTGTATATAATTAGATCATGTGTTGTATTTCAATGTAGGGTGCTCTGAAAGTAATGCCTCCTATTTATTTCCATGAAAACTACAGCTGATGCAAAGAGTGCAATAACACTGTTTGATAGAGCAAATTTTTGGCTACAAAGCACTCATTTCAACATACTCACTGCTAGTAGCTGTGCATTTTTGCCAGTGATGAATAAGAGCCTGCATGCTGTGCTTTTAAAAATCTGCACCAATGCTGGTGACCCGTTGTTGCCACTGCTGAAACACACCACCCACTGCTGCCTCACTGTGCTCACATCCACTGTTTGGTTTCCGTCAGTGTTTGACAAAAGTCAGTGAATGCCAGTGGGTACAATTGTTTTCTGCATTGAGGAAGTCAGTCGCACACTTTTCTTCATCTGCACTTCTGTGTCAGGTGCCTTGTTGTCAGACTGCCCATCAGCTGCCATCTATCACATTTGTCACAGAGCAACAAAACGGAACAGAATGTTGGCAGGAAGGTTCAACCTCTTCTGCAGTACCACTGACATCTGCCAAATTAATAAAATAGGAGGCATTACTTTCAGAGCATCCCTTGCAAATGGAAGATTCTATATTTTTGTTTGGATTATGTTTCAGGTGGCTAGTGTTCCATTCTTATAAGGATAAAAATAAAATGCATGCAAGATTAAGTGCACCTCGCTGATAGTAAAGTGTGGTGATGTTGTACTCTACATTTCCTGAGAATTTTAACTCATTTAAAAGTATGAGAATACTTCTTTCTGTGTTTATAAATACTTAACACTGATATTCTCCAGGCTAAATTACTGTTCACTAATTGACTAGTTTGGATTCTTGTTCTTCAGCTAACTCAGCAACTGCTATGGAATTAAACTGTAGCTTGGTATATATAACGTAGTTTTTAAAATATTGAGAGGACTCTGTAGTCTTTGTTTAAGAACTGATAGCTCTTTTCTGATTGTGTGTTGAAAAATGGGTAGCATCTCTCATACTGCCATGTTCTTGAAGAACCGATATTCTCAATAATAAAGTAGTACACAGGTGTATTATCATTTGTTATGGACATAATGTTTTTTAGCAGACTGGAATTGCTTTGAAGCTCTTCTTGTTCTCTTGTTTTAGACAAACTCTACAAGGTGTAGAAGATAAAATTACAAAGCTGAAAGTGACCATGGTGGCGTGGGACCGCCATGACAATTCTGTTATAACTGCTGTCAATAACATGACACTGAAAGTTTGGAATTCTTTCACTGGCCAACTCATTCATATTCTCATGGTAAGGTTGCTCTACCATGATTTGGTAATCTGAAATGCAGACTTCGTGTGTATGTCATCAAAGTTCTTCTTCACTCATTTTTCTCCTCAGCTTTAGCAAATGTATTTACATGATTCAAGAGTAATTAAGGTATCTCAGCTGCTTTTTAGAAAATAAAGCTTAAAAGTTGCAAATTGCCATTATTGTTGAGATGTCTGGAACTAATTTTTTACTTTTTCCTTAAAATACCATCTTGGAAGGAGAGAAGTTGTTTCTTTTGGCCTTTGTTTAGTTTGGCAGATATTTGAAATACAGTTAATAGAATTATCCTGATTAAACACAGACACTTGTTATTGTAATCTCAGCATTCCATGAATACAAAAAAGCAGTCTTCTAGAGAGAATAAATTTTTTTGCTAATGGCTTTTACTTATTTTAGTTGAGAAAATAGGCAACTGTATATACCTGGAGATGAGAATATTTTCAGCGAAGTTGATATTAACTCTGGAGATGTAATTATCTAACTGTAGTATTACAGTTGATTCTTGAATGATTCTAAATTAAATTTCTAATTAAACCATACCTAAACAAATAGAAGTCTACGAAGCATTAAAATAAAAAATATCAAATTTGAATTCTGGTCTTCTAAAATTGTGATGAAAGTTGTGGGACAAATTTGTTTTGAAGCTGTCATACTTGACATACTTATTAAAAATCTAAAATTGCAACTGCATAGAGAATAATATGTAGATAAAAAAAAAAACAAAAAAAAACAAACAACAGAATGTAGTCAAATTAATTACTACATGCTGAGCACTCATAGATGAACAGTGTAGTTGTTTGCATTACCATGTTGAGTGGTATTTGAGATAATCCACTTGTTCATCTTGCTATGTCTTTAATTTCAGGGCCATGAAGATGAAGTGTTTGTACTTGAACCTCATCCATTTGATCCAAGAGTTCTCTTCTCTGCTGGACATGACGGGAATGTCATAGTTTGGGATTTGGCAAGAGGGGTCAAAATCCGGTCTTACTTCAACATGGTAATTACTATGCTTCATGCAGATATGCCAATGCAGCCTTCCTAAACTTTTTGCTTTTAACACATTTTTATGTAGGCCATCTTGAAGCATGCATTTGTAATATATAGGCGAAGGTCCTGCATCCAGAAAAGAGAAATTTCTGATCAGTTTAGTGGGACAAATACTGCATTTGTAAAGTGTGAGAAGTCTTCTGGCTGTATTCCATAGTGTCATCTTTCTACGTGCTTCATCCACGTGAAATTGGAATGCTAGTTTATGTTGTCAGAGATCATGCATAAGAGACAGGGTGACAGAGGCTCTCCTGTAGTACTCTATCTCCTGCCTGGGAAACCAAGATAAAACCACGTTTATTTTTTTGTGTTACTAGTTCTTAATCTGGCTAAAACTCTTCAGGAGTCACCTGATCTCATACAATGTCGTATGCTGTCTCAGCTCTGATTGAATACAATCAGCCTTTCTGTGTAGAGCTCCTCCACATGCAGGTTTCAATTATGATCTGTTCTGCATTATACTAGTTCTTCTGGAAGATGGATGTAACAGGTATTTCTTTCTGCTTCTTGATATGAAGTAGGTCTTTGTGTCCTATTCTTCAAAAAGGTATAGTGTTATGCAATTCAGACCTTGCCTACTAGTTGAGAAAATTTGTAGAATTGTCTTTGTAGAATGTTGTAGAATAAGCTTCATCCAGCTTTCAGCTGTAGTGGAATGACAGTTTTAGAAACCAGAATAAGGATCATCTGAAGAAGAGATCTGGCATGGATACATTGGTTTAAAAAAAAAAAAAGAAAAAAACCAAACCAACCAACCAAAAAAACCAAACAAATATCAGACATTTAGAAATGGACTCTGAACCCAGATGAAGTTTTGACATGTTCAGTGTTTAGAACAGTTCATAGAGAAAAGGTTCTACTGAAATCTGTGGGAGAACCTAGACTCCTACAGCAATAACTTATGTATTGTTCTTTTTACATTGACTTCTGTAACTGAATTTAAGAGGGAACCCAGTCAATTGGAGCTGTGAGTACATACCTTTGTTCCTCACTGCTGTTCGCTCTTACCAGTTGAGTTGCATGTCCTCACTGCATTGTTAGGATACCTTTCCACTACTACTTATAGCAGATGGATGATGGTTCTCATGGAGTTTTAAGTTTAGAGCAGGCTGAGTTCATTTGTTGCATGTAAGACGAGTCCATTCAGGAGCTGTCAGAATCTAAATTATAGATGCCTGGGACTTTGGGCAACCCTCTGAAAAAACTGAAATGTATGAATCAAGGGTGAAAAGAGTCACAAACACCAAAAAAGATTGAAAACCTTGTTTGAAAATCTTCAGAGTTGTAAAGAAATGTA
Source organism: Phasianus colchicus (assembly GCF_987193195.1). Taxonomy (NCBI): domain Eukaryota; kingdom Metazoa; phylum Chordata; class Aves; order Galliformes; family Phasianidae; genus Phasianus; species Phasianus colchicus. The sequence continues at coordinate 79,218,143 of NC_143437.1, forward strand.
TAGATAATCAGAAGCTCTCAGCAGCTGATAATACATGCTTTGTGTTGGAAATAAAATGTGGTAATGTCTGCCTGTTGAGTGAGGTGAGGGTAATTGTAAATCTGGCAATCAGTTTCACTCAAAGATGTGTGAGGCAGGTATCCTCTACAGTGAGAGGTGTCTCTACAGTGTCTATATATTTCACCTGTGTTCTCTATTTGATACTTCAAAAGACAAGAGTGGTAATTGGAATGTTTTTTTAGATTACAGGGGAAAGGTACTCCTAGAGTGTGAAACTGGATTACTGTTACAGAGCTGCAACTGTTAAATATTTTGGTTTACTAAGGTACTGCACAAATGAGCAGAGCTGCCAGTCTTTTCCCAGTTTCCTAACCAATGTATCAACTGGGAACATCTTATATTAGCCACTATTAAATTATTCTGATGACTGCTGAAACATTCGTGGGCTGGTTCAGTTTGTCATCTCATACTTCTGGAAAACAGAAGGGGATGGGAAAGCTTTTACAGAGTGGGTTATCTTGAATCAGATGGGGAATATAATTTGAAAGAACCGGACCTGAAAGTTGAATGACATGAGGAATCTACTTTGCCATTCAAGAACCTCACATCATGGCCTTGCAAAACTGTCTCTAGTAATATAACTAATACTGACTGTCTTTTTCATGGCAAAAGTTCTGTAAAAATTGCAGACCTTGGGGACATTGACTGAATTAGAAAAATCTTAGGTGATTATTAATGATAATTAGTCCAGTCATGTATTCCCTACCTACCTGGAATGCTTGTTTTATCTAAAACATCTTAAATCCTTAAAGTGGAACTGGGTATTTTTTAAGCTCTCCCCAGTCTGAATTCTTTCATTCTCAGCATCAAAAATCAAAGCTTGAGTCAGTTTGAGACTTAATTCCTTTTATCCAGTTAGTGAATGTGAAATTGCAAATCCCTAGCAGCTAGATAATTTTTTTTTTGTTCTGTGTTGAACTTATATCAAGGCTCAAATACTTTGATTCCTCAATTTGTTGCAGATGGATGTCACTTAGAGACTGAGTGTCATGCAGAACATTCTCTTTGAGTTTGTTTTTTTTATGAACTTTGAATTGCTATAAAATTAGTTAGCACAATCACAACTGAATTTGAAACACCCTTGGTTTCTGCCATATTGTAGTCTTTTTAAATTAATAATAGAATGTGATCCCATAAGTGACTATCTACACATATGGGCTTACTCTCAGTAAGTATGTATATAATTTATATATACCATGTTCTCATGTGTACTCTCCACTGTGGTGATAGATTTCTGTACAGGTCTTAATTGCACAGCTTGATGTTTTAGTTCATGGTCATACACTACTGGCTTAGCTTAAAGTCTTTGGTCAGCTAGACTCAAGAAATTTATTCCCTACCCCAAATAGTGAAATTTGCCATAGGAATATCAAAACTGAGATGTCTAAAGCTCTCTTAAACAATTTTGAGATTCAGCAAATAAATATTGGTGTGCATTTGCACATGCAAATACAACCATTTATTGTTGTTTGTAGCCTGTGTAATACATTCGCCATTCTTGATTTAATACTAGCTGCTATTGTAAAATGTGTTGTGTATTTTTGTCATTCCTTTTTTCTAGGAATCAACTGAGTTTGTGGTTTTGGTGATAGAATATTAGGGTAATTTCACAGGTTGTAACATGCTTGTATAGATGAGCATTTAGAAGAGTTGCAAAGAAACCCAGGGTAATAAACATTAGGTGGTTGCTACTGCTTAGTTTTAGAGCTTGTATGTTTCAGGAAAACAGTGTTTTTGCTACAGAAGGACAGCACAAACCCAGAAAATATTGAAACTGTGGCTCGTTACCAGGTTCACTGAATGACTTGACAGTCTTGGCACCTGAGCTCTTGGAAAGTATGGTTGTTAATCTCCGAAGTGGAATGCAGTCATCCAGCAGCACATCTTCAGTATACTAAACAGTATGTTAGATTTCACTGTCTTAGTGGACATGGGGGAAAAAAATGCTGAATGGCAAGCTGTCTTGTAAGAGCTAGTTGGTGATGGAGGACATAGAAATGCATTTGAATTGCCACTTCTTATTCTAGTCTGCAGTGTGGCATTTGAGTGCCTTGTGTGGTAAGGCAGTTGTCAAAAGCAGGAATTAAGACATGGCTAGGAGTTGTATTCAGCTCTTTGTTACTGCCTATTAGTTAAGTGTTCAGCTGGGAAACAGAAGGCTTAATTTCTGTTTTCTTCTTGGATGGCAAGGTGTTCAATTCAACACCTATTACTTACCCAGGAGGTTGTCTCATCTGTGAATTTCTAGACTGGACTTTTTCCCCAACTTACTCTTGAAGTTGTGCTGCTACAGAGAGGTGTGAATCTTGAATCTGAGGTGTATTGGTTTGGGTATGTCTGCTCTAGGTAAATTGAAGCCTTTGGCTCCAAGCTTTGTAAAAGCTTGAATTTGCAAGATCATTTCTCTGTTACCCCATTTACAAAATAATAATAAAATGTGTTCACCACTCAGTTGTCATAGTGCCCATTTTCTTTCAGATGTTGTCACTGAGTTAGTTTTTATTAGACTTAACAGTTTTGGTTTATTAGTATTTGGTTCCAGTATTATCACTTGAATGGTGTATGCTGCAACTTGGCCTAATACTTCAAATTCCCATAGGCCTTAACAAAAGTTTCTCAGAATGGTTTAACCATCTAAGTTTGATGGTGAGAGAAAACTACAGGAACTTGAGAGTCTTCCAGATCAAAAAGGAGGTACTTAGTAACAATGGGAAGAGGCAAAAGTCTTGGTTGGTTTGGATTGTTCTTTGTTGGTATTGTAATCACACACACAATGTTTGAGTTTGACTCCAAATATCTTTGTGGTATTGGAGTCCTGCCCTTGATTTTTTTTTCTTTGATTTATGTGACTTCCCTTCTGCAATACCTGACAGGGCTGAGGTCTGCTGGCTCAGACTGCTTGCAGCAGGCGTTCCTTCTGTCTGGAGCTTTAATGAGTAGGTTTCTCCTGCAGTAAGGCAAATACTACTTGTGCCACGAATGGCCTGCCCAGGAGGAGTATGTTTAAAGAAAAAAAAATCTTTCCTAAACAATTTCAGGATATGTACTGAAAGGCTTTGTTGTGTGGGGTTATTTTTTGTTTTTGTTTTTGGTTAATAATTCAGTTTGCAGCATAGCCTAACAGTTGCAGGAACATATGGTGGCTGCTATTACTTGCAAGTATGCAGCTGAGAATATGATAACTGTAATACAGTAGCAAGAATGAAGGACTAGGGATGGGTGGGAATTTTCACAATCTTTGTTAATTGTAGAACTTTTTTTTTTATTTTTGCACTGTTATCTTCAAATACAATTGCTTGAATCAGATACTTGATTAAATATTGTGAGTAGGCATTACAATTGCCTACTTTTTATAAGCTTTTTATATTGGTTAACAGAGTCTTTCTGACTACCTTTATGTTTAAAATAAGAAAAACAGCTTTGTGTAAAATAGAAACTGATAAGCAGGCAAGCTGGAGTACGAATACCTATATTTAAAAAACAAAAAGGTTCTCCTGATGTATTAAAAAACAAAAACTACAACAACAAAAAAAAAAATCAAAAAAAAACACCAAACAAGACCAACCAACTAAAATATCTTACATGATGAGATATTGTTCTCTGGTCTTCCTGGATTGACTCCTTGCAAATTGAATCTTGGGGAAGTTAGGCTTTGTACAGCCATTAGTAGGCTTCTTTACATCTCATGTTATCCACATGCCTCAGGAGCTCCTGTATGCTTGAACTTGTTAGTTTCAGACATTTGCTTGTAACCAGGAAGTTCTACTCCTAATGCTTGTGAAGACTTCAGTTGGATCAATTCTTGTTTCTACCTTAGCTTTAAGACCTCTGAGCACTGTTGTGTATTACAGTGCTTTTTGGGACACGTTCTGGGTAAATGATATTTCTGGAAACTACTTTGAATTGAGTTCAGAGGTGGCCTTCATATTCTGAAGAATGCTTTGAAATACTGATACTGAAAGAATGTTTTTACAGTCTTGTATTAAATTGACAAATCTGAATACTTCAAAATCTTCCTGCCTTTGTGCCTTTTTCCAACTTGTTGAAAAGCTGAACCACCTTAGCCTCTGATACTTAAAGGTCGCACTGTGTATCTTCAGCTGTTGTGGGTTTGCTGATTCCAAAGAATTACATGAGTGTACTTCAGAAATGCACTAACTCTGTAAACTAATGATTTGAAGCAACTTTGATTCTTTTTGGAGGGAGAAGAAGAAATCCTCATGAAAAGTCTTCTCCCTCTCCTGTATCCTCAGCCTCAGTTACACTGCAAAAGAAAAACTTTAATCTCTCCATGAAATGTGATTGTTCTCTCTGACTGCGTGTTGCTTCCCCTGGAAACCAGATTGATACTTGAAGAATAATGGATGATTTCTTACAGTGCCCTAACTGTTACTGCCCGAGTGGGTGTTAGTCATTCTTCCACCCTCTGTCCTGCTTTATGGAAACCAGCAGAAAAAACCTTCAGAATTGCAAAGCCTTGGGGGAATGCTGACCTCCCTGTTGCATCAGTGTTGGACAAAGTAATAGGGTATTCTATAACAGTTCTTTGCTGTCTCTGAAAAATGCCAGTCCAAAGCATAAGACCTGCTTTTTCATTGAGACCTACAATGACAGCATTATCTTTGATAGCTGTAGTTGCTGTAAGGTAGAATGAGGCATTCTGCAGAACACATGAAAAGTTGTGTTTGTGTTTGTGGGGGGGAGAACTGGCATTTTCAACTTGTGCTTATTTTCATTTAAATCTGTGTACAAAGATCCTAGCTGTTTTCTTTCATTCCAGGTACTTTGCTTTGGGAAGCTCATGATGAGCTCTCCCAAACTTTCATCCAAAATGTTACTTACTTTATGTAAATTGCAATTGTATCTAGAACTAGGAATTCTTGTCACTTGCATGTGTTCAGCATACTTACTAATTAGCAACAGATGATGAAGCTAAAAGCTTAAATATGAATTTTTTAAAAAACAAAGCAAGGACTAGGTCTTTCATGTTAATTTTGCAAAATGTTAAATAGCTTATTCAAAGATTAGACTAGTGTGGAGTATGTAGTTTCTTCTGTCTGTATTGAAAGCAATGTATTAAAATGAGTACAGTGTTGAGCTGAATTGAAAAGTGTTCATTAGCTAACAAGTTTAAGCTTTTTGCAGTTGCAGTTTTAATGTTAGTAATATGTGATTTTCATCCTATCTATATAAAATTGTCAGCCCAGAAGCAAATTACTTGAGATTTTAGACTGAAGTTCAATTTTATCAGTGTAAATATAGCACTTTTCTTTTCTTTTCTTTTAATTATTTTTATATTTATTTTGTTATTATTTTTAAGTGCTTAAAGATAACTGGGGATGAAACTTTCATCCTTGGAGTTTAGAGGTTAAAGGACATCCTACTGGAACCTGAAATAAATATTTATAGACCTTTTGAGCACTGTGCGTCATTCTGACTTTGCAGTCTGTTGCTGCATCAGAACTTAAATATAATCATTTGCCTTCCTGAGTACATTGGTGGGAAACAGCAGCTCTGAAGCTCCTTGTGCTTATCTTGTGTGTTGTGCTTATGTGCTTGGTTGGGATTAGGAAGGTATTGCAGAATTTGGTGAACACCCTTTTGGGGTGAGAGGGTGGGTGGAACCAAAAACCTGAAGGCTTATTTTGTACTTGTATAAAAACATGAATGAAACTGTGAATTTTATAACTATTGAATTCTTCTTTTGTAAAGTGTTTAGCGTTGTGCACTCTCTTACCAAGTTGACCAGAAGCTTGGACTGGCTTGTCTAGTTGAAACTTCAATTTCAATGTAATGTCATATTCAACTTTATTTTTTGGAGAAAGGAATATATATTGTTATTTTCAATGTAATTATCAATTAAAATTAATTTTTTAAAAATGTCTTTACATCCATGTTATGTATATGAAGCTAAGAGAAATAGAAGTCTAGGTGCATTTTTGAAATTATATACTGCACTGATTATGTCTGGGTGTTGCTGAAGTAATAGCTGTGAAGAAGAATGCTTTGCTTCAGTAGATCTGTGTCTGCAGTTGAGAAGATGAGAATCTAGCATCTGCTTTTTACACTTAGAGAATCAAAGCATTATTAAGTTTTTTAAGAGCAGTGCAAAACTTAGGTAGAAAAGTTTTGGAAAGGTCGTCTGAGGACACACAACTGCTCATTGGTGCCTGATTTACTTATTATTTTGCTGCAATAGCTAACTTCTTATGCAGTAGGTAGGTAATGCTGTGATATGATTACAACAGTAAGATTTGTTTCTGGATATTGACAGACAAACTTCTAAGTCCCTGAGTTTTCTGACTAGTCTTAAAGTTTAGATCCAACTCTATGAAAAAATGTATCTCTTCAGTCCTTAGTTTTCTTTTTAAGGTTGCTTCTTTCTTGAGAAGCCTTGGGCTGAAGAAACTAGAAGTCAGATTTTGTGTTTTGAAGATGATCTGTGAAATTGCTTTACTTCATTTGATTGTCTTTAAAAGCACTTGGAAAGTAGAATCAGCAAGCAGATGTTACATACTTAGTAAAGCCATTCTCTCCTGGTTATGTGAAGATTGTAATAGAATAGCTCTTAATGTGCTGCTGCAGTATCAGATGATATCATAATGAAACAGGTTGTACTTCTAGAAATGCAGACAAAAAATTAGCAAATGTAGTGATAATATTAAAGCGGTAGTTGTATTTAATTGTTATATAAGGCAACTATCACATAGTTGTATTACATGCTTGTTGAAATTGCAAATACGTACTGTCACTCACTCAGTGAGACAGCTTGAAGCAGGTGGATACATTCTTAATGGTTTTGTTTTACATTCACTATATGAAGTTACTGTTGTGAATAGATTCCTTTTTACAGCCAGGAATTAGTTAATATGCGTAGACCTGTTAATGCAAATAAATGCTTTATGTTTTAGATACAAAAATTCAAAATCATATGGACATTGAGATATAAGGATGTCAATGCTGAAGCTAATGTCTGAGGTTTTGTTTCCGTATCTACAGCTAGCTGATACGTAATTAATGTGAACTTGTCTGGTATTCCTGATTCAGTGCATTTCTTTCCAACTGTAAGATTTTAAGATAGATGGTAAGCATATTGCAAGGCCTTTCTTTCAAGCTTTTACATTTTCCCAACCTTGCAACATATACCATATCTTCTGGAAGATTTTAATAGAAGCTCTCACTTCGCTTTGATGTCTGGATGTATTGTGAATCTGTGTGAAGCTGTGAACAGTGACTTAAAAGAGTCATGCACAAAACTTGATCCAGTTCAAGCATCCCATAAGAATGTTACTGTTTTACACAGTGGAAACTGTTGAGGGTGTAATTGTAACCCTCCTTAAAGTAACTGGAGAGCCTGCCACACTACTGGATTGAGGGATATTTTTTCCCTCTCCCCAGTCCTTTTTTTCTTATACATCTTAGTTTTTATATAAAAAAGTGAGGGAAAATTGGGAACTGGCGTGGAGGTGATTGTAGTAATGTGTTTCATAATGGAGATGTCCAGCTTTTGTGAATTGACCGGACTCCCTCTCCCCATCCCCCACTGATGATTTAAATATTTAATTACAACTTGATCCTTACTTTTTTTTGTTTGTTTGTTTTTTAGAATTTACTGTGTCAGTGTTAAAACAGCATCAACTGATTGAGGTCAAAGGGGTTTCTTCCTGCAAGCTGTCAATCAAGCAGAGACTACCAAGTTGCAATTCCTTTTTTTTTTGCATGCTCCTCCTTTAGGGAGCTGATTGTTGGCTCTGTCCTTTGTTTTTGAATGAATGCTTCATTACAGGCAATTACTATGCTGTGCCTCCTTATGTCTGTTTAGCAGTCTTTTTCCTACCTTTTCTTCTGAGGTCTCATCATTAGTTTGAAAACTTAGTGAACAATTTCATCTTCTCAAAGAAAGTGTATTCTCTCACTGATCTGTTTTCTTATGTTCTCATGCTGCTTTTATTTTCAGTGCAACCTGATAAACTTTGAAGCCCCAACAGCGTTATCATATCAGTTACAACATTGTTTCTTTTTCATTAATCAGTAAGCCTGAATTGCCTACCTAGGTCTTGTTGGCAGCTTCCCGATTAATGTTAGCCTAAATGGCATACTAAAAAGTTGTAGTCCCTCTCAGAAGCATGGCATGGAAGATCAGATTCCATTCAGGGCAGCTCAACAAAGTACTCTCTGCATCGATTGTTTCTGCCATATGAGGTGATTCGTTCGGATTAATATCTGAAAAGGCAAGCCACTGGCTCGTATGGACAACCTATTGTAATCCCCAGCATTAGTGGAGATTTAAAGACCATTTATTTTGTACATTGTGGCCTTCATAATGTCAGAAAAAAATTCCTGTTTTGCTGGGATAATATAGATTTTTGTAGTCTATGACCTCATCTGAAACACAGCATGACTTAAAATAAGATTTTAAATGCACTACTTTAGAATTGGTCAGTTGTAGACTAACTGAAATCTTTTTGAAAGGTTTCACCTTTGAGTAATATGTAAGGACATATAAAATATCTGGAAGAGTAAAGACTTCATCATACTCTGTTAATTTGGAAAAAAAAAAAAAGAAAAGAAAAAGAAAAAAGAAAAACGCAATACTGAGTTTGCAGAGTATTTAGTAACAAAAAATAAATTGTAAATACTTCTTGGAGATTTATCTTAAGTTACTGCACCCATGGGTGATCTGTAAGATATTTTAATGGACTTGGTAGGAAGTCTGATATTTTTTTAGCTTATCACAGATCAGAGATTGCTCCTTAGAGCAAAAGAGAACCTAAATATGCAGGGGAGACTTCCCAGTAGCTGGAGATTGACTTGATTTAAGCAGCTATAATGTAGTGTCAACACTTAAAAAAGAGTCTATTTGCTTTAATAACAATTAATTATCTTTGCTTTTTATTGGTATTTTTAGAAAGTTGTTCTGGCATATTGTTGTGATTGGGAGAATCTAAATTTTAGTTCTCAAATTTGAATGTTGCTTGTAATTGGTTTTCATTTGTACCCAAGCATTTTAGCAGACTTGATGTCTTCCTGCTAAAGGATTCTGAGTATGTGTTCTCTTTCCTTAGTGTCTGTGCTAAGAGACTGAGCTCTGAGGTTTTCCATTCTCACGATAAGTGAAAACATTCCTCTGTAGCTGTTGCAGTTGGAATTTGCTTCTCTTGAGTATGGGAAGCAAAAATTATTTGTATTCCTTTAGAAGAGTTCTTCTGTCTCACTGCCTACTTGTCTAGCCTTTGTGAGCCTTTTCTTTCTTGTCTGGATGTACCTCTGGTGTGCTTTAGGATTATAGTTTTCTTTTTTGTTGTTGCATCAAGTGTAATGCATTGCAGTCAGTGATCTTTCTTCCTGTGTTTCCAACTAATTGCCTCAGTCTCTTAATGTGAAATTATCTACCTCAGGCTAGGGAAGACTTAGTTCACTGACTTTTAAAATGATGCTGATGACTTGTGTTGGAAGATGAGATGGAACTGCACAGGTAGAAGTGCATAGGCAGAGCTCCGTTAGTAAGTTATTTCTAATAATCTTACTACATTTGTGGCCTACTGCATTTTTTTCTCGTTGACTTCTAATTGCTTCAGTTGATACTGTTTGTGCTGTGTCCCACAACTGTTCTTAGTGGTTGATTTGCTAATGTTCATTTCATCAACAGTTTTTTTTTCTGTAGTCACTAATAGAAATACCTGGATGGAGGGACTTTGCTGTTTGCATTCTTTTAGCTCTGTGCGTCTTTTTCAAAACCAGAAACTATTATCCATTCTTAGTAACTTTGCCTGCTGCACAGTTCTCCTACCAGTCACAGTTTCTTTCATTTGCATTAAGTGCCATGTCATGTGACAGTGCTGTGCCTGTGAAATCCAGCTAGGTTTTGTGGGTTTGTTTGTTTGTTTGTTTTTAAATAAATTAATTATATTTTCTTGGCATACAAAATCAGTTAATTTAATGAAGGAAATCTGCTAAGTTTTCTGGTAACCTCTACTGCTTCTTTAGGAGCACTTAGAGAGTGGTGGCGCACTGGAACAGGTTGCCCAAGGAGGTTGTGGATGCCCCATCCCTGGAGCATTCAAGGCCAGGCTGGATGTGGCTCTGGGCAGCCTGGTCTGGTGGTTGGCAACCCTGCACATAGCAGGGGGTTTGAAATTCAATGATCATTTGATCCTTTTCAACCCAGGCCATTCTACGATTCTGTGATTTCTACCGCATGTACTGTGTGTTCCTTAAAAACTAGCTTCTAAGTCTTTCATACTATCTATTGATAATGAGTCAAAAAAGTTCCATCTTCTCTCTTTCTCTAGGTACTTTTCCATTTTCAAACAAGAAACTACTTTGAGGATCTAAGACGTTACTTTATACTGTAGTTTCACAACTTTATTATCTCTGGTTTAAGAACAGCAAACTCTTTTGAACCGAGAGGAAAAGAATAGCTGTCCATTTTCATTCTTAATCAACATTCCTCTCTTTGACATTCCAATGTCCTTCTGTTTCCTTGCAAATGAAAATGCATGCAAATGGCATAATTCTCGGAATTGTTGATACTAAAAGTAATCTTACCTTATTCTTCATTGTATGCGCCACAATTTCTTCCTTGTTTGTAACTGAAGAATCTTTGCTACTTGCTTTGCTAACAAGTGTCTTAATGTGCTGACTTATTGGCAGTCCTCACATTGTATGGACAGCTCTTAACAACAGTGTGCTTTTTTGTTCTCATGAGTGGTGTCTTCTCCCTGCCACAGATATCCTCTCATTCAGCAAGGAAAGATTTCAAAAAGGAGAAAACATTTTGCTTTGGGATGCAGCCTTCAGACAGTACTTGTACCTTTGACTTCAAAGGGATGGAGTGAGGAAGGCTTCCTTTTTGCTTAAGTCCTACATTTAGCTTGCCAAAGTTAGAGCTTCATTATTTATTTCAGCTTTACCTTTTGCAACTTAACATTTAATTTCTGTTCCAAGTGACCAAGTCCTGTGTTAGCTTTATTATTAAAGAAATTCCATTGTAAAGTGTAATATATTAAATCAGAATATTTTTATGTGTGTACATATATATGCACTAGATATCACACTCTGACAGGCTTTGTCAATTGCTTTTAATAGCAGTTGTGCCTTGGAAGCTTATCACTAAGAGTAATTTTTTGTTTCTGTAATATTAAGGGTCTTTATTTCCAAATAGTGGTACACCAGACTTGAGGGGTTGTACTAAACAATCCTACTTCTGTCCTTTTCATAAGCATGTTTTGCACCAGATTCTGACCATATTTAGAGTGAAACTATTTAATCTGTGCTAATTACTGAATAAATAAATCACTGTTTTCTTTCTTACATAAAGAGAATGTCTTCCAACTAATGTTTCACTCTTAAAATACAGGAATTTCTTGAAAATGGTCCATCTAAGCCATTTCTTGCTGGGAAGAATTAAAAATAGTCTAAGATCCTGATTTATTTTCCTTCTATTTTTAAGTTTCTCTCCCCACGGTAGTTAGCAAGTAGTTCTTCCCTGGTCATGCTTTGTTTTCCTTATGAAACAAGGTCTTCAATTCTTGAGCTCTATAGGAGGACTGTGAAATTCTGTTTATGAGGAACTTTAAAGTATCAAGCCTTCTAACATTTATGTTTCTTTTGTTGGGGTAAGGCAGTCAGCAGTCTCTATGTATGTACTTCTTTTTGAGATTTTTCCTATACATCTGTAAAGCTTGCACTTGGGATGGAATTCCTTCCCCTTTTTATCTGCCTCTCCATACCGCCTCCCTTGAATAAGATGAGCTTTCTGTATGCAAAAAGCAGCACAAAGTTGTCATTTTGCCTTGTTGGATCTTGCTTAGCCTGAAGTAATTCTGCGTTCTTAGCTGTTGCAATGTTAGTGCCACTCACTTGAAGCTCTTTTATTTTCCATCTTTTTCTATAGGACACTTCTATCAAGAATTTGTTCCTTCTGGAATAATGGGCAAAATAGAACATAAAACTTGAATTGATTTATGTTCTTTTTATCCTAATCCAGAAACTTTGATGGAAAGTACTTGTAGTAGGAAAGACCTTTGTCAAATGATTGAAGCCCTGGTCATAGGCGTAGCAGCCTTCACTGTCGGGAGGGTGTGCAGGGGAGCAGGAATGCTGTAGGACCGTGGGCAAAAGAAGTGGACTTCTTGCCTTAGTCTCAGTCTGCAATTTAGTGAAGGCACTGGCTGCTTCACAGGATTTTTGAGGCTTAGTTCATTAACTCTAGAAGTAATGCTGATGGCCTCTGGAAGGTGCTGTTGAAGTACATAGTGCTTCTGCGTGCAAGCTAAATGCTGTTGTTTGTTCTGGCAGTATACAGGCCCTCCACAGCTAGGGAAAGAATTACTTTTTTTTTTTCTTTTTTTTTTCTTCTTTTTTTTTTTTTTTTTGCTTTAAAGAAAATCCAGAAGTCCTTTACTGGGGAGAATAGAAAGGGGCTTTCTGAAGAGGTGCTGAAGACGTGAAAATTCAGAGTGGTGATTGGTCACCTCTGCTTGATTGACAGGTTGCAGGGAAAAACAAAAACCCATTTGTTCTGGCTTAAAGGAACTGGAAAACAGAAAATGAGTATCAGGTAAAAATTCCTTTTTTAAAATCTTTGCAGTTCTCCTTTTTAAAAGTGGAGTTTTTACAAAAATCAAAACCTCCCCCACTCCAATAAATTAGGAGTAGGAATTACAGTAACAGGCAGTTGCTAAGTTGTGTAATGTGGGTTGTCAATGTCAGTGTGTTTTGTAGTGGGCAGGTGTCCTGAAGCACCACAGCAGCCATTGCTATGGGCTAGCTTAGCAAAGAGGCAGAGGATTGAAACGGTGTAGTGACTAAAGCCCTGAACTGGACCCAGCTCTCTGTTTAGGTTTATTAGCAGGACGTTCAAGGGGAAGCTTTTATTTTCACTTCCTGTACTGTGCCTGCTTTGCGGATTAAGTCTGTCAGTTTCTACTACTATCAATTTGGCATCTTTCATGAGCATTATTTTAAAAATCCAATGGAAAGTGAATAGCCAAAAAAGTAAGCTGTTTTAAAGGAACTTCCATCTAGCAGTACACTACTTTACAGATTTTATATAAATTTCAACATCAGCATCACAGTTTTGCTAATCATAATTGATAACAATTCGTTTCTGGTAACTTAATCATTTTGTATATTGATGTATTTCAGATTGAAGGACAAGGACATGGTGCAGTTTTTGACTGCAAGTGCTCTCCTGATGGGCAGCATTTTGCATGTACTGATTCTCACGGTCACCTTCTGATTTTTGGCTTTGGTTCCAGTAGCAAATATGACAAGGTACAGTACAAGATATGTGTCAAAATGTTTATCTGTTTTGAACGTGTTTATGCAAACCTTGTTAGAGCTTTAGCTCAAGAGAGTGCATCATAACTCATTTTTCAGTTATGAACGTGTGACTCCTGTTGTTGACACTATGTTTTCTTTCACTGTCTTTTGTTTTCAACTACAGATACATGCTGTCAAGCATGTTTTATTTGCATGGGAAATTAAAAGTAAAAATAAAAAAATCACCCAGTCACTGTCTCCTCAGTGAAATTAGTGAGGTTACCACTGTCCTTATGGATCCACCTGATGGAATTGGAAATAATTAAATATTTTGCTTTAAGTAATTTTCTTGTTTCTAAGATGAAAAATGTGGGGAGGTGTAATAGTACCAACTCCTGGTATCTGTATTGAAGCACTGCGTAGCCTGAATGACAATTATTTTACTGCAAATGTATTACATGTTCTAGTTTAAAAAAAAAAAAAAGTCTGCTGTGTTTCTGCTGTCAGGGATGCCATGGTACTTACATGGCAATGCTCTACCATTACTGTGTAATTAAAATGTTACATTTTTATTCTAAGACTACACTCAGTGTTATTCTAAGTGCAGGTGCCTTGGCTGTGCCGCAGACCCTCGTGGCTGTAAATAATTTATGGTGGTCTGTTTTTCCCTGTTGATGAGCATGTCCTTTGAGCTGTGTAGGTTACTAGTTAGGAGTACTAATTAAGAGTTTTTCTTTTATCACCCAGAAATGAGGTGATGTCTCTTTCCTTTCCTAGGCTTAAACAGAGATATCTGTTCCAAAGTTTTCATATGTGCACCTGGTATCTAGTACTTACAGGTTGTTGAAGTGCTGGCTTCTGGATTTTGCTTTCTACTTTTGACTCAGACTGGCCTTAAAAGCACCATGTCAAATATTAGTGCAGAGGGGCCTGAAGAAGAGATAACAAAAGCAGTTTTAATCTTTGTCATATAAACCACTGCAATTATTTCTTTTGTGTTCTGGCTCTTATTTTGATGTCAGCAGCATCGCGTGCTAGAATATTTTATGATTATATTTCTCAACTATAACTTGAAGCACTTATTTGGAGGATAGCAACTGTAGTCATTACTACGGCTCAATCCACCAGAGCATTTTCCATTTTCTTTCAAGGAAGACAAACAGGAGCAGAGTTACCACTGGCATTATCAGATCAGTTTTAAGGTCCTTCTGTCTTTCAGTGTTCTTATTCTTCTAAACTTTAAATCCTGATGTGATTACTCTCACCACGTTCATTAATTAGTCTTATCTCCAATCATTTTGGTAGTGCATAATCCCCTGAAACTCATAAATGTTGGAAATGAAGTGTGAGCAAAAAGCAGTTATTGTCTTTGCTGTGATGGACCAAGAGTCTCTGTAGCTATCTGGAAACATTCCTCGTGAGGGATTAGACCTGTTTGAAGAAAAACAGTTTTCACACCTTGAATATTACAGACCTTTTGATCTTTGGAATTTTATCTGCAGTCTACAAGAAAAGATTGTTCAAAAATTTGAAGTTATTTGTGATTTAAAATTGTTCTCTTCAGCTGCTACTGTGGTAATCCTGTCATTATTGACCATAGAAGAAATGGGAACACATGGGATTTGCATCTCCATCTTAAATGTCAGCTTAGAAGTTATGGATCTTTCATTTCTTGTTCCAATTCTTCTTTTATTTTTGTCTTCCTGCCTTATGGAGAAAGGTAAATATATATTGATAGGTGCTGGGGATTTGGTGCTCTGTTTTTTTGGTGTCTCACCCTCAGCTCCTTGTTTTTTGTTGATTTAATTGGGAGTAGTTTTTAGTCTGGTTTCCCAGATATCATGTGGGAATAAGTGCTAGTAGGAAGTACAGGGTTGGTTTTTCTTGTTTGTTTGTTTTGTTTTTTGTTTTGCTTAAAAGTGGTTTCCATGCATCTTGGGGAATGATTTTTACAGGATGAAGAAGCGTGATAACCAATTCTGCACTCTTACATTTGTGAGATCTGTTCAGGGCAAAGATTCCAGCTGAAATCATGTCAGCTTTGCTATGAGCAGGCTCTTGATTTTCTGAACACAACATGAAAAAATGTTTGTGCAAATACTGTCTGCTTTTTCTAGCTGACTGGAAACACTGTCCAGTCATCTTTTCCCCCTCCCTCCATTATGATCTTGGCCATGATAGTGATGGCTCTGGAGTGATTTTTTTTTCCTCTTTTTTTGATGATGCATATGTTTGGAGTCCAAAAAAGGACTATGCTTATTGTTTGCTTTTGGCTCCTTTAGTATTTGACCCATTTAATGGAACTTGAGCCAATTTCAGATCAATTCCTTGAATTTCTGACTGTGTGAAGATTATCAGGGATGAGCTGAGCTCACTGTCAGCAGCCCATGCACACTTCTGAAGTTCTTGCATGGATAGAAACTTCTCTAGAGAGGAATAATGGACCTAAAGATGCAGTACTTCCATGTTGATTGTTCAAACCACGGTTCCTTATTTCTTGTTGTCAGCTCCTGTGTGATGCATAGGTACAATAATGAAAAAATCTCTGCATGTGTGTGTGTGTGCCCATCTGGAGAAACTGAACACTCAGCATGTGTGTAGTGTAGTTACCAAAGAAGTAACTCTTGTCGAACTCAGATCTTGTGGAAAGTTTTCTCACCTGAAGCAGGTAGTATGAAATACAGAGGTCTTGTATGTCCTAATGGTGGTATAGTGTCTTGTGTGTGTGTGTGTGTGAATTCAATCTCTAAAAGTTTATCAGGAAGTGGATCTGTTCGTTAGTACTTTTGTTTGACTTCTGGACATGTAAGCAAATGAATGTAGCCATTTGAGATTCCCTAAATTCTTCTGATTTTTCTCTGGACCCAAACTAGTCTGAAGATAAGATCATTCTTGAGGTTCTGATAGATGCTTTGCGGAGTTCCGTCCAAGAGTTGGACTGAGCCTGGGTTTTCCATGAAGTGCTGTTCTTAACATGGAGTAAAAAAATGTTTACTCTCTGCCATATCTGATTGCATTGCAAAGTACAAAGGAAAGGTAATGGTGAAGAGGTCCCTTATGATCTTGTCAGAGATCATGAGGATATGCTATGAGGATGCTGAATGTGAGTGGAAGAATTTCCAGGTCTCCACTTGGTTGTGAAGTTTTTTAAGCATGGAATGTGGACAATAGTGTACAACCAAACAAAACACATTAAAGCCCATTAAACCATCAACATAAAAGACATTAAAGTTCACAATCTGAACAATCTTACCATTGGAATCTTTCTCAGTGTGGGAAATACTTCATAGGAAAATTTGCAGTAGGTAAAAGTAGTGCTCTACAATTACATTCTGGGCAAAATCCTCATAAAGGACATATATCTTTATCATGTTGAGCTAGCTGCTGAGCTGAAGGAACAAAGTTGGTAAGCAAGCTTTGACTGTAATGAAACATGTGAAAAGGATTGCATCTTTCTCATTCAGCCTTTGTTAACAGAGGCACTACCTGTCTTCATCCAGGGCTTCTTACTGATGTGGGATGTTGCCTTGTCCGTATGTACTTTGTAAGGGTTACCCATTGAATCCCCAAAGCAAATTTTTTTATTCTGTAGCTTTCCATGCATCTTCTGAATTTTCTTCCTGGTGTAACTTTTCTGAATTTGTGTGGGGTCCAGATCCCACATTTATTTTTCTAAATTTGCATAGTGCAGGTGCATGTAGGTACTTTCTGATGCTGTAACTGACAAGTTTGATTCTTTCTTGGTTGTCTTACGTCCCCTCATTGAGAGTGTAGGCCTCTGAACATGATCTGTTCCAGATGCTCTAACATCTGCATTACTGGTTTCTACATAACAAATTACAGGAAATTGTATTATGAACTGTTCATGATAGAGCATATTCAGAAAACAGAGTGTTTTCTACATGGGCACTCCTTTGACTGTGCTAAAATATCTGTCTTTTAACACCTAAGAGAATTTTTTTCTTTTTGGGATCTCTATGCCTTGCTTCATTTGCTCAGTTATTTTTATTCTGCACTGGAAATCTCTTTATGAGTAAATCATGATTTTATGATTTTACTTCTACTTGTTAAAAGTTAAAGAGTATGTGCATTATCAAGAGGGTTGCTTGTCAATAAGTAGTGCTGGGATGTGTAGTATACATTGCCATTTGTCTTCTGTTCTCTTTTTTCCTTACGGTTCAGTGTCTTTCTGAATGCAGTGTTGAGATGTGTGTGCCAGTGAGAGGTGATTCCAAAAGCCTTTTTACATACTATTTGGACAAAAGAATTCCTTTATCTGCAGTGTCTGTGGATTATCAACTAGAATAAATTATGAGCAAGTGGACTGAAATTATTTTGAAGTTGAAGATTTCAGCTTCAAGTTAGTTCTATTTTAGCTACTGCGACTTTTTCACTTATCTTGCACTATAGTAAAAATTGTATGTTTGACTTCTGTTGATAAAATATATGGCAGTGATGCAATGTGATAAATATTTTCCTTATTCTCTTCTTACACCAGAGTTCATTAGTCTATGGCATAGTTTACATTATCAGATATGTGTATGTGAAAATTTGTGACCTTTTTATTATGCAATGCTGTGTTCCATCAAACATCTACAAGTATGTAAAAATTGCTCCATTTGTCTGTTCAAGTGCTCTCCATCATCAAACCTGCAATTTTTTTTTTTTTTTTTTTTTTTTTTTTGAGGTGTGAATATATAAAGTGAATGCTGGAGGATAGTCACTTTTCCTCTTTAAAGTGAGATAAACAGAGCAGGTTACAGTCTTGCTTATGCTTATGACCACCAGTGACACTTAAAAAAATTTTTGGCAGTATTTTCTTCAGTGTGTTTATTAGTCTTTTTGAAAAAATACATATATGCATATATATATATATATATTACAAAATGACTTTGTTTACAGATAGCAGATCAGATGTTCTTTCATAGTGATTATCGGCCCCTTATCCGTGATGCCAACAACTTTGTCCTGGATGAACAAACACAGCAGGCTCCACACCTTATGCCTCCCCCATTTTTGGTTGATGTGGATGGCAACCCGCATCCTGCAAGGTTTCAAAGGCTGGTTCCTGGTCGAGAAAACTGCAGGGAGGAACAGCTTATTCCTCAGATGGGAGTGACATCTTCAGGTATGGAAAACTTCATTTTGGTCACTGTAGCATTTGTAGTTGCCTGTAAATGTTACACATTTTCCTTCTCATTATGTTCTTTTTTTTTTCATTTTTGGGAGTAGCAGTTCATATAATGTTGAAAAATTGCATTGTTCTGGCACTGATTGCTAGTGACAGACAAGTAATTATTTGTCATCAATCAGATTAATACTAGTTGATGCTACGCTACGAGTTAGCTTGGAATTTGTTTCATTTTGAAAACAGCATATGATGCTGAATGAGGTTTCAGTTGATCTCTTTGGTTTAAGATATCCTACATCAAAAAGCCTAAAAGTCTGGTCTTCCACAGATCAGTTGTGACAGGTAACACCTGAAAGAAGAGAAAAATACAAAACATACAGGTCTTTTTCCTCTGTAGATAAAGACAGTCAGCTGTACTTAAACTTTGATTTGTTATGAGAACCTCAAGTTTTGATAAGGATGGAAAATCTACGACATTTTTCTGAAGTCTTATAGTACACACATACTATACGTGATGAACAGGAATATGTTCTGTCTGTCACTGTGTAGAATACTACCTAGATGTGGTCCATGTGGATGGAAATATGGATGGAGAAAAGGAAGTGGTTTCTTCTTCTTTTTTTTTTTTTTTAAGATCAGTTTGGCGTTATTTGTAATATTTCCAACTGTTTTCATAAGACAATATGTCTACTTATGAGATCAGTGAATAAATCTGACTGCCTTGCTACACACATCAGAAAACATCCAACTGTGCTTATACCAGAGTTCACTTCTTGATTTCAAACTTCTGCAGCTTTGGTGAAGTTGACTGCAACTAAACTAACTTAAAAACTGAGAGCACTGTCTTAAATATTTATATTCTTACTGCATAGCATAATCAACGTGGCTTCTTTCTTGCCACAGTCAAAGCTATGTATCTTGTAGCAAAATTGCTGTAATATTGAGTATTTCGTCTTTCAAAGTATATACCATGATATCTCCTTGGATGATAGTGGGAAAACAGTTTCTGTAGCTTGTTTCTTTGAATACTGTCACCCCTCATTACAGAGTTTTGCAAGTTCTGCTTCTGTTGACAAGAATTGCTCAGGCACCACCCCACCATGTGTTTAATTGAAGTTTTGATTAAAGTGTTCTGTGATGCATTTGGGGCAGGCTGAGCACACAGTTCACAGAATCACAGAATTCTAGGCATTAGAAAGGACTTCTGGAGATCATCTAGTCAACCCCCCTACTAAAGCATGTCACAGTAGGTCATGCAGGAAAGTGTCCAGGTGGATTTTGGATATCACCAGAGGAGGAGACTCCACGACCTCTCTGGGCAGCCTGTTCCAGTACTGTGTAACCTTTGGTTTAAACTGATTAAAGGTAACAGCAGTTGTGTTAAGCTTCTTATTTTGATTGCACTTGATCAAATATAAACCTTTCTTGGAATTAGTGGTCACCTTCACCCTGCTCCAGGAAATTTAATGCAAGAACTTAAGAAAAAGTTATCCTATTTTATAAACAAGAACACCAAGGAAAAGACTATTAAAAATATGCTTAGGCAATACTTAATCAAATTATTGTGTACTGTACTTGTAAATTTGAAAGCTAAAAACTTAGATGAGCAGTTTGTAATACAAGATTCTTTAATATTTGTGTGTTTATTCTCTTGTGTGTTTTATTTCTACAGGACTGAATCAAGTCCTTAGTCAACAAGCAAACCAAGAAGTTAGCCCACTGGATAGCATGATTCAAAGACTTCAGCAAGAGCAGGATCAGAGACGTTCTGGGGAGGCAGGAACTAGTAGTACCAGCCGGATAAGCAGAGGTAAATTACACACCTGTGGTGAGCGTTTTTCCAACTAACCATCTGAAAGTTGGAAAAATGCTAATTGCATTTCATGTTGTATGATTTTGTTGAGCTACTAGAGAAGAAGTGCAGAATGATAGGACATTATTCCTGTCGTTTTTCTACTTTTGCAAAACTTCATAATTTTTCACATGACAAAATTATCTTTAAGTTGTGTGCTCACTCAGAGGATTTGCAGTGGCTGTGTTCCCTTAGGTGTAACTATTCTGCAGTTTAATCTGGAATTGCCCATCTATTTGAGGGAAATCTGAATTGTCTCAAACAAGGAAACAGAAGGGAGAAAGAAGGAAAAGCTTACTTGTATCTCATAATAGCTATTCCATATTTTACTGTAGATTACAGGGTAGATTTCAATGCTTAAAAAAAACCAAAATAATAATGAAAGAATCTTGATTGATCTATCTGAATAAGCAAGAATAACGTGTGTGAATTGTGGAAAAATGCTTGAATTTTTGCTAGGATTGTGGGTGTTTGTAGGATGCTGCATGTATAGGGTTTTTTTGTTGTTGCTGTTATGTTTAGATTTTTGTTTGTTTTTGATCATTTGGGTTTCTTTTTTGAAAATCTTACAGTTTGGATTCCTAGTACTTTGCAGTATTGTGGCTTTTTTTTTTTTTTTTGAAGGTAGAAAATTGTTTAAGGAATATGCTGACTGCATGAGATCCCTTTTTTTTTTTTTTTAATGTAAAATCATTCTAGAGAACAGTAGCACAAAATATCTTCTTGTAAACATTTTCGAAGACATTTTATAAGAACACTGAACCAATGAGACACTTGACAATTTACTTCTCTTGTGTGTTGATGCCTCCATTCCTTTTTGGAATGACTTTTTAAAATGGATTTCTGCAACCCTGTAGAACTTTGGAAGTTATAGGAATTGCTTTAATATTTGCTCTCTCCTGAATAATAACTAAAACGAACTTGTTCCTTCTTTCCAAGCATTTTGAAATTTTTGGATGTTACCCTAACAATTTCCAGTTAGTACAACTATTGCCTTTTGATTTACTTATTTATTTATTTATTTTTAGCATCTGTAAGTTCTACCTCTGAAGTTCATTCACCACCAAATATAGGGTTAAGACGTAGTGGGCAAATAGAAGGTGTGCGTCAGATGCACAGTAATGCACCCAGAAGTGAAATAGCAACTGAGCGGGACCTCGTGGCTTGGAGCCGGAGGGTTGTGGTGCCTGAACTGTCTTCTGGTGTGGCCAGGTAAGCAAAGGTCCAGTTTGCAGAATATTTTAATTTTGTGAACTTTGTTAAATTAAACAGTGTCACAGTCCTATTTGTGCTTCTCTCTTCCGTGGTCTTAATTCTTGTAAAATCAATATGTGTGAAATAGTTCTTGTTTCCTTGACACTTGTAAAAATCTTGGAATTGTACAAGTAATATGAATAAAAAATAAGGATTTTGCAAATGATAATTGAACTTGTAGTTGCAGTAGAGTCTAACTGCCTAGATAATTTTTGACTTGAGGCATACCATTGCAATATGTTTCAGTTGTGTTTGTTCCTGGCATTTTACAGCTGGAGCACTGACCCATCAAGTGCCTGAGTTGAACTTTGATTTTCAAACTTGAAATAACTTTATTTTGTTCAGTGATATAGTCTTGTGATAAATACTTTTATCAATAAGGCAAAAAACCCTACTAACTGCGTTTGGGCTGCTCTAGCTTTTTGAAATAAGATTGAAATTCTTATGTAAACAGAGGATTTTCTGAATGGTTAAGTTTTGGAAATGTTCTCAAGAGAAGATAATTAATACAGACGCTATGTTGATGTATGAAGGTGCAGATTTTCTTTAGATTCAGAAATTGTGCCAATTGTAAACAACCAAGAAAAGGTACTTTTCAATTACGTTTTTTAGATTCTGAGAATATTTTCAAGAAAGTTGCCTTTGAATTTAGAATAGTGGCTTTGGGAATAGTTGAATCAGATGTCTTTTGAACAGAACATAGCCATGTACTCAATTCTTGCCACTTGAAGTCTTTATCTGGAAAGGGTAATTTTGAAGCCGTTCTGACTCTCCACAAAGAAATGACTGTTCAAAGCATGTCACAACTATTGAACGTTTATTCCATGACTTGATAGAGAAGTGGTAGTATTTTTGTGTTAAGGTTAACGCCTTAATTTTCTATTTTCAGTAGGCAGGAAGAATGGAGAACAGCAAAGGGAGAGGAAGAAGTAAGGGTGTATCGATCAGAAGAGAAAAGAAAACACGTAATGAGTCACATTCAGAGAGAGAACAAAATACCTACTTTCTCTAAGGTAAACAAACACTTGTACTTTATCACAGTAAAAAGCATAAAATAAATGCTGTTTGTTAGGCCGCATGAGTTTACATCACTATTCTCAGTTTTAAATTTGAAAGCCAGGGGTATGGGATTTTGCTTACCTCCGCAGAATGAGGACATATGTCCATACTGATGTTTCACTATGCCCTGAATAATCTGAGATTGCTCTTAGAACTCCCCTGCATGAGAAGCGTTGTGAATCCAGATCTGGGAATGTGTTTTGCTGTAGGGTGGCTGTCACTGTTGATCAATACATCTTGATGCAGATGTCTAGAGTTTGACATAGTGTTCTGTGGAAACATTCAATTAAAACTTAAGTCATAGTTCTTTAATGCATTTAAGTTAGTCTCTAATTGAAGAATTGGGTATTTTCTGTCTTGCTGGGCTAATGAGCATTATGCAAATTTCTGTGGTGTTTCTTAAATCATGCATTTTGCTGAACCCAGGATGTATTTTTCAGAAAAGAGTAAAAGGGGAAAGAAGGGAGCGGGCTGTGCTAAAAATGAAACTGTCATCGTAACTGACTTGATGTTTTCATAAACCTTTGAAAAAAAATTAATCTTTCCAGCCTTTATAGCAGTAAGAAAATGAAGGCTGTATTTACAAAAATGACTTTACACAGTGTTAATTTAGAAATCAGTTTTATGTGTGCATCACATTCTCTTTATGCTCTTATAACCAACCAATAATTTAGCATTTATTTAAGCTAAATAACCAACTAGAATCTGTAATGAAAGAAGTAAATGTTAAACAAATGGAAAGGACAACACGTACTTCGATTTCTGTAATATTCTAAAAGAGACTGTAATTAAGATCTTAGGAAAATACATGCCTATGCAAATTGTCCACTGAAAAGTAAAAATCATGAAGTCAAATGTGGAAAATTCTAAAAAAGCAAATGTATAAACACTGTGCAGCTATTGACCACACACTTAATTCCTGTGATATATACTTAGCATTCTTGGGGAGGAAGGGACTGATACTGAATAAATTTCAGATGCTGAGTACTGCTTTCAATTTCTTTCTCAAATTTCTTGTATTTAAATTACATGCTTTGCAATTAAGTGTTTGCTCAAGAATAATTGAACTTTTTTTTTCCTGCAATTTATCTGCCGAATTTTGTATCCAGAGATATGAAGGTATTTGTCCTTTGTGGTTTTGGAGGTGGTCATGACAGAATATCATAAAATTTAATAACTCTTTCTTTCTCGGGAACAATGGGAGATGGGCCTCACTAATTTTAATAAAGTTGGACTGAGGGGATGTATTTTGATGCTGAATTGTAGAGTTTCTTCTTGCTTATGTAAGCTACGGCTCGGTCAAAAGGTCTGTCCTCTGAGAATTTCTACCGGCTTATCCTCGTATTTCTAATTGGTTTATAGTTCTCTTAAAATATCACCAGAGCATAAGAACAGTAGAGTAGACAAGTTGGTCTGGAATTTTGGTTTCAGCAATTGCATTTATTACATCTTTGAAAGAAAGAAAAGAATATAGATGTTCCCTGTATTCTTTGTAGATATTTATTCCCTTACAGTCCTACAGAGGAAAATGTAGCTCAGGAAAAACTTCTATCATTTTCTTCTGTTAACCCAGGGAAGAATGTACTCTTCATTTATCTTGGGTCTGAAAGATCTGTGATCTGGATTCTTATGCCCAGAATGTATGGGTTATGGGTAAGGTAACTTGGCCAGCCCATTAGGTACTTTCCACCTTTATTCTGAGGAAAGAACAGACAGTCAAGATCTCTGCCTTTTAGTATGCATTCATCATTTAGTAATTCTTGGTGAATTCATTTACAGACACTTACAGAAATCCTTCTGATACCATACATGATACTTCTTTTTAATGAAATTTCAGAAACGAAAACTGATACTTTGTTTATTCTTTGTTAAATCTTTCTTACTGGAGGACTTGAGTTGATGAGAAGCATAATGATAATTAAAATCCCTTGAGATGAATGTCAGAGGGATTCAGGTGTAAGTAGATGTCAGATGGACCTGAAATAAGCAGATCTGCAGGGAGAAAATGGCGCTTGATCCCAATTGATTAAGTTTTCCAGTTAGATAAAATGCTGTGATTTTAGTAATTTTTGTTGCTGTGTACAGTTAGCATGAATACATTCTTGCTTTGTAGAGTCAAAAGAATTGGAATGGTCATCTGAATTTGTCATCTTCTGTAATGTCAGTAATAAAATGAAGGACAAGGGAAACAAAGCAAGACTGATCTAATTTCAGAAACTGTTGTGAGGTATTTTTGATTCTTTTTAAATAGAAATTAACTCAGCAGCTTTTCTGTTGCGATTCTTTACAGTGACTGTGTGGCTTTGATTACAGTCTGTATTTCATTGAAGATAGAACTAGAAAATACCATTTAAATCTTTCTGATCTTTCAGAAACAGCAGATTTTGATACTCATACCTTGCAATTTATATTACAGTGATGTTGAGACTGCAACCCTTTTTGTAGTTTAGCAAATTCTTAAGAGTTTTGTGAGAGAGCTTATGGTCTAAAGAAGATGGGGATCACTTCAAGCATATTATTGGGGAAACATTACTTTCCAGTAATATTCAAGCCTAAAAGTTACAGCATAAAGAATTGTAGACTATATGTCATTCTACAATAACATTAGCTAATCTAGAAAAAGGTTGAACATTGTTCTTAAATTTCTTAAAGTTATGTTTGTGCAGTATGAAATGCTATTTTTATATCAACCTGTGAAATTTGTTTGTTCATATAATGATAAAGTAATATTTTCTTTCTTTTCTCAATAAAATGACCCAAATGTGGAAGAAAAAAAATGGAAAGGAGAGCAGAAGCCAACCATAGCATTTTGGGTTTCAAGCCAAAGTGTAGGCTTATAGGGAAAGCATCTATAATAACGTTTTAAGGAGATTCCAAAGTCTTATTACACATTTTTATTCCAGGGTGTTGTGAAAGTTAGTTGTGAATAACATATTTAATAATTTCTGTAGCTTTGCTTAAAGTCTAGTATTTGGCAAACCATTTTTTTAAATTTATAGCGTTTGAAATATAACGTTGGGAAAAGCACACGCAGAAAAAAAAAAAAACAAACACCCACAATCTGAAGTTTCCTTCTTTATCTTAAGAAGGCTGTGAGAATCTGTTGATATTGGAGTTCTAATATTGGACACTTGCTTGTGACCTACTGCTGCTTAATTTACGAGTAAAGGCTAATTCCTGTTGGAAGAAAGGAGGAATGATTCTCCAAGCACATCCTCCTGGCGAAGAAAAAATATCAAGATTTCTGCAACTCTTATAAAAGCATAGCAACGCTGTGCTTCCTTGTGGAGTCAAGGTCTTAAGGACAGTAGTAGGCAGTGCTTTAATTTGGAAGTTGCTGGGACACTTCTGAGTTTCCGCTATATTAGTCGGTCTTCAGAAATGGTGTTAAGAAGTCCTTCAGCTCTGTCTAGATGATATGTATCTGTCCCTTTCAAATACAGGAAATACCATCACTTGTATTTCACAGAAAAATTGTTCTGACAGAAGCTGTAGTTTCTAATGTATCAATAGATGTGCTCTAATACTGAATGGAAGCCTTGGATGTGATACAAGGTATTTGTCGGCATGTGTGACAGTTCATCAAAGTATACAGAGAGTGAGAGTGATGATTGAACCTCAAATCATAGGTAATCTTGGCTTTATTTTCTAACTT
Source organism: Phasianus colchicus (assembly GCF_987193195.1). NCBI lineage: Eukaryota > Metazoa > Chordata > Aves > Galliformes > Phasianidae > Phasianus > Phasianus colchicus. The sequence goes on from NC_143437.1 coordinate 79,244,420, forward strand.
CCCATTAGAGTTGAGAGTGCAATTTCAAACTCTTTTCTTCAGAATATCTATTGAAAAAAGACCTATCAGCTGTGTTCCCTCAGCCCTTGTTGAAGAGTTTGGTCATGGTTTTCCATTTTGGGGGGAAAAAAAAAAAAAAAAAAATCCCAGCTTTTACTACCTTTTCTTTCCACTCAAAACTTTATCATACTGCCACCCATTCACCACCAAATAAATGAGAATCTGCCTCACCTACAGCTTCTTGTCAAGTTTTGGCAATGCTATGGTGAATAGGAATGATGTTAAATTGCAGTTGTTTTGGCAGGATGTGAAAGCTATATACCTTTTTGGTCTCTGCTTGAGCAGGGTGATTAACTGAGATGATCTCCAGAGGTCCCTTCCAACCTCAGCCTTTCTGTGATTTTGTTCCTCATGGGTAACAACTTTTAAAAATTCTTATTTTGGTACTGTATCTTTCTCAAAAAAGCTTGTTACCCTTTGGCATTACCCTGATACAATATGCGAACAGTGGTATTACTTGCTTTGATAGGTGCTTCCATGGGGGATTTTTTTTCCTTTTTTTCTTCTTTTCCTTTTTTTCTTCTTTTCCTTTTTTTCTTCTTTTCCTTTTTTTCTTCTTTTCCTTTTTTTCTTCTTTTCCTTTTTTTCTTCTTTTCCTTTTTTTCTTCTTTTCCTTTTTTTCTTCTTTTCCTTTTTTTCTTCTTTTCCTTTTTTTCTTCTTTTCCTTTTTTTCTTCTTTTCCTTTTTTTCTTCTTTTCCTTTTTTTCTTCTTTTCCTTTTTTCTTCTTTTCCTTTTTTTCTTCTTTTCCTTTTTTTCTTCTTTTCCTTTTTTTCTTCTTTTCCTTTTTTTCTTCTTTTCCTTTTTTTCTTCTTTTCCTTTTTTTCTTCTTTTCCTTTTTTTCTTCTTTTCCTTTTTTTCTTCTTTTCCTTTTTTTCTTCTTTTCCTTTTTTTCTTCTTTTCCTTTTTTTCTTCTTTTCCTTTTTTTCTTCTTTTCCTTTTTTTCTTCTTTTCCTTTTTTCTTCTTTTCCTTTTTTCTTCTTTTCCTTTTTTCTTCTTTTCCTTTTTTCTTCTTTTCCTTTTTTCTTCTTTTCCTTTTTTCTTCTTTTCCTTTTTTTCTTCTTTTCCTTTTTTTCTTCTTTTCCTTTTTTTCTTCTTTTCCTTTTTTTCTTCTTTTCCTTTTTTCTTCTTTTCCTTTTTTCTTCTTTTCCTTTTTTCTTCTTTTCCTTTTTTCTTCTTTTCCTTTTTTCTTCTTTTCCTTTTTTCTTCTTTTCCTTTTTTCTTCTTTTCCTTTTTTCTTCTTTTCCTTTTTTCTTCTTTTCCTTTTTTTCTTCTTTTCCTTTTTTTCTTCTTTTCCTTTTTTTCTTCTTTTCCTTTTTTTCTTCTTTTCCTTTTTTTCTTCTTTTCCTTTTTTTCTTCTTTTCCTTTTTTTCTTCTTTTCCTTTTTTCTTCTTTTCCTTTTTTCTTCTTTTCCTTTTTTCTTCTTTTCCTTTTTTCTTCTTTTCCTTTTTTCTTCTTTTCCTTTTTTCTTCTTTTCCTTTTTTCTTCTTTTCCTTTTTTTCTTCTTTTCCTTTTTTTCTTCTTTTCCTTTTTTTCTTCTTTTCCTTTTTTTCTTCTTTTCCTTTTTTTCTTCTTTTCCTTTTTTTCTTCTTTTCCTTTTTTTCTTCTTTTCCTTTTTTTCTTCTTTTCCTTTTTTCTTCTTTTCCTTTTTTCTTCTTTTCCTTTTTTCTTCTTTTCCTTTTTTCTTCTTTTCCTTTTTTCTTCTTTTCCTTTTTTCTTCTTTTCCTTTTTTCTTCTTTTCCTTTTTTCTTCTTTTCCTTTTTTTCTTCTTTTCCTTTTTTTCTTCTTTTCCTTTTTTTCTTCTTTTCCTTTTTTTCTTCTTTTCCTTTTTTTCTTCTTTTCCTTTTTTTTCTTCTTTTCCTTTTTTTTCTTCTTTTCCTTTTTTTTCTTCTTTTCCTTTTTTTTCTTCTTTTCCTTTTTTTTCTTCTTTTCCTTTTTTTTCTTCTTTTCCTTTTTTTTCTTCTTTTCCTTTTCTCTCGTTTTCTCTCTTTTTGGTGAACGTCCAAACTGTCAAAAGAAAAGAACTGAGCTCTTTCCAGAACCAAAGAGCAGTGCGAATTACCTCAGTTTTTTCAAGGAACCAGTAGTTCCAACATAACTAGGATAAAGGCATTTTATAATAACCATTTGAGAAATCTTATTTCTGAATGGAAGTTGGTGTGTGAATTTCTAGGAGTTTTAGTTCTATAGAGAAGACGAGTAAGCAAATTCAGTGTAGTTGTACCATAGTTGCTGCAAAATTAATGCTTGTTGTTATAGAGGATACTTTACTCATTTGTTACATTGGATTTAGCCAATCCTGTTTCTACTGTCAATAGTTCTTCATAAAATATTTCATGATGCTGGATGGGCTTTATACAAAAGCAGTGATTCCCAGTGGGTATTCTATGAAAGTAGCAGAAACAAGTTGTTGTAACAGTGGCTTTTGTAACCTGTCAGTAATCAATCCTGAGAGCCTGACAAGAAGTGAGCAACCCCAGAAGGCTGAGGGCAGAATGTACTGTGTGATGGGCTGAGCAGTCTAGGTCTAAGGCAGTCTAAGGGCTGCCTTAGAGCTGGTCTGGGTAAGGTCAAAGCAGCCCAAAGAGATCTGGTGCGTGCTGCCACTTTGAGTCCAGAAGGACTGCTGCTAGTTTCAAAAGTCTGGGCAATCTTGAAATGCTGATTGCTAAGCAATCCTGCTAGAAGTGTCTTCAAGCAGCTGTGCTATCAGCTTCTCAAGAAGAGGACATTGGTAGCTTCCCCAGTTGAATTCACTAGACAGAATAAAAGAATACACACTTAATAGAACACAGAGTGCTGTATGTTGGTTCTGTGCACTGCGGCAGAAACCATAATGGAATTGCACAGCATGCTGGACTACCCAGGTGGATGGGTGCTGTCATTCCTGAAAAAGGCATGCATCTTCTAACATAGTGGATAAGAGAAAAACTCTAGCTATCAGGCTTCTGCATTTGGCTAAGGAAAACCACAAAAAACCACATCATAGCTGCTTAGTCAAGCTCTACTGTGTTTTTTAACAGGAAGTCGTTTTTTTTGTTGTTTTGGTTTGGTTTTTTTAGTGAGGAAAATTTAACCTTATGAACCAACTTTCATCTATAGGGACAGAAAAGATCACAAAGTCACAGAACAACCCTGTCTGAAAGGGACCTTGAAAAATCATCAGGTCCAACATTTCTTTGGAAAAGGGAGCCTAGGTGAGATTACTTAGCACTATCTGCAACTGCATCTTGAAAGCCTCCAGTGATGAGGTTATTGCTCCATCCCTCGTTTTTTTTTTGTCTGTGCTTTCTTTACGATGTTTGACGTTTTCTGCTGAGGTTGTCCCTATTACTGCAGCACTCAGAGCTTGTTCCCTTTCTGGATACTATATTAATGATTTAGGGCTGGAAACTTTTTACACTTTACACTGTGTGGGCCTCAACAAGGGGGCAGATCTTAACCTGGGGATGGTGAGGCCCACCCCAGAATAACTTTGTCAATCTCCATGAGGGCTGATGTCATTGTTTTGCCTTAAACAGGGGCAGCATAAAATAACAGTTACTTCTGTTGTGGAAGTGAGGTGATACAAACCTCATGAAATCTTGTTAGAACAAAATTTCATTGTTCAAGAAGAAAAAAGTCTGAGAGGAATAGCTACAAGCTGTCTGTCTTACTAGAATGCTCTGATAATATTAATACCTTTCTGTGGTTTGTTCCAGTTCTGCTGATGTTGTTTTTTCAACTATATCAGCACTTGATAGATATCAGGTTTCCTTTAGGGAAGAAAGAGAACACTGGAGGAGCATACCACCTTTTGTGGCATCTAGGAATGAGTGCAGAAGCTATTTCATTGAGACTGATAAGGCCTGAAGTTCAACTATGCGTGTCAAAAATATTACAATCTTGAAATCAAGCTTATAGCACTTAAAATTTCTATACGAATAGGAGATCAATATAGGGTTACATACTTCAAGTGTTAAAAGCAATTGTAAGAATTCATTCTTTACAAGTGACTTTCATTTGAATTCTTTTGTGCATCATCTTACCATTTAAAAGCCTTGACTTAGCATATAGAGATGACTATTACTAATCAATGCATTAGTGTGTGATGTCTTTCACAGATCTGACTCTTTAGATGGAAAAAAAGACATGCTTGAGTTCTCCAAAGAGTCTGTTCTGCTCTAGACAGCTTTAGTTTTATACTTGTGATGTGTTTTGAGTTTTCTGATGTTGAAACTGGTATTGTCTAGCTACAGCAAAGGTTGCTTCCTTTAATACAAATGTTAAATGAAATGGTATGTACTAATAACATATATACTCAAAAATAATCTGTTTTGATTTTTCATGTCTTCACAGAACCATTCTCATGATCATTTGCTAGACACTAGTGATTCAAGAAAACAGCAAGCTAACCAGCACAACTACCGCACAAGATATGCAGTAGAAGAACCTGCAAGGCCTGCTGAAGAGTTAGAAAATGGACACAGTTCCTCAGACGTAAGATCCTCAGTTCCATTTCTTTTTAAGCTCCTGCTTCAGCTAATTAAGCTTTTAGTTAAAAGGCAGTGTTTTCTTTCATTTCTTTAAAAATCAACATTGAATCATGTTTTCTTGTGCAGTTGTGTGTGTTCAGTTTTGCATAAAAATTAACTGACAAAAGGGATTTTGCAAAGTAAATGCCTGCAATATTCAATCTTTCCTAGATTGGTGAGCCTAAAAGTATGGCCTGTATAGCTTATTAGTATGGTCACCTGCAGGGAGGCTGAACAAGATGACCTCTAGAGGTCCCTTGCAGCCTGTGTTTCTGCGATATAGCTACAGTGGAGAAATGGGAAAGAAAAATAGAGAAGTTCTACATTAAAGACTTTTGGTAATAATTTTCTTTAGAATTAAGCTAGCCTTTTGAAATCAGGATTGAGGAGCACTAGGGGCTTCGACTGTGTGTTGAAAAATACTGCTGTGTACTATGCATCTCTGCGTAAATACTTTATTTCCTTTCATCTAAATAAGTCTGAATTCCAAAGAAAATGCTTTGGTTTTTTTCCTATCATTGTCCATCCCCACTCCTCTCTGCCCTTTGTTAGGAAGGGGAAGTAGTTGTTGCCAGTGGTGGAACATCAGAAGATGATGAAAGAGCATGGCACAGTGATGGCAGTTCTAGGTAAGTGACAGTATATCTCCTAGAGAAACATTCTACTTACAAATTTTATAGAATCTTATCTTTACTGCAAACAACCAGCAATAACAAAAATGTACATTTAGAAGATGGCATAGAACTTAAAATTTTCAGGATTTTGTTGTCATCTGTATGATTAGTTAACTTAAAATTCAGGAAATGTTTCAGCCTTGTTTGCTATCAGCAGAAGTATTTGCCAGTGGTTTTTGTGAGGGTTGTTTTTTTGCAGGTGTAAACACTTCAGGCACATAAATGCAGTTTCCTATGACTGTCAGTCTGAGCTTTGTGACCATCTCTGCTGGTCTGTAGCTTGAAGTTAAAGCAAAGACTGAGGTTGTTTCAAGCCATTGCTTCTTCTTGAGTACAATTTTTTTTTTTAAACTTCAGTTCAAAGCTCTTCAAAGCTATAAGACATGAGAATGATATTCAGAATTTAAAATGTATCATCTGAACTGACCAAGTTATGAGTGGGTTTATTCTAGTGATACTAGAACGTGATTTTTACAAGAGTGATTTCAAAGCTTTTCTTTTACTACCATTTAAATTGAAGTTAGAATATATGTTTTTAGGCACTGCATTTAAACTTCTAAAATGTTGTTGTTTTCTAGACTGTTAACTCTAATCTTGTACTGGCTCAAATTATACAGACCTGTGTAGTTCTAGTTTTTAATTTCTTTATTTCTTTCATATGTCATATGTAGTGACTACTCTAGTGATTATTCTGACTGGACAGCAGATGCAGGAATCAATCTGCAGCCACCAAAGAAAATTCCTAAACTTAAAACAAAAAAAGCAGAAAGTAGTTCAGAAGATGAGGAAGGACCTGAAAAACAAAAGAAGCAAATTAAAAAGGAAAGAAAGAAAGGGAGCGAAGAGAAAGATGGACCATCAACATCACCAAAGAAGAGAAAACCCAAAGAGAGAAAACAAAAGGTTAGATGCATTTTGTATATTGAAGAATGATCATTCTTAGTGTCTTGACAGATTTTGATGACTGATTCAGTAATGTTAATTTAAAAACAGGTCTTTTACCAGTAATAAATAAGACATACTGACTCATGTAAGTCAACAGGTTGCTGTAATTATATGCTTTCTAAATATTTAGCATTTCACTTAAGGAACATTTTCAGTGTTCTTTAACACTGTGCTGTCTTGGACTATAAATTTCTTTTAGAGAGGTGTATTAATGTTACGTGTGCCTGTATTTTTTTCATCTGTACTGACAGTCTCTCCATTTAATTGCAGTTTCTCCTCAGGTCTGCACAATCATGTCATTTTCTATTTTCACAATGTATGATATTTGAACTATATTTCAACTATGCTTCTGTCAAGTAGAACTTCACTTGACCAGGATTTTGTTACTGTCTGTTTGGGTTTTGTTTGCTTTGTTGTAGTTCCTGTTTTAAGTCAGCACATGAAAGCTTTCAGTGACTTAAGTTATTTTTGTGTTTTTGATTATATGTTTGCTTTTGTTGTTGTTGTTCAATCAGAAAAAAATAGATCTTTCTTTATGAAGACCAATAGTGATTTGTCTGGTAGATACCAAGTGCTTTCATAAGTGCAAAGCTTCTATTTTTGCAATACCTAAGGAAATATCATTTAGGTGATGAAATAACCATATTTTGGTTTATTTTATAAGATCAGGAGTCCTGACTAGTCACTGTTTCATTTTGCCTCTAATTAGATAGTAGGCTGATGAAACAACTAAAATGCATGTTGGCATATTATCATTAAAAACCTTCAGTTGTACCATTAAAAACCTGAAGTCGTACAGGATTTTAGGTGGCAGTCTTACTCTTTAATTAAACAAGTTTTAGTTTGTTGTATGGAGTCATTAGTTATAGGGTCAGTACTAATAGTATCTTGGTATTTACACGGTCTAAAATCAGAAAATGGCATAATATCACAAAAATATGATGTATATATTTTTTTAAACAGGTTAAAGCCCTACTTTAGCCTTTTATTCTAAAATATAAAATCAGGTAACAACCTAACATTTACACTTAGATTAAAACTAAACTGAGTGTCTTAAGAGGACTTGAATCTATTTTGGTCCCAGTTACTGTGATGACAGAGCTGTTTGATTCCAAAAATGTCAGACTTAAATATTTCATATTTTAAAGATGACCTTCATTCTAGAATCAGAAGAAAATATTAGGCTGAAAGGAGTATCAGAAAATCATCTCTTCATTCTGAGCCTAGGTAGGACTAAGTATACCCGTTATTCCTGACAGATAAATCTTCAGATTTTTTGTGCTAGAGATTCTACTGCCTTGCTGGACAGAGAGCTCATAGTGTTACTGGTACAAAGTTCTTCCTGTTTTCCAAATCTGAATCAAAATTGTTTTTTTCCACTGGAAGGAAAGGGGAAAGTAGTACTAACTATCTTTGTAGCTAGGCACAAAATTATAGAAGTTAAGAAAGAATTAAAGAATGAATGTCTTTCTTTCCTATTAATGCATTGGCTGCCAAGATCTTGAATGGTGCTTCCATTTCTAATCCCCCTCCAGCGACAGCCAATCTAAAAATTAATAGAAGAGTGAAGGAGTACATAGGAAGACCAAAGAGTGTTTTTCTATGTTAGGGCAGACTAACAGACTAACTTCTCTCAGGAAGAAAGTTTGGGGACATCTGATATTAAAAGCTTTTTATAAACTGGTCAGTGGTTTAGAAACCAATACAGAAGGTTTTCTTCCTTATTTTGTTACACAGAAACATCCAGTGACAGACATGAAATTCAAAAAAGATTATTTCCCCATTCTCTTCTTACCTCCTCAAGAATAAAACCTGAATATGATTTTTCAGCTTAAGACCCACCATCTCACTAGTCAGATCAGGCCTGATCAAGAATGATTTCCAGTCCTCATGAGTTATCTAACTGTTTCCTGGATGTTTTCTTTGAGGGATGGTGGTTTAAAACATAGCTTTAAAAAGGAGAAGGAATTAGAAGGATAAGTATAGAACCTGTTCACTGGATCTTGTTGCTAGATAGATTCTTAATACAAAAAGAGCTAAAAGTCAAGGTGTATGTACAGCTTTCGAATTAAGATTTAGCAATTTTTGTTGTATATATTTTATCTAATTGGTTCAAAAGGATGGCATATTTAAGTTGGCATGAGACTTCATTTTTAATAAATTAAATGATTGTTACAAAAGATTATTATTAAAAAAAATCTTTAGATTGTTAGTACTTTTGGTTTTGGCTAAGTCAGGTTTATCTTCATGCTGACATGTTCCTTTTTACATTAAATATATTAGAGAATTGGCAGTCAGTTTTTAATAAAGCACTTCCCAAAACACAGGGCTGCCCTAAATGTTATTTTACTCATATTATCTTGTGTGTGCATTTTCTTTAGAGGCTGGCTGTAGGAGTTCTGGCAGAAAATGGTTTGACACTGGAAGAATGGCTGCCTTCAGCGTGGATTACAGACACTGTTCCTCGTCGGTGCCCATTTGTACCACAGATGGGGGATGAGGTACTGTAGCTTTTCCCCTGTATTCTTTTTTAATTTCAACTTGTTTTTGCCATTTTAAAAAATCATCTGCTTTTTTTTTCCCCGTTTATTATTGGAATATTTTGGATTGTCTTCAAAACATTGTTTGATTAGAAGCTAAAGCAAATTTTAGCTTAAAAGGTTTCGCCATACTTAAAATGTTTTGCATGCAGTATTGCTTTGTCTTGACCTCTTTATTCCATGCTGTTGCAATACCATTGCTGCTTCTACTACATTCAGCATGTGCCTTTCCTTATGACACGTTTATAGAACTTTTGACTCTGAGCTGCAGCTGATCTTGGGTAACAGCTTAGAAGCTGAACCAGTGGTTGCACATGCAAATTTTTACTTCTGCTTTTTTACTGAATCCAGTTTGCAACTATGTAGTAATTATATGAGACTGAGAGGAGTAGCTGTTCAAGTCAGTATTTCAGGTACAGAAAATGCTTAGGTACTTAGACTGTCTACCAAACATGTTTTGGAGACAGTGCTTTTCTAAAGATTATGTCCATACAAATACATTTGGTGCCAGATACCTTCTGGATACAGTGAAGGATTCATCATTACCATGTTACCAGAAGACTTTTCATACCAGTTAAGTAAGATTAACTCCTGTGTTTGGTCTTGTGCCTGCTGAATAGCACTGTATACTAGTAATATGTAATTAGGCTACATTCTTTTGCTGGAAAAACTTTGTATCGTGATCAGGGAATTTCCTATCCTGTGCCTAGAAAGTAGGAGTAGTTGTGTCTGAAATTCTCTCTCCGATACTTGCTTTTCCCAGATTTGTTTTAGGATGATGAATACTTTCTTTTCACTAGAAGGTAATTTTCTGAGGTCCACAGAGACAAAAGATAGATTTAATTAAAGAAATGTGATCAAAAAAGAGGTCTTGAGGCTTGTGAACATTTCGGTGGGCTGGTTGATATGTTTTATAAGATTTGGAAGGAGAGAGATTACAGATTTGTTTTCTTAAAGCTGTGCAAACAGGAAATAACAGTAGTGCTGTATTTAGTTATCTTCAGTGCCTGAGAATAGCACATAACATCCCTGTTTTCTTTTTGCATACTGTCATTTGAAGTCCTGTCATGTGTCTGGAGGAACAGTGGGAAACATATGACAAAAATGGGACTGCAGTTCAGCTTGTTTGATTACCCAAATACAGTGCATATGTCTGCAATATTTGCTCTTCACATTTATGTCCAGGCACTAACACAAACGTCCAGAAGCAATAATTGATTAAGATTAAAAATATAATTCCCTGAGAAAGGACACAAAAGTAGGTGTAGAAGGAATTATCTGTAGCCTGTGCCACTAAGTGTGAATGTGTAGCAAGAAACAGTTGTTCCTTTGCTTGCCAGTTAGGTTCTTTGAGGATATTTTGCATGTCAAGTACCCTGAAATGTAAGGGCATAAAACATTTATGATGTGAAATAAAGCTGAAATCCTTCTCTATGTCAAAGGAAAAAAAAAATGCCATAAAACATTAAGAAAATTCAGTAACAGTCAATGTAGAAGTTTGACAGATGCTTTTTATAGTGTTTTGTGATACAACTGTTTTGTAAACACATTTCATCTGCTTTTTGCTGTGTATATTAGGCCTTCACATTTAAGCTATTGTTCCTTCATCCTACTACATTCCACGATCACTTTTTTTTTTTTTACTTCTTTATTACAGCAGGGAGTTATAACAAGAAATGTTTATCCAGTTTCTGTTAAAACTCTAGATTCTGACTTGTTGAAGTTTGCAGTGGAAAATACTTTATTATTTGTTATAAGTGCTTAAAATACCTATTTTTGTTCTTGTTAGGCTGTTTGTTCGGTGGTATGGAAGTAAAGATTTTCCCAATAAAATAGCCAATGTTTCTTGTTCAAAAAAGGTGCAATTAACCATATACTCCATTTAGTGATACTTGACTGTTATCTTAGGGCTGTCTTACTGTGTTGAATAAGCAAGTGGAATTAGTAGGATTTCTTACTGTCGTAGGATTGTGCTATAGTGTGATGGTAAATGAATGGTTTGGGTTTTGCTATTGATATTGTTCTGGTTTCACATGTAATTTAGGATGATACTGAAAATTGTGTTGTAAATTCTTTCCTACTCTTTTCTAAGCAGAAAAGTTTTTATGATACCTGCTTTGTCTGTTCTCTTAATTTCTTTAAGTACCTGTGACTTATGCAGGAAAAACAAGCAGAAAAGAAGTTGACAAAAGAGAGAGTGCATACACTGTATGACAGCAGTACACTAGCATTCTGTTTACTCAAAATCTTAGTCAGCTAACTGTCTCATTTCACTTTTAGGTCTACTATTTCCGACAAGGTCATGAAGCATATGTTGTAATGGCTAAGAAGAACAAAATATATAGTATTAATCCCAAAAAACAACCATGGCATAAAATGGAATTACGGGTACGATTTCTTTTTCATTTTTCTTTGGTATCTTAATATAAAAATCTTAATATAAAAAGGAATTTTGGAAACTAAATGGAAGAAGATTGTTGACACAGATGTTCTTAATATTGGTTCTTAAGATATATGTAAGGGGAAAAATTTAACCTAAAAGCCAAATAAAATCATACCTTAAATTGTACTTCTTCCTTGAATAATTTGAGCAAAAATCAATTAGTCTGATTTTATTTTTACTTCACTTATCTCACAGCAAAATATATTCCAAACAATACAGAATTAAATACTTGATTTTTTTGGCATGTGCTGGTGAAAATCTGCTAATTTCAGTACATTCATATTGTAATGTTTCAGAAAGATGTACCACCAGTGAAGTTAAAGATAACTAACATAGCATTTGGTTTATTCTAGGAGCAAGAATTGATGAAAATAGTTGGGATTAAGTATGAAGTGGGATTGCCTACTCTCTGCTGTCTTAAACTAGCTTTTCTTGACCCTGATACGGGTAAACTAACTGGAGGATCATTCACCATGAAGTAAGAAAAGCAATGTTGTATTCAAATTGGAGCTGCTTTTTTTTTTTTCTGTAGTTCTGGATTGTTCTGAAAATCAGTGACTAGAACTGTAGTTTTTGAAGGTTTGAAGTCAAAGTGTTGAATTATTACATAAGTGCCTTATTTCATATTTTTTGTATTACTTATCAGTCGTGTGTTCTATTGTATTTAGGTACCATGACATGCCAGATGTCATAGACTTCCTAGTTTTGAGGCAGCAATTTGATGATGCAAAACACAGACGATGGAATATAGGTAAGTTAAGTGGGGTTTCTAGGTCTTTTTGATTGTTTTCACATCTCTGTATTTTCATTATAACGAAATTAAAGATAGGTTGTGGTAAATAAATCCTTATATTATTCCAACTGGAATTGGAGAATAAGCTCTGGCTATATTTGCATATGAGTCTCACTTTGTCCTTGACTGAAGCAACAGGCAAGCAGACAGAATACTGAAGTTGATTTGTGAACGAAGGTGCAAGGAAAATCTCAGCTGTGTGTTTACAGGGAGGAATGAAAAATACCCTTTCAGAAAAACAATATTTATTGGTAACTGACATCTTTTATCCCATGCACTGCCTTTCTCTCTATTTTTCAGCCTAATTATTACTAGAATATTTTTTTTTCCAGTTCTTTCAGATTTGCTTATTTCTGGAAATACAGAAACACTTTTTCAACCATTTGAAATTTATTATCTCTAGATTGTTCAAACAAAATGCCCTTTCCATCTCTTTTTACTTGTTTGGGTAAAGTGCTGGATACTGAAGAGTGTTTGTTATAGGCTTGTATTCCAGTCAGATCTACTTCTTAGTCGACTTTTCTGTGCAACAGCAAAGATCACCTTTTAACAATGAAATCAAACAAGGAGGAGAGATCTAAGTTATGACAAAACGTTTCTCTGTTTTCTTTCAGGAGGTCTTGAAATAAACATATTCTTATTCCTAAGAACATTGTTAGATTGTCCCTGAACTTGAAAGATTGAGCAAGTATGACTGATTCTTCAGAGTTCAGGATGAACTCTTCCCCTAAGGGATAAATTTTGTTTTGATACCATGTTTTGAGAATTATAAGACAACATATTTATAGGTATAATATTTAACCAACTCTCAGAGTTTTGTAAACTAGCACTAATGGCATACAGATTGAATTCCTGCAGTTCTTCTGTTCAGGAGCTGTGAGTAGCATATACAGAGCTGTGGCATTATTTTATTTTATATATATGTTTTTTACTGCTTTAGGCAAAGCATCGTATAAAAGAAGGGAAGATTTTAATGCAACAACATGATGATATATCTGATTACCTGTTCAGTAACAGTTGGTATGGTACATGTTTCTCCAAATACGCTGCATTTTTAGTTCACTATTTCCTTTTTGATGTCCTCTCCTAAGTTCATTGTAGCTAAGTAACCTGAACAAGTGGAACAGCTGCATGTCAGAAGTTTTCTAATTGTTTCTTACCTGATTTTTCTGCCAGGAGAGGTGAATTGGTATCCTGTCCTTCATAAATTATGACATCCTTGTTGAGTATGTGCATGCATTAGTAATATATAGAATCACAGAATCATGAAGGTTAGAAAAGACTCCCAAGATTATCCAGTCCAACCATCCACCTTCCCTCAATATTTCCTTTTAGTACAACATCTAAATATTTCTTGGACACTTCCAGGGACAGTGAATCCACCATCTCCCTGAGAAAAAAATGTTCTGAACATCCAACCTGAATCTCCCCTGTCACAACTTGAGGCCATTCCCTCTAGTCCTGTCGTGATTTACATGAGAGAAGAGGTTGATCCCCACCTCAGCACAACCTCCTTTCAGGTCGTTTCAGAGAGTGATAAGGTGTCCTTTTAGTCTGGACAAGAGACTCTCAACGATCCCAGTTCCCTCATCTGCTCTTCATAAGACTTGTGATTCAGTCCCTTCACCAGCTTTGTTGCTCTACTCTGGACAAGCTCCAGAGCCTAAATATCTTTCTTGTAGTGAGGGGCCAGAAACTGAACACAGTACTTGAGGTGCAGCCTCACCAGTGCTGAGTACAGAGGGATAGTCACATCCTTGGTAACACTATTTCTGATACAAGCCAAGATGCCATTGGCCATTAGTGGCTATAGAAGACTGTGTGGAAGAAATGAACCTGCGGGTGTTGGTTGACGATCAGCTGAATATGAGCCAGCAGTGTGCCCAGGAAGCCAAGAAAGCCAATAGCATATATAAATATAACTTACGTCATGCCATATTAATAAAGTTCCTTATCCTATCACACATTGTGATCTTCTTCAAGAGGACAGCTAGTCTTCAAATCTAGGAATATGGTGAAAACCCATAGGTTCTAAATCGTTAGGAAAATATACCTTGATTTCCTCATTAAAGATTAATATAGTATGAAGATCCCTTAGGAGACAAGCTTGGTCAACATCTACTAAAATGTCACCAAGCTTTGCTGTTTCTTGATAGGTGTTAATCAGTGGTCTTCTCCTTTGCCACGCTATAAATGTGTTTCCACAAGATTGTGGCAGCAGTTAAAGAATGACTGCCATGCCTCATATATATACAGCCTAGATAGAAGTAAGTGACAAATCTAGAGGTAGTTTAAGCTGTTAGCCTTTTTATGCTCAAGGCTATGAGGACATGTAGCATTTCCTCCCTAGGCTCACAATTATATTTTGAGAAACCTGAAGATGTGAAAGATTCACGTCTACACAAAAAGTATTTTTTCTAAGCTTCAGAATCTTTTGTCAAGATTTCTGGGCAAATAATGTAAGTCTCAAGTTGTTACTGGTTAATACAAGTTCACAACTCTGACAACTGCATTTCAGGGTTCATTGTTCAGTTCCTCTTCTGGGTGGTAAGAATAGTGTTAAAATAGTCTCCTTTTGTGAGACTATATGAAACACTAAAGCAGGGGTAGGGAAGGCACTGATGCTAAAATTGTTACAGCTCTTCCAGGAGTATTCTAAAGTGCTACTCTGGTCTCTTCTTGACACTATAGGTATTTTCCAAGTGCATCCTTAATGTAGTTAGAACAAACACTGCAGTATTTTGTTACAGTGTAGAACACAATATTAAAATGTTCTGAACAGATGCTAGTTTGACCTCTCAGGAGTACCATTACTGTCATTTCTTATTTCGCTATGATTTCTGTCTCTTAGCCTACAGATGAATATTTTTATAGCTACTGTTAGAAGGATCACCGAATATTAAATATTCTGGCTTCATTCTAAGTCATTAAAACATTTTATTTCTTAACCAGTAATGATTGTAGATAGTGGGTTGTGTTTTTTTGTTATGTTTGAGATTTTTTGTGGTGGTGGTGAAAAGGAAGAATATTTCCTTTATATACATTATTTATATATTTAATACCAAGAGTTCCTGTGATTTAAGTGTATCAGTCCTTAAGATACACTTATAGAGGTTGAGGAGTGATAGTTTTTCTTAGTACTCAGGTATGTATTTATTGCATCTCATTGTCTTCTGTTGAACTAGAATACTAATATTTGAGCTTAAACATTCTGATAGGATTCCTTGAGCATTTGCTATTCATCTAAGACAGGTACGCATACATACCTCTTGGACAGCAGCCACTGTAAGTTTAGCATATATTTTATAATTCCACCAAGCTGACATTATCTGGTGATATTCAGTTTTGGAAAATTATATTAAATCTCTCTTTTAATAAGAATTTTTGATTTCATGTCTTCATAGATAGTTTCCTTGTATCCCACAGATGAGATCACACAGAGGGCAAAATAATGGTCGAAGGGATCCGTCTGTGAGCATTTTCAATTACGTGCTCTTCTTACCTTAGCATTCTGTCCATAGGAATGCTGTGGCTTTTGAAAAAATGCAAAGAGACAGCTGGTATATATTCCTTTATGTGGTTTTGAATTGCTTAATGCTTAGCATCACGAAGGCTCTCACAATCATACTTACTCATGTCTTTCTAAAACTGATCACTGGGGAATGCCATGTAGGGAGACTGTTCTGTGAGAGCTCTTCAGGCTACTCTATTCCTGTAGAATACAGTGTCAACCCTTATTTTCATTTCGGATATTGCATTTCAGATTTTGCTGGTATGAATTACTTTGTTCTGTTACTTTCATCACAATGAATGCAAGTTTTGTATTTGATATGTATACTTGCAATCCATTTAAAAAAAGAAGTGCAGCAAAGAAAGCAGAATGTCTTGAGAATATATGTAGTCGTTAATAATTCAGGCAACTGCAGCAAGTGTTTGAGCAAAAGGTTGTGGGCTATTTCCTTTATGTGAATTTGTTGGAGGAGGAAAAAAACATTGAAGGTTAGAAAGTGGTGTGCATAGTTTTCAAATCTCTTGAAAACAAGAGTGTACAGTTCTTGGAATCTCAGAAAATTTAAATGATCTTTGTTCTTGGATTGAGTGAAGTAAGTGCTTCACTAAAATTGTTTCTAATTTCTGTGGCAGGTTTTATGGAAAGTGTTAAAAATTACAATGACATGTTCCTTGTATTCTGATGTGTAATTCTTTAAATAATGCTTCTGACCTTTTTGCTTAGCTCTACAATTGCATTGCAATAGTGAACCATTTCAAGTCATCATAAATGACTGCAAACCTTTTGAGGAATCTTTAATAAATTAAATTCTATCAGTCAGATTGCCTGCAGAATAAAGGAAATGAACCTCTGATTTGCAGTTGGAAATTGTTTATACACGTAGCTGAAAAACACTTCAGAAACCAAGGAGAATTTGCTCAGCAGCATGTAAAAGTATTCCCTGTACAGATGTGTCAGTGCACAGTTATTTTAAGATAGCATGTGGCATTTAATGCAAGTAGATTTTAGTCTTAAAGGTGCAACATTGCAATGTCCTAGTTTTGTACGAAATTAAGAAATAAATTCATATATAAGGGTCATGGAATTATATTTGTAAGCCATTGACTGTTTTTATTTGTGCCCATTCTTAACTGCTCCTTTTCAATTTAAAGGTAACCTTCAGAAAGAATTAAAGAGTTTCATTGTGATTGTTTTTTTCATTTGTTTCTTTCAATAATGTGATTTGTATTTCTGTTCATGCTGCAAGCATTTAAAGGGATCTCTATTCAAGAGCAAGCTGAAGGTATCTGTAAACCGATTTTCTTCATAAGAGTAAGGTGCCCTATATTGATGAAATTATTTTGTGCTCTTACCTAGGTGACCGCTTCAGATCAGTAATAGATGATGCCTGGTGGTTTGGAACAATTGAAAGCCAGGAACCCCTTCAGCCTGATTATCCCGATAGCTTATTTCAGTGCTACAATGTCTGGTTAGCAAACTTACCTTCAATCTATTATAATTAAATATTTCATTTGACGTATTGACTGAGCAACTTCCTCTCATTAAATTCAGTCATGCATCTCACTGTACCAGTTTATTACAATAGTCTTTTAAATCTAAATAAGTTATGTTACAAACATTAAATTACTTTAAGCAATATTAGTAATTTAAATGTGGTTATTTTTTAAGCTGGGATAATGGAGATACTGAGAAGATGAGTCCTTGGGACATGGAGCTGATACCAACTAATGGTATGGTACATTAATAATTCACTTTCCTTTAAGAGTGTATATAAAGAAGTAAAAAACGTTGTACAATTTCATCTCTTAAGGAGTGCATTTAAAGAACATTGGTAATTGTCAAACTAAATATGGATCAAGATGAATGGACTGACACCTTTCCCTTAGGAAAAAAGCAGGGTTAAACAAAGTGTATAGAAATAGCCAGAAACGTTACAAAAACTCCTAGTAGGCAGTGTGCCATTGCAGTTAAATTGTTATGCATTTAGAGAGGTTTGAAGATAAGCCTGTGCCCCATGTCGGCTTTAAGCTACCTATTCTCAGAGCTCTTGGCATGCTTGCAGGTGTTCTGTGCATTGAAGTCTCAACATGTGCCAGTGAGAGCATTCGATAATAGTAGGCTTTGCTGCCTGTTTGATCCAGAACTTGTGGCAGATAAACATGCAACAGAGTGTGCAGTACAGCAGAGGCACTGTTCACAGGCCAAGGACAGAATATTGCATTTCTTCTTTACTCAAATGTTTTGATGATTTTATTAAAATCTGGCTAAAAAACAAAGCAAAATCAGCATTTTGTCTTTCTATTTTACGGGAAACTTTTGCTAATTTTGTCATCCACAAGTAACCATGCGTAATTCTTCATTCTTCCAAGCTGTATCTGTTTCATTTCTACTTTTTTATTTCATTTCATTTTAGTTGGTGCTTCTTATAAATAAGTCAAAATCAAGAGTAATAATATGACCAGAGTAAATAACTATAGCAAGCAGATAACTGAATCTGAATTTGTATCTGTACTGCATCCACAAATGCTGTCTTGTGTTATAACTTTTTTTCAAAAAAAAAAAAAAAAGTTAAAGAAGAGCAGTGTGCATTGTTCTCTGAAAAGCTACCTGTTACATTATGGGTTGTCAAAGTTGGTAGATATTAAGAATGTCAGACTGATGGCACCTCATTTTGCTTGCTCAGAATAGTATTAGGCTTGAGTCTAAATACTATTATTGACTGACTTGAGAAAATTGACAGGGTTGAATCCCTCCATGGAGACTGTTTCAGTGTCTAACATCAAACATCTTAAGCTCTGTCTGAAAATCATCCACTACAAATCCTGGCTTCATTGCCAAGAATTTGGGGTTTTAAGAAACAAACATAAACTTTAATTATGATAAAAGTTTACCCTAATTGGTTGTAAAATAAATTCTGCAGTTAGCTATTTTGAAGGCATTAAATCTAGTTTGATAAAGTATTTGCACAGCAAATTGCATCATAAATATTTAAATTTAAAATACAACAATAGAAACGATACTGAATGATTTGCTCAAAACATTTTTAATACAAAAATGATGCTTGTCTTGATTAGTGGAATGATGATCTACATTTTGAATTAATTTTTCCTAGTTGAGGAGATTCATGTATTTTCTGAGGTACAAAGATGAGTATTTCATTGAATTTTCATGTTACATTCTAGCTGTATTTCCAGAAGAACTGGGAACTAGTGTTCCTTTAACAGATGAAGAGCGCAGAACACTGCTCTATAAACCTCTGGATGGAGAGTGGGGCTCCAGGACACGAGACCAGGAGTGTGACAGAATTATTGCAGGCATAAACCAACTCATGACTCTAGGTATGTCTTGAATATTATAGAAAGTGTTTTTGTATTATGTTTTGTACCTGTGCTCATGTGTACTTCTGAAATTAGAAAAATCAGTAACTGCTAATGTTGCTAATAATAATACACCTTCTATATGATTAAATGGAACAGAACTTTATCATTGCACATTTTAAATTTTCATATCGTGAGTACATACAAAAACCTGAACTTTCTTTTAAAAGGTAATTATTATTATTATTATTATTATTGTTATTATTTTGTACCTTGACATGTGTGAGGGGGGTTGGGTCTTGCATGGTAAAAACAAGTGTTTGATTTTTGATGTTAGCTACTCAAATTACTTATTAGGCTTAGAACTGCCAGCCTTATGTTGCACAGAATATTAACTGTACTACAGGTAGACAGAAAAAATCATATATATTTAGGGAATGGATTCCTATGTCTAGTTTTCTCCTGTGCTAGCCTTGTTTTAACTCCACTTTTCTCCCCCACATAATCTTAGTTGTGTCTGAAAAAAAAAAAAACAAACAGACGAAAAGTTCTGTAAAAGCAAACATTGAGGATAAAGTAATTGATTAACTTATGAAAAGCCACTTGCTATTTGGATGTAGAACAATTACTCTTTAGAAGTAGAAGGCAGCTTTTTGAAAAGGTAATTGTTAAAACACTAAACACATCACTGCAACATTTTCATGATCAAAGAAAGATGAGTGTGTGAGCTGGAGATATATCAGTAAAATACTGGTTGAATCACAATTCCTTGTATACTCTGTGGTAAGTCAGCAGTCTCAGATCTTTGGGTAATAATGGTCATGAATTCCATATATATAGCTTGCCAAAGACAGTTCTGATTTTGAATTACTTATGTTCAAAAATCCTAAAAAACTACTAACTTTGAAATAGTTCTGACTTTTGAGTATCCTACATTACGACTCCTTTGGTTTTATAAGAAGCTTCCTTTTGCTTCCAAAAGAAATAAAATTTATATGTAATACACTAATCCAAATTACAGAATGATATTTAAAAATTTTGAGGAAAGGAAGTTTTGATTGTTTTCACTGTGTATGTTCATCAGAGAAATAGTTTCACATTTTTCATTTTTTGTATGGCATACTACTTAGTTTGGGATTTAACTATAGCCTTTGTGGTGCATATTGGTCCAAAGTAGCTGTTGCTCAAATGTTTACGAGCAAAGGTTAACAGCTTTTAGAAGAAGAGAGTTTCTGTTTTTGAAAACATTGGAGAGGTACTTTAAAGGTGTTATTTCCTTTTCTCTTTTATTTTCCTTTGTGTTTCAAATGTTAGAATGATGTCTAAACAGACATGATGCCTTAAGCGTGGGGGGAGGAGGAAGAACAAACAAAATTTGTGCCGGGTGCATAGACTTAAATTGCCCAGTGGTCTTTGGCTTTATGGTGGATCGGTGTGAAATAGCTTCTTTGCTATTTGGTCAAGACAGGAGAATTGTATTTCTGTTTTATATTGAAAATGGCTTTTCTCCATATCTTAATGAGATCAAAATACTACTATGGCTTTTATGGTGAGAATTTAATGAGTTGTTTTGTTTGAAGATGAGAGAGTGGCAATATAAAACTAAATGGAATGAATGTGTCTTGTAAATAATAATTCTGAATTGCATATCCTCTTATGTGTAATTTATATGTTAAAATTTACTTTTCAAATGTGTTTATTTTGCATTCACTTGCTGTGTCATTGAAGAGCATGGTGCTTCATGCACAATAGGATGGGTATGCAATACAGCACTTGTACTAGCAGCATACATGTGAGCAAACATTTTGTACGTAAAATACTACAAATTGTTCAGAGTGTCTAGCGTGGTTATTACTGTTGATTTTGGGTAACTGCCATGTGTTTCAAGCATGAAAAAATAGCATATGCTGCAGGAAGAAACTTTGAAATTCTTGGAACTCTAATTGTTTTTGTGGTGTGTAACTCGGATTTATTTTGATTTCTGTGTAGATATCGCATCTGCATTTGTGGCCCCTGTGGATCTTCAAGCTTACCCAATGTATTGCACTGTTGTGGCATATCCCACAGACCTGAGTACCATTAAACAAAGGCTGGAAAGCAAATTTTACAGGTTAGATCCAAGTCTCAGTTACTGCTGTGAAAAATTGGCAACAGTGGTTTTGGTAGCTGTTATCTTGTGATAGCCAATTTAGAAATGTGCACAGGTGTGCTTTTCTGTTTGTCTAATCTTCTTTTCTAAAGGGATTGAACATCTCTTGACCAAAATGCATTTTACAATTATGTGATGTCAATTCTTGTTTATGTCATGTGAGATTTGAAAAGTATTGCAAAGTAAATTAAGTTTGCTTCTGATATTTTTTTAATGGGAGAAACATTAGACACCTGTAAAGTGTTTATAGGTATATAATGTACTTCTGTTTGTTTGATTTTAAATCTTGCATTATCGTGTTAAGACATGAAATGAAACATAGTTTCTTAAATTGTTGGCCCTGAAATTCGAAATGGTTGGGCAGCAACAAAAGTAATTTTTAACCTTTTGTATGCGATTTTGACTACTTCCCTAAACTGTGATTGCAATCATTGTATTTTATGTGCAGAAAAAATATTATTCATTAAGGAGCACATTCCTTTAAAATACTACTTTTTGCGCTTTTGTCTTGGAAAATTTATGATTTGCAATTGAATCTCCTTCTAATGCTTTTGTTGAATTCTTCTGAGCAGGACAAGGGGGAAATGGTTCTGAGCTAAAAGGAGAGGAGATTTAGATAGCATATAAGGAAAAAGCTTTTTTACAGTAAGAGTGGTGAGGCTCTGCTCTGAAACAGGTTGCCCAGAGAGGTGGTGGATGCCCCATCTCTGGAGGCATCCAAGGCTGGACAGGGCTCTGAGCACCCTTATGTAGCTGTAGGTATCTCTGTTCATTGCAGGGAAGCCGGACAAGCTGATCTTTAAGGGTCCCTTCCAACTCAAGCATTTCTCTGATTCTACAGCATGTTGATTTGGGCAAAATTTCAATGTTAGTTCATAGAACTTCACATTTACTGACTTGAGATAGTACTATAAATGGAAATCACATTTTCATTTTTTAAAGGGTGCCTAGGTTTTATATTTTATAATGCCATAATGCGCATACATCTGGTTCCATGTTAATTGCATGATAATCTAGTTTTGGCTTTTCTAATGTACTGCCACATCAGCAGCAGCGGCAAGGAGTTTTCAGTCACTTGGGTGTGTTTCCTTTCGTCAAAAGTGTCAGTTATTTTTGGTCATTGGCATAGCTTCTTCAGTAATTTGGTTTTTACTAGTTTGTAGGATTGTCTGGGTTTGGTTAGCTAGTGATTATTGCCTTGTGTATTCCAGTCAATTATTTTCCTTTAATTTGTGGAGGAATGGCAGTTCAGATTGCTTCTGATGTCTTCAGTAGCTTTTCATGAGGTCTGCCCTTAGGGATACACACACACTTATTTTGCTTCTGTGATTATACGTGTGTGTGTGTATATATGTATATATATATATATATATATATTTATATATATATAGTCACAATATTGTGACTATTCTTTAGTCAAGTAACTAAATCAGACCTACGTGAGGAATTCTGGTCATTGCCACTTATTAAAAGTACACATCTTATTCTAATACATTTTCATCATTATGATTTTGGTAATTCTCAACTGTGACTTAAGAAATGATACATGCTGGGTTATTTATATTATAAAAGATTAGTAATAGCTAAAGCATTATAAGTGAATCTTTCTGGGGAGTGCAAGCTATCTGTATAATGTCAGGACATGGGAGGACAAGAAGCCTGAGGAAGCTTCCTTCTGCTGGTCATGTAGGGTAATGTGTCAGAGCATATATGTTTTCTAATTTAATGTCAAAAAATGAACAGGATAATACACTTGTCAAATAATGAACAGGAAGAAGAATATGAGGCTTAGAAATGTAGTCTGTTTGATACTGTTTTTTTTCCTTGTTGTTGACTCCTCTCTCTTGCACAGACGACTTTCTTCATTAATGTGGGAAGTCCGATACATAGAACATAATACTCGCACATTTAATGAGCCTGGAAGTCCTATTGTCAAGTCTGCCAAATTTGTCACAGATCTTCTGCTACACTTCATAAAGTGAGTTTCTTACCAAGGTCTTAGCTCTTTGAAATATAAATTACAAAGAGGTGGTTCTGTAGCTTCAGTAAGCCAGTCGTCCGCTGCCAGGGCGGAAAAAAAGGAAGTTTGTGTTGACAAAACAAGAGGACATTAGGTTGCAAAACAAGATGAAGTTTTATAATACATTGACTGGAGACTTTTTACTGAATAATAAACGTGGGTCTGTGTATCTGTGGAATGATGGATATATTTAATTTTATTACTGCTATTCTTAGTGTAACTGGGAACCTAATTCTAAAATCTTTACAGCTGAATGTGCCTGAAAGTGATAGTTGGTGTACAGAATAAAAATTGGAGGCACTGCAGTCAATAGAAACAGCCTCAAACGTTTTTTGTGACTGTCTGCAATCTAAAGTTTGCTAGAACTTATTATGCCCACTGTCCTGGTTTGCTTGTAGGCAATGAATGCATCTGCTTTTACATAGTTAAAATGGCAAGATGCTTCGTTAGTTGAACAGTGTTAGTATTTGCTTTTAAAAACATTAGAATTACATTACTTACTTGAAAATCTAAGACTTCTGTAACCACGCATAAATCTCTGAGTTTTGATTTCAGACACTGGCAAAAACAGTGAAAAATACTTACCTGCTTCAGATGTTAAAGTTTTAGTCAAACCCACCTTTAGGAACAGACCTGAAAGGCTGCACTGTTAATAATTTTGGTTCTTTAATGTCTTTATCCCACATAGCTGCTTTTTCTTTGATTAATTAAGCACACTGGTGTTATTAAAAGTGTGTGTTTTTAATTGACTTACCTAAATTACTGCAACGCATGAATATTCTTATTTAATAATGGACTATAGCTTGTGCCAATTAATATACTCATTTAAGTGAACCAGAAACACATATAAAATGTTTCTTATAAAGCTCCAAAGCCCTTTATGAGGTATAATAGATTTTCCTAATGCTAATAAGCTCATGGTAAGGGATTATGGTTTTTCATTTTGAAATGTCACTGTTAAGCATTCTGTATTTTATGGAATATAGAAAATATTTTGCAGCTTTTGAGCAGTAGATTAGCTTTTCTTATTAATGTGGTCCTCTAAGTATTTCTAAGGCACTAAACACTTCATCACTTCATTTAAGTATGAATTAATAAATATTGTCCTTACTCTATGCAAAATACAGTTGATTCCATAGATGAAGACAGAAAATAAAGCTAGCATGTATTTCTTTTTGTACAGAGACCAGAGTTGCTATGACATCATTCTATTATACAATGCAATGAAGAAGAAAGTGTTGTCTGACTCTGATGAGGTAAGTGGTTGCGTCTTGGATGTTGGCATTGCTAGATGGGACAAATGAGACTGAAGCATCTTTCTCACTGGATGGAAAAGTACTTTGTTCAGTCACTGTTATAGAGTAGGGTTTATTGCCAATGAGATGTTTCCCAGCTAACAAGAAACTGGTAAAAATCCAGCTGCTTCTCTTCCGGTAGTGCAAAGAGTTTTTTCTTAGACTTCTGAGAGATTCTCAAAACTGATGGTCACACGAAATGCTTTCTAGAGAGACACAGATAGAATTGTTAAGACTCAAATTACGAGATGAAATATGACAGAATTTACCTACTCATCTATGCTTATATTTTTTTTAACATTTTTATGCAACTCATTATCTTGCTCAAAGGAAGAAGAGAAAGATACAAATGTGCCAGGAACTTCCACTAGAAAAAGAAAGGTAAAATCATATTTTGTTGTTTATAGTTCATCAAATAATATGAAATGCCTTTGTAAACATTGGATTTTAAATTGTATGTCTTTAATTGTGTAATCTCATCTTTAGGAAAGTTTAGAATTTATTGTGACTGAAGCTGAGTTACTCTCCTGAGTTGTCCAGTATAAAAGAATTTCTGCATGGGCTGTTTGGTGTTGGACTCTATGATCTCTGGAGGTCCCTTCCAACTGCTACAGTTCTGTGATTCTGTTGCACGTTCCTAATTAATTAATTAGAATTTGTGTCCTGCAGGGTACCCTTTACATTTGATTTTGTAAAAAGAGAGATGGTTTATTGTATTTTAAATACCAGACAATATTGTCATTTCAGGATCATCAGCCAAAGAGGCGGCTACGTAATAGAGCCCAGTCATATGACATTCAATCATGGAAGAAGCAGTGCGAGGAGCTGCTGAATCTCATTTTTCAGTGTGAAGACTCGGAACCATTTCGGCAGCCAGTGGATCTCCTTGAATATCCAGTGAGTGTTTGAGAACAGCAAGATTGATTATAATACCATTGTTAGGTCTCTTTCAACTGTGACCATTCTTTCACCTCATTTAATTGAAACTTCAGGCAGTGTTATTGACAGAGCTTTTCTATCAGTGCTTGATTGTCGCTTGATAATAATGTTTATTATCTCTTTAATTTCAAAATAAATTCTACATCTCTGCTCTTTTAGAAGAGATGACTGTTATTAAGTACACAGCTTTTGAGATTAAGATGCCTGTATCCTTTCCTGGGTGAAAAATGGTCACATATGAAGTGAATGTGTTTAGTTGCTTGTTGTGACAGATATTACTGTGGCACATTTTTGTTTTCATTTCAGAAGTATACAAACTAAGAGTAATTTTCATATCACAGTCATCAAGACTGTTGCGGAAAAAGTACCCTTTGAAGCACTGTAGTGGAATATTAACTGTAATAACAATAACAACTTTCTGCCTGGATGATTTCATTGGAATGAAAATAGCTGTGAGCAGCCAGTTGTAAAAACTGAATGTTTTAACACAAAAGTCTTGTTGTCTTGGATCTCTTTCTTCCTTCTCTAAAGAATCTCTGGGAGAAATCATTTGTCTCAATTAGAAAAAAAGAGAGGATTCTCTTCAGAAGTCAGTGGTTAGGTTGGTCTTGATGCTCTGGGAACATTAATTCACTGTAGTTTTGGTGCTCTGTACACCATAATTTTTGAAGAAACTTTAACTTTGTGCCATGGCTAACTACGAGTAGCCAGCCTTTGTGATTCAGATTCTTGAATGAGTTGATAAGAAGCACCTTACTAGGTTTGAGCATGAAATGCTCTCCTCCCTAGCTTTTTACATTCAGTTACTTGTACAGGTTGCACACATTCTGATGGTTTAATTCAACATCATGTGGGTATTTGAGCTTCTTATCATATGACCGTTCTCTTGTTTCTTCTGTAGCCTAGTAAAAATTCTATGATTGGTTTGAACAGGGTCTATGCAGTTTATGTTATTTCAGTATTAACTTTCTTAAACTGTAAAATCTCCATCTAGGAGACTGCTCAGGTTTCAGCAGAAATGCACTAAGACTGTCATCAGATTAAAATATTCAAGCTGCGTATTTTAATGCTAGCATGTGAAAACAATGTGAGACTTTAGCAGATGTATCAAATTCATTCAAATCAAAATTATATATTGAGGCTTGAAAAAAAATTTATAATGCTTTGCTGTTTTTTAACAGGATTACAGAGATATTATTGACACACCTATGGATTTTGCTACTGTTAGAGAAACACTGGAAGCTGGTAACTATGAGTCACCAATGGAATTGTGTAAAGATGTGAGACTTATTTTCAGCAATTCAAAAGCCTACACACCAAGTAAAAGATCAAGGGTAAGATTTTATTTATTTATTTATTTAAGCATATTTATTGTTTTAGAAAAATCTAGCAGGGCAGAAAATCAGAAATGAGATTTTTTTTTACAGTAATCAATTTAGTTATTTCTGATTTTCAAACATGAATATTTCTGAGAAGGTAGTGCAACCTTGTACTTTGAAAGAAAGTTTGCTGTTTAAGTGTCTGTACTTCTGATATTCTGCAAGTTTGTTTCAAAATATTTCCATATTTCCATACTGAAAGAAAGATTGTAGAAATGTGACTGTGTGTACAGTAGTAGTGTGTAACTGATATTTTGGTGAAGAAACGGGATTTTCATTGTGCATACAGATGTGAACATATACGTACCCATAACTTCCTCCACTTCTGAAGTTGTCCGAAACTGAAATATCACAAGAGCAGAGAATTCTGATGTTCACTAGGTTGTGGTGAGATAGTGAAAAGGCACTTAAACAGTTCTGTTTCCCAAAAATCTTGCACAAGATTGAGCCTACAAAGCTGCTGTTACTAAGCTGGTACTGAAATATCTTTCTGCTCAGAGAATTCTTAACATTTTCTCTCAAATTCACTCATAGGTGCATTTATTTGTCGGAGGTGAAAGGTACAAATGTGGCTTTTGTTGAAGGCTACCTAAGCGTGTCCAAGCATACTGTGTAGCTTTTCTTCTGATAATATGTTTTGATGTCTTGGCTAACTTTCATGACTGACTTTTAAACAGCATATTAATCATTAGGACTTTATCATCATGAAGTGTGTGAACAAATGTCTTAATGGGGGTTCTTAGAAAGACTTTATCAGTGATTGTTCTCTTTTCAGTCAGTAGTAGTTCCACTCCCAGTTTGAACTGACTGAAAAAATCAATCCCTTCTCCTGTCGTTGTATCAAAGAGCAAGGCTTTTGGGTTAGATCTAGGTTCTGTCATGATTTTACTTTATCTGCTAAAGCCAAGATAGAAGAATTCTGGCCATTGTTTAAGCTCCAGTGTGGTTTCAGTGGTTCTTCTGACATTGTTACATTCTTTTCCATGTTCTTCCAAACAGACCAGGTTAGTAGAATTAAGCCTTTTTATTTTACTTAGAAGCAAACGTGGAGTGTTTTGTGGTTAGGTATTTTATTATTCTGGAATCTATGTGCTTCTGGATATAGGCATGGCAGTGTTTTTATTCTCACTCTTACAATTCAGTGATATTTTTAGTATCTTACTCTGCATCACTGATGCTTTTCTTGAAGAGTAAATGTAAAATCCATTGGATTTTTTTTTTCTTGGCACATCAGACATGCATTCACATCTAATTTTTACATATTTTCACATATTTTACACATGTTCTTTGGATGTCCTCTCCAGAAATGCTCTCAGTATCTGTCACTTCCACTGTTTAGTCTGGCACTCAAATAATTTGGAATGTCATGGGGTAGGCAACTGTTGCAATACTGTTTTTGTTTCCTATTTCAAGACTTTTCTGTGTCCCTTCTGAAAGTATTTATTCAGTTCATTTATGAATTTCTGTTTCCAGAATTAATAGCAACTGTGTGCCATCAGTTAGTTGTGATCTAAAGTGAGTTTGGTTGTCTCTGTAAGCCATTCAAGAATAGAGAGGGGAAAAAAAAAATAAAAAATGTGTGCCTACATAGTTCTAATTCATCTATAATTGTTATTGCAACCAACTCACCAGTAGTACTAATTCGTCTGTAAGAGGAATAAAATGGTGCTCAAATTTAGGATGTACAGGTGCAACATAATGCAGAAGAAAATTAGTTTTCTTGATCCTGTGTATGACCAAGTAAATTCCACGAGGAGTCTTTCTCTATTGTTTCTTCAGAATATCACAGAATCACCAAGGTTGGAAAAGACCTTCAAGATCATCCAGTCCAACCATCCACCTACTACCAATAGTACTCACTAAACCATGTCCCTCAACACAAAATCCAAATGTTCCTTGAACACCTCCAGGGTTGGTGACTCCACCACCTCCCCGGGCAGCCCATTCCAGTGCCTGACCATTCTTTCAGAAAAGTAGTATTTCCTAACATCCAGCCTAAATCTCCCCTGGAGCAGCTTGAAGCCATTCCCTCTAGTCCTATCACTAGTTACAGAAGAGAAGAGGCCGACCCCCAGCTCACTACAGCCTCCCTTCAGGTAGTTATAGAGAGCAATAAGGTCTCCCCTGAGCCTCCTCTTCTCCAGACATAACAATCCCAGCTCCTTCAGCCGCTCCTCATAAGGCCTGTGCTCCAGACCCCTCACCAGCTTTGTTGCCCTTCTTTGAACTCACTCCAGGACCTCAATGTCTTTCTTGCAGTGAGGGGTCCAAAACTGGACACGGTACTTGAGGTGCAGCTTCACCAGAGCTGAGTACAGAGGTACAATCACTTCCCTGTTCCTGCTGGTGGCACTGTTCCTGATGCAAGCCAGGATGCCACTGGCCTTCTTGGCCACCCAGGCACACTGCTGGCTCATGTTCAGCTAAGAACAATATAGAAAGGAACACATTCTAAAAATGCAGTTGGAAAGTGACAGCTGGAAACATGGCTTTTCAAGATTTTCCTTTTGCTTGTGTGTGATCTTCAGTCATAATATACTTTTCAAACTGTGAGAACAGTTAGTGCAAACTAGATTACTGTAGATGTGTTGCAAGAAACTGTATATTTCTTTAAAACATTTCCATATTGGTCTGTACCCTTTTCTAGCTATTGCACTGTGATATCTAAATAAATGGATGCTTTGGAAGAGTCGAAAACTTGCTCATTTAGTGCCTTTTTTCTTTTTTAGATCTACAGCATGAGTTTACGCCTTTCTGCTTTCTTTGAAGAACATATAAGTTCTATTTTATCAGATTATAAATCTGCCCTGCGCTTTCATAAAAGAAATACAATAAAGAGACGAAGGAAAAAAAGAAGCAGAAGCAGCTCAGTTTCCAGTAGCGTTGCATCGAGGTATGTTCATTTCTTTACAGAATTTGTGAAAAGCTGTGCATGTTTGACATACCTAAATAGTAGAATTTAGTGTGGTGGTTTCTTAATACTTCCTTTACTGTTCCCTGTGTTGCAGAATGATAGCTTTGAAATGCAAGTTGCTATGGTGTGGGAGGTTTTAAACCTTTAACTAGAACTGTCCTGGTGTAAGTGCTGAACATGTACAATAAATCAGTATTGTGAGGGTAGTGATGGCTTCATGTTTTGTCATACCTGCAGCGTGTATTGTGATCCCTTATTAAAGATTGACTTTTTAGAGGCTCACAACTACGAAATTTCTTCAGCAAACATCATATTTGTAACTTCATACAGAGATGATTGTATTTCTCCTGTGGTCTCAGACACTAGTATTTATTTTTATGTATTTCTGCACAGCATAAGTGATCATCCAGGTTTCAAATCGTTGCTTCTTTTGCAGTCCTGAAAGGAAAAGGAGATTAATAAAACCTCAGCTGAAGGGAGAACCTTCTGCCTCCTCTTCATCTTCTATACCTGTGCGATCAACAGCACTGAGGCATGCCCCACCTCAGATGAATGGAAAAGCAGCTGAAACCTCCTCTCTTGTAAGGACTAGAAGCAATAGGGGGATAACAGATGTGGCTTCTACAGAACAACCATCTACTTCTTCGGGAGGAAAGCCTTTAACAATAAAGCCTTTAATTACAAAACCTAATACTACTGCAGGGTCAGGAAAGTCAGGTGAGTTGCTGGAGTTACTTTTCCTGCTGGCTTTTTTTTTTATGCGGAGAATATTTCTAAACATAAAAGTTGCTTTTTGGAAAATCAGATGTGTTTGTCTCAGTTAAGACTGGTGTTGTTTTCAAGCCTTGAAGTTCATCAGCAAAAAATTGAACAGGTTAAGGTATGTTATTTAATCCAGGAAATGTTTTTCACTCCTAGATTACAACTCAAGTTGCTTTCTTGTAGTAGGATATGTGACTTCCTTTTTAGCCTTAGGGTAAGATTGAACATGGTATCAAGTACTCTTTATAAATATGTTTCTTTTCTTTTTATCCTTCTAGTACTGGAGAATTCAACCAAACATTCCAAGAACCAGAATATTTTACCAGTCTCTAGCCAATCTGATAGCAGTCATAACACTAGGAATAACTCCACAAAAGAAAATCCTGAGAAAGAGAAGCCAATCAAACGCAAAGTAAAATCCTCTGCTGTTAACCAACAAGGTACGAAGTTTCTTTGGATCACTTCCCATCCATACACCTTTTTGCTTGTGTAATGGCTGTAGTTGCACTTCAGACTTTATAATTTACAAGTAGAATAATTAATATATGTTATGATTTTGCAGAATAAGGAAGTCTAATGGAATAATTTGATCACAGTTTTCTTCTTGATAATTAACGTAACTTTGATTACTCCCAGCACCATTTCCATGGTTGTCTAGCCAATTTTGATATGTTAAATTATCTTTACCTGCTTTTAAGTTATTTCAAGAGGAATGCTTTAATTGTATTACAATTAGCTTATAAGTTCTCAAATTCCAAAGCAGACTTTTGCATGGTCGTATTTGAAGCCCTGTGGGCTTTACCTACATTTATTTATTTAGGTTCTATTTGAGTCAGTAATGCTGAGGGTGATGTCGCTCTCCATTGCAATAAACATAAATGTGATAGCATCCCTGCTGCATTTTTTTTCTTGGGCCACAGCAAGACAGGGCTATGCAGCATTTGCTATTTTTGTTGAGTGTATGGGTTGATTGGACTTAATTTCATGTAATCTTCTGGCTGAAGTTGCGTGGTCTTTTCATGCTCAAAGTATGCTCAAAAAATGTTCAAGCTCAACATTTCTGTGGAGACTGAAATTAATCTCCCTAACGTAAAAGCTCTCCTGCTTATGAAGAATCTTTGAAATGTTAAACTGTTACCAAAGTAGCTAGATCTGCTGAGCATCTCTTTCTGCATCTTCAGGAAAAATAGTAGTCTGCAAATTGGACCTCACCTACTTTGATTACTGCCTATCATCCTCTTCTCTGTAGGACTGTTTGTTCTTTCCATGTTTCCAAACATGGAGCAACCTGTGGTCTGATAACTTAAACAGTCTGTCCCGTTCCTTGCCATCTTTCTCTCAAGGGCCTCAGTTATTACTATATTGCATGGCAGAACATGTACCTGTTACATGACCGGAGGATTGGTCACATAAAATCCAGGTGTCTGTGGCACAGCTATTCATGAAAATGGACCCCTGTTCTACTAGTGCTTTATGGGGTGCACTTGAACACTGCAGAACCTGTGCATGGTTGTTCAGTCAAAGGAGTGAGTGCATCATACTATGAATCTGTTCTTGGTCATGTTTTAGGCAAGGGCTCTGGTATCAGGGCACCTCTGTAAGAGGTCCTGTGGCATGATTGGGTTCGGTACCACTCAGCTAGGAAAACCTCGTAATTCATACAGTTCTTCATATCTTGTCTTCTGACATTTGCCTGATGAAATGTCTTTGCAAATTGCATGGGTTTTTTTGTTGTTTTTCTGTCTCACACATTTCTAACCTTATCCTCACTTATTACTGAAATAAGTTTAGTCTAATGAAATCACTACAAAAGATGATACCTTGGGCTGCAAGGAACTTTCATTTATCTAGAGATGACCTGCTGTGAGGTATTCCATATACTTGCAGCAGCAGTGCTTTAAGAGCAACTTTTTGCTGTTACAAATAACAAGTTAAATTTTTGGTCACTACTTCTGCATCAGCCAAGAAAAAGACCATACCTGTTCTTCTGTTCTTTTTGTTCCGTATTTTTTCTCCTTTTTTTTTTTGTCTCGAGTTACCTTGAGCTAAGACCAGCCAGAAGTTAGTCATTGTTGCCTACTGATATGAAACTCTTGAGTTATACTTGGGTTTAATACTTACTTAATACTTCATTCAGATATTTTACTAATAGCTTTGTTAAAGCAGCGAGGAAGTAAACATAAATGCAAATCTGTTGCATCATCCATACTCTTATGTTTTGTTTCATTTTGTTCTTTACAGCAGATTGCAAGAATAATGCTTTGGCATCAGGAAGCGTTCAGGTAAATGGACACGGAGGGCAGCCTTCAAAACCTCCAGTTAAAAGAGGCCCTGGACGGAAACCGAAGATTGAGGCTAATAACAGTACTTGTGAAGTCGTGCACAAGAAAAGAGGCAGAAAACCAAAAAAGCTACAAATTGTTGAACAGCAAAAGGTTGCAGAGCAGAATACAGTCCAGACCACAAAGGATGTACTAGAAGAAGCCTCTGCTTCTACTGCATGCAATTCGCTTTCTGAAAATAATATGAAGGAAGACTTGGTACAAAAAAAAGGCCGTGGGGGTAGAAAGCCAAAAAGAAAGATAAAGACGCATCCATCAGGCTCGGACCTTTTAGTTCCTGCAAACGTTAAAATGCAAACAAGAAGCAGGAGGAAAAAGATAGATGAGCCTATGGAAGAAGGGTCTGAGGAGCTTAAAGATTCTGAACCTCACATGAGAACTAGAAACCAGGGTAGGAGGACAGCCTTTTACAATGAAGATGACTCTGAGGAAGAGCAAAGGCAGCTATTGTTTGAAGACACCTCCTTAACTTTTGGAACTTCTAGCAGAGGCAGAGTCCGAAAGTTGACTGAAAAAGCAAAAGCTAATTTAATTGGTTGGTAACTTCTACCAGGTGTTTTACTTCAGAATGCTATGAAGCAGGTACAGTTAAGGAACAGCAGAACAGACTTCTGCTTCCCTGCTGCTATTATGGGCTAGAAGAATATGTTCTGATTTGGGAGAAAGATCTAGCAAAAAAAAACAAACTGAAAGAACGTTCTTTGAAAGAAATATATATTTTAAACTTTTGCTATTTATTGCCCTTCAAATAGGTTATGCATTTCAACAGTCATTTTGTTCATAGTTGAGAATAATTAAAACAGTTTCCAACTGACATACAGAGTTGAGAACTACTCCACTTGAGTAGTGTGTAGTACTCTACACAGTTTAAAAAAAAAAAAAAAAAGGTGACGGAACTTCTAATGCCACAAACTGAAAACAGAAATCTATTTTTGACCAAGCAAAGTACACTCTGATTGTAAAGTTAGGTTGCCTAGGAAGGCAGATCTTCACAAAAAGTGGCAGTAAATTCACTTACATTTCTATTAAATACGAATACAAAAATACCAAACTTTGCTAATCTGAAAATGCTTGATTTCAGTAGTGATGGAACATTCAACTGCAAAAGAAGCCTACCACAGGCTGTTGGTTTATCCAAGTTCTGCCAAACATAGCAAAAATGTAATCACAAATATATATATATATATATATATCCACATTGGAAAAAGTTTGACTAATGTCTAATTTTTCAGACCTTGATTCTTGTATCAATCACTAAATCTCTGTTTATTGTGCCAAAGACTGAAAATCAGTGCAGTGGAAAGCCTTTTTTTTTCTTTTTGAGTGTCAGTACAGCATACAACTTGCAGTGAAAAAGCTGTGTATTGTTTTAAATAGTAAGTTGTTAACATTGTTCTGAACTGTATCCTTTTTGGTACTTTTGGTAGAAAATAATGCACTGGTGGGGTCCTTTGACAGAGATGTTTTAGACAAAATGTATAATTGGTTAAAGGATTCAAGGAAATTACAGGACAGGTATGGAATTACGATGTTTACTTTCTGATCCAGATTGATTGTTGTTTCTACAACTTGAGACATGCTTAAGAGGCTAAAATGACCTACAAAGAAGAGTGTATGTGTATATATTAATATATACATAAACACATACGTATAAAATATTTCCCAGGTATAAATTTTTTTCAGGATTTTTTAGATAGCACTAGAATTGAAAATAAATTTTAAAATGTCATACTTTATAGTTTAATTTTAAGGGGAAGATTGGTTATTTTCAATTATTAAGGTTAAAAAGGCCAAATCACTTTTTATGCAATCATGTTTTATACAGTGGTCTCATTGCACATTGCGTTTTTCTGCACTTTTTATGGTATATCACGCTGACATACGTCAATATTCACCCTAAAGAAAAATTCCATTTAATGATTGTGCCTTGTATTCTATTATTTCTTGCATCCTTAGTAAAATTAAGTTGTCTATTGTAAATGATAACTATATGACTTAGGGGAATGTATTGTTATATGTACTGCTATGGAAAAGAAGAGCAGTTATTTATTTGTTTATGGTACATTTAGTTATTTTATA
Source organism: Phasianus colchicus (assembly GCF_987193195.1). Taxonomy (NCBI): domain Eukaryota; kingdom Metazoa; phylum Chordata; class Aves; order Galliformes; family Phasianidae; genus Phasianus; species Phasianus colchicus. Next base: position 79,279,094 of record NC_143437.1, read on the forward strand.
CCTTTACAAACAAACTTTAATACCATTTTCTATCCCTTCAAAGCAAATGTTGTCCAGTGTTAAGGAACAAATACGGAAGTAGTCCTATTTTCTGAAATCTGGTATGGTACAAAAATGTAACCAAATTTTTCTGACGATGCATTATTTTGGAACTTTGGGTGGTGTGACAGATTTCTGTGTGACCCTAACTTAGCTGAAGAAATAAACCTGACATGAAACCTCAATTCCGTACACCCTTACTTCATAATGATTCTTTTTATTAGTAGTACTTTTCTTTAACAAACAACATTGACAATATCCGGGAGGGCATACAGAATTAAAACCTTTAATTTTGCACAGTTTCTCTATACGTATTTGGGGCCTAATTCCTCACTCTTTATTTTCTGTTACAAGAAAGCATCAATATTTGAGCAAAGAACACTGATATCTGGCACAAAGAGGAATGGAAATATGCTATTGTGGATGTCAAACTGGTATCCATCGTGCTCAGTTTAATGTAATCTCATTAGTCATTTTGTTACAAAAAAAAAAAAAAAAGACTATAATATTCTTCCAGATCCTCTTTGAATTGTTGTGATTATTAATTTGGGGAACAGGGATCAATTCACATCTCATTTGTTGTTCTACATCTATTTTTTAAGAAACATGTCTGTATTATTCAATTAAAATGGCATCACTGATCATGTGGTAGGATGAACCGTGGCTGTTCAGTTACAGTACAGCTTCATAATTCAAAGCTAATTGCTTCCACCTGTTGATTTTGTCAATTCTCACTGATGAAGGCAATCATTTGAAAACGTGTAATTTCCTGATGTTATCTGCATTGTAATATACAAAATAGATTATATCTAAAATTCAACTTCTGTATTTACTCCATTTGTAATAATGTTTTATATGGCATGTTTATGTATATATTTATATATCAGAAATACCCTGTATGTAAGTTTTGGAGACTTAAATAATATCTGTTCCCTTTAACACTAGGTAGAAAATTATCCATCTTCACTTTATGAGAATAGAAGGCCTTACCTGCAGAACAGGGCTACTCTTCCCACCCAGTGACAGCGGTGACTTAGGCAATATAGTTAAATTCATATTAGATACACCAATTTTTTTCAAAACTTCTAAAATCAATTGTGAATCAGTTAGGTAACTTTTAACACGCTCACACAATTAGAAGTTAATATCAGATTTAAAACGTTTATTTTTATAATTTAGTTTCAGTAGGTTGCAAACTACTTGAGACTTAAGTCACCATCAGACTGCGTTTGGTTGGGAGAAATTGTATTATTTGAGGCTGTGACATACTGTATCGAGACAGAAAAGGAGCTTTTGATGGCTAAGTTTTAAATTTTTAAATGTGAGCAATAAACTGTTGATCACTGTTCTGATAATGAAGAACTTGCAACCATGTGCATGTTCTGTAATGCCATCCCAAGTACCTAACAACTCAGAAATCAGATTCCCATGTGCTCGTTTCACATCAGCATTTTAAATATTAGATAGGTTTATAGTCATATGTGGTCAAATGATCTTACAGACCTGGCAGCAATTAACACCCTTACATTTGTACATTCATTTATATTTACATGAATATGAAGATACTGTTCTGATATTTCTGCTCTATGCTGGGGAACGTTCCAATTGATATTGACCACTGAGTGGTATCTTAATAGCAGTGTGTTTTTTGACTGCGGATGAGGAAGTAATTTCTGTTTCTGTGATACCAGTGTGCTTTATATGTTTAACAGAAATCACTGTACTCGTGCCTACATATTTAACAACTCTTCTGCCACTTTGTTTCTGTTGTTAACGTGTTATCCAGGAACTGAACTTAAATCTTACTGGTATATTGATCATTGATGTCAATACTGACTGGAGTTCATTGTCACTCAGCAATGACAGTGGTACGACTCTACAGAAAAATGTCTTCCTCCAGTGGTTGGACTGCCGTGTGATATATTTGCATATGTTTCTTTGTACAGTGTCTGGTTTGTACGTGTGATCAGTTTGTGGGTAGACTTGTAAGATTGAGTTGGTTGAGTTGAATATTTCTATGACTTAATATTTGTAAAACTATTAATTGATAAAGGACCCTGATGCAGCACGTAGGATATATAATATCTATTAAAAAAAAAAATTGTAGTGTAGAGACAAATTACTCACTGTATTGCTGTACAAATATTTGAGTACCAATTCTGATTCTGTGCCAGAGGCTTTTGCCTTACAAATAGAAACAGAGCAACAAGACATACAACAAAATAACAGTCAGTCCATTTGGTAACTCTGAGCTTGTTAGAATTTCTGCACCATGTTGTTAAATCTTTTGCTCACCTTCGTTGGACTGAGGTCTAAAGGTACATGCTTTCATGTGTAATGTCAATCTAGGCACTCATTAAATGGTTGGCTGGTTCTATAAAAGCAGTAGACTTAACTGGAGACCTTTCCCCCGTGCTTAAATGCTACATGGGAGGTTAGAGGATTTCAAGCTCACTTTCATCAACATTTGCATTTAATTTGTAGCGTGCGAATCTTGCAGAGGTAATTATAGCCTACTGCTGGTCAGTCGAGATACAGATGTATCATAGTAATTGCATTGTGTCCCAAGTCCTTACCTTATTCTAAGGTAGTGTCTTTTGTCCACTGTAGTTACTCAAAGATTTGTCTTTTTTTTTAAATACAGCTGTATGTTTAAAAAAAAAATTTAGTGCATCTCTGCAGCAATGCTGTGAGGCAGTGGTGGTGGAGGGCTTTCAAACATCACCTAGAAACAGCAAAAGCTCATTTTCTGTTTACAGATTCCTACATGTCTTCTCTTTTTTCCCCCAAAGTCATTGTAACAGATGGGTTTCCAAGGGGACTTAGGCAAGCAACTGATAGAAGGGCTGTTTGTTTTCTGCTGTAAATTATTGTATATAAATGCTTGTTCGTATGCAGATTGAAGTGTATCCAATTCCATAAGTTTGGCCAAAGCTGACAATGTGTTTCCAATAACAAATTTGGTAACGATGGTCGATGTGATTTCCTATTTTTGAGGCAGGAATATGGCTTGTACACTTGCAACTGTGTCTGGGGGAAATAGCAGGTAGCCTGGTGAACTACAGCTAACCACGAGGCACTGTGGCACTTGTGCTAATTCTTATGTGGGAATTTGCCATGTAATTTTACAACCTGCTGGAGAAGGAAACTCCCCAGGAAGGCTGGTTTAAAAGGCTTCTTAAATTACAGATCAAGGAGATTAGTGCTATTCCCACCATTTAGCTTTTAGGGGTGAGGTAGTGAGACAAGTAGTCATTTGAATCCTTTTTAATGCAGATAAATACATCAGGAAATTCACTTCAAATGCGAATTACACATTTTAGAGAGGGAAGGTAGTATTGTGCTATCAATTTCTACCCTGGAAGAAGAATGAGGTCATAAAAATTAGGAGTAGAAAGAAATGTATAAGTACCTGGCGTGTACACGTGCCTGTATGATGTACATGTACTGTTCTGTGCTTACAACTGCGTGTGTTGGTTTGATGCATTGAGACCATACAGAAGTTACATTTTTGGACCATACTAAAACTGCAGAACTGGCAGACAACTGGATAATAATCACAAGTGAATTAAATTCTGTCATAATGTTTAAATATGTATAGAATTGAGCTCAACTTTAAGGAAATTACTGGGAAAGGTTAATTTTGAAACTGACACATTTTCAGATTAAAAAAAATTACACTTATTTTGTACAGAATTATGTAAAACACATCTGTTGTATGTAATGAGTAACAGTTTTAAAAACTATAATTCCTTAGCTTTATCGAGGGGTTTGGTTGTTTTTTTCTTTTCCTTCCAGAACTCTGAATTATCATGTTATAACCTGAAGTATCTCACCAGGATAACAGTGCCCTTTCTTTTTGTACATAAGGATTGGAAATTTCTTTACTGTTATGTGGACACTTTCTATGTTAGTTTTGATGCATAATACTTTGAATCCTTTTATACAAACTAGAATGTATGTGTAAGAATTACTGTCACTGCAATGTAGTAACTACAAACTTATTTTTAAATAAATAGAAAACATGTTTTTCTAAGTTGTCCAGCAGTGTTTGTTTCTATCTACTGATTTACTGTGCTGGGACAATTGCATTGTGTTCTTCGAAACAGCCTACATTCAGCTGACTTTGGTTCCTTGTGGAATTGTGTTTCCTAATGCATTATGAGGCTATAGACAGAATTACAGCCACAGTAACCTACAAGAGAAATCAGAATTGCTCTTTTTTCACCTTTTTCACCTAAAACTGCAGATCTGGAGGCAATATAAAGGCAGTAGCATCTGGCACTGAAGGTGCAATGTTGCCAGCTCTCTTAGGTGGTTTCCACACATCAGCTGGGTAACCTCATCCTGCAGGAAGCATTCTCACCCTGCCCATGTGACAGCTGTCTCTATCACAGCTACAGCAATTTGTGCAGGAACCTCTGCTCAGCAGCTCTGGAAGAAGTTAAAAACTTACAGGCAGAGAGAAACACTTGATATTTCAAATACTGCACCATGTGGATTCTGCTGAATTTCACCTGTTACTTCACTTGCTTTAACAAATTTTTTTCTCCTCATGTACTTTACATGAAACCTCAAGGAAGTGATAGCAAAACCCTGTTCAGCCAAACATGCAGGTAGGGCTGCTGCTGAGTGCTATAACCAGGGGCAGTCATGATGCAGGAATTGGGGTCTGTGACCTTCAGGATTAGCACGTGTAATGCTATGTTAGGACAGAAAGTACTGCAATAATAGCAGGGTAGCAAAGTCTTTGGCTACAGCAAATAAGAATGAGCCCAAATGCAGGAGCCCCAGATGAAGAAATGAAGGAAAAGAGCTGCTTTCCTTTAGAAAGTCTCAGGTAGGCCCTTGTCTCTACTGCCAACACTGAAATGTGATCTGGGAAGGGTTGGATCCTGGCTCCATCCCTTCTGGTCTCTCAGGTACATTGCATGCACCTGAGCTCCACTGGGTTGGCCCTGCCTTCCCAACAGGTGTTCAATCACTGTTTCAGGCTGTGACTTAGCATTTCCACTACAGCAGGTGGCATAGAAGATGTCTGACAGCTAGAAGATGCTGTGAGTGCACCAAGACTTCATTACCTTGTTAAAACCATTCAATCCTGTTGGATCATAATGCTCATTAAAATGAAGGCTATTAAGTACCGTCATTGAAGGTGGGTATTTTATTTTCAAAGTGAGAAGTTCTTATACGAAACCTCTTGTTTTTTCCTGTTCTGGCAGTCAATATGCACTCACAAAAGAGCAGGTTTGTCATTTTTCCCAAAGACAAATAAGCAAAGTGTAACGGCTGTAAAAATTGATCAGTGTTTCTATTTGAAGCATGTGTGGAAATAAAAGAAGTGGCAGACAACTAAATACAGCAAGCAACGTGCAAGGTGGTTGGAATTCAAATAGCATATCATTGACTTTCTGTTTAAAATTAGCAGGAAAAATAATCTGTATGAGTTTTACTACTGTGGACAGGAAACTCATGGCCCAGTGTCCCCAGCTGTTTTTCTGTCTCGCTGGCATCCTGTGTGCTAGATCTTTGCACAACAGGCTTCATTTACTCTGACAGAGGTGTAGTAAGGATTAATGGATTCTCTCTCATACTCTGAAATCTTTGTGTTGGCTGAGGGGAAGACAGGATAGAGAATTGTGGAGTGCTGCTTCTAATCCATACTTCCTTTTCCTATTTCAGAAATGGGGAGATTTTACCTAAACTTGGTCCTACCTGATGTACCTATCTTTCAGGTACATCACTGAATGAAAACAGAAGAAGAAACAAGAGCAGAAATGGGTAATTGCTTCATCCAGCATCACACTTCTGCAGGGTCATGTTTGATTCCTGAAAGTACCGAGCTCAAAGTCGATACTGGTTGGTGTTCAAAGTACCTTACAGTCTAATCTGCTAACGTGTGATTTATTTCAGGCCACTGATTTTGTGTTTGAACAAGGATATTTCACTGTTACTTAAGATGCAAAACTAGTTTAGAATGTGACTAAACCACTAGAATTGTTTGATTTATATCCCACAGTAGAGAAATGCAATAGGATTATTTTTACCCCGTATTACAGATCCTAATCTGAATACTCTTTATTACTAAGGAGGTTGGGGCAAGCTGCCATCAACTGCTAAAAATGGGAATACAGCTGTCAAAATATTCATGTTTGCCAAGGTTTTATGTTAATGATATTTACAGAACAAAACTACTTAGGGAAAAAAAAATAAAGAACTTATTTAACTTGTGATTGTGTCAGCAACTTCCATAGCACTGCATGTTTTTACCCAAGCAGCACCTCAGCATGGAGGAGGTCTTTGTGCAGGAGCACTCAATGCACAACAGCCATCCTTCTCTGGCAAAAAAATACATTGGGAAGGATTAGGATTCCAAAACTTGAGATTTCTATTTAGCCTAATGGTTGTAAAGAATTTGAGGCTGTAAAATGTGCATTAATATTAAAGTCTCCTGATAGCTAAAGCTGTGAGGAAAACGAGAGGTTAAATTATTTAGGAAAATGATCAGAAAATTCATATAAGCTTTCTGTCAAGAAACAGTCTTATGGGCAGCATTTTCTTCTTACATGCTCATTTATCAAACCAGGATTCTGCTTTGGTGATCTTCAAAGAAAATGCTTTGGTCTGTGTACCAGTGTCAAAATTTGTACTAAAAATTGCATAGGGCTTCTCGTGAGTTTTGGTTCTGTTTGTGCCCTCCTCTGGGTGCCCCTGGCTCTCAGCTCAGCCTCCTCTCTCCCTCTCTCTCTCTCTTAGAGAATTGGTACTGACAGGGAATATGGATGCTGGGAATGCAAATGGCTGAGGAATGCCATTTTCCAGGACTCACAGGTCAGTGGAAAATTCCAGTTTCCCTTTGTGCATGCAATTACATTCTATTAAAAAGCATTTGCTTTTTGAGTGTTTGGTCTGTGGCTCCTTTTATATCAACATTTATTTTCTTTTTTCTCCTGATTTTTTTTTTTTTTTTTAGAACTCCTGCGAGGAATTTTGCATCCTTAAAGAGATCATAGCACAGCAGTGTTGCAGCTGGTCCCACCCAAGCCCAGGACTCTTTCCAGGCACACAGCTAAGTGATGAGGAGCCAAATGTGCTATAGAGTGCCATTTTTATGATTATTTCTTATACCCCCTCAAACAAAGTGCCTGCTTTAGCAAAGACTGAGACTTGGCCTTGCTTGCAGAGATGTTCCTGCCCTGCTTTTAACATCTTCCATTGAGGAATGAAGATACAGTCTGAGAAGGCTCATGCTGAAGCAGCTCTGTCTGCTAATGCCTTCCTCCAACGGTGTGGGTGTGGGTGTGTGCGTGCATCTCAGTTTTGGAGGAGAGGACCCTGTTTAAGTAACTACGAAATGGCTGGTACAGTTATGTGCTGTCATATGCAAATGTATGAGGTTAAACTTGCATGAAATACAGTTGCATCGAAGTTCTTCATGAGGATGATGATAGCAAAAACCCTAGAGTTGAAAGGCAATGTTTAGCATTTATCTTTGGGTCTACCCATGCTGTACAGCACAGGCTGCTCCATGTTTTCAGGGAAAATGGGTCACTTAATATTTAATCACTTCTGCCTTCTAAAAAGTTTATCTCAGTCACCAGGTACCTCACGTCAGTAGAAAAGCCTTCAGACTGCTAGAAATGACTTCTTTGCTAACAGGACAAGGAAAAAACAAGTGTAGGGAGAGGCTGCTCAAAAAAGATAAACAACAACGCAGACTAAGCCTGTTCAGAAAATGTACATCAGATTCTCTTGCCTGATTTTCAAAGGTTTGTTTCACTGAGCTTGATCTTCCACCAGAAGAAAAGCTTTAGCTCTGTATTATTGAACATTGCTTTGCTGCTCAGTCACTATCATGGTTGCATCCATGAAACATGGCCAGCAGTTACAGCTGTGAGCTGTGGTCAGCACAAAAGTGAGATTAGAGGGACAGTAATACTGGTTTGGTGTCTGGTGCCCTTAAAAATACCAGCTGAGGCTGGTATTGCTGTCACTGAGTTACAAGTTGACTCCTTATTTTATTTTTATTCTATATTATTTTCTTCTATTTTATTTTCTTCTATTTTATTCTATTTTATTCAATGTTATAGTTTTACTTGATTGCTATCATGGCAAATTCTTCTTATAATGTTTTCCCCAAGCTTTCTACTGTCTAAGGGGAAAGAAAGGGTGGAAGAAAATGTTTTCTAATATTTAAAAAAATACAAATTCAATCCAGGGCAATGAAAGGGTTGACTTCAACTCCTATCAATGCCAAAAACACATAAAGACATGATGCTGAGAGGATTAATAAAAAATACTAAGAACCTTTCACCACGTTACGTATCGTTCACAAAAAAAGAAGTGTGGATTTAGATTGCTTGCCCAGTACCTGACTCCCTGCAGATCAAGTCACAGCTGTATTTTTTCATTTTTACCAGAAGCCAACAAAACCCAATCCATCCCATTGCATGAGCCAGGGGAATAAGGATGTGTATGTATGTATACCAATCCACTTGTATGGAGAGACTTTGCCCTTGCATAGATAAGCTTTCCAACGCTAGGGAGGAATATGCTGTCTGGAAGGAAATGGTCTTTATTCAAGTAACAGGAAGAGTCACCTGAACCTCTCAATCTCTTCTTCCTGAAAGAGTTTCTTCATATCCAGCCAGCTTATTTAGATGCTGAAACCAACATTCATAGCTGTCTGAGCACCAAACATTCCCCCAGAGAAAGGCATTTCAAACAAAAACTGTGCCTTTCTACCCCTCTTTCTCTTCCTTCCTGTTATTCCCAGTTGCTTTTGATGCTGGAAGTGAAGATCCTAGAAGAAATATATTTGCATTTTCCTCTTCAGGTCCTGATGTCATCCCTCTGTTAGAGCAACGTAGGGAATAAGCAGGCATTTTCTTTTGCTGAATTGGCCACAGGCTGTGATTCCTCTGTGATAAGCAATTTCTAAGTACCTTCAAAAAGCTTAATGCTATGTTCCCCTTATAATGACATTTTAATTGTGTGGAAGAATAATGGTTTTATTATCTATCTGAAGCTAGTTATGCTATATTTTATTTATAGAGAAACAACTTGCTTTGTTGTTTTAAAAACATTCTCCATAGATTACATTAGTATTTCCAGTCTAGACTGGTATTTATGTGAGGCTTTAATGGGGCAGATCTCCATGCTGCACAGGCTGACATCCATCTGCAGACAAAACCCCAGGACTGCTCATTCAGTTCCCACGTAATTTGTTTTCCAGCAAAACTGCCTTGAAGCTGCTATTGTAGCTTTTGCCAGCCTTTGGTCATCTTTATACAGCCTTACTAATGTGGGCAGACCCCAAAGCAAGGAATAACTCTGGGGAGGTCCTGAGGATGGGGAGGGAAGAATACTGAGTGGTAACACAAGCTACGGAGAGGTGAAAGAAACAGTGCCAAACCCTGACATGTTTTTCCTTAGCTGCCTGCATAGCCAAGGCACAGGAATTCAAAGCATTTTCTGCACTAGAAAGACGGATTGCCCTTGTTTGACTGCATGCCCCAGGATGCTGAATGTAAGCCTGAAAATATGCTTGCTTTTCTTGATTACCTTCCATGCACCCTAGGCTCAAAACTGTTGCCCAACAAAATGCAATTCAGACCCAGCAACAAAGCAAGGTGTTCAGGCCAGCAGTGTGATATATAGAAAAGGTGATGCCGCTCCTCTGCTCTGTCCAGCAACGACCCTTCATGACTTTTCCCTGTGTGTAGAAGGGACATAATCACTCGTTAGCTGTCTAACAACACTGTACATTGGCTGGAATTTATAATATACATTGCTGATTTTGTACATGATAGAATGCAGAAGAGCTTTCTGCCCGTATCATCATATGGTGTTGTTCTTGTATTTTTTGCACTATGTCAGAGACCAGTGCCACTTGTAGCACATGCCTGCAGGAAAAAAAGTGCTTTCTGTAGTTTTATATTTATTTGGAAAGTGCAGATATCAATGCTACTTACTGAAGTGATAAAGAGGTGACTCCTTCAGCAGCTGTGGCCTTAGTGCGAGCAGACCCAGCCTGGTAGAGGCTAGGGTGAAGTCTGATGGATGTCCTGATAGAGGAGGAGGAGGCTTTGGCTTCTGTTATGCATTCATCCACCCTTGACAGAGCCGGGCCCTGTGCTGGCTGCAGAGTGCTCAGAGCTGCCAGGAGGGTGTTCCCAGGCACGCTGCGTTACAAGTGTGTGATACATCCTGATTCTCTTTTGCATAATATTCAAACCAGGGGACTTCCATCGGCCTTCTGTTTGTGACAGGGAAATAGATTTGTTCACTTCTCCGGAAGAAACCACTGAAATCTGTGCTCAGGGGAGCAGCGCGTATTTACCCAAAAGGAAGCTGTGAGAATAAGATGCAACTCTTCCTTTCTGTTCTCCTTTCATAGGGTATGGGTTAGGGGTGCCGTTCGCCCTGGGGCCACAGAGTGAAGAGGCAGCCCTCAGCTGTGCCTCAGGGTGGCTGGAGCAGAGCAGAACCGCGTGCTGACGGCTGCTGAGGTACCTGGGGCTGTGTGCGGGCGTCTGGGGCTGCAGGGCCGGCCTGCTGTCTGGCAGTGTCTGTTACACTGACCATCATTTTGTAACCACTGTGGAGGGGTGGCTGTGGTGTTGGTGTGTTTCCAGCAGGACAAGGGGAAACGGTTTCAAGTTGAGGGAGGGGAGATTTAGGTTGGACATCAGGGGGAAGTTCTTTACTATGAGAGTGGTGAGGTGCTGGAACAGGCTGCCCAGAGAGGCTGTGGATGCCCCATCCCTGGAGGTGTTCAAGGCCAGGTTGGATGGGGCCCTGGGCAGCCTGGTCTTGTATTAAATGGGGAGGTTGGTGGCCCTGCATGTGGCCGGGGGTTGGAGATTCCAACCTGGGCCATTCTGTGATTCTGAGCTTCCAGGCTGTGATGTGACTGTGGCCTGTGTTACTCTTACCTTGGGGTAATGCTTCTGGTCTGAAGGAGACATTCTTGGAGAAAAATCCCTCAATTCTGCACACACAATACTGCATCTAAATGGCTTTTTCTCAAGCCATCGATCTGATGTGTCAAATGTGTTTAATGCATTTAATTACTCTATTTCAGTCTTTCTATTAGTTTCTATAGACGCTCTCAAATTTAATGTAGCGAAACCCAATTTACATTTGTGTGTACAGTTTGTATATTATCCTGTGGAGTAACAAAGCAATCCACAGGGAACTTTTAAGCTCTATGCAGCTAGGCAAGCTGCATGTTACCCTATTTATCTTCCTTTTTTTTTTTTTTTTTTCTCCCCCTTCTATTTTCTTTTACCTCTTTTCTAGATAAGAGAGCAGGGAAGTCTCTTTGAAGAACTCCTTGTTGGGATGCCTCACATCAGCGCAGCTGCAGCCCTGCAGATCTGTGCGCTGCTGGCTGCGCTTCCTGCACAGTATTACATATCCCAGTGGTATGGAGCAGACCCTGCTCAGAGCATCCGAATGACAAAAAGGTGGTACATCTTCCGTATGCTATTTACAAGAGAGTTCTCTTGACATTCCCTGTGAACCTTTGTCCTGAAAAGGGAGAGTTTGCGTGGAGTGCTGCCCATTCCTATACAAAAACATTCACATCAAACCTAAGATATTTTTATGGCTTAATGTGACTGCATGAAAGAGACTTTCAGCATGTGAATGACAACTCTTACTGCCTTCACGTAAAAATCTGTTATCTTTCCTGCATGGCTGCATCTCATTCTGCTTTTGGATGTTCCAATCTAATTCCAATCTATATGAATCTCCCCTTTAAAGAGGGAGAAATGCAACATTTGAGTAGTAAGACAATTTCTAACTTTCCATTACCTTTTGATAGTTATTCTTAAAATAGGTTGTTTTTTTTTTTTTTTTTGCACAGTATGACTCATTATGGAGTCTTAAGTAACAGAAATTCTTACATCATATATTAACTTAAGGAAGTCATAGTGATAGAGCTAGGCAAATGGTGCTGTTTTGTTCATGAATTAAGAGTTTATATATTGACAGGGTCACATGTACATTTACTTAAACACAAGGTGGACAACAGTGCACCAGATTCAAGTTTTTAATTGTGGTAACAATTGCCAATGTTGGTATCTTGAACGTGTACCATGCAAAAAGAGTTGTGGGGGTAAGGATCCAGACTTAAAACACTTAGAGATTTCACGGTTGAAATCAACTGCTAACAATTTAAGTGCATGAAGAACTTTTTGGCTATTTTTTAACAGTCCTTCAGTGATGTGCACCATTTTTTAAATGCCTTGTGCTCAGAATTCCAGAGTTACAGTTGAACATCAGAATCTGATGCAATTTAGCAACTCCTGTGGCCTGACTACAGAAAAAAGCTGCTTTGCCATGACAGGTGGCATTTTCCAAAATTTATATATGGTTTACTGGCACAAGTGATGATTGAAAGGGTATTTATTTGCAGTCCAGATATGAATCTTGAGGAGAACTTGTTCCTTGTCATGGACTTTTTTTTTTCCTGTTCGCTGCAGAAGTGAAACCTTAAAGTTTATATATGTAAATGTTAATATATTTGTAAATATAAAAATCCTCTGGAAGGCTTTTAAAGCATTGTGGTGTTATTTTTTACTACTAAAGGTTAATTGCCTGTGGGAGCTTTACGAAATCTTACTTGAGCCTGGACCTGTGGGCAGATCGTTTGAAGCTGTGGCTATCAGAGGCGAGGTACGGTGTTACACACTGTCTGCATCTTTCAAGCAGAGCCTATTTTTAACAGCAGGTTATGCTGCAGGAATGAAATGAGTAATAGAGGGGAAATGGCTCTCATTTTCTTGTTGAGACTGATTTGTGGCTTTGCTCCAGTTTTAAGAAAACCGTTGTGTGTCTTCTACACAAATGTGCAATTTGAACTCCGTGTGAAGCTAGACATAATTCATGATAGTAATTCTGTATGTGTTATCCACTAATTTAAATTGATCTGTATCAAAGACCACTGGATTAACTGCATTAATGTTTGCACGATAACATCTACAACAATGAGATGGGTATCTTATGCTATACATGGTGGCCTAAAAAATGCAGATGGGAAATCTGTGGGTTTAAGATTAAAACTTGGTTATTGGATACATATAGATGAAGTGGTCTAGGGAAAAAAACGATTGTATTCATTTACACACATGCCAGTTCAGTTTAAGGCAATTATTGAATGGATTTGTTCAAGGAGGTTAAAGGGCTCCTTTGTGAGATGTAACCCTTGTGCAGTAGAAATACTAAAGGTTCTACACTGCATAGACCTTTGAGGTCCTTTATAATTGATTCGTGTACAGCGATCCAGGTGCTAAGGAGTACTTCTGAACTGTGGAATATTCAGATTTATTTTTGCCCCCAGGAAAGTGTAGCAGAGTAACATACAAAAGGAAACTGTGCTGCTCTCAGCTTCATTGTAAATTGCTTTTTAACTTTGCAGAAAGTGTCAGTTGTGTGTAAAGATAAAACCTTCAAACACCAAAAGATCAGTCAATTATTTGCATATTTTTTGGAGCAGCTTGTGTCTCCTGAATATCTTATCATTAAAAAAAAAAAATTGGATATCCTAAAAATCTGGGAACATTTGTGACATTCCAAACCTTCCTCACTAGTTGCTGGTTTCAACAACACAATCTGACAAATCAGGTTATTTGCCCCTTCCTGCTTCTGTTAAAAGGTTGTCAACCTTAAGCCTTCCAACAGCTGAGAGTTAACCTAAGATTTAAAAAAATATAAAATATGTAGTTTGCACAGTTGTGGAACCTGCTTTTGCTTTCTTTCAGGCAGGGTGAAGGAAGTAAGACTGAAAGAGCAAAGCTGGGGAACATCATAGAAGAGGAGAGAAGGTGGGACAAAAATGCTAGTTCTTCAGCACCAGCAGGTTCTTGGCTGCTGTGGATGCCTGACATGGGCAGGGTTGCCCAAATTATTTTTTTCATAGATTGCTCCTACTGTATTTTGAGCAGAAGAAATATTTGATAGTCTAACCCTTGCCCCCCAAAAAAGTTGAATTCCCCCCTTTAAATTCAGTTTAGCACAAATAAGCTGTATTTACTATAGCCTTAAGCTGTGGCTCATTGCTGACATCTTGCACAAATCACAGTTAAGCAATCTTAAAGTTTTCACAGTAGAATTTGCAAATCAGAATAATATCATGCTCACCTATAGAAAGTAAATGGGTTTTCTCTGAAATATAAATTCTAATGCAGCTGTGGAGCCACATATCCAAGGAAGTTATATTCATGTTTTTTTATCCTCTTGGAAAAAATTCCTTTCCTTGAAGTGGTGTTAAAGTAAAATTCTCACTCTGTTTGAGCTTCAAATTATGAGGAATTTTGAGCCAAAGGCTTTGCAGCATTCCTTTATTCAGACAAAGGCTTAAAGTAATAATCAGAAAGCTGATTATCCTAAAATTCAGTTTCTAAATAACTTGTTTGAATGTTTGGTTATTCATTTTACATTTTAGGAATTGGTACTATGGAGAAAAGAAAATTAAAAGTGCCAACAATGAAGCAGAAAACCATTCTTATTTTGCAGGTATTGAAGTCTTTGTAGTCTTTTTGGATTTTGCTGGTGATAGTGTGTTCTGAGTTTTTCTATAGTGTATTTCTATACTTGTAATTTTTTTCCTGGTCCTCCCTAAACACTGATACCATTCATAAGCAAAACAGAACATATAAAATTTGAGGTCTTTCCACCTTGAGTTGTGCAATGTTGTTGATGCACCACATACATGTGTCTGTTTTATTGAACAGATCTGAGTGTATTTTGTATTGATGTATGAAATAATGGTATAGTTTTCACTTGATTCAAATGAATACGTTTAAATCAACTTCAAAAGAGAAAAAAGAAGCCATTGATCATTCTGGTCTGACAAAAAATTTCCTGCAGTAGATGGAAAAGAAACATTCCATGACCCAAATGGAAAAAAAAATAATGACAAAATTAGTTATTGTGTATAGCATTGTAAAGTGTTGAATATAAAGGTGAAGCTGAACAGTAACTGTCAATACAGACACGTGTGTATGCTTTCCAAAACACTTTTAAGACTTGTATGTCATATCAAAGAGACACAAATAGAAAATGACTTTCCTTACTGATTGCTGCTTTGTCAAATATCATACTCCTGGAGGGAAAAAAACAAACAAACAAACCTGTTTCCTTGCTAACTTTTGCCTATAAATCTAACCGTCAATTCTGGTAGAAGTCAGAAGAATGTGAATGTCTGTATAAATGCTTAATGTGCTTCATAAAACACTTCTCCTTGCTAACTCTCTTTCTTTATTAAATTAGCATCATCTCATGTTCACAGTCCAAAGCCTGAATCTATCCAGTTCAGTGTGGGACAGGTGATAGTTCACAAAAGATTTGGTTATTCGGGAGTCATTGTTGGATGGGACGTGAGAGCTAAAGCTCCAGAAGAATGGCTACAACACAAATATCCTCCAGAAAAACAGGTTTGGCTGAATTAAACTCCTGTTTTATTAATACAGACAGAGAATAACTCTGGTTAAAAACAAGAAAATCTCAAACACTGCTTCAGACTTCCTGCTAACCTGATGGCAGAGCTTTGCTTTTGCAGCACTGATTGGTCAAACTTTGCTGACCAGGGTTGTGCTTGACATTTCGTGACTTAAAATTACAAACACAGCATTGTATTTAAAATAGCAGTGTCAACCTGAAATGTTAGAATAAATTTCCCTTGTTTTGTCACTGAAATTGAAAAGTTTCTTCTGATTTTCTAGAGTAGGTATAATTGGTAACATCTTCACCGCATCTAAGAAATGCAAGTAAGCCTTTGTGTTTAATCAGTTTCAGATAGGAAGCTATGCTTCTGAGGATCTGGACAGTTGAAATGTGTATTTATTTAACAATCAATTTTTATTAGAATTCTTGAAGTTTTTGAAATTCTGTAGCCTAAGTCTGTGTTGTGTTTGAAAATCAGATGCTAAATATTTGTTGACAGTGCTGGCCTGATAATGTAGTGCAGGATACTTGGAGGTTGGCCACTGCCATGCTGCCTAAGTGGCAGAAAGGCACTCATCAGTAAGCCAGAGAGGACTGAAAATGAGAAAAAATGAGAAACTGCCTGTAGATGAGAATTCATGTTCAGCTGGGAGCAGACATTCGGCACTGTTGTGTTCATTTTGTCCCTTCCCTGCTGTAATTTTATCCATCTGCTACTCATCCTTGGCTTCTAAAACATCTGCATTCTTGCTCTTCATCCTTCTCTTTTTGTCCCCTCAATGGTGTTGTTACCAACTGCACACTCATGTATTTTCCATCAGGCATTCTGATTTGTTATAAGACTCTTACAGTTTTCTGTTCTCCCAACGACCTCGTATTCATATGATGGTTTTAATTTCAGTAGTGAAAGTGTGGTTTAAGTGTCGTGTTTTGTTTTTTTTTATTATTATTTTTGACTTGCCTTTGCTTTTTCATGTTTTGTGCTCCTGCTATGCAAAATGTCTTCTGACCATTTCGAGGCAACTATTAAGCTTGATTGTTTCAAATCTACACTGAATATTAGCCAAGCTTTGAGCCCATCCTTTTTCTGCCTTTCTCTGCCTTGCATCTATTACCACATTGTTGAGCGGAGGCCACTGCCTGTCACATGGATCAATACTAACTGCTGCATAAACTCCATTTATCTGCCTATATTCATCCATCACTGTTTCTATTTAGACTGTGAGTTACTTTAGGTGGGAACACTTGTGGACAGTAGTCAGCACAGTGGGATCCTGGCCAATAACTGGGGTTTGTAGGCACTACAAAAATAACAGTAACTGACATTTCCTTCTTGGCTAGATGATTTTTTATATATTGCTGTATATACAAGTTGCTGTAGCTTTATCCACCACTGGACACTGAGGTTGTCGGAGGTGCTCTGAATTTGACCCTCTCTCTCTGGTGTTTTCTCTGTCAACAGTTGTGAAGGTAGATGGAGGGCTAACAGATTGTCATGGGACCTATATGCAAAAAGCAGGCCCCAAGAGATATTCTAAGTCATATATCTTGAAAGATGCATGGAAGAAAATGATACTTAAAATCTTGGCTCTTAAAATAAAATATATCTATATTTGCCAAGAAGAACCTCACTGCATTTTGATTGTTTTATATTTAGTTTTCCAAATTGATGTTGGTGTGATCACAGAATGTAAACTTGCCATATGTATGTACTGAGTGGTTTTAGCTTCTGTAAGTGTATTGAAAGTTAATGGATTATACACTGTAATCTTTAGTCACCATCTCCTCTTGAGGCTCTTTATTTTCCTTGTGTTTTTACAGGATGTAAAAGATACTCCTCACTATCGAATTCTAATTAACAATGCAAGTGGATTCGGCAAATCTACCGCTTACATTCCTGAGGAAGAGATAACAATTATTGTGGGATTAGAGGTAGTATTTATTTTTATTTAGTTGCAACTTGTTTGTTAGCCTCTGTGTTTAAAAGTTGGCTGACCTTTGGCTTAATAGAAGCTATTTATTTTACAAAGGTAGTGAAACTAATAGAGAAAGCATACTTTCAAATGTGTGTTTTCAGAAGGTGATAAATAACTCAAACAAGTTACTGTCTACTTAACAGTATCCAACTACCAAGGCAGTTTCTTTCGTTTGTTAGGTTTTTTTTTTTTTTTTCCTCCTGAGGTCTTTTAGCAACTTGGCTTTGGTTATGTACAGGCTGTTGCAGACGTGGACTTTTATTTTAGAATTTCACTGGCCCATCAATGTTGGACAAGTCATTTAATTTCTTTCTACTGAACCCAGCCAAGTACATTGGTTTCTCAATTCAACCCTGAAAAATCTGCATTTCAAAAAGCTCCTGCTTAGTCACTGCCTAGACTGAATAATGTCTCCCTTCTTTAATTGCAAGACTCTGCTAGGCTATAATTCCATTTTGTATATCATGGTCTTGGTAGTTTTTGATTTCTAGCTTACAAATATGCACCTGGTTCTTAAACTAGTCAGAGACTAGCAACAAAAAAATTGTGTTAGCCAGCAATACAAAACAGTTAACATGCCTGAACTCAGGACTAGGAACTATAGGAGCAGGAACGCAGATGAGTATCATCAGTATTTAAAATTGGGTTCTGACCACACTGACTTGTGTCTAAAAAAGAACTCTTTTGTCATGCCAGTCAGTGACATTTATAGCCTGTGGGGAGAAACAAATACCTCACCACAAATATTTACCTAATGAAATCCAGTTATCAGAGGCTTAGTCCCACAGATTATTAAGGAAGATAATCTAGATGCTTGCCAATCTAGATTTCTAGTTGAAAACCATCAAGTTGAAATTAATGGGTAATCATGCCTATACCTATGGAATTATGGGGGGATGGAACTAGGTGATCTTTAAAGTCTCCTTCAACCTAAGCCAGTCTACAAGTCTGTGAAAGATCATCAACTTTGTGTCTCTTCACCATTTCCCTGACTGCTTTAGTGTTCCTGCTGCCTGCCTAGTTGAATTAGATAACTGATCCAGACAAAAAAAATAACAGAAAGCTGTACCAGTGACAACTGAGTGGAAACTACTTCAATTAGAAACAGTGTTGTGTTAGAAAACCAAGCCCAGTTAAATCTAGCAAGTGATACCTTGGGAGATTAGTTCATTTGTAGAGCCCTTGAGGGTCTGTGAAAGCCACTGTTCTGACTGCATAAACTGTATTAAAGTGTGTGGAAAATCCCACTGAAAGTATATCTGTGTACATTATGAATTTAGACTAATCAGGAGTTTTCAAAAAGCTAATTTAAATCATCCAAGTATCAGTTTGTGTTTACTGCTAATTCTGGTGCTAATTCAACTTGAAATACTTTCTCAGGTACACCACCCTGATGTTAAAGTCTATTTCTGTGGATATGACGGATCAAAGTATATTTTGCAGCCGTGGCTGAGAGACATCTATCCTCATGACTGAAGCATTCAAGTATCTGTACATATAATGTACATCTGGACAACATATTTCCTTTATAAACTTGAGCAAATAGACACCAAGATAAAAACTAATGCATGGTTGGGTTCTTCTTTTCGTATGATGGAATAAAGCATTCCTAAGGGTGTTTTATGTTGAAGGATTCATTTCATTAGAAGTGAACAACTGGTAGGTTGCAGAGCAGAAAAAAAAATGAAACTTTTAAGTTTTATATTTATTAAGAAAGCATAAAAATTTATTAAGAAAGTAAGTATGATTTGAAAATTTTTAGAGCAGCTTGTTTCTTCTGTTTTCTTTTCCCTTTATCTCAAACACAGCAAACACTCGACAAGATGCATAAGCAGTAGCATTCTGGATTCTTTCCTGCAGCGTCAGTGAATCTGGGGAGTTAGATAGGTGACTGTCTATGTGGCCTCCCCATTCTTTTGTTTCTTCTTCTTTTATTAATAAAGGTTTTCCTAATGACTGGCCAAACAGCCGACACACTTCTTGAGCTTTCTGCCGTGTGTTTCCAACAGCAGCGACACACACTCTACGGCTGAGGGGTAGAAAAAGCAGCATGATAATAAGCAAAGCCAACTCGTACAAATAGCAAGACTAAAATAGCAAGACTATAAGCAAAGAGCATGTTTTGATGCTAAGTGAGCACTGCACATGGCTCATGTCAGAGCATGTCAGTAGCTGAAAGCATTGGGAATTGGTAAAGGTACTTAGAATTATCAACATCTGGTAACATATTTGTACCTTCACGAATAAACTCAAGTAACACATGCTGATGTAACCTAAGTCAAATTGTGTTGACCTAATATTTGCAGTAGATTATACTTCCAATGGAAATCAGTGAGGAAACATTTATTACATTCTGCTTTGCACAGGGGCACTGTAGAAAGAACAAGATTCATCCTCCTAAGCGGAAAATCATCAAGTTATATTTAGACCAAATGCTAAAATCCGAAACACAAATTTTCTTATGTATGAAGGAAACTATTTTCTCCCATTACAAACTGTAGAAATTAAATATGCATATTAAATATTATCTGAGGCTGTACAATTTGTGGCACATGAGAAAACTTACCGAAGGGTGTCTATGGCTTCTGGCGTGTGGTAGAAATGAGGTGGGCTGATGGTAACAGAGGTCCCTAACTTTTCAGTAAGTAGGTTGCAAACATTCTGCATTTTTCCAAAATCAGTGAATATAATACAGACCTGGGAGTGAACAGAGACATCAGACAAGTAATTTTTTTTTTGTTTTCTCCAATGATTCAACATGTCTAATTAAATCAGCATGAAGACAGATAGCTACAAACTAACTAAATGTACTAATCCCGTATATAACACCAACATTTACTGAGTTGGAACACTTATATACCCATACAGATGATGAACTGTTTGCTTTGCAACAGAAAGGAACTCATAAAATGGTTTAAAACTGAGGATTAAAAATATTCTCTTTTGGGAGGAAGCATTGCATTCTTGGTATGCAGACAATTTGAAAAATGAACATTTGCTATTTGGGACACATGATTAGATGCATCTTAGCTCTTCTCTTTTAAATTTAAACTTAGATTACTAGATGTTAATTATGCAGAAGCCCAAGCAAAATGATGTGGAAAACATCGTGCATGAAGGAGAATTACATTTTAATTTCATGCATTACGTTCAAGAAATCTAAACTAAGAGAAGAAAATAAGCCTAGTCCAGTCTAGTTTGCAGTGGGCTCAAAACATTGTGGTGGGTGAACAGATTCATTCCAGAGACTAAAAAGACCACGGCACTTCAGTCTTGGATTAAATACAATTTAAACATTTATCTGTCTGTAGCTTTGGCAATAAGAAGCATTAAATATAGATACATAAGGAATTAAAGTATTTTCCCAGATGCTAAAAAGCAAGCATTGCTATCACCCTGGATTTAGAGCCCTATAGCCCTCTCTGCAGGAGAGCAGTTGTGAGCATTGAAGTAATGATGCCCAGCTGCCGAAGCGTTCAGCAAGCAGAAATCCCAGCTCTCAAAATCTTTCTTTAGGACCAAATCCTCATCTTCATCTAGCAGTACACTGCTCTGATCACCAAGTCAGGGTTAACACCTCTTATCCCTGACTCTTTCTGGACAGCAATAAAGCTTCAGCAGGTTGGGGCAAAGAAAGTTGTACAGGAAATTCCACTGCTGACTCACTGCTGACACATTCTTCATGCAATCCATGCAGCCTACCCCAGTGTAGGCATAGCTATGGAAATCCAAACTACTGCATGTCAGCTGTACTGCAGTAACTTCCTGTGGGCATGCCACACATTTACCTGGTGGTAAAGATCATCTAAGTGAGTTGAATCTTTCATTGAGAGAGGGCTACTTCATCTACAGGGTAAGGTAAAAATGGATACTGACAATTAGCACAAAGCAATTAGTGCGCTAATTTTGTTGCTCTCGTTAACCTCTCTCAGTGTACATGCAACTTATCCTGGCTTGAATCTTTGTACTGGCTCAGTCCTCACGAAACTGAACCACAGCTTAGCTTAGGGCCTTAAAAACGGGCCAAGTGATAATTACAAGGGTAATTACACCTTCTATGATGACAAATCATGTCCGTTGTGCAAAAGTGCACTAGGTATGCACATGCATTTGGTTTATATACCCTTAATGCATAAATTGGTGGCTGGATCACTTTTGGGAGGTGCAGCACCAATCTGAACAAAGACCAAAGATGAGACTAAAGCTACATTTCTTTCTTCAGTGAGAGCTCTTGCCATACTCGTGTATTTTCTTGTGCTGTTTTCCAAGAAAATGGTTCTAATTGCATTTTGTGGAAGTTGGTCTCACTATGATACAGTCTCACTATGAGGACTGACATAGTGTCTTCCAGATTGCTACCAACGTTTACAAGATTAGCTCCCTCAAGGGCATGAAGCAGAAGAATGATCAAGCAAAAGAACGGTGGGTCTTAAGTAAGAGATAAGCTACTCAGTCTGGGATGGCTTTGGGCACTAAGGAAATGTATTGTTAATAAAGCAGCATGTAATCAGGTACTCTTGGAAGCAGAAAAACACTGAGCAATACCGAATTTTGTTCTTTCCCAGTTTTCACTTAGATTACTTAGGCCTACATTCAGTAATTTCGACTTGAATTTAAAGAGGACATCTGAGCAATAAAATGCAAAACGGGCTTTAATGAAATTATGATGAAGATTAAGAAGTGTGAAAACATAGGGTAGGCAAAACCATTACGGACACATGGTAAGATTTGGGTAAGGCTGTAAAGGACAAGAAGTTGTGGTTTGAGAAAAGGCAAGTATATTAAGATGTGCACAAGAACTACCTAATCTTCATCCCATTTGATCAGCATGCAATAAATGAACTATTATTATTAAGATATCGTAAAGCTTTGTGATCTCCTAAAACTTCATTCTTCTGCATATTTTCCTTTGCTAAAGAATGAATTAGAGTTGCAGTTGAAAGTGTACCTTAACTATACCTTAAAATAGTTATTTGTCTGGGAATTTCTTAAGCCTTCTGAAAATTCTTACAGTAGACAAATGGTAAAAAGTTTACAGAATGAAACAATGCATGACTTTCTGTGATTTGATGTATAACATACACAATGGCAAACTCTTTAGTACAGAAGGCAATGTTATTAACTTTAAATTCATTTATATTGCTGAAGTAGTACAGCACACTGGTCAGTGGAGCTTCAGCAGTTTATGAAGCTACACTAACAAAAGAAGTGCTTACTTAAAGGGAGAGGCAAAAAGAAACGAATCTCTGCATTAGGAGCCACAACACTGCTCCTTAAGCATTCGGTGTAGCCAGCAGAGGTGCTACAGGTAGGCAGATTTTAATGTTCTGGTTCCCAGGCACTGTGCAACCATAGAACTTCAGAACAACAATTACAGGTGGTCCAAACTGACTGAATACTCAATCCATGTAATTTGTTCTCTACTTATAATCTTGACTGAAAATTAATGGTAAGAAAATGATGATAATTGGTTAAGTTACCACATAAGACTGAAGTTGTAGGCCTAAGCTTGCTGGTAACAAAGTACTGCCTAAACAATTAATAAATATGTTAATTTTTAACTATAGGTTATCTACAAGACTCTGTAATTGAAGCTTTCATGAAAGTTGTAATCTAAACTATGAAATTAAAGTCGTTCAGTAGATGACACTGATGATATCATCTTACAAAGCCAAGGACTCATTTCCAAAATTCAAATTTTGTTCTCCAAACATTCAATTATTTGTATATTTGTTGTTGTTAGGAGAATATACCTTAAACAAAAAAACTGAAGAGGCCAAACTCTGTTTTAGGAGATTGTGAACAGCAGCTCTATAAAGATGCTATCGTTTTATTGTGGACTTCTATGTTTACTTTGTAAGAACCAGTAAAGTTGCTTTGTAGTGAATGAGGGGATAAAAGCTGAAAAGGTTCACAGACTAAAAATACATAATCTCCCTTAGGGAATACTTTCAGCATAGCATTTACTTCTCCCAGTGGTATGAATGTGAAAAAATACACCCCCTTGAGCTGATTCTGAAGTAAATGGGATTATTCCCATAATATTTGACTTCCACTCAGCACTTTTTACCTGCAGAATTCAAAGCAAATTACCTAAGAAACAATTAGCTTTGTTTTAATTGCAGCAGGCTGATGGCAGAGTCGTGTAGAACAGACTAAAGTCCAGGTGCTGGTCAGCTGTGGCTTAAACAAGTCTAGATTAGGGCTGTTGTGCACTGTTGTCCCCCATCCATTCTTGTCCTCTGCCTTGCACTGCCTCCAGTTCACAGAACTAAAATATTGAAAAAATAACCACTTTTTTTTCCTGGATTAGCTTTTAATTGGAGCAGCTTTCTGAATCAACCTATTACCTTACCACCTAACTAAAACTCCTTGTGGAATGAGGGCAAGAACATCTGGGGGTGGAGGAGAGAGCAAAAGGTTTGCTCACACCACCACAGGACGACAGCCTTGGAGTTCTAGCACAAAGCAGTCCCTTCTGTAGCATTACAGCACATGTTAATATGAGAAGAAAAAAATCCTTTCCACGTTACAGTAGCAGAAGTTTTGTATAGAACAGAAGACTGCAACCAAATGATGCTTTTACACTGTAGTCCTTCCTCAGTTTCTTTGGACTATGTTGCTTTTCCTGCAGAGAATACCTACTCCTCATTACGAAAAAAGACAGTGGGTAAATTTTGCATTGGTCTTTGCTCCATTGTTTTTGTTAGGATGAATACATACCTCTGCTTCCATCTGGTAAGTGTCCTCTACTCTGCTAAAATCCTCTGTTACAGTCATATTTTCTTCCTAAAAGAAGATACAATAATCTTAAAAGACAGAAATGAAGGGTCTGTTGGAAATGTATGTACATTGTGCTCAGCAGAAGTTGAACGATTTTGGCTTATTACTTATAACCTAGCAACAGAAGTTGGGAATTTTCCATGCAAATCTCTTCAGTTAAAGCTGGATGTTAAAGATTTCTTGATGTTATTTAAAGTAAATCACACAGCAGCGCTTTAAGTTAATTCTGCTGCTATCCACCTGAAGCGAGAAATGAGGTCTTGAAAGCAACTGCTAGCTAGGAGCTCTGTGTATCAGCATGTAACTGTCAATCCACCTGATACAAAAAAAAAAAAAACAAAAAAAAAAAACCAGGAGATTTCAGCTGTTTTCAGAAAGCTAGCAAATGGAAAGTACTCTTCAGATTTTAAGATATTTCAACCACAGCAGCTCATGGCAAGACGATTTAAACAATGCCTAATCAGTGGTTATTCAGCAGGAAGGAAACCCTTAACAGAGGCTATTCCAATCTGACATTCTGCAGTAACAGCAGCTATATTATTCAGTGTGATGTCTGTACAGAGCACTAGAAAAACCTTATCAGTAAGATATTAAACTCAGACACAGAGTAACTCTGGCTACATCTGAATACCCGACCAGCTTGCTGGTGTCCTAACATTTCTTTCACCACTGCCTTCTTTGGTAAACAGTTTGGGTGAACAGTTTACCATAAACCTGCAACAAAAAGCAGTTCACAATTTAATTGTGAATATAAATTTGAATTTAATAGTCATGAACTGTAGAGAAGCAGACGCTAAGCCTTCCAAATTATTGAAAATGCTTTTATTATTAATCCTAATTCTATAGGAACATATAATACTTGCTTTCAGGGTTGACGCATTTCAGAAGATGCTCTGTGTCAGAATATTTTCTACACAGGACTCAAGTGTTCACTTCTATTGAGTAACATGTATAATTTTCTTTAGAAATAACATTAATCGTGAGAAGCATTTTCCTTTTAAAATATGAAATGGAAATGAGACCCATAATTATCATTGCACAGCACGTACGAGAAACAAATTCTGACTGTTCAATGCTATGATTGATAAGCAGTGCTGAAATACAAGCACAACCATCCTTGTTTTTGGAAAATCTCTCCTAGCAAGGGCAAGGACCAGGCACAGTGAATTCCTAGGAGCTGTATTTCCCCTTTTTTACAGTCAAAGATTTGAGGTAACTGGGAAGCATGACCAGCTGTGGTTCAGTAAAGGATCATAGAATCATAGAATCCTTAGAGTTGGAAGGGACCTTTAAAGGTCATCTAGTCCAACTCCCCTGCAATGAACAGAGAATGAATTCCTTTATTCCTTTTATTCATGAAATGGAGTAAATCTTTCTACTTTTAGCAGACTCAATTTAAATTCTACAGGAAAGCTTTCTTTTCTTATAGGAATAACCACACACAGAACTCCTATTTTACAGAAATAACCACACTGTAATAGAACTTGAGAGTAAACAGAAAAAATGGTGTTTTTTTTTTTTTTTTTTTTCCCCACCCCATTCTTTAATCCCTTTTAAAAAGTTCTGTTTCCCCTGAAGGAATTCACCTTCTCCATCTTTTGTTTGTGTTTTGGTCTTGCACTCGCCCCGTTGCGGTATGTTTAAGGGCAGTGCCATCGTGTGGTTCTAGGCACTAGTGCAAGATCAATGCGATCCGGAGGGAAAGATCCTCTTGTGCCATCTATTGTAACATTTCCCTCACAGCTAATTTTTATCTCACCGGATTTGACAGAAGCTGCACGAGTTACTGGAGATAAATGGAAGACATAATTGCTGAAGTCATAACAATGTGGCCTCTTGCAATACATCTTCTGTTAGACATTTTGTTCCCTTTCAGTTGAGTGTTCTATCTTCACACAAGGAAACAGAACAGACAGGTTGGCGATCACAGAATTTTAAGTTGGAATATGGGGTTTGACTACATAAAGCAAAAGGCTTCTTTTTTTTTTTTTTCTTTTTTTTCTTTTTCCTCCATACTGCTTATGTCTACTGTTTATATTTTGGCTGCAGAACTCCGTTCATTTGATCAGGAAAAAACAGTTTTGCCTGTGCCCTAGGAAAAGTTACATTTTCATTGCCTCAGGTATCCGGACTTCTACAATCATTTTCTTCAAGCAAATGTCAGGATACTTTGAGGATACTTCTTAAAATACACAGTAGTCTTAAAAACCGGATGTCTTATGGAGGTTTCTACATCTCTTAATCAAGGATGCACTGAAACTGGAAAACTGTAAATAAGTGAGCAAAATTTCACAATTTTTTTCTCCACTGACTGTATGGATGTGCATCCATGACTGGGATTCCTAAATATATATGTATATATATGGCTCCAAATATCTATGTATATTCAAGGACATACCCTAGCATGGATAAATCCCAAGCCAGAGCGTGCTGGATACTGTCTGTGAATGGCTTGTTTGTTTTGTTAAATAACACTCACTCCAAAGCCTCAGATAACTGGCCCAAGTACCAGCACTGCTGTTTTAAACAAGATGGCCAGTAACAATTGTTAGATGCAGTGATTAAAGAAAATGGGTGTCATTGTCACACACCACTCCCCAGGTATATTCTAAATTGTGAATATTAAGCAGCACGCTTCTACAGAAAGGGGAAAATGTTCCTTTTAAACAGCTGGGCCCAGCAAGAGATTGCTTTCCCTACTGACTGTTCTTTCCCTGCAGCTCCCTAAGCAGATTCTGTGCTCTGGAGTATATCCTTATAGCACTCTATAAATAAATTCTACTACGTGCACATACTTCTGATTAAATTCCTTTGTAAATATACATGGAAATTAGATGCAGCCCCAGGCACCATGACAAGCTGCTAACACAGGCTCCTGATGCTGCACAGGTTACACACTCCTGATCTCATAAGCTTCCTACAACAGCAGTATAAAGGGTTAAGGAAATGGATCCACGGATTAATAAATAAGTAAATGTATAGGCTAACCTGCTATTTCTAAAGAGGCCTTCTATAACCTTGAAAGAAACAGAGCCATATGGAGAATGTGAAGAGTCTAGAATGCCATTAACAACAAGGGATGTTAGGAAATGTTGAGAACAAACTGCCAGCAGTTATTAGTCAACAGAAAAGGCAAATGACTGCTCCAGCAGTACTGACTGAAAATTGGGTAGAACAAAGCAATAAAAATAACACCACAGGAAACTACCCTTTAAAAAAAACCAACAGACACAACTTGTTGTTCTGTGGAGCTAACACATTGCTAACACTGAGAAGCCTAGAACTTCTGCATCATGTCACATTCTCTCTAATCAGCAGAGAGAAGGAACACTTCCATCCTCCAACACGTGCTATCTCTGAAATAGCAACAGAGTCCTGAGAAATTACAACTCACAGACTTCTCAGCTCAATGTAAAACCAGCCTCTTTTCTACCCGCTTACACCATCACTGTGATTATTTTCTCCAGCTTGCAAGAGTGTGCACAGCACCTCAAAAGCGCTCTCACTCATTTAGCACAGCTCACTCCTTTCATGTGTCCTCCAACATAGAATGTAGAATGGCCTGGGTTGAAAAGGACCACAGTGATCATCGAGTTTCAACCCCCCTGCTGTGGGCAGGGTCACCAACCAGCAGAGCAGGCTGCCCAGAGCCACATCCAGCCTGGCCATGAAGTCGAATGCTCCACGCAATCCTGCTTCTATCAGACTTGGTCAAAATCAGAAGTCAGGCACTCAAAACCACTGCAGGGTGGGCATCTGCAAATATTTTTTCTTTTTTTTTTTTTTTTCCCCCAGGTTGAAGCACTATTTGACTGCATCCAGGGTGAAAACACCCCACGGTCTGACAGCTCCCCACGGTGATGGGTACAAAGCTTGTAATGAATGCATAAATCGCCTTGTCTTCCCACATTCCCCTGACAATCCATCAGATTAAGTTCCTATTAACTCACGTGAGAGAAATCAAAGATACTCAGCCTATAATCCCCCCGTTTCTGGCCGAACAAGCCATGCTGTCGGCAAATGAATCCTCCCGGTTGTCACCAGCCTGAGCAGGGCTCACGGGATGTGAAACACACGCTGCCACCTCCTCAGTGAAAAACACGGGCGACAGATGCAGCCCACCGCAGCCTGCACGCCTCCGTGCCATCAGTCCCACAGCTGCACTACGACCGTTCCCTGAATCAGGGCTGAGAAGGCCCTTCTTATCACCTCCCACTGCTTTACGAGATAACGCGCGAAAAACACACGCAGCGGAACTGCAAGGAGGGACGCAACCAGAGTGAGGGAAAGGCGTTACACGCAACACTACGCTTTCACCACGCCCAACACGCGGCTCGCCGCACAGCCCGCACGGCGGCACTGCGCCCAGGCATCCCGCGGGCTGACACGGGGCTCCGGGCCGCCGCTCACCGGGACGCCGCGCTGCCGGGCGCTTTGCGCGATGTACTGCAGCCTGCGGGACACGCTGCTCCGCGCCGCGCCGGCCACCCCCTTCCGGCTGCCCAGCCGCAGCGACACCCGCGCACGGTCCGGGACGGCGCTCAGCTCCGCGCTGCCGCTCACGTGGACTTCTCGGCCGGACGGCGCAGGGAGGCCGCAGCCGCCACCCGCCGGGAGCGGGGCTGGGACTGAGGCTGGAGCTGGAACGGGGCAGAGCTCGGCGAAGACGCGCGCGGGAGGCGGCGCGGGCAGCGCCATCCGGCAGAGCCCCTCGCGGCACCATAGCAACCGGCGCGCCCGCTGCACCCTGGGTGGCGCCGGACGTGACGCCCCAGCGCCATCGCCGCCGTTTCTGCCGAACTCTCGCGAGAGCTGCTCAGCGTCCCGCCGCCTCGCGTAGTGAGGCGGTCGCTGCTCCGCCGGCTGCTCCGCCATGACAGCTAGCCGGGAGGTTGGGGAGAGTAAGAATCTGCTGAGGGAATGCTGCTCTGTTTCTGTCGTTTTTCACGCGGTATAGTAGGACCAGGAGTAGAGCAACCTGAGGGTGCATGCCATGAGGAAGAGCTCCAGGGTCGAGCTCTTTTTGGTTGACCCTCTCTGTACATGGAAGCTTGGGTTGTGCAGTGCTATCGTGCGTCTTCTGTCACAAACCAGCCCTACCTCCTGCTGCTGCTTTGTGCAGGGGTCTTGTGTTGGCTTTGCAGACAAAGGTCTCCCTCATCCTTTTTTTCCCCAGACTAAACAGCCCCAGTTCCTTCAGTCTCTCACAGAATCACAGAACCACCAGAATAGCTGGGGTTGGAAGGGACCTCAAGGATCACGAATCTCCAACCCCCTGCCACATACAGGGCCACCAACCTCCACATTCAGTACTAGACCAGGCTGCCTGGGGCCCCATCCAATCTGGCCTTGAACACCTCCAGGGACGGGGCATCCACAACCTCTCTGGGCAGCCTGTTCCAGCACCTCACCACTCTCTCTGTAAAGAATTTCCCCCTGACATCCAACCTAAATCTCCCCTCCCTCAACTTGAAACCATTTCCCCTCGTCCTGCAGTTATAAACCCTTTCAAAGAGTTGATTCCCCTCCTATTTGTCGGCTCCCTTTAGGCATTGAAATGCTGCAGTGAGGTCACCCACAGCCTTTCCTCGTAGGGCACATTCTCCAAGCCCTTCACAAGCCTTGTTGCCCTTCTTTGGTTCTGCTCCAGCACCTCAATGTCCTTTCTGTACTGAGGTGCCCCAAAACTGAACACAGTAGTTGAGATGAGGCCCCACCAATGCTGAATACAGGGGCAGGATGACTTCCCTAGTCCTGCTCACCACACCATTTCTGATACAAGCCAGGATGCCGTTTGCCTCCTGCACTGAGTTATTTCTCCCTAGATGCGGAATTTCCCCTTGCTGAACTTCATGAAGCTCCTTTCAATCCGGCTCTCCAGCCTAACCAAATGACTATGAAATAATCTGCTCAGTAGATAAATGGGAGCAATGGATGTGTTCATTTGTGTGACTTTAACAAATTTTTCAAAACTGTAACACTGATGAAATTCAGACAAGGTAGGTGGACCAGTGATGTGGACCAAAAAAAATGACTGAGCTTCCATGCTCGTAGAGCTATGATCAGCAGCACAAAATTAATCTGGAGACCAGCCACCAGCAGGGTGCTCCAGGGACTGAAGCCAGTACTATTCAGCATCTTTATTTATAACTTGGCGATGAGAAATAGGGCACCCTCAGCAAATTTGCTTGGGATACAAACCTGGGAGAAGTGGCTGATAGACCAGTGTTGAGCTGCTGGGCAGAGATATCTGGACAGGCTGGAGAAGTGCCTGGAGAAGACAGGAACCTCATGTAGTTCAACAAGGGCAAATGGCAGTTGTTGCAACTGAGGAGGAATAACCTGTACAGCCTGGGGCTGGCTGGCTGAAAAGCATCTTTAGAGGAAAGGATATGGAGATACTGGTGGACATCAAGTTGAACATAAGCTGGTGTTGTACCCTTGAAGCAAAGAAGACCCAACAGTATCCCGGGCTGTTTTAGGAAACGTGTTTCCACTAGTTTGAGGAAGGTAATCCTCAGAATGTTGTTGAACTACAGCCTTAATCTTATGTAGGCTTTCCATATCTTAACTAATTTTCACTCAAGGCAGGTGCCAAAAAAGTGAAGATATTTGTTGAAATGCTAAAATTCAATTTATTTTAATACATTCAAATTATTTTGATGAGGTAACCCCGCATTTCATAGGTGTATCCAGCTAGCATTTACCTGTATGTCTGGTCTCATTTGTTACAGAATTTCTGAGGAGAGCTCTAGTATGTTGTTACTGTGTACATATGTGATACATTTTATTTTGATTGCTTTAAATCTGGATATTTAAATCAGGCATAGAGGCTGAAAGCTAACAGCGCTGTATGTTTTTGTAAAAGGTCTTGTAACCTTCAGAATTTGTGTCAGAATATCTGCCTGATATGATACAGATAAATATTGCTATACTCGCCTAGACGGAAACATGTTGTGTAAAGACATCGAGACCTGATTTTACAAGTCAGATGCAGGTTCATTGGAAGTGGCAGGAAAGGAAATATGAAAGGAATTAAAGTTCTCTCTTTTTTTTTTTCCTTATTAATCTTCTTGATGCAGTATATACTTCATGTCCTGTCATTAGAAAGATTCTGTACAGATTGCCTTTCCCATTGTTAATATCGCATCTGCCTTAAGAAGTGTCAGTGACTTTTGCATGCCTCGTGACTTCTGGAGTCTTCTTCCCTTTAATTCAGTTTTCTCTTCAGACTTGCTGAACACTTGAAGCCTCAGATGAAATAGATTGAACCTGTTAGGTATTCATTATCTCTGGAGATGATGTTCCATGTTCTCAGCATGAATAACCAAAAGTAGAGACACCTAAAAGTTTGAGCGTAACTGACTTTGATCAAAATTATATGACAAGAAGACAAGGAAGAAGCTTGTAACAGAATCCAAAATATCGGTGCTTCGTCACTTATAAGATCAGTTCCAGAGCTGATGTGAGAAAAGGCTGTCTTTAAGAAGGGAAATATTAAAGGAAAATGGGTACAGAGGAAATTGTATATTCAATATGTATTCCTTGGAAATAAATTATTTAATTGGATAGGGAAATAAAATTGTTTTTGAAAGTATTCTTTCTTCTTTCTCTATCATTCTTTTACTCAAATGTTTGTAGTAAATTTACTTAAATATGTGCTAGTATTAATGGACAGAGTAAATATTGAGTGCCACTCATTAAGCAATGATCAAAAAAGCTTTTAAAGATAATATAATGAAGCCAAGCTCTGCACTCACCGAGTTGTTTTTGTGTGTTTAAAACTATTCTGACAGCCTGTGTCAGACAAAGTCATAATAGTAGTAATTACACACATATAGAGAGATGTGCAATGAAATATGTGTTACGAACTTTCTAATTCAATGCTATATGATATTTAACTTTTTGGGGATACAGTGAGCCTTGTATAACTGTTGCAAAAAGGTATTTTAAGTGAAGAGCTTAACTGGATGTATCCAAGAAGACCTTTTCTAAGTTCATTTAGAAAATGATTTCATAGAATCATAGAATCATTAGAATCACAGAATGGCCTGGGTTGAAAAGGACCACAGTGATCATCGAGTTTCAACTCCCCTGCTATATGCAGGGTTGCCAACCACCAGGCCAGGCTGCCCAGAGCCACATCCAGCTGGGCATTGAATGCTTCCAGGGATGGGGCATCCACAACCTCCTTGGGCAACCTGTTCCAGTGCGTCACCACCCTCTGTGTGAAAAACTTCCTCCTAATATCTAACCTAAACCTCTCCTGTCTCACTTTAAAACCATTCCCTCTGTCCTATCACTATCCACCCTCATAAACAGCCATTCCCTCTCCTGTTTATATGCTCTCTTCAAGTACTGCAAGGTCACAGTGAGGTCTCCCCGGAGCCTTCTCTTCTCCAAGCTAAACAATCCTAGTTCCCTCAACCTTTCCTCATAGGAGAGGTGCTCCAGTCCTCTGATATCTTAGTTGACCTCCTCTGGACCTGATCCAAGAGCTCTGTGTCTTTCTTGTACTGGGGGCCCCAGACCTGGATGCAGTACTGCAGATGGGGCCTCACGAGAGCTGACTAGAGGGGATTTAGATGCAAATTAACTGATGGAAATATGCGTTTCTATGCAACAGGGTAAAAGTGATATTGAGAAGTTGAAATGTACTGCAAGAATATGACACACTAAAGATAATGTGATAACTATAGCCATATTTACTTTGCAGTCTTTTAAAGGGTACTTTGCAAAGCACTGTTGTAAGTATAGTGGCAGACTGACACTCAGAGTTGGAATTTAAGGCCAAATCTATGGATAATAAACTTTTTTTTTTGACTTACAGTTTGAGTGGGATGAATTTTTGAAAATGGATTAAAATGTTGTTGCAGTGTTGCAAAAGCTGATCTAATTGAGAGAATCATTCTGCTAAATTACAGTTGAACTGAAAAATTAAAATTTGTAGATCATTAAAAAATGGAGGTGGTGCTAAACTACATGTGGGATTTGGGTTTTTACTTAGAAAACATCATTTTTTTGTTTGGCTCTCTTTGCTAGCAGTGAGATACTGCATTATTTGTAAATTTTAATAATTGATTTTTTTTTAATCAAAGGTTTTGAAGAAATCCTGTGTGTGTGAAAAAGAAGTCCCTGTTACAGCTAATGCCTTTTTATTTATTTATTTATGTATTTATGCAAAAGGGAAATTTACAGTAGCCATACTGATGTCTTTCTTTCATATGTCCTCAGATGTTCACTTACTGTACTGTAAAAACATTCCATGAATGGAGCTTCCGTGTCGTATCTTGTGTGTGTTATTACAGTGTTTATATGCAAGTTAATCACCCACTTTTTACATGGAACTGGCAAGCACTCTAGGGCAAATAAATATCCACTATCAGCCTTTTCAAATCCATGCTTGACTTGAAACTCAGATTAGACATGAGAACGTAGACATTTCTTCTATCTTTCTGCTACTGAAATCTTATCTATTTAACAGTCACCAAAGAATTTCAAATGTTTTGTTGCCTATGGAACTTCCAAGGTTGTCAACAATTTGTGCAGCAAGGGAGATTGTTCAAAAAGTGTTAAATCAATCTATTTCTGCCCCCAATCCCTGGAGGCATTCAAGACCAGGCTGGATGTGACTCTGGGCAGCCTGGTCTGGTGGTTGGCGACCCTGCACATAGCAGGGGGAAACTAAAAATCATTGTCCTTTTCAATCCAGGCCATTCTACAATTCTATGGTTCCACTCTATCCTCGAGATACTGCTTACTGGAGGACACCATTCTTATAAGCAGAATTTGGTGCCCAAGTAAGAGAAGGGACAATATTGCTGGAAGGTATGAATAATCACATCTTTACCTTCCTTTAAACAGCTCAGCACTTCACAGGTTTGGAAGAGGCATTTCATTTTTCCTTACCTCCCACCTAAATTGTAATTTGGTGAGAAAAAGAGACTGTAGAGATAACCCCTACAAAACCACAGACTTTTAGGCTGAGCTTGGGTAGAATCTGTTTTTTTCTAGTTTTAAATTTGTCCTATTAGTAAAGGTGAATATTTCTTCATTTTTCAAAGTCAAATTGCCTTCTCTTTTCTGACCTTGACATTGATGAAATGAGCTGATAGATTTGGTCTACTAGTGGAAAACCCAAAGAACAAAAAGCCATCATAACGCATTATTGATAGTTTATGTTAATTCACATAGAAATGGCCTGGAATTCTTTGTTGTGAGCAATGAAGATCTGCCAAAATTTTTGCACCATAAGAAACCATATTTAGTTGATAAATTAAAAACAGTAACTCGGCAGGATCTGATGATTGAAATGCAATTTAATATACTATAAGCATCTGTTAATTAAAATTTCCATGGTTAATGGTATAATAAAGTTTAATACTACTCTCAGTTTGTTGTTGCTTAAATTTGAGCTTTCATGAGCAATGAAGGAAATAATACATATTTTCCCCAGTCTACATTTTTATATTTTCTTAGATGTCCACAACAGCTGAGAACGAATATCATTTATACTTCACATATGTACTGCTGACATCTTAATGTTAAGTGCCCTTAAATATTCCTTTCTAGCAATCCTAACTATAACTGTAATTTGACCAGCAGGAACCTGACAGTTGCAGCAATTACATGCTCAGCAAAAACATTTTAAAGAATTTTGTGAAAGCAACTATAGAGTGAGGAAGGATTGCAGAATGCTGCACTTTAAGGCCAAGTGAAATCCCTGTGTCTTGGTCCCTGCAAGAAGCCTTAGAACTTTCAGAAGTTTAAAAGCGTGGTGGCTGAACTAAAAAATCTAAAACTCACCCTGATTATAAATACTTTTCACTTCCCAGCCTTAGCTGTTTGAGCTGCCTATTGTTTACTTACATTCGCTTTGTCAGGAGACTTTAGTAATGCACTGACTCAACACTTAAGTATAATCAGCAGCAAGGAAGACACACTGCTTTGAGAGATGCAGTTTCTGTCTTTCCACAGGCATAGTTTCTAAATTTCAGATGAGGTTCCCATGCAACGTCTCGTACTTCCTTTTCTCATGACCGATTGCAGAAGCCTGTATTTCAGCTTCATAATGAAAAGAAATTGAGGTTTTTAGCCCCCTTGGATTTTTTTTCTGAGACTCACTTCTCAGCCTCATGGCTATGATCTCATTTATCAATAATCTTTAACTATGTGGGCCCGAAGCTGGATTTTTTCCCACAGGGCAGATTTATCAGTCCTATTCCTTGCATCTGTCTGCTCACTCACATTTCTTTTCATGTAATGGAACTGCACAGTGGAAAATAGATGTAAAAATCAGTACTTAAAAACTGTCCATCTGAGTTTCGATTAAAAAGTACTTCTTCTAAATTAAGAAGTGGTCCTTTTTCTGCATGCTATTAATTTATTTAACTATAATGAACCTATCTCAGTCTGACAACACCACCGCCTGGTAAAAAAACCACCTGCTTTTTCAGCAAAGCAAGTTAGAATTTAATGTACTGAAGCATAAGGCTAATTGAGTGTGCAATACAACAAATGTTAGCTTTCAGAAAATTACCAAAGCAGTCATTAGACTTGACCT
This sequence comes from Phasianus colchicus, assembly GCF_987193195.1. Lineage (NCBI taxonomy): Eukaryota > Metazoa > Chordata > Aves > Galliformes > Phasianidae > Phasianus > Phasianus colchicus. Next base: position 79,314,908 of record NC_143437.1, read on the forward strand.
TCTAATTTGTAGCAGGGATCTCCTGCACTAAGGAGATCCATAATTCGACTATATACTGACCGAACTTTTCCTTTCCTTAGTTTTTCGTTTCCAAGCTGTCAACTCAGATGAGATCTCACTACTGCACAGCAGGTGGAGGATGAGGCATAAACTGAACTCTTTAAACCTAGGCTGGTCATTGTCTGGATGAGCTGAATCTTTTTTTTCCCCCATTTTTTTTTTTTTTTTTCATTACCTAGCATATGAGTTTTTTCTTTTTTTTTTAAATATCTGCATCAAAGTGTAACTTTGGTGTTGTTATGGATCTTTTTTATGATATTTATTTTCAATCTTGCCTATTGGTCTGAAATGAATATTTTAAACATCTGCAAAGGCGCACAATCAATTCATAACAGATACTTGCTTTAAATTTACAGATGTTATAAGAGAAGCTGCAGATACTGGGCATGTGAGAATTAAAAATAGCTACAAGAGGTGTGACAATTCTTAAATTAGCTGAGGTCTGGCATGCAGGGATTTGAATGGGAAGCAGCAGAAATGGAAGACTGAGGCGAGGGCAGCTGAGAGCAAGAGGCTGACGTTGCTTTCTGACAGCATTCAGGGGAATGAAAGTTAGAAAGGTCACTAGCTTTAGAAGCAGATAGTGACACAGTGTTTTCTCTCCATTTTTTACTGACTTTCATTTTTGCCCTTCAGATTTTCCATGATTAAGGTTCATATTGCTCTACTCAATCCAGCTGATTTTTTTTCACCTTTTTCTGTAACTTTTAGAGATTTTCCCACTATTAAAGACCTAAAAAAGCACTGAGACAGTCCCCTGCAAGGAGCTTTAAAGTGAAACCATGCAAAGTGATAATAACAGTATGCACTGCCTAACATTCCTGAAGCTAGGAGCATTGGCTGCCATCCTTCTTAGGTGCCCCAGGTCTCACCTTGCATGACACAGGTGATGGTGATGTTTCTGATGACAGCAGGTGCCCAAGAAAAGCATCTCTACATTCCTGAGCCCCAGAGCAGACTCTTGCTGCAGTAGCATGATTGCTCTCAGGTAGAAATGCTTGTTGCAGGAGTTATACGTTGCTGATGCACCTCCATCAGTGGGCTGTTGGCCTGTCTTCACACCCTACAGCTGCTAACAGATGGAAGAGATGGGAGCTATGACTCCTGATCTTGCTTTTAGTTGGCAGAGAAGATTCTTCTAGAGTTTGAAATTACCCTGATAATTTCACAAGTAAGCCTGAGATAGTTTTGGAATAACAACTGTAATAGCAGCTGGGTTGATGGAAATGTAAGTGATGCAGTGAGGGAAGAGTCGAATCACAACTGAAAGAAAAACCAAGAATAAATGTTCACAGGAAACAATGCATATAAAAATGTATTTGGAGATGTTTGGAGGTGAAATAAAATGGAGCAGGTAAGATTTACAGAGGAAATATGAAACTGCGTAGTGAATATGAGAACGAGGGATGACAGAAGAGTTGTCAAAGCAGATATCAGGGTGCAGTTACACCACGGCAGAGTGGTCTGTGATCTGAAAGCTGAATCTCAGGAGAGCATTTGTAAACATGCTAGGACTATGCATTTGGAGTTTTGCAGCTTTGCTTTAAGTGTAAAATGAATTCGTAAAGAGAGAGGACAGATTTGTATGGACTCTTGAAAGTAGCTGTGAAGTGGAGCAAACTGACATTGTACTTAGTAAAGCTGAAGGACATAACATTGTTAAACACCCATGTAAAATAACAAACAATTAGAATCAGTTCAGAAGCCCTGCAAGGTGCATAGCAAAGGCAAATGTTTCTATTCTTTTTTTGTTTTTTGTTTTCCCCAAATAGGAAATTATATTCTGAAAGCTGCAACAAAGGCGCTATTTTCTGTCCTATTAAACTTTTTTTTTTTTTTTTTTAATATGGTATTTCCATAGACAATTGCTCTATGCATACTTAGGTATGTGTAAAATACCCTTCAGCCTTATAAATGCATCATCTTTAGTTTAGAGGATGGTTTTGCTAGCTATTGATGTCAAGCTGGCAAATTATTTTATAGTAGGTCTCTATTATAGCGTTTATGGACCTCACCTGAAGTTGAATTCTCCTCTGAATAATCTCTATCCCATCAGCACATACCAGAACATCACTTTACGCTTTGTTTAAGAAATGAAGTCTTTTTTGCTCTTTGAGTATTAGTAGAACTTGGTATCTGCTGTCTTCCCCCATTTTTCAAGACCACGTGGATTTGCACAAATACGAAGGAAAATAGGCAGCTGTAACATTAACCATATTATTCTGTTTGTATAAATCTGTTGTGTTTTGTGGATTTTCAAGGTTAAAATCTGTGTTCCTTCTCTTTGCAAGTAAGCAGAAAACTGGGACTTTTAGTTCGACTTACATTTCCTCTCACTGGAGTGTGACATAGAGCAAGAGCAGTGACAAGGGCTGAATGATGTCTGAGGGTGGAATAAATGGCATCAATTTGTCCTCTTTTTCATAATACTGTTTTGCACTAATATCTCTAAAGAAACTTGTACAGAAGAATATAATTTTGCTTTTAGATGGCGGAGTCCTACTACATTAGTTGAATCTCCTGTGGATATGTTATTAAGTGATACATAGAAATTGCTCCAGAGCTAGAGAGAGCCAAACAATGAAATACTTTGCACTCTCCTTGGGTTGCATTGTCATTTAGAGTGATCACTGAAGTGTGTTTAAAAGGAGTTGTTGTAGTACATATTGAAAAATCAATACAAATGTTAGTTGTCTTGCAACATTGTGCTTTGGGATTGCAGTAGTTCGGAATGGTTGAAATCGATGCGTTTTAAGAAAATGGACTTGATGTAGCATAAAATGTGTCTGCAGAGTTTGCTGTGAATTGGAGGGTTAGTTTGCGTTAGCTCTATTGGGAAGCTGAGCTCTATTTTAATTTTCATCAGTGCAGCAACCAGAACAAAACCACAAGCGAGTGGGAAAAGAAAAGGAGAAATGAATCTATTTGCTCTCATATATCAGTCACGAGATACATTATTTACTAACCTGTAATCATCAGTGTCTGAAACAGAACTAAAATGGAGTGGTTTTCACAGACAGTGCTGGGGAAATATCTTGGCTGGCTGAAAATTTGTTAGCCTGAATGGGACTAGAAAGAAGAAAACCCATGCTAATTCTTTAAACTGAATTTTCATGCTTTGCTCATAGAATGCAAAGGTGTTCCTTTACCTTCAGACTGGAAATTTAATGTGGAATCCAAGAAAGAAGATGCCCACAGAAGTCCCAGGTATAACTTAGATTAGCTTCTGAGGGGAAAAAAACCAACTGTTTTAAAAGATCACCTTAAAAGACTGCTAATTTTGCTTGTGCCTCACTCACTTTGGTGTTCTGGCATTTAAGGCTCCTTAGGTCTGCAACCTTTCCAAATTGTTTTTATGTGAATAATGTGTACTGTGAGTCTGTTCTCAGCATTGGTGGGCATCTTTTTGCAGAGGACAAACCTGAACAGGCCTGTCTTTGTTTGCATTGTGGTCTCTGTATGGAACACAAGAAGTCACTCAGTGCAAAAGAGAATTGAGCCGTATGTTTGGAAAGCAGTGGGCAACTGCAGAAACAATTGTGAGAAGGTGGCCTTATTATTTATTGTGCTTTAAAACATGATCCTCAGAGGTGCCAGGGTATTCAGTTCCCATCAGTTTCAAAGTTAATGTAGTGTTCCAGTGTTGTCCTACAGAACTGGGGGTGCAGAAAGGAGTATTAGATAATAATGAGCTCATAGGGTTGAAAACAGCTATGAAAGTAATGATACACATGATAAAGTTTTTCTTTGACAATTTTTAGTAAGCTGTGGGTTGTGCAGTGACAAAATATAGCATAAGATGGCAGTAAAAGATTGGGAAATACAGTGGTTTGGAGCAACACATCCCAGTGAATCAACCCCTGGCTTGCAATAAACATGATTGTATAACAAGTGACAAAATGGGGGTTGCTGAGCTCCATATAGGCACTGGCTTCTAACATTTTTGCATTTTCTTTTTCCCCAGAGGAAAATTTCCAGTTTACTTGGCATTTATACTTTCTTATCTTAGTGTGGGAAAACGGAATGACATTTCACACTGCATTGCCATCTGTGTGAAAGTTTACTGCTCATATTTTTTTTAGCTGTGTTGCATGAAAATTACTCCAAATTTAGAGGCATATTAAATATGGCATCAAATGCTGGAAGGAATTTAGTCGGTTGGAGCAGCCACACCAGTAATGTGCAGATAGCTTTGCAGCCTTCCTGGTGGGGCATATCAACATGGATTTGTAAAACCACTCTGTCCACTAATATTGAGGTGCTGGGAAGATGACTCACTACAAACCCCAGCACAGAGAACAGCTACTTGTGGGTAGGGACCCTCCTGGCAGAGTTAGCCAAAGCCAAGCAGCTGTAATTGGTGAGCTGAAGTTGGGCTGGTGAGCCTGGGGGAGGGCTTTGCCAGGTGTTCTAGTTGCAGTTTAGAGACTTCAAACCTCTCAGTCCAGGGTTATGACCTAATTTTTGGCCATGTAATTGACTTTTGCATGTGAATGTGATTGCTTTTTGAGAAAATTATATGGAAAGAAACTGGAGAAAAAGAGAGGGCTGTATTTCTGAAAAACTGATTTCAGCAAGATTTCTCCGGATTTAACATTGCTAAGAGAGAGAATATGCAGGTGACTTGCAAAATAGGTGCCTAATTTCTCAATGTCAATGATCCCATTAGATCTGCACTGAAACTTTCAGTAATAACTTGATGTTTGCATTGAAAGCAATGTGCTGTAGCCTCAGAGTATACTTCTCGCTCCTCTCAAACAAAAAGATTTGCATCTTCTGAATCCTTTGCAGTGGAAATGATGACAGCAGTTTTAGCTAAAGCTTTTTATCATTAGAACTGAAAGTGCTTTAAGCACTTATTGCTTACCAAAAAGGATTAATGTGATCAGATGAAATAAAATTAACATAAAACAACAATGAGCAATAAGAATTTTCTAAAGTACTTTGCAATGTGTTGCCTAAGCTCTGTTTTATCAGGGAGAGCTAGATTTTGAAGCGATTTTTATGTTTGCTTATGTTCATGAAGCTTTTCTCACAATTGGCTGAAGCTTTTCAGCACTTGTATTAGTGCAGTCACAGGGGAGTCCTGTGGTTATGTGTGAATTTCATCTGTTATCCAAGCCATGGGTCAAAAGACAAAATTGGCATTTAGGAAGATGATGTGGGTTTGTATCGCTTCTAAAGGCCTCGGTCTGCAAAACAGGGTCCTGATGAGTTGCAACTACTTTCATCTCTGAAGCATAAGGTCTTATTTCAGTGTAGCTCATATATGCTTGATTCTTTCCAGTCAGGATTTTAACATTTCAGGAAATGAAATAAGAAGCAAAAGTCTGTTCATATTACTTCAGCAATTTTTAAAATAATGATGTTTTTGGGCAGATCAAATGGGCATTTTATTAGATGTCTTTTCAGTACAGGGTTTGATCACATGTGGTGTAGACATTTTCTCTATCATAGACCATGATGCATGGTCAGTAAGGCCAACCATGCATATGGCTGCATGCACACCATCCCACTGTCCTGAGTGAACACTAACAATGATCCACACAAAGTGATGAAGATTTTCTTGTTGAACAAAACACATGGAACTCATAATGCTTGTTATCTACCTTTATGCTGGGACAAATTAATTCATAAATAAGTTCATAGCTCCTTTTATGATTAATAAATTGAAGAAAGGTCTGGATATGATTTTGTGAAGTAGAAATCTCAAGAATTCTACTAGTCACTTGGAAGGTGTAGCTTAGAGAATCACTCTATTCACATCCTGTGTTTTTGTGTTTTTTCTGGATTTCTGTTCAAACTATTTCTGTTGGATGCTGTTGGAGTCAGGAATTTAAGGTAGATGAGCTGCCTTGGGATGACAGTATCTATTGTAAAGGACAAGGATTACTCTGTTGACAAAAACTGTGCAAAACTTTTGTAAGTCAATTACATAGTGTAGATGATACAATATTGTGCTAACATGATAAGCTGTCATACTAATAATGCAGCTGAGTATTATAACAGTTATATATGTATGACAACTGAAAGTAATAAATACCTCATAAGACATACTTCACTATTATTTGACTAGATTTAAACTAAATGTTCGTTAAAATAGTACTAGTAGGAAAAGAAATCAAGTCTGATTTGAGATTAAGTTAGCAATTTACGCTGCATTTGTGAGGAAGACAGGATCATCACTGTAGAACTTATTACTCTTCTTTCATTTTGCTGATATCTGTGTTCCCTTTTAATTTCCATGTTGGACTGAGAGATTTGAATATTTGTTATTTTACATTCCAATATGGCTCTGCATAATAACGAAATTCCAATAATGGAGCATTTTACTGTGTCTGCATCCTATTCTTTCTGATGATAAAGTGATGAAGATCCTCAGGTTTTGATTGAATTATTTAAAGATCATCAGATTTTGATTTAATGAATTTTCTGTGTTTAACTTGCATGGATTCATACGGATAGATAGATAGGAGCGTATAGACAGGTAGACATAGCTAAACTAAATATGTGATTTTTCTCCTGCAGTCTGCTTAGAAATGATTTTCAGCTGTGGATGGTGTCTTGCTCTGATTTATAGAAGGGAGACAAAGTTCTTTTAATATATGTATACCCAATGGCAAGATTAAGACACAGTGGGTCAAATGTTGGCCCAACCAGTTGATGACAGCAGCGATGACTCTTTCCAATGGCAGTACAAACTTATTTATAAATAAAGTGGTTGAGTCAGCTCCTTTTGGAGTGACAGCTTCTGGCTTTTGGATCTCGGCAGGAACTCCTTTTGTTCCCATTGTCTGAGCCTTGCCAGCAGATAAGAGGGAACAGGAAGGCACCAACTTGTATTTTGCCTTCACAGAATGCAACGATACCATCCTCCAGTCTCCCATAGCAAGCTGGAGTTATTTGGTCACAGGCCAAATCTTCTGCCAGTAAACAGTCCTGAGCACTCTCTTCTGGAGGCAAGCAGCTCCAAAGAAATACTTTCATATGTAGAATTGTCCACACAGTGATGCTGACTGCTACATGGCAGCACCCACCTCTTGTCTCTTAGATGGAGTCTTATTGCAAGAAATGCCTCAGAAAGCAAGTTTTGAGGGGAAAAAAAAAAAAAAAAGAAGGGTTCAGACAGATGGGTTTTCTGAATGAGCATTATTACTTGGTTAATTTTTTTGCAAATTTATGTGCAATGGTTCTTTTTATTCCTATTTTTGCCTTTTGAATCTGCAGTCGGAAGCTCTCAGGTAGGTTTCCGTAGTGTCTGAGAATTTCGTGGTTTTGTGCATCTTTACCCATGTGCTTCATTGTGGACCATTTTTGACAGTAAAATCAAACAGGCTTCCAGTTTCTTGTTCAGAGGTAGCTTTTTAGCTTTTCACAGAACAAGAATTCTGTTAATTCTTGTTTTTAAAAAAAGAAGAAAATCAGTAAATTATCTGTATAACATCTTTGCTTTTCTCATATAAGAAGAGTGAATTCATGCTTTTGAATCAGGGTTTGACTTTTTTCCTTTTTTCTTTTGTACAGTGCCATGATTGTCATCTTCTGTTTGTTGAAAACACATTTAACAGATTGTTTTATTTTCTGACTTCCCTTCTCCACAGTCCTGCAAAACACAAGCTATTCTGATGCACTGCACATGCTATTTTTTATTTTAGTAAGAAATCCTTTTCATAAATCTTAGGGTAGAAAATGAGAGTTTTTTTTCCCTACAGTGTCACTGAATACAACCTCTGCTATAATTGCTTTCTTATAATACCAGTGTATGATACTAGCAATAGACTGTTCACTTGCTAAACTGATCCTTTTGTCAGGAATGGGGAAAAAATCTTAGTTAATCATACAATCTTTGCCTCAATAACTGTTGTGGATACATTTATACAACAACCTTTCTACGTATTGCCAGAAACTAACAACATTCTGATGAACACCAGAATCGAGATAATTCTGGAATTTGGAAACTCTCCTGCATTACAAAGTTTTGATACACCTCTCACTGGCCTTCCTACTGGTTAGAAGTGAATGACAGCTAGGTGTATCAATTTTAATGCAGTTTGTCAAGTTTTGCATGACAGTGCAAGATACGAGGTCGGAAAACTGCTGACCTCAATTAGGTGGGCTAATTGAAGCATTGGCCCTGTCAAGGAAAACTGTTCCTCTGGAGACTGGACTAAACTGACTTGCTTGCTGTTCTGGAACAGTCTCACTGTATTCTTTTGTTCTACTTTTTCCTTAAAATCTGATCAAGAGATTGTTCTCATCAAAGAGGATCTTCTAGTGGGCTTTGGCCTGGGTCAGGAGGAGAGATCAGGGCAGGCGTGATGAAGTTGACAGCAGCGGCAAGAAAGGGAACCTAGACTCAAAGATGGAGAAAATCCAAAGATGAATTTTCAAAGGGGAGTGAAAAAAAGACAGTAGGGCAGTATTCATCTTATCAGACTCGAGTACTTAAAAGTTACTTGTCACATTCCCTGCATAGCCATAGGATAGAAATGAAATAAGAGTGATTTACTGAATCTGTCTTGGATATCTACTTTAGGATGAGATAAACTGCCTTGTGGAAGTGCCACTTTGTCTTTGTCTGTAGAGGACCCCAGGGAACTAGATGACATTTAGGCAGCTGACTTTTAAACAAGAAGATTGGAAAAATCCCTGTTAAGGGGATCTATACATGTTGGTGCTGCTACTGCACTCTATTGCTCTCCCCTTTCCTCCTGATAGCCATTAAGACAGCTGGGGACGCTGACTTGGAAAGGCACTCTACCTTGATAGGCCTGCACCGTGCTTTTTAAATACAAGCTGAGAAACAGATCTCTAGTATTTTAAGTGAAATAAGTTCTTCTTTCCCTGAAAAATCAGAGTTCTCGGAGCCATGAATAATAATTCAAGTTGAACAACTTGCTTAGTCAGATTATTCACAGTGAGAACACAGCTCAAAGTTCAACTGCACATGTTTTACTCTTGAATAGTTTAAATATCTCATCTGATTCCTCCCACTCCTTCTAACAGTAAGTTAGCATGAGTTCAGATATGGCTTTCCCATATGCTAGCAGCTGCTCTTAAGGCAGGATTGAAGAAAGTGCTGAGCTAACACGTTCTTTTTGAAATCAGTGACTGGCCACATTGATTTGGATTTAGTGTGCATCTTTAGAAATCAGGCGCAACTTTTACTGAGAAGAATAAGTACTGGAATAACTTCATTTATTTCCTCTTACTAATATAGAGAAAAGAGGATAGTGGTAACCTTCATGGGGTAAGAAAGCCCTTAAGGCCAAAAAGTACTTTCTTTTTCCCACCGTAGTGAAAAAAAGCTCTGGCAACTAATTTGTTCAAACAGCTTGGTTGCTGAGTTGGTCTCAATTCATTTTTCTCATATTTTCTAAGGAGATTATTTTACTAGTAACCGGATTCTTGCAAGTATTTAGTTTGTAAAATGTGTGTGATTATGTAGTGGGATTTTCCATATTACTGCATTTTTCTGGAACAAAATCTTCCTAACTGAGTCTTCAGTCTCATTGATAATCAATGATGTTTAAGCTTCTGAATTAAATTTCAGAATATATATGGAATAATGAGGTATAAGTTAATATTGAAATGTCATTGGAAGTTTAGACATACTGAGTTCATTTATGGTTTTGTACTCTGCTTTGAAATGAAATTATTTGAGTTGAAGAGGAAAATTATTCTTTGTGACCTGCTTCTTACTGAAGTCAATGTGAACTGTGTATTCTAATAGATTACTGTTAATAAAATAAAATGCTTATTAGTAAAAACATTTAACAATTTTAAAGATAGATTAACTTATTTGTAATTAACTTTTTTCAATTTTGTGTGATACACCCAGAATCTTAGGCACTTGCAGGAATGCTTTAATTTTATCATTTTTTGAAGGTAAAGTTTCTTTGACTGTTGCCATAACACAGTGCCTGGTTTTCTGCTCTTCAGAAATAACTCATCAAAAAAGCCCTTCATTATCCGTTCTGAATCCTTGCACTAATTCCACTAGAGCCTTAGGATTAGCTGGACTAACAAACTTCATTCTGAATAAACTTGACATTGTTCGTAGTTGCTGATGAACATATCTGTTTGCAAAAACAAATCAGCTGAAAGCAGGAATGCCACAAAAGAATTGAAATCTTTTTTATATGCTTTCAAGAAAAATAAAATCTTTTTCTCTCTCTTCGGTCTTTTTTGAGACCAGTTTTAAGTTTTGTTAGTAATCAAGCTATTCCCCAAATCCATGTTGTTACTGAGACTGAGAAATACCGAGCAGTTTATTAACAATGTGAGTACATGAAACAACTGACTTTAGATGCTGTTGTAAACTCCAGTAATTCAGCAACTGTGCTAAAATAAAGTGTGCTGTTCGTTATTGTCTGTGGATGAACTAAATAATTAAACATCAGTATAAGAAGTCTAGCCATAATTTATGCAGGTGCAATACTCTGGCTGGTTGCATGTAGGAGCAGCTCTGCTGGCCTGAGTTTACTTAATAAGTGAAAGTAAAAGTTGCAAAATGAGGCATCTGAATAAATATATAAATTATATTGCAACTACTCCCTGGAACACCAATTTTCTGTATGATTCCAAGAGTAGGATCCAATTTGTATGAGCAAACACAGTCACCCAAATACTGAATGGGGGATTCATGGTCTTTTCTGCATTTCGCCAAATTCCTTATGTAACTCCAACAGTGATTTCACAGGTAAAAGGTTTCAACACCAATGTGTTTGACTTACTGAAGGTAAAAGCAGTGGTGTTCCCTTATGCTAGAAGCACATTCAGTCCGCTGAAATGTAAGTCTCATTATCTGTGTGTGTAATATGAAAAAGCATCACTTTTTCTATGGGGAACATATTTTACATTTTATACATCGTAGTTCAGGAATACTGTCCTGTGGGGATTTCTGGTTACCAGCGTCAACTACTCTGCACTATTCTATTGAACATCTTCAGATTCAGACGTTTGAATAAGGATTTATGTTTAGTCTGTTTTATAGCTCATTCTTGAACTGTGTTCTGGGTTAATAGGAGTGATGCTATATCAGATTTCCAGGAGCAAGAGAAAACCTCACATCTGCTGCAGCAGGATCTTAGGAAGAGTGTTATCCATGCCCAAGATTACTTTATGCTTTCACCTTCTCCAGTCCTAGCCTCCCTCTGATTGTGATGCAATGGGCTGTCTGACACCTGGCTATTGGAAAGGTTTGTTACCACTCTTTGTAGGTATCTCCCATGACTCTTTGCCTGTTGACAAAGTATCAACATAATTTTCCCTGTCAACAAACCTCCAGTCAACAAAACTTTGGAGTGCCTTTCCTAATAGCATTGCTGTTGAAATTTAAAAACAACAATGAAATTGAATTGCATGGCACAAGTGTATCTGTGATCTGCACACTAGGTGACTCCAAACTACTTGAAAAGTGTATTCAACTATTTAGACACATGCCAGGCACCTAAATTTGTGTGATGTTTTACACCGTACCCAGTGTTAAGCACCTGTTTTGGAATATAATTTGTAACTTATTTTCTTTTTGAGTTGAATAGGGAGCCATAAGCATCTGGGACTGGTGTTAGCATTAAACAGCCTACTGTGATATATTGAAACCAGAACTGTGTCTCACCGCCCCTAATCCTCATGATACTTGAATGAGAATGGCATTTGCTGCCTCAAAATGTTTCATAAACTCAGGTGATGAGTTTTCAGATAGTATACTAATGTTGTGGGAGTGACAAAATGCTTTTCCTTTATGCAATAATTTAATTCTCAGCTAGGCTGTGGGAGAATGAGATTCAAGGCTTCTTGCAAATGAAAGTGCTGTTGGTGCTGGGCCAGAAACCACTCTAAGAAAATGTTGTCTGCAGTTGTCCTGTGGAGACTGGATGTTGGAAAGCCAGGAGTGAAAACTTCCCAGGACAGAGAAGAAAGATACCTGACACTTGTGTAGTGATAAAAGCCACAGTTTGGGAGGAAGGTGTCCTTCCTGTCAGTTCTTGCTTTTTTTTTCTAATTGCTTCCTAGTTAGAAGCACACAATTAGCACTGGAGTAAAGTAATACCTAGGACTCTTGGTTCTCAGAGGAGTGTTACATGACTCAGATTCCCTGGAATTTATGTCAGTTTCATTCCCAATGTGAAAATAGTGCCTGAACTGAAGAACAGTGATTTAAATGAGGGTGAGATTAATCTGTCCTAAAATCAGTTGCACTGAAGTTAGCTATTTAGTCTGAGAAGATGATCTAGGTTCTTAATCAGTGGACAAAGGTTGGCCTAAGCCAGTAAATGCTTGTGAATCAGTGAGCAGGAAGATGCCTGCATCAAAGGATACTCCTTGGACTATGGAGGGAATAGAGGAGACTTGCTTAGCCCAAGTGCTTCGATTGTGGAGTGCTGAAGTGGCAGGAGATTAACTGCAATCTGAGTCCTCTATAAATCAGAGCTTGGGTTCACTCTGTATCACACATGCAGTTCTTTAATATGGCTGATTTTGAAGTGGAAATGTGGTCTCATAGGAAGCATTCCTATGACTGCACAGGACGTTTTGTGAACTTAGGATCATAGAATGGTTTGGTTTGGAAAGAGACCTTTAAGATCATCTAGTTCCAACCTCCTGCTATAGGCAGGGACACCTTCCTCTAGACCAGGTTGCTCAAAGCCTGGTCTTGAGTGCTTCCAGGGAGGGGGCATCCGCAGCCTTGCAGGGCAGTCTGTTCCAGTGTCTCACCACCCTCACAGTAAGGAATTTCTTTCTAATATCTATTCTAAATCATCCCTCTTCCAGTTTAAAGACCCTTCCTCTCATCCTGTTGCTATATGTCCTGGGAGACCTAGAAAATATGGAGACTTAGAAAGTATTCTGACTGGTAGCCCTTTGTGTAAATTCAGAATATATAGTTGAAGTAAAGAAAGCCATTATAGACATGTTCTATTTGTATTTCTCTTTTGCAAAAAATGTAGCAGAATTTTAGGAAAATGGGACGTGCTGTCCCCACAAGGGAAAATCTTCTTGTGGATATACCCTGCATAGGCAAGGACAGAGCAAGTAATCAAGCAGGCATGTTGCGTATGTGCCTTGCTCCATGGAAAATTGCTAGTTTAATTGTTTTTTTCCCCCTGCTGTTTTTTAACAGTACTGAACCTGTCACTATTCAGGGAACTTTGTGTATGAAAATGTCAAAAAATGATTAAGATAAGTGGCATCCCTGTGGGTTTTTTAATGCTCAGGGCACAGATGACAAATCTCAAAGATTATGTCAACAATAGAAAATAATATGCAAGCAAACGAAGCAAAAATTACAGCACAATATAGTTTCATTCTATGCAAATCAGGAAGCGTTTATTGACAGTCTTAATATTTTTAAGAAAGAAAGCACAGTGTTCACAAAGAATGTTAAACTGCCTGGCCCCAGTGGTGACAGAAATCCTTTTAATCCGCACGTGGCACCAGCAGCAGTCATGCAGGTTTCTGTATGCTCTGCTCATGATGCGCTTCTCCAGGAGGCACAATGCAATGACATGAGCCTGCAGGTTTGGGTGTTGGAGAAATGAATGTCAAATGTCACTGGACGTGGTCTGGCTTTAAGGTTCCCACTGCTGTACAGGAACCCATCAACTGTGGTACATGTCCTCTGCCCACTGAGGGGTGGATGCCTCACAGGGGGCTCACAGGCATGGAGGTGAAAGTTACCGAGGAGGGAATAAGCTTCTGCCTGAAGTCCAGGCATCCTTGCCTGAACTCAAAGTTATTTGACTTGTGTCTGCAGGAATGTACTACTGTCCAGATGGGCTGAGCTAAGCATTTGCCTAGGAATGTAGTGCATCAGTCACTGCCTATGAAACATAACCACAGAAAGTAGTAGTGTCTTTCTCACGTATATCCTTTATTGTGTAATTCTGAGCGAGCAGAGTGTTTCTCATGGATGTATTCCCTTCCCTTTTCCACTCAGAAGGACTCCTAAGTGTCCCAGCCAGCAGTGCAGAGATGCTCTGGGCACACACAGGTAAGATAGGGGTAAAAGGAAAGTGTCCAGTATTTGCATCTTTTTTAAGGTTGCCTGAAAATGAATGTGTTTGTCATCATCATCAAGGTATTTTCTGTCGGACATGGCTCCTGGGAGGAGGAAAAGCTTCTACTGCACCCCCTGTGTGTCCAGACAGTGAGGAATATCACTTCTAAAAGGTAGAGTTCCTTCAAACTGTGTACTTCTGGTACAGATCCAGCTTCTTCTGACCAAGCTAACTGAAAACTGATTAAACTGATTAAACATTAAACACAACTGCTTCACAACTACACATTTCCAATATTAAACCTTTCCTTTAATAATTGTTCCATTTTTCTGGCAGTCACTGCTTGCAGAGATGCGTGCTGTTTAGGTTTCTCCCATATCCTTTCCCTCCATTTTTTTTCAGAGTGTTTCTGCTGAAGCTTTTAGCTGCACTATTCTCCCATTCATGTCACTGTCTTTGATTTTTGTTTATCCCTGATGTCACGTAGTGTCACATAATCAGAATGCAGTAGTGTCACTGAATAAATTCTTGCCTTTAGGCTGTGAATACATCATGCCTTCCTGACAGGATGCAGGTATTTTGCAGCACCTCTATTTCCAATGTCATGTCTGAGTAGCTAATCCCATAGGTAAATTCCAGTCACTGCAGGAGCCATTGAAATAGCCAGAGATAATTTCATTTTCTTTGCACACTGGCACCCCTTGAAAAAATCATTATGCAGGGTTTAGAGTGAACAAGAAGGAGGTGCTGGAGGCAGATGTGAAACTTACAACTGTTGCTACAAAATTCTTTGACCTATTCAAAAAGTGTCTTTTTCTTTACATTTTTATCATTAACTGATGAGTATGAACCTTTCCTTACTTAATGTATAAATAGCTACCACGAGTCTCTAGATGAGTTCATGCTTTTGACATCCACAGATTGGGACTTAGAGGTGTAAAATGACACATGATGTCACGAGCAAGCTGAAGCATGTATTTTGCTGCAGAAAGCTGTTAACTACTGTGTAAGAGTCAACAGTGTGATGTGATCACACGTTCAGCAGAACAGATTTTGTGAGTTGGCTGCAGAGCACCTGTGCATCTGTGAGGCTGTGTCATTCACAGTGCTGTGCACACATGCTGGAGAGGTGGAGTGGTAAAGGAAAAGATCTGATTAAAAATATGTATGAAACTCACTTTTGTGTTTAGATTTTTCATCAAATTGCTGTACCTTTTCGTGTCTGATCTTAAGGAGAACTTGAGTGTTAGGCTTGCTATGTGGCTGCAATTACAAACTTAGCTAAATTAAAATAACTAATAACATTGAAATGCCAAGTATTTTCTTCTGTTGATGTCCCTTACTGTCTGACTGTGTGTTTGCACACATATGGTTCAGTCATCTGGCTGACTGACTTACCAGTACTTTGAGTTTTGTAGACAGTGTTGATTTTCACTTCCTTCTCCATCCCATGCTGTTTTCACATGATGAG
Source organism: Phasianus colchicus (assembly GCF_987193195.1). Classification (NCBI taxonomy): domain Eukaryota; kingdom Metazoa; phylum Chordata; class Aves; order Galliformes; family Phasianidae; genus Phasianus; species Phasianus colchicus. Next base: position 79,330,442 of record NC_143437.1, read on the forward strand.
GCTGCATTTGGCAGGGACTGATAGGACAGTCCTTCCATTTCCCCGCAGAAGTAGGGCCATCCTTGGATTTAAGGGAAACTTACAAATACCTGATTGACCCTCTCTTTATATGTGAAACAGAACTGCATCATTTTTCTATATATTTTTGTCTGCTTTCTCTCTTATATCAGCTATGATCTCTGTAAGGAGGGGACAAGTCTTTTTTTTTTGTTTGTTTGTCTTAGGCTTGAGGTTTTTAATGTGACTGTCATTTTGGAATTCTCAAAATAATAGGAATAATTAATACCTTCCTGTTTTGTAACATTGAGTGATTCCATCAGATCTCAATGTGGAAAGTTGCTTCAAAGGGAAGCTTTGAACACAGAAAATTGTCAAATTGTGAGATAATTTGACTCCTAAAGAGAACATTTCTGTTTAAAACTACTTATACCCTTTTGCAGTAGTTTTTGATCTTATGTTGAAGATTTTAAATTGGCTTTTGGGCCTATGTTCTGCATATTTTAGAACTGAATTAATTGTGAGCATTATGGGGTTCTTTTCTTGAAAGATTGTTCTGTTCTGTTTTCTCTTTAGAGAAATGTCATATGAGGATTCTTTAAAATGAAAGCTTATAGTTAATAAAATGCGTTTAGCTACGTGTAAGGTGTGACTGACCATACTGAACTTTTCCAGGTATTGCTTTTATGTATCATAGACTTCCTACAGATCTACAAGACTGAGGTCAGAAAACAGCTTTCTTTTTCTGTATAAATGCTGTTATGCAAGACTCTGAAGCTGCTGTGCCCACAGAAGCATAAGATAATGGCAAGAATATTTACTGGAAGATCTACTGTTTGCCTTTATAGCCATCTGCTCCACCCAGGTCAGCACTTCAGGGTATCTCTGAATCGTTGCGTGATGGTTGTGGTCACCCATTGGGATTTTATTGCAGAAGGAAGTAGAGAAAGAAGAGGAGGAGGGGAGGAAAAGTGGGAGGAAAAGCTCAAGTGTCCTTGCGTGCTGAGAGGGGTGCAAGAAGCAGCTCTGTTCTTTCCATTGCACTTCAAGACTCTCAAGTGCTGTGACCCATTTTCCCTTCTGGCAGCTCCTACACAAGGGCTGCTTTGAAACAACCCTGAGCTTATAGCTTTGCTTATCATTTCTGAGGCCATGTGAAGAGCTTGCCAGCAGTGTTGAGTATGCTGCTGAAGGATACTGCTAAGATGTTAACTATTGTTTCGAATAAGTTACAAGTATTCTGGAGGTGGACTTGCATAAGCTCTGATAACATAGTTGGGCCGTGGCAATAGTTTTTGTATATTTCTTATTTGCTTTTCTTGGGAGTTGAAGTGGCATTAGAAAAACACGTTTTAATATCAGGCTGTAGGAGGTGAGACAGAGCTCACTGTCTCTCTGATAGCAGCATTTAAAGCACAAGAGGCCAATTCAGCCCTGAACTTTTCTTCTAGAGTGTCTTTTGTAAGAAAGAAGGATGCCAGTTCCTGGAAATAGAGAAAGACAAAGCAAGATGTGGGGAGCTGTTACAGTGCAGCCTAGGATAAGCACAGTACATTAAATTCTGGACAGCTGGGGACAATCTCTCTTATTAAGACCAGAGTGTTCCCTGGTCCCTTTGTATTAGAAATTGTAACTACTTGATATTCTTACACCTTTTCTAATTCCTCATAACTCCTTCAAAACTGATGTAGCTCAACATTTCTGTCATCCAAACAGATTCCCAGAAAATCATCTCCTGATTACTAATAACTTAAATATACTAAATTATACTGATACTCTACAGCTCCTTTTAATTTCTGTATCTTTGTTTTTTTTAAAGTTTCAAATCCCAGAACAGAGATTTGATATTTAATGTGTGATTTATCAGTTTCCTTATTAGCCTGTGAAGATGTTAATGAAAATCCAAGTAAACGATATTTTTCTAGCCTATTTTACTATTAGTTTGCTAATTAATAAGCTATGTGCAGCATCTGATGCACGGACTCAGATGTGAATGATCCAAATCGTTTATTACAAGTTCTCACATCACTTATATACCTTCACAAGTTTTCTTTTTCTAGCTTTCCCATCCACCCCTACAACTTTCCCATCCACCTTTACATGTCAGTAGAGCATTCTACAAAACACTCTTCAACCGTTCACACGGGCGCTTATCCAATCAGAGCCGTGAGACGTTCTTTCTTCTTCTAGAGGTGTCCTTGGTTCTCATGCTGTTTATCTTGCTCCACAGCTTCTGCTCTGAACAGTTTTTCTTGTATTCCCACAGTTATGTATTTTTATTATTAGGGATTTTTTTTGGACAGTGTCTTCTTGTCTCTCTCATGTACCCTCTAAATGATGTTAATAGTGGGAGCCAGACTTTCAGCATCACTGAACTGATTTTCTTGGAGCTGTGCTAAGCTACATTGGTTAATGACTGAGCCAAAACTGTGCAAATTTAAGTACATTATCAAGCAATCTTTTCTCAAATGATTAGTTCTTAATTGTAGATATAGTTCCACTGAGGTTAGGATTGAGAAAAGATCATAAATTTTAGAAGCTAGAAGCTTCTATACAGAGGTAAATAAATAATAATTAAAAAAGCTACTAAAGATACTCTCCAGAGCTCACACCTACAGAAGGGTTTCTCAATAGATACTCATAAATGTGTCTGTAAAAGCTCACCATCTTATTTTTTAAAAGGCCAGAATATAATTGCCATGATGATTCATAGGTCTCAATATAGTGGTGATAGAAAATAATATCAGCAAAGAAGTAATGAGAAGAAAACGCTGCTGACAAGTACTCTGGGTGAGCAGAAAATATTTGTCTGCTTCATTATGGAAACAATATCCAATTTTGATAACTTCTGAAAGAAGGAGCACTAGAGAGAGAGAACTCAGTTTCCTTTTTGTAAGTGAGCACTGAAAGGCTGATGTTCATTTCAGCCAATGTATTTTGTGTGGCTTCAGAAGGGAGGTTTAGTGCTTCTGTTCCAGTGAGGAACAGTGGCTCTCTGTACAAACGGCAGCTCAAGTTCTTTCGGCAGATGAGCAGAGGCAGGATTCCCCAGAGACTTTCTCAGTTAGGAAAAATCACAGTATGTGGTGGTAGAAATGTGACACTGAACATTTGCTTTGTGTTCAGAAACTAATGATAAATCCAGAGCAGAAATATGATTCTTCCTTTCACATTTAAGATTGTATCTAAATAATATAGTCCAGCTTTCTAATTTGAGTATACAGTTTTTGTTTGTTTGTTTTTGTTTTCTTTTCCTTTGTTTTGTTTTGTTTTTTGAGGGTAAGGGGAGAACAACTGCTTTACAGATGAGTGCTGTCTTGAATTTAAATTTATTCTTCATTTTTTTCTCTTTCATTGTTTGCATTGTTAGATGTTCTGCAATGAAGTGAGTGTTTCATATACTAAGGTACAGGATGCTGCTGTAAGACATCCCATCCCATACTATATGTTGCCTACAATACATCTGTGGATAAATAAGGTCTATTTTCATCAGTCACCATTTAAAAGAAGATAAAATCTAGTTAAGCATGAGACAAGAGTATAAGCAGCTCAATCAAATGCAAACGTAATGGAAAATCTCACTTTTCTACAAGCATTAAAAATCTAAAAATGAATATGTATGGCCTATAATAAGTTATTTTAAGTGTAGATACTGATATCTGAAACAAGAAGAAGAAATTAAAGGGAGACCAGTGAAAGAAGAGTACAAAAGTTAAAGTTATTTTCTTTGCTGACCACACATGACCTTCCATCTTCACGATGGAACATTTCTTACACATTCCGTTTTCAGAGGTGCATCTAAGAAAATCTCTTGATATGTGTATGAATCACGGCCTGATTGATCACCTGAGGCAAGCAATGAGTCAGCCATAGGAGTACAGGTGAAGGCAATTCACCTGTGCTGCCGGAAGGGGTGGAGCCTGCCTGCACCTCTCCTAAACCCATTTAAGAGCAGACTACCAGTTTTGCAGCAAGACATGGGTAAGCTTTCTCTCTCTCTCTCTCTCTCTCTCTCTCTCTCTCTCTCTCTCTCTCTCTCTCTCTCTCTCTCTCTCTCTCTCTCTCTCTCTCTCTCTCTCTCTCTCTCTCTCTCTCTCTCTCTCTCTCTCTCTCTCTCTCTCTCTCTCTCTCTCTCTCTCTCTCTCTCTCTCTCTCTCTCTCTCTCTCTCTCTCTCTCTCTCTCTCTCTCTCTCTCTCTCTCTCTCTCTCTCTCTCTCTCTCTCTCTCTCTCTCTCTCTCTCTCTCTCTCTCTCTCTCTCTCTCTCTCTCTCTCTCTCTCTCTCTCTCTCTCTCTCTCTCTCTCTCTCTCTCTCTCTCTCTCTCTCTCTCTCTCTCTCTCTCTCTCTCTCTCTCTCTCTCTCTCTCTCTCTCAAATTATAGTCTGCTTTGCCAAACTCTCTTGTTTATTTCATAATTATAACATCTTTATGTTCATTGTCTATACAATATGAAAATTCACAGGAAGAAGGTTTAAAAACAATAGTATCAAAGTAGCAACGCCAGACAGCAGGAGACCAATATGTTCCCTTGAAACTCAGGGCTGAATTTGCAGAACAATTACTTATGATTTCTGACCTACTGTTTAAAATATTATTGCTTTTTTTTTTTTTCTTTTTTTCCTTTTAAATGGATGAGAAGTGGCAACAGTTTATAATAATGGGCTACACAGAGTTCACAGAACTGTGGAAACAGTTGTATTGTATTGTTTTTCTACTGAAAAAATCAGTAGAAGCTGTAACGAATGCCAGAGTTAATAGAGACGTGAGATACGATGTAAGGCGGAAGAGGTGAAAACAGATTCTGTAGTCTGAAGTCATTCCTCAAAGCTATTTCAGCTCTTTGAAGGTAAGAGTGATGTACTTAATAACAGATTTACAAAAACCTTTCAACAGTGTCTCGATGGGATTAAGCTGTCCTGGATTAATAATTGGTTAAATGAAGGGGGTCATAGAATGGGAGTAAATAGTCTCCTTTTTCACAATGAAAGGTCCATAGTCCCAGCTCTGTGCTGTTTGGTATTTTCAGAAGTGAGCTGAGAAAATGGGTGGGTGATGTGGTGACAACTGCTGGTTGATCGGATGAAATATTTTGAAATAGTCAAAACTCAAACTAACTGCAAAGTGCATCAGAAGATGCTCTTCATTCCTTAAAGGGTGTTCCTTAAATTTGTTGTTCCATTATCATTGCTTGATATTAACTGACTGTAAAATAAAAATGTTAGATGAAATCTGGTGCTCTTAAAATTTAGGCAGTGCACTTGGGGAAAACCAATCCTGATTATGTGTTCAAAACTATAATTTTCCTGTTAGCTGGAATAATTTTTAGTTATTATACATAATTTTCTGAAAGAATCCTGATTATGATCAATGAGAACTGAAGGTTAATTGAAAGTCAGAAGTGAAAAGGAAAGGAATGGATGATTAAACATCATTTTGTCACCATGTACATATACAGAATATTGAACAGAGAGTTCTTTTATAACTACTACTTCTCAAAAAATATATTGTGAAGGTTGAAAGGGCACAGAGAAGGACAGTAAGTTTAACCAGAAATCTGAAATGTCTTCTGTATATGAAGAGATTAAATGAGCTATGCTCTATAGCCTGGGGAAGAGACTACTGAAATGTATGTGGAGATGGCTAGTTAGGAACGACCATTCCCTGTATCTCTTAGCCTGTGCAGTGGGGGCAGTGTAATGATGTCATTAGACATCTGGCTTAAAACAACTGAGAGGAAACACTTTTCCACACAGCCTGTGATACAGCTTAGGAACTCGTTGCCATATGATGTGTCAGGTGTAAAAGTAGAAATGTGTTAAGCGAATTGAATGGATTTGGAGAAGAAAAGCCATCAAGAACAAACTGGCACCATTGCAGCCTCTGCACCTGCTTGCTGGGAAGATCATCTGTGATGAACAGGGCTCTCTCTGAGCCATGTTTCCTGGCAGTAATATCTGCTGATAGCCAAAGCCAGAGAACAGTTACAGGAGCAAACAGACCTTTAAACTGACTGAAGAGTCTTAAAGTATTTATGTTCATATCTTTTCTGTTGGTTACATGTCATTACACGTGTTCTTTCCTATTGACTGAGTGACCAAAACCTGGTCGGTGGGTGCCAAGGCACTCGGTATCTGCTGAGATTCAGCGTGAGATTGTAGCTCTGGTGAGAGCCCTGCTCTCAGGCTTCACTGGAGCTTCTGTCACTGTATTGGACTGTCCTTTTTTTTTTTTTTTTCCCCCAAGGTTTGATTTTTCCTGAGAGTTGGGTTTTAGCTTCCTTTCTTTTCCTTAAGTTCAAGGTGCTGCTTGAGGAGACACGTGGGTACAGCTCCTGCTCATCCATATTTTGGTCTCACAGTAAAGAGGCATTTTAGCTTTAAAAGCTCAAGTCTTCCTGCATCATTACCCAGCATGCATTAAGCAGAATGAGCAAGATTTTTCTCTGCTGTCTTAGGATGGAGGATGGAGAAGTGTCCACTAATGAGGCAGCTGATTCTGAAGTAGTCTGGATAAGACTCCACTGTAAAGAACTTCAGGCTGTGAGTTCTAGCAGGCAGGTGGAAGCTCCTTGTTCATATGCATTGATGGCACATGCTCATCAGAGAGTTGTAAAGCAGTGGAGAAACAGTGTTTCCAATATTAATATGTAAATTATATGCTAAGAAAGGATCAAAGGCTCTTGAAGTACAGAAGTAAGCACTAATTGCATTCCTTGCCCTTCAGTAAACTGTGTACTGTAGATAGCTCTTTTCCCTCTATAAGCATTTAAAGCTTTCCTTTTGCCTGCTTCTTCATGCTTAAATATTTCACATACATTTTCCCTATGTTGGGCTGTTTGCATATAATGCATTGTTGTACCTTGTGGAGTTGCCACTCTGAATATACAGCAGAGGGGCAGAACAGAGTGCAGAAAGGTTTTTTCCGGCACTTTATTTTGGTGTGGAGCCTGATGTTTTGTTTGAACAGCCTTTCTGTGCTCTAGTTCCGTAGAACAGTTCATAGATTATTAGTAGCATAGAGCAGCACTGAGGCACCACTGTACTGAGGCAGATTTCCTTGTGCCAAGTAGCCTCATTTTCAAACACATCTGAACATGTTGGAAACTATTTGGAATTTTTTTATCCTAGTATTTTTTTTCTGGAAATCTGTTGCAGAACTTCAGTCTCTAGATGTCTATGAATCTGGTTACTTCATAATCATGTTTTTTGTGTGAGAAGATTCTTCTTTCTTGTGCTTTCTCCCTGATGTTCCTGGTGTGTTTTGTAGAACAATGCCACGTGTTTTGTAGCACAATCTTACCCTCTCTCAAGATGTGGCATTGTTGCTTTTTTTTAGGCTAAATAAGCCGACTTGTAGCTGCGTCCATTACAAGATAAAACTCTGCATTTTGGTGGTCATCTACCTGGTATTCTCTGAAAGTGTCCAGTCCGAGTTCCTTTTCTTTAATGCAAGCTAATAAGATCTGTTGTGCAGTTTGAGCTGAGGCCTTCCTTACAGAGCTTATCCCAACAGAACTACTCCTCTGTTGCCTCTGGAGGAGTAGAATAACTAGGCCTAGGGAGACATGTACAGTAAGACTCAGATTCACCATCTCTAAATGGAAAGATCTCAGAACTACAGGAAGAACTATGTCAATTTTCAGAACAAACTACACAAAGAGTAGCTGGAGTGGTGCCTGATGAACACTGAAAGCTTGTGTTAGGACACTTGATGTTCAAGCCCTATGGCCAGAATTGGTGGTCTCACAGCACAGTGCTTTTGTGGGCGGCTCACAGCTGGGAGCATGCAATGCTTAGTGTTGCTTTTCCTTGCTGGAGATATGCAAAAGGATTACAGAATAGGAAGAGCCCTTTTGCATACTCTTTTAGCAGCTGCTTCTGTTGGTTGAAGGAGAAAATTGCAGAGTATTTCCCTGCTCTCATTTGCTCATTTATTTGCATTTACTAAGAGAAACCAGCACATACTCAGAATTATCAGAAAAGCAAGCACATACTCAGAATTATCAGAAAAGCAAGATTAAACAGGAACCTCCCCTATGCAGTGAAGGTGATTTAAGTTTAAATCCTTTGGAGATGGCTTTATTTAAGTTCATAACTGGTACTCTGCTGTGTCTAGCACTGGAAGAAGTGTTAGTTTTATAGAGAGGATTCCTACTTGCGTAACACCTGAAGTGCTGTAACAACTTTAATTTCTGTAAATAAGAGGTATTGTTCGTTCCCACTTGAAGCTGGTGTGGTGATGCCACGCAGTATAGCTCTGCAGAGAGGCACATTGAATTCATAGAGCTTGGTTTAAGAGAGTTTCTCCTTTATAGGTGCCTAAGGCTTAGTCAACAAGCTCATTTTTTACTCAGTACACTCGTGTACTTAATTTTTTTAGGATGTTCTTTGGACTAAGACTCAGAAATTTCCTTTACTTTAAAATCCTGCCTCTGAGTGGAGAAGTGGAGAGGACTGGGGAGGATATTTTGTTCATCAGAAAGTGGAAGAAAGGCTTGAGGTGATCTCTCTACTTCTGATGAAATTCATTCCTTTATCTGGGAACTCTTAAATCATCCCTGGCAGAGGTGACATTATAAAAATAATTCTGAAGAACAAAAGTTCTCACCCCTGTAATATACTGCATTGCACCAAATGATGTGCTTTCCTTTCCTTCTTTTTTTTTTTTTTTTTTTTCCCTTCAGGAGCCAACAAGACTAGTAAGATGCATAGAAACTTTAGCTTCCCTTAGATTTCTTTAACAGTGTTTGCAAGATATTATTTTTTTTTCCTCAAGCAACCAAATCATTATTGAAATAAGCTACACAACGAACAGCCAGAGTGGTTTCCAATGACTCCCAAGGGCTTGGCCAGAACATATCAAGTTCATGCTTGTCTCAGCTGAAGGGACCCTTGTTGTGAGCCCAGCCCCATTGCATTGATAACATCTTCTGTGTCAATGTGTGCCCTGGCAGCACTGTGTCATAATCAGCGTATGTTTGCTTACTGGAGAGCATGGCATGCATTTAATGAGTGACTGATTAAATGAGGGTAAAATAAGTGTTTTCCCTACAGCTTCCTGCTTTGACACTCTGGGGACACAGGATTTACTATGAGATAGCAGGGAGAATTTTGTGCTAGTCTGTGTGATACATGGCTGCCTAATACAACTCAAGATCCCCTCTGAGGAAAACTTGTTTTTGTTTCCCCCCTTTTGAATGATCAGGAGGTGACTCAACAGATTGCCTCCTAATGGTGTAAGGAGGTAGAAGCTGGTGCATCCTCAGGTGAATTTATTCTTGGAACAGGAATGGGGTTTTTTTGTTTCATTTTGTTGGCAGTAAAAGCAATACCTAAGCAGTTCTGAAGCTGAATTATGGGCTTCAGGGTGTATGGAAAGTTTGGTTACAAGGACACTGACATCCATCCCTTTCAGTAAACTGTTAAATAAAGAAAAACCCAAACTCCAGGAGACAGCAAATATCAGATGAAGCTGGTGATTCTCTGCTGTGGTCATAGTCAATGACAGCTAATTCAGTCCAAATAGAGTTACAACCTAAAAGCACAGATAAGATAATTCTGAAGCGATTTCTGTTGGTCTTAGTGATTTTGAGACATATTTTGGAATACCACTTAGCTCATGTAATTCTGGGGGCTTGTCAAGTCTATTTTAATAAGCTTGATTAAATTCTGCTGAGGAGCTTTTCTACTGCATAACAAAAAAGTATTTTAATCTTCTATTAGGCAAAATATTCAGCACATGCATGAGAACTCAGAGTTGCTCTGCTGTTCAGTGTCAGTAACAAGTATTTTTCAGGGCAGCTTCTTGCTGTGTCACTTGAGACAGAGCTGGGTGTTGAGATGCCTTATGGTTTGGGAAGTCCTAGGTGCCAGTTTGCATTTATCTCAAGGAGACGAGACACCCTTTAAAGAAAATCTGCAGCTCAGCCAGGACATTCAGGTGCAAACACACCAGCCAGACTGTGGAGCAAGTGGACAGCCAGAATAAAGACAGATGGAGGGAGGTGAGCTTTGACCTTTCTCTATGCAGCATTGCAAGCTTCTCTCCAAACAGACTTTAACTCCCTAACACCTGATTTCTATAGGTTTTCATATATTTTCAAATCATCAACTTGATGCACCTGGTCCAGTTTTATTTATGTTTGGTGAGTATAATAGTTTATATTTGATGAGTGTATTGGAACATGATTTCTGCTGTGTACTTCTGTGTTTTTCCAGAATACCTCAAAGGGATTTAAACAGGAGCCAGACACCTCTCAGCCACAGCAGCTCCTCCAACCTTCTTAGCAGCTGTTAGATCTATGTGACAAGTGAGAGCTTCTAATAAAAAAGTCATTTTATTGCGTATGTCTGATTTGTTAGCTTGATTTACAGAAGGTGATAAGTAATCCTGACCAGATTGGTCCTGGGATCTGGAGGTATCTGGAGGCCTTCCAGCAGCAAAGGCTTTAGTACAATATTCTAATTTATAGTATAGTGTTCTGTTTAGCATAACTCAGCTTTACAAATTGGCTATGTTTGGCTTTAATATTCCCTCATATTGACTGTGATAGCAGTAAATTTTTTATCTGATAAAAGAACTGTTATTTGGGAATGCAAAGAGGTCTCTCCTTTGAAAGTTGTTGATGGCCTCTTAAAGAAGCACATGAAGTCAGGCATCCAAGCAGAGATGCTGACAGTTTGCTCTGCCACAGGCACATTGCACTGTAAGTGAACTGGGAGCCTTCTGTGTAACTGGTAAACTGCTCTTGAATATGCCAGTGACTTTACTGGGATCACTGGGTATGCATAGCAGCCTGGGTGAAGTCAAGGTGGTAAAGCTGCCATTTTCAAAGGGGACTGGCTCTCATCCACTACAATAAAGAATCCCTGTCTCAACAGCCCCAGAGTATTTTCAGCTTAGCTTCTCACACTTTACTTGCTACTTTATTGGCAAAACTCTTTCATGCTGTAAGTAATTCTGCAATGTATATAGAGGTAGTAAAACAAGCAGTCATTCTTCACCTTTCAAAATTCACTTAGAATGGTGACACATTTGCTTTTATCTTGTGTGACTATCAAGAGAAAAAAGTATTAAAAGTTTTATGTGTCTGAGCATTTTCCTTACAGAAAATTCTTCTGGCAGATACAGTCTCTTATTTGATCCTGTTTGTATTTCACTTTTACAGGGATGTAATTATGTATATGCAAGGGGAATTGATTCATATTCATTAAAAAAAAAATGCTCTTCCCATTAGATACTAAAAATGTACTTAAGAGTTTGGCTTGTTAACTTTTGATTTTTAAGATTTTTAAATGCTGTGGTGTCAGTGATACAAATCACTTTAGTTTGGCAGCTCTGCTGTAGCAAGCTTCAGGTCTTTTTACTAGAAGCTGAGGGATTCTGCGTGTGTGTATGTGTCTGTGTGTACACATTTACACCTACTTGCACACTTGCCTTCAGGTGTTTAAAAATGCATTTATGTTCTTATGTGTAGACATCCTCTCATGTATCAACACAGAGCTTCAGCTGCAGGATTAGTGCAACTCATCCTGCCCCAATACCAGAGAAAGGCAGGGACTTGTGAAAGCGTAAGAAATATCTTTAAGGAGGAAGGAGGTAATGAGGAATAAAAGAAAGAGAATGATGCCATGAGATCATATAAACTATCTGTGGACCCAATGTAGTGGTTCTGAATCATTTGAAAACATGACTGGGGATGTAAGCTGTCCCTGCCTGACACCATTTGTAAAGATTGTAATTTGGCTGATGGATATTACAATAGAAGCAGATCTTGAGGAATGATTTGCAAGAGAAGATTCCCATTAAATCTTCTTCAAAGAGTACACTTTCTCCTTCAATCAGTCACAGTTCCTGGAGCTGAATCATTAGTAAAGCATCTTTTCTAATGAAGTTCAGAGCCCCACAGTACTAGGAGCAGGATGAAATTAAAGCTTGAGAGACTCGCTGTACTCTGGCAAAAGCGGTCAATCTTCCAGAAGTTGCCTTGTGTTTGCTGTAGAGCTATTGTGTGAAAATGAGATGTGGCTGTGTAATATCCCAGCTCCATGTTCCGTGGGAAAGTTTATTAGAATTGCACTGAGTGGATTGCAATTGGAGAAATGGCCTGGGGAAGTCAGCGCAGCCAGTTCTGGCAAGCAGAGGATTCAGAAGGTGCAAGTTCCACAGTCAGTCCAGGGCAAAGCCTTTGAAGTACTTTAAATGGATGGAAAACACTGTGTTGCTAAACTTTGTAAAAACCTTTCGGAATTCAAGTGGGACAACACAAACTCATCTCTGCAGATTTAGGACTTAGATTCTCAAAAGAAAGTAACCACACATCCAAGTCCAATTCAAGGTGAGTGCTTACCTATCACTGAAATATAAATCCAAAGAACCGCCTTCATGTCTTTCTGTGGGCAAAGCCAGGAGATCTGCTTGGGCTTATGTCAGGTCTTTGATGTCTTCACCCATATCTACTCAAGATGCTGAAGGAAAAATCTACACATGTCTTTTCATCTCCACAGCAACTGCAGAAAAGTTCTTACGTGTTTTACATGTGAAAAGAAAGTGAATTACATATTTCTGTCTAGGTGGAGATGGGACTCCTACATTTGGACAAACTACTCATCTTTTGCTGCAAAGTACCAATGAGACCAGTCTGGACTCATGCATCGAAATTAAAACCTCTGAAGGCTTGCAAATTATTTGGCACTAGTTTTGGCCCATCTCTAACTAGAGTGGTACTCTGATTCAAGTGCCCAGCTAGGTGAGATTGAATTTAATTGTTAATGAGATAATTGTTTAATTGTTTAGAAGATAAATTAATTTTGTAAGGGCCAGAGTGAAGGGTGAAACACTGCCACAAGTTTGTTTTGAGACAGTTACCAGTACACCACCACTTGCCTGTTCACTTTTCTCAAAGTGCAACCAACAAGTATGGCTGTGCACAGTGCAGAAGCCAAGAAAAAATCAACAACCTGTGTTTCCTTTTGTCCCTCTCAGCTATGTGATTCAGAATATTTCTGGTGAAGTTTTGCTTTCAGGCTGTTGGAAAACAAACTATCACTGTCCTTGCCAAAGAACGTAGTTTCTCATGGCAGTGACTTTCTCTGCTAGATGTAGATTTCAACTGGCATTAGCTCTTTCCCTACTCTCTGGTGTGTAACAAGAATTCCCCTTAGAACCATAAAATGGTTTAGGTTGGAAGGGACCTTAAAGATCACCTCATTCCAACCTTCTGCTGCTGTTAGGGACGCCTTCCACAGATCAGGTTGCCCAAAGCCTCATCTAGCCTGGCTTTGAACACCTGCAGGGATGGAGCATTCATAGCTTTTCTGGGCAGACTCTTCCAGTGCCTCCCCACTCTCTGAGTAAAATTTAGTTTAAAGTCATCACCCTCCATGCTGTTTCTACACTCCTCCCTTATCTTTCCTTTAGTTACTGAAAGGCTGTAATGAAATCTCTCTGGAGTTTTCCCTTTAATACATTCTTGCTGTTTCTTGGACATCTGCTTCCCAATATCCTCTCATAGCGCACTCATAATATAGCACTAAGCATCTCCCTTGCTCTCTGCCTCCACAGGCACACTTCTGCTCAGTAATTTGTATAAAAGCAGATAATTTCCCTCTCTCAGTCCCTTCTCTTTCCCCATCCCACAAATAAATTGAAAGCAGCAGAAATTGGAAGATGTCAGGTAGAAACAACAGAAAAAACAAGATTTATACAAACACGCTGAATTTGTCTCCCTATTGTTGACCAGGGGACAATAGTCTGGACCATACTTGTCTGAAAGGTACAATATCAGAAATAATAAATCCCTACAAATTTCATGAAAGTAGTTGGTCAAGAAGAGGAGGTGGAATATTGATGTCATACCAGGGCAGAAAGTGGTATGGAGTGATGCTGCCTATATGCCACAGAATTCAGAGGGGAGCACAGCTTGTAGATAGAGAGGTAGGAAACCAAGCTGCCCTATCTCTGCTACTCATGAAGCTAGCAATTCATTTCTCTTGCCTCAGATAAAATGGAGAAACAATGAACCGTTCTTTACTCCTAGGGTGTTGTTGTATCTGAACCATTTATTTTTGATTGCATTACAGTCAGTTATGATTAACATAGGTTTGGCTGTAGCTGCTTATCACATAGAAGATATCTGACTATGACCTCTATGATGTGGAATCTGTCAGCTGAGGTTTTTTGCAACTCTTTTATCTGTTGTTTAACAGGCAGACTATAACGACCATGATCCCAAGTGGTAAATAACTACTCATGGATTAGGTAGTATCAAATGTATTGTAAGATCGAGATAACTATCCATAACAGGGCTGAGGTTCCCAGCTGCAGTCACAATAATCCTTCTGACATTTACTGGCAGAACTGAAAGTCATAATCTGGAGAGGAAGGTAGTGGTTAGGTAGGCAGACTCAGATGGACTATGGAATAATAAAACTTCTTTTTTTTCTTTCTTAGCTATGAAATAAACTTCTAACATTTCATCTTTTTCAAGACATCATATGAAGAAAGTGAAAAATAGAAGTTATTTTGTTCACTTAGAGTCAGTTTCTACTGAGAGCTGTATCAGAAAAGATAAAGAAGATATCTTCTGGAAAACCCAGATAAAAATCTACCTTCCTTTATGATTAAGTAAAGTAAGCTATAAATTTATGTGCTTCCTTTAATAAAAGCTCTAACTTGTGCTTTGGAAAAAGATGGCAGTAAAGCTGTTCTCTCTCAGGAATACAGAGACACATCTCTCTGGCTATTTCTACCCAAACTTTCAGTCTGCATAATCTCAGATTTAGTAGAAGCAATAATATTTAATATCTACAAATTTCATAAAGTTTTATGGATTTGAAAGACTACAATAGCTACTTTCTTATTCTTAAAGACATCCATGTTAGGCTTGCAATGGAAGTGGGTCAGAAGAGTAGTGTGATGACCCCTCCTGCAGTGGAATATATTGATGAGCTGGGTGTCTCCCATTCTCCTGCACTCAGAAGTCTGACCTGTCTCACATGTTGGCTATATCTTTTGAAGTCAAGATTTGTAGGAAACCTGAAGATTACAGAGACAGGAAGTGGAGAGTAGTTACTGGAAGAAATGGTAAATAATGTTGTCAAAGTTGATAAGAAAAATTACATAGACTAATTTTACTTTCTTTTGGAATTTTATTTATTTTTCTGAAAACTTGTTTTGGAGAAGAAAGATGAAAGCATGTAAAAACATTTCATTGACTCTGTATCCATGGTCTATGTCCATGGAATCGACTTATTCAGATTACTGAAAACTCTCAGGAAACCAATAAACCATAGAGAAGCAAGTGGGAGAATTTTCAAGTTTAAAAATGCTAAAAAAAGTTTGTCATTACAAATCTTTTGCCCACAAAGGTCTGTTGAAAGTATATGCTGTATTTGTATTTTTAATTAAAAAAAAAAAATACTGGAGAAATCTATCAAGTCTAAATCTTTTCTACAAAGTTTCAGCAACTCAGTGTTTCCCATTGGGTGGGTGGGAACCATTAATTGAAAAAATTCTCACCTGCACTACAAAGAAATTTTCGGTAGCTTTGATCGTGATTAGAAAGAGAATTCTCTGAAATGGGCAAGTTGTGCTCCTCACTCCTCCTTTCATCTTGATTGGAATGGCTACTGCATGCTCTGAGCTTCAAACAGCTGTCCAAATTAATGGCATGACTCATCAAGATCTTATAAAAATTTCAATAGTAAATTTTTGAAGAATGCTTTGACACACAGCCTCTATGATGAGCTCAGTTTAATATGGTATTGAATACTTGTTAAACTGTGTGGTGACAGGGTAACAAAAAGTTTTGGATTACTAAGGATACTCTGACTGGCTAGATGCGTTTCTCTCTTAGATAACTCTTGACAGTTTCATTATCAACAGATAATTGGCAGCTCTGCTGCCATACATCTATTTACTGGTTATTTCACTGCATTGTTTGCCAACCCCCTGCTGTCCTCGTGCTGCTGTAAGGTAGAACAGAGAGACAGGCTCCACACTTTTTTTTTGGTTGAAAAAGAGAAAGTGATCTCTGAAGGAGAAGGAACAGGATCAAGCAATGCAGTGCTGGCTGCAGTCAAAGTGGAAACACTGAACATGTCATTTTGTCGGTGTGTACCATTTGAAATTTGCCTAGCTCCAGAGTTGAAATAAATCCACCAGCAAAATGCAATTTTTCACCTTCAAAGATTTTGTGGCTCTTTTACTAAGCTTTCATGCATTGAAAGCCTGAAGCACAGTTTTAATCTGAATGTTAGTAATCAAATCAAGCTTGTGTAAAAGTTGTGAATGCTTACCATAGCTATTGTTTATTCCAGAGGCTTTCCTCTTCTTTGAGACTGTGGAAGAAATATAAATGTATTTAAATCTGTATAGACAATATGTTGATGTATTTGTTGATGCTGCCTATAAATATATTATCTCCCCTTTTTATTAATACAACTGTGTCTGCCTAAGCTGTCTGTAGTAATCTAATTAAAACTGTTTTGCTATCAAGGCAGCTAAATCACAGAGGAAAAAGCAAATACTGCATACAGAGAAAGGCAGGTAATTTCTATCACTACTTTGAAAACTGCTGGCTTTTTCAATCAGCGGCAGATTTCCATGAACAGAATAGGCATTCTCACAACACTACAGAAAATGAAAAGCTATTTCTATTGATAATGATGCTATTTGCTCTAGAGACCTTTGTTGCTTTACAGGAGCTGGTTCAGAACTCGCTAGTTCTGTCCTTATCAGCCTTATATTTATATTAATTTATATTAACTACTATGCAGTTAGTATTTAAGGAACTTTTGTATTGTTTTCTCAGAGTTTTGCACGAGGTTGTATCAGAAGCAGCATTCCTCATTGAGTTGTACTTGCAAAACAAGACAGGGATGATTTTCCCATTGGAAACAAAGAATCTTTAAATTCTTTTTTATTTTGCCCTTGATAAAACACAGTATTGCCTAGGCTGCATGAAGGCTACATTTTCAGCCCCTGGGAGCACCTGACTTGCAAAAAAAAGAAAAAAAAGAAAAAAAAAAATAAGGAAAACTCTGACAGTAATTGAGTTTTCTTGTTTCCTTTCCAGTTCCAGCGTTGTGACTGATTTTGGGCATCTGTCTGCGAGTGTTTGTTCCCACTTCTGCCAGGGGACTCCCACATGCAGCTCCTGCCTTCTCCCCTGTGTGTTTTCTTTTCACCTCCCTCACAGAAGCCACTTTTCCTGAGAAATGGGAAAACCATCAGCATGTCCTCTTGCCCTGAGGGCTATTGGTTGGTTGTCTTTGCTTTTTGAAGGTGAGAGACATCTGCTTTCTGTCATGGGCTACTCAGAAAGCAGAGGCCAGAGCTGGCAGCTTCCAGATGGGTCCTTTTTACCACCCAGAAATGCAGGAGGAGAGAGATCTCAATGCCATGTAGGTAATGCATGCAAGAAGCCACTGCTCCTGACATTTCTGGGAGTATTCATAGGAGTGTATATATGCCCTGACAGCAGGCATTTCAAATCTTGGGTCAGTGCTCGTTGTGTCTGGCCTGGTGAGAGCTGGTGAGTGGAGACTGATGTGAAGGGCTCTGTCCTTTTGCAGGAGAGGAGGAGGAGAAGGTGATGAGCTCCAGCATGGCCAAGGAGGAGAAAAGATTGAGAAAGACCACACCATGGGTGTGTTCTCTCCCCAGCTCCACGTTCTCACTCTCCACCTCCTGCTCTGAGCCTCATGGCGTGGCAGGATAAAGGCACTGTGGCCTGTTAGTGACCTCGTGAACTGTTCCTGCAGCTGCAATGACAGAATCACAGACTGGTTGAAGTTGACGAGGACCTCTGGTGGACACCTGGTCCAACCCCTGCTCAAATAGGGACAGTCAGAGCAGGGTGCCCAGGACTGTGTCCAGACAGCTCTTGAACATCTCTAGAAAAGGAGATCCCACATCATCTCTGTGTTCCAGTGCTTGGTCATCCCCACAGTACAGAAGTACTGCCTTGTGTTCAGAGGAAACCTTCTGTGTTCCAGTTCATGCCCAGTGCCTCCTGTTTTGTCCATAGGCACTGCTGTTCAACCACTCAATCATGCCACAAGGTTTAGGCAGAGCAGTGACAGGGGGCCAGTAACATTAAATTCCTCTTTACCCCAGCCCCAGGGAAGCAGCTGGTTAGAGCCATGGGCTCCCCAAACCAGACTGCTGTGCTGAAATTTTGCATTGAAAAGCTGCAGTATCACATCACCACCAAAGACTAGCAGAGAAGGGGAAAGGCATTCGTCTGGCATAGCTGTTCCCTCCCCAGAGGAAAAGACCATAAATTATAGTAATGTTTTGAGGATTTCTTATTTTCACCCTGTTTATCTGCCTGCTAGAGCCTTTTTTTTTTTTTTTTTTTTTTTTTTTTAAATATGTCTTGTTAAGCCATTTGTTTCACAGTTGCCAGTGGGGACAGTTTGTTCTCCCACACTGCATTGGTATAATTCCCCCTAGTTTCTAAGTGAGGTCTTGAATCAGGCTTCAGGGGGGATTTGCCCTTGAAAGCGAACCCACTGACAGCTATTTCCAGTTTGGTCCTGATAGGAGGTTTACAAAATATCTTGTCCCACCAGCAGTCTGGTCCACTGCCTTTTTCCAGTACCTTTTTAGGAGGTAATAGTTACTGTTTCCTGCTATGCTTCTCCAGTTTCAAAGTAACAACTGGTAGCATCACTTCTCTATGTTCTCCTACCAAAGGAAGAAATGCTGGTCTGTGTCAGAAGGAAGGTGTTTGGAAGACAGTCAGACTGGGGACCTGGGCAGGTAAGCTTCCTATTGTGCACAGACCTGTTTTGTCTGCAAAAAGACTTTGACTGCAAGATCTGCAATGGATGTGTTAATGTTCTTTGCATAGTACGATATTTAAAAAGTATTATTAAATAGATAGGAGGTTGCTGAACTTCCACCAGAGCTTCTCAGCCTACTTAGAATTCAAAACCTTTTCTAGATGTAAGACAATAAATCTGACAATGAAGGAAAGCGTTCAGATACTCTGTTTCCCCTAGAATAAAAGGAAAGACAAAGAAAGTGATATATCGCTTTAATATTAAAGCTAAAATGCTTTGATGGTGAGAAAAACTTTCAGAAGAGAAAATGAGGGGGGTGAAAAATCTTTTAGAAAGGAAAATGGAATGCTATTTTTAAAATTCTTTTATTCTTTTTAGACTGTGGTATTTTACAGAGCCTTGGAGATGACAAAGCAGCTGCTTCCCCTGTGCTTGACTGAACACTTTCTCCACACACCACTGGGTTAGGTTTTTTTCTTTTTTGTCACATTGATCTTCTCTTGTTGCTCTGCCTCTAACATGCCATTAGGTGCCTCTGAGTGCCAGTAGTGAGTGAGATCAGCTTCTTGTGGGTAAACCACCATTAGGCTCTTCCTGACACAACTTATAATGTTATAGTCCATGTCTACTCTTTGAACATATTTTGAGAGATAGAATTACCTTATTACTATTTTTACTACTTGTACTGAAGGAATTGGTAGGGGCTGTAGCCCGCATCTGGGCAGTGTTGTACAGATATTGCACAAATGAAAATTAAAAGGCAGCACTTTCCTCCTAAAGTTTCACTGTGAATGAGTGAGACAGAAGAAGATGTAAGTATTGTCCCTGATTTGCTGCAGGAACCTAAAGCTCTCCAGTGCTGCACAGAAAAATCTAGGCAAGCTCTGAACAGAAATAATATACCAAAAGGAGCGTGACTCTGTGTCCTAAAACAACCACTCTGCAAGTTCTAAGGTGAAGAGGCGTGTTAAGGTGTTTACCTGCATTCTGCTATCAAAGCTGCTTGGCTGTCTTTTCTTCATGTGACTTTGCACAGTGTCCACAGCATTTAAACATGGAAACAGAGTTAATCAGCTATATTAGCCAGCCTAGCATCTCTCGTTCATATTACGGATGTTGGTTGTTGCCCCATCATCCCAATAAGTTAAGACTGCCTGCTCACCAGTTTTCTAGAGTGCGTCGAGAATACTCATGCTATCTAATATGCTGCAGAGCAACTTCTGAAAACACATACGTAACAGCTTTATTATCTCTCCTTGGATTGTCCCTTAAAATAGCTCTTTGTGCCTGTAATTTCTGCCAGGATGTGGTGATGATGAGTCTGTTGGCTTGCAAATGCTGTTATGTACCACACCAATCAATACTGTCTGATTGGTTCTTATCTGCCTGTAATGCTTTGTTGTCTACTTGCTGTGGGTGTGAGTGATTAGGGCAGCCTTCTGAGTTTGTAGAGTGTTTCATGCAAAAACTTGGTGGTTATTGGATTTCTAAGTCCTGGGGTAATACATGTATTATTAATCACAATAATAAGCAGCAAGAAATATTTCTCCACCTGCCTCTCTAAGCTTGCACATGACCCCTCAGCCTTGTGCCTTTTGCCACCCTCAAGCACACTCCTACGACTCACCATACGTGGGAGCGATTTGCTGCTGCTGATGTTAAGTATGTCTGTATTTAATAATTGAAAAGAATTAGCATAATGCTTGACTTGTTGAATTTCTATGGGAGAACAGTAACTTCCAGTGGTCATTTAAAGTCCAGTCATGTTCTAGCAGACTTCAGTGACAACAGTGTTAGGTCCTTAATGTATACTTGGCTTTAAAATTTTCCTTGAAGCCCTGAGTTATACATTCATAACTAATTTTTCATACAACACACAGTTGCTAGCGCTGCACTACTTTAAAGGATTATTTTGCAGTTGTTTACCTTTGCCGAGGGCCTTGAAAGCCAGAAATGAAAAATCTGTGTGGAAATAAGCAGTACTAACTTATAGCGCTGGTGCTTTTCACTAACTCTTTAAAAAGAGTTTGTGCAATTTGTGCAGTTTGTCAGAGAATGGCTTGGGAATGTCATCTAAGTACTAAGCGACACACCTTCATTTTGTGAAGTGAGAAACATCCTCCAATTGAATGGAAAACTGATGCATTTTTTTCTTGTCTATTTTAGATTGGCTCATTCAATAGGTTGAAGTCTGAAGTTAGGGGTATGGTTAGGAATTAGGCTATTTGGACCATTCAGCAATCACAAGAGATAGGAATGGCAAATTGCATCATTGGTAACACTACCTGAGAGATTTGGAGTTCCGAGGGTGGAAAGGCAAAGGAGACCAAGAAAATCTTCTCTGTTGGTAGAAACAGCAAAAGGAAAATTCATTTAGAAAGTAGTTAGCATCTCTTCATATGTTCACAAACATAGGTATTGTGTAAATACACTGAAGTTATCAGGACTATGAGTGAAAGATAAAGAATACTGTTTCTGCAGATGAAGGTCATGGTTTAGAATCACAATCTTAGTACAGGCAGTCTGCAATAGCTATCCCATACCTTGACATCCAGATGTGTGCACGCATGGAGAAAGTTCAAGGCAGTGGCTGGATAGATAGGTAGGGAGGTGGCAATATGCCTGTTCTATGTCTCTGTAGGCAGGACTAGCAGGCAGCTCATCCTCACCTCTTGCTTGGATTGTCTGCTCCTGCTTTATGAGGGGTGCCACCTGAAGCCTGCAAGCTCACCCTCGTTTCTGACATCTCCCCTTCTTCCATCCACTCTGAATATGCCCTGCCTGAGAGACCACTTGGGTTAAGAACATGTGTAATAGCTCATTCTTAAATGAGGGAGTGTCTGACCAAAGTAGAAAAAAAGAAAATACTGACAGAAAGAAATTATTAGTGGAAAATAAATAAAGAAAAGAGGAATGAGTTAAACTAAGAGAAATGAAAAAGTAGGCAGCAACTAGGCTGTGAAAAATGATCACAGCCAACATTAGCTGTGCTGCAGCTTGTGTGTGCTCAGGGAGAAAATGACTGAAACAGAAGAAATGCGTGTGTTGGTCTTTGAGTCTTTCTTTCTTTCGGGTAAAATAACTTATCTTTGTTTCTCAAGTGGGGAATACAAAACACAGTGGGGATATACTGATCATTTCCTTTTTTTTTTTTTTTTTTTTTTTGGTCTTTTGGTCTTGTATTTCCTTTTCTCTATAATGTTTGAAAGTAGAATTTGAAAATAGAAAGTAGAAAATGAGAGGAAGTGTCTACAAGAGATGGTGCACTGAGTAATGATATTGTTTTTTAAAAGTAGATGCGTACTTCTGATTTCCTTTCAAAGTATAATGATTCGTACATGATCCTTTAGGAAATCTCAATTTCAGTTCTGCAAGTGTGGTAAAAATATGAATAGATCACTGCACCAGTTAAAAAATCAGGTGTACTTCATTCTTTCTTCATGTGGGTGGCCTATGTACATAATTTTAGGTCAAGAGAAAGAATTTTTATTTTTTACGTCCATGAAGTCTCTCAGATCTGCTTTGAGGTTCCACAGTACCAAACAGTGCACAAACACTGGACATGTCTTCATACAAGTATATCTCTTAAATTTTATATGTGTTGGAAACAGGCTGTTGTGGAAAGAGCAACTCAGCACAAATGTATCCAAGAAGGATACACCTTGCTGGCAAATGGAAGGAAAATTCTGTAAATCTGCTTTTCTACAATTTCACATATTCTGTGAAATGAATATTCACCTTCAAGTCTGATTAACATATCAGTGTTCATGAAACCTGGTAAACACTCTAGTGACTATACAACCTTATGTGAAACTCTTTGTAGGAGTTACACAGGTTATCGAGACTCCCACATTTTTTTATATTATTGACTTCATAATTTAGTTTCTGCATATTAAAGGCCTATGTGGAATTGGTGGAAATCAATATAATGCAAGGGCATGCTTTAAATATGACTGCTTCCATGGTTAAGAGAGATTTATGCCTTTTCAGTTTCATTTTTCTGCTTTCAGCATAGTCCAATGGTAACATAAATAATATTAAAACAGTGTGCCAACTCACTTTCTCCATGTTCTTGGTTAGTTAAATTATTAATATATGCTTAGTGCAAGATTGATTTCAGCTAACTTTTGCAATCTGCTGTGTGTGCATTTATATCTAACTTTGCTTTTTGGGACAGTTGGTGCGGTAAACATAAAACTAGGGAGTAATGCATATGTTCCGTAAGTAAGGTGTATTATGTCTGAAAATGCTGTTGTTTCTTTTTCTCTCCAGCTAGCTCAAAAGAAAATGTCTTGATTTGGAGAGTTAGATCTATCTCATCCTCTGTTCAGTTTGTGCAATTTCTGAGTACCTCAATCATTACTTAGGACTGTGTTTAGCTCATGGTAGATGAGGGAACTCTGTCCCTCGTGTTCAGGAGCTGTGGAGAGCACTATCCCTTCTTGATCACCTGCTGACTGCTACCATGGCCATTATTTCTATTATGAGTTCTTGACTGTGTTTTCTGAAGGACTTGAATTTTGCTTGTCCTATGTTAGCTACATACAAGACTCATACACATCTTTACATAAATGTGGCACAAGAAAGCTTAATGCCCTGGCTCTGGTGTTCCTGATGTGGGAAAAGCTAGAACTGTTCCTGCTGAGCAACACCGGAAGACTAAATTTAGGTAGGAAGTTGCCCTGTGATTGTAATTGTGTCCAAGGTTAAGCAACAGCTGAGATTTATGTTTTGTTTGGTTGGTGGCCTGATAGTTGTGCCTTAGCCTCATGTTAGTTGCCTGAGTCCTTTAGTGGATGTAGTTTTTAGTAATATTTCCAACGCACAGATTTATAGTTGCATTTATTCTGGAGGAATCTAATCACAGCATTGCTTTAGCAAATGTAGCTGTATCAGAGGCAAACAGTGCATGAATTATGTGTCTCAGCAGGATTGATTGTGCCCTTAGGAGCTATCAGCAGCACCCAGAGAACAATTACCTTCTCCCGCTTGCAATAATAAAGTACAATTTAGAAACAGAAAATCATTATGTAAAACTTTGAGAAATGACACAATTACAGTACATTACACGTACTTTTGTCATAGGCTTTGCTTATTACATCTAAACATCTAAATTTCTTCTGAGAGGGAATTCTGTTGCGCTGGTTTCCTGCTCTCGTGCTGCAGTGCGTTTTGCCTTTCTGTTAAATCACAAAAGAGATGTTTTTAGGGCTGAAAATACATACATCCAGAAAATTCGAGTAACTTGCTTATAAGAGGAAGTAGTACTTGAAACAATAAGTTATCACATTAATTTCTGGTTGATTTAATATGACATGACCTGTCCATTTGCCACTATGTATTTCATACTTTGCAACAAAATATAACTAAAATAAATGAATGCAAGAATTGTGCTTCTGAGGTTATCCATCCTATATCATTGGTCTGATTTTCCTGGTAATTGCTTACAGATTTAAACCTGAGTACTGATTTTTTTTCCTTTTTTTTTTTTTTTCTTTTGCATAATAGTTGATCTTTAGGTGCTGCTTTCAACTGATGTATGGCAGAAGCTGCGTGGTTCAAACAACACAGGGTTCAAAAACAAAGGGTTATGTCAGTCTTGTTTGTCGAGAGCCCGGTGCCAAGGGCACCAAAGCAATGCTCTGACCAGTGGCTGAGATGTGGGACTGGAACTGTGCCACCAGGATGGAGGGAGAATGGGGCAGCAGGAAGCACTCTAATGGTCCGGGTGGGTTTGTAAGCTCTCCTGCCTCATCTACAGATAGTGTCACTCTGGGAGGTGAGCTGGGAGAAAATGCTAACATGGGATTTCTGAAAAACTCAGTAATGCTCCTAAACCTCATGGACTTCTATCTGAGGCTGTCACTGCAGCAAATGTGAGTGAGTAATATGGCATTAGCTCACTGCTTTCACTAGCAACTCTCTGTTAAACAGTCTCTTCAAGGAAAACATTGTTTTAGATATACTTCATAGCATACTTTCTGTACTTTAGCCTCTTATTTAACCAGGAAGCTGCCACAGTGTGGAAAGTGATAAATGCTGATTCTTAAAGCAGCCCCCAAGACACTACAGGAAATGTGGAGTTAAGTATATATAAACATGTTCTCTTCAATAGAACAATTTTCTGCAAAGGACCTTGCTGTAAGTGCACAAATAGTTTGTTATTTAGAGTGTGCTCTTTCCAGGCTCCTATTGCTATCTTGTTAATTGACTGCAGATTGTTTTAGCAAACATGTCACATCATGAACTCAGTGTTGGTGGCTTGAAAAGGGGTTGTTTTTCTCCTCGATGGTCTCCTGATATCTTCGAATGCATTGCATGTTTGTTGTGGTTTAACCTGGCAGGCAGCTGAATGCCACACTGCCCTTTGCTCACTTTCCCCCTACTCCCAAGGGGTTGAATACACTCAGAGCAGAGGAGTGGGAAAGTAGAGTCAGGGGTTGAGAAAAAACAATTTACTAAGAAAGAAAAGGAAGAGAAAAATAGTAGTAGTGATGATTATAAAAATGTAAATGTCCACAAAACAAGTGATGCACAACACAATTTCTCACTACCTGCTGATTGATGTCCAGCCAGTCCCCAAGCAGCAACTGTGCCCTGACTATCTCCAGCTCCACAGTTTTTTCACGTGATGCCATATGATATGGAATATCACTTTGGCCAGTTCAGATCAGCTGTTCTGGTTCTGCCCACTCCCAGCTTCTTGTGCCCCCTAGCCACCTCACTGATCATGGTATTTTCCTCCCATAGCCAAAGCACAGCACCATACCAGTCACTATGATGAAAATAACTCTGTCCCAGCTAAAAACCAAGACAATGCTGCTTTTTAAAACTGGCTCTGTGGCAAATGCTGTATGCTAACTGCGTGTGTGTATCTGTATATTGGGAGAATGAGGCTCCATAGGAAACCCTGGAATAAGCCTGGTGCTCCAAGGAAGGCTGACAAGACCTGTTAATTATTTACATGCTTAAGGTTTTGTACTTAAGTCTTCAGGCACAGAAGCACTCAAGTGTTCCCGTAAACTTTCCACTGCTGTGGGCATTTAGTAGCCTCCTGAAGTAATTAATTATGATTTTGATTTGACTGGAATTAAAGTGGGACTCTAGAGTTCTTATTAGTGTTCAACTCATGTATCATGCAAGACAAAAATTTATCTCCATTTAGACAATTTCACATTACAAACTTCTTTTCAATATTATTATTCTTCATAAAAGAAAAGCTTTAAAAAAAAAAAAAAAGAGGAAATTCTTCTTATTATTTGAATTTCACTTAGGCAGTCTGTTTTATAAGTATACTTATGTATACAGGAATCAGCCCTCCTCCTTCTTTGAGGCAAAGAGCTACCCAGGATGTGAGAAGACCTGTGTGAAATCCCCAAAACTTTCTAAGAACAATCCAGGTCTTGAAGAGGAATTTTCAGTGCCAGCTGTCAAAAATCTTTGGCAAGGTAAGAACTCAGTACTAACTACTGCAGGTATTGCAGATCATTTTGAACCTGCTAGTAACTAGCAAGAATTTGTATGTATATCCAGTATGTTTTCTCTTCAGATATGTTCTCTTTACTGAACAGGATAAAATCCTGATATAGGTGACAGTGGGTAAGACAGGCATATTTCAGTCATGTATCTGCAAGATGTATCCCATGATGGGAATAAGTGCTGCTCTGCTTTTTTGGAGCAACAGACTTCTCAGTTACATTCCTGCTTTGCCCCTTTGCCTGAAAGTCCTTTCCCCTTTTTCTGTGCTATGAGCCATTTTTCAACACTTTTGTCACTAACAATGCTGAAAGCTCTAAAAAATGTTTTTAAATTTTAAATAGGTGGAAGACCCACATATTGGTCATAACAACAACAGTTGCGTTTTGATGCTGTTTTTGTCTATTACAGTATAGTCTCATGAATAAACTGCCTTGTGCCTTGCTAAATGCATCCAAGCTAATAAATTGCTGTTGAAAGCACTGACTTGCAGAAGCCTGTGATTAGCATCTAGCACAAGCTGCCTTTTGATGTGGCAGTCAAACTGAATTAAGCTCTAACATGCACACATACAGTGTAGTAGCTCAGTGACTGCTCTCTTCCTTGACATCCCAAGTGGTGAGGATGTGTGAAGCTCAGTGCTATGCTGCTGCTGGGAGGTGATGATCATGCAACATACCTATCCCATCCAATTGTTAAATCCCATTTTGCATTTAGGTTGTAGAAAAAGCCATTAGTATTTTGTATGCTAAGAAGGCCATTAGATTAGGTTTAGACTTTTTTTTTTTTAAGGGATATGAACATTTTTCTGAAAACATTTAGCTAAAATATCTAAAGGGCAGGGTGTCAAGTGGGTGGGACCAAGCTTTAATTTTGTGGTGCCCAGTGACAGGACAAGGAGCAGTGGGCACAAACTGGAGCAGAGGAAGTTCCATCTGAACATGAGGAAAAAATTCTTTACTTTGAGCTTGACAGAGCGCTGGAACAAGCTGCCCAGAGATGCAGATTCTCCTTCTCTGGAGACATTCAAAATCTACCTGGATGCTCTCCTGTGTAACCTACCATAGGGATCTCCAAAGGTCCCTTCCAATTCTTACGGTTCTGTTATTTGAGTGGTAATGGAGAGAGCCAACTGAATGTTTTGTTTTGTTTTTTTTTTTAAATAAACTACAATACATTGTGCATCTCAGAAGGAGCTTCAGAGGTGTCCTCATTTGTTTATAGTCCAACCCTTTCTGAGACACATAGGAGCAGATGTGAGAACTTAATATAGCCCCTTATTTCAGAGGTATTAGTTCCCTCTGTCTACATCTTTGTCTTCAGATTTCTGGAGAAAATATTAAATCACAGACAATGATTGCATTTAGTTTTGTAAGTAATTAAAAATGTAATACTATTTTTTGTAATGTTCTACATACATATGTTTTACATAACACCTTGATAGAAATTACTTCTGCTTCTAGTTTTAGATTAACTACTTCCTAAATGGTCCCATCCTTTAGGAATGGAAAAATGGACTGTCATGTTCAGAAGCATCTGAAGCTCTGTGGTAACACAGGAACATAAAACATATCTGAAATGCAGGCTGCTGTACCAGTCCAACTAAAAAGGCAATTTAAAATTTGGCATTTTCCAACAAGAGTGAAGATTGATTAAAAAAATAGCAGATGGAAAGATTTCTGTTGGTTTCATAGTAATGACAGTTGAAATTCTGGTGTGGAAATATCAGAGAAATAATTTTCATTTTCCATGTCACTGAAGGGAATGGCAGTAGTAGATTAAACGAGCTCAGTTAAAACAATTGTTTTGATTAAAATGGTATATGCCTTGTTGCTCTTTCATCCATCATCAATCTTAATTGAATTAAAAGTGATATCCCTTGGCAAGTATTCGTTATTAATGTGATTTTAAAAGTATGTTTAGTGAGATGCGCAATCTTTACTGCCTGCACTACCATGCATTCTCAGACAGTAAAACGAATGATACAATTGTTAATATTTTTTCACTAGTGAGCTGGTATTAAGAGGAAAAATATACTCAATTTTTTCTATGTGAAGACTACGAGAAGTGTATTTCTCAAGAGGTATTGCTGCAGTGTTGTTAAAAAAAAAAAAAAGCTTTCTCACAAAATGTAGACTCATCTACAATTCGCACATCTTTGAGTTGGTTTTCCTCCTGCGTGACTGAACTTGGATATCTTTGTACAGCTATATCAATGTGTTTTTCTAAGTGGGTGTATTTTATGCAATCTGAGAACTCACATTCACTCCACTCAGTGAATGTGAACTTAACTTGCTCAGTTTCTGTGAAAACCAGGGAGAAACTAACTTGTCCTGTCCTGTGTTTGTGTAGCTAAACCGGTAGTGCAACTGTGAGTATGTGAAATGAAACTAGAAAACAAGCTCTGCTAAAATTCAAGGACATTAATACAAAGCAACATTATTTGAAAGGTTTTTTTTGGTTGTATTTTTATCTTCTTTGCTTTAAGTTATGAAAAGATCTGGACAGTGAATGACCAAGAACTGATGAGTTATAAGAGCAGACACCTGCTTGCTCTTGGTGCATAGTCAAGAATGTTGACAAATAGAATCATAGTATCTCTAGCGTTGGAAGGGGACCTCCGAAGGTCACCTTATCCAGCTTCCCTGCAATGAACAGGGACACCACATCTTGATCAGGTTGCCCAAAGCCTTATCTAGGCTCACCTTGAATGTCTCCAGGGATGGCACATCAACCACATCACTAGGCAACATGTTCCAGTGCCTCACCACCCTCACTGTAGAAGATTTTTTCCTAATGTCTAACCTAAATCTACCCTCTTTGCACTTGAAGTTATTTCCTCTTATTCTGTCACGAGACCCTGCTAAAGAGTCTGTCCTCTTCTTTCCTGTAGCTCCCTTTCAGGCACTGAAAGGCCGCAATCAGGTTACCTTGGAGCCTTCTCTTCTCCAGGCTGAACAGCCCCAGCTCTCTCAGCCTGTCCTTGTAGGAGAGGTATTCCATTCTATGGATTTCTGTGACCCTCCTCTGGACGCACTCCAACAGCATAATTGGAATTACCCTTCTCCTTCTTCTCCCAGCAGAAATCTTGTGACTGATCTCAATACTAATGAGATCAAACACAAAGACAAAAGGCATGTAGAAATGGATGAAAGAAAAAATGTAGGAGGTTCTGGTGTACTGCTGCACTGATACAGGAAAGTAGCATTCCTTAGAATCAGACCTTGATTGAAATGCAGCAGCTCCATTCAAAATAGTTTGGTATGCAAAAGTGTTCTACCTTATGAATATATTAATAAAAGAGCTATGTAGATACGCATATGGGTATAGTTTGTTTGGTATTCAGCATGAAATAATCATCCATCAGTAGTCTTTCCAGAAAATGAAAAAGAAAATTTGAATTATTTTGTGATAGAATAGACCAGACCATACCTAATCTATTAACATTTGTCCTAGGTTCAACGTGAAACAAAAATGTCACAATGAGATGTTGTTTACTTTATCCTTTGGTTGCATGCAAGCCACATCATTAACATTATTCAGCGTTATGAGAGCAATAGTGCTGACAATAAAAGATAATGCAATTGGATTTTTATTTAAATTTAGATTTGATTAGTGACCTTCTTGTTAAATTTTAAGAGAGCAATAGAAAAGAAGTAGCAATAAAAACAATTTAAAAAAAAATCTCTGTGTAGTCTACATCTTGAGAGAAGACTAAAAGAGTCTTCATTAAAAGTACGTTGCATTAGTAGTGACAATGTGTAAGGTGCTTCATAATGCTGAAGAGAATATGTAGGCAGACCTTTTCTTCTATCTCATTTGATAAAGATCTGAAAGATGTGGCTGCCATCAGCAGGGAACAATAAGAGAATATTTAATATACAGGGCCTGTCTCTGTGTGTCCATCTTGCCTGGCTCCAGCCCCCTAGATATTTTCAAATACTTTGCAGGCTCTTTCTCTAGCTGATGTACTGATGGACAGTTACTTGTTCCATATACTTCAGCAACATCCTTTGTTATGACCGTTTAAGCTGTAAGGAGTCCACTTTTCCCCATGGAAGAAGGAATTTAGGCAACTTAGGCTAAACTTCATACTTAATCTTACAGCCTGCTAAAATAATCGTTTCTCAATACCATAAAATCAGCTGAGTTGGAAGGGACCCTTGCAAGTCATCTGGTCCAACTCCCCTGCAATGAACAGGGACACCTACAGCTAGATCAGGTTGCTCAGAGCCCCATCCAGTCTGACCTTGGATGTATCCAGGGGCAGGTCTTTCATCACGTCTGGGCAATCTGTTATATAATCCAATATTATTCACTGGAATGTTAATTTATGCCTTGTAGTCACATTTCTTTCTTATAACACAGCCTGGCTCCTCCGTTCATGTCTCTATATGCGGAAAAGGAAGAAGCCTTCACCACCCAGAGACATGGAGATACTAGATTTCATATTTGCCTTGAAGCTGTTTCCATGGGATATGTTGACTCGTACTTAACACATTCTCAAAATGAAACTCTTATTTATTTATTTCAGGATTCTGATTGCTCCCACTTACTTTGTTGCTATAGGAGGAAAAGACATTGCTTTGAAATCTGAGAAGAGATATGCATGCAGCACGATTTAATGAATGATCTACTTTGGGAATCAGAGCGAGAGTAGCAGCTCTTGTGTGGAGCAGACGAGGACACCTGCAAGGCCAGATGCTTTAGTCTTGAGTAAAGAAAAATCTAATGCAGCTCCATGTTCCTTTCTGATTTCTTCAGAGATGGTTTAAGTTTCTCTGTGTAGCGCCACATTGTGTCAAGAAGGTAAATTAGGAGAGTTATTAAGGGCTTAGTAAGCATATATGCCCACTGAAGAAAGGCTGGATAATTTTAAGTAGAGAAGTTTTTGGAAGAGTTGAGGAGAATGTGACAGAGAAACAGTTGGCTGAAAAGTTGTTGCTAAAAAGGCACAGCATGTGTTTGGAAAGGGATTTTCAAAATGTGTTACTTAGTCAGGCAGCATGAAATGATTATTTTTGAAAATATTTTGGCTAGATCTCCTGACATGTAACAGATGATTTGCAAATTCCTATTGCATGCCCTCCAGTAATAGTTCTGAAAAAATATTCTGGCTTAATTACTCAAGTCTGATTTCTTTGGAATTTCACTTTCCCTAATGACTAGAGAGATGATGGACATTGTTGACATAACCGGATCCAAATTACTGAGCCAAAGAGCAGTTTCCTTCTGCTCATTAAGCAAATGAGTACTCTGTAGGTTGGCTACAGTCCCAAGGAATGTACATGTGAAAAGCATCTGAAACTACTGAAGATGTTTACAACTACCAAAAGCAGGAGTCATACCTAGGTGCCTGATTTATGAGGACAGTCTCTTAAAACTTCTGCTGTGAATAAATGAATATCCTCTGAATTCAGAGCTGGGCCTGAATCAGTTCTCTGATTCACCATCTGGAAGTACCTGAAGAAACAGCCTTAGCATCACCTATGATAACTATTAGGTGAAGATCAGTGTTATAAGCAACATGAATGTGTAATTTTCATATATAAGCATGGAAAGCATTATGCAGCTGAGTAGAAAATGGCAAGAAACGTGATTAAAGTGACTAACCAAACTTTTGAATTTAGGACAGAAGTTTTTTCTAGTCTTTCAAAGGATATTTACATCCTTTGTATTTTGACTTAATTAAGGAAATCTTATGGAACTTACATTTCTTTTCCTTTCTAAAATGCAGTACTTCTTGTTGATGTGTCTATCTGCTTGTGTCCTTTTAAATCCTACAATGCATACACATTTTCTTTCGTCTTGTTCTTCCTTCCTCCACTACTTCCATCCCCAGAGCTCTTCAAAATACAGTAGACAGAAGTTTGGAACTTGTCTTTTGCTCCTTGCATAGCACTTATTATGGATGTCAAAACTATACACTCCATATTTTGTTTTAAAAGTACCATTGGAACATTCTGAACAACATTTGGGTATTACTGTATTGTACCAATGTTTGTGTGTTTGAGTTTAAAGAGATTTGCAGAAGGTTCTGCGGCACATCTAAAACTGAAATACAAATGAACATTTAAAAAATATCAATGATGGAAGCTTAGGAACTGTTGGGAATGTTCTCATTAGGGAAATACAGTTAATGGTAGGTTAGATGAGATATGAAGTCTTCCTTTGAGAACCCTATATCTTCCTCCAGTTTACATTTTCTTTGAAATGATACCTTCCAAGGACTTTGCTGGTACTGGCCTCCTACATGTCTGCAATTAATTTTGATTAAATTTGCTTATTGCTCATTTCTACAAGTCTCAAGGAGATGAATGAGAAGAATCTTGAACAGAACTCTAGATTTTTATTCTTGTTTCTTCTGTTACTGAATTATTTTTGCAGTTCTTTCTTTCTTTATGAGTTCTTTATTTGAAAAGAAATTTCCTGCTAGAGTTGAGTTTGTTGGCTATGAAACCTTAATGTTGACTTCTCTGGGATAAGAAAATGATACTTCCATTCTAAGGACAGAAAGATTAAAGGCTCAGAAATGTTTATCATCATTGGATTTCACATCTACAATCACTGGGTGAAAAACTTCTGTTCACTTTCTGTACAGAATCACAGAATGGTCAGGGTTGGAAGGGACCTCAAGTATCATGAATCTCCAACCCCCCTGCCACATGCAGAGCTACCAACCTTCCCATTTAATACTAGACCAGGCTGCCCAGGGGCCCATCCAATCTGGCCTTTAACGCCTCCAGGGACGGGGCATCCACAATCTCTCTGGACAGCACCTCACCACTCTCATAGTAAAGAACTTCCTCTGACATCCAACCTAAATCTTCCCTCCCTCAACTTAAAACCATTTTCCCTTGTCCTGCAGTTATCTACCCTTTCAAAGAGTTGATTCCCCTCCTGTTTGTAAGCTCGCTTTAGGTACTGAAATGAGGTCACCCCACAGCCTTCTTTACTCCAGGCTGAACCCAGCTCCCTCAGCCTGTCTTTGTAGGGGAGGTGCTCCAGTCCCCTGATCATCTTTGTGGCTCTCCTCTGGACCCTCTCCAACAGCTCTCTGTCTTTTTTGTACTAGAGGCTCCAGACTTGGACACAGTATTCCAGATGAGACCTCACAAAAGCAGAGTAGAGGGGGTCAACCACCTCCTTTTCCCTGCTGGGCACCCCTCTTCTGATGGAGCCCAGGATACCATTAGCTTTTTGAGCCGCAAGGGCACACTGCTGGCTCATGTTAAGCTTCTCATCCATCAAGACCACCAGGTCCTTCTCCACAGGGCTGCTCTCAAGGACCACTCCTTCCAGTCTGTATGGACGCCTGGGATTCCTTTGGCCCAAGTGCAAAACCTTGTACTTTGCCTTGCTGAACCTCATTAGGTTCACCCAGGCCCAACTTTCAAGCCTGTTGAGGTCCCTCTGAATGGCATCCCTTCCTTCCTCCATGTCAACCTCACCACTCAGCTTGGTGTCATCAGCAAACTTGCTGAGAATGCACTTGATTCCATCATCGATGTCATTGATAAAGTTGTTAAAGAGGACCAGTACCAAGACAGACCCCTGGGGGACGCCACTTGTTACCGGCCTCCACCTGGGTGTAGAACCATTGATCACCACCCTCTGTCTGCAGCCTTTTTCACCAATTTCTTATCCATCAAATGGTCCACCCATCAAATCCACATCCCTCCAATTTGGAGATAAGGATGTGGTGGGGGACCATGTCAAAGGCCTTGCTCAAGTCAAGGTAAGTGACATCGATCACCTTCCCCTTGTCCATCAATGCCATCACTCCATCATAGAAGGCCACCATATTGGTTAAGCATGACCTTCCCCTGGTGAAGCCATGCTGGCTGTCTTGGATCACACGCTCATTCCTCATGTGATCAAGCATGTCATCCAGGATGATCTGTTCCATGATCTTCCCAGGCACGGAGCTGAGACTCACTGGCCTGTAGTTCCCGGTCCTCCTTGCTCCCTTTCTTGTAAATGGGAGTGACTTGACCCTTCCTCCAGTCATCTGGGACCTCACCTGACAGCCACGATTTTCAAATATGATGGAGAGCGGCTCAGCAACCACCTCAGTCAGCTCCTTCAGAACCCTGGTGCACGCCATCCGGCCCCATAGACTTGTACACATTCAGTTTCATGAGGCGGTCTCAGACTTGTTCTGCCCTTTCAGTGGGGGGGGATTTACCTCCCTGATCCCCACGTAGAGGTTTAGGAATATAGGCCTCAGGGACTTGAGAAATACTGGAATCCTGGCTGCCAGTGAAGACCAAGGCAAAGAACTCATTCAGTACCTCAGCCTTCTCTTCGTCCGTTGAAGCCAGTTCTCCTTTTACATTTACCAAAGGAGGTACACTCGCTTTGGCCTGTCTCTTCTGGCCAATGTACCTGTAGAAAGTCTTCCTATTGTTTTTCACATCCCTCGCCAAGTTCAGTTCCGCCTGTGCCTTGGCTTTCCTGATCTCACATCTGCAAGTCCAGACGGCATCCCTGTATTCTTCCCAGGTGACACGGCCTTGTAGGCACCTTTCTTCACCCTCAGCATCCCCAGCAGGTCCTTGCTGAGCCATGCTGGTTTCTTACCTCCTCTGCCTGCTTTCTTATTCAGAGGGACGGAGAGCTTGGAGATGTTGAAAAGTATAACAGTTGATTAAGGACAAATCTGCTTTAGCCTGAACTCTCATCTGTTTTGCCAGCTTGTTGACATTATGGAGTCCTACCTGTGACTAATGCCTTGGAAACTAACAAGACTTAAGAGAATCGTTTTCCTCTCCCATTTTGAATGGATTCACAGGCACGTGGTGGTATGTGGGATAGTGTGATATTTGCTCATCTGTTAGAAAGGTGACATGAAATCACAGTATCATTGAGGTTGGAAAAGATCTCTAAATTCATCTACTCTAACCATCAACCCATCCCCACCATGCCTACTAAAATGCTGCAGATTCTCTAATCCCAGTTTAAGTACTGTTTCTAAGTATGTCTGCCTGTTTTGTGACAGCAGCTACATAGTGAGTATAGAAGGCAGACTAATGGGAGAAACAGCTCACAAAGCACATTGCTGGTGCAAATGGGAGTGTAGGAACCCAGGACTGGAATGTCCTTCAC
The DNA here is from genome assembly GCF_987193195.1 of Phasianus colchicus. Classification (NCBI taxonomy): domain Eukaryota; kingdom Metazoa; phylum Chordata; class Aves; order Galliformes; family Phasianidae; genus Phasianus; species Phasianus colchicus. The sequence continues at coordinate 79,365,813 of NC_143437.1, forward strand.
AGTAGTTTAACAGGACTACAGTTAGTAGATAACCAACCAAGCCCGCAATGAAGGATAATTGTTGCAGAATCAGAACTCACAGAGTGTATTTCATCAGAGGCAATTTTCTTTTATGAGGGAATGTGTACATTTTCTGTATTTCATGTTAGAAGTTTGAAAGTAACCTAAAATATTAATTTCTAATCAGGCTCCTCTGACTTTTTCAGTGTTTCTGTCTGTTTGCATTTATCTATGACGGCAGCTGGAAGAATGTCTTTGTATATGTACTGTCTTTTAGGAAACAGTCTGAGCTGTAATGCGAGGACGAAGGCAAGCTGTGACCATGCTGAACTATCTCCTGGGCAGCTAAAGAATGGCTTGTTAATTGACTAAGGTTGTCTCTAGCAACATATTCATAAGAATTCAGAGAGTATTTTTACAGCTGGCATATTTGTTTATGTAGGCTTCAGTTTGTCATCATTAGCAGCAACCTTCTCTCCAATTTTTTCAGCATCGTACTTCATTTTATAAGAACAGGCTGAAACCTACAGTTGTTTTAAGCATGTGAGAAACTGATTTGATTACTTATGGGCTGTCAGCACTAGGATATATGTGTTTAAAAGTACATGCATATATTTATTTGTATATATTATTATTATTATTTATATATGCATTTTATAGCATAAAATTATAAAGCAAGAACTGTTCATTTAATACTTGGAAGCACTATGCACAGCTATTGTGTTATATCATAAAAGCAATACATAGTAAATCATCTGTACATTTACTTACATATGAAAAATGTTTAAAAATGGAGTCAAAACTACCACCATTTCAAACTAATTGAAAGCTATAATTCAAAAAAATTGACACGGTGTTTTGGTTCTGCAGTAAATTAGACCTTTAAGGCCCTGTGATTTTTGACTAGCTTAGTGTGTGAATTTTCTTCAGAACTTGTAGAACAGAAACAAAACATTTCTTGCTGGTTTGATTTTCTAATAATGTTATCCTTCTATCTTAGTTTCAGCTGTGAAGAAATTGTTTTCTTCAGAGTACCTGGTATGATGCTGTTTTATTTCTAGGAGAAAAACAATGCTGATAACACACCCATGTTTATAGTTCTTTCCTAAGCAATGTTGAACAGAGCCAAGGCCATTCTCAGCAAAGGGCCCAAGGAGCCAGCAGTGAACAGAGTTAGAACAGCTGACTTAAACTGGCCAAAGGGATATTCCATACCATATGACATCAAAGGGAAGGAGTTTTGGTCTTTTTCTCTTCTGCTGGGGGGAGCTATTGGTTGGGGGGTGGGAGGGGTTATGAGCAATCACTCATGGGTCACTTGTTATATAGTCATATATGGTATAGTCATATCTATTATGCTTTTTCTCTACTCTCAAGTTTTATCTCAACTCATGAGTTCTACGTTTTCTTCCCCCGTTTCTTTTCCCCATCCAACTGGGAAGGGGAGAGTGACTGAACATCTGTGTGGTGCACAGACACCTGCTGGGTTAAATCACAGCACCTCCAAAGCTGTTTTGACTTCCCTCATACGTTAATGCTCTGTATATCATGAGATACTTCAAGATTCTAGCTTTTGTTCCTGTCCCTTTCTGCAAATAAATACTTTCATAATGTGTACCAAATTGTAGCTTCTTTTTCCATCGTCAAAGGAAGCAGTGATTTGTTCTCTTAGGCCCTGCTGTGCTCTGGCTGCTTACAAGCACTCACCTTGCAGCAAGAAAGGAGAGCTGTGCAGGAGATTGTATGGTGAAGTACCCTCACGTGTTGGCAAGCAACTAAGCACAGATGAGAAGACCTCCCTGCAGCTCCCTGGGTCTTTTCCATATTGTGTGTTCTCCATGTGATGAGTGGGTAGTGCTTTTTCACACTGTTTTGAGGTATTATCCAGCTCACTTGTTCTGTTTTCTCTACTGATGACAGAAGGGTACTGGCGTGCCAGAAATGTTTAACACATACATACTAAGCTTTTAGATATTTTGAGAGGCCTTTTTCAAATGGCTCATTTTCAACTTTTCTTTTCAAATGTGTTCATTATATTTTGACAATGCATGAAATCATACAGTCATAGAATATTCTGAATTGACCCACAAGGCTCACTGAGTTCAACTCCCAGCTCCATGTAGCAACACCCAAGATTGAAACGTTACATCTGAGAGCTTTGTCCAAATGCTCCTTGAACTCCAGCAGCTCGGGGCTGTGTCCACTGCCCTGGGCAGTCTGTTCCATGCCCACCAACCCCAGGTGCAGAACCTGTCCCTAACCCCCAGCTGCCCCTCCCTGGCACAGCTCCATAGTGTTCCCTTGGGCCCTGTTGCTATCACCAAAGAGCTGAGCTCAGTACTGCTCCTCCCTCAAATTGTCCCTTAACTTTACCTTCATCAGAAGCATAGCAAGTTCTTTCATTACTTATACAGCATTAGTCATGGTCAGTTATGCTTCCTATAGATTGGAGGCACAAATGATTGGAGACAATTCTCATCTAAGGCATAAAGGTCAAAGAAGAGAGTAAAGGCCTTCACTTATGGGCTTACCCCAAATTTTTTTGCTTGTCTGGATTCAGACATATGCTCTGCTCTGCTGCACTGGCTGACTTTCCAAGCTCTTGGAAAGCGTATCTGTGTTTCTGTGCCATTCTGCAGGTCAGGAGGGCAAGTGTCAGATGTTCTGCTTGCTGTGTGCAGCATTGTAATTCATTTTGTAGGCCAAGGTAATAACTCGATTAATTTATTTATACTTGGCCTTCAGCCACAGAATGCAAAACAAGAATCCTGAAGCCAGTGTCAGTGAATTGGCTTATGAAACATAAGGCACAAAAGCATAAATTCAACTTCAGTATTGACAGGGGGAGGATGCTCAGTATCTATGTGATAATTAGCATAGTACTACAGAAGCAATCTCAAGTGGAAAGCCATAATTGCTTAAATAATTTCTCTAAAAATTAGGTAGGAATAGAAATGTCTATCATGGGTTTTAATTCCTAGCTCTACAATTATGGTGAAATCTGAAGGAAAAAACACCTTTAACATTTTTATATTAATTGCTAGCTTAACAAAATCTTTTGCTTGGGTATAATTTTATTTTTCTTTAAGTATGATCTTTTCTCGGTTGCTATTGTGACTTTCAGTGGCACACGTCCTTTAAGATCTGTAACTAAAATATTTTTACTGCCAAGAAAAACACATTCTTAAAATCCAAATTCTCATATTTTTGTACCACCTTGCAATTGCTTAGACATGCATAGATACACAAAAAAAATTCCTAGCATCATTTCTAACATTTTTATTTTTCTTCTTGAATTTCACTGTGGATCCCTTCTAATTTGGGATATTCTATGATTCTGTGGTTCTACCGTGTAACTGGATTAGATGGTAAAGGAATACATAGGGCCCGTAGTCCTTACTTCCTTCATATTCCTCAGAAAAGGACCAGGCTTCAGTGTCCTCTCTAAATAATCTCTCTCACTGCCACTCTCAGAGCCAGAGCATGGGGCCAGTTGGACCTCAGAAAGCCTTTCCTTCTGCTTGTTTGTATGACCTGAGAGCGTTCCTGTTATGAAGTGAAAAAATGGTAACTTAAACCACTTTAACAAGGTCCTGGACTCTCTAACTCTTTTCCTCTGTTTCATGCTGAAAATGGCCAGACTAAATCATGTCAGGGATTGGGTTAACCATTTTAAGGGTGGCATGAAAATTGTATGCAGCTAAACATACATGAACCAAATGTAGACCAGTATATTTTTACTGATTTGATGCTAGGTAACCATTTAAAAAATGCCAAATGAATCTCACTCCTCAAATATCTATTTTCCTTGGTTATTTCCAAAGAGAGCTAGCACTGACTGGCAGGTGCCTGAGGATGTCTAGTATCAACTAGCATGAAACCCACTCCCACATTGGAATGTGTGAACATCATCTGCGGATATGCAGTTTTAAAAATATTGATATTTATAAATAGAACTGACTGTCAATTGTAACTCTGCAACAGACCCATGCCCATCATAAAGCAGTTGCATGTATGTAGAGAGTGGTTACCCTTCAATAATGTGTGTCCTGAAGGCTGGTCCTACAACCTTTCCAGATTCTAAGTCAGATCACTTCTGTGCAAATTATTTCACACAAATGGTTCTTTGATCAAGTTCAAACTAATTTCTTTATGGCAAGGCTGTTATTGCTTTCTTTGCTCCTGTTTTTGCACTGATGTAATTATTCTTTTGTTCTTGATTAGTTCAAGCTAGACAAGTGTTAGAAGATGGCTGTGACCATATATCCAGACAAAACAACACAAAAGGACCCTATAGCCCACTGCCAGGGCTGGTCAGACCCAGGACAGATAAAGTAATGTGAGAATTCTGTCACAAAAGAGCCACATTTCTGTTTTTGTTGGGTTTTTTATTTGTTTTGGTTTGGTTTGGTTTTTTTTTTGCTGTGTGTTTTACCATGTGGCAGTTGTGCACAAATGCTTTGTGGAGCGACACAGCCTGTTACCTGCATCTACCCCGATTTAAGTTGCTGGCTGACTTGTATTACATAAGCAGAAGGAGAAGGTGAGCTGAGGAGTGAGGATACAAGCTGAGCATTGGCTACCGGCAAAGGTTATATCTGCATTCCAGGTGATGAACTGGAGAAATATCCAAGGCTTGGTTTTCTCTGTCATTCTGGAAGAGGGATGTTATGAACACACCTCTAAATGCTCCTTCCCATCAGAGTTTGTTAAAGAAGAGGTACTTTTTTGTTTGATTTTTGTTTTCTTAGCCCAGAGTTGTTACCTATAAGAGATATTTTTTGAATAGGCTTAATAAAGGCTTGCTGACCACATGCTGAGAGCCAGAATCTCACTGAATTTGTGCAACCTTGGAAGCATTTTGCAAGATGTTTAAAATCCAAATCCAGTGAACCCAACACAAGATCTTTCCCCTTCCTTTGTCTGTCTGTAAAAGAGATGTGCCAGCACAGTGCCCTCACACCAAACACCCCAAGGCATGCTCATCCCACGGGCCAAAAAAGTCCATTTGCAGCACAGAAGGAAAGCCAACAGCAGGAGGAGAACTTAAAAGCTGTGACAGCTTATATAAGGATGATCTGTGGCCTCTAAGGAAATGAAACAGGATTTCATCCATTTGATCTCCTGTAATCATATAACATCTGTAATATAGTCTAGAAATGAAAGCCAAATGACAGCTCCCATGTCATGATGCTCTTCTCACAGTGAGGACAACACTGAGTAGCACCTGAGATGTGATCGACAAATTTCCCAGAAATAAGAGAATAGAAAACAAAAATAATAGCTTTATTTTTTTATTATTGTTTTCAGTTAGATTGGATCAAGACAGGCTGTAAATATTTTGTCCTTTGAGCTCAGCTTTCTAGGAGCGAATATGATTATTTCAGGATCTGAGGCTCATGATACTCATATGAGCATCAGGTTGAAATCAAGCATCTCATTTATGTAGCCAGATGAAATAGGGTGACAACTTAACAGCTGAAAGCTGCCTCTTCCTCATATTCCCAGAGGGCTGGGAAATAAAATACTCCTGTGAATCTCTTGCTTTATTTGTCAAATAGTCCTCATTGGGACTGAAGTATCTGAAGACAGCATATAAAAATGAAATGTATTATTGTGTTTAATTCTGCAAATCATTTAATATTAGTTCTGATACATGACAATGGTCAACTAACTTTCAGCAAGTACTCCAATAACAAAAGCCAATACATTTTTTTTAGAGCCATTTAATCTCTTATGAACTTAGACTTTACTTTTTCTTATATATATATTTGAAGTAAGCAGGTTAAGCTAAATTTAGGGGTCACCCACATGAAATTGAAGTGCATTTATACAACAACTGAATGCACACATATGGGGAAATTTGACATGTTAACCTAAGGCCAGACAATAGTGGCTGATAATTTCTAGTGTGATCATTCCACAGAGTAGACGAGCAACAGCACATTTCACTACTGATCATAAAAACATCAATTTGTAAGCCTTTAATTTCTACAGGTAAACTTGTGTCACCTTTTCCCCCTACTCAGTCATAAAGTTGTTTGAGTTGATGCTGGTGGATGTGTGTGAAGGGAAATGCTGCAAGTAAAGGTGTATTCAGGTTTCTTGGTGCCCCAAAGAGGAAAGGTGGTGGAATAGGTGCCAGGGGGCTCTGAAATCTTCCTGTCCTCAGCATAGGTAGGGTGCAGCATAGGTGGTAGTGCGGCTCCTGTGTCTGGGGGTGGAAAATCTGCAATGACTTGAAACCAAAATGAAGATCTGGACAGAAAGGTGTCTCACAGTGCAATGGGGAAGGAGCTGTTCTAACAAAGCTAACTTCCTGCCTGACAGTACAGTGATATATTCCTTCGTCCTGGTGATTCCAGCACATTGTGCAGCAGTGTGTGCTGACAGCTCCTCACTGCCTCTCTTCATCCTGTCAGTTTGATACAATAGTTCACATACATGAAAAATCCCTGAGCTAACAGGGTTAATAGAGCCTGTGGCTGACAGAATGACTGTGGGCACCATCCATGTTGTCAGCCTTGAAAATGTGCAAATTCAGACTTGTGTTTCCATGTGGTCATTCATGTTCAGGACAGGTGTCAGTGTCCTTTTGATGTCATGCCTAGAAGCTACAAAACTATGTCCTATTTTGCAATGGTTTTGTCACCAGTTTTGCGTGGCAGACTCAGTCATAATCTATAACCTGTCGATCAAGCCTCCTGGGCAATACAAATGCTCAGCTTTGGCATTCTGGTGACACAGTTACCAACAACATGATCACTACTGCCAAGTCATCATTTCCAGGTGGAAAAGGTGACACATTACTCAATTTTTGATGCTTGTTACTAAGGTCTGAAGTATTGTACACAAAGCTGCATTTACTCTTTACTCATCCTCATTGAGATTAAAATTAATGCCTTGCCAAACACTGAAATATGTCCATCTTTTCTATTCTAGAAAATAAGTAGAGGTATTTTTCCTTAGCAATAACCTGTACTTTAGTCTGAATTGTTCTATTTCCTGTCTCTGAGGCTAATATGTTTTTATTTTTCTTTCATGACTTATGACCTTTTCAGCAAAGGTGAGGAAAAAGTCAGTGGGGTGGGAGGTGTGCTTTGGGGAGGATCAGAGCACTGATGGAGAGGCATCTCTGATCAGATCTTTTCTGAGTGCATTTCTTCTTTACTCCCGCTCCGTCATGTTCATCAGTTCCAGCTGAAGGTAGATCCTGGGACAGACTGGGATCCCTTGTCTCAGGAGAAGGTATAGTGCTCCACAGATGACAGTTGTACAAATCTAACTACCAGTGAACATGGTTGGAGAGCCAGTTGTGGGCCTCTTTAGTTCTGTATGAGACTGTGCACATCAAAGCATTGAAAGACAGCCAATGTGAACTCCATAAATGTTTTCAATTTCCTGAATAAAGTTTAAGTGCAACCGGTTTGCTTTCTGAAGCAGTCCTGAGGGGTCACTGTGGTTTGGCTATATGAGCCCACAGTGTCTTCTAGGTGGTATTTTCTGAGAGAAATTTTTGGAGGTGAGGTGTTTTGGACTCCTTTTTAAGGCATCTGCCTCTCCAATTCGTGCAATTTATTTCTGTCATGGCTCTGCCTCATTCCTATCCATCTTCTGGAGCTCAGGCCCAAACCTATTCAGCTATTACAATAAATAGATTGGTAAATAACCTCATGCCCAGTTGGCAATAAACTCCTGTTACTTCCAGACAATACAGCAAGTGATGTTATGATGTGGAGGTTTAGGTTGTCAATGTCAGAAAGAATATTTCATGAGAAGCCTAGTGTAGCCCTGAAACAAATAACTCAGAGAGGCTGTTGCATTTCCAACCTTGGATTTTTCAACACATGACTGACCAAAGATTATGACAGATGTGAACTGATGATTGTAATGGTCCTATTTCAAGTAGGGCGTAGAACTAGATCATCTTCAAACAGTATTTCTATGATTTTGTGATTGCCTCTGTTCTTAAATTGCCAGAATGGTCCTTCAAATGGATTTCTCTTGAAGCAAGTATCAGCCTCCTGAATCATCCTCAGGTATCACTTGGAAATTTCCATCCTAAGCCATTCCCAGTAAGTAGTTTGGAAAGTGCAACCTTGCTTATAAGGGAAAGATAATTTTATAGTATGGCAGTTTGGCATTCTGCACCAGGAGAATGTCTTGGAAACAAATAACTGATTAAATTTCCAGGTATGGATGTGTTTCATGAAGGAAAGTAAAGTGGGAATCTGTGCAGATTTGTTTCCTGCTTGGCAGTATCTGTAGTAAAAGCATTCACAGAGTGGCCATTTTGTTAGATTTGACAGAAGACTAACGCAATGTGCACTTACCTCACCAGAGTATTTGGATCATTAGTTTATTACTTTAAAAGTTCTTTAAAAGAAGAAAATGACAACCATTTATCACTGCTGTCAGGAGTGTAATCTAGTTGCTATCTTGCAGAGATGTTTCTGAGTATTGCGTAACAGAATTTGTCACTGTCTTTCTCTGCAGGGATGTAGTGTGATGTTAAATTCAATTAATATATACAGTAAGGGGGGGTGCTGTCACATAACTTGATTTCTAACCCCTTCCAAAGTTTATTGTCTTGAGTTCTTACAGAGAGCTTTCCAGTCAAATAAATATCAGGCTCTGGTAGTCTATGTCCATTGGTTCTGGCCTGCATGTAAGCAAGGAATTAATTTAATGTTTTGCACTTGCAAATTTAGTTGTTTAGTATTATTTTACTTCTAGCATCACAAGAATTCTTTCTAGACCACCCCAGGAAGAATTTAGTCCATTGTTTCGTCTGGGCTCAGCATCAGGGTGAGCCTGAGATTCTGGAAAGCAGTGGAGGCAACTGCTGGTACCAGATGGCAAACTAAAAACTGTGAGTGTGCCTCCAGCAAGGGATCTGGAGTGAGAGAGATCAGGAGAGTTCACAGTAACTACATTTAGATGTGTTTTTGACCTTTTCCAGTGGATTTACATGGCATCCAAAAAACCTTTTCTGTTTTTATTTCTTGTCACCATCAGCAGACATTGAATACGAATGAGCTCTGTCTATAGGGTCATCAAGTCCAATTCCCCTTCAATGAACGTCTAGATCAGGTGGCTCAGAGCCCCATCAGCCTGTCTCCAGAAACAGGGCATCCACCACATCTTTGGGCAACCTGTTCCAGTGCTTCATCTTATTGAAAAATACTTTTTTTTTTTTTTTTTTTTTTTCTTATATCCAATTTAAATCTCCAGGTGAGGTCTCACCAGCGCAGAGCTGAGTGCAGGATCACTTCCCTCAACCTGCTGGCCATGCTTCTTTTGATGTAGCCCAGGATATGGTTGGCTTTCTTGGCTGCAAGGGCACATTGCGGCTGGCTCTTGTTCAGCTTTCCATCCACCAGTGCCCTCAAGTCCTTCTCAGCAGGGTTGTGCTCAACCCTTTTGTTCCCCAGCTTATATTGATAATGGAGGTTGCCACGACCCAGGTTCCTTCCACCTGGGAAATGGTGGAAACCCTCTCCAAATTCAACCTCATGGATCTTTCATATTAGCTACATTTATCATGTTGTATATGTGTTTGATTTGTGACAGATTTACTTTTGATTGTAATAGAGCATCCAACTCAGCAGGGCGCATATATTTTTTAGGTGCTTTCATCTTTTTAAAAATAAAAATGATTTTTTTATGTAGTGGCACTTTGGAAAAGAAACATTTTCAAGTAACATATAATTACATTCTACAGTTGTCAAACAAAGCAGTGGCTAAGTGGCTGTTCAATAACATGCAGCAGCAATGCTGTATCAGGTACTAACGCTGCTTACCTTTTAGCTACATTGTAATTATTGGTATTTTAGGTAAGTACTGCTGCATTTATTCCTATGTGGAAGTGCTGCTGTAGAGCAGGGAAGTATTCTTTTGTCATAATGCTTCTCAAAGTTCATACACATGTGAGTAAAAGTGAACGTATCAATGACCCTGGAAAAAAAAATGGAAAATTATCCACCTTCTCTAAAATCAGTAGTTTTAAGAAATGGTATAAGTATGTAAGAGGCACCTGACATTTATGTGCATTCTGAGCAGTCTGAAAACATACTGTCTCTTCCCACTTAATACAACAATAGAAGGGTTATGAAAAAGATGGTGTTTGGGTATAGAGGAGAACAGAACTTTAGAAAGACCATTCAACATTACCTGATTTGGTACGTGGCTGATAGTATTCAGTTCAATGTGTTTTTCAGCATACTGTAAATTAAATTTCCAAAATTTTTAAAGAACTCTGTTTAAGCCTGGAAAGATTGCATTGGAAGAGCTAATTAATCTCTTAAGTTCTTTAGGACAAAGTGTTGGTTTTTTTTGGTGTGTGTGTGTGTTCAAATCTGGATGCACTGAGGAGGCTTAGCAAAGAATGTTGCACGTGTTAGTACATCTTAACCTGTTTTTATCAGTATTACCTTCCTTCAGAATGAGAATTCAGTGAATGCAGCAGTATCCTCAGACTGCATGTACTCCACTAGCAGTCTGCTAACCTGCAAGGCTAAAAGGATATCTGACATCTTTCCAACCTTACTGCAACTGAGCAGAAATAAAAATACACAGGGTAATATGATACAAACCCAAAATACTCAGTAGAAGAGTAGGGGGAATATTATGGATATTTCTTAGAATTTCAAGTTGTTATCATACACAATGTTTCTTTGCTAAGTATCTCATTAAAGAGTATTTGCAAAACTATGTCTTTTCTACCTCCAAATACTTGTATCCATGTCAAAACGGTAGTAACTGCAGAGGGGCAAGAATGCTGGCTTGTTTTAATCGGTTGCTATTTGTCCACTGTTGTTATGCTTGAATCTTTGGAAAGATTTGTCTGGGGAGAAAAAAACACATTGTCACATGCCACATCAAAATTAACAATTTATGGATTATCTGAAATTGAAATTTCTTGATGTATTAAATTTCTCAACTTATTCTCAAGAATAACTGATGTTTTTCATATGAGATATGGTTGGTTTGCAAAGAGGATAATAGCTGTGTTAGATTTATTCACAGTGGATCATTGAAAACAACTTACTTAGGTTCTCCTCTCCTCTCCTCTCCTCTCCTCTCCTCTCCTCTCCTCTCCTCTCCTCTCCTCTCCTCTCCTCTCCTCTCCTTCTTGGAAAAAGAAAGTGTGGTGGTCCAAAAGTAACATCGGCAGGCTCTGAGGCTGACATGCAATGGACAACAGAACACCAAATGGAATGGAGACAGAACCAGGGGCAAGAGGGCTTCTGCTCCACATGTTCTTCTCCACAGCTCTAGTCTGAAGCAGGCTCAGTTCTGCAGACACATTCTTTGACTAAGGAAGAGGTAGACTGTTTTTTTTTTCTGTCAGTCACCCCTGAAGTATTTAGAGTAATCAAAAGTAAATCAGTGGGATTGTATACTGCATTTCCCAACAATATCTTACTCAATTGTGATCTTATTTTCTGATTGGTTTTGGAAGCTTAGCAATAAAGTGGTATCTGTGCAATGCCATCTTTCACTTCTTCAAGCCCTTTGAATACAGCCCCTCTAGGGAACTTCAGTGGCATCAGTACAAAATGAAACATAAAGTAAAATCAGACACCTCAAAAACAGAAAGATAAGGCATTTAAGTGCTAAGTGAGGCATAATTCTGGTAAGTTCACATACTTGGCAAATCAGTTATTTCAATAGAGTATTCAAAGATGAAGAAGGTCATGACCTGAGGCTGTTTAAAAATCAATGGTGAATCAGTTTAGCAAGCATAATATTTAGTTCTTGAGCTTTCATGTAATGAATGATTAATTGAAATTTAAATATAGCTCAAAATCTTAGTTTTAAACTAAGTTCTGAACAACCACTTTGAACAACTTTTTTCTTCTCCTAAAGCACTACTGCCCTCGTCTGATTTTTGCTTTCTGAGGTTTGAAAATGACCTCTTTATATTGGTTCTGATAAGAAGAGACTTGAAACTTGAAAATTCCCCCACCAAACACAATACTGAAATTCCTAGGTATTTCAGTATGCAGGGCTTTGGGGTAAGTGTCAATGTAGTGACAATACTGGAAAGAGATTGTTGCCAATGTGCATCCATAACTGTAGATTTGGGCCCTGGAGGGACATGACTGGCTATGTCATAGACTTATCAAAACAGGAAAAGCATGCACTATTTATCTATTAGAATGGTACTGGAAGGAGCTACAGTAATGGTGGATAGTGCCTGAAATATTTGAGGAGCCAAATTTGGTCCACAGTTTGGCAGCAGAAGGACATTCCTATTGATCTAACAATAGTCTTTTCTTCAGACTACAAACTCAAAGCCTCTTGCTGCAGTGATTTAACAAGCATACCAACTCAGCACACACATTGTGGGGAGATCAGATATCTCAATTATTTCTTTTTTCACGTACCGAATCTTGGTCAAAATCTTAGTCCTTGCCTTAAAATGCCCCTCAGAAATTTGAGATTCAGCTGGTCAGAAATGTTGTCTGAGCGTAAAGGTTGAAGTGTTGTTGGTAGCACTGCTTCTCTAGCGCATCAGTGTCTGTGGAGGGGCAGCTCCTTTGCTAGTTTTTTCACATCCTTGTTTAAGATTCACCATGTGCCCTATATACTCAACACATTATTGCATTAGACACACAACTGTGCTTTCTGCCTGTAGTGAAGATGAACAAACAATCACCAGTATGTTATAGCAGAAGGGACTTTGACATTCTGGGAACAAGAAAGCTGCAAGGATTTCTGTAGAAGAGAACAAGTGGATGATCACAGCTCTCAAATCCTTCTGAGCTTTGTGCATCCAGTTGCTGAGGTTTTGATGATGGGTCTGGTCCATTAAGGAAGGCTTTCAGAAATGTCAGTCAGCTTTGTTTAACAAACAGAACTTACTGGCAAATCTCATGGCATAATAGAACGGGAGGAGACTGAATATGACCTACATGAAAGGTTTTTTACTTTATTTATTAAGGTTCTCAGCAAAGCAGAGAATATTTGTGTAACTGAGAACTTACTCTGCTCCAAACCATACAACCAGTACCGTTGGCACTGAAATAGCAGTGACAGCCCCAGCTGGTGTTTGGAGTTCAGATTCCCATAAGACTAATTCCAAAAGCAGCAGCCAAGAGGGCTGACCTATCTGAAGGCCCTAGCAAGCACTTGCGCTTGGCTGGCTTCATGCAGAGCTTGTTTCAGCTAGAAATGGACAGAGCTCATGGTTTTGCTCTGCAGATTTTATATACTACCAATGCCATTTTGTATCCTGGGATTTTGGATGTAGGCCCATAGCTGAATATAGATTTATTTTTCTGCAACGTTTTAGACAGCAACAGTTTTCATGGTTGAGACTTCACCAAAGTGAGGGGAAGATCTTCCAGCTTTAGCAATAGCAGCATAGCTCATGTCACTTGGCACTCCTGGTGAAAACTCTTTGGGGGATGTTGCCTGACAGCCTTTGTCCAGCTGACTGAGCATGTGATAAAAGACATTCACCCCACACAGGGGTAAATACAGAAGAGAAAAGGAAAGAAGAAAGAGAAAGAAAGAGAAACAAACAAACAAACAAACACATTTTTTCTCACTCTTTCTTCATGGATAATGTGAGAATCTTGAACAATTTTTCGCTCAAAGCTTATTCACCGGCACCTATCCAAGGTATAACCTACACCAAACTTTTGGAGTTACCATGAGCATAGCAGTAAGAGAAATATATGTGTCTGAGCAACCAGGAAAAGTCTTTTTCAGCTGTTGCTACTTCTGGGCATTCAAGCTGACTTGTGGGGTTTTCTCAGAGAGGACCACCATGCAGTTGATGTACATACCTAGCAGCCCAGCATGCAACAATTGTACAATCAACTACCCATTGACAACAGAAGGGGCATGTGCTGTTTCCCCTGACAAACAAAACATAAATGCCCCCGACAACTAAAGCAAGCCCTGACAAACCGAACAGAAGTGCTCCTCACAACCAACCGCTGACCCTGGCAACCAAAACGATGCTATGAAGAGAATAAAAACCTGATGAGTTCCAAGGTAGAATGGGGGCCCCTTCTGCCAAATTGCAGCCATGTGGGTCAATGAGACATCGCTTACTACACTGGTGCCTCCCTGTGGGCCAATGAGGCATCACTGGATCCCTGGTGGTGACTATCCCCACTAGGATTTCTCTCTAACTTCCCCATCTTCCCTGCATTCCTTAGCTGATTAGAATTTGTAATAAGTCACTTTGACAGCACTTGGCCTCTTTTGCTGCATAAATCTTCCTCCAGGTATATATATCCAACCATCTCCTCCAATAACCGGGGCGAGACACCTGTTCAAGTGCCTGTGCACACTTTGTACATCACTGGAAAGTGGCAGAGCTCAATATACGCTATGAACCAGGGGGAGCAGTGGGGGTAAGCCAAATTTCCCACAATTTAAGTGTTTTCTACAGGGCTATTGCTGCTGGCAGGGGTGCAAATGACAACTGCTGTTGTACCCTGAATGGTGCCTGTGTTTGCTGCTGTTGCTGTTTGCAGCATATTGTGGAGTCAGTCTGCAAAGCATTCCCCAAGGGAACCCAGCACATTCCCCTGTATGGCTGCCTACTTCTGAAAGGCTCCCTGTATTGCTGGAAATGGGCTGGCTCAGATCTGATGCTGTTTCTGCAGTCTCTGTGCTGCCTAGCATCCTGTATATTAGTGCTGCTTTTTAGTTCACTGTGATTACTATGGAGAAATTAATTAATCATCTAGTTGTCTAACTTAGCTTACATATGTGCATCATTGCATCTCTTTGAGGCTGGATTTTATTTCATAAACACACACAAAAACACACTGAAGTATTTCAGTCTGGAGTATTTCAGCTTGGAGAAGAGAAGGCTCCAGGGAGACCTGAGAGTGGCCTTTTGGTTTCTAAAGGGAGTCTATAAGAAAGAACAAGACAGGTACGTTAGCAGGGTCTGTTATGATAGAACAAGGCACAATGGTTTCAAACTAAAAGAGGGGAGATTTAAATTGGATATAAGAAAAAAAGTGGTTTTTTTTTTTTTTTTTTTTTGCAATGAGGATGGTGATGCACTGGAGCTGGTTGCTCAGAGAGATAGTGGGTGCACTGTCTCTGGAGATGTTCAAGGTCAAGCTGGATGGGGCTCTGAGGCATGTGATTGAGCTGTAGGTGTTCCTGTTCACTGCAGAGGAGTTGGATTAGATGACCTTTAAGGATCCCTTGCAACTCAAAAAAATCCATGATTCTACGTTTGCCTCTTATTCATGCTAACCACACAGTACTTTTATTTTGTATTTTATTCTCTGTCCATCTCTTACCTCTCTGTTGTTTGACAATCCCAATACAAAGTAAGTAAAAATAACAGGTCCAGCACAGAGGTAGTGGTTTCTGGCTGTAAGTGGTAGTAAAATGATGACAGCTGCCATGCTGATGATCCTGCTGCCAGCCTTATCATGGCTGAAGCTTTGGACAGCCAGGTTTTCTCTTAAAAGAGATATGAGGGTAAAGGGGGCAGAAAGGGGTAGATGCTACTGCCAGGAAAGTGGAATCTCTACTCCAGGATGAGATTTTCAGCTGATGAGAGGAGAAGGACTCCTCCTCTCTCCTATTCTTACTCAGATCCTACCAAGCTGCCTTCCTACAACCTGGCCTGCTCTGCAACTCTGTTGTTCTGTCCCAATTAGGTTTGTCTGTGCTGCTGAGAAGCCATGAGACAACTTTGGGAAATAACAAAATCATCTGACTATATGCCTTGCCATGGCCTTTGATCTTCACTAAAAATTCCTCCACATTAAGAGCTCAGTCCTGCTAATCCCAAAGCTGCAGTAAGAGGTCCCTGGCATTTCTCTCAGGACGTGGTCTGCATCTCAGATGTCTGAGTCCATATCCATTAAAGAGTAGAAAAAAGTACTTATTAACAAGCTATTAAAGACTGTATTTTCTTTGTTGTTCATTGATATAGTATTAATGTGATGCAAGTATAATCTAATGGGAACAAGATAAAATCCTATGGATTCTCAAAACCATAATGAACAGTAGTTTTTTGGTGAAGAGTTACTTCTATCTCTAGCTTCATAGTCATTTTTCAGGCTCCTGCAGTACAGAATGCATTTTAAATTTCTACCACAAATCCATAAAGAAAAATATTTATGGTGCCTATAGTAAGTTAATCATTTCATATATTTATTAAAAAACAAAAAGCCATGCAGTTCTTCATCTAAAATGAATAAATGTCATCTCTCTGCTTTTTAAAGAGTAAGAAGCATCACTGGGTGTTTAATATTCCATGTTCATAGTACTCTGAAATCAGCCAATATTTTAAAAAAAAACCTGTCACTGCACAACTAAACATCAATACACATTTTTAAGGCTGCTCAGGTTTTTAATGTGATGAATCAGTTTGATTGTGTTATGGTAGTAGGATGGTTCCCACAGAGTTTGTTCCATCTCCATGTTCAGTTAGAACTTCAGCACAGAACATAAATTTACAAAGGTCTTGCTGAGTCTGAATGTTCTCAGAAAATACCAAAGTTTTGAAAAGAGAACGGAGGCATCTCTACATCTTTGTCTGAGATAAATACAGCCAGTTGAAATCTGAGAATAAATATGCATAGTTGTGCATGCTATATAGTTTAAAAGATCTGCAATGTTGCATTATCTGCGAGCTTCTTTGGCCCCCCTAGTTATTTTCATTAAAACATTTCCTAAATTCCACCCAGAGTAGAAGTAACACCTGTGGAATCATGGAATATAAAGACATTGCTGAATTACTATTATAAATGCTATATTTATATTTTATAGGCTTGATAATGATTGTACTATTGAGAAAATAGCTGGTGTAAAGGACATATTTTGCTGCTGAATGCAAGGCTCTGCAGTGAAAGTCAGTAACAAGTTCCACTTGCTGTTGAGATTAATTTTACCTGGTTCAAAACTGAAGTTAAAAGACTTAAAACTATGAAAAACCAAACAACTACATTAAAGGACTATAGGTTTCTTTGCAGTGCAAAGTTTTGTCATTTACTGTGTAATGTCCCAGTGGTTTTGAATGTAATTTCATTCTGCGGCCTGTACGTTCCTAAGATAAACTCATGACCTGTGACTTACTCTGTATCTCAGAGGTAAATAATTAAATTCTCTAGAATTCTTTTTTGTTTATTGTCGTTGTCTGGGTAGGTTTTCATACTGCTCAAAATAAGTAGAAGGAAGCGGAGCTTCTTCATCTAGAATTCTCACAGACAGTAGAAAACTCTCCTGCAATTTACTGTCACTTTGGCACTTACAAATACCTCACCTGTCTCAAATATTATCCTTCCAGTTGCTTCATGTATCACTACCGACTTATCACCATAGAATTTCTGAGGACTGCAAAGCTCATTCCTTTTAGGCTTTCTCATGTAACTGAGATGCTGTTGATAACCATTTATTTTGGCCTTGGAGAGCCAAATAAATGGCTTGAAAATAATTGCCAAATTATCAATCTAGCTGTTAGTCTTCAGGGGAAAAAATATTTTTTTAAACCAAATCAAAACTAAGCCTAAAAGTAGCTGGGTTTTGATTTCAAGAAATACAACAGCTAGAAATGTTTTTTTTTATATTTGCTAACAGACTGAGAAAGCACCAATCACTGGCAATAAATACTGATGAGAATTTCTGATTTTGGCTACAATTATAGCAGATCTATTAGAAAGTAGGCTCTTGTTAAAACCCTACATCTATCTGTCTTGCCACTGATCATGTTTGAGTGTAAATTTTATTTTGGATGCAGAAAATTATGACCTTGGAATGCCATGCAGAGAAGTTGGTGTAGGGATGCCTCAAGGTACAGAAATGGCTAGGGCCATTAGTAGAAGAAGCCCAGACACCTGCTAGGCTATACCCAAATTACTACCCTTCCAGAAATGTACTATGTGTGTGTTTCTGGGAGTGGGAAATATTTTGGGTAAGCAGAAGCTTTGAGAGAGGCTTCACAGGTGGAAATGTTGTCACGATCTTTGGCACAAACAGTAGTTTCTCCATAGATATTTCATCTGTTA
Organism: Phasianus colchicus; assembly: GCF_987193195.1. Lineage (NCBI taxonomy): Eukaryota > Metazoa > Chordata > Aves > Galliformes > Phasianidae > Phasianus > Phasianus colchicus. The sequence continues at coordinate 79,383,815 of NC_143437.1, forward strand.
GTGAACCAATGATATCCATGTAGGGAGGCAAATGAATGACAAAAGACTATTTTTATAGTCCTTTAAAATTTCCTTCCTGCCCTGGGAACTTTTATCAAAGCAAGTGAATCTCTGAGGATATAGCTGATATTGTTCGTGACTGGGCTGACTGGGGAAACCACAGCTACCAATGCATTATATATCTCTTTAAATCCTTCTGAGTCTCAGCTGGGTACTAAGAGTAGGGTTTGATACAAGTTGTACCGACTTATGTTTTCCATTTTGTTTCTGTTTTGAATCTCACTTTTCTTTTGTCAGATGTTACAATTGTCTTTGAAAGCGTATCTTGCAGAAATAGAGGACATGCAGTGCTAGGCTAGAGCATGTGCAGATCAGAATGTCTCCATCTCCATTTGTGTGGATCCATGCAGCAGATCTGGCTGAGGTTTGAATAAAAGGGAGTTTAAAGTCAGCAGAATTTAAATTATTTAAAAATTAAATATAAGTTTCTCAGAATATATTTTGCACAGACAGTAGATAAAAAATGTTTAGTCCACCTGTGATTTGGCATACTAACACTTGTTGCCTAGTATTTTATGCTGGAGAATGAATCTGCTTTCTTTCGCTGGTCTCAGGGCACGGTGTACATGAAGTGACAGAAGAGAAGAAATGGGAGAACGTGTGGAGAATGGCCTTCAGTACTGTGACAGCCATCTCACTCTCTCCTCAGGCCCTCAGAAGGTTTGGGGAAATTGGCTGCAGGACATTATAAACAGACTTTGCAAGATCTGCAGGCCACACTTTCCTTTGAAGATTTCTGTGAAAACAATCCCTGAAACATTGGGATATGTTGAATGTCAGTTATGATTTATGAAATGAGACTTCAAGCCTTATTTCCTTTTGTTACTGAGTAAAAGTTTTTCAAATGCTTATTAATATAACCTGAGGATCAAGAAGGAAAACAATGAATCACTTGCAAAGAAGAAATGAATTCTCCAAGAGAATCCTAAAAAAGAAGCATTCATCAGTCGTGCGTCTTCATTTATCTCCCCGGGCTGAGCTGCAGTCCCATCTGTGTGACTGATGCTGACTCTGAACAGCTCCTTCTCCACCTCCTGCCTGTCCTTTCCCTGGTTAGTCACACTTCCCACTTGGAGAAAACGACAATCTCGAGCTCCTTAGAGGCGACACAACTCAGTTTCTCTATCTTCCCCTATTACCATTCATACTCTGGCCAGTTCAAAGAGTGAACACAAATCAATACCCTCAGCTGCTGAAACCAACCAAAACTTATGGGCTGTTCTGTGCGGTATTTCACAATCATGTCATTTTCTGACAGTGGTTTCTCAGGCTGCCGTTACAACAAAAAAGAGTAGTTTCTCCAGGAGACAAGCTGGAAGGCCAAGCTTTGATCCTGAAGTTCGCATGAGAAGACCTGAATGTGATGGTTGCAAGCTGAAAAATGTTAGGCACCATGATTTGCATGCTGTGGCCAGGTCAGGTGTAGAGCAGTTGTCCCTGTCTCCCAGGTACCCCATGGTGAATTATCATCTATGCCATATGTTGACCTTCTGTTTAAGATTAGTAGGATCTTCTGTCTCATGCTGCAATTGCAGTTCCGAAAGATAAACTGCTTGCTGTGCTCATTAGTATGTTAGACCAGAGATTGATTTTTCCAGCTCACAGCATTAGTAACATATTGAAAAGTTTGGAAGTGTTTCTGAAATGCACTAATGGATAAGCTCCTGCTCATTATTCTCTCGGTACAACACAGAGTTTAGCGCTGCTGGTTATTAATCTGAAATTAAGTTTGAAAAAAGTGAAGAAGAGAAGTGGGGCTCAACAGGTTTTTGTTGAATTTTGAGAATTGCATTTTCTGATTTTCTATGGGTTTAACTTACTATGAGGAAAAAATAATAACTTGAAGACTTCTATTGAATTTGAGTCCAAATGTTTTGTGAGGCCAGCATTTTTCCAAGAAGAAGGAGGAGCTGCCTGGACTCTGAAAGCCTGACTGTTTATGCAGCAGAGAGAATGCAGAGAGAGTTGGCTGCTCACCTTCAAAAATGTTACCTTCTGTTTTTATAACAGCTGCTCCAGCACTGCACCTCCTCCTTCTGGTAAGAACCTTGAGAAAGAGCTATAAAAAGTAAGTGGGGCTCCTCCTATGCACTAAAAGTGCTAAGAGTTTGGAAGATCCCATGATTTTTCTTCATTTTCATTAACAGTTGAAACTTGCAGAACAGTAAAAGGACACCTATAATATGTCTCAGATATGGTGCAGGCTGGCTGCTTATATACAGGTGATGCTGAGCATGGGGGTATGTACAGTCAGACATGCCTCGGGTTGCTGTGCATGCTGTGCATGCTGTGCATGTCCTCAAGAGAGGGACAGTTTCCTAAGAGTTCTACTAGATTTGGAATTCGTAACTAGCAACAAAATTAAATCAGATCTGAAACAAGAATTAAAGCGCAGTTTCAGGAAGCATTGGTTTGGGGAAGAGCAGTTCAATATGCAGCTGAATCTCTGGGCAAGAACTGCAGTTTAGTTGCCTGATAATGACCTAATAGAATTTTTGGGATTGATTATTTACCAAAATGCACTGGTTATTCTTTCTGCAACAAGGGCTTTGCTGTTGAACATCAGCACATAACTCCCCTGCATTTGCATGCACACACACAGGCAAACCTGTTTTTTTCTGCAATGTAATGAAGATGTTTTCTTTTTTTGTCAGGGATGTAGAGACAACAACAATGAAAACAACATCTACATCTTTGCCAAGGCCATAGACAAAATAATGAAGAGAATGAAAAATTTTTCATGAGTGTTCTTGAAAACTGAAGAGATACTCCTTTGAAAAAGTCCAACAACTGATCTCTTTGCTGAAATCAAAGTAAAATTTAAAATATCTATACTCTTTTTTGAAACCTCAGTCTAAAAATAATCATATACCAAACTTACCACTGAGACAAATGGTGACTTTGACATGTAAAACTGCAACACCACAGCAGCCAGCAAAATTCCAGTACAGCAGCATGTATTCTTGCTCTTGTGATTTTATATATTACTGACAGTGGCACTGTGACTTGCAATCCCCTGAGGCTGGATCTAGGCTCTGCTAGGGACCTATTCTATGGCCTATTTCACAGTAACTTTAAAGATACCACAAAGGGAGGCAGTAGGTGAGAAGCCTTTACGGAGTATACAAAGATTGTATGGAGCTATGTTCTGTTGCTATCAAGGTAATAATAAAACCTGATGATTTATTGATACAGAAGTGGGAACTTATGTGTTCATTTTTTTAGTGTTATATGAAAAATACATATATTTTTTTATATTTATATAAATTCAGTTGAAAAGTCAGACCAAATGGCACCACAATTATTGATTAAAAAAACCCAAACAGTAAGTATATAGCCAAATACTAAATCATACTTGAAGATACTTTGACTCTATTTTTTTGGATTGAAGTGAACAGAATGGGAAAAAAAATCCACATCCTCAAATAGGAGAAAAATGAAAATGACAATTTTAACTGTGTACCGTACAAAGGTGCAGCTATACTTTCATATTGTACTTTTCCCTTAGTTATAAAAAACACATACATATTTTGAAACATATACAAGGGTGGGGGAGATGATCTGATCTTAGGCTATGTCATATATCATACCTGTACTGTGGCAGTCATACAATATAATACAATGCAACAAAACAATATTGTGCCCCAAACTATTCCATATAAGATTGTCTCCTTATGTAATAGTGCTATTTTCCCCTAAAATGAAATGACAGAGGAAAATACTTGATTTCTTCAAATCAATGAAGCCATCTCATCTACTTGCCCAGCACCACCATAAGTGTTTATGTCTAGGTGCGTTCATGTGACGTATTATTGGAAAAGAGCTGTCAGAAGGCAACTTTTGCTGAAATAAAGACGTGAATTTTTTAGGCATATGAAATCACAGCAGACATTCCAGTTATCCCATTAAGATGAGATGTGACCTTTAAATGGAAGAGTGATACTTTGGAGGCTGACATTTGATTTCCCAGTATGCTCCCAGCGTGTTGCAATTTGCTACAAAACAATGAGTAGCATTCATCTGAGGCTAAAAATTTCTTTTGGAAGCGCACAATATGCTGTGAAAACAGCAATTGCATTTTATGACTTCCCAGGCAGTTTTTCAGTGTGCTGGAGAAATTATCAGAAAAGGAAGGAGAGTGGGTTTATAAATATTGCATGAAAGAAGCTGTATAAACAAACAAATAAAATCTATGGTTCCAGACATATTACCCCTTTTATTAAAGCAGTATTTATTCATATATTAAAAAATCCCATTGAAATATTGAAGAGTTTGGTTGAAGCTGGGAAAGCTGAAACAATAACTGTTTCAGCTCTATTTTCAACGTCCTTCCTGGTCACTGCAGTTCGTGCACACACTGCTCTCTCTGCAGGCACAGCTTTTGGTACTATTGGAAATCCATACAAATACTCTGCTGGGTCTCTGCTCAGGAAAGAAGCTGTTACTTCCCACACATGAGGGATGCACACAGCTCTAAAGGTAGCAGCTGGCTGTCTCTTTCACCTGCTGTCTCATCAGGCAGTCCTGCTGTGCTGTCCGGGCATGGGAGTACTGGGGCGAAAGCTCCACAAGCTTTTCCTTTGTCTCTCTGATGCACTGATCTTTGCATGATGTTCTCACCACCCCCTAGACATCTTGCTATGCGAGCTTACAAGGCAGAGGAAAATCAAAAAGCCATCTGGATTGGAAAAGACTTTCAAGATAACCAAGTTCAACCATCAACCTGACCTTCCGCGTCCCATTGCTAAACTATGCCCCTTAGTGCCAAGTTGACACATCTCTTAAATACCTCCATGTATGGGGACCTGAATATTCAATCTATACCTGCAACTTGAAACCACTGTATCACATCCTGTCACTTGTCACCTGAGAAAAGAGACCAGTATCCTCCTTGCAGCAACACAGTAGGGTGAAAAATAACCCTACTAGTGCTTATCTTGCTCTGAGAATGTAATTGGACGGAAGCATTGTTTGTAGGCAGCAGCAGCAGTGAAAGAAAAGTAGTTCCAAACATTATCTAATTAAAGTCTATTTTGCTTTGACCTAAACATTAATTTTGCCTAAGAAAAACAATTGTTTCACGTTGCAGTCAATTAAACCTTTATTTTTTTTTCTGCTGAAACTGGGTAAATCATTTATTTATTTATTTATTTGGCTGCTTCTTGTTAAAAAACAGAAGTTTAAAGATTTGCTCCCAGTTTGTGTTGCTTGTTTTTTTAACTGAGCATGCTCTAGAAGATCCATGTCATCTCACATGTGAGAAAGTATGTATTTTAACCTCATGTTCCTAAAATCCTCTCTAGGAACCATGAGGCAATCCCTTTTGCTTGGAATTCCTAGCCTAGCCTAGCCTAGCCTCTTATCTACTAAACTTAGCAGATTTCACAAGCTCTTTTCCAGTGGAAAGGAAGCTGATATTTAGCAGCAACCTGCTGACCCTGAGTAATGTGCTGATGTCCCCACCAAATACTCAAACATAATGTATGCTGCCATTGGCTCCCTCTCTTAATTCTGATTACTTCCATTTTTTCAACCATTGGTTCTCAGATATATTTGTCATAGATTGGAATGGACTTGCATGATGGACCTAGAGAGAAATACATGTTACTATGACCATGGGTAAATTCTCACTTGGTTTCAGTGGTGACCATTACTGTATGTGACACCTAAAAAGACCATAGGAAAAAAGAAAGAGTTTGCAGCATCACAGATTAGTTGTAAGGGACGTCTGGTTCCACCTGGTCCAACCCCTGTCCAAGCAGGGACACCCAGAGCAGGGTGCCCAGGCTCATGTCCAGGCAGCTTTTGGAGATCTCCAAGGAGAACACTCCACAGCCTCTCTGGGCAGCCTGTGCTATTGTTTTGTCATCTATACAACATAGCAGTATTTCCAGATGTTCAGAGGAACCTCCTCCCATTTGTGCCCTTTGCCCCTTGTCTTGGCACTGGGCATCAATGAAAAGAGCCTGGCTCCATCCTCTGTGCCTTCTTCTTTTACTAAATTGAATTTTATTCAATTTTCAGGTTGTTTTTTTTTTTTTTTTCTTTTTTATTGGCTTGCTTCATGAACATTTGGGAAGTCATAAACTTGGCAGAATTCAAGGAAGAAATATAAATTTTCATCACTACTATTTTACATTTTTGTTCTACAGGGTGTTAAGGCAGCAAGTAACACTGTTCCTGTTGTTTTCCATTACTGGTTTGTACAGCTGGTTCCAGCTTTATCCACTGAGTGAAACAGCATGTCATATCATCTCAGGTCATTAGTACCTCCAGGTTTTTGACAGCCAGACTTATTTTTTAATCATTTTCCATCTCCACATAGCTGTTAGATGCTGTTATTCAATACAAAATGTATCTCAAAATGTTTCTAGACTGTTTTGTTAGTAATAATAGATTATTTTCCAAAACAAACAAGACAGAAGTGAGCTCTAGTGTCTCTGAAATTATTATGAAAGTAATTATATTAGTTCCACAGGTGCCAAATAGCATTTATGTTTATTTTCTTGTTTGGTTCCTCTCTTTTTTTTTTTTTTATTATTATTATTTTTAAATGTGTGTGTGTGTCCAATCTAGATATTCATTTTCTTTAATAATTTACAATTTGACTGTTGCTATGGCACCGCATTGCTTTGTACCTAGCAATAGTGATACTACAGACAAGAAACTCACCAGGGAATCAACAATAAAACCTAAAATCCATAGTAGGAACTAAACAGAGTCTTGGATGAAATGAAGCTCTGCCAGGACAGACTGCCAGGGAGATGAAGCTGAAAACTGGATGCCAGTCTTCCCTTCACTACAGCCTTTTGCTGGCTCCAAAGACTGTATTTAGAGGATGCAGAAATGATGGGATCATCCAAGCCTTAGCAGAACTAAGTAGATAAAAAGTACATGTTCTGCTCTGTAGTAATGTGTAGTCTTTAAAAAATGAGTTTAGACAAAAGATGGAGAGCTGATAGTGAATTTCCTCTTTTTCCTTTTTAGTTTGGGGCTTAGTTTTACCCACAAGCCCCAACCCTTCCACCTTTTTTATTTAAAACTGCAAAACAAATTATTCCCTTATTTTTCTCAAGAGAAGTTGTTTAATGATCTGTTATTAACTCTTGCCCTTCTCTTCAATATTATGACTTCCAGTTTTAACTGTTTGGTATGATGATTAAAAGAAAATGACCACAGACTCGAGCCTTTATGACTCTCCTCCGTGGAGTGAAACATTGTGCAGCTCCAAGCTGCTGGAGTTCAAGGAGCATTTGGGCAGTGCTCTCAGACATAGGGTTTGGGCGGTGCTGTGTGGAGCCAGGAATTGGACTTGATGATCTCTGTGGGTCCCTTCCAATTGGGGATGCTCTATGATTCTGTGATTATTTGCAGTTATTAATAAATAAATAAATGAAAGCTCCTAGTCTAGGCAATCCTACAGGTCACCAAGGCCATTTATTTTAATAGTGGGAAAAGCACACTCCTTAAATTTTCTTTGAATCATTAAATAAAAGTGATTGCACTTCTTACACAGTGAAGTCAGTGGAGAATCAGTAAGCTGCCTGTAGGAAAGAGGTGATGCAAGATTATTATTTTTTTCCAGTAGAGGGCACTGAAGAAATATAACCAAATCACTGCTCATTACCATGACTCCCTGAATTGGAAGCATGACGATTATTTTGCAGCAGAACCTGTTCTCTGAGGATTTATAAACTGAATGTGTATTAAAGCAGACTGCATGGGCTGTCAATAAACATCCAAATGTTTTTTATTTAGATGCAATGTTACTTTCCTCTTTTGCAAGGCTTTAACTAAATTAATTGGAGTTGTAAACTATTTCTTCCACTTGGTTTCTTCAGTCCCAGCTTTGCTAAGTATTTAATAAGTATTATGGAGGGACACTACACAGGAAAGAGTTAATTTAAATGTGTCTGATCAACACAGGACACCAGTTTGGCTATGATTGTTCAACGGACCATTTTGTATCACTTTTCTGTAAATATAACAGAATTTATTTTGTGCTTGAGATAATTACAGAAAAAATGTATAATCACCTAAAGTAATTGGAATATTATTTTACTTTGAGACTGATTAAATAAATATATGCTAGATAAAGTTCAGTCACTTTCTTTAGGACAAAGGACCAGAGAGAAAGGCATTTGCAAAATTGCTGTTGAAAGTATCCAGCCTGTCACTTATAACTAGTCCTAGATTAATTTGTTAAATTTGTAACTGACTTACTCTGCTTCTGCCTTTTGGTAGCTGTAATGATGATAGGTTTTGACATTAAATTACAAATTATAGTCAGATTTAATTTGGGATTCCAATCTAACCTCCCGTCATGAGTTTCTTGGTGGTGAGTACAGATCGATTGATATTGGACTGCACTATAAACAAGCCTTTTTTGATTTTAAATGCTTCTGTGCTGGTCAGTGGTATGTTCCTTATGTGGTTAACTTTGGATACAGCTTTTGGTGAAAACTTTCCCACTTGTGAGAGAAGTTTTTTGCAAGTGGGCTTTAAGGCAAATATTCTTTCCCCACCCTTTGTCTTGGAGGACTGAAGATCTTTTCAATGGTGTCCAGGCTCTTTTCAACAGTACCCAGCAATAGAACAAGAGACATTGGGTACAAATGGAGAAAATTCCATACAAACATGAAGAGAAACTTACTTACTTTGAGGGCGACTGAGCACTGGAACAGGCTGCCCAGGGGTGCTATGGAATCTTCTCTGAAGATATTCAAAAACTTGCCAGAATGCAACCTAGTAAAAGGAAGCTGCTTTAGCAGGAGGTTGGACTGGATGATCCTCAGAGGTCCTTTCCAGCTATGATTCTGTGATTTTGTGATGCTGTGATGCTGTGATTCTGTGATTCTGTAACCTTGGACCTGAAGTCTAATGCAATACTGCTGTTCTGGCCACATGGCTACAGGGCAGAGAGTAACAGCTACCAAGATAGATGCTTCACTCACCATGTGAGCTGAAGATTGATCTGGCTAAGCACAAATAAATCCCTCTTACTGAGCTAACACAGAAGGTGATCACTCAAAGTAAGCACAATTTCTCCTCTACCCATTTCCTTTTCCAGGGGATAGGCAACAAGCATAATTAATTAGGTGTTTCTTTCCTTGCTTTGCAAAAGCAGCCAATGCTGCGGGCGTAAACAAACAGCTTCTCTTTTGAAACAAACAGCTTCTCACTCCAAAGATCGTACTAGTTTGGAAACATCCTCTCTAGTTATAGTTTGAGTATGCAGTGCCATGTAAAAAACATATTATTTGGGCTGAGACATAACTGAAATTGCAAATGGGTGAATATTTCTGAATTAACTCTGTTGATCAGCCCCATTTCGATAAAACAGCTTACATTATTGGTTGTCTCCAATCCTGAAAGCTCCCTCTGGCATTTAAATGACAGATCAATCACTGCAGCTCCAGGCTAAGAAATCCTTCCTGCAATATTACAGGGCAGGTATGCTTTCAGCTTGACATTCGCTTCCGTACAATGATTACAACTTGCAATTATAAATTTAATCTTGCCATATGAAACTATGAGACCCAATTCTGGAGTGGAGATTTATATGCCTCACATTCACACTTTCTTATGAATTACCTGTATTCCCAAACAACGCAGCAGTTTATTGATGTGCAAAACTGTTCAAGTGAAACATGATTAATACTGCAGCTGGAATAGAACGGTTTATCTTCAAAAAAATAACATATGCAATACATTTCCTCCCTTCAGGACCACTGAACATATCAAAACTTCTTTGTTTTGATTTTGTTATTTAAAACAGTTTATCCATAATCTGAAGGTTTAGCCCTGTTTATTTCACTGGGATCTATGCCTAGACCTGGGAAGCCTAGATGTTAGTTTGCTGCTGGGGACAGGTTAATCATGACTGGCCAGCGAACTGAACGGGATTTTCTTTGTTTCTTATGAGGTCTATACAAGCACTTCCAACAGTGTACTCACAGTTGCTGATCTAAATCCTTATTTGTTTGACTGGCTGTAAAATGCACTCTTTTGCATTACACTGCTAGGGACATTTGTGGTATTTAAGTCCTGTTATGTTGGCACTGCCAGCAACTCCTGTAGAGAGCCAGTTCCTGGGGCCTGTGGTCAGCTCCTGCTGGAAAGAGGCAAGGCTTGGCACTCCTTGTTGAGAGAGCACATGCACAAAGTCTCATCTGAACAGGGAAGAAAGAAAAGTGAAATCACTTATTTGTTCTCAAATTCAAACTTGGAGGCAATACTTCATCAAAGAGCTTTCAGGACACATTTTGTTTTCCCATTATTTGGATGCCTTTTCTGAAAGCATTTCTGCTGCTGGTTCTGCTCTCAGATGCACACACCCAACAGCTATCTAACAGCACCCAGCTCACAGCTGGGCTGGGGGACAGCTGGGTGCAAGCTTGTAAGGTTTAGTCTCTCTTGCTGCAAAGGAAATCAGAACTTCCAGCTAATCCAGCAGGGAGGAGCAGTGCCCAGCCGTGCTTTTTTTCTCACTCTGCAGGGGAATAATGCAAATGTTTTCGACAGACTAAATTAAAATAGTTATGCCCATGACCAAAACAAATTAATTTAGTCTTTGCCAGCTAGCTCATTCGGTATTCAGCTGGTGCTGTTAATTGCTACTGTTACAGAAGATAACTTATATATTATTTGTCCAATGCAGAATAGCAGAATAAAAATGACAAACCAAACCACCCCCCAAGACCTTTCTCTGTCATGTTGAGCCCTGTGTAATGACACCTTTGATATAAGGAGAGTACAAAATGAGTATCAGACATGCTGTTCTGATTTGATAGCTTTTCAAGGCTTTCATTGGTGTCAACCCCTGCAAAAGGTGCCGGCAGACACATTCAGTTGTTTGAAAAACTCAGTTTAAAAAAAATCTTGTGGTTTTGACAACAGAATGTTCAGAAAATGTAAAGTGTGTTCATCTGGTTTTGAAGACTATACTTTAGTCCAATCCAATCCAATCCAAAACACCCAGACAGTGAGGCTATTCTCTGTAGCAGGTGGTTCTGCATGCCATGCAGACCAGTGTCTCCATATTGATTAAAGACAATAGCAGAAAACTTACGAAGCTCAGAAGGCCTGGCTTAGAGCATTCTGTCTAAATGAGTCCTATCTCCTAGAAAATTGATATTTTTAGAGAAGAAATGAAGGAAATAATTAAAAAAGGCAAAAAGTCAGATTAAATTGATTGCATTTCTTTTGCTTTCTTCCATCAGCTCCTGTAGAAATAAAAAATAACACTACAGTATTAAATTAAACTCTTCTATAAATTTACTTTTGTGCATATTTATGATCCTTCTTTTGATAATGAAATCTGAAAGACAGTATTGGAATAATAAAGAAAGCAGTTGCTATATCTTCCATGTAGCAGTATTTTTCAGATTAAAACTTAAAGGAATTCCCTGGATGTCCTGAGGAGCAATACTGTTGAATTCCTTTTCTGCAGACATCAGCATTTGTTTGTACAAACTTCATATCAGCTCCTCTGGCATCAAGACAGTGTGCTTTGTCTTAGATTAGAGAGATATCATTCAAGAAGAAATATAACTCCACCTATCCCAGATGCGTGTGCATATTTTATTTCCCATTAAAGAAACTGTCCAGTCTTCTACTCTTAATGGCCAATAAGAATAATCTGCACCATATCACAAAGAAGGTTAATCAGTAAGCATCAAATTTTCAGATTTTAGAAGAAAAGTACCTAAATGTAATCTCACATTTCAACGTTAGTTTTAATGCCTGATGTGATTTATTAAGGCAGTTTTCAAGGTTGACTGATGCAGGTATGTAAGTAAATGAGGGAGAAGAGAATGGAATTATGGTTTGGGTTGCAGTCCAAAAAATCTAATCCAATTTTCCTGATAAAGATTTGGTAGAGAGATAGAAAGACTCTATAAGCTTCTGCCTCATGATAAATATTATAGAGATGTGATTACATGATAACTCTCTCCCAGCTAACAACATGTTCTACTTTGAAAATGAAGCACTTTTCTGAAAATGAGTGGTAACTTCATTTGTTGTTGTGAAGGCAGAAGACTTCCAACTATTTTTTTTGTGAGAGAAAAAGTCATTAGTTTCCTATCCATTTACTGATCAAGGCAGGGAAGATTTTCTTCTTTGCACTCAATTACTGCTACTGGATGCCTTGGGCTGGGAATTTAAAACTTGAATCCTTGAATATGAATTCTCAAAACAATTATTTTGTCTCAGATTTGTCCTGCGTTACTTTCTTGTTTTGCCTGTGTCTTGTCTGAGAAGATTTTTAACAGCAGAAACATCAGTTCCCTAGCTGTAAAAGAGAGCTTAAAGTAGCTAATATAGAATGAGGCATCAGCAATATCAAGCCACGATCTATACTTCTCTGTTCATTGCAGGAGACTTGGTGTACATGAACTTTAAAGGCCCCTTCTAACTCAAAAGATTCTATGACTTTATACAAATCAAAGATTCCTACAGATAATGCATTCTTTAAGCAGCACAGGCTTAATTTATGGACCTGGCCAATCAGGATGGTCCCAGCAGCAGGAAAAATATTGAGTCCCCAGCAAATGCACATGTCCATCCACTCATGTGAGGAGAAAAAGATCAGGAGGGGACAAAGGGAACATTTCTTTCTTTCTTGTCTTTTTCTGAGCATTACAATTTTTAAGCTGACAATGCTTGGATGAAATAGGCATATGGTACATCTTCCCCTTGAGAGCTCCTCCTGCTACTGTCTCCTGATGTAAACCAAGTATTGCCCTAATTAGAAAAAAAAGTGTGCTGTCTTGTGAAAGGCAGATTACAATTTGTGCTCCTACATCTCTGCTAGCAGCTTGATGCTGGTTAGGAACCACTTGAAAATTATTTTGGCAAACCTCCCAAATAGTCTAGAGTCAGCTGAGCCCACAAGTGGCTGGGACGTACAGGGGCAAGGAATCAAGAGACAAGGACAAGACACCTTGTGACTCAGAGGGCACTCTGTGAGGGCCATTTCAGCAGCAAGTCCACCTCCAGTAGAATGGGGTGGAAAGGGAAGGCAACAACATGACCATTACCCATGCTGTGTTCCACATTTTTTGTTAGGAAATGTTTGCAAGTTACTCTTAATGTTTTCCACAAATCTGCCCTTACTTTTCACTGCTTTTAATATTTAAAAGCAAGTTCCTTATGATAGGTATGTATCTAACTATAAAGTGATGAAACTCTACCACAAAAATCTAAAAGAACAATCTCAATAAATTCTTTTCAACCTAAAAATTTTCACTTTTCAGTCTGATATCTCAGGTTCTGAGTTCAATATTCTCCCCACAAAATAAGATATCTGTTTGTGGGATCAGCTTGGGTATGAAGTAAAGCAAAGTCTGAAGTTTTCTGGTGCCATAGAGATTTACAAACCCCAAGAAAATTGATCAGTGGTAGAAGATGGTGAGGCTTCTGGGTGATAAAATTAGCTACTATAAGGTTTTGCAGAAGGGATGGAAAGCTATCAGCAAATGTCTCTGGAAAGGCCAATGTTTGTTGCCACATTTATTTCTTCAGGCTTCACTAAAAAGGCCAGCTGAGATCATGTAGCTAATACATTTATCACTAAAAGCACAGTGTGAAATTTCAGGTTAGGAAAAGACAGAAGACATATTGATAAATCTGAAGTTTGCTGTTGAGATAGGATTGATGGTTTGTGCACTACAGCTATCCGAACATATGACCAACCCCAAATGTCAGTGATAATATAACTGGCATTGCTTTGTGCATGTGTGCATATGTGCTTGTACAGTCATACATGTGTGTGTATGGAGTGGATGAAGGATCAGAACAAGCAATACGGGTGAAGGAATGAAAACTGGGAAACAGTGACAGGCAGAATATGCAGTGATGGCAGTGGGAGTTGAGCATCTAGTAAGGAAGAAAATATATATAGCCTGGGTATTTAACATCAAGACATCCAAAACTAATATTGACTGGATTGCTCTTTACAGATTTAGATCATTTACAGGGTTTCTATTTTTGAGCACTATTTCTGTCTTCAGAGGATAGTAATTTGGTGCTTTTGCCTTTACCAAAGAATTGCTAGACAAAGAGCCCACAAAAGGAAGTGCTTTTTAAAAATGCATAAAGTAATGAGGTAGTTAAGAGGCTTCCACCGAAAAGTCAGTATTTATCAGCGTCTTCTGTTCCACATATTTCAGGTGCTTCAGGATAAGACCTGTCAGGAAGTACTGACGTATAAAAATAATGACTGCTGTAAAATGATTTTCTGTTTCACTTGACTCTATAAGGCCACTAATGTGTTGCTAATGAAGCACACGGTGCATAGCACTGCCTTTTCCGGGACTCTGAGAAACAACCAGCCATATGTACAGCAAATGTTTTTGGCAAGAATATGTAGTCTTATCTGGAATATCCATGCTGTTGTAGTTTTATGACTCAATCCTAATGTTATTTAAACATAATTCTTTTGTGTTTAATTTATTTATTGTCTCTAGTGGTAGACACAGAGACTGGTGAACTAGATTATATTAACATTTCAGAGTAATAATAGAAGAAAGCAATTATCACTGGGCATAAAAATCATTTTAATTAGACAGTAAAGTGGGAATGGACAGACAATGATGAATCACTACACTGCGGTTTAATCAGTTAGAAACCTGGTCTGCAAGAAGACCTCAAGAAAGAATTTTGGCTGACCAAGTGGAATGTAGGTGACAGAGAGACAGTGTCAATTTCCTTTTGCCTCTTTGTAGCATCAACGAAATAAATGCATTAGCCCGTCATCACTCCTTTGAAGACACAGAAAGTCTTGGAGCTTGCTAAAAGATAACTGAAGCACTTTCCTTTCTCTGTCTTAAGGTTCTATCGAACCAAGAGTAATGTAATGCTTGTGGGCCATTCCTCTCTGCCCTCACTGATATCTCCTTCTTTCATTTGCTGCCATTTTGCATCCTTTTTCTGTTATGCAATAAAAATTGATGATGAAATAGTGATGATGAAATTTCCTCTCTACAGAATGATCTTCTGTCACTGTTTTCAGGTAAACTTGATGCAGCATACCAGATACTGCCAGTTACCTTCTTGGTAAGTGCTATGTTCCTCACCTAAGGATAAAAAACAAGTTTATGGTTTAAGTTTATAATTTAAGACTCTCCCATGTGAGACAGCACAGCTTTGTGCCATTGTGAGCTGCAACCGTAGCTCTGTTATATTCCTGTGTCAATTTTCAGGTTGAGGGTAACACAGTGATCCTATAGTGTATTGAAAGATGAAGCCAGATGGTATCACAAACTCAGTGTAATTTAGGTGCTGCATTAGACACAATCTATCATATGATAAAGAGGATCAATCTGCATACAGGGACTCTTGATAGATCTGCACAGGGCCAAAAAGGACTGGATAGCTCATCATGATTTTGCATCAGCACGCAGAGAAATGTGGGCTTCTGCAGCTCCAGTGTGTCTGTGCTGCTCAGTCCCAGATAGACAAAGAGAGAGCTGAGTGGCAGCTCCTGGATGCTGGCACCTTGGGGCTGCAGCTCTGGATATTGGGGCCCCCCTCTGCCATGGTGCAGAGGTGGCCCCCAGGGTGGGCAGTGCATTCCTGATTATAGATGAGCTGACACCTAACTGGGACACCTGCCCTTCCCTGAATGAGGAGGATGGGCACCTTGCCAGTACACATGATGTGGCCACATACCTAAAAATGGGATTCAGAGAAGTCAGTATGTGGAGATGAAAGTCTTCTTAGTTTGTGATTAAGAAGCATTGTAAGAAGAGTGGAGTGGTTGGGAAACAGTTGCATCTCAGTGGGATTTGCAAACTGAAACATCTTCCAGAGTGGTTATCTGAATGACAGCTGTCTGAAAATTTGTGGTTCTTTCTCCACTTTCTTTTTTGGGGAAAATATGGACATCTGCCCTGAAAGTCATGCCCATAATCTTCTAGATGCTAATAGCAGCCACCAGAATTGTAAATACTTTCAAGCTGATGTTCTCCATCACTCTGGGTAATACCATTTCACTTTCCATTCAATTTCCCATGGAATCAAGAGAGTGTGAGCAAGGGAACCTCATGGTGCTTCTGCAATGTGATCAGTGAGACAGTTGAAGCAAAGATATCAGCCCCACTGGAAGGGAATGAAGTGTGACAAGCAGGGTGTGTTAGCAGTCAGCGGGGGATAGAAATGACCACAAGAAGGTACCCACTGGTTATTGTGCTTGATAACACAGGTAGTCATTTGGGTAGATTAGAGAAATATCTTGGAAAAAAAAAACAAACAAATCTCAGTGGAAAAAAAAAAAAAAAGTATAATTTTTGGCTTTCCATATCTGGTGTTTGAAGTTGTGCATTAAGAATGCAGGTACACTCTCTGGGGTTTGTTCTTTGGTGTCGAAGTTCTATAGAGATCAAGGCTCTCCTACCAGCATGGTAGTTGCAACTCTCTCCTCTCATGTCTTGCAAATTAAATCCACGTGAGAAGCTGTTGGAGGCAGAGGAGAGCTGGGAGACAGATGATAAAGCGGGTGTCTGAAGGCATATGGTGAGCTCCACTGAGGGCACCTCTGAGAGATAAACATTGTCTCCTGATGCAGATGAGATGTGATGTTGGAAAAAAGAACATAACTATACAGCTGAGAAAGATGGTAATCAGAGTATTAGACTTTGACTGGTAGAGGAGATGCTGGAATTCGAGGGTAAGCTGAACTCCCTTTTCAGCAGCTTAAATGGTATAAGATGTACCTTATGCCACAAAAGATAGTAGCAATGCTATTAGGGATACTGAAAGAAGTTAACTGATAACTTTGCTTCATTCAATTTTGGAAAAACAGTTTATTAAGGTGGAAAATTAACTAGAACCTTTGACACATACTACAGGCATGCACTGGAAAACTAGAAAATATCCTGACTAAAGCCAGATCTTCTGATGCAACTCCAAGGATTGCAATTATTAATAGTTAACCCCCAAAATTTAACTCACCTAGGAATAATGGGAAAACCAATTACTGTAAGTAGAAAAGACACCAACCATTCTGAGGTCAGAACTGTGAGGGAGAGGTGATGACTAAGGAAAAATTGGATTCTGTTTTCTGTTTGTTAATTATCTGATTTCTTCTAATTTATTCCTTATGCATTGAATAATTACTAAAAGTTCTTAGTCCGTAGCTTGAGTGAGCATTTGCTGCTTCAGCAAATGTTCCTATCTAAAGCTGCTGCCTAGATAGACACAGAAAATGAAGGCAAAATGGTATGAAAATACCATTAGAGAGAAATTATTTTCTCTGATGGCATTTCTATTTGCTTTGTCCTCTCAATCTAACCCATGAGGAGCCAGGACGTGGCCTGGGACATGGGGGGAGAAGTGCTGAGCTGCAGAGCTGTTGGGAAGGCTTTATTGCTGCAGCACAACCAGGCTACAATCTTCTGGAATAGTGGAAATGCGACACAGACTGGGCCAAGACACTGCTGAATGTTGTCAAATGCTGGCTACTCAATTCTGATTTCTCTTTATTCTGCAGTCATCTCAAATATGGCCACATCTGAGTATGTTCTGTTGGCACAGGCTATACCTGAACTCCTCCCTAATGTTGGTGTATGACTGTCCCTCACCCCACGCAGATCATGCTGGGCTTGCCCACCTCCCTGTCCTTTGCAGGACTAAGCAATGAGACTCACCAATTTGTCTACATCACTTTTTTCTCTACCTTCCCTGATTCTGTTATCGAACTTCACTGACCAGACACTGAGCAAACACTGAGTATTCAACACCAGCCTCTGGCTTCTGCACTTACAGCACAGAACTGCCTGTGGGACCAAGTCCTAATTGAAAGAGTAATCAGCCATGACTTCTTGGTGATTACTTTCAATGACCTCATCCTAAGCCCCTCCAGAAGACAATGGCAGCCAAGGGCATTAAGCATCAGAGCTGGTGCTCAGTGTCTCACAAATTGGGATTTTACCTGGGCAGGTTTTCTGAGAATTAATGTTTAAACCAAAGGACATCATTACATCTAAATTTAAGCAATAATTAACTCCTTGCTCCTGTATCTGGGGAAGTTAAAGAACTCATTCAAGAAGCATTTTTAAATGAACGTATGTTTAGTTTCTGCATGCAGTGGGAGATGAGAAGGAATACATTTTGGAGAGGATGTTTTCTGTATTTTTGTTCTTCTGCTTACTAGGTTAGCTGGGAGAAAAATACCCACAAACAAAATTCAGCCATTCAAGTTCTAAATGAGTGCAGGTATTGTGACGGGAATTTATTGAAGCACTCCCTCCTCTCCTTCAGCCCCCTGGGACTGCTCCACTGCAGTGTCCTTCCTCCCTCACTTTTGACACTGTCTCTTATTCCTGTCTTTATTATTCCTGTCTTTATTATTCCTGTCTTTATTATTCCCTACCTTATTCCCTTCTACGTCTGATTTTGTGGGCATATCTGAGCAGTGAGTTGGTTGTATAAACACCAATTTATGATGCTCAGACAATGCAAGTTATGTGTAGATCGGTAGAGGAGGTGGGCAGTTATGGGCACTTGGTGTTATGGGAACAGATGGGATGTCTGCATTACTTCCAACAGCCTATGGTAAATATTAGTATTTATTCCAGTTGTGGAGCTTTGCATACATAAACAAAGTATACCGAACCTTGATGAGAATTTGTGTGATAGAGGGTGGATAATAGAAATGCAAAATAGTGTGTGCCCATGCAGCTTAGACAATCCAATAGTGGTAACAAAGCTGAAATGTTTAATGTAGTGCAGACTGTGGCCCGTTGGCTTCAGTAGCAGAGGTTAAAGCCAGCAGTATACCTGCTGCTTCTGCTCCTCAGACCATTTAGGCATAGATAGTTTTGGACAGAACAGAATGGTGTTATGTTTTGTATCACAACTATTTGCCTCTAAGAACAATTTAGCTGGATACATACAATGATGTATGCACACTCCTAACCAAAATGGCATTAATCAGTGTTCTGCCCAGTCACTCTCAGCTAATGAATCTCATAATGTTGCTTTACTGTCAGCCCCTAACTACCAATCAGTGAGGAGAATGGCCTTCTCAGAAATGTGTCTGTATGTATTGTAGTAGAAATGGAAACAGATTTCTATTGTAGTCACAGAAAAAAAATGTCAAGACTTAAATTCTATAATGGGCAGATGATAACATTTCGTTGAGAACAGCTAAGAGAACCTATGCTTCATTTTCTGCTTCATTTGACACATGTTATGAAACAATTCCACACCACTTTACAAAATAACTTTACAAACTGACAAAAATCTGTAATTATATTTTATGCTAGGTTATGTAGATTCATTCTCTTGATGCATGCTGATATCTTGGTCTCTGACAATTTACTGTTTCCTTATTATCTATTGGTGAAAGTATACACTTGAGTGGAAGCCAGCAATTTTCTTCTTTAGCCAGGGATTTTCAAACTCTTCCCACATCTTCTGTGGGATTAGCCTCTTTGAACAGCATCTTGATTCTTTCACTCCTGAATTCACTAACTGCACAAGGTAGAAAAAAGGAGAAAGTAGAAGAGAGATACAAGAGCAGAAGAAATGGGAAAATATGACCTACATTCTCCTTAAAAATACGAGATAAGTGGGCTTTTTTTTACTCCTTTCTGCATTTTTCCTGACTGGTGAAAATTCTTCCCGGTTCTACACATGATCCTCCTCTACCCTGCAGTGTTAAGAACAAAAAATGGCTCTGACTGGCCGTGATTTTAAACCTAAGAGATTTAAACAATCAGAATAAGCCTGGAGTTCTTTTCACTGTAGCTGTCTTATTGCCTTTGCGTGGTTCTTCAGCTTTTTCCATCCCAGGTTTTTTTCTTTTTTTCTTTTTTTTTTAGTTTAGTGGTGAAGTGTATGGAAAAGTTGTATTGCTTGTTAAACTGATTTCCCCTGTTTCTGTTGGATAGATAGGGGTGAGAAGTGTTGGTGAAACAGATTTGGGGAGCATATGGGCTATTTGCAATTCTGGACATAATTAGCTGCTGTATAACTGGCCTGTATAATCAGAGTTAGTGCTGTGCTGGAAGGTAAAATCCCCAGAAACATCATTTTATAGAGAACTTCAAAGTCTTTAGCTCTAAGCAATGAATCTGACTGGCAGTTGCCCCTCATTATAAATACATGTCCAGAGGGTATCATGGTTTCTCCAGTGGGAAGGGAAGGGCTGACATCCACAGCTGAGCTGAAGCACCTAAGATAAGGCAGGCACTGGTAGAAGAGCTGTGGGCATCTGGTGTTGTTTATTGACTGCTTGGAAAAATGTACGCTGTTAGTTCTGGTGTTCTACTGGCTAAATTAATACCTACTAACCTAGAAGTCATGCCTTAGCCATTACTTAAAGCCATGATTCTATAGTCTGTGGGATCTGGGGCAGTGGCACTGCCTCCCCACCCAATGTGGTAGTCCTGACCCTATGGGAAAAGTATCTTGTTGCTATTGATGACAAAAGGCTGATCCTCTCCATGTTCCTTGGCTTTCTCTTCTCCTGCCCCAGATAAGCAAGCAGTTTTCTATCTTTGCTTTCTATGCATATACAGGCTTGGAACAGAGTGGCTGAAAGGCCGTGTAGAGGAAATGGACCTGGGGATATTTGTTGAGACTTGGCTGAACATGAGCCATCAATGTGCCCAAGTGGCCAAGAGGGCCAATGGCATCCTGGCTTGTATTGGAAATAGTTATTGCCAGCAGGAGCAGGGAAGTGACCATCCCTCTGCACTCAGCCCTGGTGGGGCTGCACCTTGAGAACTGTGTTCAGTATTGGACCCCTCAGTACAAGAAAGACTTTGAGGCCCTGGAGTGTTTTCAGTGAAGGGCAGTGAAGGTGATGAGGAGTCTGGAGCACAGGCTTTTTGAGGAGCGGCTGAGGAAAATGGGATTATTTAGTCTGAAAAAGAGGAGGCTCAGGGAAGATCTTATTGCTCTCCACAGCTACCTGAAGGGATGTTGTAGTGAGGTGGGAGTTGTCCTCTTCTCCCATGTAGTGATAGGACTAGAGGAGGTCTAGTTGTGCTTAGACTTGAGGAGGCCTCAAGTTGTGCCAGGGGAGATTAAGGTTGGATGTTAGGAAATACTTCCTCTCTGGGAGAGTGGTCAGGTGTTGGAATGGGCTGCCCAGGAAGGTGGGGAGTCACTGGCTCTGGAGGTGTTCAAGGAACATTTAGATGTTGTACTGAATGACACAGTTCAGTGGGAAATATTGGTGATAAATGGATGGTTAGACTGGATGATCTTGGTGGTCTTTTCCAACCTTGGTGATTCTGTGATTCTATAATTTTCTTTGCTCTCAGTCAGAGATAAGAATTTAGTTGTTCCTTATGTATATGCTCCTCAAATCTGCATGTCCTAAATCCTCTCCTTTAGCACACAGTGATTTTAAATGATGGCCAAACAGTTCACTTTTCAATTTAAACTATAGCCATTGTGCTTAGAACATCTGTGCTCTCCCATTTGAAAGCTGTTCTTCGTAACAGCAGTTCATTGTGCCAATATTTCTTTTTGTTTTTTCCCCCCCCACAACCTGAGCACTTTAGAGGGGCTTTTGCAATATGCACAGCTGGCTGGTGCTGGAGGTAGAGGAGCAAGACCAGCTCTCTAGACACTCTTATATGCAGGCTGAGTTTCCTAAGCTGGCACAGTCTGGAGCTCTTTGACTGCAAGATATCCAACTCCTCCCCAATTCATGCGTCAATGCATCACATCTTTGCTCTTATAGTTTTCCAGACTCTTAAAAAGTTTCAGCATCCTCATTAATTCAAAACATACCTCAGCTCTGTGTTGTCTGCTTTGGGTACATTTTTTACATTTTTGAGAGAGAACACCTGTTTTTTGATGTAGCAAAGTTAAGTTCATCTCCTCTAATATTGTTTGTTGTGTCCCCTTCCATGACTTATTTGCATGCTTAGACTGGAACCTTTTCAATAGCTTTTCCTGAAAGAACATTTATGTGTGAAATGGTCTAAGCAGCAGGGAGTGGGATGTTTCTTGGTAGAATTTTGATAGTTCTTCTTTTCACATTTGAATCAACCCCTCTTTTTGGCTTCATTAAAACAGTAATAACCCCAAAGGAATGCAGATTCAACTGTTCATGGTGTTCTTGCAGTGGTTTATCTTTACTCAGATTTGTAAAACCAGAGGAATTGGAAAGCTGTGAGGGGACAAGGGAGTAAGAGAGCTTGTGGAGCATGTCCAGAGAAGGGCAGCAAAGCTGTTGAGGGACTGAAGCACAACTCTTACAAGGAGTGGCTGAGGTAAGTGGGATTGTTCAGTCTGGAGAAAAGCAGGCTCAGGGAAGACCTTATTTCTCTGTACAGCTACCTGAAAGAAGGCTGTGGTGTGGTGGGGGTCAGTCTCTTCTCCTGCATTACTAGTGGTTGGATGAGAGAGAATGAACTCAAGTTGCACCAGGGGATATTCAGATTGGATATTAGGAAAAATTTCTTCTCCAAAAGGATGGTCAGGCACTGGAGCAGGCTGCCCAGGGAGGTGGTGAAGCCACTGACTCTGGAGATGTTCAAGAATGTTGCACTGAGGGAGATGGTTTATTGGGGAAATATTGGTGATAGGTGGATGGTTAGACTGGGTGATCTTGGAGGTCTTTTCCAATATTGGTTATTCTCTGATTCTATCAAATGATTTGCAGTTAGCAGAAAGAAATGGTGAAAGGAATACTTCTCTGGAAAACCCAAAGATAAAATTCAGTAAGAATTTCCAGAATAGTTGCAGGAAAAAACTTAAAGAAAAAGACTCAATTCAGTGCATTAGACTGAAAAATATTGAATAATGCAGCGAGGTTCTACATGGATAAGCGAAGAGGGATTGAAATGATTAGCATAATACATTTTTCCCATTCTAAAAGCCTGTGTTTTTGACAAGGCTTCTCTAACTGAGGGAGCTACCAAGTCTGAGGTACTCGCTGGTCACTTCTTTGTGAAAGTCACAGATATCCTTGCTGCTCTGTTCTTTGCCCCATCTTATCTCTCCCAGTGTAAAAACAGATTGCTTCTACCCAGCAAAGCATGAACCAAGTGTGCTGGTGGGTACTCACCTCTTGGGAGGGAGGAGACCCTCGGCAATTCAACAGATACTAAAGGTGGCAGAAGTCCAGGTGGACTGACAGACCTTCTTGCCCTGCCATGTGATGCAGTCTGTCCTGGACTCTGACTGATAAAAATCTTCGGGAAAGTTCCCAGAAAAAAAACAGGTTGCTCTTTGCTATTCTTTTAATGTGGGATTTCAGAAGATGATTTCAAACCCATTAAAATTGCCATCTCTAATATGCTTAGTGTAAAATATGGGAGCTTATTAATCTTCTCAGCTTCTATGCTAAATAAAATGGGAAAGAAATACATCCTACAGATGGGATCTATCATTTTTTACTTCAGAAGGAATGTTAACCTTTTGGGAACTTGCGTCTTTAAGCATGCCAAATCAAGAAAGAACACCATGAGCAATATAATGCCTTCTTTTAGAGGGTGTTTTACCTTGTAAATAAATGCGTATATTCTAGGTAAAACAAAGGAGCAGTTAAAGGAATAGACTGTGAACACTCCAGCCACTGAATATGTATGAATATTGACACAGAACTTGCTATTAGCTATTTTTATTTAGTCTTTTCCTGATAATTAACCATATGTTCTGTGGGAGTTTTATCATCTGATTGTGTGTTGCAGGAGTGTCCCCAGATGCAAGATGTAGAGGAACTCTTGGGTAAATGTAGCTAGTAGTAGAATTTAGCCTTTAAGATCTCTGCACATTTTGTCATAATTAATCATGATTTTAAAGCTCTGTGGGCATTTCGCAGTAATTAATCATGGAGAGACAAGCATCTCCTTGACAGCAAGCAGCTTCTTTTCTTTTGAGAAGCCAGTTACCCACAGTCAGTATGTGATCTGTCTCCTGCAGAGGTGGCATTAAAATGGATCTATCGATATGAAAAAGACTTGGGCAGCAGGGAGCAGTAGTGTGACACAGAGAAAAAAAAAAGTGGATGTATTGCATTATTTGGAGATTAAAAATAAATGACAGTGACCTTACAGGGAAATATTAGGTACATGAAGTACAGCTGATGTGAGATAGGTTGGAGTGCTAATTCTTTGGATGACTCTGAAGAAATTCCAAATTTTACAGCTGAGGCTGCTGCAGCAGGACTCCAACAGTACACAAGCTCCAGTCTTTGTCTACTATGTAATATCTCCAATAATAAGATGAATAGAAGAAAAAGGAGTACATTCATTTATTCAAATTAGCCAGCAAAGGACATCTCATTGCCAAAATGAGGCTGTGTGTTGCAGCTCCCTCTTCCTGAGAGGAGACCTACAAAGGGGAGCTACCTGATGCATTATGTTATGTGAAAGAAGATGGGCAAGGCAAAAGGCTGTGGCATGCCGTGAAGCTTACCACCTTATAGGTCCTGCAGTGCCCACCTTTCAGTGCTGTGGTGACTCTGCTGCATCCTTGGGCCTATCACCAGCCCCTTCAGTCCAACAAACAAGCGTGTGTAGCATAGGAAGGATGGACATGGAGTAACACAATTGGGACATGCTCTAGAGGCATGTGAAATGTTACAGTGGACATGGGACACCTTGAGGGGAAAGAGAGCTCTGTGATTATTAGTCTCAGTGTGAATTGATGGCTCTGCAGTCTTTGTGCTGCTTTCTGCCACAGAGAGATGAGAGACAGGTGACAGTTTTGTGAAGGAAAACCCTGAGTACCAGTACCTGGGAGACATTTGCATTGTTTTTTAGTTTTCAGATTTTTGTTTTGTTTTATTTTTTTCTTTTTTACAGTAGAAGAACATAATTACTTTCATGAGAATGTACAAAAAGTTTTTCTCAAATTACGTCTTGAGGCAACCACAAAATTCTCAGTTATTCAAAGAGAAGGAAGACAAAACACTGAAAAGGATAATGTTTCTTCTTCCTTTTTTCCCTATCTTCCTTCATCCTCTCTGCCCTCCTTCCTTCATTCTTTCCCTTCCCTCCTCCAGCCTTCCCCTTTTTTCCATATCACTGATGCTCTTTGTGAACTTCCATCATCTCCAAAACACTGTGAGCAGCTTTTGGAGTGTTTGTCTCATTTCTTATGATGTCCAAATCCTTAAGTCTTCCTACAGGCCAGACAGTCATACAACAACGCACAGTGCTCAGTCTTCATTCAGATTATTGAGTGTAAACCCATACTTAGGAACACAGATCAAATGTCTTGGGTGAGAAGCAAAAGCGGCTCTGCAGAATTCACATTTTCAGAGATGCTACTGAGAGCAAGATCAAGAACAGAATCTCTCTTCTTATCTTAAAAGCCAAGAGATATGCATATATGTTTAAACAAATGGTAGAAAGCAAATGGAAAGAATAGTTAAGCAGTTCTAAAGGTAAAAAAGTATTTCAGTATTGAAGGACTGTGCTAGGATTGGATGTGGGTTGACTGGAGCAAGTTTGGCTTCAAGTGTTCTGAAAGCAAAGACCAAGGGAAAGTTACTGTACCACTGTTGTTACTAGATTAACTACTCTGAAGATAAACCCTCATACTATGCAGTCTCCTATGAACATGCTAGCTTGGCTGAGTTGGATCAGCCTACTTGTTGCTGTGCAACACTAATCTAGATGTCAGAGATCATGGTTCCAGCAATTGAAAGGCAGATTGGCTTAACATATGATGCATAGTAAATCTTAGCCCCTTTGAGTTCCTTTCACTGTCTGTTGTTGTCTGGTTGCCCTATGGCTACCATATCTGAAAGAATGATAGCCTTTCTGTCTTTGTCTCATCTACTTCCTTCTAGACAAGGAATATTTTTATGCAGTGAAGATCATTATTACAAATGTGTGTAATTACTGCATGTTTCTAAGGCATCTATTACAAGTCTGTATCTTATTACTTGGAATGTGAATGACACAAGAAGAGTTGTGAAATGGTAATGCACTGGAAAAGAATGCAATAAATTAAGATTTGACTACTGAGCTAACGAGTCAAGTTATTTTCACTAAGTTGTCTTTACTGTAATGTATCAGAATCTACAGATCAGTCTGGAGTTAAGCTTGCAGGATAGAGGAAAAAATTGTGGTCAATATGGACATGTTCCTGCATCATCCTGCTACCCAGTGAAGTCCCCATCCAACTCAGGATGATGGGAAGCCCCCTATCCCATGGTAATAGGCGTCTTGGGATATGGATCTCAGTTGATATGCAACCCTACAAAGGATACTCAGAAGAAAGAGCTGAGATGGAGCTGTAGAATAGGCCCTGCTTTTCAGAAGAAAGCATCTAATTGCTCTTTAGCTTTACAGCCACAAATGTCTTGGAGTTGTGTTGCATCCAGTTCAGCTCTCTTGCATATCAAGTACAGCAAAGAAAAAGAAAGACGTCTAGCATACAGCTCAGAAGAGTTTCTTCAATAATAGAAATCCAGTTCATTCCCTTACAGAAAATTGTAAAAATCTGGTAAAGACAAGAAAATAAAATTTATCAGAGAAAGAAAAAGCCTCTGAATGTATCAGAATTGTGGCAATACTGAGACCATGTGTGTAAGTTGGAGATATAGGAGCAACCTACATCCTTACTTTATACTCCTTTTGACTTATATGTTCAGGAGCTGAGCAAATACAGTGATTAGTATAAATACCATATTCATGGCAATGTTATACAATTCTATTTGAATCTTCTAGTCTAAAGAGTTTGTTTTATGCTTTGCTGAAGTTCACTCTTTTGTTAAGAGACAGTCAACTCATTTCTTGCTGAGCCATTCCATAGTCAGCACACATTTATCAAATGGAGATATTTATAGCATAACTTTGACAGTACAAGGCAAGAAGAATGGCAACTCAATAAATGCTTAGAAAGATTTCCACAATGTAAAATAATGTGTCACATATGTGATATTATTAAAATAAAATCTAGGATGAAAAAAGTGTTTTAGGAGTTTCTCTCTGTGAACCATGAAGAGAAATTACTATGCAGTCACTCTGAGTTCTCTAGGCAAAATCTGTCTCTGCTTTTTGTACTGATTTAAGTCCATGTACATTTTCAGCACCTAAATAACAAAAGACATTAAAGAGGTGTCATAAATCTATAAAGTGCTGCAACACTGCTATAACAGGAACTGAAATTCTGGTGTTGCAACTGCCAGTGTCTGTCATACCCACAACACTATGTATCTTGATCAAAGACCTTACAGAGTGATTGAATGACTTTACTTCAGACATTGTCCTTTAATAATGAGCTGACCTACTTAAAAACTCTTTTCCTTTAGAGTTAAGATGTGCAAAAAACAACTCTTCAAGTGGTTGGGATATACCATTACCTGCCAGTGGAAATACTTAACTAAGCAAACTGAAAGCTTTTCTTTGATGCAACATATACTCATCTTTCGCCCCTAGCAAGAAACCAACTTTGTTTCCATAAATCCTGCATAAAAAACCTCCTTGAATGTGGAAAGAGAAGGTACACTGAAATGAAAATGGATCAGAGAACTTGAACAAGACCTTCAGCCCTTCTACACTAATTTTCAAGAGATGCTCAGATCTTTGCACATAAGAAAGATGTGTTTGGTTATGCTCACTGCTTCTCATACCAACCTATGCTAGGATAATTACAGTAATTAAGTGTTCTGCCTTGAAGGCATTGACACCTGTCACACTGAGCATATCTGATACTACAGATTTAGATGGGTCATATGTTGGCCCTTCTGAGAGACAGATTTAGTTCTCAGCAACTTCTAGGTATTACTGATAACTGTTTCTGTTAACCTTTGCCTTATAAAATAAATGTCCTATGTGTTACAGTACGTGAAGAAGAATATCAAAACATCAGAGGAGAAATTTTTGTTTGGTATACATACATTAATATACATTCTATGGGGTACATATAACAAAGATGTATTATCAGTACATTTCACTGTACATTGAAAATTCACCCAAATGTATTTTTGACAAACAAAATGCAGCTCCAATAGAAGAATGGACGTCATTAAAGGCTCTGACCTTTCAAACCTTTCCTCAACTCTACCTTCAGTTTCCAGACTTGGAGCAGACAAGGTTTTAAACAACTTTCACATTGTCTTATTTTGTCTCTAGGAGCTGAAACTTTCTGCATGTTTGTAACAGGGAAGATATATTTACTTGACTTTCTGTTGTTTTCTGTTGTCTCTGTAAAATCATCTTCCATATCTCTCTGTTTGTCATATCATTAATCTGAGTCCTCTCCTCTTCCTATCATTAAGCTGAACAGGGTACTTGTTTTCATGAAAGTTAATACAGTCCCTGAAAATAGGGTGCCTTCAGATGCTTTTGCATGCTCAGCATCTTGTAGGATTTCTCTTATGTTGAAAGGAGAATTTAATCCTTTCCAGGGTGAAAAGAGAGCTGTCCATCTGTGAGAATTTCTAAGCTAGATGTGCTAAATTCTGTTAATGCTTCTCTTTTCTGGGGCAAGTCAAGGTTTGAAACATGTCATTGATTTATTGCTTTCATTAACATGATGGAGCACAACAAGTAAAGAGTGTGGCTGTTGAGTTTACTGCACCTGCCCTGTAATGCAATCCATAGCCATTATCAGATGTAATTAATGTATTTGAGGCTATATATTAGTCCACCAAATGTGCTTTTTAAAAGGAAGAGAACAGTTATATAGAGTGCTTTTTGACTTTCCTGAAGAGTCTAAAAGCTTTTAGAAGCACAAAAATGTTCACACTAGAAGAGCTGAATCAGGACTTTTCAGGAAAACATTGTTATGGATGGAGAATTGATGTCAGCAAAGCAGTGACATGGGAAACTAAATGACAGAAAGTCAAAAAGTTGATATCAACAATATAAGAAAAATTCTAGTAGCATCACTCACCCACAGAACCTCTACATCTTACAGCTTTAACAAGAAGATCAGTAGTGTGGTGAAAGTTGATGGAAGGCTGAGCCCTGAACAGTTTGGTGTTTTGAATCTAACAAAGAAAAGGGGAAAGGTTTCTATTATTTTTTATTTTCCAAAACTATTGTGGCACAAGGTAATGAGTGAGAAAAGCTGTGAGTATTGCTCACAGAGGTATCAATTTGATCATTTGTAGTCATGAAAAATAGATCCAGATATAAGTATGAAAATAGCTCAAGATAGTTTGTCACCTGAAATCTTTGTGTGATTCAGTACAAGTGATTTCCAATCCACTTGAGTTGTGTATGGCCTCAGCAGAAAGTTTACCTTACCAGAAGAGCTTGTTGTACCTGAATGGTAAGGAATACAAACAGCAAGTATGTATTTTCTCTATCATCTAAAACCTATGGTACCTATTGTACTCATCTCCCATTAAAAACAGAGATGCATTTTCAATCACTGATGAGACAGAGATAGGACTTTCTAATGTTTTAATTACTTAGGTTTCTGTTTTCAGTGCTAAGATACCATGCACAAACACAATGTAAAAAATGCGTGATAATGAAGGGAGAAAGTTCTTACTTTCTGTGGTCCTTAGCCCGTATCCACTGCAGCATCATGGTTCTCCCACTGTCAGGATCAGAGACCTTGTCAGGTACTCAGAAACTCCTGCTTGCACTTCAGGGCTGACTCGGTCTCCTTTCTGACCTCTGTTGAAACAAAAGAGGGTGAAGGATTAAAAAAACAGAAGGGCTCTTGATGTTTACCTGATTGCCACTCTGAAAGAATGTTGAGTAGATGGCCAGGATGTGCTCTCCAGCTAGGTGCTCTGGAGTGCTCTGGGGGATCTCTGTTTGTTTAAGCTCCCAGGTAACCTGGGGCACCTGCAAACACTGGAGCATGAAAGCAATGCAGACAAGTCATTTCAGTTCAATGAGAGGTCACACATCTGCTGCAAGGATGGAAGCCATGAGGAGAGCCCAGGTGTCTCCATCCCGGTGAAACTGTGCTTCTGAAGGAGACAGGGGTGTCATCACAAATCCTCAGTTGAAACTGAGTTTCCTAGAAAAAGGTGTGGCTGAAGTGCCTGTGCAACACTTGCTGAAGGGAATGTTGGATGAATGAGAAAGTATCCATTACTTACTAGCTGTTAATGTGAGTGTAATGGAGAACAGTTTTTGTGCTCATAATTCAAGAAAGTTGTTGAAAATCTTTGTTGTTCAGGGAAGAATTATTAAAACACTGAAAGAATCAGAGAAAAAGTGAAGAACAAAGGCAGATAAGCAGATAAGTCTGTTGAGCATACCAAAGGGATGCTGAAGAATTTTTAATGCTTCAGCACCCTTGTGGAGAACAGCTCTTGCAATAGAGGGTACTTCAAACCAGCAAGACAGGGCAACACTGCATTTACTGGATGACAGCTGACAAAAATGAGAGACAGAAAATGAGCAGGGTATATCCCCTCACCACATGGATCAAAAATGTGCTGGAGCAATTTATGAATTTATGAAAGGCTGCAATAAATTCTCTATTCTTCAGAAAGTTTTGGAAACATAATAGTTATATGCAGAGATGTGCTACAGCTGCTGGTTTTGAGCCAGAATCCAGTTGTCTTCATTTTCCAATCAGAATAGCAGAGCACCGTGGTGCCTTGGAACATGCTGAAGCTTCACAACAGCATCAGATTCAGAAAATACAAAAGATATGAAGCAAATATATCTTAACATCTATCTATTCCAGTGACCTACACACATGTCTGAATGATGATGACCAATATTGACTA
Organism: Phasianus colchicus; assembly: GCF_987193195.1. NCBI lineage: Eukaryota > Metazoa > Chordata > Aves > Galliformes > Phasianidae > Phasianus > Phasianus colchicus. Next base: position 79,414,503 of record NC_143437.1, read on the forward strand.
GGTATTGACACTGAACTGTGTCCAGAGCAGATGAGACATGCTTACTGCTTGGATTTCTGTAGTTCATTACCATAAGGACATTTATTTTCTGGTGCCATCACTTGGTATTCAGTGTCTTGTTGCAATATCGTGCTGAGGAGAAACACAATAGAAATTATTACTTTATCTTTTCTTTCTTTCTTTCTTTCTTTCTTTCTTTCTTTCTTTCTTTCTTTCTTTCTTTCTTTCTTTCTTTCTTTCTTTCTTTTTTTCTTTCCTTCCTTCCTTCCTTCCTTCCTTCCTTCCTTCCTTCCTTCCTTCCTTCCTTCCTTCCTTCCTTCCTTCCTTCCTTCCTTCCTTCCTTAACTTTCTCATCTTGATTTTTAACTCATTATTTTGTTAGCACAGAATAGAGTAGTTAAGATAAAGAATTCATTTGAAGTCAAAAAAGAAAAGGTATTTTTTTTGTGTGTAAAATACCGTGGTACTACAGTGACAAACATGACAAGAAGCTCTGCACTGAATAAAAGTCAGAATCATTAATTTTTTAATGGAAAACAACTGGCAACTTTGCAACTACATTCGGCTGTGTAGTATAAGCAAAGCTATAATAGTTGCCATTTATACACTCTGACTTGAAAGTAGACTGTTTTGCCATTTCCATGTATGCTGACATTGTGTGTTTTTCATTCAAAATTACATTTTCCCTCCACATGCTGCCTCCCTGGAATCAATCAAAGAGATTATTCCAAAGTTATCTTGTTGTAATAATGTACATTCAATTTCTACAGAACCTCAAAGAAGGTATAGGTTTGCATTACTGAGCATGCAAGAAGAGCAAGCAGTAGCAGTATTAGTTTTACTTAATGCTGTGCCTACTGCATTGTGTTAAAAGATAGGAAGATTTACTGTCCAATTCCAGTGAAGTTATTACCTTTTTTTATTTTTTTTTAGCCTCTAGTATAATAATGAGTAAAAATAACACAACAAAGTGGACTTCACAGCCCATTGTAAGAGATGTCAGGGGCTGGCTGACTTTGGGGGGACTGAGGACTCAGGGCCAGGGAACACTGGGGCTGTGATAAGGCAGTGAGATGGTGATTCCAGACCCTGCATGCCTCTTGAGGGTCTGGAAATGGAAGAGGATGATTTGAAAGGATTGTAATTCCCAAGGTTTGTCTGGCCTTCTTCTGCTTTTTTGCTCACTGAAATTTTTCACTGTGATGTTCACTGGGTGTGCTGCTGCTGTCACATGTCATGCAGTCCATCTCATATGTCCACTGACAGCATTGTGGAGACCGAGCCAGCAAGCAAAGACTTCACCTCAGTGCTGTAAGATTTTAGCCCCTCTTCCTAGAGTAATGTTTCTTCTCCATCTTGTCCCTGGACACACTTTTCTCACTGCTGTTTCACCTTCAAAGTTCTTGTCACAGCTCTGCCCAGGGGTGGGTGGATTCCAGGGACACATGGCTTCAAGAAAGGACATTTACATGCCTTTTTAAAACCTCCTGTCAGAAGCCATGGTGAATAACATAACCTATATGTTTGAGTACAAGTCGTTTCACTTCCTAAGCTTTGATCCCACTTTTTTCACAGATTTAAAGTCAAGGTGTTAGTGAACAATTATGTAGCAAAAAAAATAATAATAATAATAATAAAATAAAAAAATTAAAAAAAAATGATGACAATCATTTATCTTTTTGAGGCTTTTTGCAGTTTTTTTTTTTTCAGATTTATCCAAAGCCTTTCCCCTAAGTGACATCTTTCTGTAAATGCACTTAGTCTGCCAGAATATCAAGTCATCAGAATGCCCTCAATAATAAATCATTAGAAAGTCACTCAAATGTAGTCCTTAGTAGCAGTCGTGATCACAGGAATGCCATGGCAGCACATTTAGAGCCATCTAAACATTTTTTGAAAGCTAATAAACTTTGTGTTTAATTACATTTTCAAACTACACAGCTATTTTGCAGTGATTCATTGTAATTATCATCTGTATTTAATTTAAACTAGAAAAAAAAAAGTACATAATCATCCTTGGCATAAACACATTTCAGTCAGTGTATTTGTGGCAGGTTGGAATTAACCTCACAAAAAACCTTTTTACATCTGAGCTTTCCCATGCAAAATATTTATTGCAGTACTCCTAATACTAGTGCAAAAATGTGAATGATTGTAGACAGGTGTAGCTGCGTACAAAAATCTCTTCTAATCTACTACATAAAATATCAAGATGTAATGATTTTGGGTAAGAACAAATAATGTGACTTAAGCCTTCATTTGTAAATATACGTGTCAGCAAAGCCACTTCTGACAACTTCTCCCAGACCAGCTTGCATTTTCACGTTGAGTACATGTACGAAATGCTTGGTGGTCAGTAAAGACAACCAGTATGGCATATGCGAGAGTACAGGAATGAGAGCTGAAGCCAAAGGCAACACTGACAGAATCATATGCCAAATTCAACTGACTTTTTAGATGAAATGCCATGTGCTGAAGCTGACTGCGTTATGTCCTTGTGGATAAATTCCACTACTTTTAATAGAACTGTGTAGACTGTATCCAAGAACAAAATGTGATCAGATCTAAAAAATCAGTTACACCTTCAACCCTACTGTATGTTACACCAGTTTCTAAAGCCCAAATAATAAATAAATAAATAAACCCACAACACATAAACAAAGCATGAGTCTAAGAAAGGTCACTGACATTCACCTTTTTTTTTTTTTTTCCTGAAAGATTTCCACTGAGTGTCATCGGCTTGCATTATCTCATACAGCACCATGTTATTGCAAACCTTCAGACAGGTTTCCAGAGAAACATTTGATGGTTCAAAATGGATCACTGCTCTAATCCTGTATGTTCTGATACGTTCTGCTGTTGTGGCATCTTTCTGTTCTAGTGGTCTTATCTGTTAATGTTCCATGGGAATTATTATCTGAAATTATCTGCAGTTGAACACTTTTAAGTCAGTGGAGTTACAGAAGCAAGAAATTTGGCTTGATATTATAGTTATTTGCACTATTGTAGCATATGAGAAAGGAATGGAACTTCATTATAATGGCTAATATCTGAACTTAAAGGAAGAAATTCCCTTGTGTTTTACAGTTAAAGGTAAAACAAGATGTAAAAATATATTAAAAATAAAAGCAAAAGTGGATGACATTGTAAGAAACTGGTACGATTCCATGGTTGGTTGGATATGTTTCCTAATGGACCTGAATGAATTACTTTATTTAAAATGATATAAATAAATAAGTTAATACCTGCAGTTCCCCATTGATTCTGATTTGCTTATTGCTGCAAATGGGCCATTCACAAAAAGCTAAATGGCTCATAGCTCTCTGTGTTCAGCATCTTCCTATTTGCCAGGACGTTTGCAATCAAATCAGACTGGCAGAGAAGTTGCTCAGTGATTAAAATTGCTTTGACTGTATCAAAACTCAGTGCTCTGATGAACGCTGAACACAGTATTTACTTTATAGAATCATAGAATATCTCGAGTTGGAAGGGACGCATGAGAACCACTGATTCCCTCTCCTGGCTCCACACAGCACTACCCCAAATCAAACCCTGTGTCTGAGAGCACTGTCTAAATGCTCCTTGAACTCTGACAGCTCAGGGCTGTGCACACTGCCCTGGGCAGTCTGTTCCATGCTCACCAATCTCAGGTGAAGAATCTGTCCCTAACCTCACCTTACCGTCCCCTGACACAGCACCATGCCGTTCCCTCAAGTTTCCTTAGGAACAGGACATAAAGACGGCAATTGAATACCTGAGCAACTGATCAAAAATCTCTCTGCTCCTGACATATAGATACTACTCACTCAGATGACAGTTGCCAAGACAAAAACTAGATGGAACACAATATTTATATTGACAGTTTAGCAGCTGTGAAATAAAATAGTGAACAGCAAGAAGAAAGGGAGCTGTTGGTTGATGCTTGACTGAACATGAGCCGACAGTGTGCCCAGTGTGCCAGCCAAGAGGGCCAATGGCACCCTGGCCTGCATTAGAAACAGTGTGGTCAGCAGGAGCAGGGAGGTGATCATCCCCCTGTACTCAGCACTGGTGAGGCCACACCTCAAGTAGTGCGTTCAGTTTTGGGGCCTCACTACAGGAAAGACATTGAGGCCCTGGAATTGTTGCCCAGAGAAAGGCAACAAAGGCAGTAAGGAGTCTGGAGCACAAGTCTTATGAGACGTGGCTGAGGGAGCTAGGATTGTTTAGTCTGGAGAATAGGTGGCTCAGAGGAGACCTCATTGCACTCTCCAACTTCCTGAAGGGAGGCTGTGATGAGGAGGGGTTTGGCCTCTTCTCCCAGGCAATGAACAGGACCCAAGGAAATGGCCACAAGTTGCACCAGAGAAGGTTTATGTTAGACATAAGGAAGAACTTTTTCTCTCAGAGAGTGGTCAGGCACTGGAATGGCCTGCCCAGGGAGGTGGTGGAGTCGCCGTCCCTGGCAGTGTTCAAGAGGTGTCTGGATGAGGAGCTATGAAATATGGGTTAGTGGCTCATGGTATCAGTGTTGATGGGAGGATGATTGGACTAGATCTTGTAGGTCCTTTTCAATCTTGATTCTATGATTCTGAGAGAGGAGATGGTAGGCAGCAGTTTAGTTTTGGGTTAGGTGTTTGATGCCTGTGAAAGGGAACAGGGCACCCAGGCAGCTCCATGGGGAAAGCCCAGCCAGGGCTGTCTGCCTTCCTGGGACTGCTGCTTTGAAACTAAGAATTGCCCTGCAAATCTGTGCTATGCCCTGATGTACATTGTTGGAAAGAAAAACGACAAGGCTTGTAACTTGGAACCTGTTTCTGTCTGATATATGTGAAGGATTTTTTCTTTTAAAGAAAAAGGCCATTTACCTTTTCCATAAACTACAATGGAAAAATTGCACTCCAAGCCTATTTTTGTAGGATTTCTAAAACCACACTGCCATGCTTCATCTTGCAGAAATGATAATCCTTATGACAGCCCAATTCATAACAGCACATGAAGTTTTCTATCAGCCAGTTTTAGACAAAGAAGGAAAGTTGTTTTGGGAGAAACTCAGACATTAGGACCTTTTGCACTTTTCCACACTTCTTATTCAGAGGAAACTCATGTAAAACTGCAGTGCTCCTTTTCTTCAACTCCTGCTGACATATAATGTCAGTAATGTCAGAGCTTGTCTGAAATGACAAGGTAGTTTCTCATAACTTGCATTTCTTTAGCCTCTTGATATGTACAGTGCACACAGCAGCTCAGAAAGCAGAGCATTTGCCTTTCTCTAGTGAGGAGAGGCCAATTTTAGATCCAGGAGCCTTGATTGCTCTGGTACTGCATGGCATGCCCATCTTTTTAATGGTTGACAGATTGGTAAGGAACAAGTTCCATGGTGTTAATAGTTCTTCTGACAGTCTTTGCATGTCTTTTCTTGAGTGCTACAAAGATTATTTTCCTATATAAAGGTCCATTTTTGGCTACTCAAATAAAAATGAAAATTGACTCTGTTAAATCTTTTCATTTGTACATTAAGTTTCATAATTAAATTTATGTATATCAAGACGATGCACAATTTTATTTTATTTTATTTTAGAACAGACTAATTTTTCTATTTTTTTACTTAAAAACTTATGCATATGTGCAGGTTTTACCAATGTACATAAAGGGGATGAAGTACATTATTCTTAAAATGTTCGACTGTAGGAAGCAGATGTTGTGAACCCTTGGAATACATAGAAAATTCACAGACAGTCTTAGGCCCAGTTTGGTGTTTTGTGAGATTCAGAAGAACACAAACTATTGATTTGCAATACATAAAATTATCCGGCTACAGGGTATTATTGAAAACTGTATTTCTAGAGCCATGTATCAGAAAAACTTTCACCTTTTCATGCACGTGTTACTCCGTCAGCTAACACATGACAACAAAAATGAATTAGAATGTGATGTGAACTTTTTTTCTTTATTTAGGAAGATTATCTGTACTGCTATCTTGGAGATGCTTTTTGAAAAGAAGTAGACTGCCAATGTTTCAGCTCTTATTATCATGATTTAATAACAATAGGATAAGCAGAGGTGTCATTTTTAGATTAATAAATAGCATAGATAAGGGATACTAATTGTAGATAATTTAAAAAGGAAACCATTCATTTAGTGTGTCAGTAGGTGGTAAGGAAAATTGATTTTTATTTCTCTTCATACTTCATTAAGTACATGTTAGTTTCACTGGGGAGAGAGCTATTTCAGATTCCAGCAATTAAACCTATCTGAGCAACATCCATCAAGCCCTTCAGAGAGATTTACTGATAGGGAACACCTTCACTTGTGCTTCTCCTTCCACTCCTTGCTGAAACATAAGAACCTGAGCCCTGCCTGCCTGGTTGTCTTCTCAGTTGTCCACCAATGTTTCATTGCAGGAAATAGTGTGCTTGAACCAATTCTGACAGAAATTCACCCAAACATTCTCAAAAAATATTTCTCTAGTTATTTCCCTGTGTGATCTCTTGCACTGCGTGTGCCTTCTGGAAATTTTTCTTGCCCCATCTCCTGAATTTCCATTGTAAACCTTTTATGTTCAGTCCTTTCATCAGTCAACCCAGAGAGCAATTTATTCTCTTCCATTTTGCTGGAACCTTTGAAGTGTTTTGAAGACTGTTATTATGTTTTTGTTTAGATACCACTTCTTGAGAATAAGAACTTAATTTCTTACAGGGCAGCTGTCATGGTTTTATGTGTTTTGGTTTTCAGTATTCCACATCAAAACATCATGTACTGGAATTAAAGTGTTAATGCTCTAATTCTACATACCTATCCCTATTATGGAAGTCATGGGATCTGACCCTTTTGGGTGGGACGGTCTCTTACTGCCTTGCAGTGGATGCTGGAGGGTGCTTTCCTAGCAGTTCCAAGCTTTTCAGGCTTGACTCGGTCTCAGGAACTCTCTCTCTCCTATCTTATTTGATTTATTAGTCTCAATTTCAATTAGATTGTGTGCATTCCGATATCATAGTTAGTAAAATAAGTTTTCCTCCATAGATTGTTGCTGCTGTTTTTTTCCTCTCTTCCTTCCTTCCCATTTTGTGGGACCGGGGGGGGTGGAGGGGGGCAGGGGCCTACTGCCCCCTGTCACAGGCATAGATATTATGGATGGACTTGTTGCTTGGTGGATAAGGTCATCATTGGTACTATTAAAAAAATCATTAAAATCAGAAACCTTTTCTTTCTTTTCTTTTTTTATAATATTGTTCCATCTCAATATAGTGAGCTGGTTAAGGATCTCTTCAGTGCAACGACAATGTGATATGTAGGTATATAAATGTCTCCATGCACAGTAGTGAGATCCTGAAGTCAATAGGGGGAACTTGAAGAGAATGAATGGCTAGGCATCCTCCTCTCTCCTGAAAAACAAGACATTCCTGATCAGATCAAAATATCATTCAGTTTGGTCTTGGCCAGATCCTGCAAAGCAGCTATTGAGTATCTTTTCACAAAACGGAGTCTTGGATGTACTTTTCTCATCTACTTTCTATAATTCTTGTACTTCTAGCTTTAACTGTGAATATTTAAATGTGGGAGGAGTAGAAAGGATAGATAGCGACAGTCAGAGAAGATGGAGCAATGACAATTAGTTACACTTCTCTCCCCCCAGAAAAAAAGACCTGGTGCATCTAATAGGATATCATGCTTGGAAAGAGTTCAGTTAGAACAGATCCCAGTATAATTGTCTTTATAAGGTACTTAGTCATTTGTCTCAAACAATAGAAGACACAAGATTGTAATTAAGACTTCCAGTTCATGGCAAGAAAAAGTGCACACTATGATAGCAAGGCAAGTGGTTGATCTGTGCAGCACGTTCATATTGCGATGTTATCGTCTCAGATAGAATTTATTTTTCCCCTCTGAGCCTGTGAGCTGCTTTCTAATTGACTAGGAAATTAGGAACAGATGACAATTTTGGAGGAAAATCTGCTGTCAAATATATCTTAAAGAACAACATCAGCTTAGAAGAGGAAAGCATGTATGCATAAAGAGCTGCAGCTTGAGGTGTGACCACATAGCCAGTCAGTGACCCCTGGATCCCAGCCAATGACAAGTGAATCTGAAAGCATGGGCCATCATTGTTTCAAACCATTAAGTTCTTGGCATAGTCTTGTCACATCTTGTGATGTGGAGTCTGTGCAAGCAGGTGTGGGGTTACTGGCAGAGAGGGAAGGCACTGTATAACATATTTATTTCTACTTCCATCAAGACTGCCCTGAGCTGTCCTCTGGATTGTGAAAACAGAGCTTGGCCATGTCTCTTGGTAGTTAGGTGACAAGCAGCTGACACTGCACATGCAGAGAGTGGTGATACAGCCCAGGTGTCCTGGACAGACACATGAGAGACCTTGCACAGTGAAGGGTACTCCTCCATTACTTAATTCAGTCACACTTGCACCAGAGCTGAAGGTGACCTTGGCAAGGCATGTGTCTAGGCTGACACACTGTGAGGTGGGGGCTCAGGCAGTCTGGCCTCCCCCCAAGACCCTAAAGTCATGCTCTACCCAAGTTGTGCATGTTTTGTCTTTTATCTCCTGCAGGGAAGCAAGACTATTGACTATCTTAGCAAAGAAATCCTATGACTCAAGAAATCCTCAGAAAGCCAGAAATTTCTGTGAATACAGTAAATTTCCCATTTAGTTCATTAAAGGATTTTTCTGAGAAAGCAGTACCTTTCCTGGTACATATTAGAGTACAGTTCAGTTTGTCTGTTGAAGTTGTCAGGTATATCTACCAACCAGAAAGCTACAGCTTATTTTAAAATGAGGTTACTCCAAACTGTGGTTCTACATGAGAAAGCCATGCACTGAAGAAGTGTTTTAAAATGTCTTGCCCTATTCTTGATCTCTCATCCAGGATGCTCTTCCTGTTCACATCCCTGTGAATGCTCTTTCCAACTCTGCTTCTTGTGACTATACTGCAAACTGGATGTGGGGATTGATTTGGTCTTAAAAGAACCCTCCTCTTTTCTTTATTGACTGGCTTGCATTCAAGCAGCATAGACTCCCTGCATTTCATAGTGCAGCCACACTGGCAGCTATTCTGGCTCCACAGAAGAGCAGTGACAGCACACAATGTGGGAATGAGCTGTAGGGCATGAATATCTTGAAACATTGCAATGCTTCTTCTTGTGAAACTTCAGCTTAAGTCTTTCCTATTAAAGTCCCTCTTCTGGGCATAAACAAATTACACAGTCACAGGCACAAAAGCATATTCAAATGACACTCTTGTCTACCATTTTGGACACTTCCTGGATGATGATTGCTTTATGAGCTTGATTTATAACTATGGGAGCTGTTAGCTGAAAAGACAGATTATATCCTATACACTGACAAATGGGAAATATGCATTTCAGTCCTCACAAGCAGTGGAAGGAAACAAATTTGTAATGCTCTAAGTCCTGAAACAGTATAGAAAAGAAAGCTTTTTCTTTTCCTGGTATTGCTGGGATTATAACCCTTCATTTTCCTAGAGTTAAATGTTTTATTTTGCAACAAAAGGGAGCTTTCCAGTGCAATTCTGTTCAAAAAGAAGGTATCCAAATTGTGGTCTCTACAAGTAGTCATTTGCTAGGAGCTGAAGCTTCTGTCACAGTCATGCTTGGAGAACAGTTCACCTCCCTCTGGAACAGTCACTCAGGAGGGGACTCGCTTACCTGACCACAGGATGTTAGTAGTTGAGATGTTTAGGGGATCTGGGTGGGCAGATAGGACAAGTATCAGACCTGCACCTTTTAGTAGCAATCTCTGAAGACGGGAAAGGTATCTCAGAGTATCTAAAATTACACCTTCCTTTAGGCCACTGAATTCCATAGCAGCTTGTCAGTTAAATAACCTTACTATCTCAGTACATGGTTGATGGTACTGAGATAGTGTACTCTGATTTAAGTAGGAGCTCCAATGTCCATTTTGTAGACATATGTCCATATGTAGACAATAAGTAAGATTTTACTTCTTACTCTTTCTTTGAATTCCATTCTATTTGTCAAATCAAACAAACAAGTAATTGCTGTTGCTTAGAAGAAAAATCACATGGAAATCCTTTTCAGCAATCAGTAGTTCTACTGATAAACTGAGAAATCAGGCAATTATGGCAGTTCTGAGGATGCACAGATTTGGCAGTGGCTTTGTGTGTCTGAGCCTTAAATATTGACATCTGAGACTTTGGTGCTTACACAGGGTGCTAAACGAAACTCAGCTCTTATTTTGTGCAGCCAGCTGAAGTGAGAAATTAATAAAAAATGATTAAAACCAGTAAATGTTCATGTTCACATGAACACTTGTGATCTTACAACTGGATTCCTCTCAAAATCTTTCTGAACAAAACCTTTTTGCCTATGAATGAATGAAAAACTTCAAGGGGAAATCTCGTCTATTTCATTCAGTCAGTAGCTAGCTGCTGAAGAATATTTTATTTCAGGGTGTTCTAATGTTTCAGCCTTTCACCCAAACAAAGCGAAATCATCCAAACTTCAATTATCTAATTTTTTATGTGAGAACCATTTTGCCATACTTCTTCAGAGCAGATAAACCCTCCTGCACATGGCAGACTCCCCCTCCAACAGCTAACCAGGCAAGTATGAAATACTCAGTGTCCCGAGGAAATTAGGAAGTTTTTTTCAATTTGGTAAAAATAGTGTTCAATTATCATTTATATTGCTTTGTTCATCACTACTTACCTCAGAATGATTCAAGATTTATTTATTTTTTACAGGTGTAGCGCCTGGAAGGTATTTGAGTCAAAGCACTTATAACTTATTATTGTGAATGATGGAATCTAAATGAAATGTGTTTAAAACATGATGAAAAACCAGATGAATGGCCATAAATAGAATAATCAATGGTGACGTTTTTATGCTGGGTATTTCTTCTGTTTAAATTTGATGATTTTTTAAGCAGATAGAGTGTGTTATTTAGTTGCCTAAACACGTTATAGTCCCGTGCTTTAAATTAATGATACAGTTGCTTATATTTTGTTCAGACTGTGACAGGTGTTATCACATTAGGTGAAGTTTCTCTTCAGATCTAGATTTAAATTCCCCACACTACCTTGTTGGGAAGAAAAGAGCTACTGGCCTACTCATGAAAAGCTACTGGCAAAAGCAAAGAATGATGATTACTTTTCCCTTCCAGCATTGATCACTATTTCCAATAATGAGGTGCTCTATTTTATTGCTGTGAGAATTTTGAGATTCTCCTTATCCTCCTGTGCTTCTCGGCCTTCCTTCAATCTATCTATAGCCAGGAAGAATGTTTCTGGTTCTGAGGAGAAAAATCTTTTCAGATTCACCCTGCAAGTACATTATGGGGGAGCTCAAGTCTTCAGACACCCTAATCTGGCTGATATTTCAGGACAGGGTAGAAGCGAAAAAAGAGGGAAGAAATAAACCACTCCAGAGCAGAGGAAATTACCAGTGCAATACAGAATCACTTTGAGCTGGACAAATACATGTTCTTTTGATCTATATTGTTAGTATGCAGGCCTGAATAAAACAGATAGATTAATTGGAAAATAACTCATAGCCCATCCATAGGTAATGAACTGCTCATGAAATCTTTAAACAAGATACACTTGCAGATCAGATGACTTTTGTGTTTACCGAAGCTCTTCTGCTTCTGATTCAGAGATAAATGAATCTTGTTTGCAGTAAAATGACAGACCTCTCAAGCTGCCACACGGCTTTTAAGTAGAGTACAGATTTCAAAGGAAGTTAAATATCTACTATGAAGAAAACATCCTCTGCTTTCTGTGTCTTAAACAGAAATGGAAAAAAAGAAACAAGAAGTGTGTTTCAATAGCCAAGTACTGCACAGATCCAGCACACTTCTGCTATCTCCAAAGCAGCTGAGAGGGATCCATTTGCCATTAATCATTCATTTTCAGAAGTCCCAAATCCCAGCCAGTCCACAAACCATCATCTGCAAGCAGTGTTGGAGAGAAGTAAATACCCATTGTACCACTGGTCATGCCAAGGGCATAGTACCAACCAGTGTGGGATTTTCTTCTCATGCTGAGCCTGCTGTTAATGGGGGTACAGCAGGGAAAGAAATGAACTACCACAGACAGTGACAGAGTGATAGCATTTGTAAAGGCAGAACAGGCCATTAGCTCAGCATATATTACCAATATTTTAGGCAGCTATTCTTAGGTTGAAATTGGTAACTTGTGCCTGACAAAATACAGTTACAATGCCTCCTTAATTTCACAGTGACAGGAGTGCTGCCATTCCCTATTAAATTATTAGAGCTCTTAAAGTCTTATTTCTGGTGTAAATATTTCATGGAAAGTGAATCTTGATATTAGATTCCAACACTCATTTAAAAATTGCTGATTCTTTTGCTCTGCCAGCTGTGAAACCAACACATTGGACAATTGCTGGACACAGGTGAAAAGAGTTCATTAAAAATATTGAACCAATAATTCACTGACATTTCTTGCTGTATTCACCTAGCTCTATTAGTTCCTAAATCTCGAAGACCTTTTCAAACACGTGAAGCTGAGAAAATAAAATGAATCTGTTCTTATGGAGGCATTTGTCATTGAGGCAGATCAGCAAACCTGAAGTTAAAGAACAGACACTGGAAAATTGAGGACATAGCTGAAATAAGGTTAAAAACCATCATCATGAGAATTCATAGGCTGAACCAGTCCATAGCAGCTGGTCCCGCAGACCTTATACAACTCAGTTTGTCTAATCAGTGAACTGAAGCAATGATGATAGCCAGCGTGTTAGCAGTCTGAAACACAGAAATGCTGAACGTCAGAAGTAATTCTTTCCTGAATGCCATGTGAATGGCTTAAAAATTGTGTGGTATTTCAATATACTCACCAGTTACATAAAGGTCAGAAGAAAGTATGCTTAGGTAGCTATATATTAGCCAAGTGTTCTATGACCTTCAGGCTTCAACAGCTACTTCGAAAATAAATGATATAACCTGAAATGGTGAACATTTGGCCTATTGAATGATGAAGGGCAGATTTTCTATAGGTGTAAACAGGCCAGTGTCACTGATTATATTATGTGATCCATACATTTTGAGTCTCTTGTTCATTACAGCCTAAGTTGCACCTAGAAAAGCTATTTTTCATTCCAAAATCATATTATCTCTCATTATAAGAGTATGGAATATGTTAAATTCACGATCAGTATTGAAAGTTATGCTTACATGCATAAATAAAATACTTTTCCACCCAGTTCTTATCTCTACTTCTGCTCCTGCTTAGTACTTTTAGTCTTTTAAAGTGTGTGTGAAACAGGGTTCCAACTGTATCTGAAGAATTTGTACTAACATCTGCTTTTCAGGCAAAGGATCTTCCATTTAATATATGTAGGCTACCGCAAACATAATGCATCCTATTTATTTCCATGAAAAACAAAACAGTTACAAAGAGAAAAATATCACTATTTGATACAGCAAATTCTCAGCTACAAAACGCTATTTTTCAGCACAGTCACAACCATTAGCCATACATTTTCACCAGTGACGGACAAGAGCTGTGTGCTGCACTTGTAAATATTTGCACTAGCAGAGGTGACCCACTGTTGCTGTCACCACTGCTGAAATGAAACACCCACCGTCCCACTGTGCTCACTTCCACTGTTTTATCTTCATGAATGTCACTAGTTGCCATTTCTTCTGCATGGAGGAATCCAGCGACACACATTTGCTTCAGCCGCACTTCTGTGTCAGATGCCATGTTGTCGGACTGCCCCTCTGCTGCCATCTGTTGAACAGCAACAAAATGTAGTGGAATATTGGTGGGAAGGTTCAGCCTCTACTGCTGAACCACCAACATCCGCCTCTGACATTGTGGGCCAACACAATAAATAGGAGGCAGTACTTCCAGAGTACTCATATTTCTGGTGACTTTATCACTATTATTTTTCTATTCTAAGAACTGTTGATAATTATTTTTAGTAGTGTATGAATGGTTAATTGCCAACTTCTGACCTATAATAAAGTTACATGTTTTCATTCTAAGAAAAAATAGATATTCAAATCATGATAGGACTACTTCATGCACAAAGTATAGCATCGTTTAGAAAATATGCATTTTATGGAGCCCAGTGTTTCTGCTTTTACTAACAGAAAACATTAGCAATATATATCCATAGCTGTGCTCAGAATTTTTAGCACTGATTTGCTATTGTCCACATCGGCAAATAAGCAATTTTTCTTTAGTTCGTGGATGTTTCATTTAAAGGAGAAGCAGCAACAGACACCAGGTCTGTTTAAAGAATGAATGAGAAAAAAAAAAATAGCCTCTATTAGTGTGTGAAACTGTCATGTTGCTCTAGTAAGGCAAAAAATGCGTGCAAAAAATGAATGTGCACTTTCGATTTTTAAACTGGAGAAGAGAGGAAATAAGGTAAAGTTTCCATGGGGTAGGGCAATGATAATTTTGAGCAGGAGGCAAAACAAGTTAAGAAAAAGAGGAATAGTTGATCTTGAAACAAAAAACGGTACATGGAACTCTGTGATTAGAAATGGCAAGTGGTAGATTGCCCGACCAAACTTTTAAGTAGAAAATGAACAACAGTAGCAAGATAATAAACTGTAAAGAAACAGAATCTCTCTTCAACATCAGCCTGAATATGGAGACACAGACACAGGAGTGCTGATGACAGTCTCTCAGGAATGTCATCCAAAAGTCTTGTTTACATAACTTAGCGAGAACACTGTATTTCATTACAGTGGCATGAAGGGTCTATGTGAAGGGGACAGACACCTAGAGCAGTCCTTGCCTCTCTTCCTTCTTCACACTTTTGCCAAGATTACCTTGTAATCCAGTCCTCGAAACTTTGAGAAAACAGCGCAGATTTTCTTCTACCAGTAAGAGTCTTCCTCATGCAGTTAAGTATAATGTGAATCACAAAAAAAAATACACAGATGTTGCCTTCTTTTCAAAGCCAATAGAAAATTAATCTATTCCAGTTCTGTCAAATGGACAGTAAAAACAGGGGAAAAAAAAAGGCAATGGTGAGAGTTGAAAATGTGACAGAGTGTGAGACAGGACACAGCAGCCATCCCTGATCTCTGCTGCTCCTTGGCACCCCAGAACTTGCTGCTGCAGCTGTCTGGACTGCTGGTAAGTAGGAGATTTGGGAAATGTCATGTAAGCTCTTTCCTTGATGTGCATAAAGGCTCTCTTTACCTTTCTCTCAAAGGTTACATTTGATGAACTAGAATACCTTTCAGATAGCAGCGGCTATTTCTCAGCTCTTATTTTCTGTTGATTTTAATATCTCTTTTGAGGGTAAAGTATTACATTTCTACAAGAACTTAAGAAACTTTGCAATTGAGAAATGCCCATATAACATCATGCTCAGAATGTAGTTTTTGTCCTTTCTTTCAACTTTTTTCATTTGTCTGGGAGATCATCACACTGCCTCTTCAAAGAAGTAAATCCCTCTATTTGAGTGAGTCACTTTCAATTTATTCCAGGTTTACTCTGATGTGTATGAAAAATGGATTAAGTTACCTTAGACTCTGGGTTAGATCGATAGTTGTGAATTCATACTTGGAACTTCACGTTGTTAAGCTGATTTTTCTCTTGTAATATAGTCCCTTAACACATTTGATCAGCTTCTACAAATGGAGTTTGGAGAGCGTGTACATTTATGTGGAGCTACTTACACTTCAGAGTGGCGTGAAGAAGACAGGCCATATTTCAGCTATCCTTATACAAATATTTTAGTGTCTGAAGTGAGTTGTTCTTTAGGAAGTTCTATTTTTCTCATTGGCTATCAAGGAATAACAATATCACTTGATCATGTGGAGGTGTCTATATGGTCAACATCTACATTAGGCAGATGATCCTGTTTTGTTACCTAATCATAAGAGATATTCTGATACACTTTTCCGGTAATCTCAGTTGCACATAAGATAATGTGGATGCTCCACTTTGTCCCCAGTGCAGGAAGAAGCATCTGTGCCTGCAGAGATGTACCAAGGGGCAGCAGAGGCCCAACCTCTGCTTTGATGCTGGAAGGAGTATGAGGACATATGCTGACAGCATATCTCCAGAACTAGGCACACTCCTCCCTCCCTCTGTGCATCTTGGAAGATCTTCCCTAGAAAGGGATTTTGTTAAGGGGGAGCCCAGTAGCAAACCAGAGCCTATCAGTAGCCCAGTGAAGAGCAGAAATGATCTGAGACCCCTGTTCTATCATTCCATTCTTTCTTACATAAAAAATATACACAGATTTTTGGGAGGAATACACAACCCCATGACTGCATGCTTTCAGTTGAGCACCTTGTAGGTCTATTGTCCTCTTGCTCTGCTGACATGAGCCAGTGATCCTCTTGTGCTAATGTGACTTCTTTCAGACACTTTGATGAACTTGGTGTAGCTGGATGCCCAGACGTGAAGGAACCAAAGTTGTCTCCAGAGGTTTTATGGGTAGTTGTGCTAGAATCCGAATGTCTAAATTATCATTCAGTGCCTATATGTACATTATTGCCCTGAGAGACAGCAAACGCAATGCGGATAAGCAGTGCTCTTCGTGAAGGAGGAGATACTGGCTGGTAACTAAGAAAAGAAACTTCCAGAAAAGGAAAAATATACCAATAGTCTCCATATCAAACATGAGTTCAATTAGAAAACAAGTTGAAACACAGTATGTTGTTCAATAAAACAGGTACACTGTCATTATGAGAAGCCTTCTTTAGTTTGAGTAGACAGTAGTATGGTTTGTGTATGAGGAAAGGGAACACTGATACTACCTACCCATCCATCCAACGTTCGGTAAGTGGCAGGTTGTTTTGGTAATAAACACAAAATATTAATAAATGCATTTTAGAGGGCATTTTTTATATTCATTCATTTGTAAGCTTTTAATGGTTCAGCAAATGTAATCTGAAACACCTGGCTGAGGTATATTTAATATGATGTAGGGTATGAGCTCTGGAATAAATTTAATATAATCACCAAATACTGAATAAAGTGGTAAAATGATTCATTGGAGCAACAGGGAGTTGTATGGGAGATCTTATGTGGAAAATAAAATTATAAAATGTTAATGAAATAAGCATTTAAAGCTGGAGTTATAGTGTACAATTTATTCCATTATTAAAGTATTAAATTAGTTTTGTGCAATAAACCAGGATGAATGTAAGACTAATGATTATGAAGTGACAAGTGGGGAAAATAAATTAGTGTGTGCTGCTATGGTGTAAAATCAAATATAGCTGTATAGTTACAAAACCAAGAACTTCTCTGTAATGTGATGTATAACAAATGAACCAAAAGCATGGAAGTTGCATCTGTCACTGTGGCTATTTTAAAGATTTTTTTTTTCTGTGACAAATCACCATGAAAATAAAGTCTGAATATTTTTATGAAAAACATCTAGAAAATTTTCCAAATAATTTTAATACAAATGCTATAGGAATACTGTTTCATTTCTATTGCTATGAAGAGATGTTAGGTAGAAGTGATCTTGAATCAAGACTTTCCATTTGAACTGTACTGAATTAGAACACTTTGAAATGGCTGAATTCTGTTTTCAGAGAATCACAGAATCAGAGAATCACAGAAATCACAGTTTGAAGGGACCCACAAGGACCACTGAGTCCAGCTACTGTTTCCACACTGCATCACCTAAAATCAAACCCATGTGTCTGAGAGTGTTGTTCAAACACTCCTTGAACTCTGGCAGCTCGGGGCTGTGCCCACTGCCCTGTTCCATGCCCACCACCCCCTGGTTCAGAAACTTTCCCTGATATCCAACATTTTTTTACTTTGAATCAGAAATTTATTTCAATGATGAAAAGAATTTCTGAAAAAATCCCAAATAGAACTAATAAAATCATTTTTTAAAGCGGAGAGATGTGCTTAAATGTAATGTAAGCTTGCTGCAGTTGTAGCTTCTCCTGCTGCGTCAGCTCACAGCCCTCTGATCTTGCCTGTTGCTTTCTCTTAGCAAAAAGACAGTGGTGAGAAAATACAGCAGAGTTGTCAGCATGAAGCTTTTGTTATTCATCAATGATAATTGTTTCCTGATCAAAATGCTAACTTGATAAGATTGAAGAATAATTGTCAAATACTTCATGGTAGGTAGGAAATGGAGCAGCAAATAAATCTCTGCACTATAGAGAGTAGAGTAGAACAGCTTTAGGAGCAGGGAAGGGAATAAGAAAGTAGGGGGTGCGTGGGCAGTGGTTGTGTTGTGATGTGTTTTGTGCATTCATCCTCCCAAATTCTGGGCATGAGCCACATCACCCCAACCTCATCATTTACACTGGTTCTTCTCAGTTCGAATGAACTCAGTTTTGAGACTTCCTAAACTGGCTTCCAGACAGAAAGAGGCTTTGAGTCTCTGGAGACTTCAGACTGAAACACTTGAGAGCAAGGGTCAAGTCTTGCCAGTACAGCTGAAACTTTACGTACAGCAGAAAACACAACAGAAAATAAAAAGAGAGGAAAAAAAAAGCCTGAAAAACAGGAGTGAAGGAAAAAAGGGAGAAAGAAGTGAAAAATATCTAATAATAATAAAATGAAAGACTTAGGGTAATAAGTTAGGACAAACATTGATAACCAGGAGTGTAACAAAGAACATGATAAAATGTAAGAGAAATAAGAGTGACCAGAAATGAAAGGAAACAAAATAATTTAGAATTTAATTACACAAAGTTCTTATTTCTATCTTAAATCTTTCCATAGAAAGAAAAGCACTTATAAATGGTGTCATAGCCATCATCACCATCATCATAAAAAAACAATAAAATTAAGTATTTATTAAAACTCCTTTCTCAGGACCGCTATATGGTTATGAAGAGAAATAGAGAAAAAGACCAAGAAAAGTGGAACATAAAAAAAGAGGATACTAAAAGAAGAAAGGAAAAGGAAGTAAAAGGAACATACACACAGCTTTAAGATGGAAGCACTCTATTTAATTTATTCAGATTCATTCCTGCCCGTGATTTAGGTGTTGTCATGAAGTGACTTCTTACAAGCAAGAACTCTTACATCCAGGGGGTTTTCTGTAAAATTCACATCCACAAGCAAAAATATACTGTCAAATCTATGTTTTCATTTAAACAAACAAACAAAACCCCACCCTTCTCAGTGCCTTACGCGTGGAGCTAACATGGACTCAAGAGACTGCCAAAGTAGAGTTGCCTTGCTATTCTTGCAAAGTAGCCTTATAACTACTTCTCAAGAACTTAAGTTGCCCACATGATCTTGGCAGCCAGTTTTCAACCCACCTCACCATCTATATGGTGATACGGATATTACCTTTACCATTACCTTTCCAGGGATGGAGGTGAGGCTGACTGAACTGTAGTTTCTTGGATTATCCTTCTTGCCCTTTTTGAAGACTGGAATGACATTGGCTATCCTCCAGTCTTCAGGCACCTCTCCCATTCTCCAAGACCTCTCAAAGATGATAGAGAGCAGTTCAGCAATCAATTCTGCCAGCTCCCTCAGCACACGTGGAAGGGAAGAATTAGGAAGAAGCTATTTTCTCAGAGGGTGATGAGGCACTGAAATATGTTGCCCAGTGAAGCTGTAGGTGCCCCATCCCTGGAAGTGTTCAAGGCCAGGTTGGATGGGGCTTTGAGTAACCTGGTGTAGTGGGAGGTTCCTCTGACAATCAGAGGGAACTAGTTGATCTTTCATAGAATCATGTAATCATTTAATGACTTGAGTTGGAAGAGACCTTAGGTCCTCTAGTTTCAGCCCCCATGCCTCAGGCAGGGCTCTACCCACCAGCTCAGACGCCCAGGGCCACATTCAATATGGCCCTGAGCACCTCCAGAAATGGGGCATCCACAACATTTTTGGGAAGCTTGTGCTGGCACCTCTCCATCAACTGAGTAAAGAATTTCTTCCCAGCATCTAACTAACTTAAACGTTCCTTCTTTTGGTTTAGTTTCCCTTTGTCCTGACACTTTTGGACTATGTAAAAAGTCAATCCCCCTCTTGCCTGTAAGCCCCCTTTAAGTACCAGAAGGCCACAATGAGGTCTCCCCAGAGCCTTCTCTTCTCCAAGCTAAGCAAGCCTAACTCTTCTTCATAGAAGAGGTGCTCCAGCCCTCTGATCATCTTCGTGGCCCTCCGATGGACCTGTTGCAACAGCTCCACATTTTTCCTGTTGGGGGACCCTTCTGACCTAAACTATTCTATAATTCTATAATAGTTGGGGAATTTCAGCATTTCTAAAGAGTCAGAGATGGAATCATTTCACAGACATCTACTTTTGATGTTAGACATCTCATCAGACCACTGGGAACCCCTTTTGTAGCCAACAGACAGAAAAAGATACCTCAGTGGACATTTTTAGTTCCACTGCAATCCTTTGAGATTTTGCTGTGAATAGCTGAGTGCACCGGTGAGACATACTTATGATAATATTATTGTAGGACTGGATGTCATCTGGAAAAGAGCCACAAGTACAGTCTACAAACATAGTTTGGAAAAAAGCTTTTCTTCATTCTCTTTCCGTTATTGAAAAAACAATTAAGAAGCAGCATGACTGGAGAAAAGCAGCTGGAAACTAATGGCCTCTTGAGCTGTCTGGTGGAAGGTACTGCAGCAACCAGTGGAAATGGAGAGAGAGTCAGAGAGAGTTAGAAATAAAGAAAAGCTGTAATAGGAACTGACAGTCAGAGTGAATCTGAGTCTGACCTTAGTGTGTAAATACACAGAAATTAGTTAATTGTTTAAATACCACAGCATTAAGTCAGAACTGAAAAAAAAAAAAAGAATTCCAAGAAATCTTAAATGCATTTCTACACTTAAGAGTAGAAAGCATGTTATATGTTATCCAGTTTTAATTTCCTTAGCAAAATTATGAGATATTGGAGAATTTTTGGAGTATGTGCACTTTTTGCGGGACTGATGGTAGGACACAAGGAGCTTTGAACTAGTATGCGTACCTTATACTCAGTAGGTTTTAAATATAAATAATTTGCTGACAGCAGATTATGAAAGAAAGTTAAGATAGTTCAGCTAAGCTGAAAAAAGCATCTGAAAACAATCTCAAAACATATTGACTGAAATTGAGGCTTTCCTTTTTTCCTCCCTCTGTTACTGTTTGACCTGTCTCAACAAAACAATTTCCTTGTGGGTGATATCTGAGTGCAATATTTAAAAGAAAAAAAAAAAAAAATCAAGAGTATAATAATGTGATTACATTGGAAAATGATATTAACTGAAATTCTAATTTACATTCACTTGAACTCTTTTTATTTTTTTATTGTATAAGCCCCTATTCAAGGTCTGCACAATTTGAGCCTCACTAGTTTTTTGTTTATTTTTTCCTAGTGGGATCAACCACTTTTCTTCCAAATAGCTGGAAAATTTTAACAACAAAATGATCTGCTTTGCTTCTGAAATTTGTACCACCACCTCTCTTCTGTGGTAAAGAATTGGAATGTAACTTTTAAAACAGAAACAGAAGCACCTATCATTTTGTACTGTAGTGTGAAATAGATTGCATATTTTTATTAAATTTGTTTGGTAACTTGCTGGGAACACAGATTTCTAATGATCTTGTTTATCAAAGCTTTGTTTATGCTTTTAAACCAAACTGAATCCTTTCTTCTGTTCTTGACAGATGTTTTATCACAGGAATTTATCACAGGAAGGTTCAGGTAACTATCAAGCAAAAGGCTGTAACAGTGTTGAACCAGTATTTAACAATAACAATAACTAACAAATAAAAAGATAAATAAATAAACAAACAAATAAATAACCAAACTGATGTTTAATGCAACATACTGATAACAAATTTATCAAGCAAGCTGAATTTCACTCTGCTTCTTAATGAAAGGCTGCTGACAGCATTATTAACATATATTTCCCAACAGTTGTTAGCATGGAAACAAAGTCAAGTAACCCTCATCCCTCATAGAGAACACAACACTACACATTACCTTCATTTAGGCTAAGCATCTCTGTAAGTGTATTATCATTTCCCTTCTTCTTTCTCTTCTTCTTGTCCAATTTAAGATGTTTTAGAACCTTCTTTTTGCAAATTTCTAAGGGAAGAACTTGTGCTTTTCTGTTTCTTAACGTCTACACCCCCAAACCTACTGTTTTGGAAGAAACTACTGTCTATTCATTTTTGACAACCATTCCAATTTTATCAAAGAGCATTCCCTTATGAAATCCAATCACACTATTCAAGGTCTTTATTTTGAATGAAATTACACACAAACAGCCCACATTAGAGAGGATAATTGCCTTTTGCTAGTCTATTTTGTGCTCTGGTACAATCTTCAGTGTAACACACTGACTTGAGGTAATCAACTCCTTGAAAACCGCCACTGAACCACATACAGTATAATGACAATGTTTTCAATGAGATGTTTTGCAAAGCTTCACCTTTTCAGTAGGTATGTTACCTAAATGTGCGTCTGACTGTTCTCCAATAAGCTCTGATAACCTCTCATCCTATGTGCTTATTCTCTCTTTGAATGTACAAAATATGCTGTCCTACAGTAGCTGCCCTTTCATAAACATTTCAGAGAGAGAAGTATTCTGTAATGTACACTTGAATTGCTTGTGGGTTAGATGAGGGTTAATGTATTCTCTTCTGAGCTTATTTTCACATATTTTTGAGGACATTGCCCTAGCTCAACTAATGGCAAAGCCATCAGTGTGCTTATCAAAGCAAATCATGTAGTCACTACGATCTAAAATATATGTGAAACAGTGGCTTTAGGTAAAAGGTCACGTAGTGGTTTCAGTGGAGTGCCATTGGAAAGTAGATGGGGTGACTTAAAGATTATGGCCATCTGCTCTGAAAATCTGATTTTCTGATGGCAAGTCTCCTGCCCTTTGGGAGCAGAATTCATACAGAGTCTTGCAGCATGGTTAATATTCTGTTAGAGTACCATTCATTATCACTCATAAGTTATTTGCCTAAAGATCCATTTTTCACGTGAGAAGTTTAGCTTGAAATGTGTGGCCACCTTTTCACTTGGTTAGATTTTATGGCTTATAAGGCAGCTACTCAAAGGCAGTGGATGAAGTCCAGGGAGAAGTTTCTTCATGGCAGAAGATGTGCTGGTTATAAACTCTCCCTCATCTGTGTAGGAGATGCATGAGAAGTCATTTCAGTGCTGCTCATAATCTAAGGCTTTGCAAGAGCTTGATTGGCAACTTGGGATATAACAACTACAATTAAAATTTCAAGGTTGATTTTGAAATATTGTTTTCTCAAGAAACACTAATGTAAAATCATGCTTAGTATGTAAAATAGGTTTCATTCAACTTTTGCTAACTGACTTTAAAATCTCTTGACCTGAAAGTATTATTCTGTTTATAAAATTAAAAAACATCTTATGCTTCCTATCATTATCACTAATTGAGGAACACAAAACTGTAAAATATATGGATAAATGCAGTTGTAGAAACATATATTTCAGCAGTTGCCAATTTCATAGAATGATAGAATGCTTTGTGTTGGAAGGGAACTTAAAGATCATCTAAATCCTAACCCCACACCATTGACATCATCAGTCAGTTCCTTCAGGACTGGGGGATGCATGTCATCAGGCCCGTTGGCTTATCCAAGCTCAGGTTCATCAGGTGGCCTCAAACTGAATCTTCAATTATGGGTGGAAGGGACTTCACCCCTTCAGACACTGTCTTGCGTCTCAGGAACATGAGATAATTTAACAATATGGGAGAAATTATTCTCTGTGAAGACCAAGACAAGAAACTATTCAGTACCTCACTTCTCCACTTTTGCTACTACCAGTTTTCCCACCTTATTTATCAGAAAATGTATTTTCTCTTTAAAAAGAGAAAATACCTTTTCAGGCTAAACTACCTGTAGAATCCTTTGTCATTTTTTTATATCCCCTGCAATGTTCAGCTCCCAGCTGTGCCTTGGCTTTCCTGGTACCATCCCTACATGTGTGGGTGGGACTCTGGTATTCTTCTAAGGCCGTATGCCCACATTTCCATTGTCTATACATTTATTTCTCACACCTCAGCCTGACCTGCAGGTTCTTGCTAAGCCATGCTGGTTTCTTGCCTTTCCTGTTTGGTTTCTTACATATGAGAACTGGGAGCTCTTATGCTCAAGGAAAAGTGTTGGTTAAGGTCTGTCAGCTCCAACCAGTTCCCTTATCCCTAAGGACAATTAGCAGGGGATTCATCCACTAATTCTTAAAAAATCTGGAATTTAGCTCTTCTAAAATTTAGGATGCTGATTTCACTCTTTTTCAGACCCATATCCCTCAAGATCACAGACTCCACCAAGGCATGACCACTGCAGTCTGGACTGCCTCCAATTAGTTCATCTGTGTTGGTGAGCACCCAGGTCCAGTAACTCTTCTCTTCTGATCAGGCTCTCTCTTATCTCAAATAACAATTTATCCTCAATACACTCCACAAGTCTTCTGGACAATTTACAGCTTGCTGTTCTGCTTTTCCAGAAAATATCTAGGTGATTGAGTCCCCCAGCAGGATGAGAGCCCATGAGTATTTCTTCTTGTAGCTGGAACAAGGTTCCTCTTGATAGGACAGCCTGTGCTAAACTCCAATCACAACTTCTGCTACTGTCTAAGAGATTTCAACAAGGAAAAAATTTCAAGATGATAAGGAAATTGAGTTCAAACTGCTAAAATTAATCTTTAATTTAAAAATTAAAAAAGGAAAAGGATGTTTGTTTTGATATTATTTATCCCCACATTGCCACTATTTAAAAATAATGAATTCTGAATTCCTCAGAAATGAATGTAGATTCTTTAATTATTATAATTCATTGTAAAACTAGACATTCTTGGCCTTTTAAAAATTGTCTTAAACTTTGTTCAGTTTAAGCCTCCCTTTTTAACAAAAAAGTTTACAATTGCAATACTTAGTTTATTTGTAAAACTAACAGGAGACTTTATTATTTACACATTTCAGAGCAGAATATGAAAATTCCTTCTTTTTGAAGATATGCAGTTGCAACAATCTGAAAAACTTGTTTTCCCACGAGAGAGTAGGAAGTTTATACATGATGAAAGCTGGATTAAAGTTTGTGAGAAAATAAATACGAAACTTTGCTGTAGGGCAAATGATTAATTTAGTTAACCCAAACAATATGTGTCCTAAAACTTACTGGAATGCTGCCCATTGGTGCTATCTGTTTTAAAGGATAAGGTAATAGGATATGGGAAGTCAAGACTTTCTGCAATGAGTTGCACAGCAACTTTCCACAACCACTAGTTCAGTTCTTCATGTTCAATGAAAGTAAGCATCATAAAAACTTTCAAATCACAAAATACAGCGTGTTAAAGGTGCTGCATTAGATTTAGATTGGATAACAGGGGAAAGTTCAGGGAGAGAGTGGTGAGGTACTGGAACAGGCTGCCCAGAGAGGTTGTGGATGTCCCATTCCTGGAGGTGTTCAAGGTCAGATTGGATGGGGCTCTGGGCAGACTGGTCTAGTATTAGATACGGAGGTTGGTGGCCCCGCATGTGGTGAGGAGTAGGGGGGGTTAAGACAAGAGCTTGATGATCTTTGAGGTCCCTTCCAACCCAAGCCATTCTATGATTCTATGATTCTATGATATAATCTGGCCATTTATTCAATAATTTGCAATATTTCTTGTCTATCCCAGAATTCTTCTTCTGTCTGATTTCAACGAAACTTCCATTTTAGCTGTTTTTTCTTCAAAGTTTTTCTGTATATCATGATTTGTTCATAGGTTTAAAAATTTTCTGTATAAATGTAGGACAATAAAGGTCTCTCCATACTATTTTCTTTAAGAGTAGAAATGGGAAAAACTCAATTTTATAAGCTACATTATTTTCTAAGCCACCCTGTTTTTTAAGTGGTAAGATTTGACTCTCTGGAGATTTTTCCATTTTAAACAAAGAAATTAATCCACCACAAATCTAGCATAGAGATTTACTTCTCCATTAAATCAGTTCTCCTCTTTCAGCTGTTCTCTGTTTCTTCTCTTAACTAGGCAATTTATTTCAGACACTGTATTGTCAAGCTTTTCAAATACGACAGGGATTATTTTCCAAAGTCTTGCATCATTTGAGCTCTCCTAGAGTCACGATGTCTTCAGTTTCTCTCCCTGACTTGTCTGCTGTTTTAAGCTGAGTTTGGAGCAGGATAACTTTTGTATTTCTCCCTCACACTGTCTGCATGCCAATATCATCTGCTATCTTACATTGTTCATTTGCTGAGGCAGTGGAGAGAGCTGTGGTTTACTTCCCCCTGTGGTGGTCTTGGTTATACTTCTCTCAGGCAAAAATTTCCTCTCAGAAGCAGGAGATGTATCAGTCATTAAAACCTCATTTGCTGCTTGCTGTTCACCTTACCAATTTACTTCAAATAGCTGTAAGTAAAAATGCTGTGATACATTTATGCTCTCTTCTTCAACAATATTTTATGCTAGTGAATGCACTTATGCAACAAAACTTACTTCACAAAAGTGTATTTTTGTGGTTAGAGATTAAAAGCCTCATTTATAGCACACAGTGAAATGGTCCACGTGCTTGTCTCAGCTCCTCTGGTCCACAATTGCCACACCAAAGTTTTCTTATAAGGGGAAGAGTTCTGGCAACATAGGAATTCATACTCAAAAAGCAGACGTAAACATAGATAAGACTGAAGTTACATTCACTCTGACAGCTCTTCCACCTTTCACCACCCAGCAGCCAACATCTGTCTCCTCAGGGAAAAGAAGCTCTTAGTGACCCAGGCAGAAAACTGGGTATCTTAGTCCTTGTTTGTCTTCAACATTCACAAAACTCACTGTTGACAGAATGGACAAAGAGGGTAAAATGCATGAGACTATTTTCTCCTTTTCTTTTTATGATTTTTCCTTCTTATTTAAAATAATGTCATGCAGGTAAATTGTGGTGGTTTGCTTGTAATGAGCTATTTCAGGTGAATGCTGCATTATGGATCTGGATGGATTTGACTGAAGGGTTATATCACTGGGGGTTTCTCATGTTGGTCTGCAGCTAAATCAGATTGCTCAGAGCCCCATCCAGTCTGACCTTGATTGCCTCCAGGGATAGGGCATCCACCACCTCTCTGGGCAACTTGTTATAGTGCCTCACCACCCTTTTTGTGGGAAAAAAAAAAAGAAAAGAAAAATTCCTTATATGCAATCTAAATCTCCTCCACTTTTAGTTTGAAACCATTTTGCCCTGTCCTATCACCACAGACCTTGCTAAAAAGTCTCCTTCTTTCTTATAGCCCCCCTTTAGATACTGAAAGGCCCCTCTCAGGTCTCCCTGGAGCCTCCTCTTCTCCAGACAGAACTGCCCCAGCTCTCTCAGTCTGTCATTGTAGGAGAGGTGTTCCATCCCTCGGATCATTTTTGTGGCCCTCCTCTGAGCACACTCCAACAGGTCCATGTCTCTCCTGTACTGAGGACTCTTCATCTGGATGCAGTTCTCCAGGTGAGAAGCAGGATCACTTCCCTTGATCTGCTGGCCATGCTTCTTTGGGTGCATCCCAGGATACAGTTGGCTTTCTGTGCTGCAAGGACACATAGCTGGCTCATGTGCGTCTTGTCAACCATCAGTACCTTCCAGTCCTTTTTTACTTCTCAATTCTTGTTTTCCCTCAGTTTGTATTGATAGCGGGGGTTGCCATGATCCAGGTGCCAGATCTTGCACTTGGCTTTGTTGAATCTGATGAGATTCTCCTGGACCCAGAAGCCTGTCTAGGTCTCTCTAATTGGCATCCCATCCCTCAGCCATGTCGACCTCATCGCACAGCTTGGTGTCATTCACAAACTTGCTGATGGTGCACTCTATCCCACTGTCAATGTTCTTGATGAAGATGTTAAGGGGTACTGGTCCCAGTGCGGACCCCTGAGGGACACCACTTGTCACAGATCTCCATCTGGGCACTGAGCCATTAACCACCACTCTCTGGCTATGATCTTGCAACTAGTTCCTTGTTCATGTACACAGGCAATGCTTTAACAGCTATAGAAAATGTGTAAAACTACATACCAACGTTTTGGTATGTAGGACTTGTTAAGATAGGTCAAGACTAAGCTGAGATTCCTGACAGAACTAGATCTTTAATGGCAAGTGTATTCTGAAATGTTCTTTCATAGTTCATGCTCAGTTAGAAGAAAGATTTAGTACCACTGTTCCTCTGAAGTAGCTGCCAGATTGATTTTACAGTGTGGATAGAAAGCGCAGAATGAGGTCAGTCATCCAGTATGAACTGAATAGGTAATAAAACTGAAAGTTTCATTTCGTCAAACATCAGCTTCACAAATCTGGTTCATTTGACATCATAGCAAGGGAGGTGGACTCAGTGATTTCTAGAAATCCCTACCAACCCCTATAATTGTGCAATTCTATAATTCTTTGTAGCCTATTGGGGACTTCTTGCAAATTCAGGTTCAGTAAGAGTAACCTGACTGGTAATTTTATCCTCTGTTTGGTAGGGCAAATTGGTTAGATTTTTGAATTTTTTTTTTTTGGTTTTGCAAAACTGAATGAAGAGAAATGAGAAGAGCAAATTGGAAAGATGACCTTAGGATAAAGTCAAAGGCTTTAGCCTTATATGGCTCTTTCTGAACAAAAAATTTTCGGCAAACCAGAGCCAGAGAAATAGTGAGATGAGACAGATCACCATCTGTTCTGTTAACAGTGAAGGCCTAGATGTGAGACTGGAACACCTGTTATAACTTTCTCACTTCCATGTCCTTTTCCTTCCCTGTAGGATTTATTATTCCCCAAATTTACATTTTTTTTTCTGTTCTGTGTAATACGATTTTGGTTTAGTTAGATGAAGTAGCATCTTTTCAGCACAGCCTGGGACCAGAGATGTTGATAAAAATCTGGCTTAACCTGACTTGGGTACAAATATAGCAGAGTCTGAGGTTGCTGATAAGATGTGACTGTCCTCTGCAGCAACAAGCAGGTCTGCACCACAGCAGAGCTGCAGATTTTGCTGCGCTGTTATTTCTTTTGTTTACCCTCTTCCCCTTTCCCTCTTTCACACTTTTTGTCTGTTTTATCCTAAGGGAAGTAGACAGGATTTCAAAACAAGCAGCAATTTCTGCAGCACATTCACGTTAACAACGTTTTCCTGTATGAAGGGTGACTCAAGAAAGCTGTTCTATCTTTATATGGAAAGCTAAAGATACAGTTTAAAAAAAGCACAACTATTTTGCACTTTACATTTTAAATGTTTTAACTCTGCCAGTTTCCCTTTTCTAAAATAAAAGATGCTTTTAAGATTTATAGTGTTTTTGGTCTCTGTTAGACAAGGCACACTGAAATCTCTGGACTCACAACTCTAGCTGCTTGCTGCTGCACAATGACAGAGTAATTTACATATCTATCACTTCACAATCATGTAGTTCATTGAAGCCTGTGTCACATTTTCTTGCTCTCTTTGGAAGAATAAGGGCCTTCTTACTCCCTCACTCTTCTGCTTTTGACACACCATTGTACCAATGCAGTGTAACTCTTTTGATCTCTGAGTCTGTGTTTAGGAAACACTCGGGAGCCAGAAGGAAGACACTGAGCTTTGGAGTGTTGATGTGCAGACTCTTTCCCCTCAGTGACCCTGAACTATATGACTGCTGAGATGTGCCCTGCTCCTGCTGGAAGCATCTGACATGGACATGGCAGCAGCTGCTGCTTCCATTTCACCAGAAGCGAGGCCTGAGAACAGTAATTTGTAGAGGCCTTTTTCTCATTCTCTTTAGTTGAAGAGTCTTAAGATTCTCTCACAGCACCTGACTGTGGGCTTAATAATGGGCCAGTGATGCTGCAAAGCTGTCAGATCTAGAACAGGCCTTGTAACATCATGTCTCTTCAACCCTCACACTGGGAATCTGTACCACTGGTTAGTATCTGTATGGTGTATTTGGATCTTGTTCATAAACTATACATCATGTACAGGTACTATGCATTATAGGGAGTAATTCAGAGCACAGTAGGGAAAACAAATGCAACTACTAGACTAAAATTGCTGAAGGAAGTATTGGCCATTTGTTCTACATCCCATTGAAACCCCAGAAGTGTCACCAATATCTCAATATCTCCACTTTTGCAAGCTCAGCAGTATTCCTTTTTGGCATCATCCCTTTGGTCAGCTTCCATGCAACACGGATGTCTTTCTGGAATCCCACTCTCCCTCATTTAGGGCACTGTGAATTTGTGAAAATTACAATTACATTGAGAAAAAAATAGTCAACGTAGAATTGCTGTTGTGAACAGAGAAGAATAAAAGTGAGAGACCATTACGTGGCTGTTAGATCAGAGTGCCTCTGCATCTGTGTCTCTTTCAGATTACATTACTCTTACAGGCTCACTGAAACATTTTTAAATGAATTCCTAGTATACAAATATCCACAGTCTGTTTACCACTGAGAAAGATTGGAAAAAGTAAAAAAGAAATTTGACATCCTTTTGTTTTTCAGAGGTAAAAGTTTCTCTCTTTCTTTACAATATAAAAGACACAAGATAATAAAATCTGGCTCGAAAGGGGAACATGCAATGAATATTTTTGTTTAAGTCCAGAAGAAAATGAGGTATCTGCATCCTTTCCTTGACACAAAGACCTCTGCTGAAGTGTGGTCTCATTCCCTTTATTATAAAATACTCATGTCTTTTTGCTGTATCTCTTGCTCGGAAAAAAACTAAGCAGGAGGCTTGCTTTGGTGTACATTCCAGTGAAAGCTGCTGGGTAACTACAGCAATTCTCTGCAATTATTTGGGTAAAACAAATAAAGTATCTTGGATAAAGATACAGTCAGACACTGAAGACCATCAGAACCATGGCATTCCAGTCTATGTCTGCAAGATATGTTTTGGTTTGAGCAAAAGTCAGGTTGGCAGACACTCATCACATGAAAAACTGATGAGAGGGAGATGCATGAAACTTGATTTATTGCTAGATAACTGAACAGGATATCAGACTTCTCAATTTCAACATCCTGTTACTAGATTTTAAAAACAATTCCTCAGAAAAGTTAACCTCTGGAACATTTTTAAATGCTGCAAGTGGCTGTGTACTTTTAGAACCCATAGGATTTTCTCTCCTTTGGTATTCAACACATGTACCCCACCTGCATCATTCACTGTTATTTTCCCATGACTTCTTGCCATTATTTCAGTATTCCTGATTCATGCAATCACTCTGCTGAGCTGCTTTAGCAGCAGACATTACTCCCTCAAAACCATGTGCTTATTCTCTGTGCAGTTTGAAACACTCATAATTAGCATTAAGAACTATTGTACTGTTACTTAAGTCGTCAAACTGTTAATGACCTCTCAAAATAAAATGAATGGATATATGGAATCTGAAGGTGTTCACCTGAGTTCTGAGGGAATCTGAGCATGAAGCTGCCAATTACCCCTGACTTGCTTATAGTTTAAATTAACTGAAGTGACAGCAAGATGTTAAGTAGTAAATATGACTTTTCTTTAAAAACAAACAAACAAACTGTGGGCTCATCTAGGAGACAAATAATCTTGTGTATTATATTGAGCAAACTGATGCAGATCATGGTAGGAAACAGAATTAGGAGACATATGGGTGAAAATGTGTAAGGGAGTAAAAGACCATTTTCTTGAAGCAGATAGTCATGCCTCACAGATCTGTATTGCTCTCTAAAACAGTAAAGGAACAGTAACAGTGAACTGTTTGAAACATTGTACAGGAAAATTCCAAAATAGGCCTATTATAAAAGACTTCTGGAAAATAAGCTGTCATAGTACGAAAAGAAAGTTCCATGCATGGATTAACACTGATGAAAAGACAGATAAAAAGAATAGGAATAATAAGACATTTTACAATAGAAATAGGATGATTTTGCTGTTCAGCACATTCATTAATGATTTGAATAGGAAGTGGGCAGGAAGGTTTTCTGATCTTCCAGATTTAAAATAGTCAAAAACAGAATTACCAAAAAGTGCTACAGAAAGTTCTCAAAGCACAGGCTGCTGGAGTCAGCTGAGATCTGATGCAGTGCAGTGCTGAGAAACACAAAGCAGCAACAGCTGGAAAAATAATCACTACTGCACAAACACACAGCAAAGAATTCAGTGTAGATTATTGCCTCTCAGATCTCTGTGGACAGTGTTGTAACAATTGTACCAATGAACTCAATGCTCAGTAGAACTCAAAAAACAAATGCAGTTATAGAATTGAATTGGAGAACAAAACAAGAAGTTATCATTACAGTAGTGGCCAAAGCACAAACCTGTAACTCCTGCCACTGCTTGAGTTTTGCATGCATCTGTCAGCTTTCTGAATTTCAGAAGTTTCAGAATTAGAAAATCTGCAGAGAAGGGCAAGTTTATCAAGTGCAGATGAGTGAACTCATTCCCATATGAAAACAAGATTAGACAGGTTTAGGATTCTCACGTTGAAAAAAAAAAGATGATGAATGAAGGGGATAAGACTGAAAAGAATAAAATAAAAGCAAGCTCAAAGAGGGGTGAATACAGAACAATGCTGTCTTGTGCTGATCCTGCTTATGATCTGGGATGCTGGGACAGAAGGTAGGTTTGATATGGGAGCCTGAAAGAAAAGTTAGGATGCATTAGATTACAACGATAAATGTCTTTTAAGATGATAGATATTGCTCATGTTCTCTATTTATTTTTTTAATTTTTATTTTTGCAGGTAACAGCCTTTCTCTGGGATTGCATTATGACATCTGCACTTAAGTTCCCCTGATACTCACACAGTCTCCCCTTTCTGTTCATGCAAGGAATGCAACAACCTTGAAATGTGATTGTCATTCCTTAAGTCATTTGTGACATGCTGGTACATCTTCTGACAATCATCTCAAAACTTGTTCTTAGCTCTTCACATTGAAATGTAGGATTGTAAGACACAACTCTCAGCTCTCGAAAACACCAGGTAATAAAATCATATGCAAGAGAAGAGAGACACTGGCAAAATCCTGAACCAGAACATTAGCATGGCATCTCCTTGGGATCAAGAGGCCACAGTCTTCTTGTGTTCAAGGAAAGTGCCTGATGTACCACTCTCTGACAGAGCTAAACAAGGTTCACAGCTTCTGCTTAAAAGGAAGTTGGAATTGAAGGAACTACTGCTCATCCCTAATAATGAAATACCTGTATAACTTGCTTTCAGACTTGAGCCTCTATCAGATCATGGAGAAAATTAGAGAGAAAACTGGATAAAATTATTGTTCAAGCAATTCCTGATTTGCTCAAGTTTTAAAAAAGATGTGGGCAAGAGCTCACAGCACACATGGGATCAACACCTACAGAGACTGAAACACCTTGTGTTTGTGGCTCTTTTGGTTACAGGAATGGAGTAAATGCTCAAAGGGAAGGTCCAAAAACTTCAGAAAACACACAGGGGAAAATAACGTACTCAAAAGTTTTGGCACTTCCAGAATTACCTGGATGTTATTCACTGCTGGACATAGGCATCTGAAGTCATGTTGGATCTGTTTTGACTTGAGTTTCATCCTTTGCTTTATCTTGTGCCTCCTTTTCCTTTCAAACATCTACAGAAGAAAAATGTGAGAACCTTATTTTTTCTCTCTTTTGCACATTGTTCTGTCTTTGGCTTCAGTGAGGAGCGACTCAGTTTTCATGTACAGTAAATTTTAAGATAAATCCAGTTCCTTTGCTGGCAGAGTCACTACTTTCATCAGGGTCTCTGTCACTGCTTTTGAGTTTGTTCCTACCTCTTATTTCTCAGAAAGTTCGGGAGAAAGTCATTTAAGTCTTGGTTCTCTCTATAGTAATAAAACAAAGTGAATGCAGTGCCTCTATGTAAAGAGCTTGTAGCTTTTGAAGAGATTGTTTCTTTGAGCATCAATCAGTCATCATGTGTCTGTTCCCATACAAATGTCTGCTGTGCTGAGAAATTATTGCTGGCCAACAAACTGTTTTTCTGTCATCCCTTGTACTGTTGAATTAACCAGCTATGAAAGATTAAGTTATTAAATATTCAAAGCAATTGGTAGTTTGCCACAGAATTATTGTTAGAATTGACAACAAATTAAAAATTTATGTCCTACTGAAGCAAGTAGCACATCATCCTTCAGCAAGTAAGGGCAGAAGTCCTTATTAGATTCATTTAGATTAGTAGGATGGGACATACAGAGTAGTACAGTGACATTCATATACCCTTAATCTTTACTTGCACAAAAACATCTGTTACAATGTTGAGGACAGTTTGTCACCCTCCATACCTGATGAGTGTGAAGAAGGATCTCATGGCTTGTGTGTCCCCAGGAACTTCCATCCCACCTGCCTTGTTGCCCATTCTGGGGATCTGGGACAGGTGGTGGTCTCTCCGCTCTGCTCTGGATCATAATTCCCAGGAAACTCATTGCCTCAATTCTGCCGGGTTTCCTGAAATCACTCTTTGCACTGAGCAGGCCTTAAAGTAAAAGAAAAAGATGACAGAAATATGTTACTATATTTAAAAAATAGAGGGCTACAGCTTTACTTCTAGCTTTCTTGCAGATATCTTATTGTCTAATTGTTTGCAGGGCACTTAAAACAGTTCCCCAGAGCTGAAGTACAGTCATTGCTAAGTTTCGTCCTAGGCGTGCTAATGAGAAAAAAAGGATATTTGTTTGAGGTGTAATCTCTTTTTAATTTCCCAAATTTATCTATATTTTCCTCTTAATGCAGCTTCAGCAGCAGTGTGTCTGCCCAGCCCTCCACCCCAGCCAGTCTGCTCCCACTTGCCCCTCACAGCTGCTTGATGCCCCTACCAAGCACCACAGCTTTTAGGATTGGGCTAAAATGGATAATAGAATCAGATAAAAAAAATGTAACCACCCTCAAAACAAGCAATATTTTAGTGAAAGGAAAAGAATGACTGGTCAAGGACAGAAGGAGAAATTACTTAAGCCAGGAGGGCCACCAAAGGTACCATTTCTTCAAACTATGACTATACTGAGCTCATGAGCTTAAATCCACAAATAATTCTCTATAAACTATCCTGAAAATTGACCTCTAACGCTCCTTCCTATATCCTGCAAAGATTTGGTTAGCTCACTAATTTTTAATTGCACATTACCACTTTTGCAACGTCCTACCCTGCTGGCCAGTGCCCAGCTGAATACTTTTTCAGTAGCAAACAAATTATTTACATCTGGCATTGGACAGAGGTATCTCTTCTTGTCAGACAAATAGGAAATGCTGAGCCATCCCATCTCTGTGATTGCATGCATTTAAATCTCTTTCACTGTTCCAATGTACAAATGAAGATATAAACAAGATTCATTATTCATTCATGGTAAGGCTGTGTGGCATACTTGCAACTGTTTCAGTTGACCCACTCCTATTATTTTTAGGTCTGTTCTATTTTCTGCATGGCCCATGTACAGGCAGTACTAGGAATAGCCAGTGAAGTTTCCTGGTCATCACACAAGTAAGCATCTGCTAGATTTTTGAGACTTCAGACAAAGATCCTTTGGTACTTGCACAGCATTATTTAAATGAGTCAAAGAGCTACCCCTCACAAAATTAAAATTAATGTTCACCTTTCTTGAAGGAATCAGCAGTTCAGTTCTTACGTGCTGAACAAAAAGCTGACATCAGAACTTTTAAAGAGAGAAGTGCTATTAGAGAGAAAGAAGACTTCTGAAAGTTGTAGAAGCTTCAGCATGCTTTTACATTAACTCTCTGTGGGCTGCAGCCAATGCCCGTTCTGTCTGCTTAGAGATGACAGATGAAAATCAGAGAGTATCATAGGAAAGCTGTAATACAGATTTTCTTGACGGCAAGTAATAGAGAATGCTTCTGCACCACTGCTTTATAACAGTTGTGAACACCATCCATGTGTATCAAATAAGAATTACAGTTACAAATTTGAAATAAGCCTGTCTTTGGAGCCAGCAAAACATTATTTCAACAAAAGGGGAAAAATATTTGTGCTGTACTGGCTATAAAAGTGCTGTGAGGATCTGTAATAACCTCTTCCTCTGTTACCAGTAGAACTGAATTACAGTAATCAGCACAAAATAATACATTCGTCTTAAACAAAGAGAACTAACCCTAACCACAATATCTTGTTTGATCGACAGAACAATGATGTGGATGAAAATCCATACTAGCTCAGCAGTTCATCTGTGCAGGTCACCCATTTGGCAGCTATGCAGTGGCAACACAGCAAACAAACAACATAAAAAATGACAATTTCAGTCTGTCTGAAGCAGAACTAGGTGCTGTGAATGTTCAAGGGAAGCTTTGCCCTCCAGTGTGCAGAGATAACGGGGCCCGTGTGCAATGTGATTTGAAAAGAGTCCCGGCAGATGATTGGTGGTTGTCCAGAAAAACTGAGGATCAGGATTTGTGAAAGAAATTCAATCTGAGAGGGATATTTAAGAACTAGCGAGCAAAAAAGCAAAATCAAAATTGTTTTATCATCTTACAGAAGGAAAAATCAAAATGAATCCGAGTTGCTTGTTAAAATTATAATACTGCAAGTAGTTTTAAATATATTATTATATTTACATGGTATCAGAATATATTCCCAGAAATCCATTAGTTAAATCTTGCAGAACAGGAAGCACTTAATAAGTTCTGCATTTCAGGACATTGCTCATTTGTTCTTTTCTCAGACGCTATTTCCATCTTCTGAAGAAAACAGCAACAACTAGTCTATGGTATTAAAAGTTCAGGGAAAATAGGAAGTTCTTGTACCAAAAGCAGGCAAGGTGTTAGCTATGCACAAATATGATGTAAAACAATTCATTGTCACAAATGGATTTGTCTACAATTGCATCCTACCAGAACCAGTTAGACTATACCTAACTGTTCATGAAATTTCAGCTGCATCTTCTGGTCTGTCTCACTACTGTTCCTTTTCAGCCATTTTGTGAAACATCATGTTCTTATCTCTGCTAGGATAGCTAAATAAACAAACAAACAAACAAACAAACAAATAAATGTTTCATTATTTAGCAATTGCTCATTGCTCTAAACAAGCAAACTCTCCCAAAACATCTCTCTCCTTGACATCCTTTTGCTTTACACTTAACTTTTAAAACTGTCAGGGTTACTGTGATGTAGATGCAAATGCTGGAATGAGCCTTGCAACACTTCAGGTGTCTCACTGCTATACAAGCTCTCATCCCAAGTGGAGTTGTGCTTTTGTACCTGCCACTTCCAAAGTAGCACAAACCCGTTCATATACTGCTAGTATCAATTTCTCAGTTGGAGTGCAGGCCTCCGATCCTCTATATCCAAAACCCTAAGGGTCAACCTAAAATTTCCCCTAGTGTTTTCTGCCAGAGGCTCCAGGTGGTGCCAATCTCCCCAGCTGCAGTAGTAGAACAACAAAAGCACCTGATCTGTGGTATGTCTGCAACTGTCTCAAACTCTTGACAGATAAGACCGTTGCCATAACAACAGGCTACAGACTGAAGACCTGGTCCAAGGAGGGAGCCCTGTGGAGACAGGACAGCAGTGCTATGTTCAAAACTTCCCTTTTCAAGTGAAGTTGTTTGCAGAATTTTGACTGTGGAGCTGTTGATGGCAAACTCGTGGACAGTGAACTTGTTGACAGTGAACTCACACAAATCCCACAAAACTAGCAGTTAAAAAGAAATGCTTGAGGAACTTCAAGACACTGGTGCTTTAGAACATCTGGAAACAGACTGAGGACTTCCCCATCTTGGCTGGATCAGTGCTGGAACCTGGACTGGTGACATCTTTCTCTGCTCATCTTTTTTTCTATCACCCCCACCGCTCTGCCTCTCTTCTTTCCTTTTCCCTCATAGTTGTTAAATATTGAAAGGCTTATTTTGATATCTTGTTAAGTTGCAATGACAGTTAGTCCAACAGCTTAGATAGATGTAACTGTATGAGTGCTGGTACTTTTAAGATAAATGTAGTGCAGAGATTGGCATTAAAATGGGTGGTTGAGTTCAGACCTTGACTGTCATTTCACTTTAATCTAACTGAAGAGATCTGTGAATCTAGTCACATCACCTGCCTTCACAAGCAGGAAGAGACAGTGGTATAGACCACATTTTTTACATTTTGTCCTTTTCAGACTTGTCCAAGGCCAACTTGGAGTTGTATAGATTTTCACCAGCAATATTGCTAACAACAAAGTAGGCTATCTCAAAATCACTCCTTGCTCAATCCAATCTGAATAATTAACTTGCATTTTGCACCACTGAAAATAAACAACAGTTATATATTTTTTAAAAGATATAGATGAAGAAATGGCATAAAATCCTGCTTAAATCTGGTTACAGCAAGACTAATCCCAGTAGTATGTCTCTATCTGCCTTATCCAACCTACCAGTTATAGCTCTCTCTGGTGAAATGGCTGTCAGATGCTCACTTTTTTCATCTGCCTCGTGTTTTAAATTACACTCATTAGTGAGTACTCCATGCTAGTTGAGCTTGCTAGCTAATGTCCCCCTTGAAGTCCTCTGTCAACTTTGAGTGGATTTAATCTTTCTTCCAGTAACAAATTTTACTTCCTCCTTACCTGGAGATAAGAGCATCCTCTGAAGTAGAATAAACATTTTTCCTCTTTTCTGAGATGTAGATATCTTTTGGTTAAATCAGATGTAATCTCCTTTTCCAGGCTTGCTAATTAATAACTATTAGCATCAACGGTGGATAAAAGGATTCTCAGTGGTTGTTTTTGCTATCCACGTGTGTGCTTCCACATGAAACCATTTCCTCTGGCGAACATTACATTACAACCCTTATACAAACTTAAAATTGGCTAAAACTGCTGAGGCCACAACTCTCTTAACATTGAGATGAAGCTGTGCATTGCTATAGGATTTGAGGGAGTTTAGCCCTAACATCTCCCTTCTTCTAAGTGACCAGGGCCAAGTGGGTCATGCAGTGTGGTCACTGTAGTAAACATGCACAGCCTGATAGTCATGAGCTGCTGTGTTCTCAGGATTTTAAGCTGGTATCTGTGACTGAGTCATTGGAGATTGACAGTGAATATAGATGGATGAACAATCATTTCTTCTGAATTTCATACTGTGATCAAAGTAGTCTTCCTCAATCTCTAGCTCTGTTCCACACCATACAATATGTGTATACAATTGAAAAATATTTCTGACTAAAGTTGCTAGCTGAGTTTTGTCAGGCCAGGGTAAATGTCATTTGTTCCTTCTTTCAAGGTCTCACACAGATACGAATTTTGTAAAAGGACAAGTCCAGTAATAGTTCAAGGGACTGTGATGCATTTGGTATTGTTTAAAATAAAACATAAGGTGAAAGTCTAGTAT
Source organism: Phasianus colchicus (assembly GCF_987193195.1). Taxonomy (NCBI): domain Eukaryota; kingdom Metazoa; phylum Chordata; class Aves; order Galliformes; family Phasianidae; genus Phasianus; species Phasianus colchicus. The sequence continues at coordinate 79,453,672 of NC_143437.1, forward strand.
GGACAAAGTTGTGAAAATATTCTAACTTGCAGGTTCAGCCCACTCTTTCAAATGGACTTTTTTTTTCCTGACTGATATCCTTTTGCATTCCATGCTCTGGTCCCAAGTTATGCATCTTGCTGCCAGGGGCAGTGGAAGTGAATAACAGGACTCATTTTTGCCTGCCACACAAATGAACTTGAGGAAGCCTGACTCCAGATGGGTGAGAGTTCTGTTCCAGTGAGCAGAGAAGCTGAGTCTCCAAATCCCTTCCATGTACAGGTTTTAGAAATCTGATAGCATTTATCATTGTCTGGAAACTATAAAACACAGCATGGTAAAACAGATACTGATCATGTAAGTCTGAAGAAAGCAAAAAATTCACAGATAATGTTGTTCTTATTCCTAAGATTTTCATTGCCTAAGAATAGAAGGACTAAATGAAGTTACCTTCTCCAAAATAGACTTAGCAGACTCCTTTTCAGAATTTCAAAATAATTATTTAAAATCTAGAATTTTCATTTTATATCAAAAGGAAGTAATTACTGTTTTTTAGAGTAAGCATTACAGAAACATATTTTTGTACGGTAATATATATTTGACCCAGGACATGCATCATACAGATTCATGGCTGGCTCAAAGTAGGATTGTTATGCAGTGATTTCATTTGATATTCAGTCTTGTTCTGAGCAAAAACCTTGGACAATAATTTTTTTGTAGTTTATTTTTTGAAGTTTATTGCATGAGATACCATCATTGGCCCTGAATACTACTGGGGCTCTCTCCAGAGAATAAAACAGTGAAACTGTTGAACAAAACGCCTAAAATATGATCTTATTCTTTGACAGCATATTACTTTATGACTAGAAGTTCTATCTATCTAGACTTCAATCTTCCATTACTACGTTCCTTAAATCTTTGCCCTTTTATTCACTCTGCAATTGGGAATCCAGTGCATTATCATAATAGTTTCATATTTTTCCACATAATTAATAGCCAGAAAAAACTGTTTAATGAGTTGAACATTATAAGGGATATGCAGCCAGAAAAGAAAAAAGAACATGAATGATCATCAGTTAGGCACTGCCTTGCAATGTTAAACGTTGCAAGAATACGTAATGAATATACTAGCTGGTAGAAAGTACAAACCCCATGTGTGTATTTTAAATTTGACCCTCCAGGTAAGACAGTGGTCAGATCTCTCTCCTAATTATTGGTGCCTCCATCATTGCTTTCCAAGCATAAGCAAAGATGTATTTAAAAAGGCAATGAATCAAGTGCTAGGCATTGTGGAGATGTGCACTGAGGTACATAAAGAGGAACTGGTGTCTCAGAACAGCACCTGGTCCAGATCTAAAACTACTGGGTTTCTTGTCATTGATATGACTTATTAGGTGATCCTAATGGGGAAAAATGGGAGGTAAGGATGGGAGAGAAATATCACATTGTGCAAGTGCTTCCAAAGGCACACGCAGAGAGGAACAACTGCACTGAACAGCACCACCAAGTTAGTGGTGCCCAGTTATCCTGCCTTTTTTCCCTCTCCAAAATCTGGGATTCCATGGAAGTTCCCATTTATCTACACATTCTTGATGCTTGGCATGATTAACTGCATTCAGCCCAAGACAGGTCAGGGCCAAGGGCTTTCTGGATGGGCTCCCTTCCTGACAGCTCTTTCTGAAGACCTTTTACTCATATTTAGAAACTGACAAACATTTTACTTCTGTCTTGAAGGAGCCAGCTATTTTCTTCTTCTACCTTTCTTAACTTGAATTAGCATCACCTTTCCTGTATTTTTAACAAAACTAACTCAACAAAGGAAATCAGGCTGAATAATATATATGTTTGGGGGAAACAGGCATTTTTATAAGAAAATAAATAATTCCATCAACTTAAAAGCCACATTGAGAAAGACAAAGACCTTATTCAAACACCAGAATCACAAATCAAAGGTATGAAAGTTCAAAATACAAGTAGCAAAAGAAATTTTTTTAATGATAGCAGTTCCCCACTAACTGCCTTCCTCTTGTTTTCCATGAAAAAAAAAAAAGCTTATATTCATCCACTTAAAATTTAGAAGGCTTAGAATAATGCTGGTTCCTGAATGTCCTGCTACAGGAGGATATTTGTAAAGGACACATCATTACACATTTTGAAAACAAGTATTTTTATGTCTTTAATGGAATAAATATAATGTCAATGACATGACCGTTTAAAACAATCTTTCAGTATGATTTCCCAGCAGAGGCGTTTCTCAGTCATTCCATTTTCTAATTTGAAAAATTCTTCTCAGACTCCTGTAACTCTGCAAATGTCACAGAACCACTGCTTGAGGCAGTAAGGCAAAGCTGATAATCCCCACATTAACACCATGTGTAATCAAATCCCCTTCCAGCAGCCTATACTCGGAGGCACCGGTTCAATTTGGTTATTAACAGGAACTTTTTTCTAATTAATTAGCAGAAGCCCTCACACTTCCTAAGAGTTAAACCCTTAATTTGAAGCACACAACAAAGACTTCATGATACACCTACAATAGGGAGCTAACTTCTCCCAGAGTTTCTCCTGGAGAAATAATAATCTGACTTACTGGCTTTCTGCTAATTAATTCATCTGCTTGACATTCTGGAACACAGAGAACAGAAACTCTGCCCTAATGAGCTGTTTGTAGAAGGCAGTTTCTCTTTCAAGTGTCCCAGAATTTTGTGTTTTAGCTAAAAAGTGTGGCACATCTCTGCAGCCATTTAAACCTCGGTATCATTGTCTTCGTCTCTCATCAGTATTGGAACTCTTTTAGTTTCTCTGTTGACCAATGGAAGAGCAGTATTCTTTCACTAAAATGCATCTTGCCTCATTCTGTAGCTCTGGTCACACCAGAAAAAAGAAGTTTCACTTCTTCTAGTTTGTTTTAGCCAGACCTGAAAGACATGGCCAAAGCACTGCTATGCAGCTTCTCCTTCCTGCAAACCACACATTTACTCAGACATCCTGACTTCTTACACCTTTCTATACCCTGCCTGTGAAGGGTGTGGGCCTAATGCTGACCTTATTACAGAATATCCCAAGTTGGAAGGATCTACAAGGATCACTGAGTCCAACTGCTGTCTCCACACAGGACCACCCCTATGTCTGTGAGCACTGTCCAGATGCCTCTTGAACTCTTTCAAGCTCTGTGCCACGAGCATTGCCCTGAGGATACTATTCCAGTGCCAGACCACCCTCTGGTGAAGAACCTTTCCCTAACCCCAGCTGCCCCTCTCCTGACACAGCTTCATGCCATTCCCTCAGATCCTGTTCAATATTTATTATATTTTACAGCACATGTATTGGAGATACACCTCTCATTTGCAGCAGAGACTTAGCAATGGCCAGTGCATATCCATTGATCTCATGAAGGAGCAACAGGAAGAAAGTTTTTCAAGGTTGAAACCCTAAAGAAAAATTGAAGAACTGGTATATGTTTGTGTGCTGTACAGAAACAATCCACCCACAAACATAAGTGAGCTCAAACTGTAACAAGATAACCTATCTTTGTTCCTCCCTCCACACCTTTACATCGTGTCTTCCTCCCATCCGTCTCTCATACAGCCACAGAAATCTCTCCTTCCTCTGTCACAGTGATTCACTATGTTTCCTCTACATACATAAGAGTATCTTACTTAAGCGACATTTCGATTCAAATCAAATGATTATATGACCAATATGCTATCTAGTATTTCTATTTGCATATCAGCATCATGTCTTGGTCACAATGAGCCTAAATACTTCACTATCCTCAGTCCCAGACTCTTCTCTTAAGAATCCCTTCCTCCAACACCCAAAAGAAAGGATCGTCTTGAAATATGCATAAAATAGCAATCTATATTCTTTTTGGCAGACCAAAAATATTTCTCTGCCTTTAGGAAAAAAAAAAAAAAAAATCAAACAATATTTTCTTCCTTTGTGGGTAACTAAATTAATTAAAAATTTAGTACTTAAAAAAGTAAAAGAAAATAATAATTTCAAAATTCTCCCAGGCTCTTCCTGTTTTAAAGCTTTATCCAATTATTGGGATGGCATAAGCTGAGTCTGTGATTTATCAGAACATACAGAGTGCTGCACTGTCATTTCAGTTGCGCAGTTATGAAGTGCACTGTATTTTACCCCAGAACATTAGCATTTTAGTTCATTTATAATTCCCCTTTCCTTTCAAGATTTTGTTTGAAGATATCATATCTCCTGTTGAGAGTGGACAGAACCTCCACTCTTTTGTTGCAGTAACATTCTGAGATATTCTTTGGGCTGAATTTTAGCCAACACATTTAAGTACTCATCACTGAACAAAGGGATATTTTTATGCTTCTTATGCAAGGCTGGAGGAATTTAAAATCAAATAATTCCTGGTTTCTTTATAGCCAGAGGTTGAAGAAACCTGTGTAATTGCATTTTCCCAATAGCAGGAAGTTATGTGAATATCTGCAAGCTTATTTTTTTCCCATTTTGATGTCTGGAGTATATGCAGCAACATATAAATTTGATATCACGTGCAAATATGAAATTACAACACAAACACAGAATAATTTGAGCTAGTATTTTTTCAGGTACTCTTTTATTTTATTTTTAATGTTCTTGACAATTTTCTTATTATAAATATTTACTGACATGTAAGAGAGGGAGATGATATGGCACAGCCAGCACAGCTTCATGAATGGCAAGTCCTGTGTAATCAACCTAGTGGCCTTCTATGGTGGCTTAACTACATAGGTGGACAAGACAAGAGCCACTGATTAAGTCCTATTTGGACTTCAATAAGTACTTTGACGTTATCCCATAACACCTTCTGTCCAAATTGGAAAGATATGGATTTGATGGGTAGACTGTTTGATGGATGACAAACTGGCCTTGAGGCAGTACTCAGACACTGGTGGTCAATGTCTTAATCTCCAGATTGAGGACCTGTTGAAGCGTGTCCAGAGGAGGGCCACAAAAATGATCCAAGGGATGGAACATCTCTCTTCTACGAGGACAGACTGAGAGTCCTGGGGCTGTCCAGCCTGGAGAAGCGAAGGCTCCAGGGGGGCCATTTTTTTATTTTTCTTAAAGCCTGCTACACATTGACAGTGTTTACTTAAAGTATATAATCACAATAATAATAAAAAAAAATTGCTGATAACTTCAGTGAAATTTTGGGTGCGTTTTGTTCAATTATACACAGAACATTGAAAAAATCTAGAACACCCAAATAATTCTCCTGAAGTTCTGCTCAGTTCAGTGGGATGGATTTGCTAGTGATTTAAGCAATCCAGTTTATGTTCCCTGAGAAATACGTCTGTTACTACTACTTTGGAGAGACAAAAAGATGAAATCAGTACTACTGAGTGACAATTATAAGTTAGTCTCCCAGGAGGAATTTTCTCTTGTAACTTGACCGAATTTCTAAATTGATTAATTACATGCCATTAAATATTCTTACTGCTTACTCTGCTTCCATTACTGAAATATTATTCAGTCAGATACAGATACATTCTTAATATGCAGCCATTTAAAAGAAAAGCTTCAGCATTTGTAGATGTCAAGAAAGGTTCTGTGCAGATGAGTTCTAGCTCAGATTCCTTACATGCTCTGCTGCAATTTGCACAGCAGAGAGGTGGATAAAAAATATACTAAAAATATTGGTAGAGAGAAAGATTGTGTTACTCTTAATATTTTTTAGTATTTAACATCTTTCATCTTTATATAATATTCTATATCCTTTTAAAACATGTTTTCTCTCCTTTGTGATTCTTTATGTAAATTGCAAATTGTTTCAATTTCAACGGTCTTGTATTTCTTCAGTCAGTCAAAAATTGCTTCCACTGTTGCCCTGTGTAACTCTCTTAGAGCATGAGAAGGTTTGAAATGTCTATATCATTCATACAGTTTAGATTCCCTCTAATACACTCCAAATAACAAGCAATTTTCTAATCTTTCTGAGTCTGATTAAGTTATGTATTTGGTTTTGTAAATGATCCTTGATTTACTTGTGGTTAGCATTTATTCTTCATTAGGTATGACAAAATCCCTGATGTTTTCCTAGATTCCAAAAAGAGCTTTCTTGAAAAACCATAGCATGTATCCAGATCAATTCTTCTCAGTGATTTATTGATTACCCAGCACCCCAGGATCCATAGGCTGAATACTTCTACTAGCTGCCTAGCCTCAAGCTCTTGACACTTTGTGAGTGAGAAGCCAGGTCTCAGTAGACGTGGTAAGTAGTCTCTAGACTACTTTAGAGCAGAATCTATGATTTGGACTTTTCCAAAATAGTATTTGGCAAGTGAGGCAAAAGTCTTTGTGTGTTAATTTAATTACAAGGGAATAGTGTTTTACAAATTTTACTTATTACTTCATTACTCTCTCTTTTTTTTTTTATTATGTGAAGCCCTGTTTTAACCTCTGTATTGGCAGATCTTATGTCCAATAGCCAACTAAGAAATTGGATGTGAACACACATATCACTGAAAAATCAATGAGGATTTCCATGAGCATATCACAAAGATTATGCTGAGTTTATATTTCTTAATTTTTCAGAATCAGTTTACTATAAAAAAACAGTTGCTTCTGTCTTTGGCATTGATCAAAGACAGAGGATATCAGATTATACTCCTAAAGTCCTGATCAGTTCTGTCTGTTAAACATCCATAAAGTCTCTCTCTATATTTTTTTACACAAACTGTTTTCCACTTCTTTCCAAGTACAACACAAGAAATTTATCAGGAATTTTGAGAAATGTCAGTCATACTGCAAGTCATATCAGGAAGGGGATATATGGATAGAGGAAGTTGATTTCATTGCCTGCTATGGCTTGGAGCTTATGCTACATCTGCTTTTACGTGTTTCAGATAGTTGAAGTATGTGTGAAACTTGAAGACTGGCAGTTTACAGTAAGATTTTGCAAAACACGGTAAGACTTCAAATGGAATAATTCATCAGGAAAGCTTTCTATGTTTCTGTTTCTTCTTCATAAGGAAAGATCATCTGTTTTATCCTGTCACAATAGATACACAGTCATGAATCTCCTTCCAGTAGTTAACATCCGTGATATCACTTACAATGCCATTATTATTTAATGTTACAATTGTATCATAGTTAAAATGCAAGAGTCAATACATCAGCACTGTAATTAGTCTAGCCTTCATTGCAAGAGATAAAGAAATTCTTCCTATTACTCTATTATTATTTGATATTATTACTTGTGTGCAGATATTTTCATAAAGCTCTCATTTAACACCGCAGTGATCACTGGGTAATTTTCTTTCTATTACTACAGCTTTCAGCTCACTGAAGGCAAAGAGGGAAAGGTCTCTGGTCTGCAGGAGCCCAGTGAAAGGCATTCAGGCAAATTTCCACTTTTTGCAGTGTACTAAAACAGCCGTACAAAAGTTATGGGGTATGGTTTTAATAGAAAAATAAAATATAGTAATACATTGAAAATTGTGTGCTTAGAAAAGGTATCCACAGACAAAAAAAAGTAAGCATGCTGCAGCAAATCCTGTATCTGTGACACCCGTTAGTCTGCATGCTGTTCACCAGCACCTTAGTGAGGTCTGCAGCTCTCCTATAGCACTGAATCAGGAGTGAAGTGCTTCATGGCCACATCACTCCATTTAGAAGTGCAGTGATTATGTTTCTGCCTCTGTAATAAACTCTGACTGAATTACTGATCAGAGAAAGGGCTGCTTGACTCTTGCCAGGAAATCTTTTTCATGGCATTTGCTCTCCACATTGCACCTGAGTGTTTCAATTACTTACTAAGAAAGCTACGCTGGCTTAAAAGAATCTCTCTGCGCTGGAAATATGGCTCCAGTCGGAATGACAAACCTTTCTGTCAGGCTTGTTTGGAGCAAGGCATTACTGCTTTCTCCTGTATAATTAAACTCTTCTCTCTTAAGATCTGGTGCCCCATACTGTCAGGATAACGTAAGAGAAATCAGCAATGTGCCCCACGGAAAGACATTTCTTTAAACAGTCCTATCGTCTCCTGCTGGCATTTATTTTGCCAGCAAAGCATCTTGGAAAAGAAATTCCTGTGTTAAAAGCAAAGGCATTAAACTCTACTGGTCAGCAATCTGATGAAAATACAGTTTTTTTTTCTCTGACTAAATAAAAAAGTTTGCAATATTGCTGCAATTTTTGTGCACAGTGAGCTCAAGTTAGATGCATCTTTATTTTCCTTGCTGTATTTTTAATTTGTTGAAGCTCTGTATTTTCCCTTCCAACGTTTGCCACTGCTTGCTCAGAAAGCTGTCACACTACGTGCTGCAATGAGTGACCAGACATATGGAGCAGCAGGCTGAAAATTTAATACACCCTGGGATTATTCTGTTGTAGTACCTCACTGTAAGTGCAAGTCCTGATTTATTCTGACTGACTGATATCTGAGTTGATAAAGGATGGATAATGCTTTTGAGTAACTACTCCGATAGAGTGATGCGGGGACATAGGGACAAACATGACTGCCCAGAATCTAATGTCCAGTTCTTGAGAGAAAGAAAAGTACAGGAAGAATTTGTAGGGATGCTGTTTAGGACTGAACTTCGTACAGCATTAATTAAAGGTGTGTAAAGGAAAGGTACAGGTCCAGCTATCACAGTTCTTGGAAATTGTGATTAATGGAATAAAATCCAAACATTTGAAAGGGGTGATGATTTGGATGGATCCAACTGAAACAGGTTCATAAATCAGCAACCAAGCAGGTTAATATACTTTGCAAGATATTTCTGTGCTTCTCACACCGGCCTGTCAGCAGCACTTGAGAGAAGGTAAGGGTTGACTAGAAGGCATTCATACCTACTAACCAGTGAAGGAAGCTGCCCATGACATCAGCTCTTCCCAGAAGGCTGAATGAGAACTCTGGGTGAACAAGCTCGTCCCAGGCATTGCTCTTTAATTAAAGGTATGTCTGGCTGTGGACCCACAGGCTGTAGTCCTTGCATCAAAGTAGTAGGTGGCAAAAGGTGAGTGCCTAGCCATTTTCCAAGCTTTTAAAGGTGATTGTTTCACTAGTCAGATAATAGTCTGCAGTCAGAATGAGCAGCATTTTCCTCTGTGAGAGATACACTCTCCGGTGAAAGACAAGCAATGGATGTTCATAAACAGGAAAAGAGAAATGACAATGTAACACAGTGAATACTGTACAGAGAAACAGGAATTCTGAAAGTTTTCAACATTTCTGCATCATTTCACTACATTGCTTTGATTGTATTTCAACTGTCAGTGGTTATCTGATTGCATCACACCATTTGCAGAATATAGGATGCCTCTTGGCACATATGTTAGTCGGTTAGCCAACTTAGTTGGATAAGTGAAACAGACGTTTCTCTGATCCTATAGAATTAATGAACAGACAACCAGACAATTGTGAATGACACATACTTTTAGGAAATGACTTCCTCTCAGTTACTTCCAAGGTGACACTGCAATGTGACAATGGGGAGTACGTCTGTCCAGAGGGAATAGAAGCTCTAGCTTGAAGGAAGGATATCACCAGCAGTTTAGGGGTTTAACTGAGTTAATATCCCATGGTTATTATCAACATGGAGGAGTTCATTGTGATCTCTATAAGATAGCCCTACCCCACCGAGATGGATTTTTAACTGTTTCTTTTGAGCAAAACTTGACTACAGTGACACAGGTATAAAAATATGGTGTCATATGGAAATAGAAGGGAAGGTTTTTTATTTTGAATTAAATATTAAAATGTGATTCCTTGTTTTTGTGTTGTGCCATCCAACAATATCTACTTCATCTCTAATGAGAGAGATTTTTAGAAAGTTTTGCTAATGTTACTGGTAAAAGAGTGTAACAACAATTTTGCAGCATACACCCTGCAAGCAAGAAGAGTCGGTTCTCTTTAAAAATACTGCCACTCTTGAGTATTTTCAGCTTATTATGATGCTTTGTATATTTATTTTTTCTTGTACAAATTGAATTACGTGAAAATGATAATTGACCATGGAAATATTTGAGAAGTAAAATGTCACTAAAAACTGAGCTAGATTGATACTTGTTTAAGATTTTTGGAAAAAAAAATAAAAGTAAAGAAAGAAAAATAAAAACAAAGGAAATCAAGTTTTTAAAATATGGAAAATTCTTTCAAGAAAATCTTTTGTTTGGTAGTTTAGAGTGCGTGGGTAAAAGGATACACAAATGCCTGGAGATGCAGGAGTTAAAAAGAAGAGCCTGAAAGACAATAAGGACAAAAAGGGACCAAAACAGCATGGAATTGAATTTTTCACCTCTTTATGTAGGGTCCTGCTCTCTTCTTTGGTGCATTCACTTTTCTACATGCTTCCCCATCTCCACTGTGTTGTGTCATCTTTCCCAATCTGCATTTCCTGGTGCCAGGTCTTTCTGGACCACTAGCATTTCCTGAAGGGGAAAGAACAGAGGTGTGGGTATGCTGTGTGGCATCATCTCAGCCTCACTGCCAAAGACAAACTGGTGGCAGTCCCTCGTATTCCCCCCTACAATGGCATCTTCCCTGGCATAAGAGATCTTATATACAAGATGGTTCCCAGACTATGAAAGACCGTGTTACTTCTAAACATGATAGACAAGAGGAATTTGTACAAATAGAAAATGCAAAGAAACTGCCATCAGGTAAGCGGAGTAGCTTTCAGTATCAAGAATCTTAGAGCTATTGAGAAACCATTTTTGATCCACCATCATTTTCATCTTTCAGCACATCCAAGAATTTTCTAAACTGGGACCATTGTTCAGTATCTTTTGCTTTTCTTTTACTGATACATATCTCCAGTACTTTACAGAAGTTGAGTTTCCATTCTGTTGCTGAGTTGCAGAATAAGGAAAGAAACACATGCTTTGGGCTGCCTCTTAGTATCTGAAAAACATGAGTGAGCACCAAACTGTTTTACATCGATACCTACCACTTGCAGCGTGCACTTTATTCACCCACATATTGAATTTATTCTTCCTAGTCCTCATGGGCTCACTGAGCACACAAACAATTTATCTACATCAGCTCTTAAACGTAGTATTTCCATGTAAATTTCCAGATAGAAAAGAACATGTGGAAGTAAATGTGTTCAGTGTTTTGAAATGGATATATGAATTTCTACCATTCAGCACAGATTTTCCATTTTTAGCAAATTAAATTTTATCACCTTTAGAATTGGTTTTAAACCAGGCTCAGACATAATCTTGGCTGCTAAATAACCAGGGAAGAAAGAATTTTCAGCTAGATCTGACAACAAACCAGAGCTGCATTATTCCTGCAAAAAGAACTACTACAGCCATGAATTTTATTCTATTTTTATTTAATTTGAAATATACAGCTCATTTGTTCTATTAATTATGAACACCAAATTTCACTCCCTTAGGAGTTTTAATAGAGACATCTTCAAATCTTTGGAATTAAAGTGGAGAAAAAATAAAAATTGTACAGGTTTGGGAACCAGCTTAGGAAGGCTAATTAATGCATTTGACTTCCTCTTTTTCCTATCTGTTGAGCCTGATGCTAGAAAAATGTTCCTGCTTTGAAGAGAAAATGTTATCTAATCATTAGTGTTTTAGTGTGCTCCATGGGCTGCAGAGATTACAAGTGTTATTCTGTCACCCAAATGTCAATACGTGGGGACATTTGGAATACTCTACAGTGCTCTGAAGGAGTGCAGGTCTTGCAGGTTTTGTGTAGTTCCTGCATCTAGCAGGTCCGTGCACATGGAAATGCTCAGAGTACTTGAAACAGCTTTCTATCTTTGGGCAATGAATTTAATACACCAGTACACAGTAACAAGACCAAGGATGCCAATTTCTTATGTAGACACGCATCTAACTTTTTTATTTTTCTCCAGATTCAATTCCTGCACTGGAACAAACTTATTGTCCCTATCTAGACAAACTTATTTTCATTGTATTCAGCAAGGATTTTAAAATAAACAGTCCATGATCAGACTCTGTCATATGCAAACCTCATGCAAGGAGTTTGGTCATGCCTGAACTACAGACAAAATAGAAATTGCCAGAATATATTCATGCCTTTTCAAAAACTTCAATACTTCTGAATAAGTCCCCATGTGATGAGAGAACAAACTTGGGGTTAACAAAAGAAAGAAAATGGAAGAGAAAAAGTCCTTGCAAACAAATCCATGAAAGCAGGGCCTTGTACATTACAGAATTGTATTTCTAAATGCATGTTTAGATATTGTGCACCTTTATGAAAAGAGATCTAAAATTAGGCCAGAGTATCAGTCATTGGTGTATATCACGCGACTTATATCACAATGTGTTTATAACCTGTAACTTGACCAATTTAAGCATAAATAGGTGCTGCTAACATTTCTAATATATAGCACTCCAATATAGGTCAGGATGCAGTGGGCACAACTAGAAAAGCTGGTAACTCCATTTAAATCTAAGAAAAAAAGTCTTACTGTGAGAGTGGTCAAACACTGGAAGAAGTTGCCCAGAGACAATGGGGATTCTCTATGCTTGGAGATATTTAAAATCTGCCCTGAACTATTTGCTGGCCTTGCTATGAGTAGGGAAGCTGCAGGGTGTTATCTCCAGAGGCTCCTTCCAATCTCATTGTTCCTTTGACTCTGAGCTGGAGGCTGTTTTTTGAAAAATCCTTTGCAATCTATATGAGATGATGAAAAGTGCTTTATGTGGTTTGGAATGGTGTTGTCCTCCTGATACGCATGTAGCAGAACATGGCTTTCACCACACGTTGGTGATCTTTCTTCTCTGTAATTCAGTAACCTAGATCTACTAATGATGTAAGTGCTTCAACTGCAGAAGCCCATTTTTACTCATTTAGTATTATCTACGGGCACAGTAAAGAACAGAAAAATACACACTGAAGGGATTATATTTCTCTTTGACATGAAAGATGTAACATCATATTTGCTTGTGTTCAAAGCAACAGTCTGGAAATTAAGACTGTGGGGATTACTCAAATCAGTTGATTTTTTGAATATCTATATGTATATATATTTAATACCAGATGGATAGAGAGTTAAGGTTCTTACTGCGCTGACATTTTGTACTAATGAAAACTTGATAAAGGATTTTTGCTGCTTTAGTGACAACTTGTGCAGGAAGATTTAACAGCTTTAATTTGTTTTAGGTTAAAGAAACATTCCATCAGAATAAATATTTTCATTGAAACAATGTAAAAAAGTATAATTTCTCTTATGAGGAGATGTTTACTCAGTAATTGTACTGCTGAGGATTTGTTTCTGAAAGATGCCAAATCCACAGCAATGGAAATTGGTATTTTAACTTTGCATGGACCAGGAGAACCATGAGGGCTTTATTACTGTCTCACACATGGGCTCAGCAAGGTTATCCTCCTATTTTGCAGTCTATCAGGTTATATTATCCCCTTTATAAAGTAGTGTCTGTTGCTCTATCAAACTCTCCCTAGTTGCTCATTTTTCCATTCACTTCATACTACTTATGGAGTCAAAATTGAAATTTGCTGTGAAATGCCTTGCCACCATTTTTAGATTCACAAACACATCCACATTCCCGCATTCCTGCAATACTACAGCAGGTCTTAACTGATATATTATCTGTTGCTTCTTCGTGTTGTTCGTCCTCTGCCAACCGAGGGCGCCACGTCCCAGCGAGACCGACCCTGACCAGGTCGGGGCCAAATGCTTGCACAGACCCCAGGAATAGGTGAAGCAAAATGGCGTTTATTGGAATGTAGCAGGCACTTAAATACCCACATTCTTGTCCTGCTTTGTCTACACCCCTTGCATGCTTGCTGTCCTATCACAGGGCATCACTTGGCAAGCTCGGAGCATAGGGAACCTGACCCCGTCACATTCCGTTTCCTCGCCACGCCTACTACAATTATCCCTACCTAGTGCCTGACTCTTCTACCCAGCCAATTTCTCAAACTTTCAGTCATTCCAGCTGTGGATCTTCTTCCACTAGCTGACTAGTACAACTTGAAGTTCATCAGTAAATTACATTTATACATACATCCACCTAAGTATAAATTCCCTAGGAAAGTACTATTACTAGTAGTAGTAGCACTACTACTAAATAAATTAATTAACTAAATGCCCATTCCCACATAATCTTAAATGATATATTGAGTTTGAAGGTCCATATTTTCCCCAAATACTCAGTGGAGAGCAGTGTCCTATTGTACTTATGATTCAGAGCAGTGACCCTTCTGAAAACAGAAGTCCAACCCTGAAGTTTGGATTTGTTCATAAGGGAATGACATCTTCCCAGTACCTTAGGAATTGAGCAACAGGGGACTCACACTGCACCACATTTAATACCAGAAAACATACTTTTATTAATTATTTGAGGAAGCTTAAGTATGGCAATGACAACACTGGTTTTTTGACTAATCAGGCAAGCTGGTGGGTAAAGATCATTTTAAAAATCAATATTAATTTATGTGTACTTTGGAGATCAGTTCTTTGGATTTAGCACTCAAAATGTACTCCTAAATGTTAGTGCAAAGGTTATAAGTAGTAATAAAACGTTGAAAGAATACATTCAGGCATTAACATTTATATGGTCTCCATCTTAGGTTCTGGAATAAGGGAAGTTTTGTACCAGAAAGATAATTGATGGTGAGAAATTGATCATACTTTGTGAATGTGACATAGGTCACAGTTTTACTCTGCTTCCTGTAGGAATTCTCTCCTGGACAGAGAAGCCAATTTTATTTCATATGTGAAGTCATAAAATAGTGGTATATTATGCACCCGCATGTTAAAGAACACGTTGAGCCACAGTGTTAGTATAAAAGCCCATGAAGAATAAAAGAGGTAACCATAGAAATTATTTTGTCCCCAAAGAGCTGAGCTGAGATTTAGCAGCTTTGTTACAACATTCATTCAGGTTTGCAAGTTCACTTCTGGATTAAATGACTTTTGAAGGAGTTTATTGGCTTTTTCTTTTTGCCATCCTATCTTGAATTTGCATGTACCAACCTTGTAGAATGATAGATCTCTTATTATAATGTACTACAAGAATAAATGTGTTTTCTCAAAGAAAATGAGAGTTTTTGGGAAAACTGTCTTAGAAAAAACATGCAGTTGTACAAGGCACAAAAGAGTTAGTACTTCCGTTCATTGTGCAGATTACCAAGGGATAACCTAGACCAACCACTTCTTTGCTGTGCTCAGAGCTTTCTGCTGGAGCTCTCCTTCCTTTGGTTCATCCATTTCAGTCCAGCTTCAGCACTTGGAAGCACACAGGATTCATGTCTTTTTTTGCACAAACAACTGTAGATTAACAGGAATATATACCTTTTCTCTATCCACGTTGGTTACACAATCTCCTCATAACAATGAACATTGTCTTCAGATGTTACATATATATTCACTGTCTTGTGATGGCATAGGCCTAAAATTATTTGACCTTTCACAAAACTGAATTTTGTGCTTCACTTTTGCATGATTTAATGATGTTCAATGCATTTTGATTTTAACATATGTGCTTTCACAGTCAGATTTTTAAATAGGAGCTGGGGAATTTGGGAGCTGGACTAGATGGCCTTCAGAGGTCCCTTCCAACAGTAAGGATTCTATGATTCTAAATTCTGAATGTCCATTTCAGGAGGTGATGCTCGTGGATTCAGAGATGATGCCTTCATTTAGGGGTGTGGATTTAGATTTGAAGTAGAATTTGATTCATAAGTCTTACAGCATTATTTCAGCAGCCTTTCATACAACTTGTAAAAATCCCCACTAGTTTCTGGGAACGTAGGTGTGAAGAAGCATTCTTAAAATCTTCTTTAAAAAACTTTTGAACATATAACATATTGCAAACCTTTGTCAGTTGTTACAGCCATATGGTATTCTATACTTAACAGATAGATCTCATTTATGTGAAGTGGCATGCTCAAAAGATTGTGTATATTTTTTCATTCAATGTATTTATTTTTTTCTTTTCCTTCAGAATAACAAATTAAACTATGCAATCTCCTTTTTCCTTTTTTTTTTTTTAATTTTTTTTTTTTTATTTTTAATATGGAGGACAATCTAGCAAAAATTGCCCGAAAGTGAACTATTTTTTTTTCTAGTGCCACAAAAAAAGAATCAGGCTGCAGTATCTGGCACTTCAATAAATAATTTTTCACTGAGGATATAGGAAAATGTGCTTTTCTTACACATTATTGGCTTCTTAGGAGTGATGCACAGAAGATTTTTATATTTCTTTTCAATAACTTTTAAAAATAAAAAGATTCCATAGGGTCTCTAATTTTAATACTGATTTTCTCTTGTCTGAAACTTATCCTCTTTTTCTAACTACTAATTTAATTTATTCTGAATATCCCAGAGGTAATTTGAGATGTAAGTATGATAATAATATTGAATTCTGTCAACATTATTTCATATTCTCTGAACAGCTTTTCAATATGCCTGGAACCTTCAGAGAATTGCTCTTCATGGCCTTCCATTTTTTTTCTGCAGAAAGCCGTCCCCTAAGGAATTGCACCCCATGTGTGTTCAGGCCTCAACTAGACATCCTAACTCCTGAACTAGCTATAAATTTCACATTTCCAAGATAAAGTTTTACCTTTAGCTCTAGCATAAATGCACTGGTAGTGTGAATGTTTCACTTTATTGTGAGATGTGAAATCGGATTATGTGATTTCAATCTACATTTCATCTTTAGGTTAGTTATCATATTAGTAACTGATGTGTCAGTGTCCAGTTACCAAAGGAAGATGTTCTACTCAAGAAAGTGGTAAGGTGATGAACTCCACAAACACTACAGCTACTCTCCTCAGTTCCCAGAGATGTGTATGCTTTGTTCCTTTGGAGATTTGTACAATTTTGCTCTGCAGGCTTCTACAAAATATTTTAATGCTCTTTAAATTACTGAGCAATACACGTTATCCTTAATGAACAGAAAGTACATTGAAGATAATGAAAATATGACCTCTGGAAGAAAAGCTGAACAAAATATTAATACCATATTTTGTGTGAGGGTGTAAAAGGATCCAGATACTAATCATTAAGAATATATTTTAAAAAATATTTTCTCTTAAAATAATGTAATATAAAGGACAACTCATTCTCAAAAAAGTAAAGAATGCACTTTAAAACTCTTACACAAATTGATGTAAAACAGTTTTAAATTACAATATGGGTTGGTGAAATATCTATTCATTAACAGTTTATCAAACACTATAGCATCTTTGGGTCAACAGAAGTAATCATGACTTTAATTAAAGATTTCTTTTCATCCATATGTGCAGAGAATGAAAGAAAATGTTTGCATTTTCCCTAGAAATCTGCTGAACAGCCAAGTTCAGATGACATATTAAAAAAAAAAAACAAAAACAACAAAAAAAAATGTAATTGATGTTGAATTGCTCTGGAATTGCAGATTTTACAATGTCTGATGCCCACAATCAGCATTTGAACAGAGATGCTTTAAGAGCATTCAAAACATGCCATTTCTTGGTGAGACTTAAATGTAGGTATGAGATTTACTTCCTTGTCAAGAAAAAAACAAATCCAAGATCATATGGAAAACAGTTGCAGAAGAAACGGCACCATGACAGCTCAGGCAAAGATAAATATTAGGAACATTTTCAGGTTACTGCTTCTCTGTACTCATTTTTAACCAAAAATACTTATGTGAATAGCCTTGGGGCATTGCTAGATGCATTCACATCTGAAGAAGAGACAAGAACAAGCTTCTGTTCAAACTTGCTGTTTCATTTGTCTATTGAAGTTGTCCTTTGCAGTGGATAGCTTGGAAACAAACAATTCTGGCAACTTTTCATCCAGTTTCTCCTGCTGTCCTTACCAGACAGCTGCCTCATGAGCTGAGGAAGAAAAAGCAGTGTTTAGCCACATACTGCTTAATGAAGGTCTGAAGCTTGTTGTTTTCTCTGTTGGATGCAGCCTCACCAGAGGATCATGGTATTTAATTTGAAGCCTACAGGATGTTGGTATCTGTTAACTAGGTCTTGGTTCATGCCCTACTGAGAAGTCAGTGAGGTACCTTACAAAACCAAGTATGGGATTTTGCTTTGATTTCTGGGCAAGAAAAGCCTGCCAGTACTGTGGCTGAGAAGGACTTTATTTGTCTCCAGATGAACATATAGAAGAGTCTGCATGGTGGATTAATTTGAAGAGTTTTGTAGCCTTTTCTGTCAAAAAGATAGCATGGGAGATACTATATTTTCTAGGAAAGGAAAATAATTCATGCCAGTGTTCTACAAACCCAGCAGTCAGCTACGTAGTGGTCTCATAAGGCAAGTTGCCACGGAGATCAGATGATTTAAAGAAGTGCTTTGTCACATATAAGAATTGAAATAAGGAATGTGGGGGTGGAAATGCAAACACAGACTGACAGTCCAGAGGAAGAAAAAAAAGAGAGAAGAAAAGATTCCTGGAGCACAGCCTACTTGTCTGGTACTCAGAGGGAAAATAAGCGCTCTAATGGACTCTTTTAACATCTGGAGAAAAGTTGTTGTAGCTCACATATTCGTATTTTTTCATGCTGGAAAAGTACAGTTTTAAATACAGAAAAACCTTCCTGTCCCCTGGTACGGGAGCAGTAAATTCAGCTGCTTCCTACAATCCCCTGCTTCAGCTGGAAATGGAAAGCCCAGCTTCTTTAAGCTGACGAGCCCACTGAAAGACTGAGGCAATTAAGTGGGAAACCTCACAGAAGCGTCACAAGAGGACAAAAGTACAGAAAAAATGATAATATGAAAGATGAACATAGCCAATTCCTTGTCTCTAAAAAGGGGAGGTAAAATCTGAACATCGTCTTAAAATGAGAAACAAAAAGAATCAGTAGGAAATATTTTTTTTTTTCAGACACATATTTATAATAATTACATTACTATCCTAAATTATTCATGTCACTCAGAACATTTGCTCATATTTATTTGTGGACTCCGAGAAATCTTTATTCATAGTCTCACCAGATCTTTTCTTTAGCTGCTCTCCCTGAACTTCTGGTGTGTTTCATAACAAAAATATGACTTCTACTCTTGCAAGTTGGGTGTGTTTCAGTTGCCCTTAGCACTCCAGATGGATTGCCCAACTTACGTTGCCCACATCTCTCCACAAAAGTGTTTGCAGTCAGGCCTCTCAGGTGAGATGGTGGAGTGAGGAAGAAAAATAAAGTAAGCAAAAGAAAATTTAAAACCGCTCCTTGCCTGACAGGCCTATTATTTTGAGTTACAGATAGAAACAAGCCCAAAATGTAATTTTTCTGTCTCCTTCTGAAGGGAAATCATTTTTTGGATTTTGAAGTTTTGACAGCAAGCGACAGTGAAGATGGCAAGTCAGAGCAATGGTTTCCTCAGCTCGAACTCCTTTGTCAATGGTGGGATTTTATTTCTACTTATTTTAAATTTTTTACTCCATTGCAGCTGAATATCTCTTCCTAAGCATATTTTTCCTTTTTGCCTCCTTTTCTTCTCCATTTCTCCTGAGGTTTTTCCATTTTTCCCTACCACCAAACTGAATTTCTTCAGCTGTGGTAGAACCGTGCAGCTCTCAGTTCTGACCACACAACCTTACTTCACATTTGTTTGCAGCAGTGACAGCAATTGATGGAGTTCCCAAGAGCAGAGCTTGTTCCCTTCTTTCTTCTTTTGAGACTGTTTGGATCTGTTTTGATCAAAGCAGTAGAACTTAAGGAAATCTGGCAAGCGCTGTTTCCTTCCTAACAGAATTGTAATTAATTCTTTCTCCAAGCATGCAAGTGACTTTTTGGAAGAGAAGAACCTGGGAGATGTGAGAGCACTAAAATACACAGCAGTGCAGGAAACTGAATCTTCACTAAATTAATAGTCACTAGTAATGAATGAATGAGTGAATGAAACCCATCCAGCAGGGCCCTGGGTGCAGTTCTCAGGATTTCCCCATCAGAGCAAGAACTTTGCCCTGTGCTTTGCTGGGAACAAGAGGCTCAACCTTCTCCTTGCATCCATGCTATAGTTAGGAGAGATGAAGAAAAACAGTGTGTGGAAACATGGGCACACACTGGCAATGTAAGGATAGAGACAAGATTCAAACACAAGGCTTTAGAATATTTCTCCCCTGCCACTCACACCAAGCCAGCAAATGGGCAGTCTGATCCTGCCACTCAGCTGGACGTGGGTCTTGCCCATGAATTGCAAGTGCAGTATAAAAACTTAAATGGGTCAAAAAGACCTTCAGACCTTTCCAGTATGCCTAATTGTTCCATGCCAAAGTACCACTTTCCACAGCAGCCTTCCATCTACACTATATAATCCTCAGTGTTAATCTCCAGGTCTGGTTGACAAATGCAGACTTTGTAAAAACTATTTTGATAACCACTCTGACTGCTCCACAACAGCACAGAAGTTTGACTGATTCTAACTCTTATTATATATATATATTTTTTTCACTGTTTAAATCATTCACACAGTCAAAAAATCAATTACTGTGGAGAATGGGAGCTATTATAGAAAGTGGGAGGCAGGTAAATTTTAAAAACTGTCTTATTGTAATTGTTTCATTTAAGCAAACTTGCACCCTTCAGGCAAGTTCTGAAGTCTTGCAATAATTTAAATATACAAAGCAATAAATGATACATTACAGCAGAAATTATGATGGATCAGGTGCCCACTGAGATTGAAACCCCCTTCTCATAAGGCAGTGAGAGATGTCCAGCTGCATCAGGCATTAGGATCTTTAAAAAAAAAAATTCAAATCTATTCCTAAATTGTACTGTTATACAGGCATACTTTGATGACTTAAAAAATCAAAGGGCTTACTTATGCACCAGCACTGCAACTGTATGTGCAAGAGTAGGTTTGCCTGGCTTGGGGGTCAGTTATGTCAGACAAAAAGTCCTCAGTTTGTATTCAACAAACTCATACAGGAACCACACAATACTGGAAAGTGACCCATGGAAGCAACCAAATTCATGGTTACCATTTCCTGATTTCTTCCCCCCCACAAAGGTGGGGTAGTTCTTGAATAAAAATGCTATGAAACACTGCTAAGAATACAGTTTGCACAGCACGCAAAGAAACACTGACATGCAGCACTTGGACTGTGAAATAGGAATGCTGTAAATCTAAAGCTCGGTCTTAAATAATGAACAGTGTCAGTAAAAACAAAGTGAAAACCTGCAGGAAGCCTGTGTGTGTGTACGAAAGGCTTGTGTAACTCCAGCAGCTGAGACTGAGCATAGCCAGATAGAAAACAAACTGCTTTTTTCCAATTCACGAGAGGGAAAAGATGTGTTTTAATTGCTCCTTTATAAGACTGCAAGCACCCTTGAACAAACCAAGAATTAATAGGATTCAATTAGCCACAACAGGTGTATATTAGAGGTCTTTAAGCTACAGAAAGCAGTCGAGACCTTCAGACTAACTGGCAAATTACCTCCTAACGAGTGCTGTCAGGAAACCCCAGGCAGCAGGAGTGTCCTGGAAATTCTCACCTTGCCAAGTAACTACCAGCAGAAAAATCAGGGTAGGTGTAAATGTTAAGGCTAATGGAGGCTCATGGAGGAGCCAGTAGCAATGGACCTGATGGCATTTTTCTCTGGTAACTCATTCAGTGAGTCCCGATCAGTGTTCACTGTCAGGAAAAGCTCTGTTGGACCTAAATGATCTTGTCTCTTGACGAAGGCATTTTAAGAGAGAATAATGTCAACAGTATTTATGGCTGCAAATGAAGCAGGAGCTGGGGTCTGCATTTGGAAACAATTTATTCTTCAGGGGAAAAAGAGTTAGAAAAGGTGTAGTCTTCTTATGAAAAACAGCAACTTGTAGCTTCTAATATTTTCTCACTTGGAGGAAAGAAATATGATGGAAAATTAACATATTAGCAGGTTAAATATGTTCAAAAAATGGCATGATACCATTTCTATTTTTTTTGATGTTCACTGTTTTTTACAGCTTTTGTTGCTGCTTCTAAAATTTCAGGTTCTGAATTTTTCAGTATTATAAAAATCTGAGATTTTTTTAACAACTACTTTTTAGTTCATGAGGCAAAATCTTGAATGTTTCTATCCAAGTTGTTCTAGTACAAAAACCTTAAAAGGCTTATTCTTTGCTCTAAAGCATGGAGAGTCAGATTTCTGGAACTGCTCTTTGGGCTCATTGAAATCAACAAAAGAAGCCAATGCATTTGAAAAAGGATGAGTAGACTGTTTCTGTGTTTTTGAAAATCCAGCCTACGCTCTTAGTTGAATGAAATAAATGTTGATTAACCTTGAACTTAACAGACTGATGAGCTGCAGACAGTTTTATTGAAGAGCACGTGACCCATTTCATTTATGTGTAGAAATGCCAATATGTGAAGTAAAAATATTTCAAGATAAACTGATGCCAAGTATGTCATACTTGTTAACTTGATTAGAAGTACACAGAATAATGGTTCTGGCTCAAAAGAGAAGAAAATAAAATGATAAAGAGAAGAAAATAAAATAAAATGATGAGTGAGTAGTAATACTGAGATCAAAGATTCATACAGCTTTTTCATCCTGCTGGTGTTGAGCCATTCTTAAGAATGTTTGAAGAAGACTACTGAAGTGACTCTATGTGTTCTGTATAACAGACTGATTATACAGCATGCTAAAAACCACTGAAGAATAAGAAGAGATTTTTTGGCCAGAAAAAGGCATTCCTTTTGAAAAAGCAGGGAGCCTGTTTTTTGCAAATCTGTGCTAATCTAGATTGTATTGAGTGGAGAGAAAACTTCCTCAGGAAGTGATGAAGCTGTATGAGTTAAACTAGAGAGACAAAGTAAGTAAGAGGAAAAATAGGATGGAAGAGAACTTATACTTCTCCATCTGCAGAAACACCAAATAAGTTCAAGGATGTATAGTTAATATAAAGACAAGGAGAAAAAGAACAAAGCCCTTTGGTCCTTCAAGTAAGGGAAACTTTCTGATTTGTCATCACTGTTAAGACTTCTGTGCTGCAAACAGAATCTTACTTCTCAAAATTACTGATGAGCACTGCAGACTGCAAACTAGATTTTCTCTCTCGTAGAAAATTCTAGTTTTTCTGCGAGGAAGAAAAAGAAGATTCAGGAATGGGGAAGTTCTGTTTGATGCTTTCCCTCAAAACAATATGCCTAAGGCATCCACAAATCAGAACAGTTCACGTTGTCATTTTGAGCTTAATGCTTTTCCTGCCATCTACAGAGGATTTCTTTTAAAATGCACACTTTCCAGTTGCTTTGTCATTAATTTTCATCTTGCTGCCTTGTCTCCAAAAGTGTAATTCAGGTAGCTGTTGGAGACTGTCTCTGCTGATGTGTCTGCAGCCACAGTTCCCATGATAAATGGCACAGAGGTAAGACTGCAATGCGCTTTCCAAGGTGGGGGCCTAAGTCAAGTGAAAATACTAGAAAGATTCAGCAACACCAAAGGGTAAAATCAGCTCTCACAGCAAATTTCTGACAAAAATATTATCAAGACACTGTGGGACTGAGACATTTCAGGATAGCAGATTATTTTCCACCAGCTGTGATTCAAATTTTCTTACAGTGTTCTCTGTGTGAAACAGGAGCTAAACCTGATTCATGACCAGCTCCTGGATGGTGCAAGTGTTGCTTTCCAGTCACAGCACCTGAGTTCTCATTGGTTTAAGTAGATTTGTAAATATGTTGCACTGAAGCTTTTAGGTGAAAATGTAGAAGTATTTGAGTGGGTCTTATTTTCACTATAATTTCTGCATTTTTCTTTTTTTTCCAAAGTACAAATTTCCTCAATTTCAGCTAGTGTTGCCCCAGTAGATGCATCGTAAAATCTCCTTTGTGTTGCTCCACTGTAGCTAGATTTACTTCAGTAATTACACTGGCCCAATTACTTTTTTTATTAAACTCAAATGGAAAGGAAATAATTAGCTCTGATAGCTATCATATAAGAGAACATGCTGAGGGTGAAGTAATTAAACTCTAATTGTGGTAAATTATGTTTTTCATTAAAATTGAAATTTTAAAAGGTCTGTTAAACGATTAAGTTGAATGTGTAGGGTCTTTCAAGTCCATTCAGCTTTGTGGTTCTGCAGGCAGAAGGAGAAGGATCTGCAATCTGTGAATGTATGCTTGGGTACTGCACTGTCTCCTGTTATCAATACTAAATTGTTTCCCTGCTTGTACCATTTTACTGTGTATTGTTTGTTATTGATAGTACTACAAAATGTGTAATTTTCCACAGTAAAATGCTTTCCCAAAGATGAAATAGAGTTTCTGTGAGTCACTACACAATCTAAAAACTATCTGTGTATTTACAAACAATCTGAGTAGCTCATTTACTGAGGAAGGATTATTTATCACAATGTTAATGTCATTATTTTATCCAGCTTGCTTTCAAAACTATCTTTTGGAGATGAGCTTTTTCTGAGGGAAATAAGTTTGGCTGCATTAAACAGGGACAGTGCTACACTTTCTGTAATTCTGCATGATTTGTGACT
The DNA here is from genome assembly GCF_987193195.1 of Phasianus colchicus. NCBI lineage: Eukaryota > Metazoa > Chordata > Aves > Galliformes > Phasianidae > Phasianus > Phasianus colchicus. Next base: position 79,478,045 of record NC_143437.1, read on the forward strand.
GTGTCCCAGACACACTGTTAACTGTAAAAATGCGTGAATCCTATGATTTGTTCTTGTCTGCTTTGGGTACCAAACCAACTGACCATCTGAATTCATAGTTTGTTCAGCTAGCAGGCATGTAACCCAGGTAATGCGTTTTTCACACATCATGTATGTGTAAGTCTTCCAGAAAGATGTAAGAAAGGAATGGAAAAAAAAAACCAAAACAGTATCTCCAGGCGTTTACAGGAAACAGATAATTTTGTGTAAATGATCAAAGTGATCAAAATCTTTCTTGACTGGAAAAAAAGTTACAGGGAAAATGCTGAGTAAGTAAGAGTGAGTTCTTCACACCTGCAGACAAGCTGGCATAGATGCTGGGTGTAAAAACCTTGTTCCAGTTTGCCATGAACTGCAAAGCGCTGGCAATGAATGAACCACCCAGAAAGAAGCATAAAACTTGGAAAAGAAAGAAACATTGTCGTACTGTCTCAAAGAAGAACTTCCAACCAAGTTGAGGGGCTCTTCAGCATCATAGTTCACAAACACACAGAACCACAACAAAGTCACAAAAAAAACCAAGAAAACAAAAAAAAAACCCTCCTGATCACCAAAAGCTTGGTGTAGTTCTGTATTTATCTTGAAAAAGGATTTTGTATCCCTCCCTCAGTGGTAGATGTCAGATGTAGGGTGCAAAATTACGTGGACCATTGTTCAGTTCTTGAATAGTCAGTCAGTCTGGAGGCAGAAAGCTTGGAGAAAATACTTAATAATCATTGCAATTTAATGGAAGTGGTTAGGGACCAAGGAGAACAGCTGGGAAAAACCTAGATGAGGGAATCTAGATTATATTTCCCCTTATTTTTGCTTAAAAAGAGGTACTGTGGAAAACAAAGAATGCTGTGATAGTTAACAAGGTCCTGAATATTGGAGGAGACAAGTAAAATATTTGGCTGTGAAGGTAAAGATCATTTCTCTTGATTATATAACATTACTGGATGAAGCTGTGAACAAGAACTCAGGAGGAGAAGAGGTGCATCCAGGGATGACAGTGAAGGCAACGCAGCATTTTGGAGATTGGACAGAGAAAGTGAAGGGAAAGGGTGACTGCAGCAAAAATCGTCCAGCAAAAGGACTGGAAAGACAGACCTCTGACTGGATTAAGAGTGATTGTGAGAGAAGGAGAACGCAGAGGTAGAGACTATTTTATGGCAGGAAAGCAGTCTTGAAAAATGAAGATTTTGCATTGGAGGAGAGAAGTAGGAAGAAATAACTTTTTCCCCTCAGAAAGAATGTTTTCCAGTCCCATATAAAAGTTAACATAATGAAAGGGGTAGGTGACAAGGCTCAAGGAGAGAAAGGGTGTTGGAAAATGTAAAAGACAAGGTGGGTAAATTGATCCACTGATGAACAGACAAGTAGGAAAGAAGGGCTAAAAAGTCATGTCAACAGTGGAAACTGCAGTGAAATCTGTGTGGGACAAATGAAACTGCCAAGGGCATAACCATGACAAGACCAGCCTGAAAAAAGAGAAGACCTGGATTATCAGTTAAAATTATCAAATATGGAGGAAAAAATGATCGAACTATAACAGCTCAATGTAAATCAACAGCCATTTCAACAACTGGTGCTAAGAAAGGGTCACATGCAGAGATTCTGTACAACCTGGAATAAATTTACAAAACAAAGATGGCTGATGCTAGATTCTATCTAATTAATGCATTTTTTTCAGTGGTCAGGTTCTGGGATCACCTAAGTTAATGATTAGGTTTATGAGTGTGAAAAAAATCACCTATGACTAAATTACCAGATAGTGATGTTACTGAACCAGCTTAATTTTATTCAGAAATATTTATATCTTGATAGGAATAGCAGTGATTAAAACAATAGTGGTAATAAGAAAATTAAAACTAGGGTCTATCCAAAAAGGGAAGAACTGTTTGTGAAATGGGAGATCCAGTATAGTTCTGGAAAAACTAATGAACAGAAAATAAGTCCATTTGCCAAAACAGCACTATTTAGACAAGAATGGCAGCTTGCTTCAAGCTTCTGAAAGTCACATATAATGCATTCATACATATTAATTAATACTGTAGAATGTTATTCTTGTTGTTGAACAGAAGCAAAACATTAGTTGATGTTATTAAAAATTCTCTTGTCACTGTGAAAGTTTGAAGGGCAAATGAAAATGTTTCCTTGCAGAATTGGGTCCAATTATGATTGAGAGAGATGAAAGGGGAGAAGTAGAATACAGGATGTCTGATATTTACAGTGACAGATTCTACCCTTTGGGTCCGGTATTATTCTGCAGCATGTTTAGAGTTGCATTTCTCACTTTTTTTTTTCCAACTCTATTTTGGTGTGATCAAAGACTTTTCAAACTACTAGCCCTCCAAATTTGAAAGCTACCAAAAGTGGGAGACAGAGAAGAGGTAATTTCATATCCTTATAGCTCCTTCTGTCACGTCTATTCCTCAATATAGAATTATCTCTGATGATAAATTGTTTTAAGCAATTAAAATTAAATCAAGCTTATTAAATCAGTAACTCATGGTGTGATAGCTTACTCAGAAGAAGCACATTCCATTTGAAGAAGCATTAAAGTATTAAGTATTATTTTATTAGAGATTGCACGTATTGCATTACTGTCTGAAAGTGAACTAATTCTGGTGGTTTTTTCGTTTGTTTGTTTTGTTTTTGTTTTTTCCAAGAGCATCTATAAAACAACAGTAAAGATTTTGAAAAACAAAATTTGGAAGCACTGGGCAACTGAAATTTGTATTTTTTTTAACTTTCCCCTGTAACTAAGTAACTAAGGTTTCATGTTTTGGGTGATGAATAATTTTATGACATTTTAAAACATTTTGGCAAGACTTTCCACTCTGGACTGCCAGCTACAGTGGAACAAGGGATCTTAAATTGATTTAAATGGTTAGTTTAATCTTTTTAGTGGCTTTAAAGAAACAGTAACACTAATTGTTCACTTTTTTTTTTTTTTTTTTTGTACATGTTGATGATTTGTTTAATAAAATTGTGTACTATTGTTCTTTTCCCAGTTTTAAAAGTTTTTTTTGTGTGTGTATGTGTGTTTTTGTATGGGAATTCAGTGTCAAAATAACCCAGTAGCTCTTATGCAAGAGTGCTTACGAACTATTGCCAAAAAGAACAATAAAGTAATAAAGCTGTTTTTATGTCCATGTCAAAATTCACATTGATGTCAACAGTATAGTTATTTTACTAAATGAATCTAACTACTTATTGATGGCATAGTTTGGAGTATTCATTGAAAAGTGGTGTGTTACTGTAGTTTTTCCAGAAAGAATCAATTGATTATAATGGGAATATTGGAATGATCTGAATGTCTTCATTTTCTTTATGAAATTCAAGTTTGTATTTCTACATGTGTTAGGCAAAAGTTTGCTCCTAAGAAATACTGCACTAGGTATACATCAGTTTTAGAGTAACTTTTGTTAAATTGTTTCTTACTTATATTGCCATTGTGAGTTGTTAATAATTACTGCATCTGTTACCATCCCCAACTGTCAAAGTATATTAAGCCAGAAAACTGCTTACAAACTTGCATTCAAATTGTCTGAATAGAAATGCTGAGTCAGAAACGTCACACATTTCAAATGACCATAAAAAGTCATCCTTGAGTATATATCATATATTTGTTAATTTTATTTTTTATTATTTAATGGGGGAAAAAAAACCTAAAAGCATGTATGTTACATGTTTAAAATATTGTTTTATCCTGGAAGAGGTGTCCAGGTCCTTCTTACCTATTTATTTAAAGATCAAGTGGTTTTCTAAGGATGTTGAGTAATAGTATTATTGTTCCATTTTCAAACTGTTAAGAAAAAGGACAGAAAAAAGATTTTAAGCACCTTGGACATATTTAAACTTCTGGATATCATGTGTAGTTCTTTCCTACCATAACAGAATGCCTTTTCCATGTTAAGAACACTGCTTGCATTCATCATTGGCTTTCACACAAGATTTTTCTTTCCTTTGGAATGGCATGGGTCTATGTCTTATGGAACCTTTTAACCTGGCTTGGCCCTAAATCTCTCAAAACTCGGGTTTCAAGGAACACTTCATAATTGGAAACTGTCTTTCTAAGGATTTGGGGAATTGAGGGGAGAGAAAATATCAAAGCTAACTGTTTTCTCATGAGTACATTTTGCTTCTCTAAACTGCAGAAATTAGGAGCTCTGTCTGTGTAAACTATGACGGGTAAACATCTGTCTGATGCATGAATATTTCAATGCTGGTGTATGTGAAAGAACAAATAGAATGTCCCCAAATCTCCAAAGTGATTATTTACAACACTCATTTAACAATAAGTTAATTTTTAAGACAAGCGTAGTGAGTGTGCGTGTGGCTAGAGCAGCTGGTGCTTGTGGCATTTACTGAAGAACTTCAAAATAACATGTTCTGTCAAGAGCAATCTGATGTATACACATACATAGAAAAAGGTTCATTCATATGTCAGGTTAGAAGACAGACAGCCACCCTGAGAGCACTGCTCACCTATCATCGGCTTAAAGCTGTCAGAGAGTGAACTCCTGGTGGTGGAAATTTAAAAGGATGACTGGGAAAGAGCCCTCGATTATTAAAGGCTTGGAACTCAAACAGATCTCATTAAATCAGGGGCTTTAATAAATTATACACACAAAACGCGTAGGAAGCTGTCTGCTCAGCACTCCAAGGTGCTGTGAACTATAGCTTCATGTACTCTTCAGACCTACTGCTGTGAGTCAGACAGCTGAAAAGACTCCCCTTCCAGATGTGGAGGATGGCCTGACACCTTGCTCTTGTATGCTGGTGGCTGTGAGCCACACGCCTGCCTCCTTGTTTAACGCACGGCTGAGCCTTTGGGTCAACCTCTGAGCACAGCATCATCTTCTCTTTGCCTGCACTGGAAAAGTCTCTGTAAAGACCTGTTTCTATCCACACAGTTATGGTAGCTGTAGCAGAATTATTGCCTGTGTTCACCCCAACAAAACTGACTGACCAATTACAGTTAATCAGCTCTGCAAATGGTCTGCCATGCTCCTGCTGCTTAGCTGAACCAGGAGATTTGGTTCCCACACGTGAGAATGGCTGTATATTGCATGTGTAGGCTTTTAGGTTGTTAGGCTGCTATTATCCTCCTTTTAGCATGACCTGGGCAGCTGGGAACTTCCTGTTTGGTTAAAGTGCAATCATGACTAGCACCTTTTCAGCCTCCCTACAACATGGGCAGTATTATTATGTCTGCCATCACCTTATTTTTTCCTAACAGTGGTCATAATTCTCTCTTGCAAAGACACCATGGATGTACTTGGATTTGTACGTGGATTTGCTTCTGCCAACACCCACATACCATGTGGCCCAGACAGCAAATGAGTGACTGGGAAGAGACAGAACACTAATTCATAAGGAAAGTAAAAATGTAGTTTATAACACTGCCAGAAAGTTGCATCAAAACTTTGAGAGTTGTAACACCAATTCCCCCTGCCACCAACTTGTCTTAGCAACTACGGCACTAGAGAAAGACAGTGTTTTGGTACTAATGCTGAAAAACAGCTGTATCATCAGTTTAAAGTTGAGTATTGCACCCTGTTGCTGGCACATTATTCAAAAGGACTAAATTTATTGCTACTTCACAGTGAAAGCAATGCCCTGTTAAGAGCTCACCAACATGAGAGGGGAAGGGCATAAAACCAGGATCTCAGGACGGCAGAGATGCTCTGCTCAAAATTTCCATATGTAGGTCAGAGAACAGGCCTGGGAATCCCACCCAAAATCACCACCATGAAGTAGTGATAAATTTAGTCCTTTTGAATGCATTTTGAATCTATTTTAAAAGGGGAATTGGAACTGCTTACTGGGTACTTAAGCCACACTTCTTGTCTAGGGGTAGAAACTAGTTTGTACTTTTATATTATTAATACTGGATTTCTAGGCTCAGAGGTAGATTCAACTAATACTTGAATAGAGACTGCATTTGTTTCAAGGATATCTCCTTCCCACTCATACTCAGATGTGCCATGAAGCAGGAAACTTCAAATACGTTGCCTGGTTCTTAGACAGCACTGTGCCTGGTCTCCTCATATTTTGTGTGTGAGACAGAAAAGCCGGAGCAAAACTGATATAAAATGGAGAAAGACTGATTTTCCATGCTAGAACATGAGAAGAAACTAGTGATAATGTGTGGGGTAGTACTTTGCTAACCTACCCCAAGTCTGTGTTTCTCACCAAAACATCACTTCCAAGACAACTCCAGATGACTTATTCTGTGGTGAAGGGAATGGTTTAGAAACAGTTGTTTGATTTCTGGCTAATTTCTAGATAAATACCATCTAAGTTTCCCATTGTGCTCTCAGTGCTTGTAAATGAAGCTCTGGGGAATGATGAAGATGTTCTGAGTGAATAATCTTCAGGCTCTTTTCTTATCTAGAGCCAGGACTGAGTGACTGAAAGGCTTATTTTCCAGTTCAGATGTCTTCAGTGCACAGTGAGCAATTCTAGCTTCAAGTAAATCAAAAGGCATAATAGTAGGTTAATTAAAAGTACATCTCTTTATATAGCCTGTGGCATAATATCACAAATTATGCCATTTCAAAGAATTAAGTATTTCTTATTCTTTAACTGACAGTAAAATCTTATTTATGTCTTAAGAGAAGACAATTAAAGCAACTGTCTCCTGCTGCAGAATAAAGAACAGTTATTAAAAAAATGATATCATTTACAGGGACTTTTATAGTTTTTAATGCTCCTATACTATTTAATGCTCTTGGGGCTGAAGCAGCTTTTCTAGGGACAATGTGGGGGATTTTGGTGGACACCAAGCTGAGCATGAACTGACTGTGACAGAGAAGGCCAACAGCATCCTGTGTGACATGGAGGAAAGTGTTTGCAGTGGGTTGACATATGTGATCCCTCCCTTCTGTGCAGCCCCAGTGAGGTCACACATGGAGTGCTGGGTCCAGTTCCGGCCTCCCCAGTACTGCTAACTTTTATCTTGATTTTTTTTTATCATGTAGTTTATATCAGTCAAATATGATTTCTCTTGGTATATCCTAGAGCATGTGCATAGATCCTTCTTCTGTTAGCATCAGCAAGTTTTGAGATTTAGTTTAGAGGATGTTGAAACATACCTATGTTTATTAGTATATCAGCGATACAGTGCAGCAGTTTGCTATGAGCATACTGACAAGAGCTTCAATGTGTTGCAAGAACACAGGAAAACTGTCAATACTTGGGCCACTGGCTTTTTTCTTTGTCCTCCATCATATTTCTCTAGCTCACCTATAACTCACAAGGCCTCAAATTTTGAGAAAAGAAACCAAGTTAATTACAAGTGAACATCATGTATGTTATTTTGTAATTTGGATAATCAGGCAACAAGGTTATAAATACCTCAAATCATAATACAGACTGATGGACAGATACATCTTTAAATTGTAAAAAAAAAAGTATTTGTTTTAACTCTGAAACTATCAGATCATTAGTGGGAATTGAGTTATGTATTTTGCAAGTTGCTACCAATAATGAAATAACAGCAACAGATTAATTATAACCTGTAAGCACAAACACTCTGCCGTGAATCCTTGCCATGCTTCTACTTCATCATTCATCTGCTCCTCTCAGCTCAGCTATCATTGAGCTTTCACTAAGCTGCTGTAATCAATACGTTGATGATGATAAATAAAGAATAGTGTGCAACAGTAATGGGCAGTCCCAGATCTTGTAGATTCTTTTAAGCTTACTGAATTTCATTCTAATATTTTCGTTTTCAAATGACAGGACTTTTGGAGTTAATATTAAGTATCTTGACTCATTAACTGCAAATCAACTATTCTATTAACAGTAAATCCATGCAGTAACTTCATTAATTCCCAGCTCGATATAGTAGATATGTTGAACTTTGCCTACTTCAAGTTGTTTTACTAAAAACAGAAACGGTTAAACAACGGTCACCTCTTCTTGTACTCTGACTTGCAATAAGATTCATTAGAAAACCAATGATTATTATAAATCTTTTGTACCCTCAGTAATTTTTGTAAGTATCCCTAAGATCACATGTCCTTGTTAACTTGTTTTCATATATATATATATTTTTTTTTTGGTGAGGGCACTCAGATGAGCTCCACATCATTGTAAGTCTTCAGAAGAAAGACAGTTAAACTATTTTCCTTCACTTGAAGGGCAGACTTATGATAGATGCTTCGGCACTGCTTGCTTGTTAATGATGTACCTGGGACACTGGGATCCTCAGAGACACCATTACTTACCATGCTGCATCAGTCTCAGGTCTACTCCAGCTGCTTTATATTCTGTCTTTCAGATAACAAGTTTCATTATGTTAACCTATAGGGAAACATGTTAAATGACACTAAGCTTTTCATGCTTTTTTCATAAAATGAAAGACACTCTGAACACCAAAATGTAATTTTTTGTAACAAAGGACTTTTGGGAGCCAACTGCAGCAAATGTGGTCCTTTCATAAGCATAATCCCTGAAAACACAACTCTGAGGAAGCTGTTCCATATGTAGTGTTATTAGCTAAAAGTACAATTATGACTCACCTGTTTTATCTGGAAATCCTAATTATCAAGTCATGTGCTGAAAACACTTTGAATTCACCTAAATAATCTGCCTGTTACTTTAGTGTCCACTGGGCTATGAACTACCATTGTGTGATAAAGACATCTTACTCTAATGTATTGATATGCTTGGTGCTGCAGAAGCTATTTTCATTAATCTGCCATTTAAGAAAAGACTCTTATTTTGTGGAGGAAAACAGAAGGCCACAGTAAAAGCACAGACACATGTTATGTGAGTGGGAAAATCCTTACTCTAGTATTTTTCCAGTAGAGCATATGGGATCATTCTGAGCAGAAGATTTATTCTCAAGCTGTACTCCCCTTTCCTTGCACCTGGTATTCCGTAACTGAGCAAGGCATTTCTCTTTTGTTACAGATTATGCACAAGTAGACTCCAAAGGCATTCCTCTGGGTCTCATCTGGCCTTTGGGAAATCACTGGTATTACCTGGGATGTGAGCTGGGGGAGGAATTGTCTCAGTGTGTGTAAAATGTTGTGAAGCATTTTACAATCATTTTGTCCAAGTATTGCTACAGTAAAAATCAATGGTGTTGCCTTCTGTTACCATGTGAATTATGAACTGAAAACAAACCTCTGAAATCTAGGAAAACCTGTTAAAACATCATCAGTCACTTTTAACTTTTTCTTTTTCACATTACACAGAATGCATCAAGACCTAGGGCATGAGTACAATAAGATATTCCTCAGCTCTCTCGTTCATTTTCATTGACATCACTATACTCATATGCGAATGAGAAACACAAGATGCTTTTAGGAAACAGAAGGTGCTTGTAGGATAAAATATGCCTTTTGGAGCATTTGATTTAGGAAGTTTTGGTCACCATACAAAACTGTCATAACATTCTCATAGTCAATGTTTAGGGGACTCTGAAGGCCCTCTTGAGCATCATTGTTTAAGGAATGGAAGAGAGAAATTATTTCATGTTGTATTGGAAGGAATAAAAAAGCAACACTGTTAAGCTTATTTGTAAGATTTTTTTTCCCTGATATTTCTATCTAAATGCAGATCTGTTTTCTTCTCTGTACTATCCATGTAAGAAATCCCTCAGGACAAGGATGGCAAGTAAAAATGAATACTTAAAATGAGTTGGGTTTTTTTTTTTTTTTAGAAGGAAGACAGATGTATCAAGTGTATGTTTTGTGTCACTTCAGCAGTGAGTTGAGCTTTCTTTCTCTACAGATACCCTTGCAAATGTGAAAAAGATGAAACTAGGAAAAAAAGATAATCCTGGGATTGTGTTTGAAACTCTATCCTTCATCCTGCTTGTTTAATCTACTGCTAGCACAACAGCAAAGGACTACAACTGTCATTTAGATAAGTCAGGCTTATTTTGAAACCCTGGTGTTAGTATTTCTTCCAGGTATTGGGTAGTATTGCTAACTGTTTAAACTGTTCTTCATCCATGTAAGGATTTGGGGAGTAGTTTTACTTTGCTATGGAATAAAAATTAAATACCCATGGCAGAAGGCAATCCATTCACTAATAAGGGAATTAAATAAAACTGCAGAAAAAGTCTGGCAATTTAGGTTTCAAGAGGAGATTTCTGAGTAACAGTCAGTGCTGCCAAGCTCTTGACAGTGACAAGTGAAAGCAGTCAGAAATCACTGCTTCATTGCAGGAGGTGGACAAAGTTGTTTGGTTTCTCATATATCACCGTACATGGGAGAAAATTCAAACTTCTCAAATCCTGTCGGGTGGTCAACAGATATCAACATTCTAATTTTGAGTGCTTGGCTCTGAAGATATTTATTATTTAGTCACTAAATGAGATGGGAGTTACTCTTAACTGTGATACCAAGGAGATGAGAACATTAGAAGATCTCCCCCAAGAAATATTGGATAGCTCATGGAGGAGACATGTAATCTGGAGGGGCTAAAATAACACAAGACAAGAAGTAGTTGGATTCCTGCATATGTGCACATGGCTAAGGATCTTGAAAGTGAGATTAAAAGCTCTACCTACATCATGTGATTTCTACCTTAAGTCTTCTGGGCAGCAGAAATCAAGAGAAATTTTTGAGAAGCTTTTCCTTGTATTTTTGCAGTGTTTTCTTGTCTGCTACCTATATGTTTGCATAGGAATACTGTAAAGATAATGTCTTTCAGATATGACCATACTCCTCAGTCCTACAAGTATCTGAATTCTTATGACAACCCAAATGAAAGTAATAAAAATAGAGTTCCTTCACCAGAACAGGGTGCAGCTCTCTCCTTCAACAGGTGGGATCAGTAGCACTATGGATAACATGGATGCTTTTTTCATGAAGAGAGTCCAATTTTAAAAGTATAAAGGTTCAATATGCAGAAATCCTGAACATAGGAATAATTACATTTCCATTTTTTTTAGTTCAAAAATGATTCATTTTCCTGATGCTTCTCTATCTCTTATAATTAGCATTAAACTGTTAATGAAAGCTGTGGCAGTGGTAATTATAATGCTACATATATTTCTATTACGAAAATTGGATGAATAATTTTATATGACATGTCACATGTGGTAATCACAAGAAAGTGCTTACTTTTTACACTGGAGATATTAGTCATTTTTCTGAACCAGACGCTGTCACCTACAATGAGGTTACTTGCAATTAAATATAAAGATTGCTTAAAGACTGCATAAAATAAATAAACAGGTGTATGACCAACAGGAGATTTTTGCTAGCATCAAATAAACAAATACAATCAGAACAGAATGTACATTTCTAAAAATTGTAAGGCACTCGAATATTAGCATATGAATTATATTGGAGGATAAAATCTGAGAAGGAATTACTGAGCAGTGAAAGCATATCAGCACGATTTCTCTTTAAAAAGAAGTTTTAAATAGCTGAAATCTGCAGAATTAAGTGAAGCCACGTTAAACAGACCACTGTGTTTTTCCATCTGAATACTGTCTGAAAAGCTGAGCAATATGTATTTAAAATCCACCATGCATAGTGTTATCCAAGACTCCAGCAGCTGCCTACCCTGCAGTTCTCATTGCTCTAATGGCAGGTGGCTGACCCTCAACAAACTGCATGGAGCTCAGGACTGCAGATTGGACTGGAGCACCAAACCACCTAACATTTTTCTGTCGACTGCAGTACCTGTATTTGTCGTTATAGCTCAGAGTGACTTTGGGAACCATGAAATTAAACAGATATTGCCCACACAAGTTCACTGTAACTACAAGCTTAGGTGGCCAGTTAATTATAGTTGATTATATCGTTCAGCAAGCAGTGCGGGGCTGCACTAAATTTCAGTTAACTGTTGACAGCAGAGCTCTGCAAAAGACAGTTCATCATCCATGTAATGCAAACTATATATTTAAACATCTTTACTTTGAAAAGAAATCAAAACAAACAGGTCTTTTACCAACTACCTTATAAAATTACCCTTCATTTTCTTTTGAAGAAAATACTCTATTTTTCTTGCAAATGAATCTTTAATAAATAAGAAGCTCTCTCAAATAGATCATAAAATAAATATCGTAGAGTAGAATGCATCTAAGATTGAAAATCAGTATTCACTTTTTTTGAGTCTGTGAGCACCAGGAAAGAGTCACAGGAGGAGTATTAACTGTGGACCTCAGCTTTAATCCCCAGATTGACATACTGGTGGTAATTGTGAAAAGAAAGAAAACAAAACAATTATCTAGTAAGATCTTTGGTACTCTTTCAGTTTGAGTCCTGAAAAGTCTACAGGTACGCTGCTCTTAAAAACCTGGCTATAGGGAGGGACACTTTACCCTGTGTAATTTTTCAATGGATTAAAATGCACTGCTTCTGAAAGTATCCATTTGATGATTCAGAGACAGTGAAAATCTCGTGTTTCTTGACTTGAGCAATCATTAAGTTATTCATGAAAATATTTAAGCTGTATGGTTTGTGGCTATAATTTTAATATTCCACCTCACTAAAAACAAAGGTACAAGTAAGAATAAAACACAGGTTGCACCACTGAACGCTAATTCACATTGACTCAATACTTACAGAGAGGCATAAATACAAGGACTATATATGTAGGGTAGATATTATGTTAAAAACTCAACATAATAAGAATGATATTTGGAACATTTTTGCTATGAAGGTATCTTTAACTACTTTAAAAGTCACAGATTTTCCTCTTCCTAATCCTCTGTCACAACAGACAGCAACCAAAAACGTGTTGCCATTTATCAGTCCAGCCACAGAGAAAAAGCAATTTTATGGCAGATGGCAATATATAGCATGAGAGAGAAATACTGAGCACATCTTAATGCCTGAGCATGGTTTTCTGTATTATACACAGATGTTTACACTTTAATGCTAATGTTCACATTTCACATTAGGACATTTTCAGAATTATATTATTTTCTGCTACTAAAAAGAATAAAGTAACCTCCATTGCAGACAAATATTTTGACATAATCTAAGGCATTGTAGGAGATTTCTAAGAGCCATGTATAATTCTTACCTTCTATTTGGATGTCTGAAAGTATATAGGGATCATAAGAGCTGGCTATATAGATAGTACAGATCACTACAACCACATAACTTAAATTCATCCTTTGTTCTTGCTGTATTCTCCATAGGTCTTTTATATCAATAGCTTCCAGTGCTGTAACCCTAGCATGAAGCAGTCCTGAAATGAATGAATGTACTGATTCTAGTGCATCTAGAATACAGAAACTGTAGGTTATTTTAAAAAGAGCATTTAAACTTCACATCCAATCTCTATAGCAAAACAAATTGGTTTTGCACGAGATTACTCTTCAAAATTGGGTGTTATGCTGAAATATCAATAGAGCAATAAGTATGACCTTTGTAGCATATTGAAATTTATTTCATGAAAAAACCCACCCAGCAGCAGATGGCATTTGGATATAAACAAATTTTGAAGTGAAACGCTTTTGCTTACTCTGATATACTTAGTATATGTAAAACAATTTTCCTGAGGCAACACGGAGTAGTTCAGAACAATTTGATATTTCTGAAATTCCAAGTGATAAGCTTCAAATGACTCTCTCATGAATAAGAGGCAGAGTCTTCACGGAAACCTTGCAGACATGCTGTACCAGATGGGGGGCAGCCTGAAGCTTGAACAAGCAGTGGCCGGATGCTCTCACAAAGAGGAAGGCTGAAGGCTTGTGGCTTCTGACACCAAGAGAAATCCTTTTTTGCCCTCAAATTTTATTTTGTAAGGTTCTCTAATAGCCAGAAAAGGGAACAAAACTCAACTGAAAGAAGCTTGAGGAACCAGTTGGACCTGAATTGGAAGTCATAACGAGGAGGATGCAACTGATGATGGTGGTTGCAGTGTGTGTTGTCACTGGAGGTTTGCTGATTGCTGGAGAACAGGATCTGACATGTTATGGAAACTGCCTCGGCTTGTCCAGCCCTTTTTTCCTATGTCACTCATCAGTGTGGGTGCCAATGACACTGCCAAGGAGTGCGTGGATCAAATCAAGAGTGCCTACAGAAATGTGAGAGGGAAAAAGCTGTGACAGCTGATGTCCTTCAGGCCAAAAGGAAAGTCTGTCAGAAATGGATGCATGCTGCAAATTAGCAGCTGGCAGCATAATTGGAGCTGTAGGAAGTGTGTTGCCTTTTGTGACCACGTGTGTTTTTGTAATTTTTATTTATTTATTTATTCTTTAATCTGTGGAACTTGTAGATGAGATTCCATGGAAAGTAGCTCTGAAGCTCAAAGGAACTCAGGAAAGCCATCTGTTTTGGGTGCATCCTTCACCAAAGTCCAAGAATAGATTATCTTGATGCTCAGGAAACTGAGTGGTCATATCAGGAGATCAAGAAGCAAAAGTAAGAAATTGTGTCAGTTTCCCAATATGAAAAGGAATAGGAAAAGAAAAACCATAAAAGTGAGGTGGATATTGCCTAGACATTAAAGTATGGCATCTGGGAAAACTAGGAGGGGCAGGAAGAGTGTCTACTGCTCCCTCGGTAGTAAAAGAATAAAGAAAATACTGAACTGCTGTTCAATTGGATGAGTGACTTAGTGACAGCAAATACAAGATAAGGCTCAGGTATTCAATATCTCCTTTATCTCAGTCTTCAGCAACAAGCTATCCCAGAATTTTGTGCTTAGGAACAGGGTTCATAGAAGAGAATATTTTGATTTAAAGAAATATAAATCGTGCCTGATCAATGTAATTGCCTTCTATGATAAGATGACAGAATCTAGGGATGAAAAGAAGACAACTGATGCTGATGACTTTTGCAAGGATTTTGACAAGGTATTCTACAATATTCTTGTATCCAAGTCAGAACATTATACTCTGGGTAGGTGGGTAAAAGAAAAAAGGGACAGAAAAGTAGCACTTTCAGAGAGGTGGTTAATGGATTGTACTTCACCTGGACTTCTGTGACAAACAAAATACTGTGGAGTAATCTACCTTGTATTATCTTGGATCTTCAGCATAAGAAAGACAATGATAAAACAGAGCAAGTTCAGCAAAGCCACCAGGATTGTCAGATCTGGAGCACATGCCCTGTAAGGAGAGGCTGAGGTAGCCCAGAAAAGACATAGTGTCAGCAGGACCTAAATGCAGCACCCCAACATCTGAAGTTTATCAAGTAGTTGGAGCAAGACTTCACAATGGCTGCATGTTAGGAGGTAGAAAGACATGAGGTATAGAATAAAGGCAGGAAAGCAGATAAAAAGAAAAAAAAAATCACTATGGTAACAAGAAAGCATTGAAAAATGTTGCCCAGAGCAATTTTGAAATTTCTATCTTTGGGTATGTTTAAGAGCTGAAAAGATAAAAGTCCTAAGTATCCCGGTCTAGGTAACCAATACAACACTGATCTTTGTTTGAGCCAGTGTTTGGAGAAGAGACTTCTTAAGGTCCCTTCCAGTCTGCATGCATCTATGAAATCAGTGGAAATACACTGCTGAAATGCAACAAATATGTTATAAAATCTTGCTTGTCTTAAACATTTTCGATATGATATTATTGTACATATCAGCAGACAAACTTTTACAGGCTGACTTGCTGAACCCGAGGACAGATAGTTCGTTGTGTCCAAATAGGATCTACAAAAAGCATATTTCTCTGAGTACATGCAGACTAGAGGGGAGAAGAGAAATAGAAAACTAACTTTTAGAGATGAAAGGACATGAAAATGAAGGATAAGGCATCTAGCCATGGATGATTAGAGAATAAATAGGGAAATATAACATGATCTAATGGGTGCTGGCAGGTTAATAGTGCACACTGATCCAAATCACCCCTTTGTTGACTGAGGGATACATCTGGATTGTCATCGTAAAAAAAAATCAAAGGAGCAGTGAAATTAGTTACACATCAGAAAACTATCTAGCTGAAAAATAACATTTACAGCAAAATACTCCAAATTGTCAAGAAAACTCCTACACTCTGCTTTCTCCGAAGACACTCAAAGTTTTGACATTGCTCTCAATGGGCAAAACCTTCATTATAGAGAAATATGCCGTGATGTTGGAAGATATGTTCTATTTTCCAGCTAGTCATCTAATTGACAGGTGAAACAGAGGACTGTCATCAAATACTTTTCAAAGAGGAATTACTATTAGACCCTTCCTTTTTCACATTTCATGTATTTTGGAAACCTTCCCAAGAGTAAATGTAGGCTTTGGTGAGCGCTTCATGTTTTCTTTTTGCCTGTTATTTAGTTCCAATCTGTATGGTGTATTAGTAGGGAAATAATTGATGCTATTGTGACAAGTATACGGAAATCACTTACTTATTATTATCAAAGACTGAATGTGCATTACTCCCTATAATAATGTCTCCAAAAGAGGGTATGAGAAAGTATGTGGTGCATTTGATACTGCTGTTACACAGAAAAAGAGTAAAAAAACAGAGCTGCTAGTGATGTTCTCTGATAAGCTGATGCTAACAAGATACAGCTCTGTCCAAATTTAGAAATGACATTATATTCTAGAAATAATTGTAAGGAAAATAATGCCAATATCACACTTATGTTAATCAGTTCTTCTTCTATTCATCTCCCAAAGATGGCAGGAAAAGAATAGGCTCTTCCTCTAGTTTGAATTATCATACTTTGAAGATTAGTATGCATCCAGCTCCATCTTCTGATACTTACATTCAGAAGATCATTACATCTATGTCTGTGACGGAGCAGTAGGGAGACTTGTAAATCTTACATATTCCTGGATTCAGAGTCTTCCTCTTGTCAAGAACGCCAAGTTTTACAAGATATTTTAAAGGAATGCCAAGTAAATCAAGTAACTATTGGTTTTAATTAGCACTCCTGCAAGCTGTAATGATCTTTACCTGAAGCTGAGTGACATCAAAGAGATATGAAATTCATTCTTGCCTTTGATGTTTTTTACACATAAAACACTTTTCCTCTCATCCATGTAGGCTTTTATTCCCATTTCATTAAGCAATTGAAGGACACCAATGGGATCTAATCCTTGGCAAAGATGTATCAAAATAATCATGAACAGAATTATTATTAAAAAGAATATTTGAATATCATAAATAATAATATTTTCCACAGGGTTTCAGGTGATTAATTCTCTCATAGTCTATCATGAAGAAAACATTATTTATTGTATTTGCATTCAAAATGATATACATTTAAATTCACACCAGGACTCAAATATACACAGTTATTTTCCTATATTTTTTGAGGACATAACCTGAACATATATATTTGGTGGCTCTGAAGAGAAAATGCAGTTTAAAGATATCATAAAATCTCTGCAAGTGAAATTTTTAATACTATATGCTTTTACAAGTGTTTGATACCTCAGTACCCACATATTTGAAAAACACAAATGGGACTTCTTTTATCTATATTATAGCATAACTGATACGTTGCATAACCAATAAAGAAACACATGAAATATCCACTCAGCCATGTAAAAATAAAGTTAAATAACAAAGGCAGCTCACTGTAAATGAGTTGAAGAAAAAAGAAAGTAAAAGAAAGTAAGGATGGGGTTACTTCTAAGCACCACTTTGATAAAATTTACTGGAATTTTCAATCAAAGACTTCAGACTGTGGACAATGGACTGCTTTTTCTATCTTAAAATGGATGACTGCCTACCTCAAAAGTGAGAAAAGTAGTAAAACATACTTCTTCCAGTCTACTCCTGCACCATAAGAGATGGGTCTTTTTTGTAGAGCAGGCTTTTAGAAACTGTCCATTAAGTCCACATTATTCCACGCTTTTCTTGGTGGTCTTTTTTTTTCTTTTTTTCTTTTTTTCTTTTTTTTTCTTTTTCTATCACTCTCAGGCTTGTCCAGATGAAGTCTCAATGGGTGAAATATCCTATTTCACTTGTATTTCACAAGGTTGGTCAGATCTTGTCTGGGTGTCACAGATCTGTTCTTGCTCAAGACCTGACAACAGACCTCCAGACTGGGAGAGTGCAGAGACTTCAGAGCTCTGCAAACCCATGGGGGTGAGCAGGGGAAGAGGGAGCAGGAGGAGCAGAGGGAACAAGGGAATGGATAGTTAGAAAAGGGTATAAAGGGCGGGTCACACCTTAAATGGAGTGTCAGTGCAGTTGTCTGTCCGAACCCTGTGCCTCGTCACTGCAGCCTGTGCACATCTTTTCTGTGTACAGCTGTGTGAAACTCGTGCCAGCTGCTGGAGTCAGCTGGGGGTGTAGCCTGCAGACCATGGTGCCAGCTGTTGGAGTGAGTGGGATCTTGCCAGAGTGCCTGTGACTGTACTCAAGAAACATGTGGATGTGCATGTGCTTGTGAGCCTAGAGCGTGTCTGTGTGTGTGCCTGCAGCAGTGAATGCCTGTCTCTGCCAGCTGGAGAAGAAAAGGGGACTCATCAGTCTGTGCCTGTATTTATCTGTGTCTTGTACGTAAGAGCTGCAGGAACCTGGGGCAGACCCAGTGGCCAGTAGTGTCACTGCCCCCTCTATGTTTCTCTGTGTGTCTGCATATGTCTTGGATACACGGTCAGCTTTGCTACTGGTTGAACCTGCAAAAGGAAAAGCATGCAGCTCTTATCCAGTCAGAGTCTGGTGCCCCTGGATGGGCCCAAGCAGCCCTGTGCTGCAGTGCTCTTTGTTTCCAGCCTCACTTACCTAAAATGATTTGTTAGCTGACTTTCCTTGCAAGCTGTATTGCTTATATATATAGCATACATTTTACTTATGGAAAAATTGCTAGTAATTCTGAAAAAGACAGTTGCCTATTACTCTAAATTCTTTTAGAATTACTGGTACAAAATGCTATTCATTCAGATTTATCTAGATTAATTATTTAGCAACATACTTTTTTTTTTTTTTTTTTTTTTTTTTTTTTTTTGCAGACAAGCTGTACACTTTGTTTTAAGATTATTTAAAATATTAATCTGATGATAAATGAAAACAGCTTAGTGCCTAGATATTTATAATCTCTTCATTATTTAATGGATATTTTACAGGAATTACCTTGAAACTCAATGGACTTGACCTTGTTTTCATGGAAATCAATTGAAAATCTTTCACAGAGTTCAATGGATTTTGACTAACTTCACTGTGTAATGTTGCTGATGCCTGCTTTGTGAATTATCCCTGACACCAAGCACATAGATTCCCGCTTACAAAGATAATTAAAAAAAAAAGGGGGAAAAAAAAAAGCTGATGACAGTAAAATTTAAAAAAAAAATGGAAAGAAAGAAAAGTGGACATTTTACCTTTCCCATGAGCTTTTTTTTAATTAATATTTACGTGGCATATTTAATAAGATGCAACACATATGCCATCAAAAAGGTAACAGGATTAATTAATTTTCATGGATGATCTGTATTTATGCAAACACATTAATGAACCCTGTGCACTATAGAAAGTACACCTCAAGGGACATGAAGACTTAATAGCTTGCCACAAGATATTTAGGTATTTTCCTCATGAACAAAATTAATTCAAAGTCTCACTGAAGTTACACAACCTATGGATACATTTACATTTGGAATTAATTCGTTAATTTTTTTATTTACCATTATCTGCAGCTGACTGAGGAGGAGAATAATAAATAGTGGGGTTAAGTGAAACAGAATCACAGAATCACAGAATGGCTTGGGTTGGAAGGGACCTCAAGGATCATGAAGTTCATCATACCACCTATACATGCAGCTCCTTAGAGGTTTGGTTCTTTACATCTACAAGCCAGTGATGAACAATGTGTAGCAATAACAAGTTAACAGAGAATATTCACATATAAGGCACTAATCCAGAACACAGCTGATAGAACGTTTGACATACCCTTTGCATGGACAGATGAATTATTCTTCAAAATCCCCAAGTTCTTATTTCTTTGTGGTAGTCTTTTAGACAATATCATTAAGTTACAAGGATTGTTTTACAAAGGGCCCTGGGGAAATGTAGACAACTCAGCCAGAACTCTGAGTATCCTTAGAAAATTTCAGCGTGCCATGAATATCTACAGTATGATATCAGGATGTCTATAGTATATTATTTTCTCCGTGTTTTACTGTATTTGGGCAAACTTCTACTTAACAGTCTTATTCCTAAATGTAAGTGTAAAGTTATGATGCACTGATTAAAAAAAAAAAAAAAAAAAAAAACAGTAAAAAATCACATCCCAATGTATTAAAATTTAGTGTGACTTGAAGCAGATATATCCTTGCTGCAAAGGCTTGGATAGTTATGGCTCTTAATTCCGAGCTTATCAGTGGGGTAAAGGGCTTATAACACACTTGTACATTCTGCTCCATCTCAGAAGAGCCATACAGCCTCTCTGGTGCTACCACTAACATGTGTGACCCTCCCATGATTACTACCTTGCTTTGGCTGAAAACTTGGCTGTCAATTGCATTTCAGGAGCTTGATTCCCAGACCATGGAAAATCTTTGCAATTTAGAAATATTCTTTTACTTCTGAAGGAAAAAAGTTATGAAAAAGAATAATGGCAAGTTACTTTTTTGTGTTGTTTTTCTTTTTAGAGGATCCAAAGTTAAATTTTATATTGCTAGACAAAGGTGGAAAAAAAGCTATGGAATGCAAAATAATACATGAAAATATACATATGAATACATATGAAAATCCAACGTTAGATATACAGCTAGACACAAAAGCTGTCTCTAGAAAAGCAAACATTTAATTGATAACCTATAGCAGGCTAGTTATATATGTCAAGGTATGCCAGACTTGAATTATTCATTTGTTCAAGTCAGCAGACTGTGGATGTGCTTTGTGTGTGGAGTTTTCTAAATAAGGTCATAATGAAACAATAATGATTCCCATCAAACAGTTCTGAAAAAACATCCAGCTGAATCCAATCCAAATATCCCATATTGACAGGTACACTCATTTGAAGCATTTGCAATCGCATTGCATTTCAGTAGTTCCCTATTGATCCTTCTTGTCTGTGCAATATAAATACAAAGGATATTGGAATATGCACAGAAATAAGCAAAAGGCATAAGCAATTATAGCCATTTCTTAGTTTTTAAATTAGGCCAGCTGGTGCGGTCAGTCCATCTCTATACCATTTAATTATTCTTATCTCCAAAATGGTGTGTGTAAATACCTGTTCATAACTCTGTAATGCTGTTCTATTTAATGCTTTGGTTTTAAACAACCATGTTGGGTTCTATGCAAATGCACAGTGAGACTAGTTGCATGGAAATTTCTGTATTTAAACAAAGTTAGGATTTAACACAAACATAAAGCAAAAAAATTAAGGCAAAATCTGAAGTGATTTCCTTACATTTTCAAATTCAGCATTTTCTGAGACACGTGATACAAATAACTTCCATTTCACTATATTCATATAAAATTCTCACTGGTATCACTGGTGAATCTTTCCAACAAGAATGCATCGCTTTCACAGTGAGTGTTTATTGCTTTAATCCGCAAAAAATATAACTTTAACTACTGAAACAGTGAGGCCAAGCATTACGTATAAAACTGTAGTATTCTCAAGATATGTTGTCAGGTAGTTATGTTAGTGAGTAATAGAATAGCAGCCACTTTATGATGTATTGCACTAATTCAGCTTCCTGATGATGGATTAGAGTAATACATAATCCAAAAAGAGGCATTTTGAAGGCAAATTACTCAGGAGATGGATGAGGGTGGGAGTAAAGGGTCCAGGAGAGTCAATAAATAGTAATGATAAAACTTAATGGAATCTTTGAGGACTACTTCTGCTGAACGTTAAGTGGACTGTAGACATATGGACTGGTAAATTGCTCATCAGCCATTCAAATTCTTCAGTGAAATGGTTTTTGAAGGTCTAGGCTTCAGTTACTTTAATACCTGTTTCTCTAGAAATTGCACCAAAAGTCCTTAAGGGAATTGATCTCAGAACTAGCTGAAATGATGAATACTGAAATTTCTTGCTTTATACATTCAGTTGTACCCCTTCTTTACATCACTAGAGATGAGTAACAGCAATCTTTTGTTACTTTGCTGTTTCTTTTCACTCATTGCACTTCTTCCCTTTTGTAAGCACAGCAGCCTGGATTTTAGAGCACTGGATAATACTCCTTGCTTTGTCAATAGCTAGTTTCATGACTGCACTCATAAATTCTCCATACTGTTGTAAAATGAGCACTGAAAATACTTTTCTGTCCTTTGTTAGGTCTGTTCTTGAAGGGATGGTACATATAAAGGGTGGTACATATAAAGAGACATACAGTAGTTTTACATTTTTATGATAATGATTTTAATCATATAGCCTTGTTTAACAAGATCAATACATACTTGATGTTTAAAATGAGGAGCTGTGAAGAATACTCTGCTACGTATTACATCCAATAAGGACTGCAGACTGAACAGATCTCATACTGTTAAAAGAACACAAGCAAATGATAAGTGATGCTGAAATAATACTAACACCATTTTGCATGCTGACTTCTTAACTAAACATTGTTGATTATGTGGAATCATCTGCACAGCAGTTATTGCTAAAAGAAATCAGTATATAATGCCCCAGACATTTCAGCCACCTACAGTTAGACTGAGGCATGAGTAAGAATGAAAATCTTTGTGGGGAAAAACCCAACTAAAAATCAAGAAGGGAAGGAAGCTATAAGATCAGGAAATTATTATTTCTGGATTGTAGAATCATAGAATGGTTTGGGTTGGAAGGGACTTTTAAGATCATCTAGAGATGCATCCCCTTTCAATTTGGGGAATGAATGTCTACTCGTTTATGTAATATTGTCCTCTGCTTGCGAGGAGGTGTGTGTGTGAGGTTGGTCAATCAGTGCTGGTTCTGTGGCGTGGTGTTTATAACCGAACAATACAGATTGTTAGGGGAAAGTTATATGGTATTAAGGATGTTTATGGAATCTGAAAAACTGTATGGTTTGATTTGTTTTGAAGGGAATGCGACAAACTGTTTCGATGGTATGAGAAAGTGAAATCATTAATGTTATACGGAAGTATAATTGAGGTTATATGGAAGTATAACTGAGGGTACGAATAGTGGAATACTATACAAAGGAAAAAAGGGTTAAAGAGAAAGTGAGTTTATCTGCTCTGGCATGAGAGCAACCCCTCCACACCATTCCCGTAGCAGAACTTGGAGTGAGAGAGAGAGCCAGGGTCAGAGACTGCTGCTGTAAACAGCATTACTTGCAAGGGGGGGTGGAGAAGATAGGGCACTGGAAGTGAGAATAGCTTTCATATAAAGAGATCTAGGAAACCCAAAATCTCAGTGTTAGCACTGTAAGCCTGTGGAGAGGAGGAGGTGAAACTGAAATATGATGTTAGTAGTTTATGTAATGTGAGAGTTTGGAAAGTGAAAAAGTTTGGGAAGGACACGGGCTGAGGAAGGCAAAAATGAGCAGGGTGTAACAGGGTTGTCAGGACCGAAGAAAGGTGAGTGATATGAAGAAAACAAACAAACAAACAAAAAAACCAAAGCTGATTAAGAAACAGAGATAGTAAGGAAATTGTGAATAACAGCAACTGTTACTGTTGCAGCAGTAGAGTAGGGCCATAGGACCCAGAAGTCCCCTCAGAGAGAGGTGGGGAGAGGGCTGGAAGAGCTGAGGGAGGGCTCCGCCCCACTGGAACAAAAGCAGTGTGCAAACTGCACTCACTAAGCTGAGTGAGAGGGAGCTGTCTCCGGTTGCAAAGCTGAAGGATGGGAACCTGGGAAGTTTACCCTAGCAGATCCGCTGGTTAAATTGCAGCTAGGGGAGCAAGATAGAGAGGTTTATTTTTTGGAGGATACAGGTGGCTCTTACCACCCATAGATGATTTTGTAACAGTAATAGGAGCTACTGCCCAACAAGAAAAGGCTTACTTTTTGGGATCAGTTGAATATAGGCTGAGAAAACAGGTAGGAATACATAAAATCTTATACATGGCCAGGCTACTCTGGCAAGAAATTTAATAAAACTGGAGCTAAGGATCAAACAATACTAACTGACTGAAAATTGTTAAGTGTGGCTTTAAACTGGGAAGAACAAGGATGTACCTCCAGAAGTTACAAAAATCTTAAATCAGGTAGGCCTAGGAGTGTGGGTATCAGGGATACCTGGCAGAGCCAAAAATGCAGCCCTAAATAGAAGTTAAGTTAAAAGCAAGAGTTAGCCCAGTCAGGGTAAAGCAGTGCACTTTGAGGATATGTGATTGTAGAAGGACAAAAGAAATTATAGATAATTTTTGGAGTTTGGATCACTAATTGAATATGAATCCAAATACAATCCAACTATAGCAAGTGCTATAGTTTGTTACAAGATTTGAGGTCAAGTAGTAGGATTGTTGAATGCATATGCTCAGTGGTAATAACAACTCCATACATTTATTAACCAAGTTAAGGAATGAGTAGGTTTACCTTCTGGATTTGAAGGATGCGTTTTCTGCCTGTTTTGGCCAAAGGAAGACTAAGGTTATTTGCCTTTGAATAGGAAAACCGTTATACGGGGAGAAAAAAATTCAGTTAACCTGGACAGTGTTACCCAGACTTGTGAGAACAGCTCAATGATTTTTGAGAGCTAGTCAACTCTTGAGCCTGAAACTTGGGTTCCTCCATCCCAGGGCAGAACCTTACTGCAGTATGTGGATGTCATGGAAATAAAAGAGGACTGTATGCAATGGACTGTGAGTTTGCTGAAATTCTTGGTTTAAATGATTATCAAGTTTCTTCTCAATAGAAAGCACACATAACTCAACAGCAAGTGATGTATTTGGGATATGAGATTAAGGCTGGACTTCGGACCTTAAAGACTGTCAGGAAAGAAGCCACCAGCCAATCCCCTGAGCCACAAACTGCAAAGGAACTCCGTATGTTCCCAGGAATGACAGGATGGTGCCGACTGTAGATACTGTTGGTAAAGCCAAAATATTATATGGGGAGGCAAGGAGGGCATTCCCTCAGCTGAAACAAGAACTCATGAAGGCCCTCTGCTTTGGGGCTACCAGACATGACTAAAACCTCCTGGCTGTTCTCAGATGAAAAACAAGGAATAGCCCTGGGAGTCCTTGCCCAGAGCCTTGGACCTATCAAAGGGCAGTGGCATATTTCTCCAAACAGCTTGATAAAGTGAGTAAGGGATGGCCAGGGTGCTTGAGGCCGGTGGCTGCACTAGTACTCAATATTCAAGAAGCCAGTAAATTTATGCTGGGCCAAAGAATAACAGTTTAATATCTCATACACTGTCTACTACATTGGAGGGTAAAGGAGGGCATTGGCTCTCACCCCAAAGACTCCTGAAATACCAGGCCACCCTGGTAGAGCAGGATGATGTAGAAACAATTGTAACTAATATTGTCAAACCAATATCTTTCCTTAGTGGAACTCCTGGACAATCAGTATTTCATGACTGCTTTGAAACAACTGAAGCTGCATATTCCAACCAGTCAGACCTGCAGGACGAATCCTTAGAAGATGCAGAAAATGCCTGGTTTACAGGCAGTAGCAGTTTTGTGAGAGAAGGAAACCATAAGGCAGGATATGCAGTAGTTACTACTGACAAGGTAATCAAAGCACAACCATTACCTGTGGTGACTTTCCCTCAGAAGGCTGAAATAACTGCCTGAACAAGAGCCTTAATTATATGGACAGATGCTAATTATGTATTTGGGGTACTACACACTCAAAGTACCATCTGAAAAGAGCGAGGATTGCTCACAAACAAGGAAAACAGCATGATGTAAATCTACCAAAGAGTGTGACTATTATACATTGTAAAGGACATCAGAAAGGTAACACTGCACAGGAAACTGGAAATAAGATGATGGGTCAGGTGGCAGAACAGATAGTTGAAGAAGGCTTTAATTCTAGACGGTAAACTTTAAATCTCTGAATCTGAGTCAGAACCTGTAAAATATGCTAAAGAGGATAGGAATCTAATTAATGATTTAGAAGGGAACAGAGCAAGCTGACAGATAGGTGCACATCCAGATGGACACACTGTTATGCCCTTTAGTATTTTATGAAAATTAGTTCTAAGGGAAGATAAGAAAATATGTTGGGCAAACAGACACTACAAAGTACGATCCTGGTACCAGGAACAAGGTACAAGTGGGCTTATTGGAAAAGGGAAACTTCCAGAGCAACAATGGCAAATTGATTTCTCGGAACTCCCAAGAAAAGGGGGGTATCGCTGTATGCTGGTACTAATACCTTTTTACGGAGGCGTTCTTATTAGTAGAACTAATAAGGCACATGAGATAACTAAAGATGTTACAGAAGGTTATTCCAAGATGTTGAGGAACTACTTGGTCTGTCAAGAAAAGTGCACCGTTGGCAGTTAAACTCATAAAGAGAAGATGAGTCAGTTACTAATTTGCTTTATCTCAATGTACACGAGGTGATATCTGAGGCAAGTTGATGTTGTGTGCTGTTACGTTTTGTATTTTGGTTGCAATAGTACTATGTTTTGTGTTGTTGTGGGTGGTAATGTTGTATCTCTATTTGTTATATTTATTTATTTGTTATTATTAAATGTATGATTGTCACTATTCTCCCTTCTATTTGGATCAACCTTACATTGCCATATTTAACCGTGGCTGCTATTAAGGAAAGTAATAACACTCTCATTAGCGAGCATAAGTATCATAATGGAAGTAATAAAATGAGCAAGTGTCGCTTGGGTAAAGATTTCTGGTGCCCATGTGGAGATGGGAGAGATCGAAAATCAGTACCAATAAATTGGAAAGGACATTGTATAGGAGGATATTTTGCACCTCCTACAGGTGTCCATCCAAAACAACTCCCACCAGGCATAGTGAGAGCTATGTGGATCCAGTATCAAAATCCAAGCAAGATTAAAAGGGTAAATAACCTGTTGGTAAGGTATAATACAAGATACCATAGCTTTCTGAGAGCCCTTATCCCAGCTCTAGGAGTAGCTCAGCTGGAAAAGGCTATAGTGAGTATCTCTGAAACTCTAGAAATAGTAGAAAATGCCACAACAGATGCATTACGAGCAATCCAAGAGGAGGTATCCTCTTTATTCAAAGTGGGACTTCAAAATAGGATGGCACTAACCTATTAACAGCTAAAGAAGGAAGGTTATGTACAATAATAAATCAGAGTAGTTGTGCTTCCCTAAATGAGGTCTTGAGAATTGAAACAGATTTAAGGAAAATTAGGGAGCAAACAGAAGTCCTGCATGAGACAAGTAAGATAACACTGACTGGGAAGCAGATTTATGAGGTTTATTTACTAGTTGGTTACCGAATCTAGGATGGTTAAAACAGCTTTTCACGGCCTGCATCATCTTGGTACTGCTGATATGATTTATCTATGTGGCAATGAGATATTCTATGTGCCTCTGCCAGAATACCAGGAAGGAGTAAGAGGTGTAGAAGAAATATGAGCTAAGGCAAAAGGTGGACAGTGGGGCTTATTTTGGAACACTTTAAGAAAGAATAAAATAATTCAGCATGTAGGGGTCCTGCTATATTAAAGAAAAGAGGAGAATAGAAAGATGAGAGAAAGGCCCCATGGTAAAACAGGAGAAAAGGGCTTCACAGGGACTGGGGATAGAGGTAGTTTACAGAACTATACATTGACTTTTGGAAAGAAATCCCATTTCAACTCAGTTTGAAATCAGTTCCACAAAGCTGTAATCCCTTTTGAAACCTCTTCACCTTCTCAGCTACAAAAGTGTCACCACCATGAGCTATGCCTTTTCACCAGTGATGAAGAAGAGCCTGCATGCTGTGCTTGTAACAATCTGCACCAGTGAAGGTGACCTACTGTTGCTGTTGCCACTGCCCACTGCCTCACTGTGCTCACATCCACTGCTTGGTCTTCTTCAATGTTCTGTGTGTGTCAATGAGTGTCAGTGGGTGACATCTTTTCCACGTGGAGGAGTTCAGTGACACACCTCTGCTTCATGTGCACTTCCACGTCAGACCCATTGTGTCCGACTGCCCCTCTGCTGCCATCTGTTACACAACAATAACACGTCATGGAATATTGGTATGAAATTCAGCCACTACTGCCACACCATCAACAACCGCCTCTGATGTCATGGAACAACTCTATACAATGAGAGGCGTTGCTTTCAGAGCAGCCCTCAGAAAATGCACCATACACTATAATAAGTAACAAAACTTGTTTAATTTTTTTATTTTGTATTGTTTAATAAGGAGATCAGACTTCAGATTGCAGCTCTACATGTTCCATTTGAAAATTGGCCACTAATATATTTATGTCAACAGAAAATGGAGCCGCAAAGAAACAAAAAAACTGATGAATTTTTGGCAATCCTGAGAGCTATTCTTTAATTCCTGTATCAAAACAGAAAGCACAGCTGCGTACTTCTTGTGCTAGGGGCTGACCTGCAGAAGAGCTCTGCAGAGAAGGACCTAGGTGTCCCAATGGATAGCAGGCTGGCCATGAGCCAGCAGCAGTGTGCCCTTGCGGCCAAGAAGGCCAATGGTATCCTGGGGTGTGTTAAAAAGAATGTGGCCAGCAGCTAAAGGGGGGTAATCCAGAAACCTATTCTGCTCAACCTCCTGTAGGGAACTTGCTTTTAGCAAGGGAGTTGGTCTCAATGATCTCCAGAGTTTCCTTCCAACCTCTATGATTCTGAGATTGTATGAGAGAGAAACCACAAGAACCACATGCTAATTGCACAAGATGGATTTGGCAGAGGTGATCTCTTTTCCAAGGCAAAAGGAAGGTCTTAGCAGCAGTAGTAGGCAGACAGTGCTGTCATACCAGGAGAGAGGCCAGTGAGCAATGCTCGTTGCTTATGGGTGCTGGAGTTTGCCCTGTACCAGGAGAACGAGCAGCCCCACAGCTTCTGTCACGATCCAAACAGAACTGCACGGTAATACCAGTGGGAACGGCGGCAAGTGACAGCCCTACCACGATACAGAAGGCTTGCCACAGAGTTCTGCAGCACAGAACTTTCCTGCCCAAGTCTGTTTCAGAGCTGTGCCAGGACACTGCCTGAAGCTGAGCAAGGGCCGTGGCACTCTGCAGCCGCCAGGGGAGAAGGACTGCCTCTGAGCACAGGGACAGCCCACTCTGTCAGAAGGGGCCCTCAGTGCCAGAGAGACAAAACTTGTAAACCAGAAGGAGGGAGACGATACAGTCAGCCTCCAGTTACCAGCTCCCATTCCAGTTGGCTTTTGCTGAAATGCACCTGGGGACTGTGGGTGACTGCAGGCAAAGGGAAATGGGGAAATTGTAGAAACACAGGGGCTGGAAAAGTCCTCAAGAGATCATTGAGTCCAACTCCTCTACTAAAGCAGGAACCCTACGACAGGTTGCATACCTAGCTGTCCAAATGGGTCTTGAGTATCTCCATAGGAGGAAATTCCACAACCTTTCTGGGCAACCTGTTCCAGTGCTTCATCACCCTTACCGTAAAAAAGTTCTGCATGTTAGAAAGGAACTTCCTATGTACAACTTTTAGGCCATTACTCTTTCTGCTATCGCTACACACCATTGAGAAGAGCGTGGCCTCATCCATTTGCTTTCCACCTCCCTCAAGATCACAGAATCATGGAATGTCCTGGGTTGAAAAGGATCTCAAAGATCATCTAGTTTCAACTCCCCTGCTATGTGCAGGGTCGCCAACCACCAGACCAGGCTGCCCAGAGCCACAGCTAGCCTGGCCTTGAATGCCTCCAGGGATGGGGCATCCACAACCTCCTTAGGAAACCTGTTCCAGTGTGTCAACACCCTCTCTGTGAAAAACCGCCTCCTAATATCTAACCTAAACCTCCCCTGTCTCAGTTTAAATCCATTCCCCCTTGTCCTATCACTATACACCCTTGTAAACAGCCATTACCCCTCCTTATATGCTCCGTTCAAGTACTGGAAGGCCACAATGAGGTCTCCCCAGATCCTCCTCTTCTCCAAGCTAAACAAGCCCAGTTCCCTCAACCTTTCCTCTTAGGAGAGGTGCTCCAGCCCTCTGATCATCTTAGTGGCCCTCCTCTGGACTCGTTCCAAGAGCTCCACATCTTTCCTGTACTGGGGGCCTCAGGCCTAGATGCAATACTCCAGATGGGGCTTCACAAGAACTGAGTAGAAGGGAACAATCACCTCCCTGTCCCTGCTGGCCATCCCTTTTTTAATGCAACCCAGAACACAGTTGGCCTTCCAGGCTGCAAGCGCACACTGCTGGCTCATGTCCAGCTTCTCATCTATCAGAACCACTGACTCCTTTTCTGGAGGGCTGCTCTCAGGGAGTTCATCACCCAGTCTGTATAAATACCTGGGACTGCCTCGACCCAAATACAGCACCTTGCACTTGGCCTTGTTAAACTTCATTAGGTTCTCATGGGCCCACTTCTCCAGCCTGTTCAGGTCCCTCTGGATGGCTTCCAGTCCCTCCAGTATATCAACTGCACCACTCGTGTTTATATATATGACCAAAGGGCATAATGATAGTTGGTTTATTTCATCCAAGATAAATTAGTGGTTATAAAATATATGAATTCAGAAGACATGTACTACGCTTAAGGCACAAAAGAACATAATGTAGCTTCCATCTCATCATACTGTTAGATTTCTTCTGCTGGCAGCTGCTTTCTTGAAAGTAATTCTTCCATGGAACATGGAATCCTGTTACTTAGAAAAGTTCCGCATTGCAAATGGAGATGCTAAAAATGCCTCTAATCTTGCATTTTGATTATTAAAGTCCCCTTCTGTTTTCATGGTGCTGGAATAAGAGTAGAATGATGCTGATATTTTATATGACAAACATACAGGTGGATTGTTCATCATGGAAAAGGACTTCTTCAGAGCAGGAGAATTCTATCCTTTGAGGATCATGGTTTAGCCTGTAAGCACATATGTTGTTGAAGCTGGACCAGTACTAAAAGCAAAAATTGTTCTGCATATGTGTCCAAAAGCACAAGGGAGAAAGAAGAAATGAGGTGTCTGCCTGCAGTGCACTGATACAGATATTCCAACCAGAGTGGGAAATTCCCATGACTGCTATGCAGGAGTATCCCATTTTGAATGTAAGGTTACTAAAAACGTGGGCACTGCTTAGTCTTGTTGTTTGTGCATGTTAATAATCCTAATGATACATCTCTTTCGTTGTGTCCTTGGATCAGTTTGTGTCATACAGAGAGTAAGGACTCTGGAACACCTTTACATACACCAGAGTGGCCCCTGTGCTTTTGTGCTTCTAAGCCATCCTTATAACATCAATTTTCCTTCTAGTTCTCTTGTTCAACAGAACCTAAATACCTGTTCCTCATTATTAAAGTGATCCTCATTATAAAGTGATAACAAGTGTTAGTGTCCTACCCTTGCTCTGTATTAGCTCACAAATGTGTATATATGACTTTTCATCTTGCCATGCAATGCCAGTATTCCACTGGATTCCTATTAAGGTGGCAGGAACAGCAAATGACAAGTAGCTTTCTGTATTTATTGAAATGATGCACCTTTGTCTGAGTCACGTTGCTGCAAGTCATGTGCGGGAAGGTTCTGGCAACAGAATGACAGTCAGAGAGCAAATGTGAAACTGCTCTGCAGTCCTTTTGGGATATACATTTTCAATTCATTTTCTATGAGCACTGTCACCTGCACATTAAGCACATCCTTCAGCCTAACCCTTGTCAACAAAACACTTAAGAATGTGGCTAAGTGCTCTCTTCAGCTGGGGATTTCACCTGCCGTTCTGAGCTTACTGCAGTCAGCGTGAGCTCCAAGAGTCAAAAGTGGAGCAGCCCCAGCCTTCCAGCTTCAATGAATATGAAGTGTCCTTTACAGTTTAGTTTGCTAACCTTGATTGTCAAAATCTCCTCCTACTGCAGCTCTCCTGAAAATGCTGTTCTTTGCCATGCCTTATTGTTTCTGCTTCTTGATGTGTTAAGGACTAATATAACGTTGTCCTGCAGTGTTTATATTTGTCCCCCCCAGAAATGGGGACAGCAGTTGCAATCCTGATGGTTGCAGAGGCTCTGCAGATGCCTCAGTGAAGGCCTGCGCAGCCCTGCAGCACTCACACGTGGAGCTGTAACAAAATCCATTTGGCATCATTTTGCGTAGCACCTCTTTGCTGCCCCACTCAAGTGGAGAGGATTCTCCCTCTCTGCTGTTTTATGACATTTTTATCCACTGCTAACTCCAATCACACCAAATCTTTACAGGAAAAGACAGCACATTTGTACAACCATAGCCTGCTTTGTTCGTATTTTGTTAAATATGAAAAAATTACTTCTAGTATTACTTATCATTGAAGGCTGAGAAAATCTCAAAAATAAGGTAAACACAGGCTTATTCAGAACTACACCACTTAACCCTTATCAATTTAAATAAAAATTGGTCACATACTTAAATGTGTGAATTAAGACTAAAATGAAGTCCCAGCAATTAAGTTAAAGTTCTTCTCTGGACCTACAAGCAAAGGTTCTTGGTAGAGAGCAGAGAAGGAAGGCACTATGGTCATATATATATAAACTATTAAAGGTGATAGCATTTTCAGCTTGTACATTTCTAAAACCTCATTTTAATTTACTTAAGAGTGTTAGCACTTTCAAAAATATGACTTTAAAAAGCAATTACTCTTTGAGCTAATCATCTACTGTATTAATATGTAAGTTAGATCAATTGCAAATTGCCTTGTAGAAGTTGCCAGATGAAAAAGCTTGTTTTAACTGGGTCTGGCTTTTCCCCTCAGGTTCAATATCTTTCTATTCACGAATAGGTGTCAAAGCTCTCTTTTTTCTAGTGCAAATATGGCAAGAAAAATGCATCATAGAATCACAAGAGTTGGAAGGGACCTCTGGGGATCATGTAGTCCAACCCCCTGCTAAAGCAGGTTCCCTACAGTAGGTCACACAGGAAAGGCTCCAGGTGGGTTTTGAGTATCTCCAGAGAAGGAGACTCAAACATTTATCTGTGCAGGATGTTCCAGTGCTTTTTAACCCTCAAATAAGTTTTTCCTCATATTTGTATGGAATTTCCCATGTTCCAGTTTGTACCCATTGCTCATTGTCTGTTCTTGTGCACCACTTGAAAAGAGCCTGGTGCCACCCACTTGGCAGCCTTTAGATATTTATAAGCATCAATAAAACCCTCCTGTCAGTCTTCTCCAGGTTGAACACTCCCAAGTCCCTCAATCTTTCCTCACAAGGGAGGATATCCCAGGACCCTTATTATCTTTGTTGTCCTCTGCTGGATTCTTTCTAAGAGATCCCTCTTTCTTGAACTGGGAGCCCAGAACTGGACACAGTACTCCTGCTGTCTGTGCTCTTTTTAAGGCACTCCAGGATACCACTGGCCTTCTTGGACACAGGTACTGCCTTATGGCCAGCCTGTTGTCCACCAGGACACCCAAGTCCTTCTTTGGAGAGCTCCCTTCCAGCAGCTGAACCCCTAACCTGTACTGATGAATGCGATTATTCCACCCAGCTATAGGACTCTGCACTTGCCCTTTTATCTTGCCTTTATCTTGCCTCATCAGATTCCTCTTTGCCCATCTCTGCAGTCTGTCCAGGTTTCTGTCTGCTGATAGAAGATGCTGTGGCTTCATTACCTTCTGGTGTGTTATCCATTCTCCCAGCTTTGTGTCATCAGCAAACTTGCTGAGGATGTACTCTATCTCTTTGTCCAGGTTGTTGATGAAGATGTTGAACAAGACTGGATCCAGTACTTATCCCTAGCGAACACTGCTACTTAGAGATCTACAACCAGATTCTGCACCACTGACCACAACTCTCTGAGCTCTAACAGTTATCCAGTTCTCAGCCCACCTAACAGTCCACTCATCTATCCCATACTACCTAAGCTTACCCACGAGAATGTTATGGGAAACACACGTTCCTATGTTTATTGCCATTGAAAGGCATCTGCATAGCAGTATTTTCATTTCTGGATGTAATTAATGATTTACATGATATTTAACAACAGTATATTTAATAAAATTTAAGAACATGAAACTTTATGACCAGAAATGAATTAATCATTCACTTTCAAGTTTTATATCACAACTAAACCGTTCACTTAAACATGCAAGTTGCATTCTCAGCAAAATATTTCAATCAATTTATATTGATATTTTGTGGTTACTCTCATTCTGCCTGTCTCTGCTTTTATGCTAATATAGAAGCAGTATGAGGTTAACCAGCATTTAAAGGAAATACAGTAGCCAATTGTGTACTCCATTGCATGCCTGAACTATTTGCAACTTTGAGTGATATTGAATTTTGGTAAACTGAATTTCTAATTGAACTTCAGGAAATATCAGAAAATAAAAATTTTGTAGAAGGTTTAGTATTTTTATTAACTATGAAGGGAGGCTGTATGTTACCTTTCAGCATTTAGTAGAATTCATCTAGAAGCAGAAATAAACACAGTTAATGCCAGCAACAAAGCCTCTCCCTCAATTAGAATTAAGTAATAGACTTGGATAAATAAAATATTTTTGCTCTTCTTGATGAACTTCATTCTACAACAGAAAAAAAAAAATGGCTAAAAAGATCTTGGAGCCAGTAGCAGTCACCTCTGGGAATTCTCAAAGGAATGGATGAAGTGCCATAAATTGACAGCATTGCTGCTTGCTTTTGTTTTGTTTTGTTTTCCTTAGGGACAACAAAAAGGAGAAGTGGATTAAGGGAGCTCCTTACTGTCCGGGAAACTTTATACTCAGAAAAACTCTGGAACAAATATTTCAGCAGAATCTATTCATAACTAAGAGAAAAATTATAATGGGACATGTTGCTACCAACTCTCTTCTCCTGTAACTTGCTCTTGGCAAATCCAACTAATTCTCTTAATACTGGGGAAATGGCCTTTGTGGACACAAGGGGAGCTGTGAATGTTTTATACTTTGGTTGTACTAAGTCTTTTCACTATGTTTAGCACAATACTTACAGATACAGAATCATAATTCAGATAAGCAGCCCTTGCCTTCAAGCAAAAACATGAACAAAAAATACTTTTTAGTAGGTTCTTGACAAAAGGGAGGTATATATTTATGTAGTTCTGTGAGGATTTACCTTCACTCTAGTCTCATCTATGTTTTCACTAACAGTTTGGGTGAAGAGCTAGATAGGCAGCTTATATTAAATAAGACAGAAGTACTTTTATCTTTTTTGTGATGAGGCTTTTCCAGATGGTGTTTGTGAACAAGGAAATTAAATATCAATATTGACTATACTCACAGTTATTTCTGCTTTGTTTTTTTTTTTTGTTTGTTTCTTGAGCAAATGCAGATACTTTCTTCACTCAATACTTTCGTTCATTTGAGAGATCAAAACAGAAAATTACAAACTGCAACAGATCTGAGCATAAGTCTTTATTTGGTCAGACTCTCATTTGTTATGGAACAACAAATTAGTCCTTAATTTTGCTTGCGAATATTTGTTGTGAAAATTTCTCCTTTACTTAAATACAAGTCTTGTTTCTTGGAAGGAGAACTCCTGTTGCACAGATCAATGACTTCAAAAATATTTTGGTTTTACTGGAAGCGTTTTCTGGTTCCAATTCTAATGAAATGACATTCCAGCTTAATTTCTCATCATTGGTAATTCCTGAAGAAAACAGTGAATATATGTGTATTCACATACAGGTCCACATATTAAATTTGTTTGCAGTTTTCCCTCAGGCAATTTTCAATGAGACCGACTTTTGCAGATGCTCAAACTAATCTCTTTTATCACTAAAACTATATATATTCTTTCTGTGGAGTTTGAGATTGTACAGAAAGTACTGTTCCTTAGGTATTTGATTTCTCATGTGGTTAGTCACATATTTATGACTCTTTCCTTATGCGTCTTCTCAAATGAGACAGAATTTAGATTATTGCAGATGGCAGCAACATCTGAATCAGTCATGCAAATCACTAGCTGTTTTCTCATATAGGGTGTAGATACGAGACCTTTGCAAATACTCTTTCACAAGTTACCAAATTGGCCTTTAAAGTGGTGATAAGGAAAGGAAGGGAGTTCAAAAATAGCTGAAAAATAAGCAAGTAAATGGTGCTGTATTATTTGCAGGATTCCTAGATCCCTTCATGGTGTGGAATGCGTGAAATCCTAACACAAAGTTTACTCATCTGAAATCTTATTGTCTTTGGTCAGCTTTAGTTGCAGTGACTATCCCTGCCTGCCTTTCTGTGATGGGGAGAGCGCTGTTGTCCTTTCCTTTCCTGGAGGTCATGCTAGAAGATGAGGCAAGCCAAGACAAGAGGGGTTGCACCAACCATTTGGAACTGCCTGAAACAGCTGCACCTTTACTTTTCCCCCATTGGGAACTTCATCCCTCTCACTATTGCATAAGAAGATGTAAAAGTTTGTGCCTTTCCAGATAAAAGCTTTGTCAGAAATGCCTGGGTCTCTCTGTATGGACTTACAGAGATGGGCTCACAGTCTCTTCAAGCATCATAACACTTCCTACCCAAACCAGCCCTTTTCTGAGACCTGCAATGCTGACATCAATGACTAGAAATAGTCAACAGAAGAGTGGGTCCATGACTCAGATTTTTTACTCATTAGTTGCAGATCTTGCCAACTTTTGGGAACCTTATGAGCTTTCTCACTCATGCAGCCCACTTGGAGAATAAAAATAAGGCTTTAATAGGGTGTTTTGCATTAAAATGAAGATAAACAGTATGTTTTCTGGAAGCAGAACAAGGCAGAGTAAGGCAGATCTTCAACTGATACAAATTTGTCTCATCTCTATAAAGATAATGAAATTAGCACTAATTAAAATTAGCGAAGATCTGTATGTCATACAGAACTCCTCTACCGATCTTCATGAAGCTAAGCAACTACACTGGTGACAACATGCAGTCCTGACAACTTCCATCCAGCACATGCTTTGGGTAGGTCAGAAACATTCTGAATCGTGCTTCCACTAACGATCACTGACAGATAAAAATTAGTTGTAAGTAAAAGGCTGAATTTCTTCAGTTTCTCCTGCTCTGGCTTTTGGTACTTTAGGACAAAGCCAATACACATTTTGCTGTCTCGTTTATTTCTGTCTGCTTGGAATTTCTCTCATGCAATTAAGATTCATGTGTTTACTTAAAATCTGGCTGGAATCCACTACACCCTCTCTGGCATTCACCTCTTCCCCATCTCCTCATATCTCTGGATTGCTAGGTGTTGGGGAAGGTTTTTCTTGGCTTTTCTGCCACTTTTAATACTTAATCTTCCTTTCTCGGTTAATTTTTCCACTTAAATATTTTTTTTTCTGTATCAGTACTTGCTAAAGAGGAGTAAGCTGATGTTTATATTATGGATATTTATATGTGAATATATTTCTACTGATATCACTCTACTATTTTAAGTGGCAAAATAAATTCAAATAATTTATTAGCCTCACCTCTGTCCCTGGAAAGGTGATGGAACAGATTGTGCTGGATGCCATCTCCAGACAACTGGAAGAAAAGGAGGTTATCAGGAGTAGTCAGCACGGGTTCACCAGGGGGAGGTCGTGCTTGACCAACCTGGTAGCCTTCTATGATGTTGTCACTGGCTGGGTGGATGGGGGGAGAGCAGTGGATGTAGTCTACCTTGATTTCAGCAAGGCATTTGACACTGTCTCCCATGACATCCTTATAACGAAGCCGAGGAAGTGCGGGATAGATGAGTGGACAGTGAGGTGGGTTGAGAACTGGCTGACTGGCAGAGCACAGAGGGTTGTCATTGGCGGTGCAGAGTCTGGTTGGAGACCTGTAACCAGCGGTGTTCCCCAGGGGTCGGTGCTGGGACCGGTCCTGTTCAACATCTTCATCAATGACCTTGATGAGGGGGTAGTGGCCACCCTCAGCAAGTTTGCTGATGATACGAAGTTGGGAGGATTGGCTGACACGCCCGAAGGCTGTGCTGCCATTCAGCGAGACCTGGACAGGCTGGAGAGCTGGGCAGTAAGGAACCAGATGAGGTTTAACAAAAGCAAGTGTAGAGTCTTGCACCTAGGGAGGAATAATTACATGCACCGGTACAGGTTGGGGGATGACCTGCTGGAGAGGAGCTCTGTGGAGAGGGACCTGGGTGTCCTGGTGGACGACAGGTTGGCCAGGAGCCAGCAGTTTGCCCTTGTGGCCAAAAAGGCCAATGGCATTCTGGGGTGCATTAAAAGGAGCGTGGCCAGAAGGTCGAGGGAGGTGATCCTCCCCCTCTACTCTGCCCTGGTAAGGCCTCATCTGGAGTACTGTGTCCAGTTCTGGGCTCCCCAGTACAAAAAAGACAGGGATATCTTGGAAAGAGTCCAGCGGAGAGCCACAAAGATGGTGAAGGGCCTGGAGCATCTCCCCTATGAGGAAAGGCTAAGTGAACTGGGTCTGTTTAGCCTTGAGAAGAGAAGACTGAGAGGGGACCTGATCCAGGTCTATAAATATCTAAGGTGTGGGGGGCAAAGTGGCGAGGCCAGACTGTTTTCAGCAGTGTGCGGAGACAGGACAAGGGGAAATGGCCAGAAGCTGGAGCATAGGAAGTTCCGCACCAGTGTGCGCAAGAACTTCTTTACGGTGAGGGTGACGGAGCACTGGAACAGGCTGCCCAGGGAGGTTGTGGAGTCTCCTTCTCTGGAGATATTCAAGACCCGCCTGGACGCCTACCTGTGCGACCTGGTGTAGGGATCCTGCTTTGGCAGGGGGGTTGGACTCGATGATCTCTGCAGGTCCCTTCCAACCCCTACGATTCTGTGATTCTGTGATTCTGTGATTCTGTAATTTAAATCTTCAGTAGATAACAGAGGTTGAAGGGATTGCTTGTTGTTTCATTCTGTAAATACAGGCAGCCATCAACATGAATGTGGAACACTGCAGAATCACTGTTTGGGACACAAGCATGCAATTTCAGCTTCAGTACCAACTGAAGTGCTGAAGTCCTTTTGCAAAAGTGGCATTAAGCAAAGAGAATTGTATTCTTCCCTTCATTGGAGAGTTCATACAGGTTTCCTGTCTTGTGGCATCAGTTTGTGTTTGTGTGAATGGCTGTGTAAACAACAGCCCAACAGCCAAGACAGTGGGAACACCCAAAGCCCTGTGACTGTAAGGCTCTGGGACAATGCAATGAAGCCAATGAAAAATTTAGCAGAAATTTCTATTCCATTCAGAAAAGTAAATTTTATCAATCCCAAACTTTAATTCCTTTAGGAACTGTGGTTTTTTTTTAATGAACATTTTCTGTGGATTTGTGTGTAAATACATGAGACAAAATGATTTTTCTGTCAAAATACTGTGTGAAAGAATTCCTGTAGCTGCAGGTACTTTTTCAGCCTCTGAGTCCGAGTATTCACTGAGATGTAATACTCGTTTCATTAGACTCATCAGTGATAATTCTGTTCAGCTCCATTTAATGAAAACAGTAAATTAGCAAGTGCACTAGTTCTCGCTCACTAACTGATATATGTGAAAGTTCCCATGTTACCAGCTGCTACATCTTCAAGGATAGTAACTAGAGACAGTGGCTTAAGGGTTTTTTAAAATGCATGTTTTCATTAGCACTGGTAGCCAGTATATACTACTTAAGAAAGAAAAGCAAAAAAGCACCACAATTGGTACAGCACAGTGACAAAATCCTGTCTTTTCTACCCTGGGATTTGAGCAGCTATTGTTCATATGCAGGAATAGTCTTTGAATATGCATTTCAGCAGCATTATGTACTTTAGCATAAGGATTGTTGTTCTGAAGTCTGTCCTCATAGTCAGATTTTTCAATGGACTTTTAACTTTTGGTTGTGTGCTTGCATCTAATTGAAGAAGCACTGATAATACTATCTCTGCTGATTGCTAGGCAGAAAAGATCTGAATTACTGCTTGTTTTTCAGGAAGTTAGTGCAAGATTCTCATTTGACGTTAACTGGTTTTTCTCTTTTAAGCTGAGCGGAAGAGTGCTGATTTGCATAAAAGGGTGGAAATAAATCTGTAGAGAAAGCACTGAAGGACATTTCTGTCCATGGCAGACGTGTCTGGACATGGGTCCAGAAGCCCAAGGCTTCAACAGGCTGTAGTCAATAACCTGTTTCAAAGGGAAACTTGGAATGAACCTGTTTCAAAGGGAAACTTGGAATGACCAATAAGGGTGAATTATATACTTCATCACCAATGCTGGTGGGTGGCTTCAGTCTTCCTGAAAAATCAGATACTGAATTCTGTAGTTGTGTGTGCCCACAACACCATCAGAAGGAAGAAGCAGAGCGATCAGAAGCAAAGATGTAAAAGGAGCAGAAAATAATCCATTTGGAGAATAAATATGAGCTTGCACTTCTCCCAAGCCACCATATCTTTAAAAAGGGAAGGGACTCCTGTAGTGACTTCATAGCTAAACGGACCTGTTCAAGTTGCAATGCATCTTTTATCAGATGTTGTCATGCTCCATATGGACAAGGCAAATATCCTGTCCTGCAGACAAATGAACCAAAGGAAGGAGGAATTATTATAAAGGCAAATAAAATTATTTAAATTTAGGATTGCTTGCGGTTTTGAGATCTTGTGTTTTTCCAGTCACAAAAGTCTTTTTCTCTTATGTGATAGCTCTTATCTTAAGGCTGTCATGCCCTATTGTATTTTCTGGCTCTTCCTTATACATTTTTGTCTAAATATTTTGTATTTTGAAACTAAATGTGAGAGGACTGAATTAAATAGTTATCTATGGAAGTATCTTCTAACTACTGGTATATATTTTAAATCTTTTTCTGAGATGTATCTCTTTCCTTCTGAGGTAGAAGGTGAGCTAGTACACTCTCTGTCCCTGATCTCCACATATACTCTTTTTTATCTTTATTTTGAATCATTACAGAATAATTTTATACTGTGGAGAATGTTATTGACTCTGATCAAAGTTGTAATCTTTTTGAGCACTACATCATGTTTATCTCTATCATATACACTTGTTGAGCCATAACTCCATTAATTGAGTGATATTTCCCACTGCTGAAATACAGAAGGTCTATTTGTGAAGACTACTGAAAATGGCAAAGTGCAGGACTGCTTCAGATCTTATGTTGGCTTCCCCTCACAACATACTTCATGTTGAATTACCACCAAGAAAAAAAGGCACAGCAATGATATTGTGAAAGTTTCACATTCTTCTGTATGTTTGGAAGAGATCAATGATAGTAAAAGGTATGAAGTAAGAGACTCTGTTATCTATGTTCTCCTTTAAATGCAACATCAGGTGATAATTTTTCCTTTTATGTCTGTCACTGATACCTATTGCTGACAAAACACCACTCATGAAATGGTTGTGGATTGTGTTTTCTTGCTCTTGCAATTAAAATCTCTAAATTTGTTAGAGCCTGACAGTAGCAATATATTTGTTTCCACTTTCCTTAGCTGGCTTTTTATGAAACTGCTAGGACAGTTACCATGCAACTTCTGGGACAAGATACAGC
Organism: Phasianus colchicus; assembly: GCF_987193195.1. Classification (NCBI taxonomy): domain Eukaryota; kingdom Metazoa; phylum Chordata; class Aves; order Galliformes; family Phasianidae; genus Phasianus; species Phasianus colchicus. The sequence goes on from NC_143437.1 coordinate 79,519,329, forward strand.
ATGGTAATATTTTTATTTCTCTCTGCTTCATATTTGAAGTTAGCAAAGACTTAAAAACAAAAACAAAAGCCTTCCTAAATGAAATGGCAACTGCAGAGTTTCCCTGGAAGAGCTTTGTATGCTTTATCCCCACCTTGTGCAGAGCTCTGTCCCAAGCTGCATCATCCATGCTCCAGCTTTGAACTAAATGATTAATTATTTCTGTGCTGGCCCAGGAAGGCAGTGAGCTGATGTTGCAGCTTGCTAATGGAGTAGTGATAAACAAGACCTTGCCTTTCACCATTATTTTTTTCTTAGCCCACAGATAACATAAATCATGAGATTGCCAGTTATAATTGAACCACAACAAGGTCTGCCAGAGGAAAGGAGTAGTTCCAAGTGACTCCCCTTCCTCCACCCTGATCCAGAGATGTGTTCCTCTGTAATGCAACATCTTTCCTATTCTTGTACCACATTTAAGCATATTAGCGAGTTTAACAGCTCAAAGAATAGTGGGAGCAAACCAGTACAGCCAGGGTGACCTGTCCAGGTACCATTCAATAGCTCTCTGGAGAAATCCTTGATGCAGATCCAGGTGGGTTTGTTTGATGTGTAGGGTGTGAACAAAACATGGCCACTTTGGTGGCACTGTTTTGGCAATGGGCAGCCCTGGAGGTGCAGTGCCATGTCCTGGATCACTGCTCTCCAAAGGGAAGGTGCTCCTGCTTGGTTGTTAGCTGTGAGCCTGTGCTGCTGTGTGGAGCCCCTGCAGACAGACCATGTTGCAGATAACATATTGCCAGAACATGCCCCTTTGAGAGCTTCAGGGTACCCTTCTGATGAACTCTTCTTTGTTTAACATACCTGATTTCAGAAACCTTAGATAATAACACCACAGAGATAGAATCCTTTCACTTTAAAATATCTTTTTACAAAGCTATGTTTATGTAAATTATAATATTCAAGAACTTTAATCCTATGAGGTTTAATAAATATTTAAAACTGTTACAGTCTTTTTAAAAATTTCTCATGCATTGGAAACGTAAGATACTGTAAATTAAATTTATACTGCGTGTTTGAATTAAAGGTAGGCACAGAAAAATATCAGATTTTCAGGATTTCTTCTGTTTCTTTGTTCTTCTTCTTCTTCTTTTTTTTTTTTTTTCCAGCTCATATTTCTTATTTTTGCACCATGGGTCTCTTTTTCCTGTATCTTGTAATGTAACCCAGTCACATAGTCTCTGGGAATGTATTATGCATTTATTTCCATCCAGACTCTCTTGCACAAATCATATTTAATTTGCTTCAATTTTCTGTATTCTTAAGCATAAACTGAAAGATTCTCTGAACTCTTCAGTAAGGGTCCTATCTGCTGCTATCTCACATTAAAAATAAATAAATAAATACATGTATTAGAAAAGCAAAAGACTGAAACAAGCTAAAGCAAAATTTGACGTGTTTAAACTATGTAGTTCATTTCTCTTCTCTTTCTTACTTATTTCAGTGCTGTCCTCAAAATACTTCTGCTGAAATTTTCCAATATGCCAACAGAAAAGCAGAGCTCAGGCTTTCCAGTTGTGCAGTTGGTGCCAATTCCTCACAATCAACAACCAGGTAAACTGGCAGTTTTGTTTCTTTGTTGTTGTCGCTATTTGTTTCTTTTAAACAAAACACAGTAGCTTGGCCAAGCAATGTGCAAGATGAAAGTGAAAGACTCACAATAATCTGAAACATAGGCAAGTATTCTTGGGGGGGGAGGGGAAGGGAAATAAAAAAGGCTAGGTAATTTATGTTGCTTCAATATTTCAAAGAAGGAGATAGTCTCCAGTGTGTTTTGACTTCCTCTGCTTCAAGGAAAAAGAACATTTCACACACTTTGCCTCATATTGAGCCATACTTTCAGACCAGTTTCCCTCAGAAAACATCCAGTCATGGTGTAGAAGCATCTAGAGATGGAGAACTCACAAGTGCTATAAGTTATCCTTCCTGTTTGAACATACACATAGAATTTCAATTGAATTACTTTTCTAGTTTGGCTATTGATTTTTGCTATGTTCTTCTTTTAGGAAATCAACATCTTTAATAGATTAATCACGTGCTGGAAAACAGAAAATCAGCTAGCTATGCCCCTGTGAGATGCATAAGCAGTGATTGGCTCACAGTGGTTTCACTGAGGAAGAGGCAAGAAGTGTAGCTTGGGAGAGATGCCCAGTATTATGGATTAATTAACACTGTATGTAAGTCTTAATGGTAGATGCCAAGGATCTTAGGTCTTGCTTTACTACAGTGGTAAGTAAGGGAAAAATAGAATGGACAAAATGGGAGTGATTAAAATGAAGTACTGAAAAATGTAGTAGGCACTGGCTCCTGTCTGCATTTCCAAGCTGCTGCTATCTAACAGGTGCTAATAATTATATGATGAGAGACTAACAGTGCTCCTCAATCACCAGTAAGAACACTGATGGCCATTAAAGACATAACCCTGTTTAGTAAGAGAAATACCACATCCAGGAGTGAGCAGAGTTAAAAGAAGAGTTTAAATTTGTTTTGCTCTCAGCAGCACAACTGGAGAAAGGTAGTTAAGTATGAGTTATGGCTTCATTCCATGTACTACAGCCCGTAGCAGTGGATATTTTAATAAACTTCACTAGGAAGAAAATAAAATGGATTTTGTAAAAATACCTGAGGTGTTTTGAAGATACTGGAATCCAAGGAAATATATTTTATGGCAAGCATCCCTATAACACAAAGAAGCAGGGGACATGTAAGTATGTAATGAATATAGAACAGGCTTGGGAAAATAAGTGCTGGTGAATCTAAGAAAACTGTGTGCCTTGAAATGTAAAACAAGCAAAGTATATTTCTTCTGTGCAACAGTGAGCTTTAGTATGCATTTATTAACTGCAGAATAGCTGAATTCCCCATCATGTTAAGTGCCAAAACCCAGAAGGAATAAAATGTTTTGATTGGAAATAAATGGTCCCTCCACACAGCACAATCAAGCATTTTTACAGCATTTTCTCCCCTTAAATTCCCTTTTAGGGTGTTGTAGAAGTGTCCATGCTGTCCCAGCAGGCAGCAGCCACTGAGTAAGGGATGCCACGGAGGTGGCACCATGGTGGTGGCAGTGGATAAAGCTGCATCCACGAGGTGCCACCTCTCACTCCAGTGTCACCTGCAGCAGCACCATTGCTTGCTGCTGCCATGCCAAGTGAGGCTGGGGGCAGCTTTTTAGTTTTTGGCCAACATGGTTTAGAGGCTTGTGTAGCAATGGTAGTGGGAGGACGGTTGGACTAGCTGATCTTGCAGGTCGTTTCCAACCTTGTGATTCTATGATTCTATAACAGGGACTTTAACTCCTAGAAGTTCTGGAAAAGATTTATCAGTCTGCTGTTCTCTAGCTGGGCTTTGTCTTCCAGGAGAGTTCTACATTTAAAAATCTCTGTGTTGTTCTCAGGAAGATAAATCCTCAACTAACCACTTGTTGTTTTTTCCCATTCTTTTCTCTGGGAAACTTGAGCAGTTCCAGTGTTTCAGTGACAATTAATAGAATCACAGAATATCCTGAGTTGGAAGGGACCCACAAGGATCACTGAGTCCAACTGTCAGCTGCACACAGCACCACCCAAAATTCAAACTCCCATCTGAGAGCACTGTCCAAATGCTTCTTGAACTCTTGCAGCTTGAGGCTGTGCCCACTGCCCTGAGCAGCCTTTTGCAGGGCCCTGTTTTTGTTGCTATTTTTATTATGATGTACCTCATCTTACTGCTCTGGGGACATGCAGGCTCTCCTTGCTTGGGAAATAATGCTGCTACACTCTTGCTGCAAGCTCTATCTAAGCCCTGACAGGAGGAAAATGTCATTTTATTTTAACCGAAATCTAACTGCCCTCCCTAACTTTCTTGCCCTGCTTCTCATAAGCACTGAGTAGGTCTTTATGGCAAGATACCAACTCTTAGGCCTTCCGGAGATTTGCTTGCAGTGGGGACTGTGGCTTGGCCTGAAAGTGCCCTCTGTGCTCCTGAGGAGCTGCCTGTGACTTTGCCTTTCCATCCCGTTTCACTTCTGTGAGCCATTTGGAGTTCCTCACTGCCCTTTCTCACCTTCTTTGGGTGACAAAGGGCTCCAGTATGGTCTTTGTCCTCCCACCCTGATGAGAGACCTGAGTGGTTTGAGTCTTTTAGTTCAGGTACACACAGCCATGAGGGGGTCTTCATGACCTGCTAGTCCATGTGCCATCACACACTGCTCTTATGACCCTCCTGTCCCTTCTGGTGCCTCCACATCCAGGCCTGTCTCTGTTCATGTCAATCTTGATGTTTCTATTGTGCTTCTCTAAAATAATTGACAGAGATCTTCAGTGACCCGTGTCCTCACTGCTAACACTCAGGATTATCATGAAGTGAAATAAAAGCTCAGATTCAATCTCACCTGGCCTTGCAATTTCTAATAATTCAAAACATATCATTCACCATCTGCCTTTGCAAAATCCAGGCTGTTAATAATTTCATATGAAGGATACCTAAAGAAGAAATATTAAGCTGCAGTGAACATATATAGTGAAGCCAGAAAATGTCTGGGTTCAGTGAACCACTTCATTTTGGTTCTTGCTTTGTTACATGTCACAGTGATTCTGCAAAATAGCTTTGGTTTGATATTTTCCATAACTATTCTTATCCCAAGCAGACGAATGCATCTTTTCCAGGGTTTTAGTGTTTATTGGTTTTATTATTGTTAATTTTGAAACAGAGACTACTGTAGTTTTCTCTAAGTTTTCTCAGACAGAAAAGAATACACTGCACTGCATACTTGCAGTGCAACCTTGCTCATTAAGGAGTTTTGTGTAAATAGAACATTGATAGACAGACCAAATCAGATCAGACTCTTAAGGATCTGTGAGTTAAGCAAGACTGAATGGTTTAGCAATATAAAAATCCAGTTAGTAAAAATAATATTCAGATGTTTCAGCTGGTGTAATTCCTATATGCATTTACATACTTATAGCTACCCTGATAGCATTTCTTCCTGCCGTGTTACTGTGCTGTAACAGAAAATAGCTTCTAAAATGTAATGCCATACAGACTTTATGGCTAGGGCTGAATTTTTTCTGGGTAGTAATGTGAGATTTTTGACATTAGTTTAGAATGCAGCGTCATTTTCCAGGAGTTAAGGGTTAATTCTGAAAAAAATCAAATGTGTTGTATAAGTGGTTCTTCAGTCATCCATATTCAAAACAAGACTTTTAAAAGAGGTCTCTTGTAGCTCATATCAGCAAGTGTGATCTCAGGAAAAAATAATTGCATTCAAAATTGCTGTTATTCAACTAGAGGCAAAATTTTAAAAAGTCTACCTCTTTAAACAAATCATCTTGCATTTGAAATTTATTTTCAGCCTCCCAGGTGGTTATCTTTGTCAGTACTTCAGGAAGATAAATAATATATATGAGCCAATAGGCACTGGATAATAGAGGCCTCCCATAAAGACAGACTACTGTGTATGTAAACATCTCAGCAGTGCCACTATAAGTGAAAGTGTGCTGAAAAGCATTTTTATTGTATGCCAGACAGTCTCAGATAATTATTTTCTAAGATTTTGTAGGGAGCAATGTTACTCTATTTCATGAAATTTAAGCATCCACTTTATTTTTTGTTAAAAATGCTTTTTGTAAAGAACGTATTGCACCTCTAGGTACTCTTGGAGAACAGCAGAGCTGTTTTAAATTCCCTTAAAAAAAAAGAACCTCTTGAATGCTGCCTCAGAAAACTGCAAGAGTTCACAAAATGCTCATTTGTTCTCATTTTATGGGAGCAAATACAAATTTTCACTTTGAACAAAGGACAGCAATTAACGAACTCGCATTTTCTAGATTAAAATAAATGACTTGTACTTGTTTGGATGTATAAATCTCTCATGTATTCATAAAAACAGAGAATGGCTCGGATTGGAAGGGACTTCAAAGATCATCTAGTTCCAATCCCCTTGCCACTTCTAGGAATGGTACATCCAGAGAGGTTCTGGGCAACCTCATCCAGCACCTTACCACCCTTTCAGTGAAAAATTTCCCCCTGACATTCTAATTTAAATCTCCCATCTTCTAGCATAAAATCATTCTTCCAAATCCTATCACGATCTACCCATATAGAAAGCTGATTTCTCTCCTGTTTATAATCGCCTTTTAAATACTGGAATGCTGCAATGAGGTCTCCCTGCAGCCTTCTCCAGGCTGAACAAGCCCAGCTCCTTCAACCTTTCTTCACAGGAGAGGTGCTCCAGCCCTCTGATCATCTTAGTGGCCCTCCTCTGGACCCAGTCCAAAGGCTCCACATCTTTCTTGTGCTTGGGGGCCTAGGCCTGGACACAGTACTCCAAATGGTGCCTCACAAGGACAGAGTGGAGGGGGAAAATCACCTCCCTGGCCCTACTGGCCACCCTTCTTCTGAAGCAGCCAGGATACTGTTGGTCTTCTGAGCTCCAAGGTCATATGGCTGGCTCACATCCTGCTTTTCTTCCATCAGAACCCCTAAGTCTTTCTCTGCAGGGCTCTCAATGAGTTCTCCCAGTCTATACTCATATCTGGGATTGCCTTGACCCAAATGCAACTCCATGCACTTGGCCTTGTTGAACATCATTAGGTTGACATGGGCCAAATTTTTGAGCCTGTTCAGATCCCTTTGGGTGACATCCCTCCCTTCTGTCATATCAACTGCATCATTCAGTGTGGTGCCATAAGCAAACTTGCTGAGGGTGTTGAATAGCACCAGTCCCAAGATGGACCCCTGAAGGACACTACTTATCACCATCATCCACCTGGACATAGAGCCACTGACAACTGTCCAGCCACTTTCTTATTCACCAGAGAGTCTAGCCATTGTTTCAGCAGAAGGCAGAACTTCTGTTCTTAAAATCGAGGAAAAAAAATTTAAAAAAATTTTAAAAGGACCAAGTGGCAGAAAATTCATAAACAAGATCTTCACATCTTCAAAGAATAAGAAAAATCTCATTGCAATCATTCCTTTTGGTTTATTTTCTACTGTTCATGTGAGCAATAATTATTTTTGGTGAATAACTTGATTTTATCAACAAAGCAAAACTACATACAGTTTGAACACAGATAATTGCCACGTGCGCCTTGAGTCTAATTTAGGGCAGATAATTGCATAGTTGCAGCAACATCATTCCCAGAGCAAGTACTCTAAATGTAGGAAATTCAGAGTTATGTTTAAAAGAAATTGAAAAATGTCACAGACGTCTCAAGACAAAATTTAAACTTATTTATATTCCTGTTAATGCAATGCATGGGGAAAAAAGAGGAAACCTGAAGATATGAAAAAGCCGTGAAAGGATGTTGCGTGTCATATTGTTACTGCTTTTCATCCCTGGATAGCAAGAATATATTACCGCTTTTATTTTGCAGTTCTGTAACAAAATGCTTGTCCAGGAATTCTCTTTACACTGTTAAGTGTCCACCTTGTGTTTGCATAAATGACAACTGTCATTTGTAAACTTTACATCATTTGAGTCAGTCAAAGCGAAATTAAATAGCAAAAACAGTTCACAGTCATTTTTTTCTTTCACCTGAAATAAATGTTTGATAACCAGATTGTTAACCGTGTTGTTCAAACACTGCACAATCTGTTTAAATATTGAAGTTTCTATTCTACTAGCACTATTTTTCTATATTAAGGTAATTCTTATGAAAGACTTGACATCCCTTTATTACATAGTCAGTGTTCAATAAAAGTGCTTTGAAGACTGTAATAATGGTAACAGTTTCATTTATACATTTTCTACCAATATAAAAAAAAGAATTTTAGATTAAAAAGCTTTTTTAAGGAAAAAAATTAGAAGTCCTTATCTGCTGGAATGATTAACATTTTCAATGAACTTCTCTGATAGCACTCTTTCAAATTCCTCATTTATTGTATTGGAACGTGGCATAAAATCTTTTCTTACCTTTTAGTTCAGTAATGTTACTATGCACTGTAATTATAATTATCTCCTGATATGTGCCTTGATTTTTAAACTATTCTTATTGCCTTTTGGCAATATTTACAGCAAAGGATAATAGGTAAAGGACATAATAATAGAGATATCCACTTACGGAGCTAGCTCTAGAGATTTCTGGTTGATCCATAGTCTCTTTCTATTTCTCTGCAGAGGTTTATCTGCCTTGCAAGTTCTTAACAACCACTTAGCAACGGCCGTGAATTGCCACTGCATTACTAGGCATCCCAGTAGGAACACTGCACAGGGATAGGAACAGTCCCAGGAATGTTGATTTCATCAGAGAAAATTTAAGCAAAGAGGTACTATTTCCATGCAAGTTTATATAAATTTTTTTATCACTTCCTTGGGTCTTGAGTATAGCGGTGCTTGGAAACTCTGGATTTAGATTTAGGATCCTAGCTCTAAACAAAACAGATCACTGAGAATACGTAGAGCTGTATTTGTTGCCAGCTCACAGTCATCATTGTGGTTTCCTTTTTTCACTCCTTAGTAGGACAGCACCTTACATTTTTAGGAGTCATTTTTGCAAATAATTGACCCTCTCCTTGTTTTATATGTTTTTCCTTGGACAGAAATTTCAAGAGTGTTGAAGTGCCAAGTGTTTTGCTTGTACAAAAAAATCACATGTATATGTATATCCATGGATTTTGTTCACTGTGATACATACTACATTTATGTGACAGATAAGTTTGCAAAAATCCACTGTTTTCCCTTCCCTGGCATTGTGAGAATTATCTTCCAAGAATGGATTGAACTTTACTGATACTGTCAATGAACAACCCCAAACAACACTCTGAGGAATGTAAATAAATCTGGAGCTCATTAAGCCAAATAGTGCTAATACTGCAGGGCTCAATGACACTATTCAGGAATCCAGGCTAAAACATCTCAGTACTCCAGGTATTTTTCCTGAGGCAAGGCTACAAATACCTTGAACAAGATTTACTACACAACCATACGGCACAAGTGTCTATGAGCATAAATACTTCTGAATAGAATAGGATCATTTAGGATGGTGGCTGGAACAGCATTTTTGGAGAAGCAGATGACATAAAATTCATGTGCTTCTGTCATAGACAGCAGTGACTTCAGTTCCCATATCCATCCACAGAAAGGAAATGGACCTTGGCAGAAAATATGGTCTGCCATGTAAAATATGCCTTGGTTTGTTCATGAAAATATAGTAGCAGCCAAACTTTCCACATATGCAGCTTTGTGTTTTTTGTGCTAGTGCATATGGGACACAAAGGGTTTTCCCAAGGAACGAACAATTCTTTATTGGAATATTCATCCTTACTGAAGACAAAAAGAAAGTTTTCTCTAGCTGCCTCAAAATGCTACAAAGGAAGATACAAGGGTATGCCTTGCAGTGCCTTTTTGTCCAGTAGTCTGTATACCAGGAACTGTCACCCGGAATGGAGACTGTAGTTCAACACCCTTTGCAAGCTATCCAGCTCCTCTGCAGACTGGACATCTGCTCCTTCTACACCCCAAAAAATCTTTGATTGGATCTTTATATACATATCCTAAAAAGCATGTGTATGTGCTTCCGAACATTTGTACATATATGTATATTCTAGTCTGTTTTTCCCAAGTACATGACTAGATTTGTTAATGTTCAACTCAAGGTCAAGCCCCCTTCTCCAGCAGAAATCTTTTTCTTCAGAACTGTTACACAATCCCATCCTGGACATTTGCCTATCTATCATAATTTCTACATGACTATTTTTAAGTTCACTCGATTATCTTAAACTCTAATCCTATACTGTGTTCTTTCTTTACTCCCAGTTTAGTGTCATTTGCAGACTTCATTCTGCTGTACATGTTCTTAGCAGACACATTGAGTAATACTCATCTCATGGTAGACTTCTAGAAAGCTCATTGGTGCACCTTCCATTTTGACAAATAATCATTCCTACTTTTAGTGATTGTCAAATACTCCAGCTTTATACTCCCTCATAAAAATCTGAATCTGACAGTTTTTCCCTAATTTGCTTTCAAGACTATCATATAAAGGTGTCAAACTTTGCTAAAGTCAGAAAATGACACCTTCTACTTCTCCTATTATTCTGTCAAGGAGTTCTTCAACCAAATTTACTGTTTTTAAATCAGCTGCTTTATATCTTCATGTCATCACTTGGGTGACTACAAATTTCAATTTGAGAATTTGTTACTATATTTTTCTTTTTCCAGAAATGATATCTTTGCTGTTGTCTAACTCCCCAGCACTTTGCTTATTCTTTCTTTGAACCTTGTGTTTGCTCATTTTCAGTCTTTTGTACTGCATCTGTTCTTTGTGAACTGTAAAAATTATGTAGTTTTTATTTAAGATTCTGTTGGTCAGTTTTCTAACTGCTTTGCAGTGAAACTTATCAGTATTAGACAATTTGAAAATATCTAACTCAGGTAGAAAATTTTCATTGTATGTGATGTTAGCTATCTGTTGAAAATGACCTTTTTATCCAAGGCAAAAACAAAAAGGATATTAGCATGTCAGTCTTAGCATCTTTTCCCTCTTCATTCCTGCCTCTTTGTTGCTAATATAATAATCCTTAGTAAAATTTCCTTTTTTACTACACATGGTAACCTATATTATGGTAATTTGTGCTTATATTCTTAGAATTATTCCTTTAAGGACGTCTCAGCTCTTAACATTAGCTCTCCATTTATTTTTCCTCTCATAATTTTCTTCCCATGAGCTTTTGCCAGTTCTTTTGTATTTTGCAGAATCTATCTTCTTGAAGTCCACTATAGAGTTTGCAAGGAATTGCTCCACTGTAATGGGGAATGTGCCTTCTTTAAAAATTAAAATAAATGCAAGTTTATATTTTCTGCTGGAATCTTTCAGTGCATATAGGATTAAAACCTCAGCCCCTGTATGTGAAGCAAGGTAAGAAGATGAGGTGCATCTAACAGTGTTTTCCAGGGAAATGAACTAAATCATTCAAGGTTCTTTGTTGTGATTGTTCTTGTTGCTTTTTAATGGTCTCTATAGGTATTACAGTAAAATATTGTGAAGAAAACATTTATGAAATGTAGGACACTTTCTCATTACTCTCATCATTCTGCCTCTATTATTGAGTCTATAGTTCCTGTGCTGTAAATAATACATATTTCTAGAACAGCTCTCAGCTGCACACAGCAGTGAACATCCAGCAGGTAAACCTGCTGCAAGTGTATGTACCTAATGAGGAAGCATAGGGAATCTGCAGTATTTGTTTATCTATTTTCTGACAACTTTTCATTGCGCTAATTTGAAGCAAACAGAAGTTCACCTATACTAAAATACTTGATCAAATGTAGACATACCTCAGGCTGCAGTACCCAGGGACAGGTAATAAGTGGCTCACCAGTCTGTTCCTCCTAACTGCCTACTCTGACAATGAAACCATATATGTTTGTCTGAAGACCATGTGTTCCAATGATGTACTAGGACACCACTTTGATTGTGCACGCTCTTGGTAGGCAGATCTTGATGCAAATAAATTTCAGTCTAAGGAAATAAGTATATACAGTCTGGCAAGGACAATGAGGAAAAATATCCTTGAAAATGGTAGGATGTAATGTCAGTGCATCTGCAGCCTAAACATTTGTTGAAGCTTATGTATGCCAGGGAGGTGTTCTGAGCAGGGATTTGAAGGTGACAGTACAGTGAAGTAATATGGAGTCTTATTCCCAAGAATGAGAGGAAGCATATGATAGACATAATGATGTCATTAAAAACTAAAAGTAGAGGAGCACTGCAACATGAGCTGACTGACACTAATAGCTGTCATAGCAAAATATTAGTAGCTGGTGATAGAAAAGGGAAAAGCTTAAACGAAAGGAACCAAGCAATATTTATTGTTCTGGAAAATAAGTAAGTGATGGGGAATGAAATGGAAAGCATAACATAATCAGAACAATGCTGAGAAATGGTCTGAGAAGTAATATGGATGTGCTGAAAATACACGAACAAAGCAAGGCTGCATTTGGTAAGATCAGTAATCACGTTTCTTCATTGTTTCAGTAATCAACACTGACATGCTGAAAACTGAGATGAGGATCTGACTTGTGTTGACACAAAAGACGTGCAAAGGAATCAGCAAAGTCAAGCTGTAACTCAGATTAAACATGAGGACACAAAAATTGAAGGGAGGGCATGGAACCAGCATACCAAAACAAGTGGTAGAAGTCAAGAACCAGGAAAGAATAAAATAACAGGGAGGGATAAAAGGACAGAATGCACACTTCAAGGGGTGATTGTTAAGTTCAGAGTTAGGAAGAGGAAATATGTATGTATATGTTCTGTGCTTAGGGCATTTTATTCAGATGAAATGTAATTACAATTTCACATGTCATGCAAGAAAGTCTCCTAAGTGGTAATGGACTCAGAAGAATCTTCAAGAGCAGCCTCCTCAAAGAACATGACAGGATGAAGTTCAACAAGACCATGTGTGAGGTCCTACACTTCAGCCACAGCAACCCCAGGCAACGCTCCAGGCTTGGGGCAGAGTGGCTGGAAGGTGTGGATTTAGGGCTGCTGGCTGATGTTCAGCTAAAAGTGAACCAGCTGTGTGTCCAGATGGTCAAGAAGGCCGGTGGCATCCTGTCTTGTATCAGAAATAGTGTTGCCAGCAGGAACAGGGAGGTGATTGTTCTCCTGTATTCAGCCCTGGTGAGGCTGCACTTCAAGTTCTGTGTTTTGGGCCTCTCACTACAAGAAAGACATTGAGGTTCTGGAGTGGGTTCAGAGAAGGGCAACTAAGCTGGTGAGGGGTCTGGAGCACAAGTCCAGGGATGATACTGAAAAAATGAATGCCTATTACAATTGAAACTACACAAGGTTGCTGCTGAGCAATAAAAGCAGTTTATGTATGTCAGCAGTAAGAGGAAAAAGTTTGCTTGCTGCAGAATGGGTGGGCAACACAGTGATGAAAGATTTGGAAAAGACTGAAGTAGATTCTTTGCCTCAATTTTTTACTGGCAAAATCTACTTTCATGCATGCCAGGTGTCCGTGCCTTGTGACAGTGCTGGGAGAGAGCAGTACTAACCAGAGCAGAGGAAGATTCAGTTGGAGAATAAACTGCACATGCAAAAGTCAAAAAGACCAGATAGGATGCATATGAGGAAGGTCAGGGATCTGGGCCAGTGTCATTGTGTGGACACCCTGTCATCTTTGAAAATGATAGCATTTTGCTCTAATCTCCAGCAACAAATAAAGACAAGGCCAAAGTTTTCAAGAAGCCCAAGAAGGATCTACAGAACTTTAGCTGGTCACCCTAACTTCGTTTCTGGGACTACTGTGGAGCAAGTCCTCCAGGAGGATATGTCCAACCCATGAAGTTGATTGAGAACAGACAACTCATATTTATCAATGGCAAATCATGTGAGACCAACCTGAGTGCTTTTTTTTATTTTGGTGAGATTATGGATTCAGCGAACAAGAAGATCATGATAGATGTCTTTTAGTTTGACTTTTGACAGTCCTACAACTTCCTTTTAGACAACTAGGAAGATGTAGACTGGACAGGTGGACTGTGATGTGGGTAAATCCTATCTGGATGTTGCCTGAGAGAATAAGGGAGAGGCCTGCACAGGAGCATGACCAGTGAAAGGCTGATCTTTTAGTAGATGTCAAGGGAAAATGAGTCAAACTCTTCTCAAAAGTATGTTTAAAAAGAAAAAAAAAAAGATTAAAAAATTGGCTATGAGCACAGGCTGCAGTTAGATATAAGGAAAAAATATCACAGCTAGTAACAACTAGGCACTGTAACAGCTTTTACAAAGAGGCTGAGGAGTCTGTCTGGGCAAGGTTCTGAGCAATTTTAGGCAGAATTGAAGTATCCCTGCTTTGAGTGAGGTTGGCACAAGATGACCTCTAGAGGTCTCATCCAGCATAGACAATTACAGAATCACAGAATTGCATGGTTTGGAAGGGCTTTCAGGAGATAATCAAATCTAACCTCACTGATAAATCAGGTTTCCTACAATAGGTTACACATAGCGACCTGTTCCAGTGTTCTGTCACCCTTACCATAAAGAATTTCTTCTGCATATTTGTATGGAAATTTGTATGGAAATGTTCAAGTTTTAGGCCATTACTTCTTGTCCTATCACTACATATCACCAAGAAGAGCCTGGCCTCATCCATTTGCCTTCCACCTCCTTCTAGATATTTGTGAATCAGATCCTCCCTCAGTCTTCTTTCTCACAGGCTGAATAGGCACAGGTTACTGAGTTTTTCCTCATTCAGCAGATGCTCCAGGCCCTTTATCATCTTTGTGGACTTCACCTGGACTTCTTCTAAGAGATCCCTGTCTTTTTTGAACTGAGTAGCCCAAAACTGGACACAATATTCCTAAGGTGGCCTCACCAAGGCAGAGTAGAGGGGGAGGATCATCTCTCTCGACCTGCTGACCACACTCTTTAATGCACCCCTGAATTCTAGTATTCTGTATTGAATTTATCACTTGTCTTTTTTCTTCTAAAATTCAAGATTGAGTTTTTTCTCTGATGAATGAACATAATGAAGCTAGTCATAAGTACTGCAAAATGATGGTATAGTGAAAACTGATCTCTCTTCATTTTCTGTTATTTATGTTCCTTTCTACTCAATGACAGCAGTCGTGCCCCATCCCTTTGGGTTAATTGTTGCTACTCATCAGCTGAGTTCCCATCTCTTCTGGGAAAAAAAACCCGCATAGGGCACATGAATGACAAATATTTGTAAACTGCATTACCATAGTTATAAAATGGTGTTTCATAACTCTAGGACTTGCTCTTATAAATTAGCTTTGCTGTTTTCATTTTCAGCTCATACTTCTCTCAATTAATTTCCAGCATAATGCTATCATGCTTAACTTTAATGGAAAGAAAACAGTTTTTCTGTGTGTGCTTCAAGTCTAAGTGTGCAATATCATAAACCTAAGAAAAACAATAGTCAATATCACTCAAGTGAATGAACTAGCCACGGGATTCTCCTTTATCTGCATAAGGTCAGATATCTCAAAGCAGATCTCCCCCTTGAGTGTCTCACTGGGAGATCAGGCTATGCTGTGCTATGCAAAGATTCATCATTTACACTGTAAGTCAAACAGCTTGATCGCTTCCTCAATCTTTGGTTCATTTTGTCAGGGCAAAAAGGAGGCCTGTGAACTTCAGGGTTTCACGCTTGTTAAAATATTGATGCTTAACTACTGTCTCAGTGTTTTCCAGCTTTACCCTTTCTTTGAGTTGACCTCCACATTTTGGCTGTTGTCAGTTTCCAGGAAAGCAGATACACTCATGAGTTTGTTCACTTCCACAGGTACTGTGGTTGGGCCCTGCCTTTCTGTGTACAAATTCTGTAGCTAGTCTGCTCACTCAATAGCTCTTTCTCTTCCAATAGCTAGCATATGCCTTGTAACATTTACAAGCTTGGCTATCATGGCCACTGCTTTATACAGTGTTTGTCATGGCCCTCAGTGTGTTGCATATGTCCTTTATGGTATCCAGCACACAGAAGAATCTCAAAAATAATGTATCTGATCATTTATTCTGGAGAGTAATTTTTAGTGAATGAGAGAAGAGCAACAACTAACATATCCTGCCAGTGCTTGGCAAGCAGACAACACAGCAAGCTGGCCCACCTGCCAAATCTCTTTGTCATCATCTACTGAGCAGAAATGTCTTTCAAAACCTCTTCCTGGGCCCTATATAAGTCTATATGTTTTCATTTTTATTTATTTTTTTTTCCCTTAACATCTTTCCTTATTTGCCAAGAAAAAGAAAATTCCCACCTATACGTCTGGTAGAAAGGAAGTGCATTTCTAAGGGCCTGAGGGTATTGACATTCAAGAATGAAAGCCTTTTCTCCATTGAATCTTCAAATTTATTTATTTATCACTTTTCACTTGCAACTCAGCCTGAATATTGGGAAAAACTTCTCAGAAAGAGTGGTGAGGCTGTTCAGGAACCATGTGGATGTGGCACTGAGGGACACAGTTAGTGGGCATGGGGGGACTGGGCTGATGATTAAACTAGATGTCTGTGTAAACAACATTAAAAAATCTTAAACCCTTAAGAGACGATCTCTTGCTTTAAAACGTGACCCCGGTACAGCCATTTCTAAGCAAAAGCACACATACACTTCTAACTTATTGTCCACATTATAACATATCAAACTCTTATTATTCCTTTCATAAAAAGTATCACAAGAATTTCACAAAAAAATTAAGCTTTGTATATCTACTCTGAGAAAGTGCCATATTCTTATTTGCAGATGATAAATTCACATCACAGGGGTATGAGAAATAAAAATGTTAAAGCAGGTCATTGTCCCTACATTAAATGTCCTTGCATCTCCTTTGTTGGTTTTAGTTCAACAGATAGATCCGTATCTGATTGCACCCATATGTGGAAAGATATATGACTTTTTATTACAGTCTGTAGGGAAAACTCAAAAAGAAGGTAGAAGTCGCAAGGGATATCACTGATGTTTCCTCGTGGAGGTACAGACTTTGGCGCTCAATAATAATCATCAGCAACTCTTAAGGCAGAATATGAACTCTGGGCACTTTCCTCAGATATCATGGACCTCCTGAATCAGCCTGATACATTCTGCATCCTCTAGGGTATTGTAATGAATGCAATCACAGAAAAAAATATACGGAATTAAATACTGAAGAAAAAGTGGTTCCCTAGAAAGAGGTAGTAAAAAGGACCTTCAGTGGAGTGTCTGGAAAAGCAATTTTTTATCCAGTGCATCTAGTAGCCCAGCACACGTGCCCTTAAGTGGCAGATTTACCTGGTTCCTGGAGAAGTGATATCTGGCCATCATTATTATCATAATACCTAATTCTAGTGGTTAGTTCAAAGGGGCATCCACAGACTATCCATTCTATCAAGATTTCAAATTCATTATGACCATTCTTCAGAAGAAGGAAATCCATTCTCTTTACCCAGAATATGTTAGCTTCATGTGTTTCTGAAAGAACACAATTGTGATGGTGGCTGATGGTGAGTGAGTAATTGACCAGAGAAACTTCAGCACAATAAAAAGCCAGCGCTGTTCAAAGGAAACTTTAAAGGCTTTTTCTTTGCACAGAGAACTCATTCTTTGACAAGGTAGTAAGTGCAAATAATTCTATGCCATTTAGTTGAATAAAAAATAAAATAGATGACATAAAATAGCAGGATAACAAAGAGGAGGAAAAAAATTACTGTGTAAAGTTTATAAATAATTTATAACAGGATGGAGCCCTTGAGATAAGAGGTCTGCTGAGTAAGGAAACCAATCTTACTATTAATATCACACCCTTATGAGTTAAAAGTAAATGTTTTTTCTTTCATATCCTACTTGATCTCTCCCACCTGTTAAGGCTTCAACTCTTCATGTTGCCATGCACTGGGTTGTGCCACAAAGCAGTGTTGGTGCAGCCCTGCTAAGGGGCTCGGGGGTAGTGGGTGCCAGGGGAAACCTCACCAAGTGCAGAAAATACAGAGTCTCTGAATTGCCACACACAATGCATCAGTGCTCTGACTGGAGCTTGGTTACATACGTTTGGTCTTTGTTGCTCTTGTCTTTCCACCTTCGTTCTTACCAGCCTGGTAGAGGTGGCAGTAGATTAAAGGTCAAGTTTCACATTAATGTATGATGTCCTCTAAAGTGATTGTTCAATTTAATCTTGGCATGCTTGTGGTATGAAAAGCATTTTTAGAAACTACAGGAGAAGTAGGTGCAAGATTGCTAAGTAGCAGGAAATCCCATTTGTTCAACCTCTTCATGCAGTGATTTTTTTTTTTTTTTTTTTTTTTTTTTTTTTGCATTTTATGTTTTGCTATTCATGACTCAGTTTCGAAGTTTAGGAGTACTGATCTTTTCCTTTACTTAGCAAGTGATCATAACAAAACTCAGATACTCAGATGAGTTACTATATTGCAACACAAATCAGGTTTCCTTTACTCGTAGCAAAACATAGTGCTGCAATTTAATATTGAGTAAATGCTGAAGTCCAAAGACATCACAACAGATTAGCAGAGAATAACATACTCTTATAAAGTTGTGAATCTCAATGGTTAAATAGAAAGAAGCACAGAGAGAATTTAAACACCTTTGAGGAGGATTTTGATAATTCATTAAAAACAAAGGACAGTACAGGAGGAGTGAGAGCTGCAAATGAAGTTCCGAATTGTAAGCCAGATGAAAAGAACAGCAAAAATCCAAGCTGCCACCAAATATAAAGCCGAAAGTGTGATGTCAGTCATCTGGTAGACAGGAGAGCTCAAACCATCTATTATTTAATAAAAGCTAGTCATCCTGCAGCAGAATATAACAGAAGGCAAAGAGGGCAGCTACCAGCCCAGTGCAACAAGCCCTGACTCAGGAACAGGAACCCCCATGCATGGGGCATAGGCACACTTCTCTGCTGAGCACTTGTTCGTATGTGTCCAGCAGGAGGTAACAAGAGGACAGGCAGCATCACCTTCCTATCAACAGGGAGAATTATACCCCTCCCTCATACTTCCAGCAACAGGGCATTTTGTTAGTCCTTACATAATTCCTGTCATTAACATACCACAGGGTTGATTTAGCCACTTCTACATACCTCGAAGCTCTTGTTTTGTTTTTGTTTTAATCTGGTGAGGCACTCAGCTGAATGCTGCCTCATCTAACAGTGAAATGGATGAGTGTTTTGAAGATCTCCAGGTGGGCATCCTTCCTCCTGAACCTGTGTCCATTCACAGGTAAAAAGAGGTGAAAAACTGGCAAAATTATAATTCGTGTCACTGTTGATAGGTTGTATTTTCAATGCTATTACTGAGCTTACTTGTCTATCCTCATCACCTCACTAATCCTGTCCAGAATCAGAGAAAACTGTAATTGAAAACGTTTTGGAGGGGCTTTTGCCCCTTTATATCAAACAGACCATATTACTATTAAATATTTTGTTCTTTTTCTAAGGCCACAATGATTGTTAAGGAAGTAATTAATTAGCAGGACTTACTCTTGAAGGTCCAAGAGATATTCATCAGAATGCTGTGCTGTTTTTATTATGGATCATGTGCAAAAGCTGAATTCTTATATGCTCAGACAACTGATAAATATTTTGTCTTTTTGCTGTTAGGATTTTCCCTCCTGTCTCATTCTTTGAACAAATTCAAGAAGGTTTTCTTTGCCAACGTTTCAGCAACATTAAACACTAGATATCCACCTCGTGTTTTGACACCTCATGTGATTCATATGATTTTATACTGACTTAATCAAGGTCATGTTTATGCAGATAGTAAAAACTGCCTCTGATAACAGATTTTCTGACTGAGGGATTTTTGTCATTTGAATGTGCACAAAGACTGATAACAATTTTCTTTTTCTACTTCTACCTTTATTTCTAATATGTTTGATTTAGAAAACATCTGAAACTGGCTTCTAAAGTAGATATGGTTTGATTGTCCCAAACATATCTTCACACCCCATGCACACAGATATCTGAGCCCCAGACAAGTCCAGTATGTCGTGGGCACACAGCGGATGTACAAAGGTGCCTTCTTGGTACCCTGAGGAGCCCAGATGTCAAAATTAAACTTCTAGAATCTAAGAGTCTGTGGATTTTTGTTGTTGCTTTTTCTCAAGTACTCTCTATATTTTTTTTCAGATTCCATCCTCCTATGGACTTAATGGACCTATACTGTCTTCTGCTTAATGGCATGTGTCATAATGCTTCTTTTTGGATGGATACTCTATATTCTCCTATGCAGAGTAAGAAGTTATCATCAGCAGTAAGAAAAAGTTCAGAATAAAATAGCGTATTAGTAATTCAGTTTTCATACTCATTTACTGCATTACACCTGACAGTGAAAGGCAATCAAAAGTTCATGCTATATGCTATGTTTGTAAATAGTGATGCTATCTCATTATTTTCTGTCCTGTCTGCAATTAACCTCTTATTTTGAAGGTGATGAAAATGTTCAGTAAGAGCATGCAACATTTCAGACATATTTCAAAGCATATCTTTGTCACTTCAATCATTCATGAGGGAAACAAATGTTTCCTTACTGATTTGTATGCAAGTCAGTCATAAGTAATTCTTATCTTTAAGATCATGGATTTGAAGAAAGGAATGTACTTTGTTAATGGATTAGTTCTGTGTGATCACTGTCTGAATTTTGATAGTTCCTGAGTCATGAAGGTCAGTAATGCAAGCAGTAAACTGGTTGAGAGCTGTAAGAAGACTGTCCTGCCCCGGGGCTGCCTATGATGAAGACTGGCGAGAGGCTGCTTCTGAAATGAAGTCTCTGTGCTGTCACTCAGGCCCTTAGGGGAATATGCAGTACTCCAATTTAGTACCACTTTGACATTGTTTACACAAGCAATATAATGCAGAATTGCTCTTCTCTTTTATTCTCATCCTCACGTAGTTTGGTGACATAACCATTTCAAAATTGATACCCCGAGCAGTCTGTGCATTTAAAAGTTGGTCTTCCAGACCTAAACCAAGCACCTCATCTTCCCTCTGTAAACAAATGCAATGCTCCAGAGAGCAATTCACCTCATCCTCAGATGATGATTATGGGAGATGAGGCAAACTGTACTTCTGAGTCACCTGCTCTCCCAGAAACAAAGCTGGGACTGATGAGTTGTGACTTGGACAAGGATCCTTTAACCTCTGGTATTGCCTGGCCTGTTTTTTCTCCCTTTCTTCAGTGAGACAACGATTCTAAACTAATCATCTGGGTTCTCACCTACAGACAGCAGAAAGAGATGAGACTTTCAAGGGGATGATTCATCCTCTTCAATTATAAGTATTTGACACAGGTGGGTGTTAGTCAAAGTAGAAAATGTACTGTAAATTCACATCTCTTTGCATTGTTCACTATTTAAACAGTCTCTTAATAGAAGAGCTTCTTGCATGATTTTTGCTTTAGAGAAGAGTCTCCTGCTAGAGAATGAGATCTCCTGGATGCTAGTCTGAGCATTGCTTCAGTGAGACATAACTGGGGGTGTGCCTGAAGGAGAGAAAGCCCCTTGGGAAAGTAATTTGGGAAAGTAAGAGGGTATGTGTGAGAGGCAGTGATTACTGAAGCAAATAAAAGGGATATTTAGGAGTAAAAGAAGGGAGCACGAAATGAAATAGAATGGACAATAAAGACCACAAAAGATGTGGTAAGTAAAAGGTAAGAAATACAGGTGATGCCATGGGAAATGGATGGTTAATATGGGATAAAACTGGAAAGCAAAAAGAGCCTGCAAAACAGAAGATTCACAAGAAGTTATTTACGAAGTAAAAATAAAAAAAGTTGCTGTCAAAGAAATAAACTAGGTGTTGTTTTGTTCCTTCCACTTCAGGATAAGCTCCTGACAGATGAGAAAAATAGTTGACAAAGATGCCTGATTGGTATTTCCAGACCATAAACAAGTGAATTCTATATTGCTTGAACAGAAGTAAAAAAAATTCCATTTATCTGTGCCTACTCTGTGAAACCTGTCATTGTGTCCTAAGTATATGGCTGTGCGGGATTGTTCATCTTGGCTATAAACCTTGGCTCTCAAACTAGAATATGTCAGGAGTGTGAATAGCAGAGAAGAGGAGCATCAAGAGACACAAGACCTCAAAGTAATAAAAATCAAGTCTCCTTCTAATGGCTATTTTCACGTAAATGGGAGAAAACAAAACAAAAAATCCCATCTAAGCCTCCACATTCCACTGAAAAAAAAATTATCATATTCAGAATAAGGCGTTTTTAATTAACATTGATGAACATATGGAAATTCTGCGAAAGAAACCAATCAAAAAGATCCTCTCCACCTCCAGGGCTTTGGTAGCTGTTTCTGTTTTACTCACTGCTTCTAAGAGCAGATCAGTTACTCCTCTGGGGCTCACTTATAATGGGAAGAAGCATCAGTTTTTCAGTTTTTGTACACCAATTTCCATCTATTGCTTCCAGAGATGTGCCTGGAAAGAAAATTGGAAGATGTGGCAGGTGTGTTTCCAGCAATTAAGAGAAATTCATCCTCTCCATTTCTAGCAGTATGAGAAGAAAGGAGAAAAAAAAAAGTTCTAAATGCTGACAAATAATATACTGATGTTTTTCTTAGCCTGAATGGAAATTCTGGGCTCAGTTGTGCATAGAAAAGATTCTGGGAATTCCATGAACCTGTTTTGCAGATTTCACCGGAGCAACTTTATTAGTAACATGATGATCCTCTGGACAGGATTAATTTCTGGACTACAGAATCTGACCTGAGATGACTCTATGTGGGCTGTGTAACTTACTTTGAAGTCTGTGAAAGTCTGATCAGCTTGGGAGGGACTCAGCTGGCCAACAGTCTGCTTCAGAGCCAGAAGAAGTTCTCTTGAGTTCTCTTGTATTGAATGGATCTCTGCTCACTGAACAGGGAGTTCAGCTCCCTAGTGTGCCTTTAAATGCCTAAATGCCTGTTCTTTGAGGTGGATGAGTTAATTCCATACTGAATCTTACTGTCTTAGGCTATGCTATTCTCCTCACACAAATAGTAAAAACTACTTTTCCTTTTCTTCATTACTGATTTTTTTTTATTTATTATTTTTATTGGAAGGGTTTGCTTTCTTGGATGGTAATAAACATACAAAGCTACAGCAATGTGAGTTCACAGTGCACCAGCTGTGAGGCATTAAACCCACATGGACACCAAATTTTACTTCACTGTACGATGGAGTAAACTGTAGCTCAGTGAGACACATGAATGCATTCTGTGAAAGGCAAATTAGGAATGTGCACCTGCAGCCAGTTTACCTAATTTGAGCACATCACTAGTCCTAGCTCTTAAGATCTCAATGAAGGTCTTGTGAACCAAATATCTTAAGATGCCTCCCTGCTTGGTGCCAAGAAAGAGAAGTAACTGTCCTCCCGAGAAAGACCTAACCATACTTGGTTGCTTCTCTTTTATGTACAGGACTTAAGTTGGTGAGTACATTCCCCAGCATTCACTTTTGGAACAGCAAAATGAGAAAACTGCAGATCTACAGTATACCTACTGCATAAGGTAGCCCAGAGCTGCATTGTAACTTGATTAAACTAATTATCCCTAAGCCATTTCTTTCTACATGTTGACAGTGTTCTTGACATAACAAGACTGCAGGTCTGCTCTTGCATTCATTTATAATATAAACAAAGCATAACAACCTGACAACCAACCATAGAAGGTTAGTGGAGCAGACATTTTTGAGTTCTTGCTCATGTCAGAAGGTAGATGAAAGAAGCTGCACTCTTTTCTCAGTATTAAAAGAAAATCTCTTAATGTCCCTAAATTTTTGTAAGCCATTTTTCCATGTAAGATTCAGCTATAGCTAGCAATGCTCATAATTCTGAGAAAAAGCCTCCTTAACTACCCATCAGAAATGCTACATGGGCAGCATTAAGTTACTTCAGAGTTTTGTTAAAATGTTGAGAAAAGTAAAAATTTCTTACCTTTTTATTCCAGGATGGCAGCTGAGCTTTCTTTTCACATGGCCTGTTTGGATGTCGAAACCTGAGCACTGAAGTCTGACAGTGACTCTGGGCCAAAACTGATTCGTGAACTGGTAGAGGCTCAAGAATATCCCAGTTTTCCTTATTTGAATTCTTTGTTTACTGTTGGTTGGGAATTCTTTGTAGTAAATTCTTTGTTTACAACTCTTATACTTCTGGTGCAATACATTCTCTCTTTTAAGATTGTATGTCATTCCCTAAGGAGAGTACTTAACTGAAAATTGAGATCCTTTCTTTGTGTATGTGATAGTACATTATATGCATACATGAACAAATTCCTTCCCCTACAGATCAGAAAATTAAGCCCTTTAAGGCTTCATCAGCTCAGAGGGAGATGTAACAGTTGTCTTTGTAGGTGACTTCCGTTCACACTTTGTATCTAGCCTAGCTGTTTATTGACTAAAAGTCCCTTGTTTCCAAGGAGGTTAGTACATGCATAACCATGGCTGATTATATCAAGTAGTGCACATAGATTTTCAGATTACTCTTCATTTCAAATAGAACCTATAAGTTGCTGTAATGTTTATACTAGTAAGACCCTTCAGAGGGATCTAGATAAGCTGGATTGCTGGGCTGAGGTGAATGGGATGAGGTTCAACAAGGCCAAGTGCCGGGTCCTGCACTTTGGCCACAACAACCCCATGCAGCACTATAGGCTTGGGAACGAATGGCTGGATGATTGTGAGGAGGAAAGGGACCTGGGGGTGTTGGTTGATGCTTGGCTGAACATGAACCCACAGTGTGCCCAGGTGGCCAAGAGGGCCAATGGCACCCTGGCCTGCATTAGAAATAGTGTGGCCAGCAGGAGCAGGGAGGTGATCATCCCCCTGTACTCAGCACTGGTGAGGCCTCACCTCGAGTACTGTGTTCAGTTTTGGGCCCCTCACTACAGGAAAGACATTGAGGCCCTGGAGTGTGTCCAGAGAAGGGCAACAAAACTGGTGAGGGGTCTGGAGCACAAGTCTTATGAGGAGCAGCTGAGGGAGCTGGGATTGTTTCCTCTGGAGAAGAGGAGGCTCAGGGGAGACCTCATTGCACTCTACAACTTCCTGAAGGGAGGTTGTGGTGAAGAGGGGTTTGGCCTCTTCTCCCAGGCAATGAACAGGACCCGGGGAAATGGCTGCAAGCTGTACCAGAGGAGGTTTAGGTTAGACTTAAGGAAGAACTTTTTCTCTCAGAGGGTGGTCAGGCACTGGAATGGCCTGCCCAGGGAGGTGGTAGTCACCATCCTTGGCAGTGTTCAAGAGGTGTCCAGATGAGGAGCTACGAGATATGGTTTAGTTTGTGGTAGCAGTGGTAATGAGAAGACGGTTGGACTGGATGATCTTATAGGTCATTTCCAACCTTGTGATTCTATGATTCTACGATTCTAAGACTGCAGGGGCTTCTAGTAGAAGATGTTAGGTCCAATGAAGGGGGATGCTCATATACAAAATTGACTTGCAAGAACATCTGAATTCAACATCACATATCTGAAGGACTTGTCTGATAAAATCACTCTTTATCGATATAGTTAATTTCAATGCCATTGCACATTAGATCAGTACATTGGGATTAGACTCTTAAAATAAGAAGCTTGCTAGCAAATTATAATTTAAAGAATGTAAGCAGTTTTAAAAGACATATTTAATTATGACTGGTTCTGACTCTTTTGTATATATCTTATCTCCTAAAAGAAACAAACAAACAAAAAAACCAAACAACCTGACATGTTAGATATGTTAGATCAATTACCAACCATTCCTAAAGGATTTTCTTGTTGTTCTTGTTTAAAACTTCAAATGCAGCAGAAAATAAGCTTGCTTTCTGGAAATTATGTTATAGAACCAAATGTACACATGGTTTATGTTTCAAATGACTTGTGCCTTACTGGTATGTCCCTGTAAATATTAAAGATGAATGTCAGAAAACACAGGAATACCAAGAAGATCCAGCATAATACACATTAAAATGAAAGAAGAGCAATACACTATTTCAAAAGTGAATTATGTAGCCCTACTTTGTAGCCTATCAACTGCAGATCTCTGAGCATATTCAGAAACATCTTAAGAAAGATGTGGGGTTTTTTTTAATCCTCATTTTCTACTCTACAGTTCTATCAAATTCATTCATGACTCTATACTTTTTAGTTCTGAACACATATTGATTAGCAATTTTTGTGGAAAATCTCCACAAGGTAGGCTAAATAAACTTTTTTTTTTTTTTTGCTGTTGAGTTCTTTGGTGAAAACCTCTAAATTGATTTTGCTATCTTTCCTTAATAAACTGTTGTGATAAGTTCTCATTTCTTTCAATATGATCGAACTATATGACATGCTAAAAATGTTGTATTAAATTTCTTCCTCCTCCAAAATAGCATTAGATCCAGTTCTGAACTAAAATATCTCCTTGGGTGAATGGAAGGTTATAAAAATAACTTACTGTTATATTTCAACTAGTACCTATATTCTCTGCAATCTGAGGGAGGACTATGGCTGTATGTTTCAGTCACAGAATATTAATTTGAATTACTCTGATTTTCTCCTTAGATCAATACTACCATAGCATACATATTTTGATCTATATGCAAAGTTGATAGTATCATTTGAAAAGCAATACAGGCACAACTTATTCTTAGGTAAGTCTTGAATGTTAGATATTTTATTACAGCTACAAAAATAATTGACTGTAAGCTTTCCTCAAGTTCTCCTGTTTGTCTCATTCCCTCCATCTTAAGAGCAAATTGTGAAATGCTGTAGCTCTTTTTAACTAACCTTCAAAAGTGTTTTCATACCCTTGTTGCTTTCAAGCAGTGAAATTCAGTGCAAACAATCCAATTGAATTATAAGTTGGATGTATTAAAACACTTAATGATAAGAAAAATGCAATAGAACTAAACAATTTTTCATGCACATGACCTTTCTTCTTGATTTTTTTCCTTTCCTTTGAGCATTAAGGGGGAGGTGGATGGGTCATCAGTTTAGTTATTACAGATACAAAAATTCACATTTCAGAAAGGGACATTTCCTGCCGTGTGCTAGTAATCATTGTAATTGATTTAAATGTTCAAAGTGACTGAGAACATTCATAGATTTGTTCATGTGTTGACTGCATGATAATGCTGATTAAAACTGGATCAGTTAGTCATAAGCCCCAAAGGCCTTGGGAAGGAGTGTTACCTTAGGAATTAACTGTTCATGTATTTTAAGGAAATGATAACCCCACGGAATCTAGGATTTCAACAAAATCTGTAAAACAATATTCATTAGTAGATTTCTACAGCTTGAAGTTTCCTCAGCATGCCACAAGAATCACTGTACTCTTGTAGTGAAAAATTTGCAGGACATTTTAATGTTCTTCTCTGAAATTGATCAAGTCTTGAAAGCACCAAATGCCTCTGATAATAACACTGTTCCAACTTCATCCATTGGTGTCAGAGGAATATATAGTTTACACAACCTGCAAGTGTAAATAGGGCTTTCAGTTTTTACAGTGGACCCTCCCTTCACAGAGCAATCACAAGAGGATGAAAGTCAAACTGCCCATTGCTCAATCCAGCAAAATAATACCCTTTTCCTACAGAGAAAAAAAAAAAAAAAGGATGGGGAAATAAAAAATAAATAATAAGAAACTAAAGGTCAAAGCTGATCAGGCTGCAGCTTGAACTCCAGTTCCTCCTAGACCAGGTCACATAGAAGAGCAAGGAAACCAAGATGCACAGAAGTCATCTGTACTCCCAGATTTTAGCTCTTGGCAAGAGAAAATGCTTCTAGGTAAATTCTATTGTATATGGTAGCAAGTAGAGAAGTCTTGATGCCACTAAAATCCAAAACATTAAACTTAGTAAACTTTATCATATTGTTATTAATAATATAATTTTATAATTCTATAATTATAAATATAATATTCAAATTCAGCACTGCCAAGGCAGAAATTTGTTGAGAGTTTCTGAGAGATAGCTCACGAAAGAATGACTGCAAACTCATGCTTGGGGAGAGGAACAGAAAAGATTAGTCTTGTACCATCTAGTAAGCAGAAGGCTGACAAATATGTCAAAGTGCTGGAGTTAATCAATTTATTTATATTTTTTATTAGTCATTGAGGTCAATTTGTGATTTCTGTTTAGAGAACATTAATTTCAACATAAATATTTCTCAGTATTTGTGCTGAGTAACTTAAATGTTATAGTAAGGATTTTCCTTTTGTTTGAATTTATGAATATTGTTAGGTCTTGGTCTGTTCTCTGTTGAAAAAATAATAATATTAAATACATAGAAATCTGTTATGCCATTAGTTAATCTATATAGAAATAGATTAAATTTATGGTGGAATTTTGATGCCTAATGTAATCTGTAGAGATTAAACACCTGTGCTCTCTTTTTAGAATCATGTACTTTCTAGGCTGGTATACATCTGCTATCTGTATGCCTCTGGTGCCTGTTTCTCAGATATTAAAAGTTATTGGATTCAGGAGCAGCAGGTTTGGTTTTATATGATAATTCTTATGTTTTTCAGCATCACTGATAGGAACTTCTACTTATTCAGATAAGTAGATTTGTAAAACCCAGTAAACAAGCTGAGAAAGATTCTAATTAGCAGAAATAGCCCATAAATTATTTGCTCTTTCAGTAGTTGCCTATTTCATTTTCTGATTGGAGAATTTCCGATTTATCCTTGAGATTTGATCTTGTCTACCATTTCCTGTCAAAGATATTTTCTTGTGGAACAACTTTTAAACACTGTGGATGATTTGTAGTGTTTAAGATCTTCCAAGATATCTCAGCAAAGCCCTCTAGATTTTATTCTGGGGTTTGTTTAAACTGCCCTACTGCCTACAGTCCTAATTAAAAAATGTATTGCATCTCAAAATGTTATTCAGAGTGCTCTCAAGAGAAGACTCTCTTCTCTTCTAAGCATTTATGAAGGAATGATTAGAACAATAACAATATCCATGAAAGTTTGAAGTAGTTAAAACATCTCTGCAGAGGATTAAGAAAATTTTCAAAACTCAAATTCTCAAAACGTGGAGCCCAATACGTGGCAATATGGGCTATTTAAAAATAGAAAGGCAACTTTTCATGTCTGCACAAACTTTCTTCCATGAGACAGTTTTAAGTTTGGAGTGTTTATCAGCCATGTTGGACTATGGCATAGACAACTCCCTGTTTTACCTTTACCCCCCTGACAGACTGTCTGCTGAGGTGTAGCAGTGGTTTGTGCTGCATGGTCCCTTCTGTAAAATATGTACACATATTCATCTTTTAGATACTTCAGTTCCCTTGCTGATACCTTCAGTTAATTCAGCAAGTCCCCTGTAGAGTTTAAAGAAAAGATATCTGTAAATTACTTCCTCACCCATCTGCTAGGTATCAGTGACGTAGGTATCAGTGTAAATAACACTTTTCCCCATAATTGAGTTTGCTGGTAGTATCCTACTTGAATGAATGAAGTTCTTAAAGAATAAGCTGAATAAACATCACACACTGTTATCTGAGATGTAGTCAGTCCTGATTTGGTGTGGAGGAGATAGAATCTGTCAGCATCTCTAATTCACTACCATCTCTTTTTTTACTGTGTCTATGAGAGACATATGATAGATGGATATATGCCTTAGCTGTATTCTTTTCTGTATACTGCATTATATTGTTGCTTTATAATCTCCGAGCCTACCAAACACCCATGTTACATACTTTTCAATTCCTGAGAAATTTCCATACTTGTTCTATGTGCCAGACCTTTATTTACACAATAAGCTTGTGTTAGCTGGCAGAAACCCAGTGCTTACGGATATTAGAGATTTTCCCAGCTCATCTGCACTGAACACTGAAGAAGTGAAACAACATAATCCTCTGTGCAATAACTTGAGAACTCCTGAGAGTTTTCTGACAGCTGCACATTAATTTTGTGATGACCTGTGACTCTGAGATCCAGTGGTCTCCAAGAACATACAGGAATAGACTGGTCATCTTTACAATTTGTGATCTGTAGTAAATAAAGCTCCCTCTCATCACTGGCAAATCCAGCAGAAGGAAGCTAAGTCATACTACAGATATATACTTCTCTGATGACACACACAAAAAGGCCCTTCACTGCTGTATTCAAGAACATGCTGTCAGATTTGGGAGCAGAGTGACTGGAACAGGTTGCCTAGTGATGTGGTTGATGCTCCATCCCTGACAACATTCAAGATGAGGCTGGATAATGCCCTGCACAACCTGATCTAGCTGTGGTGTCCCTGTCCATTGCAGGGGAGTTGGACTAGACGGCCCTCAGATGTCCCTTCCAACTCTAAGGATTCTAGTATTCTGTGATTCTGTGATTATCATCATCATCCACAATAATCATAAGTCGTACTGTATAGCATGAAACTATGTAGTATAAAATAAACTTATCAATGTGCTAACTCAGCAGTTTGGGAGCAAAAGTATAGAAACATTTGCTTTGTGTTTCCTGCTGCCCTTGCAGATACTCTGTGCAATTGAGTCCCTGCATATTATTCTCTGCATAATTTGAATCTCTGTATCTTGTATCTGATACCATCATGAAACTGAAAAAATGACGTAGAGCAGCAAGGAAAGAAGCATCAAAGTATTCAGTTCTAAAGGCTATCAACAACCTTGAGTAGGTTAGGCCAGCTGACTCCAAGAGGTCCCTTCCGTTTCAAACCATTCCCTGAGTCTGTGATTAAATGTCACATAAGTCAACATCCATAACTTATCAGAATTCTAAATCATTAGCCTGACAGCTGTGAAAGTTATAAGAACACAGCCCTACAGAATTGAAAAAAGAAGCAGCCCTGTTTACTTTTTTTTTTTTTTTTTTTTTTTTTTTTTTTTTTTTTTGCATCTTTATTCTTCCTCAGTAGTCACTTCAAATTTCCAGCAAGATAAACGGCTGAGTTGCACTGGAGTCAGTGAGAATTATTTGTCTTTATCCATGAATTACACCTTTTTTTTTTTTCTTCAGTTTAAAGCTATGATTAACAAATAACCAGTCACCTATATTTGTAGATCGGGTTGTTTCCCTAAATACAATTGTTGTGATTTAACCCAGCAGGTGGCTGAGCACCACACAGATGTTCACTCACTCTCCCTCTTCCCAGTGGAAGAGGGAGAGAATTGGGGGAAAAAAAAGTAGAACTCATGGGTTGAGATAAAACTATTTACTAAGACAGAGAAAGGAAAAAGGAAAATACTTATGACTGTGTATGTATATAAATGTATATAAAAGTGATGCACAAAAAATTGCTCACCACCCCCCCAGTCAATGCCCAGGTAGCCCTGAAGCAGTGAAAGAGAGAGAGATGCACTCCCAACACCTTCAGAACTCCTTTCACTTGATGTCGTACAGTATGGAATATCCCTCTGGCCAGTTTAAGTCAGCTGTGCTAATTCTGTTCCCTTCCAGCACCTTGGGCCCTTCCCCGAGAATGTCCTTGGCTCTGTACAACATTGCTTAGCAGAAATTATAAACATAGGTGTGTTATCAACATTGTTTTTCTCCTAGAACCAAGCCATAGCATCATACCAGAGACAGACTCTGAAGAAAATAATTCCATCCCAGCTGATACTAAGACAGCCGTATATCAATTATTATTTGGATTGTTGAAGAGTTTTCTATGACTATTAAAGTATACTGGATTCTATAAAATGGAGAAAAAAAAAAAAAATAATGGCCCATAACAGAATTTCCTCATGGAATTTCTGCTCAAATTCAATTCCTACAGAGAAAGAAATAATAAAGTCTTTGTTTTTCATAATCCCTACTTTGTCTATGACTTTCCAAAATACTCATGGTTGTTAAGAGAAGAGCGTAATTTAATTAATACCATCTGGCCAAAGCACAATCTTCCTGCAGTACAAGCGTGCAGTATCTTCACCATGTAGATATATTGCTGTGCCCTGTGTGTTATTGCAGGTCCGTAACCACCAAGGAGCAGTAAGTCTCTGCAGGGACTGTGCTCTGGAGAGGCTTAGCACACTTAAAAATAGTTCAGTTAAACTACTGCTGCAAATAAATAAAAAGTACAAGTTACAGTGAGAAATCTTGGGTAATTCAAGCGTCAGGCCTCATAACAATCTGCATAAAACTTTAACTTTTGATCAAGGAACATTTTTTGAAGGAACATTATCTTTTCTTCTTCTCTTTTTTTTTTTTTTTTTTTTTTTTTTTTTTTGCCTAAACACGAGGACTTTCTCTGATCCTTGCCCTTTTTTTTTTTTTTTGTGCCACTTTGCTGTGACTGTCATAAAGGTATCAAAGGCAGTACTTTACACGGGTGTGCTACAACAGAAGGGACAGTTTAAGTCCCAGACCATAAACCAAAGTGTGTCTGAAGGAGGTGAAGAGTATTTGTAGTGTAATGTTGCTTCAAAATATGAATTAAATCAGTTTGTGACAATATACCAGCTTTCTCTGTTCAGAAATATTACGTGGAGATGGAGTCTATCCTAGACGGAAAGTTGAAACTGCAACACCCTTTAGCAGCACTGTCTTTTTTCACTCTTACTTCTCTCAAACAGAAGTCAAAAATCATCTTCCATTTCTTCCATTAGAACTATAAAATACAATTCTTCTTGTCTGTAAAAACATTCTTGAAGGAATACAAAGCACTCCTTCAAATGCTGGGCAATGAAAATGAGGATAAGAGGTAGAAGGAGTATAGCAGTACCTGATCAATGCTTCATAGCTTAAAATGGAAGTAAAGAAGATTAAGCAAGTTGATAGCACCATTCAGTATTTTTCAAACTATTAGGATGTATCAGCAAATATGGGCATATATTTTCATTTGAAAACGTTCCTTTTCTTCTTTTTTCCTCTGTTCCTTTGTATTTTATCATAGACTTTCATTGGTGCCATAGTTTGCAGTAGACAGCCCTTGTGCACTAACTTTTTCTATGATATGATTTGAAAACGTAAGTAGCTAACATAGAAGTTAATTTCTCCACTTTTAGTGCCATTAATATCTAGACTCTAATGGATTTAAAATGATGTAGATAGTCTAAATCATAGAATCATTAAAGTTGGAAGAGACCACTAAGATCATCTAGCCATCAACCCATCCCCACCATGCCCACTAACTTCAATGTCACATCTACCCTTTCTCTAGACTTCTAATATACTCTAAGGTTGAAATGGGAAAGGCAGCAGCTGCTTCTGACAGATGGTCGTGAACAATGTGAAATCAGTGTTTCCCAAAAACATTTCATAATTGTGGATATTTGCTGCCTGATTTGTCACCATCACTCCAGTAAAAACATGTAGATTTATTCTACAATATTTCAGTTTGCCTTTGTGAAATGTAATTCATTAGATTCTTTCTTTCTGTAGTCTTTCAGAAGCTGATCTCTCCAGCATAGATTGGAGATAAGTGATAGTGGTATTGTTCTTACAGATAAGCACAGGATACAGAAACAAAGAATAGATTTATTTAAAAAGCAGTAACAACAAAAACTAGCTGTGCCAGCAGAATTTTGCTGCCACATCGAGGGATTTATGAAATTGCACTTGCTTCACTGTTTCTTTCACTTTGGCTGTCTCAATCGCCCTATCTGATGCCACCCTGTGTATTTCACTGAGTGTCAGTGAAAATACATCCTTCAGGGATTTTTCTAATGCTCCCAGCATTGCAAGAAAGAAAATTTTTTCCAGCATTCCTGAAATGTAATCTGAGGTCTCAAAACCAATCACCTGCCAAGGGCATTGAAGCACACAGCACACCTTCTTACCAAGCATTTTGTCTGTGCTCAATATGGTAAAAATAGGTTGACTTTTTGTACTTACACGAATATAAGAAATAATTACATTGCCCAACATATAAATTAAAAATAAATAAATAAATAATGAGTATATATTTAACCTGATCCTTAAAGTTTGGTCTTTTGAAAATGGAATAAAGAGTTTAAAATATGCCCTGCAGGATGATCTCTCCCGTTCTTGGCACAGCTACTAATAAATACTAATAAATAGCAGGGTACTTTGAACAAAGCATAATGCTTTTGTTTGTTTTGTGTTTGTTTTGTTTTTCACATTTTTGTCCACTAAATCTTGGATTTTGGTTAGATGCTGATGGCAACAAGGCGCTGGAACACAACAGTTGGGAGCATTAGGTGGGGGAAAATGGGAGTTAATATTTTGAAGATATTATTTCCACATTATTATATGCAGCTATTTTGGAGTTTCTCACATTATAAACAGATACTGAAATATTGACTATGTTTCAAACAGTTATTCAGGATCTCTGAAACTTGTACTACAGCAGGACCTTGAAGCAGCACTATCTATTTAGCTTACCAAAGAATTATTTATGAAGGGAGTCAACAGTTATCTGCACAGGGAGGTGTATGGTGGTAAAGAGCTCTTTCATCTTGCAGCTGATGTTATAATGAATGCTCTGGTTATGAGTGTTTGCTGGATAAATTCATCTTGAAATTAAGGTTCAGGTTTTTAAATAAAGGCAGATAGTTGTTGCAACAGCTCTGTGAAAGGCATGATGAACTTGCTGGGTCTAAACAATTCTCAAGTTGAGATTTGTCTTTGAAGTATAAAAGATATAGCCCAAGCAAACGTGGCAGAAGAATTATTTCAACTAAATTACGTGGTCTGCATTGTGAAGGATGTTGAACTGGAGGATATTATCTGTCCTTTCTGGAACTAAAATATATGAACCTAGAACTGGAATATTTAAGGGGCTGGTTTTAACATAAATGACAGATCTTTAACACAGCTGACAGGATAAAATGCCTTTTAAGTAAGTGTAAATGTTATTTATGAACACTTAAAAGGCACTCTAAACTGCTAGAGTTCTGTGCAAAGGCCTTGTTACAGTGAAAACATATGCATCTTCTTTGGAAATAAAAGGGACATTCATGACTAGTTCATGTGACTTAGAGCAGAGCCCACGCCGTACAACTTCATACAGTGTTTCCCACAGCAAGCCAAAAGATGTGTGCTTGATTTTTTAGAAAGGAATTGTGTTTTATATCTTCAGATCAGCTTCTTGATTCCCTATGCTTAAATCCAGCACAACTCTAAATTTATTTTTTAAAAAGAAGCCTGTTAGGTGAAGAGTGGAAAAAATTTAAGTCTATTTGACATTCAGCTACTGAGCTCTGACTTTATCTGGAGAATTTTGAAGAAATGGGGAGTGAAAGTAGGTGATCTACAGGGACTGAAAAAATCCAAAGGATATTGGCAGAGGTAAGATATTCAAGTTGCATTTTGCCTTCTGTTTGGACTAAAGCAATGTATGCACTTTCAGTTATAGCTGAAGAGTGAAGAAGTTTGGCTCATGCCTATGGATCACAATTATACTAAGCAAATTTTTATGCAAGATATAATATAGACTGTGTGCTATTAGACTTAATAGGAGGCCTGAGGCATAGTGGCTTTGCATACTCATTCTCATCTTTTCCTTATTACTGTCCTTTTAGTTGTGAAGGCAGCTTGGGAGCTGGTACCCTCCAACCATTTGAGAATGCATATTTAGGAGCACCTTTTTATTTCCAATGTAATGCATAACTGATGTTTATTTTGCCTCGTCCAGCTAGCTTCACAGTAATAGCAAGATTTTTTTTTGACAAGCAGCAAATATAGCAAACTGGATTTTCTGGCACCATCTTTTGTATATAGTGCATTCTTTTAACATTCTGTGGGCTCCTGTGCCCTGGACACAGAAAGGATCTCTCCTGAAAAATGTGCAATATGAACTACTTCCTTTCTCCAGGAAGAATTTAGCCTTAGCACACAATTGGTGAAGAGATTCCTTAGACAAAAGGCAAGTCATTTCATCACAAATTTGCCTAACTGTAGTAGAAAAAGATCAGAGTTGATCACCCAAAGTTGTTTTGTTGTTGTTTGTTGGTTGGTTTGGGCTTCTTTTTGGTTCTTTTTTTTTTTTTTTTTTTTTTTTTTTTTTATGGTGATGGTTTTTTGTTGTTGTTGGTCATTTGTTTAAATTTATTATTATTATTATTATTATTATTATTATTATTATTATTATTATTTTGTAAATATATTAAGTTATTAAGTTCTGTAGGTTATTTGTATTACTTTAGCTAGGCTTGCTATATTTCTTTACATTTCTACCTATTTCAACCTCTTTTATGTTCTCATTAATTGTATACTGCAGGAATGCCTCTTAAAGGAAAGAGAAATTCCAGTGTTTTATTTTGCTACATTCAGAGAAGGATGACAACAGCAAAAAAAAAAGAGCAATAACAAAATAACTAAATCATCTTTTTCAGTGCAAGGGGAATAACTACACAGTATTGCATATCCTAATTTGCTGTTGTTTCAGTGAAGAGAACTCACAGCATTCCTTAGAATCAGGTTAAAAACTTGTTGATGTTTTTAGTGTCATTTTCCCATTTGGACCCTGTTGTTATCCAGATCACACACTAGCTCTGCTTTTTCCAGGGTCACATTTATTTTCATACAATAGTTTGAGTTGGAAGAAACTTCTAAGACCATGTAGTTCCAACTCCCCTGCTATAGGCAGAGAAATCTCCCTCTAGACCAGGTTGCTCAAAGCCCCATCCAGCCTGGCCTTGAGTGCCTCTATGGAGGGGGCATCCACAGCCTCTCTGGATAACCTGTTCCAGTGTGTCACCACCCTCACAATAAGGAATTTCTTCCTACTATCTAGTCTAAATCTACTCTCTTCATGTTAAAAACCATTTCCACCTGTCCTGTTGCTATATGCCCTTATAGTAATCCTTCCCCAACTTTCCTGTAGACCCCCTTCAGG
Organism: Phasianus colchicus; assembly: GCF_987193195.1. Taxonomy (NCBI): domain Eukaryota; kingdom Metazoa; phylum Chordata; class Aves; order Galliformes; family Phasianidae; genus Phasianus; species Phasianus colchicus. Next base: position 79,555,511 of record NC_143437.1, read on the forward strand.
TACTTTTACACAATCTCGTTCTCAAAATCCCTTCCATTCCATTTAAACAAGCCTTTCCTCCAGTGTTTTGCTGTACATGGGATCAAAATTGGAGCTATTCTTGCTCATATTTTCAAAGAAATACAGCAATGTTTTTTAAATAAATGAGTCAAAGCTTCAGGTATCTTTAGTTCATTTCCCATAGACAGGCAGAAGAGTCTTCCAGAATACAATCAAGTTAACAGAACTGTTCTCTGCTGTTTTGTACTTAATAGTTGATATATTTTAAAAGTTGAATTTAGCTGTAATGTTAATTATTAATTATTATTAATAATAATTATTATATATAATTATATTTCTAGTAATTATTTAATAACTATTATTTATTTACAATTTTCCCTTTTCTGCCTTCCCAAAGATGTATAGAAAAGTGCAAATTTATACCATCTGTAGGTATCTGATTTTGGATTTTCAGCTTTTCTGTTTTAAAGGACAGTAGAAATTAGAGGAGCATATACAGGGCCCCCCACCATTATATCACACCTCATTGCCTTACTCTTAAGCATGTTATAACTGCCTTAAAACATGGTCAGCTATAGTATTATATTCTGTCCCACTACAGAGGGGAACCACTTCACATCCTAAATGTAGTGACTATGTGACAGCTGGATCCAGCTCTAAGAAATAAATCGGATGCCATTAAATAGACTTACTGAGGTTTCTCAATACCGTTTTGCCAGACCAAATGGCATAGGCCCATAAACTTGAACAGAAGTTTTGTAACATGATTTACTTCTCAAATATCACTTTCAAGGAATAAAAAAAGAATTTAGACAATCTTTTCATACATTTTTTTTGTAGTTCAATTATTTTCATCACAGCTACTTACTTTCTGTAAGTGCCTTATCTCTGCCACTGGCTTCTAAGCCGTAAACATTTTTTGTAGAAGGAACTATCTTGACCTGGTATCTAAAAAGAAATACATGAAAGAGTCTTGTGAGTGGGAATGCTGGACTCCATGGAAGTTTGTTTTCTGAGTGAGGTAAGAATACCTACAACAGCAATAATGTCTATTTGGTGTCCACCAGTTGCATTCTTGAAGCTGAAGAAGGTTCAGATTTGTTGTTTACCTTGTAAATTACATTCGTTTTGGCTACAAATCTCACGACCTTTCCCATCACCATTGATGAATGCTGGAAATTAAGATCAAGTGAAAGGAAAGTAACTCCTGGGAGCAGTACTTTTGCACGTTGCTCTGCTACAACAGGAAAATAGCTATCTGTGCTTATGAGGATCAGGTGGAAAGGAGGCCTTTTACCTTTGCAGTGTTACTATCTAGAAGAAGCAGCTTTTGCTGTGAAAGTCTGCAAGACTCTCTGTGAATACCATCTTTAGTGATACCATCATGGTAAATAATGGAAGGTGAGGGGAAAATAGTGCTTGAGTGATAATGAAAATCTAACAGAAGAACACAGTGGAATGAGTTCTCATCAAAACTGAAACTTTCAATTTTTAATATGTTAGTAATTATCTTGTTTGTTTTCTTGTTTAATATCTGGAGTACTTCACGTAACTGCTTTTCTGTTTGTGTAGTCAGTATAGTAATGTTACATGTTTTGAAACTACCTTTTCATACCGTCTGTTGAAAGAGTAGATAGATATAAAGATAGAAATGATCATAAAGAACATGTTGCACAAAGCTTGAAAATCTCAAATGACAGGGATTACTGATAGGCTTTTGGAGCTTAGCCAAATATTACCTGAATTATATTTATGGATTGATGCACATACAGGATACTTCATGTAGGAAAACTCAGTAAACCCCTCTGAATGTTCCCGAGTACCTAGTTAATGAAGTACTTTATGAAGTTTTGGGGCTATTTTGGGGAGTGAAATTCTTGTAAGAGAGAAAACAGTGATGTACTTCTCAGCAGACTAACATGAACTTTCCTGGAACTAGTCTTGAATAAATACAGTGAAAGAAAAGCCCTGTCAGGTACTGGGACACTTCTTGTACTGCTTCTTCTGAGTGTTCCAGGCACCTAAAACACTGCATCAGTCTCTGATAAGGTGCATGCTAAAAAGAGGCTTGGAGCTCTTTGCAGAAGTTCTTCCTTTCTTGTCTCACACAGTCTGCTCCGTGGCTTTTAAGTCCAACCATGGAAAATTTGCTGTCATTTTTGTCTGAATGGTGTGACTTGCTGGATGTTATTTAGTATGGCATTTCATATATACACGTGTCATACAAACAACCAGCAGAAGTGAAAAATTGTGTTAACAATTAGGAAGCTACAATAAGTTGTTACTTTCTTTACAGAAGTGCTAAAATGAGCCACAATCTTGCAGCTTCTAACCTCTTTTGATTACTGACCCTTGTACTAAACTCAAGGAAATACAAATACGTCTGTAACAGACATAAGACTACTGATAACAGACTTTCTTTTTTAATTATTATTATTTTACTTCTTAGATATAATTCAGATTCCCATGCACACACATCCTGTATGTTATGGGATAACTTATCTCTAGAATATATCACAAAATTATGATTTACTGGCTTACCTAAACTGGATGAAGGAAAATCACATGTGGAGTTTAACTTTTGGCAGTCCTTCAGCCCTCTGCACAGCTTCCCAAAGGAAAAAGAACACAACTTCACCCACATGATCAGATGACAAGTGCATTTCCATGTGAAACATGAAGAGAGAGAAGTAAAAAACAAAACTATGCCTCACTGCATGAGGTATGCCTTGTGATTCACTGATCAAAGTATCCTAGTAGGAGCAGGAATACAAGGTAAAGATCTCCCAGGAAACCAAAATCTGCTGTTTTATGCTGGCTATCCGTCACATTTTCAGGGATGGCAGCATGCTTCATTCAGGTCTATATTTTATCTTTTTCCCATGCTTTGCGCTGTACTTTCTCCTTCTTTCCGCACTACGGCCATGGCCCCATATAAATATCGCCAGCTTCACAAAATACTGCTCCAAATATTAATCCTGGTGGCAGCAGAAAAAAGGAGTTGTGTCACAGGCAGGAAATGTGACTTGGGTTTGCCAGACCAAGCCTAAGACATATCAGCACGTGAGGTTGTCTGCTGGTTAATGCAGAATTTAGTCAGGTCCCACATGGGACAATGGCAACTTACCCACACAAGGAGGTCTCATTGCAGGGTAGAAGAGATGGAGATGCTCTGCATTCACTTACTCTCCCACCCAAGGCCTTCTTCAGCTACAGATAGAATACCTGGCTCTGGCTCTTCAACTGAAATTAATATCACTACAATTACAGTGAAAATGTGTAAGTAGAATAGACTTTTTCCTCCCTTGTCCCTCATACATTTGTCTTGTTGCTCACTCTGTAAAAGGGAGAAGCATGGTAACCTGACAGATAAGGAGAAAATACTACAGGTCTGGAATTGCTTTGAATGAATAATACCTTCAACACCTTATGTGTTGCCTACAAGTTGCTTACAGTCATTTTGTTTCCTTGGATTCTCTTGTTGACAGGGGATGTGGATGCCCCATCCCTGGAGGCATTCAAGGCCAGGCTGGATGTGGCTCTGGGCAGCCTGGTCTGGTGATTGGAGACCCTGCACATAGCTGGGGGATTGAAACTAGATGATCTTTGAAGTCTTTTTCAACCCAGGCCATTCTATGATTCTATGATTCTATGATAAAAGATGGTGTGAATGTGTTATGCCCAGATTACTGCAGCATCACATTCTGTGATATCTGTGCCAGACCAAGGTAGACAAGATATTTTTGCTCTTACTCTATTTTAATCTGAACTAGGTGTGGGTGGTCATAGAACAGATACTTACCAAGTTTATTTATGATGACTTTACTGATTGTCCTCAGGAATACCATCTTTAAAATGTGCCAGATGTAATCTTTCCAGTGATCTTTGTAACTACATTGTCCCTAATTTACTTTTGCTATTGGAAAGATGGATGGTTTATTTTGACGTAACTGAAAAACGGATTTTCTTTGTAGCAATACAAAATCTTAAATTTAAGTGAAAAGGCTAGTCTTTCACATTGGATTAAGGAAAAGCTGATACCATTTAATGACTAACAGAATCATTATATTGTTTGTACAAAGATGTAATTTAGTTATGTATCTGACTTCTTTCTGTTGATCATTTTTAATAATCACATATTGAATCTCTTGTCATATACTGTTTTATTTGCCAAACCAGATTATTTTATTTATCTCTGTGAAAAATATCAGAAAGCCCTTGTGTAACATAAGCAGTAATATGACTCTTCTCAAAGGAAAACTAAACTAAACAAACAAAAATACTAGATTATTAAATTAATATAATTAACGTCTTCAGAAACGTAGCAGATTGAAAAGTGCTAATATAGTTATTTCTGGTAAGGATTGCTTTTACATTTTCCCTAGATACATTTGCTCTAAGGTTATTTTTTAACGTATCTTACAATTAAGACAGTTTACATTTAATGTAGAAGTAATGTTCTTAGCAGTTAATTCACGTGTGATCACATCTTCCCTGTCAGCATCTGCATTTTGTTTTCAGAGGGACAGAAACCCTTTAACTGTTCAGCTGTAACTCAACAAGAATTGTAGCTGTTACCCACTATATGAATGTATTACAAAAGTTTATGATGTTTTTAAGTTATAAAATGATATAAATACCTGGCAAAACAACAACAACAACAACAACAAAAAACAACAAAACAAGCATCCCTACTAAATGTCCTTTTAAACTTATAGTGAATCTGAGATAAATTTGTAAATGAAACAATATAAAATGAACTTAAAAGATTTTTGAATTTACATTTTTCTAGGCAGTGTGACTTTGAAGAAGAATATTGGCCAGACAGTGGTGCCTTATATGGACCTGTAAGTAAAAATACTAAAATGCTGTCCTTAATCATACTGCTCTGCAAATTTCAGCATATATTTAAAATATTCACAGAAACTAAATAGTTTATTATATTTCTGCTGATCTACCCCACCCCGAAAATTCTCTGTGAAAGAATTTAGTGAAAGCCTAAAATGCTCAGACATAAATAACCAAGGATAAGTACAAAAGGTTTATCTAGTATAGCACATTTAAGGAATCAATAAAGACCATTAGCTCTTTTAATTAAAAACAGACAATAGACGGCCTTCAAGTCAAAACTTCAACAACTTCACTTATCCCCCCAGAGTAGTCCTGCTACACAAAATAGCACGTTAGAAATATGAACAACTGAAAACTCTTTGATTGCCATTGCTAACAAAGAAATGAACCAGGGAAACACCAACCAGTGCCTATTTGTCTTCAGGAGATAATCACAGTTGCTAATTTGGCTACTTCCTTGCTTTCAGTACTGTATAATATTTGCTTCATGCTAGAGCTGTATTGATCTTCCATCACACAACAATTTTTCAATTACTTAGAATGCTGACAAGGAAGCAATGTAACAATGGATGCAGGCAATTAAGCAGTCAACATGGTGTGAGGCATACAATCCATGCCACATCACTTTTTATAGATTATTTAAGTTATTTGATGAGATGCATATATGTGAATGCATATACTTTGGAGTCGAATTGTTAAATATTACTTAGAAATTCCCAAACCAGAAAATCATGGGTTCTTTTTGATACTTTCCTAATCTTATTACTTTACTACTACTTCTAAATGTTTTTATTTTGCTTTTTTTAGATAAATACATGTTTATCCAAAAATGACCTAGAAACCTGTGAGTTATGCCTGCTACTTTCATACCAGAAATATTTATTTGAACAGCTTGCATCATTCCCAAAATTTGCCAAAGAAAAAGTGAAATGCTGAAATCTTGTTATCCCTTCATTAGGATGTTCAAAGGGTCGGTAGGGTTCATTAATACTATTTCCATACTTCTCTGAAGCTTTTGTAATGTAAATAGAATGGTTTCATAATCATGTATACACATATCACCTATTTTTCTCAGAAACTAATCCAGAGAAACAATCAAACTCCAGCAACATTCAACCGCAAATGGTGCTGAGAACAGCTTTTCCTGCTACCATCTCTAACCTCTTCTCTGAAGACTGACTGCGCCTCTCAAATTCTCTGAATATATCAATTTGGGAAATAAAGCACTCTCAATAAAGTGTGATTGATTCAGCATAGTAACTATGAACTACATGCACCTCCAAGAGTCAGAAAGAGCAACAGGATGAGAAGTCATAGGAAGTGCTGGAGTTTGCAAATTGGACATGTCAGCCTGGCTTATTTCCACTCCCCTTCTGAGTAGAATCCCACACTTGCAGTCTGCATATTCTCTACAAATAAGTAATCATGGGACAAATCCTTTCTTATCTTCCTTTGCTCCCAGACCCAAAGCTCTAATAATTCCTCCTCTGCTGTAACTCTGATATACTTACTCAAATTGAGGACAGGTGATAATAAGCTCCTCAGTCCTGAAGGCTGTGATGACCTTCAGACTAAGAGCAGCTTCCAGCTGAGTTGTTGTAGCCATACTGATCCTACAGCCACATCTGACTTCTTCACACCAGAATCCCTTTCCGGAATGAGATTTTTCTGAGTAGTGCAAAGATGAAGGGAAGGAGGACTGCACTTGCACATCCTCCCCCTCCCCCCGTGGGGCCTGGGGAGAGTTCCTATTCATTTCAAGTCACTGGCAAGGGTTAGAAGGTGTTGTGAAAATGAGGGAGCAAGGACTATCCCTTTCTCAGTGGGAAGGGGAGAGTGCAGAAAACATGGATTTTTCACTTGGGACTGTAGGCTACGATGGAGAGTTTGTCTGGTATTCCAGTCTTTCTGAAGCTTTGGACATGTAAGCAGGGCTACAATATGTACTTTTGCCCCGTCGCAGAGACAGGACCACTACAGCACTTACCATTATTTTTTTAAGGACCAAAAACTGTTTTTGTTTTGTTTTGTTTTGTTTTCCTATAAAACAGCAGTAGTTAGTATAGTATGTCTATAATGAGGGCTCAGGCACTTACAGGCTTTTCTCTACTAGGAAATTTCAAGCCTTCACTCCCTCGAATGCATACTCACTACCATTTTGCTAGACCAAGAGGGAACTCTGTTTTTTTTTCCTTTTGAAACCCTGCCAGCATGGTGCAAGTAACATAGAAAGTGATCAGAATTTTTTAGCAGTTCTTTGTGGAGTGAATTTAAGAAAATTTAGCTGGCTCCAGAAGCCCATCTAAAGTGACTCTTACCAGCCATTTACAGACCCTGACTTACTACAGCATAAGCCTGTACCAGGCTTCTAAGTCTTCTCCTTCAAGTGTAAATGCCTTGCCTGAAGAACAAGGTGGGGAGTAGGTATGGGATGCTGTAGAGAGGGCAGGCCAATATAGATGTGAATTTTTCAGTCATTGTGCATTAATATTCCCACAGGAATGTTAATATTACCATGCTGACAGGAAAGCAGGGGAGGGTCTTTTTCTAACAGCATGCAGCAAGAGGACAAGGGGAAATGGTTTTAAACTGAAAGAGGGTAGATTTAGACTTGATATCAAGAAGAAATTTTCTACTGGTAAGACACTGGAACAGGTTGCCCAGGTTGTGGATGCCCCCTCCTTGGAAGCATTCAAGGCCAGGCTGGATGGAGCTTTGAACAACCTAGAGGGAGGTTTTCCTGCCTATAGCAGAGGGTTGGAACTAGATCACAGAATCACAGAATCACCAAGGTTGTAAAAGACCTTCAAGATCATCCAGTCCAACCATCCACCTATCACCAATAGTTCTCACTAAACCATGTCCCTTAACACAAAATCCAAGTGTTCCTTGAACACCTCTAGGGTTGATGACTTCACCACCTCCCTGGGCAGCCCATTCCAGTGCTTGACCACTCTTTCAGAAAAGTAGCATTTCCTAACATCCAGTCTAAATCTCCCCTGATGCAGCTTGAAGCCATTCCTTCTAGTCCTATCCTATCACTAGTTACATAAGAGAAGAGGCCAACGCCCGGCTCACTACAGCCTCCCTTCAGGTAGTTATAGAGAGGAATAAGGTCTTCCCTGAGCCTCCTCTTCTCCAGACTGAACAATCCCAGCTCCCTCAGCCGCTCCTCATAAGGCTTGTGCTCCAGACCCCTCACCAGCTTTGTTCCTTCTTTGAACCCGCTCCAGGGCCTCAATGTCTTTCTTGCAGTGAGGGGCCCAAAACTGGACACTGTGCTCACCGGTGCTGAGTACAGGGGGACAATCACTTCCCTGTTCCTGCTCACAACACTGTTCCTGATGCAAGCCAGGATGCCATTGGCCTTCTTGGCCACCCAGGCACACTGCTGGCTCATGTTCAGCTGAGCAACAATCAAAACCCCCAGGTCCATTTCCTCTACGCAGTCTTTCAGCCACTCCGCCCCAAGCCTGTAGCACTGCCTGGGGTTGTCGTGGCCAAAGTGCAGGACCCAGCATTTGGCCTTGTTGAAACTCATCCCATTGGCTTCAGCCCAGCTATCCAGCCTGTCCAGATCACTCTGTAGGGCCTCGCTACCCCCAGGCAGATCGACACTTCCAGCCAACTTGGTGTAATCTGCAAACTTACTGAGGGTGCACTCAATGCTCTCATCCAGATCATCAATAATGATATTGAAGAGGACAAGCCCCAGCACTGACCCGTGGGGAACATCACTCGTGACAGGTCGCCAGCTGGATTTAGCTCCATTCACTACCACTCTCTGGGCCTGGCCTTCCAGCCAGTTCCTTATCCAGCCAAGAGTGTACCTGTCCAAGCCATGGGCTGCCAGCTTCTGCAGGAGAATGCTATGGGAGACAGTGTCAAAGGCCTCGCTGAAGTCTAGGTAGACTACATCAACAGCCTTTCTTTTGTCTAACAGACAGGTCACTAGATCATAGAAGGAGATCAGCTTGGTCAAGCAGAATCTGCCCTTCGTGAACTCATGCTGGCTAGGCCTGATCCCCCAGTTGTCCCCCACATGCCGTGTGATCTCCCTCAAGACAATCCACTCCATAGTCTTCCCTAGCACCGAGGTCAGGCTAACAGGCCTGTAGTTCCCCGGATCCTCCTTACAACCCTTCTTGTAGATAGGAGTCACATTGGCAAGCCTCCAGTCTTTTGGGTCTTCACCCGTCAACAAAGAGCGCTGATAGATAATGGCAAGCGCTCATCTATCACCTCCGACAGTTCCCTCAACACTGTTGGGTGAATCCCATCCAGGCCCATGGACTTGTGACAGTCCAGCTGGAGCAGTAGGTCTCTGACTGCGTCCTCCCGAATCACGGGGGGTTCTGTCCGCATCCCAGTTGAGACTATCAGGTCAGAGAGCGGAGTACCCTGAGGATAACTGCTGTGACCTTTAAAGACAGACGTAAAGAAGGCATTCAGAACCTCTGTGTTTTCCTTATCCTCAGTGGTCATATTCCCAGCCTCATCCAGTAAAGAATAAAGATTCTCCTGAGTCCTCCTCTTACCGCTGATGAATTTATAGAACAGTTTCTTGTTCCTTTTTATCCCAGTGGCCAGGTTGAGTTCAAGCTGGGCTTTTGCCTTTCTGATTTTCTCTCTACGCATCTTAACAACTTCTCTGTACTCTTTCTGAGTCGCCCGTCCCTTCTTCCACAGGAGGTAGATTCTCTTTTTCTCCCAGAGCCTCAAGAATAGCTCCTTATTCATCCATATTGGTCTTCTTCCCTGCCGGCTCATTTTGCGGCTTAGAGGGACAGCCAGCTCCTGCGCCTTTAAGACTTCCTTCTTGAAGAGCGACCAGCCATCTTGGACCCCTTTACTCTCTAAGACTGAAACCCAGGGGATTCCCCCTGCTAGCCTTCTGAATAATTCAAAGTCCGCCCTCCAGAAGTCTAAGGTAGTTGTTTTGCTGTTCCGCTTCCTGGCTCCATCAAGAATCAAGAACTCTACCATTTCATGGCCACTCTGTCCAAGACAGCCCCCAACCTCCACATCTCCCACCAGACCTTCTCTGTTAGCCAACAGCAGGTCAAGCGGGGCAGTTCCTCTCTCACCAGCTGCATCAGAATGTTATTCTCCGTACACTCCAGAAACCTCCTAGACTGCTTCTTCTGTGCTGTGTGTATTCCCAACGTACGTCAGGGAAGTTGAAGTCCCCCATGAAGACAAGGGCTGGCGATCGTGCAGCTTCCGCCAGCTGCTTGCAGAACTCTTCATCTTCTCTTCATCCTTGTTTGGCGGTCTGTAACAGACGCTCACCAGGAAGTCTGTCTTGTCAGCCTTTCTCCTGATCTTTACCCATAGGGATTCAACCTTATCATCCCCAGCCTCAAGTTGAACATTAAAACACTCACTAATATAGAGAGCCACACTGCCACCCCTCCCTCCTTGCCTATCCTTCCTGAATAGTCTGTAGCCAGCCATTGCAGCACTCCAGTCATGGGAGCAGTCCCACCATGTTTCTGTAATGGCAACTAGGTCATAGTTAGCCTGCCGCACAATGGCTTCCAGCTCTTCTTGTTTGTTGCCCACGCTGAGTGCTCTGGTGTAGGTGCACTTCAGCTGAGCCCCTTGCCTCACCCCTAATCCCATTACTGCTCCCCCAGGCTCATCTCTAGCAGGCCTGGTTTTATCCCTTTCCCCCTTCATATCTAGTTTAAAGCCCTCTCCATAAGTCCTGCCAACTCCTGGGCAAGGATCTGTTTCCCCCTTTGGGATAGGTGATACCCATCGGCAGCCCTCATACCAGGTGCCAAGTAGACCACCCCATGATCAAAGAACCCAAAATTTTTGAGTTTGCACTAGCCTCTCAGCCATGTGTTTATTAGGTTGGCTTTCCTGCTCTTCTCAGTGTCCTTCCCCGCCACCTTAGGAATACAGGCAAATGCTACTTGTATGCCCGCATCTCTCTATGGGTTTGTCGTCCCCATTCATAAATTCATACAAAAATGTAAAGACAGACAATCAGACAACGAATTGTCGTTATACACCGCACTCATGCTGCAGCTATGCCACATCTCAAGTATTCAACACATTTGCTCGCAATCACACAACACCGGCTTTACATTTTACCAAATCAGACCTCTGGACTCCTTTTGAGTGTTTTGATAGCAATTACTCAAATTCATGATACTGAACACTTACAACAGATGGTGATAACAATAATACCACCTATAACTCCCATGTTATCATTTTACAAAATACCTGCTGTTATCAACCACCTAAGGGAAAGCTATTGCTCTTTCCTCGTGTACAACTTACAGGTCCCCTTCATAGGAAATTCCCAGGGACTCTCCCTACCCCAGCTGGAAAACTAACCTATGACCTCACATACCTCATGGGGGGAGCATGCATGCCCCTTCATACCATGTGTAGAAAGTCTCCTCATGGCTTACAGGTTCCCCCTTTCCATACACATATCTTGTCCGCAGATGGATCGTCCTTGTCTATTCCTGCAGTGATTGGATGAGTAAGGGGTGTCCTTAAGAGAAATCCTGGAGCGTGCCAAAGGCATCCCCCCACTCAGCTGGTCCCACAGCTGAATAGAGGTTGTCCCATCTGGGGTGCCAAACTGACATATGGAAATCGAACTCTACAGCCAGATTAAGGATATAGAGCAGGTGTGTTTATTCCAGCAGTGTGCATACGCTGGGTGCAAGGGGGATAGATCTGCCTACCTTGCACACCATCAGCTAAAAGCGTGCTACAGATATAGGCTGAACTAATACATAATCAATTGTTTCCAGGAATTTGGATACATAGTCATTAGATTTCCGAGAACCAATTAGCATGCAGACCCTCCCCCTCGTGCGTGTGTAGTGAGTCATGGGGGTCTCCTCCTGGTAGTTGTGGGATGAAGAAACATAGTCTTCCTCATGAAGGCTCCTTGTCTACCTCGCTGTATGCTTCTGTCCCTGAGGGAGGGGCAGCCTCCGATCCAGTTCTAGCCTGCCCTGAGGACATCTTATCACCTCCCTGCCAGATGGCTTTGGGCTGCTCTCAAACTCTTATCTTTATGTTCTCTACCCCCTCATTGTCTCAGTCCCAGTGTCTGCATTCCCCATTCTTCTAACAACCTCTACATATCTGCTTCTGTAAACTACCTCTAACTATCTCTATCCCCAATTCCTGTGAAGCCCTTTTCTCCTCTTTTACTGTGGGGCCCTTCTCTCATCCTTCAGAAGTGTAGTCAGAAAGATTGCGTAGTGTGGTCGACTGTGAACCGGCAGAGAGTTGTGGTCAGTGGGACAGAGAGTCTAGTTGGAGGCCTGTATCTAGTGGAGTCCCTCAAGGGTCAGTACTGGGACCAGTACTATTCAATATGTTCATCAGTGGCCTGCATGAGGGAGTAGAGTGCACTGTTAGCAAGCTTGCTGATGACACAAAACTTGGAGGAGTGGCTGACACGCTAGAAGGCTGAGCTGCCACCCAGTGAGACCTAGACAGGCTGCAGAATTGGGTGGGGAGAAATTTAATGAAATATAACAAGGGCAAGCATAGAGGCTTGTATCTGAGTAAGAACAACTGCAGGTACCAGTATAGTTTGGGGACTGACCTATTGGAAAGCAGCGTAGAGAAAATGGACCTGGGGGTCCTGTTGGACAGCAGGGTGACCATGAGCCAGCACTGTGCTCTTGTGGTCAAGAAGGCCAGTGACATCCAGGGACATACTAGAAGGGGTGTGGTAAGTAGGTCAAAAGAGCTTCTCCTCCCCCTCTACTCTGCCCCAGTGAGACCACATCTGGAGTATTGTGTCCAGTTCTGGGCCCCTCTGTTCAAGAAGGACAGGGAATTGCTTGAGAGAATCCAGCACATAGCCACAAAGATGATGAAGAGACAGGAGCATCTCCCTTAAGAGAAAAGGCTGAGGGAGCTGGGTCTCTTTAGCTTGGAGAAGAGGAGACTAAGAGGTGACCTCATTAATAATGTTAACAAATATGAAAAGGGTGTGTGCCAGGCTCTTCTCAGTGACATCCAGTGAGAGGACAAGGGACAATGGATGAAAACGAACATAGGAGGTTCCACAAAAATATGACAAAAAACGTCTTCATGGTGAGGGTAACAGAATATGGGAACAGGCTGCCAGAGAGGTTATGGGGTCTCCTTCTGTGGAGACATTCAAAACCTGCCTGGATGCATTCCTGTGTGACTTAATCTAGGCCTTCCTGCTAAGGCAGGGGGACTGGATCTTTCAAGGTTCCTTCCAATTTCTTGGTGATTCTGTGATTCTGTAACTGCTATGGAGAACTTAGAGATTTAGTAAAAAAATACTCTTTTCAGTTCTTAGCCACAATTCAAGCATTTAATATTTTAAAATAAATCTTTTTTTTAGCTCATCTGTTCCTTTCTTTTTTCTCCTCTCCTCTCCTCACCTCTCCTCCCCTCATCTCTCCTCACCTCGCCTCCCCTCCGCTCTCCTCACCTCTCCTCCCCTTTCCTCCCCTCTCCTCCCCTCTGCTCTCCTCACCTCTCCTCCCCTTTCCTCCTCTCTCCTCCCCTCTTTCCTTTGTTTTCCTTCCCTTCTCCCCTCCCCTCCTTTTCCTTTTCCTCCTTTTCCTTTTCCTCCTTTTCCTTTTCCTTTTCTTCCTTTTCTTCCTTTTCTTCCTTTTCCTTTTCTTCCTTTTCCTTTTCTTCCTTTTCTTCCTTTTCTTCCTTTTCCTTTTCTTCCTTTTCCTTTTCTTCCTTTTCCTTTTCTTCCTTTTCTTCCTTTTCTTCCTTTTCCTTTTCTTCCTTTTCCTTTTCTTCCTTTTCCTTTTCTTCCTTTTCCTTTTCTTCCTTTTCCTTTTCCTTTTCTTCCTTTTCCTTTTCCTTTTCTTCCTTTTCCTTTTCTTCCTTTTCCTTTTCCTTTTCCTTTTCTTCCTTTTCCTTTTCTTCCTTTTCCTTTTCCTTTTCTTCCTTTTCCTTTCCTTCCTTTTCCTTTCCTTCCTTTTCCTTTTCTTCCTTTTCCTTTTCTTCCTTTTCCTTTTCTTCCTTTTCCTTTTCTTCCTTTTCCTTTTCCTTTTCTTCCTTTTCCTTTTCTTCCTTTTCCTTTTCTTCCTTTTCCTTTTCTTCCTTTTCCTTTTCTTCCTTTTCCTTTTCTTCCTTTTCCTTTTCTTCCTTTTCCTTTTCTTCCTTTTCCTTTTCCTTTTCTTCCTTTTCCTTTTCTTCCTTTTCCTTTTCTTCCTTTTCCTTTTCTTCCTTTTCCTTTTCCTTTTCTTCCTTTTCCTTTTCTTCCTTTTCCTTTTCTTCCTTTTCCTTTTCCTTTTCTTCCTTTTCCTTTTCTTCCTTTTCCTTTTCTTCCTTTTCCTTTTCTTCCTTTTCCTTTTCCTTTTCTTCCTTTTCCTTTTCTTCCTTTTCCTTTTCTTCCTTTTCCTTTTCCTTTTCTTCCTTTTCCTTTTCCTTTTCTTCCTTTTCCTTTTCTTCCTTTTCCTTTTCCTTTTCTTCCTTTTCCTTTTCCTTTTCTTCCTTTTCCTTTTCTTCCTTTTCCTTTTCTTCCTTTTCCTTTTCCTTTTCTTCCTTTTCCTTTTCCTTTTCTTCCTTTTCCTTTTCTTCCTTTTCCTTTTCTTCCTTTTCCTTTTCCTTTTCTTCCTTTTCCTTTTCTTCCTTTTCCTTTTCCTTTTCTTCCTTTTCCTTTTCTTCCTTTTCCTTTTCCTTTTCTTCCTTTTCCTTTTCTTCCTTTTCCTTTTCCTTTTCTTCCTTTTCCTTTTCTTCCTTTTCCTTTTCCTTTTCTTCCTTTTCCTTTTCTTCCTTTTCCTTTTCCTTTTCTTCCTTTTCCTTTTCTTCCTTTTCCTTTTCCTTTTCTTCCTTTTCCTTTTCTTCCTTTTCCTTTTCCCTTTTCTTCCTTTTCCTTTTCTTCCTTTTCCTTTTCTTCCTTTTCCTTTTCCCTTTTCTTCCTTTTCCTTTTCTTCCTTTTCCCTTTCCTTTTCTTCCTTTTCCCTTTCCATTTCTTCCTTTTCCGTTTCTTCCTTTTCCGTTTCTTCCTTTTCCGTTTCTTCCTTTTCCTTTCCTTTTGCTCTTCCTTTTCCCTTTTCCTTTCCCTTTCCTCTTCCTCTTTCTTTTCTTTTCCCTTTTCCTTTTCCTTTCCCTTTCCTCTTCCTCTTTCTTTTCTTTTCCCTTTTCCTTTTCCTTTCCCTTTCCTCTTCCTCTTCTTTTTCCTTCTCCTTTTCTTCCTTCTCCTTTTCTTCCTTTTCCTTTCCCTTTCCTCTTCCTCTTTCTTTTCTTTTCCCTTTTCCTTTTCCTTTCCCTTTCCTCTTCCTTTTCCTTTTCTTTTCCCTTTTCCTTTTCTTCCTTTTCCTTTTATTCCTTTCCCTTTTCCTTTCCCTTTCCTTTTATTCCTTTTCCTTTTTCTCCTTTTCTTTTTCCTTTTCCTTTTCTTCCTTTTCCTTTTGCTCCTTTTCTTTTTCCTTTTCCTTTTGCTCCTTTTCCTTTTCCTTTTCTTCCTTTTCCTTTTCCTCCTTTTCCTTTTCCTTTTTCCTTTTCTTCCTTTTCCTTTTCTTCCTCTTCCTTATTGGCTTCACTTCACTTCGCTTCACTTTCTTCTACAACCTCCACCGTTGAAGACAGAACTCTCTGATTCTCCTCCACGTCTCGCTAGGGAAAGAAAAGTCTCAAGTCGTGACTGAGTAATTTTCACCTCAAACAGACTTTGACAGAGGCAAGCTACAACTGTAACCGCAGCAACAGCAAAGGCAGGAGTGCCAATACCTGTCTGTGGGTCCAAGCAGTCGGGTGAAGTTGTCAATTGCAACCTCCGTGTGACAGCGATTGAGGATGACCACCGCCTGGCACACGAAGGGCATGAACATGCTCTGCTGTGTGGATGATGTGCAGCTCCGCAGGACATAAAGGATCAGTGGCACCTGAAAGAAGAAGGGGAGAAAGAACAATTTGCCACATCCTTGACTCTGCAGGAAGTAACCACAGGCATTCAGCACATGAGCAGTGCCTGCTCCCTTGACATGCTGCCTAAGGCCTAAGACTAGATTTCACACCAGCGACCCTGTCCAAGCTCTGCGCTCAGACTGTGTTTCTTTAGCACAAGAGGCAAACGACATAAGGCGTAGAGCAACAGCAAGAAAAAATCCAAGACACGTGGAAGAAAGTCTCTTACGTCTCGACGGATGTCCTTTCTGTACATCTGCAAAAAGGTGATCATCCACTTCCCAGCAGCACGCACACGCATTCCTTTGGCCTTTCGGAAGGTCTCCTTGATGGCCATCAAGAAATCAACGGTGCGTTCCAGGGGGAAGTTTCTGCACACCATCTGCAGAGAAATGAGAAGCAGGAGAGATCCCATCACTGCTCTGCAGCAGCTCTTCAAAACAGAAGGCAGTCTTAAGGGCATTGTTAGTTCAGCGGCTTGCTGGTCATTCAGGCAGCAATCACAATGCTCCTGCTGTCCGTACCCTGCTATTTATACGGAAAGTGGTTGAGCCTTCTCTCAGCTTCTCCACCTATGGTGTTTGCTTACATGCAAAGCCTACCTCCCAGCAGCCACAGACACACACGCATACAAACACATAGAGTCACACACACACAGACACACACACACAGAGACACACACACACAAACGCACATCATAGAGTCAGCTCCTTGCACTGGGCACCTGAAGGCTAGACATAGCTCAGAGCCTCCTGCTACTTGCTGGAGAAAAGTGCTCTCAGGTTGACTGCTCATTCTGGAAATGATGTGAGAGGCTGTGGGGAGCAGAAGCCTACGCACTGAGATCCCACCAGCCCTTTTTGGGTCCACTTACCCTTGCGATTTTGGACGAGGTCTGGAGCTGACAGACCGTGCTGCAGGCATGCAGCCCCTCACACAGGCTCCCAGTGTCTCCCATCTCAATTACTCTGTTGGTCACCTTGGCTGGAAAGAGCACAGGGAGAAAAGGGAAGTAAGTAATGCTTCTGGACACTGAACTGCTTTCCACGGAGAGACACAGAGGGCAGGGTGGGGACGAGAAGAGAGCTGTGCATGGTGCCTCTCCCTCCTGTAAACAAGGGCCAGCCCGTGGGGTTCTGGTAGCGCTGTGGAGGAGAGCAGAGGGCTGGTGCACACCCACTCTACTTGCCTTGGATTTGGAGAAGGGATCTCAGGCAGGTGACAGCCAACTGGCGGGATGTGGGCTTGGGGTCACATGTCAGTGGCGCCAGCAATCCCACCAGGGAGCCAAAGTGCTCGCAGACATCTTCTCTCTGCAGGGATGAGAGGCAGGAACAAAGCTGTAGGCAGCCCCACCTCTCCCTAGCTTCTCCCACCAGTGCCTTCCCCACACGGCAGGTGACACAGCACACACAGCAGGGGAAAGCTCGCCTTCCAGCTCAGGGGCAGTGGAGAGGGAGCAGGGAGCGTGTGGTGAGGCTTTTTACTCACTCGAAGCTCTTCACATACAGCCAGCAGCTGGGAGCAGACCTGCAGGGCCCTCTTGCGTTCCCACACGTTGCCTGATGTCAGTGATCTCCTCAGGACCTGGAACAGAGCACCTGTCTCACTGCGGATGTCTTTTCTTTCCCTTCCTGCCATTCCTCTCCCTGTCCCTCCTTTACTGGGACTTTTCCTCAGGGCCTGCCTGTGGCTCCACATGGCCCTCCGCCTCACTGAGCACCAGCACTGCTGCCCCTGCTCTCTGCAGATGCTCCTGTCTCCTAAGCCAGAAGCTTTCCCTCAGCTGTGGCATGCCAGGGGCTGGCTCCTGCCTTTCCCCCTGCACGGCCCATTTCTCTGCCCATTTCTGAGCTTGCAGTGAGCTGGCACATCAGCAAGAGATTTCTCCTGCTCTGAACGTCCTCTCATTTCCCAGATCTCTGTCCCCACTATCGACAGGCACCATGCTTTCTCCCTTGACCCACATGTACTCACATGGATTATGTTCTGGAAGAAGTCACGGGTTGGCTCTGTCTCAAGCAGGACTGCCATCAGCCGGCCCAGAGCTTTCAAAGATGTTTGCAGAAGCTGGAAGCAGAAGAGGGGATTGAGTGAGGTGTGGCATCATGGCTGCTGCCAGAGCATAGGCCGTGTGTGCTGAGGTAGGGTTCCGACCGAGAGGTGGCCAGGAAAGTTACGACAGGTTACCTGAAGGTACCGAGCTGCTTGCTGTGACTTCCTGATCTTCAGCATCATCTCTGCTGAAGGGTGTGTCACAATGCTCTTGCAGCACAGAGCCAACATTTCACACATGTCCTTGCTTCCTAGAGAGGGCTTCAACTTGCTGACAGGAGGAAAAGGGGAAGAGAAAGCAGAAAGGGCCTTTACCAGTGCTCTCCAGACTGGTTCAGACAAAATCTGAGTTTCTTCTAATCGACAGCTGCAAAGCCAACACCCCCAGCCCATGCTGCTGAGTATTGTCTTCAGTTCCAGCAGCACCTGCCTCCTCCCCTGCAGCAGTGAACCACCTCCCGCTCTGAAGGGAAGGAGACCCCAGGTCTCCCTTCTCTTCCCTGCCAGGAGACAGGAGCACCAGGGCCTTTCTCCCTGCCCAGATCCTCAGCTCTGCTGGGCACAACAGCCCAGCCGTCTCTCCTGTAGATGAGGCTCCTCACCCCCTCCAGGCTTTCGGGAGCTACACAAAAGGGGGATCACCATCCTGCCTTACAATCCCAGAGGCTCCAGCCCTTACCTCAACTGCTCCAGGGCCAGAACCACCTTGAGGGGCACTGGGGAAACACGGGTGCCTGAGTGATACTTCTTCAGCAAGTCCTGCAAGTCCCAGAGAGACACAGTCAAAGTGGGCAAGGAGCATGTGAGAGATCTTCCTCCAGCCCAGTGACAGACACAACTGCCACACACCAGCCCCATCACTCCCATGTTTCCCACGGAGGCGTGGCAGGATGCAGCAGCTCCACAGCTGGTGGACCTATCCTGCTGCCTAGCCATTGCCTGCCAACACCCAAGGTCCCCACCAGCTGGAGATATGTGGCTGAGGGAGACCTGTTTGCCTCCAGGAAAGCGAGCCCTGTGGCACAGCCCAAAATTGCGCTGCATACAGCCCTGGCTCTAAGCACTCACCATCAGGATCTCCAGCACTTTGCCCTTCAAGGAGGGATTAAAGCAGGTGCAGTCACCCACAGCTTGGAAGGCAGAGCTGAAGTCGGTGATGCTCTGCACCAGTGCAAGCTTGTTCTGCAAGTCCTGAGGCCCAAGAGAGAAGAACAGTCTTTGAATTGCAGGAAGAGCCAAGGGCTGCAAGGGGACACGTGGGGGCAACACTAAGGGAAGGGCTTGGATCTTCATCTGGGCATAAAACGTTCCCTGTGGGGCCTTTGAAAAGAAGGCCCATCTCAGCATCCCCCCATGTGGAGGGGCTGCAGCTGGGCGCTCAGACACCCTGGCACACTTTGAGCTCTCACCTGGCAGCTGCAGCTGTAGAGCAGCAGGATGTTGCCCACGATGTCTCCTTCCAGGTGGGCGAGCAGTTCTTCTTTGGAGGCACACAGTGCTAAGCTGCCATGGGCGAGCATGAGAGCGCTGCGTGTGGCGTGAGCTCTCGTGCTGTCCAGCTCCATCTGTGTGGGAAGAAATGCCTTGAGACACTTGCCCAATGGCCCCGGTGCCCCACGATGCACCTGAGCTCCCAAGGCAGGAGCTGCTGTGAAAATAAGGCGGAAGAAAGCCAAGATGGAAACACGTAACGCTTCACCTTCTTGTGCCTGGAAATCCTTGCATTTCGGCCTTTGCACAGCCTGGACGAAAACATGGTGAGTGTGTCCAAGACTGCACGGAAGTTGCTCTCAGCAGCATGGCTGAGGAGAGAGATCATTCCCTGCACAAAAGAACAAGCGGCAGTTTGCACAGGCCTGAACCTACCGGCATGGCCAACCACAGTAGCCAGGCCCGTCCTTGCCTGAGGGAAACGGCAGCAATGAGGAAAGGCCAGGAGCAGGGCCAGAAGCCCTCTGCCCCAGGGACAGAGCAGGGACACTCGCAGAAGCTGGAGGAGAGGAGAGCTCACCTGGGCCTCAGATGGTTCCTCTGCATTTGCTTCCTGCAGGTGTTGCAGCAGCTTCTCTTGGACATGGAGGACTCCCTTACAAGCTCCCAGCACTGTCCCCAGAGCCTTGTACAGGAAGGACTGCATGGGAAGGGAAGGAAGAAGCTGAGATGTGGCAGCAGCCTGACCTGCTCAGACAGAGCCAGGTGGGAAGGACCCACACTCCCTGGGAATCACTGAGAGCAGCTGCAGGGCTGAGCTTTAGCACCGCCCACCACTTGGGCACCTGTGGCTGCACTGCTGGGTAGAGCTGGGGGGAACTCACCTTTTCTCCAGAGCTGCTGGGAGAGCTGCTCAGATACCGGCTCAGCTCACAGCTCAGTCCCTTCGTCCAAGCCTCATCCTCCATGGTCTCCAGTGATGCCCTCAGGAACTGTTGGAGAATAGGAGAACTCAATGTTCCCTTGCCCTTTGTCTCTTCCCGCATTCCCAAGTTGCTGCAGCCTTCTGGGGAGAGGTGTCTGGAAAAACAGTCCCCCTCCCAGCTCCCCCCAGCATTCCTCCTTGAGGGGCTCCTTGAGGCAGGCAAGCACTTCTCTGTACTGTGCCTCCTGGCAGTGCTGTACCTTTAGCAGTCGGTGTTCCCATGCTGCAGAGTCTGGGAAGCTCTCTTCTTTCCCTGCACAGCAATAGGAAGCAAAAGAGCCTTGCTTGGGATCAAGCCACAGAAGAAGAGCGGCTGCAAACCTGGCTTGGCCTGGGCACTCAGCACTACCAAGCTGGGACCTGCACCCTCTCCACAATGACCTGTCCCTCCCCACAAACGCTGTCCCCGCAGGAACACAGAACTAACTGCTCCAAGACTGCTGTTTGAGGGGACGTGAAGGGCCCATCATTGCCCTGGAATGGGCAGATTTCTGGGGGAAAGATCCCCGGGCCTCAGCGCTGTCCCCCTGGACTGGGAACAGCAGCAGAGCTGCATTTTCACTCCACCCCTTCTCTGCCTCCACCCCTCCCTCTCCACCAGCACTTACCTTGGACACACTGCAGCAGCAGGGGGATCTCCGCATCCCACATGGCCCCCACAGCTCTGTGGATCCTGCTGTGGAGCTTTTGCAGGAGCAGTAAGGCAGCGGCTTGGAGATTGCTGCCTGCAACAGGGCTCCCTGCCACCACCTGAGTGAGAACAAGGAGAAGCAGGGTCACTTCTGCAGCAAGAGCAGCGGCGGCTTCCCCCAGGAGGGAAGCAGCTTGGCTCTGCCCTGATGGGCAAGGAGCAGCCAACAGCTTTGCCCATGGCCATGCTGCTTCTTCCTCGGGGCTCATGGCACCAGCCTCCGGAGCATCTACTCACCAACAGGCGTGCCAGCAGTGTCTGGGGAGTCAACCATGGGCCTGCAGGGAGAAAGAAGTACTAAGACTCCGAGGAACACCATGCCCTGACACACGCACCTTCGCTGTCCCTTCTGGGTGCTAACACAGGTCAGCAGAGCTCACTGGGGGAGTTTCTGCTCCTACCTTGAAACATGGAGCTGAGAAAATGGGGATCCAGTTCTTGAATCTCCCGCGTTGTCAGGCTCTCTCTCTCAGCCAGTGCTTGGACACAGTGGGAGACTGGGATCAACATGCCTGTGTATTGGGCTGGCACCACAAAGAGCAGCAGCCGCGGCCACAGGAGCTGTAGGGAACAAGGAAATTCAGCATGTCAGCATTCCTGCCTCCACTCAGAGATGAAGGGGATTCTGTGAATTTCCTTGAGTCTTGTGTGCTGTCTATTGTGAGAACATTTGAGGAGCTACCTGGGGTGTTGGAATGGGACGAAAAACACATGGTGCAAAGGCAAGGAGCAGCAGCAGGGCAGAGTGTGACTTACTTTGGACATCCCTCTCATAGAGACATCCAGTGATCCCAGGATGTCCATGCACAGCTGTTGGAGAGCTCCTTCTTCCCGGGCTTCCTGGGCAGAAAGGTCTCCGGCTGCCTGCACAACAGTGTTGTTGAAACAATGGTTACTCTCAGTTCTCAGCAGCCTCTCAGGAGGCTCAGATGGGGCCCCACCGGTGCTTCCGTGCCAGCCTCTGAGCAGCACAGGTCTTCCAAAAGAAGATGCTGCCCACTGTCCTTACCCTTCTTCCCGTGGTGCGGCTGAACTCTCTGAAGATGTGCCCCACCACATCCCAGGATGAGCAGCTCCGGGTGTCAGCACTGAGGAGATCCTTGATGAAATACAGAATGGCCCTCCGCACCTGCCAGGGATCAATTGTGGGTGTGATTTTCCTGGTCAGAAGGCAAAGGGAAGCCACCTGCTCATCGGGACAGCCCTTTGGGCAGGAGCGGAGACAAGAGCTGAGATGAGGGCCAGGCTTTAGCACCAGGCTGTGTGCTTTCCATGCACAGCACAGGGACCTGCCTGCTCCACTCCTCCTGCTCACCCCACAGAAGCCATTGTGACCATGTGGTTAATGCCCCAGCACCTCCCTGGTCACCCCAGCCCTGCCCATATTGGCAGCAGCATCACCACCCCAACAGCACTTTCCATTCACAAACAAGCTCACCCGGGGCCTGAGGTCGCTGCACAGACGCTGCACAGCCTCTACAACCAGGGGCAGCTTCTCTGTTATCACGGGCTCTGCAAGAGATGCACAGAAGCCTGCGTGGAGGCACAACCCAGATGGCAAAAGGGATCCCTGGAAAAGACCCGATCCATGGTACTGACCATCAGAGCGAGCCAGAGAGCCGAGCAGACCCAGGGCTGCCACGCATCCAGCCTCCCAGTCATCCTCCAGCTGCGACTGAAGAAACAGGACTGTTTCCTCTGGGCAGATTCGGGCTGCAGGGAGGAAATCCCACACTGTGTTAGCAAGCAACTCGTGCCCCTTTCTGAGGTCTGCAAGAGAGGTTTTGGCCAGGGCACCGCCAAGCACCGCCAAAACTCCTCTCCTTACCCTGCAGCAGGATGCAGTGGGTCAGCTCTGCACTATCAGCCTCGCTGTGCTGCTTGATGTCATCAGAGAGCTGTGGGAATAAGGTCCATTTGAGAAAATCACAACAGCACTGAGGACGGAAAAGAAACTGTGCTGGCAGCTTTCGTTTTCCTTGGCACTCTTGGGAAGAGGACATGCAGGCAAAACCCAGCCTGCCCCACAGCATCCCTGGGGGCACACACACGGCTCTGGAGCAGCATGTGGGAGATAAGGCTGAGCAGCCATCAGAGGCTCAGACTTGCAGTCCTCCTGAGACTTAGCCAAGAGGGAAACTGCTGTGGGCGCAAGAATAGGCTTCCCTTACCTGGTAGAACACAGCACTGGTGATGGCCAGAAACTTGTCCTTGGGGATGACAGACTGAACTCCCTCTAAGACCTCCAGGAACATAGTGAGGCTCTGCAAGAGACCAGGAGAGGAAGGAAGGGCTGAAACCACATCTAGCCACTTGGGAGAGGAGAAACTGTTTCCCAATGGTTTATCTGCTGGGAGAAGCTCTTTTTGTTTGTCCCCCCACCCAGCAGCACCAAGAGAGTCCCCCTGCTCTCATCCGAACACTGCTTGGGCACTGTTTGCAGTCATTTCCTGCCCAGCAGCCCTCTTGTCCCCCATCAGATGCAATTGGACGTGGTCCCCCCAGTTGTTAGCACAGAGCTCCTCAGGCACTCAGAGCCCCACAGTGGTGGCGGTGAAGCCTCCCATCCCCAGGAGATGGGCCACAGTGACTCTTGGCTCCCTCCTGGCTCCTGTCCGTGTTGTTCCTTTCTTGACTGAAGAGGTCAGGAAGCCTCAGACCTCTCCTGAATGCCTTTCTTTCTCCAAGGGCTCCCCACCTCCTCCCAGCATCCCACTGACCCCTCATGGCACTCTGCATGGGTCCCACATCCACACTGAGTCCTGTGCAACATCTCACCTTGGCCACCCTGCAGATGTCTTGGATCTCCTGACATGGGTGCATGAGCCAGAGGAACTGCTCCCAGACGTGTTCTCGGTGCAGCTCCTCTTGCAGGAGGACAGCCATCATGGAAGCCACAGCCCCGAGGACAGCCTGTTTGTCCTGGAGAGGGATGGCAGAGGCCCGGCATCAAAGACTGAAGGTCTGCCCTTCCTACAGAGAGGGCTTTCTCTTTTCCCCTTCCCCACACCCCCATGCCCAGCAGGAGATGGGCTCTCTCTGGAGGGCAGGGAGGTTTTCCCCACACCCCCATCCCCAGCTCTCCCTGCCACAATGCTGTGACATGCGGCTGCTTCCTGGCAGGGAGATCCAGCCCCAAGCACAGAGCCAGTTTGGGGCCCTTTGCAGAATCAGCCCACTCCTTCTCATCACCCCTCTGCTCTCAGCCTGCTGGGTATAGGCAGAGCTGCCAACATGGATGTTCCTGCTGCCATCCCAGGCTGGGAATGCAGCAGTGCTCACCTTTTCTTCCTTGCTGTCCTGCCAGTTCCTCACCACAGAGAAGAAGAGCTGGTGAAGATTCTCATAGATTCGCTCTTTCTCCATGGCAGGCCAGGGGCATTGCTTTCCAGAGGACAAGTGATCCTTGACTCCATCTGACCATTGTTTCACAGCTGAAGAAAACAAAACAGAACAAACAAATAAATGAATAATTAATTACTATATACATATATATATATATATATATATACACACAACAAAGCAAGACAAGGGAAAAGGGAGCCTGTGTGAGTCTGCAGCAGGGCGAGATGCAAGGGCTGTCCCGATCCCCCCCTGCTCTGGGGCCAACACTCACCAGCACAAGTGATGCGCAGCATCCGGCCGCTCCTCACCTGGCCCACCAGACTGCGCAGGCCGGCCAGTGTCAGCCACACAAAAGGGATGCACTGTGGAGCTGCAGAAGGGAAGGAGAGGATCACGGTCAGAGCTCCAGCTGTGATGGAGGAAGGGCTGCAGCCCAGCTCAACATAGATCACATGCAGAGGGGAAAGAGCCCTTTCCCCCACTGTCACAGATGTCAGGAGGCTGAGGGTGCTCTACCATAGGTGCTGAACAGTTTGCTCAGGGTGATGAGCACGAACTCCTTGGTCATCTCCCCCGCAGCCTTGAGGTGGCCCTGGAGCTCGGCCATCACCAAGCTGAAGTGCGTCCTGGCCAGAGCCACCAGGACATTGCTGGCAGCCGTCCGCACGTTGTCTGTCACGTCCTGAAAAAGAGTCACTGGTGACACACGGCACAGGAGACTGCCTGAGGCCTTCCCTTGGCCATCCGCCAGCAGAATACCAGTGCAGGCAGGCAGCTCCCTTTGCCTTTGCGAGTGACCCCTTACCTGGGCCGCCGTCAGGTCCTGGGACACCTCTGCCAGCAGCCGGTTCACCACTCCGCATGGCAGGCGGCCGTCATCTTCACACAGGACGCTCTCCAGCTGACAGTACACCTGCGCTCGGACACCCTGGGGACAGGGACCAATCATGCTGGCTTTGCCCTTGTTCCCGGGGAGCCGCCCGCTGCCACCCATCACTATGTGGATATGCTGCCGGGGCCTGGCACCCAAGGGGCCATTGCACTGGGCCAGGGCAAGGACTGATGGTTGCGTGTCCCCAGCTCACCTCCTGGTCTTGCAGGCGCTGCAGCAGCAAAGTCGCGGCACAGGCAGGGACAGGGCTTTCCACCCTGCCTCTCTCCCTGCGACGCGTACGCCTGGTAACGCAGCCCACACAGGCAAAGAGACCTGCAAGGAAAGAGCAGAGCAGCTGCCGCTGGTGTTGCTTGGAGCCAGGGCCGAGCATCTGGCCAGCCCTGGGAGGAACGCTCCTCCAGCCCCACAGCACAGGGCGGGCTGCACTGGCACGTGTTTGGTTGGTGGGGAGAGGGGAGAAAGCCTTCCCCTTGCTGGGGTCCTGGGGAAACCATGGCAGGCAGCTGCACTCAGAAGAGCAAGGACAGTGCTGCTGGCACGTCCCAAACAGACACTGCAGGCACACATGTGCTCGGGCAGCGTCACGGTGTCCTGAGAGGTGGAGGGACCTCACCTCGAAGGGCTCTCAGCCGCTCCATCGTAGCAGGATATCTCCAGATAGACACAACACTCTCTCTGGGTCCACTTCCTGCACGTCCCACAAGAGACTGAGCCACCGCTCCCACCACAAGGGTGTGAGAGGCAACAGCTGTGACATCACACTGCAGAATGTCATCTCACAGAGAATGACACGCCCTGGGCTGGGGACCAGACAGCATGCAGGGCAAGCTTGCAAGCCCCAAAACACAGCAAAAACACAGCATGTTAATCTAAGCCCATGACAGGGGGTCAGTAGTGCTCCCCATCCCCCCGCCCCCAGCCCCACAAAATGGGAAGGAAAAGGAAAAAGGGATAGGGAGATGGGAGATGGGCTCAAGGAAGGAAAAAAAGAATAAAAAACAGCAGCAACGATCTATGGAGGAAAAATTATTTTACTATGATATTGGGATGCAAGATAACACAATATCATACAATCTAATTGTAACTGAGACTAATAAATCAAATAAAGTAGGAGAGAGACAGAGATCCTGAGACCGAGTCAAACCTGAAAAGCTTGGTACAGCTAGGAAAGCACCCTCCAGCACCCACTGCAAGGCAGTAAGAGACTGCCCAACCAGGAAGGGCCAGATCCCATAATTTCCCTGATGTACAGGGACAGGTACCCAGAATTGGAGCATTAACACTTTAACTATCAGTGCACTACATGATGTTATGATGTGGAATACCAAAAACCAAAAACACAAAACCATGACAGGGGTACACTTTAAAAGCCACTAAGATCCTGTAGAACAGGCCCCATGATCTGGAACTTGGACACACAGGCAGTGTTATGGTGAGGAAAAAGAAAATAAGTCATAGAAAATACCATAGCCTGTGCAGTACAGCAGACAATGTCAAGCAATCACTATAAGCAAAAACACCTGCTCAAGCTGATAATGAAACCTTAAATTCCCCAGAAGGACGCTACTCTCTTGGAACATCTCTGTGCTAGACTCAATATAAGCATGAATGCACATGATCCTAATAAATTTAAAGTTTCAACAAATCTTTAATTAGGCAGAAGAAACACCCAAGTCTGTCCTTTGTATCTTGAAACATATTGCTATAACCTGCAAAAAGCTAAGGAATGGATTACATCCATGGCTCAGAGAATCTCAGACAAACAGCTCTGTCACAGTTGTTCCCTGTGTAGTTGAAAGGACAAGTTGGACAGGAGCAAAACCTACAACAACTATTCAGGTAGCTGGTAGTTTCACTATTAAAGCTCCCTGATCATTTTTAAAATATTTCAGGTTTTTTTAGCATTGTAATTTTTTCATATTGTACCTCACCTTATCATGTGCTTTTCTGTTTACTTCTTGTTAGCAGTCACCAGAACTGAATTGTTTGGTTGTTGGTTTTTGTTTTTGTTTTTTGTTTTGGTTTGGTTTTGACATATCTGTAGCTATAAGAAGTCCTGAAGTTTGGTTTCAGAACTCACTGCCATCCACTCAGTTCCAATAAACGGGAATCTGTAGCTATGCCAGAATCTTTTATTGGTATTTATGCTATCTATACAAACAATTAAAAGGCTCCCTTCCAGTCCTCAAGATATCAAACTCAGAGAGTTACATTTAAATGTATATTTTATTTGGCAAAGAAATTAGACCTTATCCAATACAGTCATTAAAATGAATCAAGTTCAATAAGCAGTTTCCTCTCAACTCAGTACAAATACACTTTGGAGTCTTTTTGGATAAATACATGTTCCCCGTGAATATAAACAGAACAGCACAGCCATATGGATCTAGCAAATTGATAGAGTTTTCTGCTCAAAAAGTATTTTCTGCATTTGGGATGAAAATTCAATTGCCACATCCACCTTATCTATCTTGAATACTTTGTCTGCATCCATTACATCCAGCTTCTTACTGAATATGGATTTTTATTGGCTAGAAAACCTTCTCCCAGGTGCAAGCATCATAAATAATAGCCTGCAGGGCAAGCTTGCAGGCCCCAAAACACAGCATGTTTTTGTGAGGCATTTGGCTCTGGGGTGGACATGTTCTGTGCCAAAGCAGGGAATCACCTCAGCGGGTGAGGGAGAGCCCCTGTCAGGGAGAAGCTGCTGGGAGCCAGTGCCCAGCATTCTCTTAGTGACCGAGGAGTCCATGCTCCATGCTGGGAGGCACCGAGGCCCCCATCTGCTGCCCAGACAACCTTTCCAGAGAGCTTTGCTGTCTTCTGGGGCATGTGTCAGAGACATAAAGGAGCATCTATCAAAAAAGACAACCACCATGCGATTGTTGTCATTCAAGTAGGGGCATGGGAGGGTGCCACGAGGAAATGGCAGAACATCAGAAAGGGACTTTGCCTCCCTTGGAAAGATGCTAAAGGGGTCTGCAGAGACCTCACTGTAGCCTTCCAGTACTTGAAGGGAGTGTATAAACAGAAGCGTAACGATTGTTTACATGGGTTGATAGTGATAGGATAAGGGAGAATGGTCTTAATCTGAGGCAGGAGAGGTTTAGGTTAGATATTAGGAGGCAGTTTTTCACACAGAAGGTGGTGACGCACTGGAACAGGTTGCCCAAGGAGGTTGTGGATGCCCCATCCCTGGAAGCATTCAAGGCCAGGCTGGATGTGGCTCTGGGCAGCCTGGTCTGGTGGTTGGTGACCCTGCATATAGCAGGAGAGTTGAAACTAGATGATCTTTGAGGTCCTTTTCAATCCAGGACATTCTACGATTCTATGATCTTGAGGGAGGTGGGTGGCAAATGGATGAGGCCACGCTCTTCTCAATGGTGTGTAGCAATAGCAGAAAGAGTAATGGCCTAAAACTTGTACATAGGAAGTTCCATTCTAACATGCAGAACTTCTTTACAGTAAGGGTGATGGAGCACTGGAACAGGTTACCCAAGGAGGCTGTGGATGTTTCATCCCTGCAGGCATTCAAGGCCAGGCTGGATGTGGCTCTGGGCAGCCTGGTCCAGTGGTCGGCAACCCTGCACGTAGCAGGGTGGTTGAAATTAGATGATTTTTGAAGTACTTTCCAACCCAGGCCATTCTATGATTCTATTATAATTTTATGATTATTCTCACATGTAATTTAGTTAAAGAGTTGTGGAGGTGCCTGAGCGAAAAATGGTTGGGAGAATTAGATTGAATCCTTACAGGTCACAATGAGATAGAAACCTGCCAACTCTATTTGGTCTAAGTTTAAAAATCAAGGCATGATAAAATATCTCTGGTTGGAAAGGGCCCCCAGAGGTACTGAATGTAGCCCCCAGCTGAAAACAAGGCTAAATTCAGTCTTATATCAGGCTGTTCAGGGCCTTGCCAAGTTATAAACATTTCTGGATGTGGAAGGTATACAGTGCTTCTGCACAACATGCTCCACTGCTTAATCAACCTCTCTGTGTTGGTTTCTCTTATATCTTAGCTGTCTTCAGTTCTTTCCAGTGAACCTCAGAAGGAATCATCCCTATAGGATAGCCTTTCCTGTATGTCCTGTTGTCTGGTCCTGACCATCTAGGCTGCTCTCCAAAATGGCATATTGACTCCAAGTTGCCAACCTTCTCCTCACATTTGGGGCCCAAACTGGACACAGAACTCCATATGTGGCCTCTCCAGTGCCAAATATAGAGTCATAATCATTTTTCTCTATCTCCTTGTCTCGCTCCAATTTATGGGAGGGAGAGGAGGTTCTTTTAATATCTGTATACCCGGCATGAGATTAAGAAACAACGGCTGAAATGTTGGTCCGACCAGTTTATTACAGATCTTAATTAGGGAGATGGGGAAGGGGAGGACGGATGCTATTATGAATTAGGGTAATGGGAAAGGGAAGGAGGGCAATAGAAAAGATAGGAAAGGAGTCTTTATAGGAAGCAAGGGGGAGATAGTCACCACCATGGATCCAGTGTGGTTTGTAGTTCAGTCACTGATCTTCAGTAGTGGTGGGTCGTCATTGCTGTTCTGTTGACGACGACTACAACGGTGACCATGGCGATGATGGCCCCTTTTCAATGGTTCCAAAGTGGTTAAGTCAGCTGTCTTTGGAGTGACAGCTCAAATCCAAAGTGGTTGAGTCAGCTCTCCTTGGAGTGGCAGCTTCTGGCTTTGCAGTCTCAGCAGAAACTCCTTTGTTCCTATCTTCCTGGCCTTGTCAGCAGATAAGAGGGAGCAGAGAGGCACAAACTTGTATCTTGCTTTCACAGGATGCAATGGCATCATCCCCCAGTTTCCCATAGCAAGCTGGAGTTATTTAGTCACAGGCTAGATCTTCCGCCAGTAAACACTCATGAGCACTCTCTTCCGGAAGCAAACAGCTAAAATTGTCCACACAATGATGTTGATTGCCACAAGGCAACACCCATCACTCATCTCCTAGACAAGTCAGTCTTATCACAAGAAATACCTCGGGAAGCAAGCTTTGAGCCAAAAAACAAAGAAGGATTCTCACACTTCTCTTTGTGGAAGACATATGCTTACTAACACAGTCTAATATGTGGTTAGCTTTCATTTCTACAAGGACACACAGTCAATACATGTTCAGCTTCTCCACCAGGTCTCCAGGTCATTTTCTCCAGAGCCAATCTCCAGCAAGTTAGTCTACAGACATCTTCTGACTGTGAGAATAAAAAGTGGTTCTGTGTTGTCTGCTCCATCAGAACACACAGATGTATCTTGATTGGTCCTCCTCTCCTAAAAGAAGCAGTGTGACTGTTGTGACACTCATTCCAGTTGTCTTGACTCTACTGAACTCTCATAATTATTGTCAAGATCTGGCACAGAAGTTTACAAATTCTGTCTGTGACTACAAGAATTATCTGGAACATCAACTGCTGAACTGACAATTATTTCATGGATTTACATCAAGCTCGACTCCTGATTATTATTCACTGCTCCTACAGAAATATGAATCTCAATCTTTGGTGTATTGTTTTTCTTTCACATGCCATAAATATCAAATTTAGGAAAGTTATTATAAAGAAGCAGAGCACAAATGACAACAGGACTTGCTCTAAAGACATAGAGCAGACACACTGGAAACAGATCAAAAGGGTTGCAGGAAAGTGATGTAACAACATGCTAAGACTTTATATTGGAAAAGGAACATGTAGTGTTGAAAAATGAACAAAGAGCATGAATGTACAAGGTCAAGTATCAGTAAGGAGTTATCTACTTAGAATCAAGTGATCTGCTTCTACCTACCCAGAACTGCATTCATAAGTAAAGTGGAAGAATTGCCCTAACCATAATTTATGCCTTTGTCTTTTAGGAACGTATTTAAACTCTGTAATGTAATACTTGCAAAATTATTACACTAGGTACACAGTAATTCTAAAGAACATAGCAAACAAAGTGAAGAAAAAAATAACCTTATTTTCTCAAGTAACTTTGAATCTTTGTCCAATTTGCCAGGGAATTCGTTTGCTGGGGCAATGTATCCAGCATGAACTACAGCTGTAAATTTGTTTGAGTGACATGCATGTAGTCCCTGTATCTAATTTTCACTTTTGGAATAGTTGGTTTTTTTTTTCCCCCTATTAAAATGAACAAACAAACAAAAACAAACAAATAAGAAATGCATATGTGGACTAATTTAGCATTCCTTTAGGTGAAAACTTAAGACCTAATAAGAAAAACATCTGTTTTCATCTTTGCACACAATGAAAGATCAATTTCTTTAGGGGAACATGGAAGGAATATGGAGGACTATGCCTTTTAACCGAGGGGAAATTCTTCCCTCTGAGATGGGTTTACAAAGTACAGTGCAGTCCTGCAGGTCAGGCAAAGGTCTTCCCATTCATTTGTGCAACACAGCAAGGCTTCTGCCAGCACAAATAGGCTTCCTGAGAACAAACTAAGGGAAAGCCTGCCTCAGTACCTCAGCGTGACACACAAAATGACACAGTCTCTACTCAGGCATGAGGGCTGAAGGGGCAGCTCACACTTTTCTGTTCTGATCCTTACCCAGTAACACAAGCTAGTTCATTTGTCTGACTGCCTTAGTCATCCAAGGTTCCCTTCTCCTTTGAAGGTGGATAAAGTCAGCATAGTCTAAATAAATAAGTTTTCATGCAATTTCCCAAAACAGTGGAGGAATTCAGCTGTTGTGGAATGAATAACTCATAAGTTAGAGAAGACAATGCCCATCCCACTGTAAGTGAAGATCAAGTTCATGACCAACTGAGGAACATGAAAATCCATAAGTCTATGAGTCCTGAAGAAATGCATCCCAGGGTCCTGAGGGAATTGGCTGACATAGTAGCCAAACCATTCTTGATGATATTTGAAAAGTCGTGGTGGCCAGGAGAAGTCCTTGGTGACTAGAAAAAAGGCAACACCACATTCATTTTTTAGAAAGGCAAAAAGGATGAGTCAGGGAACTACTGACCTGTTAGCCACACCTCTGTGCCAGAGAATCTTCCAAGATCCTCCTGGAAGCCTTGTTAAGGTACACAGAAGACAGAGAGGTGATATGGGGTAATGAGCATGTCTTCACTGAGGGCATGTCCAGCCTGACCAACCTTGTCACTTTTTATGATGGTGTAGCTGCATCAGTGGACAAGGCAAAAGCCACTGGTGTCTTTTATTTGGACTTCAGTAAGACCATAATATCCTTCTTTCCAAATCAGAAAGATATGGATTTGCTGGGTGGACTGTTCAATGGATGAGAAACTGGTTCCAAGATTGTACTCAGAACAGTGGTCAATGGCTCACTGTCCAGATGGAGGTCAGTGATGAGTGGTGTCCCTCAGGAGTCCACGCTGGGACCAGTTCTTTGCAGCATCTTCACCAAAGACATCAACAGAGGGGTCAAGTCCATCCTCAGCAAGTTTGCTGATGACACAAAGCTGTGTGGTGAGGTCAACATCCCTAAGGGACAGGATGTCATCTAGAGAGACATAGACAGACTTGAGTAGTGAGCTTAGGTGAACCTCATGAGGTTCAACAAAGCCAAGTGCAAGGTCTTGCACCTGGGTCACAGCCACCCTATCAATACAATGCAGGGAATGAAAGGATACAGAACAGCCTTGCCAAAAAGAAACTGGAGATACTGGTGGATGGATAGCAAGCTGGACATGAGTCAGCAATGTGCCCTCACAGCCTAGAAAGCCAACCATATCCTGGGCTCCATCCAAAGAAGAGCGTCAGGTGGGATCCTGTCCCTCTACTCTGCACTGGTGAGACTTCTCCAGGAGCACTGTTTCCAGATGTGAAGTCCTCAGTATAGGATAGACATGGATCTGCTGGAGCACATCCAGAGAAGGGCCACAAAAATGATACAAAGGATGGAGCACCTCCCCTACTAGAACAGGTTGAGTACTGGGGTTGTTCAGTCCGGAGAAGAGAAGACGCCAAGGAGAACTGATAGCGGCCTTTTAATATCTAAAGAGAGGCAATAAGAAGGAATGGGACAGACTCTTTAGCAGGGTCTGTTGAGTGAGGACAATGAGAAATGGTTTCAAACTAAAAGAGAGATTTAGATTCGATATAAGGAAGAACTTTTTTTACATTAAGGGTTGTGATGCAGTGGAACAAGCTGTCCAGAGAGGTGGTGGATGCCCCGTTCTTGCAGACATTCAAGGTCAGGCTGCACAGGGCTCTGAGCAACCTGATTTAGCTACAGATGTCCCTGTTCATTCCAGGGGAGTTGGACCAGATGACCTCTAAGAGTCCCTTCCAATTCAAAGGATTCTATGATTCTGTGATCATGGGTATTGAATGATTAAGTCATAGAGCTGACAGCCTGAAACACCTTGTTCAGCTCAGCACTTTGATGTCATGTGCAAAAGGGCATTCATTATTTTTTCCTTCTTACGGTTGGCCACAGAATAACAGAAATTGCTTTATAACACAGACCCTAAATATCTTCACAGATTGATTAACTGTTTTAATACTGTATCAGCTATTAATTTCTCTGAGGGTTACCCACAGCTTTATATGTTTCAAATCAATAGAGATTCTCTCTTAAGTAACCTTTAAGGAGATAAAGCAAACAGTGCAGCATTTCACTGGACAGTGTAAACAAAGCTGACAGAAAACAGTTTTATCCTTTATTAACCTAGCAGAATTTGAAAAGGCTTTCCAGGTATGCAGGGATGAGCTCAGTAAACCAGGACAGCACTGATTATCTAAGGGCATTTTATTATGAGATACACAGTGATACCTAGCACCACTGCAGTGCTTCAAGAAAGGACACACAGTGAATTTCACAGAATCACAGAATCACAGAATCACAGAATGACCTGGGTTGGAGGGGACCTCAAGGATCATGTAGTTCCAACCCCCCTGCCTAGCAGGGCCACCAAACATACACCTTTACTAGATCAGGTTGCCCAGAGCCTCGTCCAACCTGGTCTTGAACACCTCCAAGGACGGGGCATCCACAACATCCCTGGGCAGCCTGTTCCAGGACCTAACCACCCTCCTAGTAAAAAACTTCCCCCTAACATCCAACCTAAATCTTCCCTCTTTTAACTTAAAACCATTTCCCCGTGTCCTGCTATTATCAGCCCTTATGAAGAGTTTACTCCCCTCCTGGGAGTAAGTTCCCTTCAGATATTGAAAGGCTGCAATGAGGTCGCCCCGCAACCTTCTCTTCTCCAGGCTGAACAAACCCAACTCCCTCAGCCTGTCCTCATAGGGGAGGTGCTCCAGCCCCCTGATCATCTTCGTGGCCCTCCTCTGGACCCTTTCCAAAATCTCCATGTCTTTTTTGTACTGAGGGCTCCACACCTGAACACAGTACTCCAGATGGGGCCTCACAAGAGCAGAGTAGAGAGGGACAATCACCTCCCTATCCCTGCTGACCACCCCTCTCCTGATGGAGCCCAGGATCCCATTTGCTTTCCGGGCTGCCAGAGCGCACTGCTGGCTCATGTTAAGTTTCTCATCTATCAGGACCCCTAGGTCTTTCTCTGCCGAGCTGCTCTCAAGGACAACTCCCCCCAGCCTGTACAGGTGCCTGGGGTTCTTCCGGCCCAAGTGCAAAACCTTGCACTTTGCCTTATTGAACCTCATTAGGTTCACCCGAGCCCAGCTTTCCAGCCTGTCAAGGTCCCTCTGAATGGCCTCCATTCCCTCCACCGTATCGACTGCACCACTCAGCTTGGTGTCATCAGCAAACTTGCTGAGGGTGCACTCCATTCCCTCATCGATGTCATTAATAAAGATGTTAAAGAGCACCGGTCCCAAGACAGACCCTTGAGGGACACCGCTCGTTACCGGCCTCCACCTGGACATAGAGCCATTGACCACCACCCTCTGTCTGCGGCCTTTCAACCAATTGCTTATCCATCTAGTTGTCCACCCGTCAAATCCACTTCCCTCCAGTTTGGAGATGAGGATGTGATGGGGGACCATGTCAAAGGCCTTGCTCAGGTCCAGGTAAATGACATCAGTTGCCTTCCCTTCGTCCACCAATGCCGTCACTCCATCATAGAAGGCCACAAGATTAGTTAAGCATGACCTTCCCCTGGTGAAGCCATGCTGGCTATCTAGGATCACGTGCTCGTTCTTTATGTGATCAAGCATATTGTCCAGGAGGATCTGTTCCATAATCTTCCCAGGCACGGAGGTGAGACTCACCGGCCTGTAGTTACCCGGGTCCTCCCTGCTCCCCTTCTTGTAAATGGGAGTGACGTGACCCTTCCTCCAATCGTCCGGGACCTCACCTGACAGCCACGACTTCTCAAATATGATGGAGAGCGGCTCAGCAACCACCTCAGCCAGCTCCTTCAGGACCCTGGGATGCACGCCATCTGGCCCCATAGACTTATACTCATTCAGTCTAAGGAGGCACTCTCGGACTTGCTCAACCCTTACAGTGGGGAGGGATTTACCTCCTTGGTCCCCACATAGAGGTATGGGGGTGCAAGACTTAGGGACGTGAAAAAGACTAGAATCCTGGCCACCAGTGAAGACCGAGGTGAAGAACTCATTCAGCACCTCAGCTTTCTCTTCATCTGTTGAAGCCATTTCTCCTTTTAAATTTACCAAAGTAGGTACGCCCGTTTTGGCCTGTCTCTTCTGGCCAATGTACCTGTAGAAGGTTTTCTTATTGTTTTTCACGTCCCTGGCCAAGTTCAGTTCTGCCTGCGCCTTGGCTTTCCTGATCCCACGTCTGCAAGTCCGGACGGCATCCCTGTATTCTTCCCAGGTGACACAGCCTTGTTTCCAGAGCTTGTACACCCCTTTCTTCACCCTCAGTTCTCTTAGCAGGTCCTTGCTGAGCCATGCCGGTTTTCTACCTCTCCTGCCCACTTTCTTAATCAGGGGAATGGAGACCTCTTGTGCTGCCAGGAGGGCATCCTTGAAGAGCAGCCAGCTCTCCTCAACGTCCTTATCTTTGAGGGCAGCGCGCCAGGGGATCTTGGCCAGCATTCCACTGAGTAGCTTGAAGTCTGCTCTTCTAAAGTTCAGCGTCCTGGTCCTGCTCTTTACCAGGCCCACATCGCTTGAGATCACAAACTCAACCAGGGCATGATCGCTGGAGCCTAGGCATCCTCCAACCTTGACGCCTTTGATGATCTCCTCAGCGTTGGTGAGCAGCAGGTCCAGCAACGCTTGACCTCTGGTCGGTCTGTCCAATACCTGAACCAGAAAGCTATCATCAATGGATTCCAAGAGCCTTCTGGAGCTCTTGCAGCTCGCCGTGTGGTTTTTCCAACAAATGTCCGGATGGTTGAAGTCCCCCACCAGGACAAGAGCCCGTAAGGCAGACGAATTTCACAAATTCTGAATTTCACAAATTCAGAAACAGAAAAGAGGTCTGGGGAGAAGGATGGAGAAACAAGTCACCTCTGAATGCAGACCTAGGGGCCCAGGAAATTTCCGCAAGGAAATGGAAAGGAAGGAGGGGTTTGCAAGGGTCTTCCCAGTCCTGTGCCCTTTGCAGTGCTCACACAGGATCTGAAACTGTTGCTCAGGTAATAAAAGGGTCTTGCAGTATCAGTCAACTAGTAAACACCACACTTACTGCCCCACAAGAATAGCCCAGCTAGAGTTGTTTAAAAAAATTATTACAGAGAAATTAAGCCAGATCAATTATTATACAAGCATCACACAATATGTGCAATGGACTGTTCCAAAATTCTCTAGATTTGTGCTATGCTGTCATGCTGTTAACTGCTGCATAGTTTTACAAGAGAACTGCATACAAGCATTTGTTGGAATATATTAATATTAAGAGACCTTTTTTTCTTTTCCTTTTCACCCTTTTCCACTTAAATATGTTCTTAGCTTCTCCTTCACCACTCTAAATTCCCATGAGTTTTATATGAAATTTAAGAATCACAGGTTGGAGCTGGAAAAATGAGTAAAATTCCCCTAGCATAACTTCTTTAAATCAATCAATCAATCAATAAATAAATAACACAAACAACTTCATGAACATACATCTGCCAAAGAAAAAACATGGGAAAGCCTGAAGCACGTTTTATCATAAAACATAAGACCAAGATGGGATAGTTTTTGAAGGTGGAGAAAAATACAAAGGAATCATTTGATCCTTCTCTCCATGGCATCCACACAAGAAGTAATGGTTTAAAGTGCAGCAATAACAATTGGAGTTCAGTATTAGCATGAACTTTAAATTGCTAAGGAGAGTGAAACATTGAAGCACATACTGAGGGAAGTCAGCACAGACCCCTTTTAAGAGCAGGAATAAGAAAGGGACTCCTCAGGGCAGTGGAATAGGCTGTCCAACTCCAGGCCAATTCCAGCCCACATCTTTTGTGATTCCAGAGTTACTCAAGCTACCCGACAGAGCAAATTTCTCTTTAAAAAGTGTGCAGAAATGGAAACTATCCAAAATAGAATACAAAAGATAAACCCCAAAGTAAAATATTCTGAGCATCTCAGTCAAATCACTGAATCGGGAATTCAGTGAACTTAAACACAGCAGTTATGGAAAAGGAATGTTTATATAATTACCTAAACAATTGCCTGGCTTGAAGGAGTACTGCTTCAAGAGCCAGTATGTCTGAAAGCAGAGAAGAAACACATTTGTCATAACTGTGATTTCATCCACAGTGTCTGTGGGCAGTAGTAAGGACCTTAATGAAGAATCCCAAATCTTTTATTTTTTTTCCTAAAGATGTCTCAGACACATTCAGCTTTCAACACTTCAAAACTAACTCATAATCAATTTGCACAGGAAGCCCCACTATTAGAATGAGCATGAGAGAAGGAGTGGTCTGGGTAAATGAGAGAATGGACAAAAATCATACAAATGACAGACTGTGGAAATATTTCACTGCAAACATTCACTCCTAATTAGAAGGATAAAGAGTGTCAAGCTCAAAAGCACTAGATAGGAGATGGTATAATTTAGGCCCCCCTTTCTTACTTAGCAACTACTTCAGGAATATGGACTCTTTATGCACTATAGCTGTATAAGCAGGGTTTAAAGCATGACAGAAGCCACAGGAACACTGCTATGCTTTCTTGAAGGCTATGGCTTGTTTCCTCAAAGCAGCTCTTTCTCTAATAGCTGTAAGTGGAAGGTGAACAACACATTGCCAGTAGGAATGTCAGCACTTTTGGTTATTAAATCAAAGCAATTTTAGATCTCTAATGGTACTTGTTAGAATACTATTTATTAGATTAATCATACTGCTTGAACATTCCAGGCTTTGGTCACAATATACTGGAAAGGAATGTCTTAAACATTGAACCATCCCTGGCATTTCTGGGAAGAACTAATTTAGAGCTGCACTTACCTCCTCTGAATATATCTGTAGTTTAAGCTTCAGCTCTCAGAGTCTGCAGAGAAGAGCTGAAGTAGATTGTGTATGATCTGTCCAGATATTTCTTTTGAGTATACTGTTTTCTTTTTGTTGGTAAGAATAGTTTTACTTGAATCAAAATATCTTCTTGCAACGAAACTTTACATAACGATAGCATTAGACAACCTTGAGCTAACACTTTCCCTTCCCACACCACTTAGTTATTTTCTTCTGGCAAGGAGGTGTTAACAGATGTGCTCAATTTTGCAGCACCACGTGATAGTAATACTTCAAGGCAGGAACAGAAGACAACATGCCTGGAAAAGAGATGGCATATGTGACTGCCAAGGAAATTGGATGCACAGACTTCCACTGGCATAAAGCAGCATCTTGCACTGACTTACTGCTGGCTGGTTGTGGAGGAAGTAGTTGCACAAGTTCTCAGGTATCAGAACAGATATTGAGGACATTATCTACACTAGTGACTACTGTTTTGCTGATAAAGATGAATAATAAAATATAAGAGTTTAGGTTCATCTGAGTCACTTTTTATAGTCACATTATGTGTAGTCCCCAC
This sequence comes from Phasianus colchicus, assembly GCF_987193195.1. Classification (NCBI taxonomy): domain Eukaryota; kingdom Metazoa; phylum Chordata; class Aves; order Galliformes; family Phasianidae; genus Phasianus; species Phasianus colchicus. The sequence goes on from NC_143437.1 coordinate 79,594,553, forward strand.
AACCTACAAGATATTTCCCTCTCATATATTAAGCTCTATATATTAAGTGTAAGAAACTGGTAGATTACACTGTTCAGGAATCTGTTTATACATACACTTTCAATACATGTGGATACAGGAGCCAGAGAAATAACCTGCTGAATTAGTATGCCAAAGGCTGAGACAGTTGAGGTTGTTCAGCCTAGAGAAGAAAAAGCACTTGAGGAGACCTCATTTCAGCTTCCAGTTCTAAAAAGAGGTCTACAGGAAAGATGGAAAGGGGGCACCATTGGGGAGTGTAGTTCTAGACAAGAGGTAATGGTTTTAATACAAAAGAGGGTAGGTTTAGATTAAATATTAGGAAGAAATTATTCAATATTAGAGTGATGACATATTGGAACATGGAATTATCCCAGAGAAGCTGTGGATGCCCCATCCATGGAGGTGTTCAAGGACAGGTCGGATGGGGCCCTGTGCAGCCAGATCTAGGGGAAGTTGTTCCTGTCCATGGTAGGGAGGTTGGAACTAGATGATCTTTAAGGTACCTTCCAACCCAAACCATTCTGTGATTCTGTGATGCTAAAACAGAAAGAGGAAAAGTTCTGTTTAGGATTTCAGCAAAAATTTCAGCAGCTATAACAACAGGAGGACAGTGGACTTCAAACTGACATAAATATACAGGAGGTACTAAATCAAGCATCAGTCAGTCTTTGGAACTGGTTGGTATTCATTCCAGAGCTCTGGAGGGTTTCATATGTGAAACTGCAGGGTCCTTGTTTGCTACCTGTTATGCAAAAAACCACGATACCAAAGAAGTGATGATATTATACTATGGTGAGGACTCTGCAAGGAAGCCTGGACATCACAAAAAAATGAGTCTTCCAGCTCCTGTGAGGTGGTAGAGTCTGTAACAAAGAAGAACATGAAGCATGTGGAACAGTCTGCTGGGAAAGAGTCAGCATGGTGTCAGTCTCTGCCTCACTAACAAGCTGGTGCTTGAGTATGGTTTCAATGAGAGCGCAGATAAAGGGGATCCAGCAGAGAAAATATATTTGGATTCTCCAAAGTCTCTGACAATGTTCTTAATGAAAAGTTATTATAGCAACTAACATGACAGAAGATAAAGTCTTTTTATGGATTTTATCTTCCTATTGTTATAGCAACCAACCTTCCTACAAGCCCCTGAAATGCAATCCCCTCTAATTTGCTGCTCACTGCAACACAGCGCACGTAACTACTCACCTTTGGACCACCTAGAAAACAGCCCAAATTAAAAAGCATCTCTTCTGCCAGTTAAGCCAAAGATCTAGAAATAAAGAAACATCATTTGGTACCTCCACTCTGAATTTCTAGAAAATCTATACTTTTCTAGATGCCTGTAATAGGTCATGTTTTCAAATTTCCATTTCTGTAAACAGTGAGCCTACAAAAGAATCCAACATCCAGCTGAAAAAAATAAAGTGTCACTCTTTATGGTAAATCAAATTTTTCTCAATTAACACTGACAGTAAACAGTCCATCTCCCAAGTTCCCTGTCCATCTGTTAATGTGTTTTTACCATGCTTTCTATAAAACCTTTCCTTTCCCTTTTCTCAAAATTTATCTCCCTGCTTTTTCCTTCACTTACTTGTCCATCTGTCTCATATTTTGTCATATAAATTTATTTTTTTCCTATTCCTCTGTCACTCCCCTTTGTCTGTCTCCCTCCCTTAAGGCAGAGGAAAAACTGCAGCCATGGTATTCAAGCAAAAAGAAGAGCAAGAGCTGGCACAGTGGTGGTGGTACAGCAGTAAAGGTTGAACCTTCCTAGTAATATTGAGGGCCACAAAGATGCAAAGATAACCAAAGGATGGAGCACCTCTCCTATGAAGAAAGGTTGAGGGAGTTGAACACGTTTAGCTTGGAGAAGAGAAGGCTCCAGGAAGACCTCACTGCAGCCTTCCAGTACTAGAAGTAAGCTGACAAGCAAGAGAGGGACTGATGGGCCGACTTTTTACATAGTCTGATAGTGAAAGGACAGGGGGAATAGTTTAAAACTAAAAAAGGAGAGATTTGGGCTAGTTGTTAGGAAGAAAGTTTTTACTCAGAGATTGGGGAGATGCTGGAGCAGCATGTCCAGAGAGGCTGTGGATGCCACATCTGAGGACAGCATTCAGGGGAAGGAATTAGATGATCTCCAGGATCCACTCCAACCTAAGCCATTCTATGATTCTGTACTATTCCATTACACTTTGTTGCTGTGTGACAGATGGCAGAAGAGGGGCAGCGTGACAAAATAGTGTCTGACATGGAAGTGCATACGAAGCAGATACGTCATTGAATTCCTCCATGTGGAAAAAATGTCACATGCTGACATTTGCTGATGTTCGCTGAATGTTTATGGAGACCAAGCAGTGGATGTGAGCCCAGTGAAGCAGTAGGAAGTGTGTTTCAGCAGTGGCAAAAGTGGTTCACCAGCGGATCACCTCCTCTGGTGCAGATTTTTAAAGGCATGGCATGCAGACTTGTTCATCACTGGCAAAACTGCATAGTTATAGTCACCATCATTGTTGAAAAATAGTGTTTTGCAGAAGAGAATTTTCTCTATCAAATTAGTGTTATTGTCTTCTTTGTATCTGTTGTACTTTCCATGGAAATAAATAGGAGGCATTGAGTGGAGAGACCTATGTACTAATAGAATCTTGCTACATCAATTTTTCAACAGAAGTGACTGTTCATTAATGTTGTGCCATGCCAAAAACCTACTGACAGATAAAGGGAAATCTGTGTTCCATCCACAGAGGCTTAAATTGTACACCAAAGTAGGCAGGCATCTCAGTCAGAATCCATTTTACCTAAACATTTAAATCAGTAGTTATGTAAGACTATGCCAGTATTTCTATCCTGTGTAGTCAATGGAAATACATAACAGAATCACAGAATCACAGAATCACAGAATGGCCAGGATTGGAAGGGACCTCAAGGATCATGAATCTCCAACCCCCTGCCACATGCAGGGTGACCAACCTCCCTATAATAAGTGAGGATATCTGTAACAACACTGGACAAGTTGCCTGTCAGATGTGCTTTGTTATCCTCTAAACCCCAGGCTAATCACAAAACTAAGTTTTGTTGCCTTGAGTTAGCTCCAGTGAATTCCATCCACATAGGAGAAGACAACCACTGACCAGTGCCCTCTAAGTACAGATGCCTTTTGCCTATGTGTTACATACTTCAGACTGTTCCTCATCTTTGTATTTGCAAAAGGAAGCAGACATTAGTACCTCCATGGCGAGAATTCTGGAGGACATTTGGGGCTAAAAGAAAACAAAGATTATTTCAGACATGACGGGCCATTCTGGAGCTAGCAGCACTCAATGATAGGTCATTTTTGAGAGGCAAATAACATACCTTCACTCTTGTACAGAGGTAGACTTATTCCCCTGCCTACAGTCTGCCTGTCATACAAGTCTGTCAAACGAGACAAAAATTCTTCCCAGAAGACAATGAATTTGTGCAGTAAGACAAGAAATCTCACTTACAGAGATGCAGTGGCTAGGGACATTACCTTTACGAGATGGAGCAGGACAGCAGCTGAAAAGCCCAAGATGTCTACCCTGCTGCCCTTGCTCAAGCCAAGGGTAGCATAACCACATGCATATGGAGCTGCATCAGAAACATGGAGGGAGCATTTGTCAGGGGTACAATTTCTGATGCAGAGGACAGGCTGTTCATCAAGACGGCACTTTTCAAACTTGCTCATTCCTGCTCACTGTTTTCAAAATGGCCTGAGCACAACAATAAGCCATGGGCTTGGATCTGCCTTTTCTCAGCCTGCTGGCTCTGACTGGTAAGGGATGACATTTAGGACCAATCTCTCCTGTTCACCATAGAGGCACAGAGGGTCAAAATACTCTTCAAATGTGTCTTGGTTGGAAACTCCACAGAAAAACACAGGATGATCTTTTTCCCTGTAATTTAAACCCTGGTTAGCATTGATAATTTAGTCTTCAACTGCATGTCCAGAATCCACCAAATGCTAAGCTGCATATCACCTCCAGGATTAACACACAAATGACAAACTAAGATTGATTTCTCTTGGTACAGGGACAATTTTGAAAGCACCATACAATAGTTCTCTCTAATGGGACAGCAGCCTCAGCAGACATTATTACAGCACTCATTTCCCTGAGCTCTGCAGTTTCCTCCTGCCTCATCTCACCCTCAGCTTGCTCTGGTTGCTATTTCCCTATGCAGAAGACTGACAAGAAGCAACAAGATTAGTACTGTTTGTTTAGGCTGGAACAACAGAGACAAAGGATCATTTAACTCATCAATGGACTGTAATTTAGAAACAAAGTTAGTAACATGGTTCATACGAAAAATAACAGTTCTCAATGCACAGTGCACAGTGCTCACACATTCTTTTCATTACACTATTTTGCTATTAACATATTAATTTATTAGAAAATTATCACATAAAAGCTGAACTTTCAGAGTGAGTGAATTGCATACAAATGAAATAAAATAGCCCAGGAAAAAGATATCACACATCTGTTCAAATTATTGGTTTTTTTGTTTGTTTGTTTGTTTGTGTTTTGTTTTGTTTTGTTTTTTTGGTATGACATCTAAGGTACAAAACTTGTTAGGAGAGGAAATATCCTTTTAAAAGCCCAGGATAAATTCTAAATTTTACACTGTTTTACAAGAACAGATCCTGCTAATAAATTCTCAATTTCAGCATGTGACACTTCTGTGACTAGATAAGACCAGCAAGATATTTTCAGCACTTACTTTAAGGTGAATATATTAACTGGTATTCAGAATAGACGTCCTAAAGCTTGAGATTAAATTTATATCAGAACTTACAAGCGTTGATCCTTTCATTCTGTTTCACAGAAATTGCATTAATTATTTCCTAATCTCTTGCTTCTTGTTGAAACTATCAAGCATTTCCAGATTTTTACGTATTCTTTTTTTTTTTTTAACAAAATGTGGGCGAGTCCACGAGTGCCAACATAAAACTGTTTGCTATACACAGTGTGCACTTAGATCAGAAGCCAAAATCTGAAACAAAACTGAAAATTATTTTAAATAATAGGAATACCTAACTGTTACAGTCTTACTCCAATAGAAAAATTACTTAGCCTCCGCAGCAGTAGCTCTGCTACAAGATCAATTAGTTTTAGATCCCAATGCAATCTAAAGAAACTTCACAAAATATCATGCAGTTTCTCTCCAGCCAAGAAGCATATCCCATTCTGTTTCCAGAATTTAGCATGGGGCATGTCTGTAAAGGGACATTCAGGCAGCTGCAGCTTAGTGGCTCAAGCATGGTGGAGCAGCGGGGTTTTGGCCATTGCACAGAACAATCTGGAGCTGTTAGGCCTGTCTGGTACGTGCAGTGAAACAGGCACGTTTTGAGTGCAGCAACTGTGAGCAAGCACTTATTAACTTCTCTTCAAAATAGCAAGAAGTTGTACATGTAGTAGCTCAGTAGTTTCGGTCAGGTAGGAAGTCATTCAACACCAATAAGATCCAATAATTTTCTGAAATATATTAAAAATTCTTTTTTTTTTTTTTTTTTTTTAACCCAGGAATTTCATTCACATCAATTTACTTAATTATTACATCTAAGCAATCACTGGTTTATGGTGAACAAAGAATACAATTTTTATACAGCAATGCTGAGTGAAAAGAGTTAGGTATGTTTTCGAAACTGAAATGGCAACTAAAAGAATTATATTAAAAAAACTCTCATGTAGACAATGTAATATTTCAGTATGCAGCACTTTTTCCCATACAGTTAAGCTCAGATGATTATTAGGGACAGGTCAGAAAAGAAAGGTAACTCCTGATCTTGCCCCAACAGGATCAGATAACTCCTGAGGAACTTTTTCAAGATCACATCTTATGAATGTACTACTGCATTTAGCATATTGCATGATACTCCTCTAGCCCTTATGAAGGACACAGGAGGATGACTATAACCAGTAAGACTGTACTAAAACAACATAGGACAAAATATTACAAGAGAATGAAACTAAGAAACCTGGATTATTTAAAAAAAAAATAACTGGACTAACAGCACAGGGAATTAATGAAATTATTTGGATTTTCTTTCTAAGAGTGGAATGGAGGAGATCATGTAAATTCATGAATATATTAGAAAGCAAGAAGGAAAAAAACAGAATAAACAAAACTCAGGGAGTGATAATCTAGATGCAGACTGCGGTCCTGCAGTTCATTCTTGTATCTAGCTTGTGATAATGCATTCCTTTTCTGTTACACTTTAATTCACCACTGCTTTGTGGAGAATGAGTAACTGACAAGGATCAATAAAGTAATAAATAGCCCAAAAAAACCTTTCAAAAGAAAAAAAGAGTGAGAGAGAATATGAAGGAAGGAAGGAGAAAACCTTACAGCAATAGTTCTTCAAATGGCTGCCTTGTAGACTGTCTCTATATGTTCTCTGGGATGTGTAAGACCAATAATTATTATGTGTTCCTAATTATTGCTTTATTGTTCTTCACATCCGTACACAGACCATTTGTGTACCCTTGTGTTTTTCTAGTCCTTTTTAGTTGGTTTTGATCCACAGGATTCTTTATAGCCTGTATAAGTTCTGCAGGCCAAAAAAAAGCTTTAGCAGTCCTGATAATATCAGCACAAGCAGGAAGTGGAGTAAATCTGCTGCTATACAACATACAGTCATCTTCTTCACTACACACAATCAGATCTATCTGCACTTTGTACCACAGCCTCTTTGTTAAATGTGGATGACAAACACTTCCAAACAGGCATCTCAATATTATATTGATAGCTTCACTTAGAAGGATACTGAATTATCTCCTCACCTTGTGCAAGTCAGAGTACCATCTGACCCATGGATGACAAGCACTACAATAAGGTCTACTGATCTCTGCAATAATGTAAGCAAACAGTGCTTGCGTGTATACAAACTGCACACTGTACTTTCTAATGTACAATTTCAATAGGCTTCAGTTTTTTTACTGTCTCGCTTCAGTTGAAAACACTGATGATGAGAAAGTATTTCTAATACTTTTGTGTGTATTTATGGCAAAGGCTGACATTCAGTATTAGAAAACAAACAAACAACGGCAACAACAGGACCCCAAACACATCCCATGTTGCTATTTGATTTATTTTATTCTCTTTCCCCTCTTGATAGTATATGTTATTGGAAAAATGAGGTATAAAGTAATGTGTAGCTTTGCTGCCAAGAAGTTCTCACTTCTAACTCTCTCCTTTTTATTAAATATCTGTTAATTCCTCCTTTTGAAGATAATTAACTGCTGCTATTATTCCAGCTTCACTGCAATGTGTTACCCAAAAATGCTGATCCATATGTTATAGATTAAACTGTCAGGAACATGTACATGTGATGTTTGATCGTTGTAATCAAGGAGGTGCCAACATCATTACAAAACCCAAAGATTTATGTCCCAAAAACCTGAAGCATTTGCATTTTTAATTAGCACTATGTAAAATTCATTCTGATTTCATCAAGTATGTTCATCTTTTTGCTAGTGTCCATTATACAAATATTGACTTGTCAGTTGGCTCATCTGATTGTTTAGAGAAATGGTCTTGTACAAAGAATATAATAATTTTCTTCTATCAATGCATATCTGCCAAAGTAATTAACTAATGAGAACTGAAAATCAGAACAGGAAGCATGGATTGTATTTCACTTACCCAGACTCCTTACTCCTCTACTTACACAGCTGTGACTGCTACACAATCACGATCATGTGATGAGATGTTGCATATATGGTGTCATCAAAATTTACACAACCAGCTGTTATTCTTTCTATTCTGTAATGCTTTTTTTTTTTCCCTCCAAAATACCCTATATGCCAATTAGTATCTCATAAATTATCTTGTTCCCAACAATTTGTATTTGCCATTTTGACTTAATTTTTCAGTATGATACACCTTTTTCTTCATACTTTTTTCTTTATGCAAACACTTATCTCCAAATTTCACTTTCAAAAATTGTTACTACAAAATCTATAGGTGTTTTGCCTATGCATAAAATCCAATAGACTCTTTTCCTCATGCACACACACTGAATAAGACTACGAAAGTGTTGTCTACTCACAACACTCACAGAACTCTTCTCAATCTCAAAGTCATGCACTAGAAAATCATATAGACTTCCTTCCTGAAAGTTTCCCATACTTTTGCCTTGTCTTCTGCTTGTGCCTAAAGCACTTCTGAGCCCTGCTGGGTCTTAGCCCTGCTCTGATCCTGCAGCCAGTAACCCCAGCAGAGAGGGCTGCAGATGGTGCAGCTGCCAGAGAAAAAGTGGCAACTTGGCTACCACAGTATGAGTGGTGCTGCCAGACTTTCAGTCATCTTCTCTCACACATCCACTGACTCTCACATTCCATTTTGCAAAGCAGCAGAGAAACACTGCAAGTTAGAACAATGAAAGTGGCTAAGGTACTCTTCTGAAGGGTTACAACCACGAATACAGGCAACTAAGAACATCGAACCTAAGACTTCTTTCTTAGAATATTCAGCTTTTTGTGTGCTCATAAGAAGTAGGCCACACCTCCAAATAGCTCTCCTTTAAAAGAAAAGAGTGAGCCTTGCCCCATTGCTTATAAAAACCATAGTCACATTCTTTGTGGAAATGGCTACACACACAGCAACCAAACTCCCAAGAAGGGCCAACACAGAGGTACTGGGAAGAAGTCTGCTAAAATTTCAAGGCAGGACTTCATCATACATCCCTCTTCTCCTCTGCAGAGCCAGTTTTACATAACACCTTGCTCAGTGCTTTAGCTGTTTGATATCACCCTAACAGGCCAGACATGAATGTTTATTATGACTGCATATCTAACTGTTCTTTCTCAGGAAGAAAATCCAAGCAACAGCGTTATGGTATCTCAACACAGTATATCAGTATTTAAGTCCTCTTTTAGTCTGTTCCTAATTTAGAGACATCTGGCTTAAAGAAAGTTGATTTTACTTCTAGTATAGTGCTATTGGCTTCCATATAGAGCAGATGTTTCATTCTACTCCAGTCATCTTCAAATTTCTCCTAAATAGCTGTCTAATTTCTGGATCCTTTTGTCATCTCATTTCAGATGTTGGTGAATGACAAAACAGCTGTGATAGCTCTGTGCCCTTTTCACTTACCACCTACTCCAGATGTGTGGAGAAAACACTCTCTTTAACATGCATAGCAAAAGATAAAACAAATTACTAGCACTGCTGAGGCTGCAAAAACTCTTAGCAATTAGCACATTGCAGAGTGGTGGTAAAAGGGATCGGACAAATTAAACACCCCAGGGGAAAACCTGCGTTCATATTCTGTCCCAGTTATTCTGCATGAAACTCAATGAGAAGTAAAGGCAACCTTCAAAAGCAATATTCAGTCGGGACGGAATTTCTCCAGCATAGCAAAGAGGTTTTTTGGTGTCCTACAAGCTGTGTGCAGAGCGGCCATCACACACCTGAGGGGCCCCCCCTCAGATCTTTAAAAAACTTGAGTGCAAGCATTCAAGCTGAGGTTCCCAGAATGGTTAAGAAGTCAGGAGTTCCAGACTCCCAGCTTATCTACATTATTTGCCTCTTCAGTTAGTTTCGTACAGTCGTGCTCTCCTCTAACCTCTGCTGACTTCATACCGCACCTGTTTAAATTTAAAAAATCTTTCTGCTGCTCATATGAGATTTAGCTATCTAAATCTAGGCTCTGAGTGCCTATTTTGAATGCCTAAAGCTTACAGAAACAAGGGTGTATTCATTTTATCTTGTATGCAATACTCTTGTTTCTCCTTACTCACTGAACTTTGCTCTCTGTGCATCTCAGCTGGAGGCGTGTAAAGGACAAATCAGACTCAGGTTTAAAATTTTCTGCTGAGCACCTTAAAAAACTCTGAATCTCAGGCCTTGACTTTGTTCTTAGAGCCCAATTACCAGGAAAAGCTTAACAGGCTTTCATAGCTAACAAATGCTTTTCTGTCATATCATTTTTACTGTAATGAAGCCCTGAAATCTTAATACAGTTCATCCTTGCCTTCCCAGTGTCTGTCTTAACTGTCTTCTTAGATACTTTCAGGCTTGTAGTCTTTCTCATTTTGGCTGTTGCTCATCTTCTCTTAAAACCTTCCCAGTAAGTACACTGCATGTCAAGTGGGATGTACTTGCTAATGTAGAAGCTGCACCTTATCAATCATTTTACACAGCCTTTGTGGTATTTTTGAATCAAATTAAAACTTTTTCTCCTTCTCTTAAGTATCTCCAGTGGACTTTATGACTTCTTTTGTGCAACCTCCTCCATGTTCATTCAGCACCTTTGATCCTGCCCTCACCCCATCTGCTCTATTTGCACTGTGCTGAATATCCTGAAGACTTTCTCCCTGTTTGAGCCTCTGGCTTAAATTAAGAACTTGCTTTACACCTTAGCCTTTGACACTGAAACCCATTTTACTTTCCCCTTCTTTCTCATCATGCAACTCCCTCTTACTGGCTTCTTTTTGAAAGTTTGCAAAGCTGATTCAGAAGCTGATAAATATCACCCTGCTATTCTGATCCTTGTCATACCCATGTACTGACAGAACTTTTTCGCTGGTGTAAGACACAACCCTAATGTATGTTTCTGTGGGCATACAACACAAGGACATGGTGTAAAATATGCTCATAACAAAATGAGATATACTGTTTTCTTGCTGCTCAGATAATTTCATCATATTTTCTTTTCTCATTAGCTAGGCTGAGAAATGTAACACGGGATAGTAAATCCTCCTTCTATGGCTACCAGAATGATGTGTATAAATCATCATGCTACAAGAAGTGACATTCACATAGTAAACCTGTACAAATTTTATATACCTCTACAGAAAAAAAAAAAAAAGAAAAAAAAGCTACTCTGTTTTTAGTGTTTTTAGAGCAGATAAAATGTGTTTCTCTGCAGCAACTCTTCAATTTCACAGAAATGCAAGCACTGTTTACCTTACAAAATATATCATTATATAATGATATATTATGTGGTAGGCCCAGAATTATTTTAAAATAGACCAAAAAGCCAGTGCAAAAGTTCTTTGGGTTTCCTTCCATCTTAACCAATTCCCCTTTTTACTGAAAGTTCTAGTGAGAGTATGGGATATGCAATAAATGTAAAGTGGGTCTTTAATAGCACAGTGATTTTTCACCTTAAAAATCTGACAAATAACATAATTAGGTGAGGTCTTCTGCATGTATTTCACTGTTACCTGCACGCATGCTTCATTATCAAATCTCAGAGTTTTTATTACCACATAGGGCAATATTTCTATCATTAAGTGATGGCTTTATTATGACTTAGAATATAAAAATACACAGTATTTATTTGTTTATTGACTTCTGTGCAGTTGCAACTACGATAAAAAGATTATCCCAGGAAACTGAGTTGTAAAATAATCCTGTTGGGAAAAGCATTCCAGTTTTAAAATTCACATTTTAAAAGAACAAATATGATTTCATAGCATTTTGTTTTTAATTTAATTTTTTAAATTAAAAAAAAAACCAAAACACCTTATATTTAATTTAAAAATTTTTTATATCCTAGAGAAGGGAAAATCCTATTTTTGGGGGGTAATTTTCTCTTATTTTGTTTTAAGGAAAAAAAAAAAATAGAAGCACCAAGACATTATCACCAATAGTTTTACCTCTGTGAAACAGATTGCATTTCTCTGGTGTTGATTCACTGCTGTCTCATACACATGGACAAAATGACCCAACTCAGATAAACACTGGGCTCATTTACGCCACTTACAATTGAACAACTTTCTGCAGAAACTCACTCTCATGGTTTTGCTGCAGCTCCTGGTGCCTGACAAAGCGTGGAAGGAGAGTTTGCCATCAAATATGAGAGTCTGCTTCCTTCTCATTTTCAGTACAGGCATGACCACCTTCATTTTTGGGTTCCTTCAAATCTCCTGCAGCATTACCTTCTTCACTAGCTCTAAATCCATTTCATCTCTTGAATTCTGAAGCACAACTTCCACAGAGGTATTAAAGGCAACAGTCACTGGCAGACCGTTGAAGATCACTGAAGCAAGGATTCAATAATTACGAAATTTTAAAGAATTCTACTAAAAATTGTGTAACAAAGATATAATGCGTATTGCTAAACATTTTGCAAGATTGATCATATTTTATCTTAGCCCTTTTTTATTATCTTACATCAAAAAGGCAAACATACACAATTTCCTGTGATGAGGCAGAAAGGTTACATGAAATGAAATCAATAAATGAGTTTCCCTGTTAAAAATCCTATTCCTAATTTAATGGAAATAATGAATTACAGGGATTATTTTTCAACTACAGCACACTGCTGAAATTTAACAAAGACACAGAGATGTAGGAGTGTCTCTGAGATTCTGCGTTGCATGGAGTGGTTTTTTCTTTCAAACTTCCCTTCTGCTCCCATGGTTTTCAGCCTACTTACTCAACAGTAAAACAGTTTTCCAGGGGACAAACTGTACTAAGTGCAAACATTATAATTGTGCAGATTGTATTGATATTCATTTATGAAGCAATAAAACTTATTAAGTTACTTCTCAGATACGAGTCTGTCAAATTCTGAACTCCTGGGTTACTGCAATTTAAATATATCAGTCAGCAAAGATAGGTGGCTCTTGCAGGAGACGTGAATAAAAGCTTTATCAGTATTTTAGTTTTGCGATGTTTCCTAATGTTCACATTTACACAAAATATAATTTATGTGTTCTGTGCTTTTGTCTCTTATTTCAATGCATTCTCTGGAAGAATTGTTTTCTTGTAAACTCTAACACCAATTTGGCAATTTGTTTTAAAGTACTTCATGTGTAACTTTGTACAGAAAAATTAAAAAAGACTATTTGTTCCACTGTGAAACATTTTCACTGTAGAAGGTAAATTGGTTAAGCTTCTGTGATTCCTGCCATTAAACTTGTTCCTATCAAAGTCTGATAAATAAAAGATGTCAGTCTTGCTCCAGTGATCACGACACATCCCTGGTGGCACATGCTGAAAATGTTCAAACCCCAAAATTATCCAAACCTTTTGAAGATTATTATTTTCCCTAGGTTTACAGCATAAAAGATTAAGAAGTAAGATGTTGTTGATAAGTATATTTAAGACTAGGAAGAAAGATCTTTCAGAGAAAAAGTTTTCTTACTTTAGACTGATTTTTCTGAATATATTACCAAGACAAAAAGCCTACTGTTTAACCAGTGCAGAGTCTATTCACCAGTAACAATAAAAGGGAAGACTGAGAATTTAAAAATGACTACATGGATTGATTACCACTGCTCTGTTAATAATCTTTAAAATTTACAATTATATCCTATTTTAAAATTCAGATGTTAGTTCGGGAATCTGAAGAAAAAAAGATAGAATTATTTTTGTGAGTTTATATCACATGAACTGTGTGCTGCAGACAGCACACCTGGGAAGCCATCCGAAGAGATCTAAACCGGCTCAAGAAGTTGGCTCAGGAGAACCTCATGAGTTTCAGCAAACCAAGTGTGAGGTCTTGCACCCGGGCTGAAACAACCCCCAATATCAGTATAAACTAGCAGATGAAAGAATTGAGCTCCACCCTGTCAAAAACAACTTAGGGGTACTGGTGGATGGATGGTAAGGAGAACATGAGTCAGCAGTGTGCCCTCATAGGCCAGAAAGCCTACCCTGGGCTATATCAAAAGAAATGGGGAGACCTGATAGAGGCCTTTAAATATTTAAAGGGTGGCTATAAGAAAGAAGGGACACTTTAGAAGAGTCTGTTGCGATACAGAATCACAGAATCACAGAATGGCCAGGGTTGGAAGGGACCTCAAGGATCATGAATCTCCAACCCCCCTGCCACATGCAGGGCCACCAACCTCCCCATTTAATACTAGACCAGGCTGCCCAGGGCCCCATCCAACCTGGCCTTGAACACCTCCAGGGATGGGGCATCCACAGCCTCTCTGGGCAGCCTGTTCCAGTAATTCACCACTCTCTCTGTAAAGAATTTCCCCCTGACGTACAACCTAAATCTCCCCTCCCTCAACTTAAAACCATTTCCCCTCGTCCTGCAACAAAGGGAATACAACAAAGGGAAATGGTTTCAAACTAAAAGATGATCTTTAGATTGGATATAAGGAAAAAGTTTTTTACAATGAGCATGTTGAGGCACTGGAACAGGCTGCTCAGAGAGGTGGAGGATGCCCCAACCCTGGAGACACTCAAGGTCAGGCCGGATGAGACTCTGAGCAACCTGATCTAGCTATAGATGTCCCTATTCATTGCAGGGGAGTTGGACTAGATGCCCTATAAGTCTCCCTCTTCAAAGGATTCTATGATTCTATGACAATTATTCCAAATCCAGACTAGTAGGAACAACTATATGCAATTGAAATATAGTTGAAACCATAGAATGTACTGCCAAGTTTGAAACCAGTGCTATATGTTTATCTACAAATTATTCCAAATTCACAGTGTTTCCAAGGAACACTTAATTACTGCCTTCAAGTAAATAGTTACTCTTATACAATATTCTGTACTAGAATACTCTTTTCTTTCCAAGGGCACGATTTCTGGTCTCAGCCTACTGAAGGTCTTTTGTTTTTAATCACATGTGGTCTTTATATTTTTGTTGTTTTGTATTTTAAGAGGTCATTCATTTGGGCTTTTGTTTTGTTTTGTTTGTGTGTTTTAAGGCAAACACACCTACATTTCTCTTTCTCTTGCAACTGGCCGTAGAGTAGCTTTAGTACTTCACTCACTCCGTATACACACTACACTGACTGCTCGTGAGAGGGCTGCTTCATCTTCATATCAATGACCAGAGCTCTGCTTAAAATACATCACTGGATGATGTTAAGAGAAGATGAGATTTCTCATTTTTTATTTCACACATGCATGCTCTTCTATCACAGATTAACAACAATCAAAATCAAAAACCTAAAGAAAGTCCTAGTACTTTAAATTTCCATGTTTATTCATAAATATATTAGAGCACAATTGAATTATTTACAAGAAAATACCAGAGCTGAAAAGACTATGCAACTGATAAAGAAGTAAAGGATCAAAGCACACATTAAAATAAAATTGAAATTGTGATCTAATACCAAAATGATATTGCATGCATAATTTCATGAAAATCCTATTTAATTTCACTGCATTCTTATGCATTCAGTAAATCTACCATGGAAAGACAATAAATCAGAACATTTTACCATGAATGTTTCCCATAAGCTTGTCATACAAAGTGAGGAATAACACGTCTCGAGAACATCACAGAACTTTTTCAGTGCTCTATACTGTGTCAGGCCTAGTCTCAAGATTTATGAGTATATTTGCTTTCTTAGAGGAAAAATATATATAGTACTGGGTATCTCAAGAAGTATAAACAGGCAAATGTTCATGCATAATAATTAGAAAAATGTAGTTAGCATACGCAGCAGTCTGGGCTTCCATGGATACATCTATTGACAGTTACACATGACAGATCAGCATTATTATAAGATGGTAATTAGGAACAGTATTATAGTTTTAAAATCATATATAGGAAAAAAATACATAGTTATGGGCATCAGCAGTTGGGATAAGGAAAAATACAGCTGTTTAAACTAAAAGGACAGAGGAGGATTTCCAATCTTATTTAAGAATATCAGTATTTTCATAATTAAAGGAATGCAGTAACAAAATTAATGGACAGACACAAAGTGGGAAAACATCAAATGTACCAAAACATAATGATGTACCAAAATGAGAAGAACAGAGAAGGCTACACATTTGAAAATGATGTGTTAAAAATGCAGTTACCTAGCTGAAAACCACAGAAAATGGTTTAGTTAAAGGAGTCTGAATCCATCATGGAATAAATGAACTGTTAATGAGATGCTGTGCAAATGTATCAGAAAAAAAGTGATGCTATTAGAGCAGCATTAGTTACCTGGAAGAACTGGGAGAAACCACATTCTAAGTCATGAGTATGTATCAGATAATGAATGTTCAAGAAAGATGAACTCCAGCTACAAAAGTGGTTGTGAGGGGGACGGGAGGATAGAGAGCTTTTCTGCAAGAGCTCAGCATCTATGTCTTCTAGGCTTATCTTAAGGTATCAAAAAAAGCATGTTTTGCACTTTGATCAAAGGGTGCTAACACTTTCTAATGCTTATTAGTGTGGCTAAATTAATTGCTCTCGAATGACCCTCTGAGAAAGCCCAGAGCTCTTCATGCTGCCTGAAACAAGACAGAATTGCTCAGAGGTATTTACACAGGATTGCTCAGGATGTTATTTACACAGATTGAACCCAGGACACTGGAGGACAGTCCAAATGTCACATTTCTTCCTTTCAGAGTTTCCTTGGGAGACTTCATCTTATCCTGTCCTTCTCAGAGGGCACTAATAGACCCTGACTGACACTCAAGTCGTGCTCTCCCTGCTTTGCACTTTGCCACTGAATATTTTCCCCTCAAGATGCACCAACTTTTCTCATTTGCCTTTCAGTACTGACTATCTTTCTGTCAGACCAAAATAGTAATTTAGATGAACGACTTAAAAACTGAAATTATTTGCTAAGTTATTCACAATATTGCAGTTAATTGTGTAATTTCAAAGACTTTTTGCAAAGAAAAGAAATTCTCTTTGCTGTGTATGGATTTTGATTTGCAGGAATAAGTGAATAAAAATAAAACAATGACTAAATTACTAAATGGCTAAATTACTGTCATCTGTACAGCTTATTAAAAATAAACAATAAATATATTAAATCAAAAACTGAATAAATCAATCAAGGAGTCAAAAATCATTTTCAACTGATTTTTGAAATTACCAAGTCACTGAATTAGTAGAGAATAAATCATGAGACTCACATTAAAAAAAAGGCTTGTTTCTTTTCTTTTTTTTTTTTTTTATACTTGTGCATACAGAGACAGCTGAAAGATGTATTATATCCATTGTTTCCAACTATACACACAAAAAAAACCTGTCTATCCATCACCTTCTTACCAATCTGCAGAGTCTTCCATTGTGGCCTTGATTTAACAGCTCAAAAATCAGAATGTCTGTTCTTAATTTAGGACATTGACTCAAGAAGTTCACCTAAAAGGACAGTGCAATAAATGTTACTAATCACTGAGAAATAATGATTAAAGTACTTTCCTGAAGTCTCATTGTTGCTAAAACGAACTTTCCTTCATGCTTCTCTTGCAGAAATAAACAGATGACTTAAGAATAGAGATAACTACTGAAAAATTAACAGCAACAGCTCCATCATCCATTTTTTTCATCTTAACTTATTTATATTAAAGAAAACTAAGTTTGAAAATAAAAGAGAGAGAAGGAAGTCAAAGAGAAGTATGTTTTAGAAACCTGAAACTCTGGCCGAGCAGTGTTGTTCTTGATGGGGGTCATCAGGTCTATTAGTTAGGCACAAATGAAGGATTGCAGGCAAAAGAGGCAGTGACTACAGGAGCTGCACAGACAAGAACAAGGGAAGGCCAAGAAAATGAGAAAAGAAGGAACCAGGCTCAAGAATAAGAGAACAGAGTATTCAGAGGCTGAGATGAAGACTGACCAACTTTCTACATGTGATCAGGAGACTGAAAAATAGACATGAGTGCTGGAATAGGACACACTCTCTAAAACAATACCAGTCAGCCTTATAGATACGGGAAGTAGATTTTCTGAGAAATTTATTGCAATTATTGCTCAGGGATTGGCACTACAAAACTGCATTCAGACTGTCTTCCTCATCCATCTGTCTATCAAAAGCACTGTTTCCATAAATCAGATTCAAGAAATACATTACTAGTTCATAAGGATCCATACGTGTGTGGTACCACTGCAGATGCAATTCAAGAGTAATTCACTTTTTAATTTTACAGGTTCTGTAAGAAAAAGCACAGTAGTGCATATGAACGTGCATATGGTGAACAATCATTTTGTTACATCTCTGAGTCATTGCCTATATGCACATTCATACTGTGTATGACTCAAAATGAATCTCAGACATATCTTGTACAAACCAGAAAGTGCAGGACAAAACTAGCCAGCACTTGTCAGTTACACAACGCACTGAGTTATTATATTGTTTGATAAATTGCATTTGGGTGAAGGTAGCTGTCTGGTATCAGTAATGGCAACACTACTGACTCCTCTTGTATCATTACTACCTACGGCTATGAAGGCAGAACTTTTGCTGAAATCTAATGAGTGTTCAGGATAGTCTCCTGTACTGTAGCCTCTCTGGACCACAATACAACTCATTTACCCAGTTTAAGACACTCTAACAGGAGATAATAACACATTTAGGTTTCCAAGTTTCCAGCAGAAACAACCTTGGAGACTGCTTCCTGTGAAGAAAAGCAAAGCCCTTTTGAAATTGTTGAAGAAGGATTCCAGTTTTTGGATACGAAGTTTTGTATGGAACACAGGTAGACTAGTTCTCTGAATGAGACGTATCTCAGAAACTGTAGGGATCACATAAATATACACTCTCTGCAAAGACAGAGTACCTGCCATAGAACTCATTTTATTTTATTTTATTTTTATTTTTTTACTTTCCTGGTGATGCTATCAAGACTAGAAAGATGTTTGAACAGCTTAAAGAGATGCAATGTTGACATTGCCAGGAGCTTGAGAAATGAGCTCTCAGAGATTCAATTATCTCATGAAAAAGATCTCCAGAAAGGGGAAGATGATGAAGGCAAAGAATACATAATGTGATCTTGTGCAACGAGTTCATAAACTGATGGGAATGTGTAGAAAAGACTTTGCTGGTAGGTTACACAGAAAAACTGAGGGAGCCAGGATCTCCTGCGCAAGGTGACTGAGCAAATGACCTTTCAGGAGCTTTGAAGACTTGGCATGAGAGAACTTTGGTGGTGCCCAAAGACACAATACATTCCAGATAGAGCTGAATAAAAGGCTTCCAGTCTCACTACTCAGGGAGCAACTCCAGGACACGCTTGTGCATTAATTTTTGGCAATGCTGAGCCACTGCATAGATGGCCATTGGTGGCTGATGACAGCATAAATAAATAAATAAACAAATTAAATTCCTGTATACTGATCACGTATAAAATATCCCACTTATCTTAGGTAGTTGATGAGAAAAGGAAGTGAGAAATATTGTACATTTTTGTATGATGCTTCACAGAGCATCAAAAGCAGGAATGTTTGGGAAATAACCTACACGTACTGCAAATGCAAACAAGCCTTCAGTCTGGAACTGTTTGTCATAACCATATCCAGAAATATAAAGTGTGTGGGAGTTCCACCCTGTAGAACTTAAAATCCCACTTCATATGCTTTTAATACCAGAAAAATCCAAGATTTTTTTTTGAGTCTGAATGTGGATTAATGCATCATAATCGACCTCTGGACATTTCCTTTAAAATTAAAGTTTAAAAATCTGCACATATAAGCTACATCGATAATCTGACAGATGCTGTTAAAATCATTCTAACTCTGGCTTACTGCTGCATTACATTTAATTTAGATTCATAATTATTTATGGCAGAAACTTATATTTTTATTATTTTGCAAATCCCATGTTCACCTGTAGTGCAGTCTAGTAAGTGATGCCAAGACAACTAAGGAGAATGAGTGGGTGTTCTGAACAAAGTTGTGTGGAAGTATTACTCAAGTTACTGAGTACCTATCAATTTATCTGCAGAGGTTAAAGGAGGGAATGAACTGCCAATCTCAGAAAGAAAACACTCTCAGCCAAAATAGCAGACTTTTCAACAGTATCCTGTAAAGAGAAATTAAATACACTTTCAGTGTGGATACCTGGAAATCCAGTACACTGTTGCAGAGAAGAATTACTATTTCTATTTCTCTCCAGCAGCACTGGTCAGGAAAAAAAAAAAAAAAGAAAAAAAAAAGAAAAAAAAAAAAAGATGCAACACTTTTAAACAGACTGCCAAGGAAAAAGAGAAGCTCACTCTTCCTTCAAGTAAACAGAGAAGTTTTTCTTCCTTCCTTCACTTTTTCCCTAAAACATGAGGACACTTTACACAAAGATACAATTTGGAAATTTTCTCTTAGCTAAGCAGACCTTATTCTCATTCAGTTTCTATCTTTTCCCAACAAAGGTTTAAACAGAAAGTGCATCTCAATCTAATTTGTGGTTTTTTTTGTTTTTTTTTTTTTAATTTTTATTTTTTGAATTTCAATAGAAAGGTGAAATTTCTGACATAGAATGAAGTATGACATAGTTCTGAGTTTTCCATCAATTGTTTCTCAGCAGCGGTTCACAGAATCACAGAATGGTTAAGGTTGGAAGGACCACTTGTGAACATCTAGTCCAAACCACTTGCTTCAAGCAGGGTCACATAAAGCACATTGATCAGGACCACATCGGGGCAGGCTTCTAATATCTCCAGAGAATGAGACTCCACAATGTCTCTGGGCATCTTGTTCCAATGCTCAGTCACCTTCACAGTAAAGAATTTCTTTCCCATGTGCAGATGGAACTTCCCATGTTTCAGTTTGAGCCTGTTGCCTCTTTTTGTGTTGCTAGGCACCACAGAAAAAAGCTTGGCCCCATCCTGCTGACGCTCTCCTGATGCAGTTAGTTGTTTATTTGCAAAATCCACCTACTCTTCTTTACATTACTCCCCCTCACAGGCAAGATTAATGAGAAAATTACTCCCAGAACCTTGAAATCTCATTTAATCTTTTACAGTTTGCCCTTGGTATCATTAGTGCTCTCATGGAAGAAGAGCAGAGGGTAATAGTCTGATACGTGGACAAGCCTTGGGAAACTTTCTACGATTCAAGTCATTCAGTCTCTTTTTCAGAGGTTTTCAGAACTTGATGGTACAACCCACTGAACAACCTGGTTCCACCTTCCCACTGATCTTGCGTTGAGCAGAAAGTTGAACTTGACATTCTGAAGCCTGAATTTTCCAACAATTCTCAAAATCATACAGATGCCTTTTGGAGGTTGACTAAATGTCTGAATGAACAGGAGAATGTCACAATATACTACTGAATGCATAAGTTCACTGTATGCAACCTTTTTAATTAACTATAACCTGGTATCTTTAATTACTCATCCATGAATTTCCATTTAAATCTGTGAGTCAACTATTTGGGCTTCAATAGATTTGCTGAGCTCAAATTCCAGGAAAGGATACAAAACCAAAAGCTGAGCATACAAAAAGCTTCACTTATAAAGAACTCCTTGGACATCTTATTTGTCCCTTAATCTGCCCCTTTATTGCTTGCAAGTTGCATTTTTCTTTACGTTTAACAAGCTCTACTTGCAAGGGTAAACAAGTTTCCTCCTAATGATGTTCTGATGGAAGAAACATAATTGCACACCATAAAATCTTAGTAGTTATTTTAATTGCTCCACAAATTATTTGTAAGTGCTGTGCTTGATTTATGGTAGCAAACTGCTCCTCTTTCCTCCTGCAACAGCACAATAGAGCTGACTAGGAACATTCTAGGAAATACACATGTAAATTTTGGGGGCAAAATATACACCTGCTCAAGAGAAGCCTTATTACAGACAGACATAGAAAGACATAATTAAGGAAATAAATCTTACTTGGAAAGGTTTCTTAGGTTGAAGTAGAAATTTTTATCAGATTTGAAATACCAGATTAAACAGATCTTAGTCACAGTAAGAATACTAGTAATGTGAGAGACTGAATGGTAAACTAAGGTACACAGCTTGATAGAAAAAGGTTCAAGCTCATACCTTATCCAGATTGCAGCAGAGCCAGGTGCCTGCACTTGGATCTAGGCAAGAGATCTATCCTGTTCAAGCTTTCTTTTCTACTGCACTGGAAGGAAGAAAATGTAAAAGTCTTAAATAAATATTCACTAAGTTAAAATTCTGTTTCCTCAGTTTTTCTTCCTGAATTTTGTTTCCTGTTTTATCTTTAAATAATACATACATACATAATACTTGTTTCAGCTGTGAAACAAGTGAACGCCTATGTGTGCATAATCATGATTTTCACACCTCTCATCACCTCAGCATTTTGTAACCATAAATGAAATGGTAACTTCAATGAAGAACAGCATCACTCGTAGACAGACTATTGTTGAAAGTACAAATATGGAAAGATTGACATTTAAACAGTGAAAGCTGTTTCTCTGCAATGAAGCTCTACACTAATTAGAACATAATTTACCGAGTAGGAAATAGAAATCAGTGAGGCATTAGGAAAAGCTTTTAGAAAGAGACAAACTTCGGAGCTGTTCCATCAGAGGATTACGTTCCAATATAATTACAGTTTACTTATTCAAAGAGTTGCATATTAATGGGTTCAAACTCATTAATGAGTAACGTTTCTTTCCACAGAATTCATCACTGACATTTGTCTAAACAACTTTGAGCTGTTCCTAATGAAATCTGATCTGCTGAATGAAATTCTGAAATATTACTATTCTGTTGAGCCACTTTTTTTGAATACAAAACACTGGAACAATTTTGCTCTATGTTTAAATTGCATATAATTTTATACAGGCAGGTAGCAACAGGACAAGGGGAAATGGTTTTAAACTGGAAGAAGGTAAATTTAGACTAGATATTAGGAAGAAATTCTTTACTGTGAGGGTGGTAAGACACTGGAACAGGTTGCCCAGTAAGGCTGTGGATGCCCCCTCCCTGGAAAAATTCAAGGTCAGGCTGAACGACACTTTGAGCAACCTGGTCTAGAGGGAGGTGTCCCTCTCTATAGCAAGGGGGTTAGAACTAGATGATCTTAAAGTCCCTTCCAACCTAAACCATTCTGTGATGCTACAATTCTACGATAATTATTAAGCCTTCAATGTGTAACAGTTGGTACAGGGTATAACTGACCTCTGTTTTTCAGAAATTAAACTACAGGTTTCAAAATCTGCATATTTTTTATGAAGTTAGTGGTTTCTGACAAAAAATAAAAATAAAGAATGAAAACAACACATGAAAAGTAGAAAAGCAGCAGCTGATTGTAAAGTTCTAATGAAAGTAGCACATAGAATAGCTCAATGACAAGAGACTACCAACTCCAATTCATCAGTCTAATTCTACACTGTAAAATAAGAATTATTTCTCCTGACTTCACCTAGCAACACTGTAAAAAAAGTTTAAAGTACTATGAACAGAAATCTCCAGTAACACAAAACTCAGTTTTAACTAATCAGCTTATTAAGGCTGAAGAAGTCAGTAATGTTTGCCACTGTTTGCCCCAGTTGTATTATGTTTGTTGAGTTACTGAATTTCTTGCACGCTGCTCAGTGAACTTATCTTCACTTTCAGTGTCTTCCTAATGCAGTACTCAAGCTATAGCCATTTCAGGAGAAAGTCTTCATTTAGCAGTTGATATTTGCTATTGCACTTCTTAAAATTATCTCAGATTTTTGTACAAGTTTTCCAGAGTATAGTTGGAGGCCGTGTTTCAACTAAAGCTGTCCTTTTGAAGGTCAAAACAAGATCTTGTTCTCTTTATTCTGTGTGATTTCCCCTCCCCTGAGTCTTAATTCTTTTACTGTCAGCTGCTCCCACCTACTGTTACTATTTCCTTTAGGATGATAAACACCAGAGTTGATGTAAGGATAAGATCAGTGAGACTATTAAAGATTTAAGCAGGTGCTGAAGATGGAATCTGAATAAATAACAGGGCCTCTAGCTTTGATCATCCCCTGTTGAAGTCTGCTTCATTCTCCTCTGCCTCAGAGACCATATTCTGACTGTCACTCCAATTTCCCCTTGGAAACTTCCTCTGGGCTAATATCTGTAACAACCTGAGTGAATTAAAAACTGACCAAAGAAGCAATTAAAAAAAGTAATGACTACTGATGGTAAGCTGACTGCAGACAATTATCCTGGGGTGCGTTGAAGAAAATGGTGTTAAAACTGACTTTGGCTGATGCTGTTATAAGTAATCTGCAAGAAGGAGTAAAGGTTGTATTAGTGATCCTCTGAAACACTAGCAGAGTACATGGAGAGAACTTACAAACAAGGCAAAGGAATCAAGAGGAAAGATTAATCAGAGACATAAATTAAACATAGAATTTTTCAATTAACAGAAAAATCAAAATTAATACCTCCAGGAGGAATACAGTCTCAAATATAGTTGAGGTTTTAGCCCCGGAAAATCTCCCATATCAGACTGTTGAATTGTGATCTAGCTCTTGTACTTTGCAAGCACATTAATTCTATCTTTCAGGAATTGTTTGCTTCTGAGTTTCTTTTCTTATTCCTGGGAGTTGAAACTTTGTGGCTTATCACCTGCCTAAAGCTCTCTTTCCCTGCTTCCTCTAGGGCTTCCTCTGACAAGCTCTCCAGGCCTCCTGAGAACCCCTGTTGACATTTCCTTTTGGATATGATGACATTTAAAGCAAAGGGCACAAACCTTGCACTGGAATTTCTAAATACACACGTAACTAAACTCTAGGCAAAGCATAACACATATACACAAATTTCTGACAACAGATATATTGGCAAAACAAAACAAAAAAACACCAACAACAAAATCTTATTTCTATCCCTCTAGGACTCAGAAACCCAAGGACTTTGTTGCACAATTACAGAGTGTTAGAGTAAATCATCTATCAAACTGCAGTGCCAGAGCAGTCCCTATTAAGCATTTCATGCTGCTCATTAGGAACCCTCCAAGCAATTCCTTACAATTCAGCCCAGGCACTGGTACAGATCAGAGACTGCTCCTCCCGATTTGTACATGGCAGCTCTGCTTAGAAGACCAAGAGCGCTGAACTGGCCAGAGCTGGATCACAGGTAGGCTGGAGGAAGCCCCTGGCCATGTGGCTGTGTGTGTTATGAATGTGGCTGTTCAATCTTGAGCCTCACCAGCGTGGCACGTCTTGCAAGCCTCAAACAGAGTCTGCAGCACACAGTGCAGTTAGCAGACAGCCAGACAGCTATTTAATGCCCACACACTTATCCAGGCCATGTTCTGCTCATACGAGATTAACAAGAATGTGTCTTAAATGTAACCATTTACATTTTTATAGGAAAGTACTTCGACTGACTTGGGAACTACCGCTTTCATTTCCTGAAAATAGTTGTCCACAAGCCTTTCTTTGAAAGGTTGAGCAGGGAATCATTGATTCTAGTGACCTACCTGGATACTCCATAAAAAGAAAGCACAAACATCTTTACTCCTGCGCTCAGGGAACAACTTTTGAAACAAGGTAGCCACAAATGCATTCTGTGGGAAGTCCTACAGATCACGCTGTCTTCTTCTAATCTATGTGGTGGGTAAAGCAAGTAATACAGATATGTGTCACAAGAAGATGAAGAAAGGAAAGAGGCAGAGAGAGAGATGAATTAAATGCACAAAGAGGAAAGCAGGAGCCAGTAATCAAAATGTTTTTAAAATTGTTTCCCAATTATTCCCAATACTTCCAGCTGTCCATGACTGAGATGACAGTGGCCTCGCATCCAGCTGAATTGCTCTCCTGCTTACAGACAAAACTCATCTCAGTTGAAATAAGCAACACATACAACATGGACATGATATGGTTCAGTCATACACAGAATCAATTCACTCAAGTTTCACTCACATTTAAATATTACTCTCCAAGCGTAATAATATTATCAGAAATACATTATCAAATCAGTCTTCAGAAAAGACTGAATAATAGCGAATAGTCAAGAGAGCAAATGAAAGCAAATGAAGATTCTAAGTCCTAACCAGGGTTACAGAATATTAAATGGATGTATTCCTGTTTATTAATACTTGGTAGCACATTGCAAAGACAAGTTAAACAACCTGCTGTTCATCAGTCTGGAAATTAGTATGATGTTTGTTCACTTCTGTATTCTAATTTTCAATTTACACTGTTGCTGAAAAGAACTCTGTTGTTGAGCCCAAAAGTGGATTTGATAGTTTGGTTACCATAAACAGTTTTCTTCAAAAAATTTTTGAAAATTATCTAGAAGAAATACAGAGGAGAGGAGAGGAGAGGAGAGGAGAGGAGAGGAGAGGAGAGGAGAGGAGAGGAGAGGAGAGGAGAGGAGAGGAGAGGAGAGGAGAGGAGAGGAGAGGAGAGGAGAGGAGAGGAGAGGAGAGGAGAGGAGAGAGAAAAGGAAAAATACACAGGCTTCATCAATATTATCCATAAGGTTTTTTATCTTTTCTGCTTTTTGGGGCAGGAATTTTATGGGAGCACAGGGTTCATGACAGTGCTCGTTTCTTCATTCTTGTATCATGTATGCATTCTTAAGTTAAAATAGATTAATTTAAAAACTAATGAGAAACTGAAGCAAAAAAAAACAACCCCACGTGCACTAAATTACCCTGAGTAAGGAGTGTAAAATCTAACAGCTTTGTTTGTGTGCTTGCAGCAACCAAAATAAAGGTGTAACATATTGCAAAATTAAAATAGATAAGAAAGCCTCTTGAACATTTTGTTTTAAAACACACAATTATGACACAATTTAAATACTTTATCTTTCTTGTTAATTGCCCAACAGGAGCTGATAAATTCTCACTGTATGGTCTGCTTAACCAAAGCTGAAGAAATAGTAATGGTAGATGTGGTATTTGCATGAAGTCCAGACACAGAATGCAACAAAGCACGTCAATTGTCAATGTTTTCCCCTATTAGTCATGAAAAACATTCATTTATATATAAAAACAACAACAACAATAACAAAAACCAAGAACAAAAAACATAAAGGCCATTTGTCTGGCACAGGATCATTAACTTCAAGCAAAATGAATTGAAAGTAAGCTGCCTCCAGTACTCTTTCTAACTTTAATACAAACTAGTAAGTGAAAAAACAAAGTAATTCCAGTGATATACATGACTGACACATATTTATTTAACTCACTTGTTTCAATTATTGCCTTCAGTTATTTTCATATGGTAACAAATTATTTTAAGCAGATTTTCTTTCTCATTTGGAATAAAAAACTGTAAGTGCCAAACAGAGTGCTAAAGTTCACAGTCTGTTTACTTCTTACGGTTTGGAATGTCAATTTTGTTTTATATAATCACTTGGACCAAAAAAAAGAAAAGGGAAGTAGAGCATGCTGCTCAAGAAACTTACATTAGTATTACACAGAAGGGCTTGTAACAATACCTTAGTGCCACAAGGAACTGGGACTCAAGTGGTATCCATGTGAAACAGGCTTCCTTTGGCTTCTATTAAATTCTAATATATGAATGTACTTTCTAAGGAACAAACAGTACAAAATGCTTTCTGAATGGCACAACAAATTGCTGCACCAAAAGCCTATAAAATAATCTATTCCATTATATTCTAATGTTCAAAATGTTGCATAATTTCTTAGAAATTCTCTCTGTTCAAAAGAGCCTTCAGACAAATACAAGAAAAGAAGCAAGTAAAGGGTTTAATTTTTTTGCCTTAGAAATTAAGTTATAATTAGCTGGAAAAATTAACAATGAATGGGATTTTAGCAATTTAATTACTCACTTATGAGGGAACGCTTAACATTTTTATTTTTATTTTTAAAAAGGCAACATATGAAAAAATTCAACCAGATTTCTATTTAGAAAGGAAACTATTTTTAATTTTATTCAGATGAGCTGTAGCAAACTGCTCTGCCAAAAGTGCCAGTGGGTCCCCCGGCAATGCTCACTAGCCAGTGATGCAGACCCTATGGTCGCACAGAACTTAAGACACAGCACTAGGTTGTGGGAATGCTAGCTCCAGCCTAGTGGCAAGGAAACAGCAAGGCTTCATCAGGTTACTTCATCATGCAGCTTGGACATGGCTGAAAAAGATGACACTGCTGAAGGCTTTTAAAAATTTTCACTGGAGGTTGCAGTTTCAGGGAGGTCTAATAAGAGTTTGTCTTATTTCTTTGTTCATCTTATCTGTCTCTTTTTTCCTTGTATTCTGAGGACAGGAGAGCTGCAGGAAAGGTCAACATGGAATTATATCAGCCTGTGGGACTTTTTTTTATGGGTAGCTACTAAAATAAAATGAAAGAATATCTGACTCTCCATTATCTCTAAGGCCTGAGAAGCCTTGATATTGATTGCAGCATGATAAACAAATGTCAGTGAGACATTCTGACACCCTATGAAAATCAGTCTTGAAAATGGATACAAAGAGTCTATCCATGGAAGGAGTTAGTCCTCTTTCCCACCCCTCTCCCCTCAAAAAAAGATTCAAAGGAGTCAGTCACTAAGTAGAAAGATAGTAAACTAAAAAAAATATCTTTCAATGTTTCTTCTTCTGACTTAAAACATATTCCTTTGTTTCTGATATCAAAACCAACAATTTTCCAGAGGAAGGAAGAGTGCTGGGTTGTGGAGAAGAAATTATGGAGACAGTCCTGTTGGAGCACTTTGCTGGACATATCAAGGAGAAAGAGGTAACTGGCAATAGGCAGCATGGATTTATTAAAAGTAAAACATAGCACAACAACCTGATTATCTTTTAGGATAAAATGACTGGATTTATGGACATCCAAATTAGGAGATTCCAGTCTAGATGGGTGAAAAACCAGGTGGGTTTTAAAATGATTTGATGGTAGAGCTTACACAGTAGTTAATGGGTTAACCTTTAAAGGATTGTACCTGGATGCCTGTCACAAGTGAACTATCACAAGGAGCTATTCTGGAGAAGGTGATGGAGGGCATCCTCACCAACTTTGCAGATGGCATCAAACTGGGAGTCCCAGACAATGTGTTTGAAGGCGGAGTTGCCATTAGAGGTACGAACGCGGACTAGATGAACATGCTGACAGACTGTGAAATTCAGCAAAGACAAATACAAGATGTCCCACCTGGAAAGACAAGCCCTGTGCAATGATACAGGCTGGGAGTGCCCAGCTGAGAAGCAGCCCTGGGGGCCTAGTTGGCAGCAAGCTGAACGCCAGTAGAAGCACAGCTCAAGGAAAGGTAATACCTCTATTCAGCATTTCTTATCTCACACCCAGACGATTGCTATTTGGTGCCCCTCCAGTGAAAAGAGGATAAATTGATACATGTTCAGCGGAGAACCTCCTGGATGGTCAGGGTTGGAACATCTGCTCTTTGAAGTGGCTTATGGAAGCTGGGCTTGCTTGGATTGAGGAAGAGATATTTTCAGGAGGACCTAAAAGCAGCTTCCAGATCTATGAGGAAGATACGAAGGGAACAAAGCTAGGTTCTATATGGTGGGAAGACTAAAGACACTGAGCATAAAACAGAGGTTTAGACTGTTTATAAGCAAAACCTTTTTCACCATGGAGACAGTCAAGCAGAAGAGGAGGTTATCCAGAGGCGCTGTACAGTCTGTCTTTAGAGTTTTCAATACCAGACTGGATACTGAACTAGCAACAAACAACTTGGTCTAAATTCAAAACAAACCCTGCTTGTTCAAGCAGGAGGTTTGACTGGACTTCTGAGGTCCATTTCAATACAAGTTCTCCTGTGATCATAAGAACATAAGCTGAATGTTGAGTCATAGTAAACTATAAGTTAGAGACATACAGAAAACTAGAGCAACAACAAAATGTTAATACAGGATTAAAATGAGGTAAAATTACATTTCTACTACTACCAACAGATATAAGCAAGAACTATCTCAAATCAGTACATCATACACATATTTTTAAAAGGTTCCAAATTAAGCTTATAATAACATCTTGAGATAGTTCACTTCAAATCCTACCCATTACTGTCATTATTAGAAGACATGTAAAATTCTTGAGTGAATGGAACAGTCAATGGAGAAGCAATAGTAATAATAAACATTTATTTTCCTTGCATTGTAATTTTTCTACTCATAAAATAAGACACACTAACATAAAATTCTGTTTAAAATAGATGCAGACAATTTAAAAAAAACAGGCAAAGTAACAAATTACAAAATATTAACCATTTGGCTACTAATGAATTAACAATGCTAATTTGACGATATAAATATATAATAAATGTTTAAAATATATACAAAATATATAATAAACATAATTTGACCAGGTCAATATATATCTATATACATCTATATAAAAGCCTCAATACCTTGCATTTTCAGAACACTGGCATTTTGCTAATTTTTAAAGTACATACATTCATGAAAAGAAAATCAGTATGATGAAATAAATGCTGAAATGTTAATACTAAACCTGTACAGCTAACTCAAGTAGAACATTCCCAGGAAACAACAGGTCAGACCACTTTCTTCTTTCAGAGTTCCCTGTTCTTTGAGCCTAGGATAAGTTATGCCCAGTACACGGGACTTCTCGACTGTTCTTTAGAGACATCTAATATTCCCCATTCTGCAAAGACCATATGTACTTTCTCTGGATTTGGGATTCTTTGGAGGCCAGATATTTAAAAGCTGAACGGTGACATACCTTCTTAGCAAGTACTTAAGACACTGAGTAAGTCCAAATCGCAGAAGGGTTGCAACTGGGATCCTTGCCTCAGAAAATATATATGTAAAATCTAAACACAGGACTGGCCCTGTCATCATGTTTTGTTTCAGAACTAAAGACAGTGATGTTTCTGTAAGTCATACCTAACAATTAATGCAAAAGCAGAAACTGAAGAGCACGGACTTAAACCTAGGCTCTTCTACTCCCAAAAACATAGATATCTCAAGGTGAGATTTAATTCTCAGAGTAAGACATTGAAATGCATCTTGTTGCCATAGTTAGCTACATATCCAAGTACCATCACTGCTCGACACATTTTCCCAAACACTTTTAGTGGCAGTGCTACTAAAGATGCTCCAGGTATTAGAGGCAATTACACGAAAACAGCATTCAGGTCTTCTTTAAGAGCTGCATTCCTTTGCTGTATCAGCTGGAGACTCAGCACAAAATATTGCTCCATTTTGTAGATTTTTCATAGCTCAGACACCCCAACTACACAGAGATATCTACATGTCTACATCTGTGCCACCATCCTGTCGAGGCAAGTCCCACATTGGTGAACTACTTCTTCAGAAAACTTAAGACAATGATATAAACAACCATCCCAGTTGTAGAGGTTATTTCTCCCACCAAAGCTGAAATATTCTCACTAACATGGATTAACCAACTATTTAATTTTGCAATGAAACAGACTAGGAGAGCTCAGGGGTAAACAGTACTTGCTAAAAACTGTCTGAACTGCTACAATGGTATTACAATGGGGACTGTTACCCTGCTCAAATATTTTCAGAACTCCATAACAAACTGTTTAACAACCTTATAAGATTTCATAAATAATGTCTCAAGCCAGAAGTTGATTCAGAACTTAGGAATGATGCATATATTTCCCAAAACATCCATCGCTCCTCCAGTGGCCTAGAAAGTTTGCTGATGAGAAAATACAATGCTCTGCAAGGAAGGAAGCCCTTCAGGAAAGGAGTCATGAAACAATACACATTCTACTGTTTTTCAGATTCCATTATTTTCCTGTCTTCTGAATCATTTCTATGCAAGACATTTTTGAAGTGCTTTGTTGTTTCTTTCTCATATATGAAAATGACCAAATGTTGCACAAATTACCATATCAAATGGATATCAGTTCCCTTTTATTTATTTTTTTCCTTGCTCTTTTTGTAATCATGCTTTTATTGCTCTTACAGGAATGGTGTAAGGAGGTGGAAGAACCTTGTCCAAACAAAAATTAATAAGACAACTAAAAAGGCACAATAATTCTTGAGTGCCTGCCAAATTTATAACCTTACTTATTTTTGTTTTCCTTAATTTAGTAAGACTTATCTAATTTCCTACTGTGGACATTCTTTTTGCAAATAAAACAGATTTCTGTTGAAAGTTTGCTAACAGAAAGAATTAAATGTTACAATAGAACATACTAAATAATAAGTTTAAGAAACATACCAGTGCTGGACAGTATATGAACAATTAAAAGAATCTCTTTCAGATGCCAATTCAACATCAAAGTAACTTGTTTTGCAAATGTTACTATCTTCTAACTATGTAGAAAAAATAGGTTTATTATCTTAAATAAGTGCATTCAAACTAACAAGATAAATATGAACAAGATCAATTACTTACAGTAATAAAGCCACATTTCAGAGCATGTTTTGGGCATTAAAAATTCATTTGAAAAAAATACTAAAGAAAGAATAAGGTAAATGCTAGAAATGTTTTGTATTTTTGATGAATATACCCTACTAGAAGACAGAACAAAACTAAAATGATGTTTATTTACTAGAAATAATGCTATCATTGTAAAACTTGTACCCTCCTTCCCCAAATTTATCAAAGCTGTTCTGTATTGGCTAAGCTACTGTTGAACTCATTTCTACAGTCCTTATATATTTCCACAAATATGTGAATTTAATAATTACTATCAATACAATTCTGTTGCACAGAAATAAAAATGTAAAAAAAAAAATCAGTACATAAGCATACAAAGGAGATTTTATCATTATTCATTTATTTTGAACAAAAAGATCTAAAGCAACCACGGAAGGAGTTAAATTTAATTTGAAATCAATGGTCAACTCAGAGTGAATTAGGCCTGATGCTTATGCATACACAAGTAAAGCCAAGAACAAGAAATTTGTAAAACCAAGCATCAGATTTTATGTTGGCCAGGTAATCACTGTGATTAAACAAAAAACTAGGACTATTCTAGAAGAACAGTGGTGTTACCAAGTTTAAAAATATTCTTTTTGTTAGTTCTGATTTTATCATCAGACAGCAATCTCTGCTGCATCACATTGAGCATGGCAACACAACTGCTTTCTGATGATCAGTCTTATTTCATATTATCCATATGCCCAACTACCCTATGTCTCTAAAGCACAGAGAAGGTACACAACTTACAGTTTCCTAATACAGAAGCCTAGCTCTACATTCTCATTATTTCTCAACTTCAAAGTTCATAATGCTTATAAGAAGCACCACTTGAAACTATTTTCTTTGTTACCATTTTCACTGTGTATGCAAATACCAATATATTGTTTTCTGTTACAAGAAATTGCATTTATTAAAAACAAAAAACAAAACAAAACAAATGAACAGGGCCTGAATTATTATTGCATTTCTCAATATTTAAAATTGGAAATAAATTTCATTACCTCTGAAGTGAAAGCATAGAAGTTTAAAATAAATATTTTCCAATAACTACAGTTTTCCTGTCTGACTCAAACATTTTCCAATCCAGTTTCACAACAATGCACTGCTTTAAAGTAGGTTGCTTGTTTTAATCAATTTGTATTTGAGCTGAGTTCAAAAGAACACTCACTCTCCATAAATATAAAGAAAACAAAGGGAATTCATCTGAAAGGTGAAAAATAATTTGATCAAGGTTCTTCAGAAATTTGATTTTCTCTTCTCCATCATAGCCTGAGTCTGAAGTGTTACTTTCTTCTGTCTCATTGTGAAGAAGTTGTTCCAAAATCATGAACAAAGAAAAAATATTCTCATACTGGGTAATGTCATACATCGCCTGGATCTGGGAATAAAGAAAAATTGATACATAAACACAGTATGATAACACTTCTGAATCCCATTATCTCAGATGATAGTTGAAGGAATAATGGTAAAATTTGAAGTAATATTTCTATAATTAGAATGGCTATATATTCAGACATGATTTCTAAGGAAAATTTTCTTCTTTGGGAAGCCAAACAGCTAATAATCCATCAAACTGTCAAATGAGAAGTCAACATAACACCTTGTCCAGGATGCATAGAAGACTTTCTCTAATTATCCACAGATTGTGACATGTAGTTATGATCTACAGATTTACAACAACAAGAAAAACCTTTCTTGTTTTAGACATATGATTAAATTTGTTTGGTTTTTACTTCCTGATATATTAGAAAAAAAAAAAAAAAAGTAAATAAATCTTTGTAGTATGAAGAATTGCTATTCAAATAATGCTTCTAGAAAACAAAACAAAACAAAAAACCAAACCCCAAACATATTAGAATTCTCAATATCAATAGAAAATATCCAACTTAGTACTACAGCTCTGAGTCAATTACAAAGGGAAAGAGAGTTTGTCAAACTTAAAATTCATTCTAATGCACCTGTCCTGCATTTGGAAACTGCTTTTTCAAATTGAAGCTTTTACAGCCTCTGCTGTACATGTGGAACGACTGATAAGACAGAACCTTAAACCTCGGGGAGCTGGCTTTTTGGAGTGAAATTCTGGATCTTGCTTAATAGTAAAATCTACCAATAATATGAGATGAACTTGCTCTGAAAAAGACTGCAATTACAACAGATTTGATTGATCAGAACTCCAAAGTTAATCAAAGTTGCTAGAAAATCAAGTACATATTTTAGAAACGGACGAATAGCTCTAACGTCTACATTTGGGCCTGTGGTACCAGGCTGTACTGGATCTAGGCTTTGACATGGATCTATTAAATCAGCACCACTGTAAACAGTATGCTGCCAGACGTTCCAACGTGTGTGAAATATATAACAGAACAGTTATTTTTATTGACTAAGTAAGTGATTTTTGATTCCACTAGAATCTAATGAAAAGACAGCAGTTTGCCATGGTGGCTAAGGGGACTGTTTACTCTGTTATTGTGAAATAGTAGCTCTTCGATCCAAAATCAGAGTTTGAAGCATCCAGTCTTAAGTTTTCAGGTCAGCTTCTACATCAGTGACAATGCTAAGACACCACAGCCATCTTACTGCAAACTCTTGCTGTAGTAAAGATTTTTTTCTGAGTTTTCTATACATCTTGAAAATCATGTTAATTACTGAAAGTATTACCCCTAGTCTTACACATTCCACTTATGTCTCTCTTGATCTTGGTGAGAATAACCTGCACTTCAAAACCCCATGACAATTCAACACTAACACAACAGATAGCAAAAAGATAAAAGCACAGTATTAAGTACTTACATACTTTTAGAATCCAATTAAATCCAATTATATAATTAGAGAAAACCTCTTTCCATAACTTCAAACTATGATCTGCATGATGCAAATGATTTTTTGCTGTTGCATGCTAGAAGAAACTATGTCATCACCATATGACTAACATTCTGAAAACACATTTTCTTCTGTAACAGAACATTCATGGCTTATTAAATTATATTAATTTCTCATTAACTATTATAGGAAAAAAATAACTTACAGTGGTAAAGTATGATTCTGCACAGCAAAATAGAAACACAGAAACATAGACTGAAGTTCTATGCTTTTAGCTTCTGTAATGTGAATATTTGAAGTACATTTTATAAGCAAAAACCTATGTTAAAGTCTTAAGCACTGGACTTGGAAATTCACTCATATCTTCCTTTCATATGAGTGATCAACAGAAAATACTTTAGAAAAGCGGATTATGTCACTCCACTTATCCCCATGATCCTTGGCTTTTTTGAAGCAGTTAAGCAATTGTGTTACTTTCAGTGGATCTCAAAAAGTGCACCTAATTGCAACTTAGTAAACTACCTAATTGATTACATATAATAGAAACCACAAGGTAACTAATTGCCTTTCATCTACAAATACTGCTTCCCTAAAAGAAAATGATTTTAGCCACACAAAGGGTAATTCTATGAGAGCAAAGAGGAAGCCTTTTCTTTTTTTCTTTTTTTTGAGGTAATTGCTTTGCAGGGGATGAATGCACTTCAAAACACTTTTATAATACCAGAGGGGGGGGAAAAAAAAAAAAAAATTGATCTACAACTATTTCTGGTTCAAGGGTTACAAATCTTTCCAGCCCATTTAACATAATCTCAACAAAACTTTTTTTTTTTTTTTTTTTTTTACACTAATTGATGTAATTACTACCAACAGAAAGTTATGCCTTAGAATTAGTAGACAGGAACATTTACAGCTACTGATGGTTAATAAGGTAACAACCTTTTCTCCTTGCTCACCAATGTATATGAGTAGCAGCATATGTACATGCACACAGACATATACAAGCACCAATATACTTAATCTATCTAGAAAGTTCAGAAGCTATGTTCATAATGCAGGCCTTTTATATGAACGATAATTCCAAAATATATACATATCAACAATAAATAAGTCCTATACTGACCCTGTTTTCAGAAAGAATTTTAAGATAATCATCCTTTTCAAGATCAGACAAGTGTGCTTTTGTTCTTGTTGGTTTTGTTTTGTTTTGTTTGAAATGAGACCAATCCTTGACATATCTTCCTCTTTTCCTCACCAAGTATTTGGAAGCATGTTTCATAATAGTAAGGTGCATTTTGTAGACAATTCAGTTTTCAATTTAACATTAGAAATTATTTTCTTATTCTGATTTCACAATCCAAAACACTTTTCAGAGTTGAAATATTTTTAAAGATTACTAACTATAGAAGATTGAGCTTTATAAAAGGTGGAAACCAATAGTATGAGGATATTATGGCTGCATTAGATGATCTATTAATCAGAATTCATCTGTCTATATCACCAAATACAGAACAGAGGAAATGAATCAAAGGCTGCAATAAATTCCCCCATCTTCTCAAATATTAGAGAGTAACCACAGCAGACATTTTTACTACATACTCTGAAAGCATGGGAGAAATTCTATAACTAGTTTTCTTTACAATACTATCATGGAAAACAAAACAAAACACAACAGTTCAAATATGCTAAAAGGAAATGTTCAAAAATTTAGGCAGCAATAGCAGTCAGAATGCTAAAAGTCAATCTGTATTCATGTTGGCCTTTATTATACTTCCTTTTTGCAAAGCAACAGCCAAATATTATCAGATGACTCCGTAAGCTTTCAAGCCACTGCTGTCTTGGTAGACAGATTAGGAGTTGGCATTTACAGAAATAAATTGGACAAAAAAAATAAGTCTGTAAACACACAGAACTAATTCAAGTAATAATCACGGAATGGTGGATGACTTTTCCAAAGGCTGGGTTATTCAATAGGACTCCGTAAAAATTCGCAGATGCTAACAGAATATATTAGTTTGCTTGCCTTAGTAGTTCACTCCCATTTATAACATTTATTTAAACGCTTTTAGTAATATAAATATAAAACAAAAACAGGAGAGTAAATATTAGCTTTGAAACAATTCTTTACAGTTCTCTACAGCTGTTTGATAGACTCAGTGAACATTTCCAGGGACGCAAAATTGAGATAATTAAATGTTACATCATTTTAGACATGTAACTTTAGTTCTCTAAAAATTATTTCCAACATTTGGGCTACTACAGTATAAAGATTTCCTCTTTCCTCGCTTACCTGTAGTCACTATCCTAACCACAAGCATTTCTCCCTCCTTCCAACATATGTTTCATAGCTGCATTTTTTTTTCCCCAAAACAGCGCTAATTAAAATGATTAATGTAAACAGTGTTACACTCTTCCCATACATTGATTTCTACAAAATCATAGGGTATGACAGAAACAGCCGATGCAGTCTTCCAATTGGCCCAGGACTGTTGGGCTCCACAGGCCAGTGGGCACGGTTCCTTGCTGCCCGAGTTCAAGAAATATTTGGACAATGCTTTCAGACATAAGATCTAAATTTCGGGGGTGTCCTGTGTGAAGCCAGTTGTTGGACTTGATTTCTGGGGACCCCTTCCAACTTGGGATAATCTTTGTGACTCTATGAGTTTCTACAAGCAGCAATTCAAGTGAGCAGAACCCAGCTATTTCTGGGATGGAGTTACCTCTGAGCTGACAGCCATGTGTTCCCTACTTTGTACCACTGCTAGCTCATGTAGTTGCTCTCTGAATAAAACATCTAGCTGAGATCTAACATTTATTCTACATCAAGGTAGCTTTCAGCTGCGTCAGTTCCATGTAGGAAATGAGATTTGGAAGGGGAAGGTAAGGATTGCAACATTTTTATTCTGTATGTAACAGATGTTTGCACTCAGGAAATCAGAAGCTGAAACTACTGCTCTAGAGAGGACAGAAAAATGTCCTTGCAGAGAACAAGTGCCAGCATGCTGTTACTTGTAGTTCTTGAGGTGAATGACTACTCAGCCTTTTGGCTCAAGGTTACAGTAACCAAAACTGACACGGAAACTCCTGGATATCATGCAACAAGCTGTGGGATATGGCAGGTACAATGGGAGAAACTCACACAAGTAATGGATGGCTGGTTTTAGGTGAAAATGTGAGATAAGGAGCAGCCAGCATCACAGCCAGCCGAAGGGGAACTGCGGGGACCTTGGGGAGAGAGGAATCCTGTAACAAGGACAAATGAGCAACTGTGTCAGCAATACAAGTTTTAACACTGTATCTGGACAGTAGTATCAGCAACATGAAATCTGGGCGCAGTAACAGCAAAATAGGCAACAGTGAGGAAAATATAATTAGGGGCAGGTTATTTGGAAGGAGATGAAAATGTAAAAAGACAGATATAAGAGCAGTGAAAAGGAGGGCCAAAGCACAGGAGTGTTACATGATCAGTGCTCAGCTGTCTTATAAAGACAGGCCGTATTCTCATAAAGTTCCAGTTAAACGAAAAGTAACAGCTAGCCAAAGTAAGTGTTCCACTTCTGGTGACATTCTGGGGCTCTAGGAATTTTAAAACTTTACACCAGCATCACAAGACTGATACTACCTTCTGAGTGCAGGCAAATAACTTCTACTCCTTTTATGCCTCAAAGGACCTACACTGTGAAGACAACACTCACCTTACAAATATAAACATATTTTAAGGTGAAAAGACATGGAGTATGTTCAGGGAAACTAGTATGGAAACTAGGGTTTCTAGCCCTACAAAGACACCAAGTTTAAATGTATACTGCAACAAATAATTATGTATACTACATAAAGTACATAAAATACAAACAGAAATTTCAAAAGCTCTCATACAGATTTGAATCAAACTGGAAAGATGAGTGTTTATACAACAGTTTTGATATTTAAAAAGGGATAAAAGTGGCATTTATATTAGATGGCTATTTTAACAGAAAATTATCCTGCCCAAGCCTTCTCAATTCACCACACTGTGAGAGTTTTATTCTAATTTTTTTCTTGAATTTTTTCCATATCTTGGAAAATTTTTACTATTCAGCAGTTGTAATTTGTATGTTCCTGAGGTATCTCTGCCTATTTGAGATTTCACTGAAATATGAAGTGCTAAAAGCTGGTACTTCTTTCACATGCATACTTTTTTTTCTCCCGGAAAAAAAAAGACCAAAACAAACACGGCCTGCTAAAGCTATGCTAATACTGCCTTTCAGGCAAAGCAGAGGCAGTGCTTGCTGCAGCATTTGCAGCTCAGCTGCAAATAACCACTCCCATTGTTGGGGAGCACCAAGGACAGAACAACCAAGTCTGCCCATCCATTCCCAGCAGGAACTTCTCCATGAGCTGTTCCCACCTCAGGGAGACGAATGGAACCAAAGCTCCTACAAATTCTTTAGAGGACTGATGAACAGCACAAAGAACACATATCTATCTTAAAACAATCTATCACCAACCAACTCATCATCTCAGTTTCAGTATCCCTCGGTTCCTTGCAAAAGGCTGTTGGCACAGGCAGCTACAAGTGCAGACTGAGTTCCTGGCAGGAAAATAAAGATTTGTGGGCTAAGAGGCCACAGAACTTGTGTAAGTTGACATCCCACACGGCACGGATAAAAATACTTCCTCTCTGAAGTGCAGCATGACTAGAATGTTAGAAAATGTTTGAGTATCATTTACATGTTTCCAGAGACAGACAATCCTGGGACTGCTTGTTTTAGTAGTGAACTACTCCAAGGCTTTTGTTAGTGCTTTAATCTAGAAGATATGTTTAGTTTGTAACAGAGACGAGAGAAAGCACTAACACTTTTTCCCTAAAGAAAACAAAATACGGTTTAAGAAAAAGCACAGTAACCTCCCAGCAGGATAATGAAGTATTTCTCTGATCCTGCAAAAAGAACAGTAGAATTTGACAGTTTCCTATCAAAATTCTTCATAATTTCAGGGTTTTAAATGTCAGACCTACTGAGCTACAGTAAGAGCAAAGTGAGAAGTGTGGAGATAAAAACAACATCCTTAAAAAATACAGTCCAGCAGCAAAAGAAAGTTCCTTGTGCTTTACTTCTGATGAAAACGTCATGGAAAAGTTGGAAATATTTCAGTACAAGAAAACTTGGAAAAGAACATCTGCATTAAGTGGTAATCAAAACAAAGCCAGGCAATAACAGATTCAACTCACAAAACCTGGTATTTTATGATTAGGTGACAGAATCGACCAAATGATGACAGCGACAAGACTGTGAGTAGCACCATATTCATATTTTCAGTATTTGTCATTTTCTATCCTAAAAATATCTTAATTAGAGTGCATTACTTTAAAATGTTCTCTACTTTCAGTGTCTCTTTATCACTGCATTTCAGTGTGATCCCTGATTTGTTGTATTGAATTCTGGAAATGGAAGGGGTTGGTCCAAGTAGAGCTAAGAGACTAAAGAACAAGGCAGCAGTAAACTAAATACAGACATCCAAGTCCACAGAATTTTTTTTATTATTCTTATTTTTTGTGCTCACTTTCTACATATAGAAAAAATGTTGCCCTGAAACCATTTGCAGTATTTAAACAATATATTTGTCCTAACAACTGTATTATCAAAAACAAGTCATTAAATTAGAAGCAATACTTTTTACTTTCCAGTAAAATAATTTCTAAATTGACTGATTGGAAACTACCACTCAAATGCTGAATTTTTCAGTGAACAAATTCACCATCCTAGTTGAAAATTTTCTCTTGTGGGAATCAAATGTTGTTTCTGCATTAGAATTGGATAATATTTTTTATTTCATGAACTCCGTTGTCATAGTTCTTTTTGGGAGACCTACTTAACTTGGGAAAGATCTCTGATAGTTTACATCACTCATCCTCTAGCCAAATCTTCCCAGGAATGCACGCTCTGTATATAGGTGTATATATGTATATTTTGTCACACACATTGCAAGAAGATCCTGCACGGGATCAAACCAGAGAACAAATCATGGTATGCCCGAGGAAGCGCCTGAAGAGACATAAGAGACATCTGAAGGCCTGGCATCATCCCTCCCCCCCCCCACCCCCCCCGGTGCTCTTTGTTTAACGAAGACTTTGGAGACAATCATATCAATACGACAAGAAGAGCACTGAGACATCTTGGAAACAACAGGATGGCTGCTGACTGACACCAGATAACACACGAATCAACAAACGTAAACTGATAAGATTGTGAACCTGGAGTACCCAGCCAATGGGGAAACAGGGCAGGGGGATGGGTAAAGGGAAAAACAGGGTATAAAGACCGTCATCTTGTGAACATAGGTGCACTCCTGCTTGCAGGACGCCTGCCATTGCAATCACGAATAAAATCTGCTTTTATCAGAGATACCGTCCTGACAAAAATTATTTGCATGTTTCCAACACTCTTCTAATACATCATCAGGCGTAAAACCAATATTTTCCCCAGCCTCTGAGCCAGAGGCTATTGCAAATATCTTTCAAGAATGACTGAATTGCTTCCTCAGACAGTGATACTATCTCTTTCTCATTGTATGAAGATCAGCTCTAACAGTGAATTCTGTTCTTGACATGTTGCTTTACCTTCAAGAAATTCCTGTTCAGTCTATTCATCGCTGTGTTCTTGCCATAAGCACAACACACACTTTTTTTCGGAACGCTTCAGGTATGTTTGAATAACAGAGCGTTTTACTTCACAGCAACAAAGACTTAACTCAGTGTTCCACAAGGATGTGAATAACTACTATGTAGAAACTGAAGCAGACAAAAGTCAACAACACACATCATAAAGGTAAGCACACAGTAGGATAATAGAGGGTATCTCTAATTGCTGTTTAGTGTTTTGATAATGCGCTGACAAGCATCTCTAAAATATTTAAGGCAGGCACGCATGAAAGACTTCACAGGAAATATTTTTGTCCTGATTTAATACCACTGTCTTTTGTTAAAAGGTAATTATCTTACAAATTGCTGTGCCTCAGGATTCAGTCTTTAGATGATTAGCATTTCTCTTTAATTGCTTTTTGTTTTGTTTTTGAAATGCATATTTCCCTAACAGCATTCCCAGTAATCATAATCCCCATTAACCACATCAACCTGCCAAGAAAGTTCAAACTGATTTACATTCTCTTTTAGTGCAAAATTCACACCACCTACAATTCCTTATTTAAACTTACAGTAAACAAAACAACCTTTCAAGCATTTTTGATCTTTCATTCAATGGGATTTCAAATTCTGTTTTTCCCATGTATTTACTGATGCTCTCTCTTTCACCTCAAGTAGTCTCGGTACGATTCAAACATCTGCATAAAACACCAGCTTTCCAATGGAATTATGTCACCAAAACCAAAACCTCCTCCAAACTTTCACAGGATACTGTCAAAGGCAGAATTTATCTAAAAGCTTTGAAAGGCATGGTAGGATACTGTAATTTCATGAATATTAGAGACAATAGACATGTAGTGCTACTTGTTCAACAAAATTCGCATATAATGAATATACCTGTAGAATAAACACTGAATGGACTGCTAAAATTCAATCATATGAAAATGATGTTATTTATTCAGCTTAAAATTATGAGGAACTATAGAAACAAAATATTTACTTGAAAATCATGCACAACATGAAATATCATGAAAGAGCACACCATAGTATATCCAAAAGATTGCATATATGCTCTAAAGCTTAATTACAGGAACAACTACTCCCCTGCCTAGAACATGACAAAACATAAAATTGAACAGATTATTTCCTACAATCTTTTTAGGCTTTACAGTAACTAAATGGTATGACTGTTTGCAAATATGGTTTCTCCTGCAAATTTACTCTTCTATTAATTTCATGTCATGCTGTCTTGGAAAATCCCAGACCAGTAGTTTTCTAAAAATTTGCATGTATTTTATTACTTTTTAAATGCTATAGCAGTACAGAAGTACAAAAAGAAGGATTTTAAAAGCTTCAGAGTAGCAGTTTGCAACTTGTGTCATAGCAGAACCTCTGCTAGAAAGTAGTGATATGCAGTTCAAGACTGGCTCTATAAATTCAGAATGCCAGGAGGGATTCTTTAAAGGACAGCTACATTTAAAAATAGTTTTTTGAAAATGACAAACTTCTGCAGTATTGTATTAACACTGTAGCATTCTGACAGAACACCAAAAAATAAACAAACAAATAGACAAAAAAAAAACCCACAATAAAGAAAACTTGAGAGGGATCACACAACAATTTAGTTGTTAGGAACCAAATATTTTTTCCTTCAAATTTTGAAGCAGAAACTTTACAGACAGAATTATGTATTAAAAAAAAAAAAAAAAAAAAAAAAAACCACAATTCTACATTACAATATAATTTGAACCAATCAGTAAAGGATTTAGAGGAAAGGTCTGTGGTTTAAGCATTATTATTATTGAGATATATTATACCAAGTTGAACATAATCCAAAAGCTTTCTATACTCAACTTTGGAATACTTAAGATCCCCATTTAATGTAGTCTTGGACAAGATCTCTGCTGTGCAAGTAACACTGCGTGCATGGCCAAATCTCCAATCTGGACTGTTCTGAAAGTCTTATTTGTCAGTAGTTGGCAGACAGAATTGGCCTTAACTAAAAAAAAAGATTCTAGAAAGTGCAGTTACATAAAAATTTGTATGTATAACATCTTCAGCAAGCACACTGCCACTTAGAGCAGAACCTATTCACTGTGCTAGCAGGATGTCATCATGAAATGATGAATATGGGAATTTGAAATGACCTAGAAGAAAGTTAAAGAAAATTTAGAAAATTTACATATGGCAGGAGAAGCATGTGATTTTTCATTCTTTGGCATCATTTGTTTTTATGCCAAGTCATCAGCACATATCACTAACGCTACCTAAAACTGACAGCTGGTAGAGAAGTACAAGCCACTTTATCCTTTAAAAGGATTCTGTGAGGAACAACTCAGTGCTATTGAGCTGGGCAACTAAGGGCTGAGTACCTTAGCAAAAGTACTACCAAATGCATCAAGTGTCCACAGTAAGCCAAAGATCTCAGAAAAATAACACTAAAAATGATGAACAGCGTACTGCATTTCATTGAGTCCCTCAGAATCAGATTCTTGAACCTAAACAGAGAGATGTAATAGAAATTTACAGGAATTAGATTTGAAGTAGAATCACAAATTCCAACGTTCATTAGAAACAATTATAGAGTCATAGAATGGTTTGGGTTGGAAGGGATCTTTAAGATCATGTAGTTCCAACCCTCTGCTATAGGCAGGGACTCCTCCCTCTAGACCAGGTTGCTCAAAGCCCCATCCAGCCTGGCCTTGAATGCTTCCAGGAAGGGAGCATTCACAGCCTCTCTGGGCAACCTGTTCCAGTGTCTCACCACCCTCACAATAAAGAATTTCTTCCTAAGATATAGTCTGAATCTACTCTCTTCCAGTTTAAAACCATTTCCCCTTGATCTGTCACTATCTGCCCTTATAAAAAGTCCCTCCCTAGCTTTCTTTTCAGGTACTGGAAGGCCACTGTAAGGTCTCCTCAGAGCCTTCTCCAGGCAGAAGAGCTGCACAAACATAAATTAAGGTGTAACC
Source organism: Phasianus colchicus (assembly GCF_987193195.1). Lineage (NCBI taxonomy): Eukaryota > Metazoa > Chordata > Aves > Galliformes > Phasianidae > Phasianus > Phasianus colchicus. The sequence continues at coordinate 79,638,875 of NC_143437.1, forward strand.
AAAATCAAAAAGATTTGAACAAAGACCAGTGAAACAGCACCTGCGCTGAGAAACCTAAAAGACAGCATATGAGGATTGAGGTGTTAGGGCTATTGCAGAATGCTGACATAAACTTACTTACTAGGGTCTGTATGGAACCTTGATGAAAGCTGAAGTTTCTAGAAAGAAGCTATCACTTACGTGGACATGGTATGATAGCTGCCCCTCTTTTAGGCCAAGAGCAAAACCCCACTAATCTGATACATACTGGTTGCATTTCAGTGATCACCACAAACTCATTTGCTCTTTGCATCTCTGAATACTGAACCTGAAAAGATATATATTTTTTAAAATTGGTTTGATCTCCCCACAGGAACAAGGTATTACTTATGAACTTCACAATACTGGATGCTGCTTGTATGAAAAGTAAAGTTTTAAAATGCAATAAGATTATGGTACATACACTTACTGAATAATTGAGGAGCATAACACAATTTCAAGGAGGTTACAGAGAACAATCCTTAATTCTTCCAACCATTAGACAGCAACATGACAGTTCTTGCCCAATAACAAATAGCATCATACCAGAAGGTAACAAACAGCATCATACTAAGGTAACCTACAGGTTCCTTCTGTCAGTGTCACAGTACCTGCCAATTATTAAATGAGCACAAAGCAGACTAGTTGCAACGCATATGTCAGATTTACTGCGCAGTGAGAATGTAATGTTAGATATGTCACAATATTTATTATGAATTTGCCCTTAAAGATTAGGAAATTTTCAACACTTCAAAGGATAACTAACTTTCCAAAACGATAGCCAAACTTCAGTTTGAGATGAGATGTGTGTGTGTGTATATTGATGGAATTAAATTGTTCTGGGAGAAGAAATAAAACAGTGCTTCTTTCTAACTGTGGGCCAGATGTGCTAATTTAAAATACCTGATACTTTATTTTGCACAAAAAAACCTCTAATGGTTGATTCTGTTTAATGTCTATCAGTAGGCAAATGCACACAAGAATGCAGCAATACATCTCTAAGTGCTGTTAGCAACACAATAGCATTCCTCTTTCTTCAGCTATCAAATTTTGCTACTTCAAACAGATATAATGCTGTACAGTTAATGCAATTTAACATAATGCTTAATTTATTAGCAAGCATTAAAACTATTGTGCAAGATATTAAAATATAGCATTAACAAATTATACTAAATACATAGGTTACAAATCTCCTCAAAACGATTTCAGATGACTGCAGGAATTACATTAAGAAAAATATGATGGGAAATCATTACAGACTGACTCATTAAAAGATGAGAGAAGAAGCAAAATTAAAGTGCACCAATCACCTTTGTTATGCTGTACCTAGTAAATTTCTAGTTGCCTATTTTTAGATGTCGCCTATATGACCTAGTTATCAACCAATGAGAGACAACAGCTGCAGTATTAATAAAACTCTTGTTTTAATGGTTAAAGTTTCTTCATTAGAAGAAAGTCACTATCTAAAGCTAATTTTATTTTATTTTTTTTTGTATTTAATTTTTACTGCACTTATTCCCTGAAAGAGCACTAACCAAGCAGAGAGAAAAATTCAGGGACAATAAAGAGATTTTCAGACCACGAACAGGAAAGAGAATATTGCTACATTTTTAATGGCTTTAGAGTAGACATAAAATATATTCCTAGAGTTTTCCCTGATGATACCACATTACCCAACAAGGAACTCGTGCTGTGACTGTTTCTGCTATCAGACTGAATTCATTTAAATTTAATTCCACCCCTTCTATGCTATACAGGCATATAGCCATGGATTTTTAAGCATTCCAGTTAATAAATTCTTTAAAAATAATCTATTTCTTTTTTTCCCCCCACAGGTCCATCTCGTTCCCTTACTACCATGTATTTTAGATTCCCTCCCATACATGGAGGGCTTAACATCACGTGGTTCATTTAATGATCTTTTCAGTCCTCAGTCCTCTGGACAATAAGAATTGAAAGACTTTGAATTCCTTAATCCTAAAGGGATAATTAGATCTTTCCCATCTTCGTTCCCTCAGTGGGGTCTCTGTTCTCAGAATTGTACCAGGGCAGCCTGCGGCCAATACCACTCTGTGGCTTTACCTTCCCATAAAGGGAACCATGATGATTCTTGATAGTTATCTCTTCTAAGAATAAAATATGCCTCAAGACCTGCTCCCATCTTCCTAGTCCCTGGATAACACATGAATTTATCAACAAACAAGAAAGCACTTCATGTACATATTTTACCCCTGACCTTGAAAGTACAAGAGTTATCAACTCAAGTATAGATAAAGGAACCTAATGACTGTGTTCTAGACCAATTTCCATCCTACATCTTTTCAAGATAAGAGTTCATAAATTGCAAAGCCTTCTTTCATTTTACAGGAAACTGCTTCTCATCCCGGAAAGGAGGAAAAAAACCCAACCTGTCATAGAAGATCTTCAGGAACAGTATCCTTGAAAAGGAGGGTTAGTACGATTCAGAATGAGCATATGGAAAACTAGCAGCTTCTAGCTGTGCTAATACAATTTACGCACAGAATTCAATTCTTCAAGAAATGTACATACTACATATAATAGTGAAAACTGCAACAAGAAAGAAAATTGAAAAAGGAATGCATCAGGCCTCTTAAGCATGTCTCCAATGTGAGTGTAAGGAACCTTGTGAAACTCAATGAGGTGTTCAACTGGGTGACACTAATGCCATTTCAGTGGATTTACTGGTGGAACAACCAAGAAGTGTCACTAAGGGCTTTTAATTCGCTCCTAAAATCTTTAATGAAAGACCTCATCCATTATGTCATCAGAAAGAATAATTGGGTAGTCACTACCAACTAAAACTAGAAGATGCTTCTCACAAGAATGGTATGGCCTTTGTATGAGAGGGAGTATCAAGCACATCCATTGCTGCCTGTAGCAATATCATGATGAACAGAATGAGGCTTGGAAAGAAAACTACTTGAAGTCAGTAGAAAAAAAAAAAAAATAGGAGCAAGGTCCAGGTTATGCAGAACCTTGAATTTGTATAGAAAGCCTGATGTCTAGCGAGTAGAAACTGATGATGCAAGGATTTCCAATTTCCAATTCCACCATCACGCTTCTAGGTCTCATCTCTAGAGTATTGCTGTTCTATAATTATAATCCACCATCTACATCCCACGTAACTTCAGAAGTAACAACTCCCGCCACCATGCAGCTAAACCAAATGAAAAGTCAAGCAATCTATGTTGGTTTTGTTTTGTTTGTTTTTTTAATCTATTAGTTCCTCAGATAGCTTGCACTGGAGATTTTTATAATGACTCTGTCAGATTTAAGATAGCTTTACTAATACAGGGATACTGAGTCAACATCTGATGACAAAGGATGTATTGCCTGCCTAAAGGCTGAAAGACCTCAATGATCAGCCTAGGAAAAAAAATGTAGTATTTCCCCAGAAGCATAGAGTATACATAAATTCAACAATGAAGTACTTCCTCTTAGGACTTTCATGGAGATGATAATTGTAGTTGATCTCTGAAGAGGGCATGAAGTGTGCTGCTTCCCCTATGCATGTGTCCAGCCAACAGCCAAGAAGAGGAAGACTGTGAGAAGTAGAATCCCTATGCTCATGGAATGGCAGAACTTGCAAGTCAGTCGCTGCTTCATGAGGATTTTGTGATCTGAAAACAAAAACTTATGAGCCAAATTCTCAAGCTAGATGGTCTCAAATGAGGTGAGGTAAATGAGTTAAGGTAGTTTCAAGAGTTACTCTTCTAATATACCATGATTTTTCAATAGCAAGAATGGAAATGATAGCAGACCATCTATGTATGTTCTGCTGCTGCTTAAGAATGGGACACAAGACTTTCTTCTGGGTACAGTCAGTGGCTCTTGCTATTTTGTTCGAGTTAACAGATAAAGTTACTAGCAGCACAAATTGTACAAAGATTTGTGAATTTATTCTAAATGCTGAAAAAAGGTAGTAGAACTTGAAAAGGCAGTTTTCTGCCATCTTTACTCAGAAGTTGAAAATCATCATCATGTAGGACAAAAATATTTCATTTCAGAGCTCCATTTTAGCACTAAGTTCATCTTGCCTGTCCTAAGACACATATTTAGTGTCAAGCAAACATGTATAAGTTTAACAAAGAAAAAATATATTTGGCTTTTAGCAGGAGAGATAGTGTCCTGCTATCCATTCTAATGCAGCATGGAGAGTCAGATATTGAACATCACCCTCTTCTAGAACCAATGCTGTTTACCACCTTGGAATCATTTGCACCAGAAAAACAGCTCAACATATGAGCTGTGCAGCACTTAAAAATATTTCTATGGAAATAATCCATACATGTTATTCCTAGAAACAGCTAGTGGTTGAAGGTGGGAGACTCCTGGGAAAAGGAAGTAGTTTCACTTTGTACACGATGTTCCCATCCTGGCCAGCTGCCTAGGTGTCCCATTTTCCTTCTGAGAAACTTATGAAAGTTTTGGAAACATTTAAAAACGTCAGGGGTAGTTTTCTAGGAACACGATAAATGTTAGAAACTCAGTTATCAACTCTTTGAAAGGGTTGATAACTTCATGACAAAGGGAAATGGTTTTAAGTTGATGGAGGGGAGATTTAGGTTGGATGTGAGGGGGAAGTTCTTTACTATGAGAGTGGTGAGGTGCTGGAACAGGCTGCCCAGAGAGGTTGTGGATGCCCCATCCCTGGAAGTGTTCAAGGCCAGATTGGATGGGGCCTTGGGCAGCCTGGTCTAGCATTAAATGTGGAGGTTAGTGGCCCTGCATGTGGCAGGGGGGTTAGAAATTCATGATCCTTGAGGTCCCTTCCAATCTTGGCCAAAACAAAAAATAGAAACATGTTTGATTTTCTTTCTTACCCTTTGGATCCATCAGACCTGCATACTCAGAGAACCATAAAATACTGGCCGAAAATTACTACCTTAAAAAGAAACAAACCTGAAGTGATATCAATAGTCCAAAGATAAAAAATGAAGCAAAGAAGGGAAGAAAAAAAAAAAAAAAAAAGATTTCAGAGAATTAGCTCATCTAGTGAGAATTTTCATGGAGAAAGTAGCAGAAAATTTCTGGCATTTCAGGCAGAGAAAGAAAAGATATTAGTTTAGAACAAAGGTATATTCTCTGCCTCGTATACTTCATTTTTTTTTCCTCCTTAAAAAACAATTTCTATTTCAAGAGATGACCTTGCATGTTTCCAGATCTGCTGCTCTTATCTGAAGCCTTTCTATTCTTTGTGCATTTTCTAAGACAAGCTGACTAAACTTGCTGCAACTCAAAATCTACATCTGTATTAGTCCATCTCATAGTCCTAGGAAGTAGTTTATTAAGTAGTTAGTAAGAAAGGAATTAGTTTAAAATAATTGCTCTGCCTGGAAATAACAGCTAACAACCTGTTTTCTGCAAATAATATGAAATTCACTCGTAGCAGTAAAAGAAAATAATAATTCATTACAGTTAAAAATGAAAAATTACACTAACTGAAATCTTCCAAATTTAAATCTAAAATAGTAAGAAACATCTTGCTACACTAAACTACTACAAAATGATAGAGAACCTGGAGTGTTTTTTAATTTGCTGCTTCTGTATTGCAGTATGATTTATTTTACAATTTAAAACTCTGTTTAATTGCATATTAAGAGACGGCTCTATGTGCAACAAGATTTTATTAACACAGCTGCCTATCATATTTCATATTGAAAACAACCTACACTGGCTTACCTATGAAATGAGCTCATAATAAAGACCTACTACATGTAAAGTAGCACATTAATATTCTATACAGACTGTAATTGCCATTCTATCGGTTTTGTAATATTCATATTTGCAAGCAGTTTTGAATAGCCTTCAATTACTTTTCTTCTAAAATGCCCCCTTTGCATTTATATTAAAAACCTTTGAGAAGGCAGTTACTAACTGGGAATAACTATACAGTAATGCAGCATATCTTTTAGTTTATTTTGACTTTGTGCAAATCTGAAAGTATTTCTTCTTTTTTTTTTTTTTAAACACTTGAATTATTAAAGTACAGTGATTATTCCAGAAGCTGCAGTGCTCACTAAAGAGACAGACAACTGAGTTCTGAACTGCTTTAGAAAGCTACAGCACAGTACTATTAGAACATAATGATACAAATACTTAAAAGACTAATGCACATATGACAACTACATGGGTCACTAGAAAAGTATTACCACTTATGTCCATGAAAAATACAAAGAGCACACTCGCACCATTTGATTGAGCAAATTTTCACCTGCAAAAATTCTCAGCTATTTTTCAATATAGTCACCCCCATTAGCTATGTATTTTCATCTGTGATGAACAAGCATGCTATACTCTTAATGCCACTGCTGAAACACACCACTCACTGCCTCACTGAGCTCATTTCCACTGTTTAGTCTCCATAAACATTCAGCAAGTGTCGATGAATGTCAATGGGTGCCATTTTTGCCAAATGGAGGAATTAAATTCCTCACCTTGTTTTATACACACTTCCATGTCAGACACTATTTTGTCAGACTTCCCATCTGCTGACATCTGTTGCACAGTGACAAAATGTAATGGGATATTGGTGGGAAGGTTCAACTCCTACTGCCATATCAGCAACATCTGCCTTTGACATTGTGGGCTAATATCACAAAATAGGAGACATTATTTTTGGAGCAGCCCTTGCATTTTAAGAAGGAACTCTGGATGTTAACAGGACTTGTAACAAAACAAAAGGTGTGAAAGCAACACAAATATAGATAACCTATAAGATTAATAAGGTATTATACTTAAAGATATTTTTGACATGAAACTATGAATTAGCAAGATTGTAAAAATGTAATGTGTCTGGCAGGTGTAGTCTTGATTCTACTAACTCTTCTGTAGTGTACAACTATTATGGAGAGTGACACAAGAAACAAGTATTTTGTATGAATTACATTCCCTATTTAATACTGGACTGGTTTTGCTTTGCTTCCTTACTTAATCTAGTATGAATATTATGTAAGTTGTATTTCATATCACATGGTAGAAACTTAGTAAACTGCTAAGAACAATGCAATCTTAGTCTAAATCAGAGATGAAACTGTACTGTAAACTGTACAAAGCTATCATTTCTGATGAAAGTAAAACTCCAGGAAAATAGGACATTGGAAGCACTGTCACTGAATGACCTCATTTAAAACAGTATATGGAAATCTTGTCCTTTCCATTTCTAACTCGAAATAAAAGATTTTGGTTCAACTAAGAAAATCAATTTGTTTGTAAACTGCAATTCTCAGGCGAGTTGCACTGAACAAACCCCCACACAATTTAAGAAACATCCATTTCTTAAACTTTCCTTACTTCATAGAACAGCTGTCTCCCACTCATTGTACCTACTGCTGTCGAGACTGTCCTTAAATACTTTCCTGAGCACTGGATCAGAAGCTTACTGAAAGATTTCACTGTGGGAACTAGGCACACAGGGGTGGAAGCACTGTTCCTCTTCAGTTATGTCCCACTGTGCTGGAACTTTTGAAGTTTTACAAGACAGAGCATTTCTGTTTTGTTTGTTTTCTTCAGTCAAGAAATATAGAAGTTGCAGAAAGCTGTGAAAAAAAGCTGCAAAAACTGACAGCAAAAAGCCAAACAGTTGATAGTGATACGCTAGCCCAGTTTGAGAAGTGTACTCTAACAAGAAAATCACAAATACTGCTTAAATGTTAGCTTCAGGCACTCACACAAATGAAGAACCAGAAGCAGTCAACAGCAATATGAAATCAGAATTTCAGAATTTACAATAAGTCTGTCCTTAGTTAGCTTTCCTTTAAGCTCGTAAACTTTATTTTGAGTGTGTGTACACATAGCCTGGAATTCTACACAGTTCATAAAACAAAAACCCGCCTTTGCTGCTACTTTGTTTACTTTTAAGTTAATTCTCAAAATGCTTTTCTTTCTGTTGCTGTGTTATGACAGCTACTTTTCCTTTCCTAATCCTACACTCACATGAAGTGAGTGAGTCCCTGCCATTTCTAAAGCATAACTTGCCTGGAAGGGAAGAGTGTAAAAACTAAGTAAACAAATCCAGATTCTTCAGAACAAATGCCTGCATTTAAAGTATTTACATAAAAGAAACAGGCAGAAACAAAAGTAATTTACTCCTGAAAAATGATTTCATGTTCTTGAGGTTCTTCAATTTTAAATTTTGAAGGAACCACAAAGCTTGACATTGGAGGACAGTTGGACTAGATGATCTTGTTGGTCCGTTCCAACAGAATCATAGAATCACCAAGGTTGGAAAAGACCTTCAAGATCATCCAGTCCAACCATCCACCTATTACCAATAGTACTCACTAAACCATGTCCCTCAACACAAAATCCAAACATTCCTTGAACACTTCCAGGGTCGGTGACTCCACCACCTCCCCGGGCAGCCCATTCCAGTGCTTGACCACTCTTTCAGAAAAGTAGTATTTCCTAATGTCCAGCCTAAATCTCCCCTGGCGCAGCTTGAAGCCATTCCCTCTAGTCCTATCACTAGTTACACGAGAGAAGAGGCCGACCCCCAGCTCAGTACAACCTCCCATAGTTAGTTATAGAGAGCAATAAAGTCTCCCCTGAGCCTCTTCTTCTCCAGACTGAAAAATCCCAGCTCCCTCAGCCGCTCCTCATAAGGCCTGTGCTCCAGACCCCTCACCAGCTTTGTCGCCCTTCTTTGAATCTGCTCCAGGGCCTCAATGTCTTTCTGGCTGTGAGGGGCCCAACCTTAGAATCATAGAATCACATGATACTATTGAAGTTCTCCAGGAAAAACCATGATTTTTTAAAACTAGGAATTGCATTTAAATAATCTTTCAGAAAAGTGCTTAGCTTTCTATTCCAGATGATAAACTATGAAAGTCACCATTTTTTCTTATCATCTGTCAGTGGAATACATATGTGTCAACATTACAGAAGAAAAAGTATACTGATGTAAAAACAAACCTATTAAAACATGAAAGCACTGATAAAGCATTAAGTAATCTACACATAGAAGATGAAGCAATTAACGATACTGAAGATAAGGCAAAAATTTAGAATACAAGTGATTGATAAGAAAAGCTAAAGGGATTACAGGAAATAAAAAGAATGTTAAAGCGTATTAGAAATAAAAACAATACCAGAGAAAAACAAGGGCACCCTTTTTTCAAGCAGGCATGAAAACTAAGTAGTTAAGCAGAAAAGGCAGGAATAGTCAAGTTACTGCTATACAATTGTACAGAGTACAATGAAAGGCTATTTCCTATATATTCTGTGCAGAACTGAAAAAAAGGGCATATAAAACAGCATCTGCAACAGCTTGACACCTTAATAAGGGATGCTTCCAATGTTCTTTTCAGAGTGCCTTTCTAATGTTTCTTTCATAATGTCAAGACCCACGTTAAAACATCAGATGTGTGTATATTAAGCCCTAGATTACTGTATGGAGGATCTATTTCAACAGGATAAAGCATTTGCTAAGAAGGCAGTGGGGCTTTTGCCTGCGAAGTAGATTTCCTTTGTACTATATTCCAATATGAAGTTATGAATGGACAGGAACAAGGTTCTGCCACCTATGTTCGCACTAAATATTAAAAAATCACAAAGCTTCCTGGGCAAGAATGTGCCGTGTACAATACAAACAGAATACTTCACAGTTTGGACTGCAAATGAGGATTATCAAAGGACACAGATCTTCCTTCTGCCTCAGAAAGACCCTCATGGTAGCAGATACTTGATTAAATAATAAAATCATAACTTACTTTTATATATTTAATCTTAAAATAGCATGAAGAATTGGAAAAGATTCTTATTATGGCTAATCATTTCAGGGACTATAGTTAGTTCTCAAGCAGTATTCGTATGATGCCAATTTATCACAGTTCACTGCTTGCGTTTCTGGATACAACTGGCAGCCAGTAAAACCAACCTATGTTTTATTTATTAACTTAGAAGAAGCTCACTTATTAGATTTCACATTAATTGTTAGTATTCCACTGTAGCAACAAAGTCTTGAATGTTTTGTTAGAAATATGCCAGCTGCAACTGGATCTGAGTTTGTTTTTCAGATTAATGCTTTTACATTAGGCATTTTCTCAGTAATATAAACAATTAAAAAATGACAGATAATTGGTCACCGCTTCTTGTGCAGATCCTTAATATACCACAAGGACAATTAAATCAATCTGCCTCCATTTATAAATAAATAAATAAAATTCTACAGGCTGTACTGTCAGCCCAATTTTATAACTACACTGATAGAAGTTTCTCAAAATATTCCAGTCAAATATATCACGCGAAATAGTAACTCCTGGCTCTCCTTAAACTTAAGCTTAATGAAACAAGTTCCTTAGAAGCAAGTTGGTCCTTAGCACAGGCTGATACTTTACAGAGAAGATACTGCAGACCAAATGATTACAAACATCTCATCTCTATGAGTGAAATTCCACAAATCTCCCTCCTAATAAATCAAATGCAAAAAAAAAGAAAAAAAAAAAAAAAAAAAGTGCCCTGCATACAAACGACAATAAAACTTGCCATACACATATTAAACCAGCTCTGGCTTATGCAGAAATTCATTGGGAGCCACTAATTCTACACATACACGTCACCCTCAATCACCCACAGTGAAACCACAACGGTATGCTGATACCAATTAGGAGAGAAAAAAAAAAAAAAAGACACGACATTTCCTTTCCTCCCCTACTACTACATTGCCTATTAGAAGAATAAGCTGTGCATACCAGCAACAGTAACAGTTTCTTAGACTTTTCCTAAAGTCTCCTTACAAGTTCCCCCAGGATATGGGAAATGCCTGGCTTTGGTTCCTCTGCCCTTACTTTTCAGGCAGAAGACTCAACCAGTTACCTGAAATTGATAGATGTGCTGTGGTGCTGAGGCAGCAAATGGCCCTACAGCTTTAAAGGGAGAACCTACTGCTTGCTGGGCTGTCAGGGCTGGTTGTTGTGCTACAGTACCTGAGGCCAATGGGGTGTCAAGGTCATTCAGTAAAGCAAGAGCCCTCTTAGGTTTTTAGACTGTCATGAGAAAGAACAAATGCTTTGCCATGGCAACTATGCTATGTATTTTTCATAGCCAAAATAATACAGCAATCATATCCTTGGGGGAGGAGAGGAGGCTGAATTAAAAGCTTGACACATCTTCCTCCTGTTAAGAACAAATAAGACTGAATTGCTAGAGCAATCTCAAATATCTTATTTTTTGTACCCCTGTAGCCTCTCAAAATCTCCAACTTCTTCCTTAATTATCTTGCACTGTAATTTGAAATTGTACAAACAAAAAGTATGGATGGCATGAAATTGATCACAGTTGTGAAGAGATTTACACTACTGTTTTCTCCTTAAACCTGATATTTGCATTTGTTACTGAATACATACTACTGTTACTCTTTCCATCTTACATGAATAATAACAGCAGTGATTGATAAGAAGTTTTTGAATGCAAACAGAGCACTTCAAGTTTGCTGAAATTGATACTCTCTGCAGAGAAGGGAGATAGAGAAACTTATGTCAGACCATCTGGTAGGGCAGACAACCAAGGCAAACATCACTGATAAGTGCAGGCAGCATTATGAGTGCTTTCATAAAGAACTAGAAATGATCATATTATGCTTTAGACGGGGCCATAATAAAAATGACCGATGCGAAGTATCTTCTAGCTGAAGAAAACTACGAACTCCCAGCTAAAAGGAAACCCAATCATACTTTTGTAAAAATAGATTTTTCTTAAATAAACAACAAATACATAATAAATAAGTCAATATTTAGTTAATACAATTGACTCAAGTTGATATAATGTTAATCATGTAGAGAACTGCTTATGCTTTGCTCATAATTTATCTAGTTTTTTTCTACATAAATCTACAGATCACGTATCCAGTAGAGTTTTCCTTTCTTCCCTCCCTCCCTTTGAATTAGCAATTGATTCAAATTTTGATCATACTTAGAAATATTAATGTAATAAATAAATGTGAGCACAGTTCTGATTTACAGCTGAAGTAGTCCTCAGGCGATTAATTTCTAGTCCAAACTCCCAAGGTTAAGTATACTGAAGTCTCTCCAAAAAGATGGATGTACTTGAAAGACCATTGTAAATGAGAAGTCGTCTGTGTTGCCTGGTCCCATGTGCTCAATCCATACATCCTATGACACAGCCAATAATGTTAAAGCATTTTAACAACAACAACAAAACATGCTTATAACACTTATTCATCCAGTGTGTTTCTTCTTGTTCACTTTAGGAGCTATAATGGCCACTTCTCCCATTCTGGATGACTACTGCAGCTGCTCTCACCATCCAGCCTCTCTCTGATAGACTAGATGATTCCAATTCCTACAGTACAGACCTTATGTACCTAATTTCAGTGACACCTGAGCAACCACCATGTAGAAATGAACTAGCTGTATATATTCCAAGGGTTGGTCAAACATCTCATAAGCAGAATTGTGAAACACTGAGAAAATTAAGGGTCATAATTCAGACTGTTATTTAATACTGTAAAAGAATCATCTGATTTATTATATATGGTTTCTTGATGCTAGCTACCTGCTTTCAATTAGGAATAGCAATTTTAAACCAATACAATGATATTGTAAGCCTAATTTGACTCTCTTATGTCTACAGTTTTAGTAACATGATCAATTACTGTTTTGTTTTTGTTTTTACAAGGATAATTGCTTCTGTTACTAAGCATGTTGAAATAAGAGGAATATTATTATTCACTACTATTTCTATCCTTGTTATATGCATGAACGTAAAATGCACAGCATTCACTTTCTGCTCTGAATACAGATTTATTTCTTTAATGACAATCATTACTACAATTTCACATATATGACATGTATTACTTACAATTCACTAGCACTTTTACAGAGAGGTAATGTTTTTATTTATTACAACTGAATCTTTGAAATAATCACACTGTCTGCTAATGGCAAACTTAGAGAACTTGGATGTGATTTTACGGTGTCTGGCATTACACAGAGATGCACGAATTCAAAGCACAGCTCCTACTGGCTTTTATCAAAGCTGTGAGCTCTCACACATTGAACTTCAAACTTGTACTCATGCACTGACAGAAGCAAAAATAAAATAAAAAATACATACAAAAAGTCCTGAGGTAGATACCTCTAGGAAAAAAAATCAGCTTGAAAGGTTAGCATTTGCCAAAACTTACAAACAAGTGAAAACAAGATCTGGACCTGGCAGACATCTGGAACCATTGTCCAGTCAGTCTCACCTCTGTGCAGGGAAAGATCATGGAAAAGATCATCCTGGAAACTATGCTAAGGCACGTGGAAGATAGGGAGGTGACACTGGAGAAGGAAGCATGGCTTCACCAAGGACAAATCCTGTCTGACCAGCCTAGCGGCCTTTTTTGATGTCACTGCGTCAGTGGACAATGGAAGAGCCACTGATGTCATCTATCTGGACTTCAGTAAGGCCTCTGGCCCAAAACATCTTTACCTCCAAGTTGGAAAGATATGGATTTGATGGGTGGACAGTTCAGTGGATGAAAAATCGGCTGCAGAATCGATATAACTAAGAAGTCCTTTACAGTGAGGGTGGTGAGGCACTGGAACAGCTTGCCTACAGATGTGGTTGATGCCCCATTCCTGGAGACTATCAAGGTGTGGCTGGATCAAGCCCTAGGGAACCCAATCTAGCTCTGCATGTCCCTGTTCACTGCAGGGCAGTGGGACTAGATTATCTTCAAAGATCCTTTCCAACTCTAAGGAATCTATGATTCTATGACAGAAAACACAAACGTTTAACATATATGGATGCTTATGGGAAAGCTGGAGAAGGGTATACTATGAGTGTAGTGATAAAATAAGAGGTAATGGTTCTAAATGAAAAGAGAGGAAATTCAGATTAGATATTATGAAAAAAAATCTTCTCAGTGAGGGGGGGAGAGGCACTGGAACAGGTTGCCACATCCCTGGGAGTGTTCCAGGCTAGGATGGATGGGGTACTGGGTAGCTTGATATAGTGGTGAGTGTTCCAGCCCATTGCTAGATGAGATCTTTAAGGTTCCTTCCAAGTAAAATCATCCTATGATTCTGTACTTCTCAGAAGTATAGAAAGCAGAAAGTAAGTTTGCCAATAAAAGCAGACAAAAGAAGGCTTTATTAAGAAAAATTTGCAGCTGAAATTACAATAAATTGATATACAGCATGATGACAGCCAAAGCAATTTCTAAGAGATCCAAGCAGCATTTGGTCTTAAGGTTGCTAGTTAAATAATTATGTTTTCTTGCTTGAAGTTATTCAAGACCCTTCTTAAAAATCAGAGAAATGTTAAATTAAACATGTTAATTTTTTTTTTAAGGAAAGTAACATGTTATTTTCTCTATTTCCTTGACTAAGTAAAAGAAAACCTTTTTTTTTTTTTTTTTTTTTTTTTTTTAATTAAATAACAAAGACCTGAGGCATACTTGAATACACTTCATTCTACCTGTCATTTAAGTTTCCTCTGAGATATCTTTTGTCTAGGGAAGACTAGAGGCTAATCTAGTATGTAGAGCTCTCCAGAACAGATTCCATACTCAGTCTTACCTATACAAAAGGGAATTCAATGTAAAGAAGTTTCAGAGCATGTCTCAATATTCACCTTATACTCCCACAAACTGAAATTATTAGTCTGCATTGAATAAGAATTATCCCCACATAAATCAGATTGCTAACTTTGAGAGTGTTACTGAAGCATCTATAAAACTTCCTGAGAAAGATTGTTCTTGATGGTTGGAAAAGTGACTTATTTCTTTATGACTTAATACTTCCCTCAAGAACTCAACTAATTTGCAACTATAATCTCACCTACTGCTGAAAAATTTATCAAAAAGAAAAGGAGGGTCACCACCTTGGGTATCAGGAGAACATATTTCAGCCTCTTCAGCAATGTATTTGGGAAAAATGCAATGTGATATGACTCTGCAGAAAAGAAGTATGTGAAAGAGATAATTTTCAAGGCTCAAGTTCACGAATGCTCTACCTGATACACAGGTAAGCCAAAGTTGCATGGCTCCTGCATGGATGAAGAAGTTGCTTCTGACATAACTGAAAAATAAAAAAGGAAGCAATAAGGTGTGGAAGCAAGGACAGGCAACTCTGAAAGAATACAAAAGACATCGTCCAAATTTGAAGAGATAGGGTTAAGAAAGTAAAACTCTATCTAGAACTGAATCTGGATAGGAATATGAAGTGCATCAAGATTTTTAGAGGTACATCAGAGCAAAAGGAAGATAAGGAAAAATGTAGCAAAGGAACAGGTGATAAAGGACATAGTGCCTTCTTCAGATTGAACTTTATTAATAAGATCAGCTTTCTGGAGGACCGCATGTCTGAAACCAGTGGGAAAGTTTGGAGAAGGGAAAATTTACCCTGAGTAGAGATGAGCAAGGTTGAGGAACATTTTAAGAAACTGGACATATAAGACCATTGGATCTGATGGTATGCAGCTATGATTGTTGAGAGAGATGAGCAATGTCATGGCAAGGCCACTATCTTTGGATGGCCTTGGAAACTTAAAGAGTTCTTGAAGAATGGAAGATAAAGAATGACAGACCAATCTTCAAAAAGGAACATCCAGAGAAACACAGGTCAGTTCACCTAACCTTGATCCTTGGGCAGGTGACATAGCAAATAATCCTGGAAACTATTTCCAGACATACGATGGACAATATGGTGAAAGTATTGTTGGCGTTGACTTATAAAGAAGCAAATCACATTTAACGAACCTGACAGCCTTTTATTACAAACTGCTAGAGGTTACCCAACACTGGAACAGGCTGCACAAAGAGAATGTTGTAGTCTACGTAGTTGAAAAAATTCAAAATTTGATTAGACACAGCTTGAGCAACCTTCTTTGAACAGAGGGGCTGCACTAGATCACCTCCAGAGCTCCTTTTCCATCTTTTTAATTCTATGGTCATCTGATGAACTCACTTTATTTAAGCAAGTTAACAGAACTGAATTGTAGTTCAAAATTATAGGAAGGATTCAAACTGAAGAACTGAATATTCTAACCTAAACTAAGCTCTGCCAATAATTTATTCCAATAGGCAGAAGTACTACTCTGATTTTAATCTCTCTGTAACCTCTCTCTCATTCATATACATTTAATATAGGATACTGTAGGGAACTGTAATATCTAGGCTTAGTAGAAGAGTTTTCATTAAATAATAAGGCTACATGAAAAAAAAAGTTTTCTAAAATAGCAACTTCAGCTAGAAGTTGGATACTCTGAAAACACAGAGCCTAGAAGTAACTTCTAATGAAAGAACTAATTTTAAGAATGAAATGAAGCCAAAAATTTCAAGACCTAACACCTAGAGATTTACTTGTGCTTTGCCAGCTAAATTCAGGGATTGACAGACACAAGAAAGTACAAAACACAAGCTAAATCTTCAAAGGTTGAGCTATAATCATGTAACTTGGACTGCCAACACTTAAAGAAAAAAGACATATAAAAAACTAATTTTTTCTCTTATTTTTCTTGCATTTTTTTTCCCATTTTCTTTTCCTGTGCAGTTGATTCAATTTATTTCTTCCTTTGCAAGCTGTTACTGGAACCAAAAGAAAATGCACCATCTTAAACAATAGGAAAGTGAACTTGAGTAGATTCAAGATTATTATTTCCTAAAACTAATTTTAATTCTGTTAGTGCTGCATTAATTTCAAATGTCTTTCAGCAGGCAAGAAATAATTCTATAAGACAAACAATACAAATTGTGCTACTTTAAATTATACTATGAATGTGTACATCTACAAATGTGGTTCAGATGAACAAAAGCATCAGGTTGCATGTATTTCATTCAAGTTAATGAATGCAATCAACAACATCTTAAGTCTAAATCTAATCAAACCAAATAAATTATTTTTTGCTCAAGCATACCTCTATCAGGAATACTTTCAACATTTCCAAGACATTCTCCGCTGCACAAATCATGGCCATACAAACCTTGCTCTCTAGCTTAACACCAGACCACGTCACTGATACTCAGATCTAAACGAAGTCAGCTGCTGCTGCTTTTCTCCCTCAACACAAATCTAGCACAGCACCCTCTTCCTGCATCTCCAAATCTCCTAGTATTGCAAATACATTAACAAACTCACTTCTCATTCTTGCACTCACCCAAGCATGCATTACATTCATAGACTTAGCTGTGGATTGAGAAGGCTGCATCAAGAAGGCCTGATTAAAACTGATACTCCAAATTCGAAAGCCCTTGGCATGACAGCTCTAAGTCTAGCTCTATAAACATGTTTAACTTTAGCTCACCACATCCTATCTCCCTACATTAAATCTATGTCAGAAATCCTGTGAATTCTGGGAGTTCCTGCGCTGTCTTCAGTCCTGAAACCTACCTCCTACTCATCATTAATATCACTGCTGCCCTGCTAGACCAAGCCTTAACCAGTCAGGTGAGTGCTGACACCAAAAATGTAGACTAACTACAAAACTAGATTTAACCTACTACACACCTCAGCCACACAAACCAGAACTCAAACCTTAGCTACAAAACAAGCCTCAAATAGCCAATCCTTTCAGCCCAGACATAAAACCACTCTCTTTATCATTTGTACATCACTCAAAACCTACTAGCAGTGAGGTCTGCCCATTTTGGAGGTAAACCTGAGACAACAGTTCTGACTAGATGTGGTGCTCATTGCAGGTCATCAGGAAGAGCTGACCCAAAAACAAACCACCACCACAAATGTTGTCTATGACTGTCACAGCTCACGGCATATCTAGGGAGTTTGTTCTAATACAACTCTATTCTGACTAAAACCCAGGCAGCAAAATAAGCACAGCTTGTTAGGTTGTGACAAATGTTACCTTTCAAACTTTTTCCTCTTTGCTGACAACCTTATTTTGCAATCCCAAACCTAAATCAGGTGTAAGACCATCAGCCATCCCAACAAACAATCTAAGCCAGGCCATACGGTCCCTTGAAAACACAGACCTCAGCCCAAGCACACAGATAAACCGACTGCAAAGCAAAAATATTGCTTACCAAAGAACACGTAAGGATTAGAAACAGTATTTCTATGCTTGATGGAACACCACAGAAGATATACCACTGCGCATGTGCTTCATGGTTATATCTCACGGTGCTTTAACATTTCAGAAAGTACTGAGCAAACATCAACTAATCCTCCAGACACTGTGATTTCAGTAGTGATGTCTATACATAAACTCAATAGGTTGATAGCCACAGTTTCAAAGGTACTTTTTAACAAAAAAGTCAGCTACAAATAGGTTCCCAATGGGGCAGGCCAATGCTCGAATTCTTTATGAACAGAACCATCCTACATATTTAAAGAGAGGGAAATAAGCATGAAGCAATTTAAATATATAAAGTGTCCTGTAAAATGAAAAGATCACTTTGGATAAAAAAAGGATGAAGCCACGATTTCACTGTTAAGTCACTAGCTTCCTTACCTTCCACTTACATTTTACTATTTTTAACTAGGTGATTATTTAAAGACAGTTTAAACTGTAATTACTCTTTCAAACATTCAAATCCACTTACTGGTAACTACTAACTAGAAATTCTAGGGCTACTATGCTTCCCATTTCTGTTATATGCAGATATAAAATACTACCAGAAAATATATTGCAAGCTATTAACAGAGGAACTATTCACTTATACCATTTCTTGAAAAGCATTTGGTGAAGCTGTGTTAAAAGTACATCATAATGAAGATTTTAAACAAGTCCAAAATAAAATTAAAAGGTAAACCCGATATTAAAAATTACCTCACCTACAAAGTGAACTTCTAAGAGCACATACGGTAGGATACACTAATTCACACAGGTAACACCAATATCCAAAAGCACTAAGGAAGCGGTGGTTAATTTTCTCTAACATCATGCTATTTTATACATCAAAGCTTGGTATGTCCTGTGAAGAAAGCAAGTTAACAGGAGCACATCTATTTGATTAGGGAGTAGAGAAACTGTGAACCATTTTTAATTTTCTGGTTTTAACATGCCATACTGTTTTGTATGCATCTTTAAATTTAATCTTTAATAGAGAATGACATACGCCACAAAAGTAGGCGTATGCTTCAAAGATATATGGCCCTCTTCTGACATATAGTGAGTCCTGAATGATTCTTTCACTGTCTTTCAGGGGAAACATGTATGACTTCACAAATATGTATCTCCAAACCAGGTGTGTATCTTTGAGGGAAAAAAAAAAAGCAGATCCACTGATTATTATATAAAACCATTAATTCCTTTGTTACCAGTAGCATCAACAGTCACACGAAATAAAAATATAATTCTGTACTTAGCCAGGGTGCTATTTTGCAACAACTTTCAGCATTCACAGTTTGAAGTATGTTACAATCTGTGCTTACCAGCTTAAAAAGAAAAGAAATGACATCTTAAAAAGGATGAACAGATGTCCAGATGCAAGTTCAATTATTTTCATGAGGTCTGCATAGCATAACTCTCTTTTCTTTTACATGGGTGAAGTATTACTAATTTGATATGCAAGTAAAAGTAGAAAATGCAAAAATCCAAAAAGGCTGACCAGTCATTTTAGTATCTTTTACAGTCACATAATATGCTCAGCTACTTTCTTCTAATCAACAAATTAAGCCACTTTACACCATATTGGGAAAAGTAGCAAGGAATTTTTCTATCCCATGTAAATGCTTTATTACAATTGTTATAACACAGACATATGTCTGAGGAGATTGGACATATGGGTAGAAAGGACAACACAGGAAACTAATGACTTGTCAGTTTCATCCATGTGCCAGGAATGATCACAGAACAGATCCTCCTGGAAGCTATGCTAAGGAATGTGGAAGAGAGGGAGGTGATACTGGACAACTAGCATGGCTTCATCAAGGGGAAGTCCCACCTGCCCAACCTCGTGGCCTTCTGTGATGGTATCAAATGAACAAGGGAAGAGCCACTGACTAGCTAGACTTCACTAAGGTCTTCGATACAGTCCCTCACAACATTTTTCTCTCCAAATAGGGAATATATGGATTTGATGGGTGGACAGATCAGTGGAAAAGGAACTAGTTGCAAGACTGTACCCAGAGAGTAGCGGTCAGTGGCTCAATGTCCAGATGGAGATCAGTATTGAGTGGTATCCTCCCCTCAAGGGACAGTACTGGAACATTAATATCATCATCAATGACACTGACAGTAAGACAGAAGCACAGAATCATAGAATTACAAGGTTGGAAATGACCTATAAGATCATCTAGTTCAACTGTCTTCACATTACCACTGCTACCACAAGCTCCTCATCCATATCTCACAGCTCCTCATCCAGACACCTCTTGAACACTGCCAGGGATGGCGACTCCACCACCTCCCTTGGCAGGCCATTCCAGTGCCTGACCACTCTCTGAGAAAAAGTTTTTCCTTATGTCTAACCTAAACCTCCTCTGATACAACTTGCGGCCACCTTCAAAATTTTTGCAGATGACACCACACTCTGTATGGCTGACACATCTGAGGAATGAGAAATTATCATGAGAGACCTAGACAGGCTTGAGCAGTGGACTCAGAAGAATCTCATGAAGTTCAACAAAATCAAATGCAAGGTCTTGCACCTGGGTCAAGGCAACAGAAAGTTACATAATCTGGAATACAAGCATTTTACAATGTCACAGAGTTAACTAGATCAATCTATGCCCGTGACCGGGGCAGTAGGCCGCTGGCCCCACAAAATGGGAAGGAAGGAAGGGAGGGGAAAAAAAAAAAAAATAGCCCTCTCGCCCACTTATATGTTACATCTCTTCCTTGATGGCCCAAAGTCTCATGGGCCCACCAAGCTAGAAATAATTCACCCTTGTTCTTCCAGTCCAGGTCTATTTGAGCCACCTCAATTTTGGCAGCTTGTTCTACAGTTATTTTGCTGTTTTTCAATAGCCCGACTATTGGCACATGAGCATCTACATGGCAAACCCTCACGACCATATTTTTTATTCAAGCAGCAATATCTTTCCACAGTTCAGCAGCCCAAATAGGTTTACCCCTTCTTTGCCAGTTATTTTGCTCCCACTGCTGTAACCACCCCCACAGAGCATTTGCCACCATCCATGAGTCAGTAAAGATAAAGCACTGCCCACCTCTCCCATTCAGCAACATCTAAGGCCAGTTGGACAGCCTTTACCTCTGCAAATTGGCTTGATTCTCCTTTCCCTTCAGTGGCCTCTGCAACTTGTCGTGTGGGGCTCCACACAGCAGATTTCCATCTGCGATGCTTTCCCACAATACGACATGATCCATCTGTGAACAGGACATAATTTTTTTCATTTTCTGGTAATTCATTGTATGGTGGGGCCTCTTTAGCTTGTGATACTTCTTCTCCTGGTGATGTTCCAAACATTTTACCTACAGGCCAGTCCATGATGACCTCTAGGATTCCTGGACGGCTGAGATTCCCCATCCGTGCTCGTTCCGTAATCAACACAACCCATTTACACCAAGTCGCATCAGTTGCATGATGGGTGGGGGGAACCTTTCCTTTAAACATCAGAAGGAGCTGTGTTTCAGTACCGACTACTTCAGAAGCAGCCCGAACTCCCTCATACGCAGCTAAGATCTCCTTTTCCGTTGGAGTGTAGCCCTCTTCCAACCCTCTGTATGCTCAACTCCAGAATCCCAGGGGTCGGCCTCGGGTCTCTCCTGAGGCTCTTTGCCACAAACTCCAAGTGGGACCTTTCTCTCCAGCAGCAGTGTAGAGGATGTTCTTTATACCCTGTCCTGTCCGTACTGGCCCTAGGGCCACAGCACAGGCTACCTCCTGTTTAATCTGCTCAAAAGCCTGCTGCTGCTCAGGGCCCCATGTAAACTCATTCTTCATTCGCATCACATGATAAAAGGGGCTTACAATGAAGCTATAGTTTGGAACATGCATTCTCCAAAAGCCCACTACGCCCAGAAAAGACTGTCTCTCTCTCTTGCTAGTGGGTGCAAACATAGCAGTGATTTTGTTGATCACATCTGTCGGGATGTGACGACGGCCATCTTGCCACTTTATACCTAGGAACTGAATCTCCTGAGCAGATCCTTTCACTTTGCTTCACTTAATAGCAAAAGCGGCACACCGAAGAATTTGGATTATTCGCTCTCCTTTCGTGAAGACTACTTCTGCTGTATCACCCCACACAACGATGTACTGCAGGTGCTCAGGAGCACTGCTTTGTTCCAATACAGTTTGGATCAACCCATGGCAAATGGTCGGGCTGTGTTTCCACCCCTGGGGCAAATGGTTCCAAGTATACTGAACACCGCTCCAGGTGAAAGCAAACTGTGGCCTACATTCTTTGGCCAAAGGAATGGGGAAAAAAAGCGTTAGCAATGTCAATGGTGGCATACCATTTGGCTGCTTTTGATTCCAGTTCATACTGGAGTTCTAAACATGTCCGGCACAGCAGCACTCAGTGGGGGTGTGACCTCATTCAGGCGACGGTAGTCCACTGTCAAGCCTCCATTCTCCACTGGCTTTACGCACTGGCCATATGGGGCTGTTAAAAGGCGAGTGAGTTTTGCTGATCACTCCCTGACTCTCTAATTGACGAATCAACTTATGAATGAGGAGCAAGGAATCCCTGTTTGTGCAATACTGCCACACGCGCACCATTTTTGAAGCAATTGGTACCTGTTGCTCTTTTACTTGTAGCAACCCCACAACAGACGGATCTTCTGACAGGCCAGGCAAAACAGACAGCTGCTTAATGTTGTTTGTGTCTACAGCAGCTATTCCAAAGGCCCATCGATACCCCTTAGGATCCTTGAAATGCCCCCTTCTGAGGTAATCAATACCTAGTATACATTGAGCCCCTGGACCAGTCACAATAGGGTGCTTTTGCCAATCCTTACCAGTGAGGCTTATCTCGGCCTCCAACACAGTCAATTCTTGAGAGCCCCCAGTCACTCCAGAAATATGGATTGATTCTGTCCCTTCATGACTCGAGGGCATCAGAGTACACTGTGCACCGGTATCCACCAATACCTTATATTTCAGTGGTTCTGATGTGCCAGGCCATCGAATCCACACAATCCAATAAACTCTATTATCCCTTTCCCTCCCTGACTGAGGGCAGGGCCCCTCTATTCATTACCTGTGGTAACCGGAGCAACTGCACTGGCGGTTGATCTGCTTTGTAATTCTCTCACCCGTGCTTGTAGTACAGGAGTAGCTTGGTCGTGCCACTTCCTCATGTCTTCTCCATGGTCACGTAAGTAACGCCACAAGGCAATTCGCGATGTAGGATTCCTTACTGGAAAGCATTTGCCCCTAACAGCTGAGATTTTTGATGGTGCATATGAGAAGAAGGGTTCATCATCTTTAATTAGTTGAATTTGCATTAGTTTGATCAGCTCCTTCATTAGACTCTCTTGATTATCCTGATCTTCATCAAGCATTTCTGATACTACAACAGGTTTGTCACGATTAATCTATAAAGACACTTGCTCTTGCAATTCATTCAGTTGCTCCGTCATTTGTGAGATGGTGGAAATGGAAGCATGAGTTGGGGGTAGCTGTTGTTCATAGCTTTGAAGCGTAAGAATCAATTAAAAAACTTAGGGTCTTCTCTGTTGGTCCTGGTATCTGTCAAACATTGCCATTAGTGTACCGGTGTATCTGTCTGGTGCTGTTGTTGTGAATTTCTGCCATATATCTGGCATTGCCTCACTCTCTCAGGGTCGTGGTCTTGGCGTGGGTGATTAGGAACAAAGTTAGGGTCATCAACATTTCCACCACGGCTATTTCCCTCAAATACTGGATACCCTTTTCAACTGTATCCCACCTTTTTATCACAGGCTTCAAGCCACCTTTCCTTCACGGCTATTAACACTAGTTCCCAGAGGGTGGCAGCCCCATCCAAACATTGACTAATTCCTCTGTCAATAGCTGGATCTCTGACAATGGCTCCTAGTTGGCGAGTTTCATTACCATCTAGAGACAAGCTACTGGCCCCGCCGTCCCAATAGCAAACCAACAAGGAAACGAGAATTTCATTTGAGCGCCGTGTAAACTCCTTTCTTGAGCCTTGGATTTCAGTCATGTTCAGAAGCTGACGTGTAGTAATAGAGACTTCCTCTTCATCACTCTCTTCTGCATGTCTCTTAGCTTTTCCTTTTGCCTTTCCCGATGATGATGGTTCTGAGGATGGCCCCTCACCTGGATGTTCCTCCACCTCCTCCTTCGCTTCTTTTTTCCATTCTAGACACGAGGATACTCGTTTCCATTTCTTGCCCTCCACAGGGGCAACTGATATTGTTACTGGTGTCTCCTGTAATTGATCAGATTTGACTTGGAGATTCTCCCCTTTGGCTGGAACCTCAGCTCGGAAAATCTCTCTCTCCAGAATAATATTATACAGGGCGTGGTAAGTACAAGCCAAACCCCAAATAAGTTGTACCTCTTTAGATTTATGTAAGCCGCACCATCCCTGACTCAAATTCTGGCTTAGTTTCTTGGGATCCCACAGGTGTTCAAGAGTGAAATCCCATGACATTGCGGATCCCTGTGCTTCTAAGATTTTTCCTAAACCTCTCCATATTCCCTGCCAGTAAGCATTCTCCAGTTTTTGAGGAGACTCCTTCCACTTACCACGCTTGTATTAGAATACATTTAGGGAGATTGATAACATGAACAGGGCTACACCCACAAACATGAGCATTAACTAAGTATTTGAAAAATGTCTGACAAACTGAGAGGAAAGCCTGGAAACTGGTCTGAACATTATGTTGTCTGTAATATTAGTTATTCCATTTGGGATGTAGATGTTTGTAAAGTTAGCCATTCCATCTGGGATGCAAGTGTCAAAATTCATATCATACCACATTGCAATATAGGTACCAATATAGGTACCATATGGGTGTCTCCATCAATGCCCTTATGCGGTTATATATGAACACAAGTCCACAACAAGTAATTATGACATTGATGACTGGCCAGTGGGTCGCGAGTAACACCATAGCTTTTAATCCCTTACACAGCGCCCCCACAATAAAGAGTGGGTTCATTGCTGGTTTCTGCTAAAAAGGGGTTAATGAATTGAAGCTAACAAGAGGAGGGGGTAAAAAAGAAAAAAGGCACTACCTAGACTAAGCAGTGCTCAAAGTTTACAAATATCCCAGAATACTGGCAGTACGCCTGGTCTTTCAAGGTCAAGTTTTCCAGCACAAAAACCTGAACCTACTGATAATGCTCCCTAACGAAGCTCCCTAAGAGCAGAGAGAGAGATTCGTTCTAAAAGCTAAGAAGTAGATATGCCCGCATTCTCCACCAAAAGCTGTCACAGAGTTAACTAGATCAATCTATACTCATGACAGGGGGCAGTAGGCCCCTGCTGCCCACTCCCCCCCAGCCCCACAAAATGGAAAGGAAGGAAGAGAGGAAAAAAAAAAAAATAGCAACAATCTATGGAGGAAAACTTATTTTACTAACTATGATATCGGAATGCAAGATAACACAATATCATACAATCTAATTGAAATTGAGACTAATAAATCAAATAAGATAGAAGAGAGAGAGTTCCTGAGACCAAGTCAAGCCTGAAAAGCTTGGAACGGCTAGGAAAGCACCCTCCAGCACCCACTGCCAGGCAGTAAGAGACCGCCCCACTTCCGTAATGTATAGGGATAGATACCTGGAATTGGAGCACTAACACTTTAATTCCAGTACACTACATGATGTTTTGATGCGGAATACTGAAAACCAAAAAACATAAAGCCATGACATACAAATCAATTAAAATTAAACTAAAAACCTTGAAATACCTACAGGATACATTTAGAAAAATTAAAAGGAATTTTGTTTTCAATCCAAATCAATGTTAGAAAACAGCAACTTTAAGAAAAGTAACTGTACAAAATCAAAGAAATTTGCTTGGATGCAAAAGCCATTATTTTCAATTTCTGTGTCTCACCAAATATTTAGGAATTAATTGCAGGCTAGCAAAAAGACATCCAACATTCCTGTTCATCTCTTACCATAACTAAACCTAAGAGTCCCTAATTCCATTTTCTGAAATGGAAGACATGAAATAGCTTTGCAATTAATAGAAGTTTTGCTTAAGTAATAAAACAGGATTATGACAACAGTCAGTTAATGGAAGTTGATCGTGCCTACCAAAAGTAGTGCTCCATAAAGTCAGAAACACTCAGAAACAGGTCTGTAAAACAGGCTGTCAGAAATACTGGAGTTTAGTGTTCTACTCTACTAAGTAGAGAAGCTTGCATTAAGCAGAAATTCCATAAAAATGATCACTTACAGAATGTACATGGGTTTGTAAGTGAACATAAAACATAAATGTGCATAGATGAACATAAAACTAAATACACAAATGCATGAAACTGAAAATATTCATTTCTCAGCAAGCCAGAACTCCAGTCATGTACAGTGAACTACATGGACTTGCAGTTGTCAAGATCTTGTACTTCTAAAAAGGTCATCTACAGAGATATCTGCATACAGTTCCTGTAGTTACATATACTGTCACCTGGAATCTTCTCCATTTCCCAGACAAAGTCTGACCTCCATGCTGGCAATGAACACTTCCAGACTGCTTTATTACTGTAAAACACTGGAGATTTCCTATGTATATGAAACTCAGTTATTCTTCTGATTGATACTTAAAAGGTGCGTGTTTTAAAGGAGTTGAAAGAAAGCACCGTAAGCTAAGGACTATATAAAACTCCTTTTCCAGCCCTGAGTTTGCAATTGGTTGATCAAGGTCAATTAAACTCCCAGGAAGCACTATTAACACTGGATGGGAACAATATAAATACACAAATACCAGAAGGCAATATGCCTTCATCACCCCTGTGCAACATTGCTGGGAAGAAAATAAAAACAGAAATACATAAAAGAGGGTATATCATTTCAGGAACAAAGGCAGATTTTTAACAGTGGAAGGACATAGAAGCAGAGCAGTAAACTTTCTTTATGGAAACATATTTCTAAATTCTTGGATTTGAGATGATCCAAAAAGATCTTCAGAGGGGTGCACAGAAAGTGCTGTTTAGAGAAGGGGTAAAAAGGAACCTCATTAAGTTATTAAGCTTTTAAAATTCATTAAGTCAGAAAATCTTTCTATGCTTCCCTTTGCACAATAGCGAAAATACGCCTCCTCATATTAAAGGTGGGAGGCATTTTGTAAAGGCTTTTGGTAAGTACAAAATCTGGAAATTTGTATTATGCATTGTAACAGAAAAGATCTGCAGTAAGCACAAATATAAGGTAAGTAAAATGTAACAGGAGAAGACCTATAGATAGCAAAGAATTTACCTGAAAAGAGACCTGGTCCTGAAGCTGAAAAAGTGAAGTAACAAGTGCATTTTGCTGTCCTGATTTTTTTTTTTTTTTTTTTTTTTTTTTAACATATAGTAAATATAAAGATCAAAAGAATTTTTATTTTTTCTTTTGAATGCAAGTTCCTGTCTGCCCAGAAATTCTCCTGAGCTCTGAAACTGGGCCATGAAGACATTTCATACAAAAATCCACCTGATGAAGGGCAGGAAAGATGGTTCCTATGTAAGGGTTACATAGGAAAACAACTTATTAGAGAGCGAGGAAAAACTCGTGGCATCTTTTAAACTTTCCGCTGTACCTACTCTACAGTATAAACTATTCCTGGCACAAGTTTTAACCACTTATAGCATTTCTTTCTGCTTATATTGGCTAAAAAGCAAAGTGCAAAATTGTTGTACACAACCAGTAAGGGCATCAAGCCATCCTTGAGAAACAGAGTTTTAATTCATTTACTATGTCAGCTGTTGTATAGGAATTGTTCATGGATTAAATCACCAATTTTTTAATATTTATGTACGAATCCAATCTTCTATTCTCTTCCCGTAAATATATAAATTTTATATTAAGTTTTATTTTATATTAAGTTATATTATGCAAGTAATAAAAACAAATTACCATTGGAAAAATCCAACTCGCTACTGTATAAGGAGAATCCTTTGTGGTTAAAATCATATATAATCTAATTTTCTCAACTTCAAGTAATACAGTTTTGTAATCTTTCCTTTTTGTGACTTACAGAAAAATATAAAGACTACTCAAGCAACACGTAGGATATTTTTTAACCTGCACCATACTGTTGGTGATACACCTATGATAAATATTTATTAGACATGCAAATGACTTCATTTTTCACTTAATAACAAGCTGCATGCTTTCTTTTCATTGACCCTTGTAGGACACTACCCGATCAAGTCATATTCCCAAGTGAGACTGTACCATTTTTAATTAGATGTATACCATTGCACAAAAATATATGAAAACCTAAATGATTTTACATCTTCTCCAAATTTTAAAAGGCACATCTACTTATTCTCTCTTTCTTTCCAACTCCATAGGTTACTTGAAAAAAAATGATGCTGGTTCCATCTATTCAAAGTCCACATCATTTCAATACAAAAATCCATATAAGAAATCAATTTTACCAAATATATTATCTCCACTCCATTTCCCTTTTCATCTCCTACTCATTACAATCAACAAAATACAACTTTAAGCACTGGATAACATTTGTATCATGTAAATTAATATAATGGAAAGCTACAAATTTAATTCTGAAGATAAATAATGCAACTTTCAATCTCAAGTACAAATGGAAAAAGAGACATAATTCTTTGTGGGTCCAGCTGGATACCAAAGCTGTATGCCTACACAGCTCACAATTTACATCTTTAAAGAATTAATTTCAACTAACTCTTAATATTAACTCAAGTATTTTCCAAATTACACAGCATGATCTTATAACCTATACAGTCTATTATATACTCCGATCATTTTACTTTTGCCCATCAGGAATTTTTATTTTTCTTTATATCTCTTTTGAATCTGCTGGTAAAATTAGGATTCTTAAACCTGCACATTTTATAGAATGATCAACTGACTAAAATGCTATGCTGGCACTGCTCAGCAATAGCCAAAACACTGCTGTAAATCAATGACATTCTAGCTATAAGTGTAGAGCACAGCACTGTATGGTGCTGCGAGGAAAGCTAACTCCCTCCCAGCCAGACCCTGTACAACATTCTATAGAATGATGAACTGACTACATTCCATGAAACAAATAGATATAGAAAAAAACACGCCCCA
Organism: Phasianus colchicus; assembly: GCF_987193195.1. Classification (NCBI taxonomy): domain Eukaryota; kingdom Metazoa; phylum Chordata; class Aves; order Galliformes; family Phasianidae; genus Phasianus; species Phasianus colchicus. The sequence continues at coordinate 79,667,991 of NC_143437.1, forward strand.
AGGCCAATCCCTGGATTTTCTCCAGAAGAAAAGATGGCAGTACCTGGTAAGCTTGCAACATCTGCTCAGCAAACTGCTGTAGTTCTGACAGTAGAAAAGACATTAAAGAATTTCGAAGTGTGTTGTTCCTTCCTAGCAAAACAAGAGTGTGTGATACAGCATCCAGTGCCTGAAACTAAAAAGAAATGTAATCTTTCAAAACCTGCTTTTTTTTTTTTTTTTTTTTTTTTTACCCCAAATGAATCCCTTAAACAGAAACAACACTTACACATCACTTTTTTTAAGAATGAAGGCAAACTCATATAATTTATATATGTAATTAAGGTAAATACAGCATATAGGAGGTATATATTCTCATATACCATTATGAAAACCCACATCCTTTACACAGAAATCATGTCCTCTCTTAAGTTTAGCACTACACCATATAAAGAAACGCCTCCAAGGTTGCAAACTCTGCAGGGGGCAGCTCTTGGGCATTAGCAGTCATCATGCCCTTCCTGCTGTCATAGCAAATGAGTGACCACTCTGCACAGACAGAGACTAATTTTGTCACAGGTAGACAAATGAACAAATAAATAATTTGAAATAAGTAAGCTAAGAGCTATATTGGATGTTTCAGTCAATAGAGTTATCAAGAATAAACTTGATTAAATGCAAACTGATTGAAGATGCACTGGACTTTCAAGTTTAAACAATTCATTTGCAATTTGTTGTTTAACTGGCTGTTACTTAGGCATGTCTCTTGAACCACAAAAGGAGTTATGTGAACTTAAATGAGATTTATGATTGCTATTCCTTTCTATTTAAAATAAATAAAAATTATTTTCTTAGTTTCCATAAATACAATGTACTGTTATTATATAATGTTGTAATTTATGTAACATAGTGCTCTAGACAGCAACAAAACATTTCATGTAACGCTACTAGAATATGTTTCTCTAATGTAAGAATTCAAAAATACATTACATATAATGAATATAAAACTTTATACCCCTACAGCATTCAGTTTATTCAGTAGCACTTGTACAGTATCTCTTGAAACAGCTAACACACTGCAGATGGATATTCTTGACTGACAAAACAGTACTCTGACCTTGTCTTAACCACTCAGAAGCACTATTGCAAGTAGTTAATTCCTCTAGCCAAGTTATGCTTATCTGTACTTAGACCAACTGCTGTTTTTTGTCCATTTTGTTTGGCTATGAGTTTATGGGGAAGTTCAGGTTGGATATTTGGAAAAAATTCTTTTCAGAAAAGAGTGGTCAAGCACTGGAGCGGGCTGTCTAGGCAGGTGGTAGAATCACTGTCCTGGAGGTGTTCAAGAAACATTCAGATGTTGAACGAAATGACATGGTTTAGAGGGGAAATACTGTAGTAGGGGGACAGGTGGACTAGATGACTTCTGAGATCTTTTCCAACCTTGGTGATTCTATGATTCTGTATATATTCACATTCTCAACTAAACCACCACTTAACAAGTCTGAATGGAATAAATCTTCCTGAAAAGCATTTCCAAACAGATGACAGTCAGGAAGGTAATGATGAATCATCAATGTGGACTTACAAAGGAGAATGCTTAGACAACCTGATAGCCTTCTAGGATTAGATGTTTAGCTGAATGGGTGCAGGAAGAACAGTGACCCTTCTACCTTGATACAATAAGACTTTCAACACTGTCTCCCATAATACCCATTTCAACAAAATTATGAAATATTGAGTAAGTAGACAGTGTGAGGGATTAATAACTGCCAAATCTGCCACACTTGGGGAACTGTGATCTGAGGTACAACATCCTGCCAGAGGCCACTCACTAGTGGTATTTCTCAGGGCTTACTGTTGGCACCAGGCCTGTTTAATATCTTCACGAGTAAGTTCTGTTATGATGGGACAGACTGCACCCACAGCAAGTTTGAAGACAATACAAAAGCAGAAAGAGTGGTGGGCTCCCTGGTGACCAAAGAGTTGAAAAAGCTAGCAACATGTCATAAGCCAACACCACCCCAGTCTGCAAGAGCAGAAGCACTGCCAGCAGATTGAGGGAGGTGATCTTTACCCTCTGTTCACCACTGGTGAAAGACATTTGGAGTTTTGAGGTTCAGTTCTGGGTTCTCCAGCAGAGAAGAAGGAAATGTGCTGGAGTAAAAAAACCAAAGATAACAATGAAGGAATTGGAATGTCTGAAACACAAAAAGCTGCTGAGAGAGCTCCAACTACTCAGCTTTAGAAGAAAAGGCTTGGAGGAATCTTATCAATGCATATATCTGATGGGGAAAAGTAAAGAAGATGTAGCCTGACTCTTCTCAGTGGTACCTGGTGAAATGACAAGAAACAACAGCCAAAACACAGGAATTTCTATTTAAATATGATTTAAAAAAACAAAAAGCAATTAAAAAACCTGTCTACTGTGAGAGTAATCAGTGATAGAAGTTGCCCAGGGAGATTGTGGAGCCTCCATCCTTGGGGATATTCAATGCATGACTGAATGCAGCCCCTGACAACCTGCCCTGATTGAGCCTGCTTGAGCAGGGAATTGGATCCTTTAACATCAATGAATCCATATTTACATTTTTGCCTTGTTTCAAAACACTACCTGCCAAGTCAACTGGTTCCAGTTTCTATTAAAATACTGCTACTACCAACAAAAACACTGCTAATGATATCTTTCATTTTACTTAAAAAGCAATTCTTACACAAGCATGAAATCAATCAGTCTTTAAAGTGATGCGATGGCATTTAGGATGCATTGAAGTGCTCAGGTTTCCATGGTTCAAGAAGAATACAATTTACAGATTTATTTATTTATTTTCACATCTTAAATGGATTAACTATCATTTATTAGCTAAGGTTTCTAAGAGTTACAACTTTAATAACACCCTACTAGACATTTACATAGCTATTAGTCCTAGACAATACATTTTTGACTTTTATAAGCCTATGGAAGCACCCACAACACTGACTCAGTATCTTCAGGCATATTTATACCACAGATCTTTTGACTGTATCCCAGCAATTTATGGTGTTGAGACTATATTCATTCCAATGTGAAACTAGTACTGGTTCCCAATTCTCTATTGTTCAAGATCCCTTCTCCACAGAGTTATAATCTCAAGGATATCACAGTTTACATTTCCAGTTTTCAAGTTCATGTATTATCTGAATATATGGAGATTTCATACATATATCCTGTAAGTTATTTAGCCTTCAATTCTACCAAGAATACACATCCTTGAGGAAAGTAATAAAATACAATCACCCTGCATTAATTTTTCCGTGACTAAGGGTCAGTATGGTCACACCCTGCAAAAGCAATCCAGCATCTTCCTCCTCTCACCCGTTTTCCAATTTCACTGTAGAAGTAGTTAATCAGTAGCTTCCCAATTACTTTCACAATGGTCGATAGTTGATGTAATGCCTATTTACCAGCCTAATACAACCAATCAGCTTGGCTATCATTTGCCCATTATGAGACAATCTCCTGTTCACAATCATAACAATCAAACTTTAGTGAATCTTTGCTATTAATCACCTCTTTTAGGTGTAATCTCAAAATAAATACAAGAAAATTATAAAAGACAGCCAAGTTCTTATGATCAGCATCAAATCTTTGTGCTGACACAGATAAATAATAAATCCTGATATTAAAGAAAATTCAGAAATTGTATACATATAGCTTTGAAAATCTGCAAGATTAAAACGTTAAAATTAAATGTTCCATAAAAAAATACCTGCAGCTATCACTAGAAGAAAAAAAGCAAAATGAGACCAAGTAAAGGAATGAAAAGATAAAATGTGATCTGAAGACACCTTCACAAACTAATGAGCTTTCATTAGACATTATTCAGTACTCCATGCTTCTTAGACAGGCAAAACTCATTGATTCAACCATAATTTAGAGACAGAAATCAAATAACACAGTCTGCTTTAGGTCTGATAAAGTAGTTTTCAATGCTACTCTTCCCAAAGAACACTCTCAAAAGAAAATCTTTCAAAAAAGTCTATATTCTTTCTACTTTGGCAAGAGTTACCATTTTCTAGTAGGAATTACATAGGAATAGGTGATAAGGAATCTTCAAATTTAAAGCCTAAGCCTCTACTAAATTAAGTACATACGGATTTTATAATGATGGTTACGGAACTTGAGATATAAGTATTGGTGTCTCTGAAAAATCTCACCTGCTAGTGATTTATTAAAGAGCACAGATTCAATGTTGCATTTTGGTGTATCTTAGTACATTAAAAAAAAAAAAAAAAAAAAAAAAGGAGAAAGCAAAGAATTAAAAAAACAAAACCCTCAGAGGCTGTATACATTAAAAACACACCAAATTTATATTAGATTAGAAAGAAATCCATAAATACAGAAGAAAAGCAAGACTTCATCCTTCAAAGTGATGTTCATACATTGCTAATTAAACTCTAGAAGCACTCAAACTGATAATAGTTCAAATAGTATGTAGTTTCATTAAAAATAAAGCCCTTCCTCAGCTCTCAAATCTATCACCAAACATTAAAAAAACCAACAGAAATCTTTTAATCCCTTGAGGTGGTATAGACGAAATAAAACCTGCGCTGTTCAGAATTTCTCAGAAATAGTCAGAAAACCAGATCACAAATAAATAAATAAATAAACAAAGCAAGAAAAAATATACCAGAAACAAGAAAACAATGGAGTCTGGTAGACTCTTTGCCCCTAACCCTCATTCCACACTAGCTCCTATTCTCTTCCCATGTTCCTGACGATGCACAGCAACCTTTCCCAGTGGTTGGGAAGGTGTGTGCTGCCAAAATGAATATACAATATCAATGTTCTGCTTGCCTCAAGCCTATCGATTTGGTCTCTCCTGCAACTTGCCAATTTTAAAACCTACTGGAAGGTATTTTTGACTTTTCACTGCTCTTTCCATGCAATTTCAAACAGCCTATGATTTTCAAAAGTTATTAGTAAGTAAAAGAGTGATCAAGAAGACAAATAGCGCTCAAACTTGCTTCCCCAGAAAACTGGGATAAAAATCTTTACATATCAACTATATGTTTAGAATATGTTAGACTTTAATTCTTTCAATTTCAAAACGTGAGTTTCAAAATTGTTAGTTCTTATGCAAGCAAAATAATTCCTTCCTGAATTGCATGATTCAGTAAATCTTGTGACTATGAAAATTGAACCTTAGTTTCTTTTTCAGCTGCTTACAGCTTTCATGTCAATTAACAGCACTCTTCTTTCAAGCAACTGGTGTATGTGGCAACATAAGACAAATGCAAATAATTAAACGGGTATCCTCAAATTATGGGGTACTAAAAGCAAAGCAGTATTTTTGCCTTTGAATTTACATTATCTTTGCACTTTGTTTAATCCATCCTAACTTTCATGCCTAAATCATCAAGGTCAACTGAAAGTAATCACTTATTTACAGAGAGCATTAGTACCCCTTATCTTATTGTCATGTTGTTTCTTTTGTTAATTTGGTCGTTGCCATTCCTCTACTCCCCTGCTTACACTGTGCTATTTCTCCTGTCTTCCAAATCTAGGAATTTCTTATGTTATTGGCTCTGTACGCTTCACTATGAACCCCTGCTCTGCACTTATTCCTTTATAATCTTGTTCATGCTTCTAAAACTCTTCTAAAACTTATTTTCACTACGAGGACAACAAACTAGTTTCCTTGCTGCAAGTTTCTTTTTTAATATTGCAGAACCTCAGTACTGTTTTGCTGAGCTTTAGCTGAAAAACTTTTTGATGGACAGTGTGACGTAGAGTTTTGTATGCTATTGAGATAAACTGCTACCCAATAGCTTCCTCTTTCACTCTCAATTATAGAACGTGCTATATTAGAAATTCTACAGTCACAATAACACCATCTTCAAATCTTTTGTTCTAAACTCACAATTTTACTTTTTTCCATTCAGTTTAATGGGATAAATTTTTTTCTTTCCAATTTTGAATGTGTTATCTAAATCAAGAAAATATAAGACATAAAACAAACACATCTTGTTGATCAGATAAAATAAATATAGTAAACTCTGTTGTGGATTTGTGTGTTTTTTTCTTGGTTGTAGCGTGGTAATCTCTTGAGTTGTTCTTTAAAAAAAAAAAAAAAAAAAAAAAATCCCCAAAATCAAAGCATGAACTAGATAATCTTAAAAGAATTCAGGACTGTAAATCACAGACAAATTTAATTCTTACTCTACCACAACATGGTAGTACCCATTTCCATCTTGCTTACAGCACCTCAGCCCAATCACTTTTAGAGAAAAGACATATTACGTTAGGGTGCACAAACACACAATTTACGAGTACCTCTGAAGACTACATACAAGAAACTGATCTACAAAGAAATCCAGCTAACTACTTAATACCCTTGCAATCCTGCTAGATCCCGTATTTTCATCACTACTTTAAGCAATGCTACATTGGCAGGGGGCAATATTTGAACGTCTGCATCTTTTCTGTGATTTCATGAAGCAGGCATCTACACATCTAAATCATCCACGAGTCTGGGACCAGTAAACACTGTCAACAAGAAAACAGTGTTTCTGTTTTGTTAACTTAAACAAACAACATTCTCAGAACAGCCGCTCATGTGAATGTTTGCTGCTGCTGCCGCCCATTTTTTTTAAATAACTAGTGTAAGTAATCTATTGATTATTTATAAGCAGCTCTAAATCTTCCTTGTCTGCAAGATGCAAATTAATACTCCTCTTGATCCTCTCTTCTTAGATAGCAATGGTCAGAAGCTTGTAAGTGTACAGAACTGCCATCTGCCTGCTGATGCTGCGTGCCTGCACCATGCTAAAAGATGCAGAAGACAGTAAGCAACAAGAGTGAGCTCAGCCAGAAGAGAAGAGCTATGGATTCAATTTTTTAATTTGAACACTGCTTAGAAATAATACTGGATAAAATCGGATAAAATCAGTATTGTTTTAAAGGTTAAAAATGAAACTATAGTGTGAGCAGGTTACCCTTAAAGAATTTTAAGAATGCAAATCAAAGTCTCACTTAGTTGATTAAGATTCACAGACAATATCTGGAAATGAAAATGGATTTCAGATGTTTATCTCTCAATCTCTCACTCCCCTCCGTTCACAACGTGCCAGCAACTTTGAACACCACCAAACCCTCTAGAAGTGCAAAGTACCTAGCATGCATAGCATGAAGGGAACAGGTACCTTTTTCAGGGTTGCAGATTTCACTGCAGAATTGAGCACTGCAAGTTATACAAGGAATACCTTTTGGAACTGACTTTAGAGAACAGGCTCTATAGATAGAGGTTACTTCATTTCTATCCTATCACTGCAAGAAAAACACACATCTTGTTGGGTACACAAGTATTTCCTAGAGAAGCATGACAAATTTAAGCAGCAAGAAAAGCAAATAGGCAAAAGAACAGAGAAATTCTATGGTTCTTGTTATTCAGTATATACAAACATTTTAAAAAACTGATCAAAACTACAATGCATATTTACAGCAATACAGGCATTTTGGATACCACAAAAAAAAAAATCTTTGTCCTAATGGTAGAAAAAAAAATAAAATAAAATTCAGCTAACTTCATCCCATAACTCTTTAAAACTTGTAGCTTTAGTTCATGGTGTATATCAGCTGAGGATGTTTAAGAAGGTGGACAAAAGTCTCAGAGGCAGACAAAATTTTATTTCATTCATTCCTGTTTAGTTACTCCTATGATCCACTTTGCTGAAGTAAATGAGTCAGTCAATCTGGTGATTGCTTTAGACTGTAGCGATTTACAAGACAATGGACTCTGATTACCATTTGACTTAAATAGCTCTCCATATAGGACAACAGATTGCTGAGAAAATTTAATTCAACAATCAAGTGATTCAAACATTGACTCTTACTAGACCATAAAATTCCAGCTACGCATTCTAATATTCATGCAAATGAGCTGCTTTTCCACTATGTATGCGAAATTCTCTGGCCAACCAAAACGCACTATCAAGAGACATGATACTCCCCCTTGAACTCAATTAATTTCAGAAAACTGAAGCTCACTAGTTTCATACTAGAGAGCCATTGGTGATATGAGTAACTATTTTTAATTATTACTTGCCCCTGAGCAGGCAAGGTTTTTGTAAACTGAGGAGTCAAGTCCAGTCCTGGCAGTTGCTGCCAGAACTTGTTGCAAACCATACTTGTCTGGGGGACTCACTGCCAGCCACAGCTCCATATATTTAAACCATCAAAATTATAAGATTACTCTCTACTGGGCAATTTCAGTCCTTAATGAATCATTCAAGTTGTATCCTAGATAAGAAAAGATTTGAAACTCTGGTTCTAGTTCATAACACTTTTTCATATGCATGAACCAACTTCCATATATTTCATAACAATTGCTAATAAGATTCAATTATTTCCCTTTTTCTGCTTTTCACTGTATTACATTTCCAACCTGGCATTTTCATCAGTGTTTGTGACTCCTTTCTTACAAAAGCATGAAGCGACTACCAGGAATTTTTCCATTTGCTTTTCTACTAAATGTACTATTAGTAATATTTGAATTTTGCAGAATTGTTAATGAAGACTATTAGATGGAACATAAACAAGGAACATCAAAATGAGAAGCAAAGTTTCAAACAGGATACATTTTCTACAAACTGATCATGTCTCAGCATCCATTCAGATATTCTTTAACAAAAAAAAACCTTCAAACAGCTATCTAGAGGTAGAGTACCAATTCTCAAAGTACAAGGGCAAAAAAAAAAAAAAGAAAGAAAATGGAAGGAAACAGCAAATAACATTTTTCATTTTGTTAAATGGTGCAGGCAATTCGTGACTCTTGACAGCATCTTTTGTAAGTATTGATGTGTTAAATAGAGCAAAGAAGCAGCAAACAATCACGGTTCACTGAAATGGGGCTCTTTTCTTTCTGAGCCTTGTTTGAAAGAGATTAGAAGAGTGGGGGTGATAGATGGGTGACGTATTTGTTGAACAGAAACCAAGCACCACAAAATAGTATAGCCTGAGAATCCTACACAGCACAAACGTAGTTGAAAATCCTACACAGCACAAACGTAGTCGAAAATCCTTCAAGCAATGCAGAATTCGTCTTCTATTTCAGTGATTTCATTCAGTCCTTAAAGCAAGAGGTCCAAACAAATGGGCACGGTTCTCCATAAGGAACCCATGGCGAAGGCTGGGATCTTGTGGCACATAATCGAAGCATCAGCTATACTTCAAATTACACTATCAAGCAACACCCGAAGGAAGACGACCAGAGAAGTGAACTTCTGTCACGCTAGTTTATCAGCATCTTGACATCACCAGAGATCACATCACATCAATCCTTTGTAATGCAGAACCCTGTGGCAGTAGATGGCCTCTACAGTGCTGAGCACCGTTCAACACTGTAGATTCCTTCCACAGAAGGAAACAACATGAAAAAGTTCTCTCCAAAGTACTGAACTACACTCTAAAACACTTACCAATAATTGGCTTGATGATTTGAACAGCTGTATATACAAAAGATGTAAATAATACATGTACAAAGTAACTTCATTTATGTTACACTGATTTGACTTTTAAAGCTAATTCCATATGCTATGAAATTATAGCCAGCTCAGATTCCCCACAGCAGATTTGCAGGCAGGCTCCAGGAAGCTTTCCATGTAAAAGGAATTCAGCATCCCCTCAGAAATGCTCTACTTCAAGAAGCTGTGCAAAACCTTCCCTAGAAACATGAAACAAACAGCATTCTGAACACTGCAGGAGTTTGGAATTCCCAGTGTCCCTGATTGTTGCACTTTCAGGAGTGCAGGAGACAGGAGCCTTAGTTCCAGTGCACCATGGAAAATTGAGTAAGTAATGCATCTTGGAGCTGGACAGATCAAAAAAACAACAAAAAAGCAGGATAGGTGTACATTCATTTAGTATGATTCTGAGAAAAGGGAGTGAGATAGCTGTTGTCAATTCTCGAACAGACTGATTAAACAAAAGCAGCATCCCTTTGCTTTCTATCTCATCAGAAGAGGCAAAGTTTCTACTCCGCTGGGCAACGACGTCTGTTTTGTCAGGTATTGAGAACAGAACATTTGAAAAGTACAGCTGATGGCTCCCAAAACACAACCCGTTTCTTTTAAGTGAACTGCATTACTGTCTTTGCAACAAAGCAGGACTTGCAAAGAATCCATCTAAATAGGACAGTGGCTCCGCTGACAGAGGAGTGACTCTTAACTGAATGAACAATTCGCACACTGAGAGGTAACAAACACACCAACAGCAACACATCCACGTGAACCTCCAAGAGTCTCAGTGTTGAAGATTCACATACGGGTGATAAGTAAGAGCTTGATCCAAAGATAGCAGTGACTGTCACAAATTTCACAGTGTGAGAGCTCATCTGTACCAGAATTAGATACAAGACGCTCACAAGCTTTTCTGTGTCAGCAAGACAGGGCTGTGTGATCATGCTGGCAGAAGGAGCAAAGACAGGTCTTCTAACAGATGATTTATCCTTAACGCATTCATTCTTCATCCTTAGCAGCAATAACTTAAGACCCCTTCTGGATACTTCCAGATGGCTCCTTGCAAAAAGACTGTTTGCCAGTTGTACGTAGAGGGAGGGAGAAAAGAAAAATAAAAAGGAAAAATTCAAAAGGTTAATTGGAGTTCTTTGATTTTAAATGGTTTTATATTTTATGCAGTATTTCCTTCTATTCTACCTTTTTATCTTAAATGAAAGACGTATTTTCTTTGCTTTGTGTCCATCTGTAGTTTCAGGTCAAAAATTCTATCCAATGTGCACATCTTTATGCAACTGAATCCAGGCAGAGAAGCTCTAGGTAAATGTCTTTCTGGCTCCTGAAGCACTTCCAGTGCTTTATAATTAGAAACCTCCCAAACAATGGGACTCGGTAGTTAAAGCAAGTAATCTTACTGCTGTTTTTCTTTCTTTACATCTAATGTAGAAATAATTATCTTTCCTACGATTCTCAAATGTTTTTAACGTTATTTAATTCACCCTGCAAAACGCCGAGATTGCTTCTGAAAATGAGGCATTCAGTATAATCAACAGCCATTTGGTTCTTTGTTCACTTTTTGAAGGTGTTTCTTACAGCTCTTTGTCCTCCTTGACAGATCCTGACAGTTTTATAGGTGAGGACAGCAAAGGGAAAGTTGCATCAGATCCTACAGCTGCACCGATGGTTGGCTGTACAAATGCTTTTTGACAGCTAGCAGGGTTAGATTCAACACAGTTCCTAATGTTTTTATACTGCAGGCATTTCAGCATCCTCCTGGAACCAAAATTCATAGTTTGCCACTCTTTTCAGATGACAGCCTTGTAATTAATGGCAATTTTATTTTAAACCTATAATCTTGATATTTCAATCACCATTTGAGTAAACAGTGATGATTAACAGTGAAGCATGAAGTGTCTCTGGGAGATATCTGCTACACAACACGTGAAGAATTATTTACACAACTTCCACTACTAATTTGGAATTTACATGTTTATCTCCATTTTTAGCTCATTTTAAATGAATCAAAACTGTGGAAATATACACACATTTTTTCAGAAAATCTTTATAAACATTGCAGTTACCACACACATTTTACCCTTTCCCTGGATATCTGGAAATTATCAGGATTATCCCTTAACAGTTTTCCTAGACAATTTTTCAAGACTTTGAAAGCTGTTTGATTTAAGTATTGACTGCTGACATGAATGACTGTTCAGTCAATATTGCAGTAGAAGCAAGATATAAAACATCTCATAAAAAGCCATCTGTTTAGTGAAGTTATTCAGTGGAAAGATGCCACTTGCAAATTATGTGGGCATATTCCACTCTTCCTGAATGATTTCTAAAAGCACTTTGCAGAGTTGCAACATTCCATAACTATCAGGATATTTTCTCTCATTTAATCCGTAACATTTCTCCCTTACCTTCTCTTTGTGCTCTGTTCTCCCCCTGAATTCCTCCAATCAACAAACAATCCCTGCTTGGAGAGCCTCTCAGTTTTGCGGCTAAAATTAACTTTATTTTTCTATTACTTATAAAATTCCAGTTTGAGTGGAGGAAAGAAGCAAGTAGAAAGAATGGACGTCAACTATGAAGAAGGCCTCAGTGAACTCATGTCTTCTCTTTATATCCTGTGATCACTCAAACGGGTAACAGGAGACACACCTGCATGACTATTTTTGACATCACACAAACATTAAGCATGCTGACATCCTTTCAAGATACAGAGTAGGGACATATCTACAGAAAAAAGTAAGTATCACACTACAGTGACACTGAAACAGAAAGCATCCTTGTGTTAGAGACATAAGACTCTAGCCCTGGAAAGCACATTTATTTCAGAAAGCTTTACTTTTTCTACCTCTAAACAAAATCCAGGCACATCCATGTCCCCTCCCTCCCTTAATTTGGTAATACTGTTCTTTTTTGGGTTTTGATTGTTTGTTTGTTGTTTGTTTGTTGTTGTTGTTGTTTTTACATTCTGAGTTACACACACAGTGACTCAGGGATTCATTCTAAATTATGACAAATGCACATTTGTATCTACAGGCACAGCAGATGTCTAACCTCTCATTTTGCTCAAGGCAACTTGAGAGCTCATCCTACAACAGACACCTAAGATCCAGTCAGCATTCTTCAGGTTCCATGAATACAAACTACATTTATTATCATGAGAGTGTAGGTATGTTTATGTAGACAATACAGTGAGATGTTTTACGTTCAAACAATTCCAGCACATCTGTTTAAAGTTATTCTAAAAGTCAAAGTAAAAAGAAAAAATGTTAAGACAGACAATGAAACTAATACAAGAGAAGTTCTGTGAAGAAAAGCTAGGGATTTTTGGCCAGAAGAAGAAACTAAAAGGAGATGCACAGAACAATGAAAAATGAATACAGATAAAATGCAGCTTAATCCTATTTGCTTTATGTGCCACGGATGTGCCACTCCTGTATTCTTTACTCATTTGCTGATTTACTTTTAAAACCCAACTCTGCAAATGTCTAGAGAGTTACAGATGTGAACTGAAGTAAAATAACATTTTATCTAGATGCATTCAAAAGAATAATAATAAAAATTATATGATTGTTATTTTCTGAGTATCTATGTTATACCCTCAGCAAGACAAACAACCTACTTTTGTCTCTTTTCTTCTACCAATTTCTTTTAATGTGCCTTCTTAACAGTTTAAAAGTCCAATACTTGGGAGTAGATCAGAAGAATCTGCATGCATAAGCAGAAATTTTTCAACTGCTTTGCAACATTTACTGTCCACACCACAAAAAAAAAAAAAAAAAAAAAAAAACCAACTAAAAACAGCCACAACAACAACTCATAAGAAGTATTCTTCAAAATGTTAAAAGTATAAAGCCAGAAGAGTATTACATAATACTTAAGTAGTATAGAAAAGAAGGAAGATGTTTAAAACTTACCCTATTGACATTGCTGTTTCTTAAAATAATCTGAATTAGATTTTTCATAAATTCTTCAAGCTTCCCGAAACACTTCATCAGAACATGATTAGATAATTTAGTGTCAGTTACTAATCTGATCAAAACACAAACTGCCTCAGTAAGAAAACTTGAAACTGGAAATTTAGGACTGTTGTAAAAAACAGTTAGCCCATCAAGCAGCTGAGACAATGAATTGCATATAGTGAAAGAATCATTCTCAAGCTTTGTGAAGTCTGCTTGCAGCATTCCTCCTTCTGACAGTTTTCTTATTTCAAGCAGATTTTGAAAAAACTGTACTGGGACAGTCAAAGATTCCTCCTTGCTAGAACAGCAAAGATTCAGTGGGGGAACTATTTCCAACCAGTGTTTAGATGTGTCGACAGTATGCTCAAGGTCTTGGAAATCAGAAGCTATTCCTAAAGACTCAAATGCATAGTCATTAGACACATCACATCCAGAGTCCTGTAACTGGCTTGAATAATTCACTGGATTTATATGTTCCTCATCCAGAAGAGTTTCAGCAGAGGCACCTGGCTTTCCTGAAATACAAATGTGAAAGTTACATTTATGTGTAGTTAAAACATTTATATGTATTAAAAAAGTAGGCCCCATTTCTGTCTTCCTTTTGCTTCCATGCAAAAATCACATCATATGTGCTTGCTGCCCAAGAACTACTCACAACTGACATTTAGCTGCTGTGGAAGGTGATGTTTTTCAAGTCAAAACTATTAGGAAGTAACACATTTGTGAACGGGATATTTTATGCAGACAGTAGTATAACAATTTTGAGTTTGAGATTTCTAATGGTTCAAAGTATTCATAGGGATAACCGAAGCAGACATCACATAGAAAATTTAAGCAGACAGGTATCTATACCACCACTGATTCCCAGGAAAAGAAATGCATGTAAATTTCTGCCTTCCGAAACAAATTTCACTGCTTTTATTCTCATTAATTCAGGATGTTTAAAAAAAAAAAAAAATAGAAAGGACTTATTACGGTAACTGTATTAAATAATATTTTCTCCTTTACCCACCTTTTGCACTAGGCCAGGTAAGGAATTCTAACAGTCAAAGTTGAACAGAACATTATGCTTGAACTTATTATTATTTAACAAAGAAAAATACACAGAAATCTCAACTCTATTTTACACTATCTTCTTCAAAAACACACAAACTGTATTTCAGATGGCATTTATTACATTTGCACTGCTAAGAAATTATTTTCCATACAGCAATGTACAATCTCTACCATTTTATTTCGTCTTAGATGCATGCAATTTGGTACCTCGGGGCATAGGGACAGATGACAAGAGGCTCTCACTGTGCTACATCCAGCCTGTGGCAACAGATTACTGTTAAAACGTGCAAGAGACATTAGAGCAGTGAAGTGGAAGAACAACACACTTGATCATCTCAGTGCTACAAGACAAAACTAGAGCTCTGTTTGCTCAAGCTCTTGCTGTGCCCCATTTACCAGAGCAGAGTCACACAAAGTCCACTCAATTTGAAACTGTTTACATTTTCCACAAGCGATAATGTACACTTCTGAGTCTGCATTCCCAAATGAATTAAAAATATATAAATGGCAAATAAACATAATAAACACCGTACCACATGACACGTTTCAAAGCATCCATGACAAATTAATAAGCATTTTTAATATTGAAAGCATCAAATGACAGCAGTCTACGATATTCTGTACTGCTGAAAAAAAATATTGTTTAAACGTTTCTAAAGACTTAATTAAATATAGTTTCAAATTGAATCCTGACCATAACTTCAGTCACTAAAAACATACTCTGGTACTGAGTTTCAATCTCAGTAGCACTGCTTTTGATTGGTAGAAAATTTCAGGTTTTTTTTTCAGGGAACGAAGATCATTGAGTCCAACCACCTGACCACTTCACGGCTAATCATTTTTGATTAGGTACAGCTTGTTACTGAGAGCTTATCCAGATGTCTCCTGAACACTGACAGGTCTGGGACAGCAAGCACCTCACTACAAAGCCACTTCCATGTCCAACCATCTTCAGAGTACAGAAATTCTTCCCCATACCTAACACAAACCTTTTTTTATAAATTTATTTTAGCTTCATGCCTCTTTAAAATTCAGACAAAGTCAAAACTGAACAGGATTGGCACCAACTGACTCACAATGACAGGCCTAACTGTAGAGAAATCAACAGACATTTCCAGAAGACCGAAGAAGCAGAGCCTAGCATTTTAGATATTATTAACAGAGTTTCCAGATCAAACTCAGCAAGCAAGCAAACAAAAGTCTGAGTAACAAAAACAGGTATCGGTCTTTCATGTCTTCTCTCCCTATTGCTTTAAGCAAAAGATACTCCAGAAAAAAAACAACTTGAAAATTCTTTTTCCTGCTGCTAAGAAGCTCTTCTAGAGAACCCATCTACTCCTTATGAGTATTGCTAATGAGTATTTTGTTCAGTCCTTAGTCCCATGGGATAACGTGGAAACTACTTATGGGGACATAACTCCAGGAGTCCGAAAAAGCAAAGCACAGAAGTATATGAAAAAATATGTTTGGGTTTTTTTTAATTATATGAAAGGAAAAAAAAAATAATGTGAAAGAAAAGAGGAAGAAGTATAATGAGAAGAAAATAACAATGCATAAATATGTGTAAGAACCAAACAAAACCATCTCAAAACCAAAGACGTAGCGTATACAACAAAATATTCCAACCAGCAGGAGACAAATATTGCTTATCTGTCTCAGTTCCTACTCACTGAAACAGAAAACTTCTCTGTCACGATCAGCTTTCAGAAAAGTGTTACAGTAAGCCCCCAGTAGCAACACATTTCCAGTTCCATTAATACAGAAAACGCTTTAAAAAATGTTCCGTGATTTATTTTTTCCAGTCACATGGAGAGCAATGAGAAGCTATATTTAAAATAAATAAATAAATCACCCAACAGGAAATGAGATTCATTATTTCCCTCAAAATGTCTAAACATCATTTATTTCTTGAAAGGAGGAAAACTAATCACTTTCTACTTACCTATCATTTAAATGTGAAAATAGTCTTGATGCTCACACCATGTAGTTATTAGGTATTAAAAAAAAGAACAATATTAAGCCTGTTTCACAGTAACAACAATCTTTCAGGGGCAATTTCAAGAAAATGTGACTATAAAAATACTGAAGAAATAAAAAATACTGAGCATTATACACTAATCACAAAATTTTACAGTGCTTTTATATACGTAATGAAATATTTGTTCATGAATAATTTTATAGTCTCCTTAAAAATGTCACATCATATCAATGAAATATTTAGACTCCCTATTCCCATTTAGGACTTCAGCTCTTCTGCAAATTAAGATCCTGAGCTGAAGGCCACAGTTGGTATCACCAGATAAAGCAAGGTGCTGACACAAGAAAAGCCTTGGGGTGCAAAGGCTGAAGAATTGGCACCCTTCTACACATATCCACCACTGTGGAAACCATCTGGCCTGAAAATCAGCAGTTATTCGAGGAACAAGTGAGTAAGGAAAGGACAAAATAAGGATTAACTCTTGTTTAGGAATGTAGGTAAGCAGGATGTGTGGCCAGATAAGAAAAGGGCATCTGGAAACTGTTGATACAAGGAATGGGTCAGGATAGGATTACTTCTGTCAGAGACAATGGGTCTTCTCCCATGCAAAGGAGACCCCCACTGCTCATGGCGGACCATATGTTGATACATCAGGAATGTAATGAATATGCATTTAAATTCCACTGATTGTGTATTCGTTCGGCCTATATCTGTACCAAGCTTCTTCCTTACGGTGTGCAAGTTTGGAGGAGCTATCCCCCTTGCACCCAGCTTGGCGCCAAATGCTGAATAAAACATACCTGCTTTATAACCTAACTCTGGGTTATAGAGTTTGATTCCGCAAATCACAAGAATGCGACTTCTACACAGTGAGCAGTACGTAAGTAAGGTTGAAGGAACCCTGTGAAACATAACTCAGATGCACATGCTGCTGCTGAACCACAGGGCACAGTGGCTTTTATAATGGGAGTGCGTCTTATAGTCAGAGAAGGTGAAGTTTTCAGCTACTCTTGAGAAAGAAGAGTTCTCTCAACACCAAGTCCACCTTACCCCTGAAACAAATTCTGTCATTTCTGAATAGTTACCTTAACACAGACACCAAGACTGAGTTCATGGACAAAAAAGAGTAATCAGTTGCTTAATCTGTACAGGAAAACCATTTGTTGCCAGAGAGCTTGCAGCCAGCAGTGCAGTCATAAGGATTCTCAGAGATCAGAAGAGACAAAGGAACGTTCATAGTTCTTCCTGCCCAATAACAAAGGCAGCATTTGTAATAAAAGGATGGGGGTGGAAGATGCTCTCTCAAAGGACAGGCTTGAAGGTGGCAGATGTAAGAAAAACAAAGAGAAAAGACCACTGGAAATCTGCATAGTGAAAAAATAGTGCAGTTTCAAGCATTTGGCATTGTCTTTATTCTCTTTCTTGTGAGTGCACATAGATTAACACAAAGCTTGCTTGAAACGATGTGCACAGTTCACTTAAAAAAAAAATAAAATGAGACTAATGGTAATTTTCAGAACCTTAGAAACCCTTTGGTGATACTGCATTCTGCTTCTTAAGTGTTCAGACAGTAACTTCTAAATGGAGATGAAATATATGAAATGATTTGTATTTCTTTCAACTCCCCACTTTCGGATTTTTCAGCACTCTTATTTTCCATTTAACTTTCACTGATGGATCTGTTATAGGTGCACTTTCCATGAGTGGTGAATCAAGTTTGTTCTCTTCTCCTCACATACACGAACAGTTTTAATTTTCTTCAT
Organism: Phasianus colchicus; assembly: GCF_987193195.1. NCBI lineage: Eukaryota > Metazoa > Chordata > Aves > Galliformes > Phasianidae > Phasianus > Phasianus colchicus. The sequence continues at coordinate 79,686,236 of NC_143437.1, forward strand.
AGGCTTTTTGTTAAAGCCTGTTTCTGTTTCGCTGTTTTCATTATTAATAAAGCTGTTTGAGGAAAAAAAAAAAAGCTGTCAAACTGTCCTGATCTGGAACCAAGGTGTAATTCTGTATGTATCAAAGCAAATTTTCTCCAGATCTCTCACATATTCAAGCTATTATTATTTGAATAGTTTGAAATAATAGTAAAAATAAGTTTCCGGGATTCTTCTAAGGAAAAATTTTTAGAAGACCTGCATTCAACACTTACACATTTCTGTGGATTTTATACCAGCTTGGAAAAGAAAACTCTTCTGTTAAAAGCTAAGATATTTTAGGTTGACATGCTTCGCGTTACCCATGAAGACTACCTGTCTGAACTGCAAGTACAATATAAGGTCTTATTAAAAATAGCTTGCATCTTCAAACAAACTCAGCTGCTCAAAGTGACAAGTATCAGCCAGCGCACGCAGAAATCATGAGAACAATCTAACTTATTCTTAGCTCTCTGTAGTAGACTTACAAGCAAGAGAATCCCAATTGCCTTGGCAACACTTTTATTCTAGTTTTTATTATATGCATTCTGCTTTTCCCAGTATTATTATTCTGTTTACCAAAAGAAAGAAATTATTAATCCCACTCGCTTGCGTGAGCCTCAGCCCTGAAAATTCCCGTGCATGTTATCAGGAACTTGACAAATACAAGAAATGTACATGATAACCACAAACTCTTTGTCTTGCTGGGATAGTTGGGTTGTTTTCACTTCTAAAGGATTTTGTTATACAGAAACTTGGAAGGAAAAGGATGCTCATTGAATCCCATTGCTCCAAGTATGTGTTTAGGACAGCTGTAGCAATTCTACCTGACTAGACAGACAGCTTTCAAAGAGAAAATTCTACAACCCAAACAGACCTGCAATACATGGAAGGAGCTGTACTCTGAAATTTCAGTGAATGATTATGCTCCAGCTGGTGCTTTTTCCAGATTGCAAATTCACTTATTTAATTATCTTGAAAAGGCCTCAGCTTTCCTTAAGTTCCTCACTGTGTCACTACTATTACAGAGAACAGATTTATCTCATCATCTTATTCCAAAAGCCATATTCTACACTAAACACATTTTAACCCCAATGTTGTCACCTCATATCTGTTTTTATTGTCCTACTCCCCTCCTTAAAAAAACAAAATACTCTTATGGTTGTAATACACAATTTGCAATGCTGCCCACTTGCATTAGTACTGCTGGTAAAAGCACGAGAGTACACTGATGTCAAGTGACTGTTCATTACTGCAGTACCGTCCGCATTAGAGAAAGTGCTGACATGGTGCTTAGGTAGACTGGGCTCCCGTTATGGATCTGTATGGACAGCAGGCCACCTTTGTCACTGGGGAGGGAGGAAAAAAATAAATCTCTTCATACCCTAAACATGAGACAGAAGTAAACATATCTTTTTTCCATAGCAACAAACTAAACATTGACTTCAGCCCAACAAGAAATCTTCTCACATTAGAAGTAGTATATAGAGAAAGAAAGAAGCCAAAGATGCTCCACTAAAGAACAACATTTCTTTCCAAGATTGCAGATATATTCACTAAGAAATCTGCAAATGTTTTGGTCTGACCTTTCCGAATTCACCTAATTGTCTCCTCTCTAGAAAGAATGGGGGAGGAGAAGTAGAGGGGGAAGCAAAAAAAAAATTATCAATTATGTTCTCCCACTGTTCTTGTTAATGTAAGCAGGAAGGGAAACACCACAAGGTCCTATTTAAGTCACAGTGAAGTTTCTCCTTTTCTGAAGTTTGTATCAAATTATTCAGAAAATATTTTCACTGGCTAGCCCTCTCTCTACTCGAAACAGCAGGACTTCTGACTCCCTCCTCTACTTCGAGAGGAAAGGCTGGGGCTTTACGTTGAGCACCCAGAAGTTCTGTCGCTATCTGCTGGGCAAGAAATACTCAACCCATGACTTACGGGGAAACGGAAAGGGAAGATACAGCTGAACTCTGTCTCAAAACAAGTATACTTACATGGAGTTCTGTAAAGTTTACCAGTTTTATTTCAGATCTGGCTTGTTCTAATTCTATATGCTTCTGCTTTTGCAGAAAGTGTTAACTCACAGTAAGAAGAAAATAGATTGAAGCATCTTCGTTCATACTAATCTACAAAGAAAACTGCTTCCTTTTTCCACAGGTACAGCTAAATACCTCAAGAAACACACTAAGTTAAGAAGTTAAAACAAGGGATACAAAATGTTTTTTGTCCCTATTTCTTATTCCTTAAAGAGGTAAAAGCTGCTGCAGAAGTCTTGGCACAGTAAGCAGAATTCAGGGGACAAAATCCTGAAAAGTCAAATGCAGCCTCAAGACACAGCTGAAAAAAAAATCCAGTCATGTTACTCACATACAGTGAATCAGAATTCAGCTTCTACCTTCTCACACAGGGACACCACAGAAGGATGTGCTGGCAACTACATGCTACTATTGAAGCTATAAACACAGGAGGGGAGACGAAGACCTGCTGTAAATGATACAAGAAAGGATGAGTAAAATAATATCAAAAAATAGCAGAAAAAAACCCTGATTATTAATTTTTATTAGAGAAGCAACCAGTTCAGTATATTTCTGCCCCCTGCACAAAAAGGGAATAATATAAACCCAGATTGATGGTGAAGATAAGCAAAACAGAAGACATGCACAGTACAAGTTTTGCTAAAATATCCCAGATAACTAATTTGGAACCTGTCACGCCTATCAGCCTAAAACAATCAAAGCAACATATCTATCTCCTCTAAATTGTCATTCCCCAAATATCTGCTGGGCAAAAAAGGGCTGAGTATTCCATAATGCCTTCCTGAGTTGCAGTAACAGCTGCAAGCTTCTCCAGATCTCTTCAGCAGAGGCTGCCAAGAAACAATACGATTGTTGTTTTGATGAATTGATCATGGTTAAGGAATTTTGCTTTAGATGACAGGTGCTTCAGCCTGTGAATAAATCAATCAATACTTTGTAAGACCTTTTGTCTTTTCATACAGCTTCAAAGCAAAGAGGCAACAGTATGTTCAAATGTTTTGTTCTCATTCTTCAGTAGTGCCTCCTCCTCTACATCAAATTCCAATCTGAATCAAATGAAAGGCAATAAACTTTTTTTTCTTTTAAAGCAATAGGCATAGCTGTAACGACAATACTGGAAAGGTGAAAAATAAACAACTATAAAGAATCACAAGATTGGAAGAAAATTCGGGAGGTCAACTGATCCAACACTCTTGGCTTCTTACCCCAGGACTCTGTCAATGTGACTTTTGGACATCTCCAAGCAGGAGACCCCACAAATATTCTGGGCAACCTGTGCCAGCACTCCATCACCAGCACAGCACAGAAGTGCTTCCTTGTATTGTGGTTTAACTCAACAGGAAGCTAAGCACCACACAGTTGTTCACTCACTTCCCCCAGCTTCCCTGTGGGAGATAATTGAGGGAAAAAAAAAAAAGCAAAGTAGAACTCATGAGTTGAGATCAAACTATTTATTTTCTAGCCTAGGGAAAAGGATAATTGTTATAACTATATCTACATGTGTGCATGTGTGTTATCAACACTGTTTTTCTTCTGGAACTAAAACATAGCATCATACCAGACATTCTGACAAAAAAAAAAAAAAAACCAAAAAATCCCCCCAAATTCCAACCCAGTTGAAAACTAAGACATGTTCAGAAGGAATCTCCTTTATTCCAGTTTATATCCATTATCTTTTGACCTAGCACTGAGCACCACTGAAAACAGCCTGACTTTGTTCTCTTTACACTCTCCTTTCAGATGTTTCTATACACTGATGACATCCCCTCTGAGTCTCCTCGAGGCTGAGCAACCCCAGCTCTCTCAGCCTCTCCTTATAGGTGAAACACACTGGTTCCTTCATCATCCTGGTGGCCTTCTGCTGGACTCACTCCTGCCTATGTCCCTCTTGTACTGCAGTGCCCAGAGCTGGACTGAGCACACTGGTTCCTTCATCATCCTGGTGGCCTTCTGCTGGACTCACTCCTGCCTATGTCCCTCTTGTACTGCAGTGCCCAGAGCTGGACTGAGCACTCAAGGTACAGCATCAGCAGTACTAAACAGAGAGGAAGAATCACTTCCCTGTCAATACTTTGCGTAATGTAGCCCAGGATACTATTAACTTTCTTGCAGAAAGGGCTTATTGCTGGCTCATGTTCAATTTGGAGTTCACCAGGAAACCCAGGTCCTTCTCTGCCAGGCTGCTTTTCAGCTGGATGGCTCCCAGCATGTCCAGGTGCCTGGAGTTGTTTCGCCCAAAGTGCAGGACTTAGCACTTCTTGTTGGACTGCCTGATGTTCCATTAGTCCAGTCTGTCACACTCTCTACAAAAAGATTTGCTTCTTGGATAGCTGACATACAAAGTACCACCATATGAAAGGGATACCAAAGTCCTTGCATTCAGAAAGAAACTGCACATGAAGTCAAGTAAGAGTTTCCAGACAGAGTGAGTGAATGTATACTACAGCAAATTCATAAACAACACATTAAAATGTAACAACTCATACTGAAAAACAAATTAGTTAAGTAAACCATGTTTCTTCCCTTCATCAAGGATACATACACTTTTTAGGGTCTCTAGCAAGGTTGGATAAAAATAATTCAGATAATACGGCTTTAAAAGTAGTTATTTTTTGTTTTCCTCTTCACGTGCTTGAACATCCATTTCATGTTTATACTTACATGAAGAAAACAACCATCACAGTTTCAAAGAGCTCACAAGTTTCTAACATGAAGGAAATAAAATTCCATAGGCCATCTCTAATAATTCTTGAAGCCTTAGAAAAAACTATTATTATTATTATTATTCAGAACACAGTGTGGGGAAGATTCAGCTGCAAGGTGAACCTTGGCTGAAAGACAAACTCTTTAGCTCTCAATTGGCAGCAGGAGATGAACAGTATCTGACGCTCACTGTGCGAGTTTTTCTAGTGACACATTTTGTGAAACTCTGCTATTTTTGCATTAATAAAATTGTTAAACAGAACTCAAGAGAGCCAAAGGAAAGCTGAGGATGTGAATTCTTCTAAAAGGTTGCACTGTTTTAGGCAGAAAGCCAACCCCAAATATATGGCTGTGGAAATGAATGGAGGCAGAAGAAAATCCATGGTGTCTCTAGACACCTGACCCTAGGAACAATCCCATCTACTCTCAGCCCCAAGGAGAACTTCTCTGGTACAACATTAGGTAGAAAACTTGGTGTCTATACAGTAACCTTCAGGCAAACAGGATGGAACCCCATTTATACTACTTTCTTTCTAAAAGGGAGTCAAGCTCCTTGTGCCTTCCTATCTCAGCAGTAGACACCTTTTGGCTCCTATCCAAAAACCTGAAAATCTCAAGACAGGCGCAACAGAGAACTTTATTTTCCAGAGCAGAAGATTTCAGTAGTGCAGAGTCCCTTATTTCAGGTAGGTTTTGCCCCTACAATCACCTTTCTTTAATTTTAGTCTTACGTGTTCTGCTCTTAATACAAATTATCAACTAGACCAACAGAAGAATGAATAGAACTCCCCAACTGATATCCCATCAGATATCCATGATCTTTCTTTTTCAAAAGTAAGAGACTGAGCATGTCTCCAGTGTAACCATAACTATGAATGCTCACTCAGCAGTCACATATCTGATTATCTTCCTTCCAAGAGAACAGATGGTTCAATTTCATTATCAGAAAACTTTACATGCCATATTAAGGTTGGGGGGAGGCGGGGGAGATGGGGAAGAGTCAAATCAGTCAAAAGAAACACCACAAAAGACAAACATATCAAAGTTAGACTCCAAGAACTGGGAATTTTTAATGTTAAGGAAAGCCCTTGTGAAAAAATGTGAATGTCCTACTCATCTTGGACAGCATGTGAGGTAGGAGGGGCTGATGTGAACAACTATAGATATTTAAAATGTCAAAATATTTTCTAACTAGAAGGTTTATCAGCAGTGCAAACTGATTTAATCTGTAGTCTACTGACATGTTCTGCTGATCTCCCATCTTATAACCACAACTACTATTCATGTTTGGAATGAGTTACAGAAAAGAAGCATATAAAGAATAACTAAATATGAATAGTTAGTAAATCACTGTTCTAGAGAGAAAGTCTAGTGATAAAAAAAGTAAATCATCAAAACCTCTAAGTAAAGTCTAACACATTGCTCTTCCCAGTTATATTTATAATCTAGAAATCTTTTCAATATTCTCACAAGGCAATAAAAACAGCAGTTTTAGTATAAAAGCATTCCAGTACCACAGAACAGCTTAGGAAGGACCTCAAAGATTATCTTGTTCCAAACCCCTATCTGTCATCAGGGTTGCCAACAAATGGATCAGGCTGCCTGAGACTCCATCCGACCTGGCCTTGAACACCTCCAGGAATGGGGCATCCACAGCTTTTCTGGGCAACCTGTGTCAATGCTTCACTATCCTCTAAATAAAAGTGTTCTTCTGACACCTAATCTAATTCTCCTCTCTTTTAGCAGAAAACTTCCCTCTTATCCTATCACTATTAGCCCATGTAAAAATAAATCAATCAATCTTCCGTTTCTAAGTTCCCTTTAAGTTCTAGAAGTCCACAAGGACGTCTCCCTAAAACCTTCTCTTCTACAAGCTGAGCAAGCCTAGCTCCCTCAGACCTTAATCTTAGGAGAAATGCTCCAGCCCTATGATAATTTTTGTGGCCTTCCTGTAGATCTGCTCCAACAGCTCCATATCTTGTGCTGGAGATCCTAGACCTCACTGTAATACTGCAGGTGTTCACAAAAGCAAAGTGGACCAGGACTATCACCTCTCCCTTGCCCTGCTGGCCATCTCTTTTGATGCAAGGACACTGTTGGCCTTCCAGGCTTGCATCAAGCTTTTCATCCACCAGAACCTCTAAGTCCTTCTCCACAGGGCTGATCTTAATGATTTCTTCTCCCAGTCTGTCTGTACACATCTGGGATTGTCTCAGCCTGAGTGCAACACCTTGCACTTAGCCTTACTGAATCTCATTAGGGTCACATGGACCCACTTCTCAGACTTGTCCAGGTCCCCTTGGATGCCATCCCTTCCTTCTGTTATATCAACCATTTAGCTTAGTGTCATCAGTAAAATTGTTGTGAGTGCATTTAATCCCACTTCGTCATTAAGGCCTCATTAAGTTTTCCATTAGATAACTTCAAAAAAAAAAAACCAAAAAACCCACAATTTTGAGAACAACTAGCTAGATACCCTTCCTTACATCTAAAATAGTCTTTAATTATCATATTCCTTACTTAAAGGTTTCCCTGGATCCTACAATGTCAAACTTACAGTATTATATCATTTATCATAATTAAACTGGTTGGACTGGATGATCTTGGAGAGCTGCAATTCCACAAAATACTCACAGAATCCAGTGTCTGTTCACATTAACAGAGAGAGCATACGTATCGTTCTCAGCCTGTCCTACCTTTCCTTGTCATACGTATCAGGGATTCATGCTTTCAACATATGAGGCCTATGTTCTAATTTTAAGCTTGTTTAAAGCAGTTTAAAAAAAAAACAACAGTGTCTTCAAGACACTAGTATCATGCAGACTATAGAGTAATATTTTGAATTAACACGCATACAATAATATTTGTATTTTTCTGGAATTATTCCATAGGACATGTATTGATTTTGAGCGTTAAAATATAAGTTCTGACAAAGTATTAAATTTTCAAGCTAAATCTCATCACAGCTGATGTAACTGTCCTACAGCCTCAGCGTTTCTGGAAAGCCACAAAGATGACTTAGAACTTAGAACTCTAGTATCTACATTACAAGAAACAGAGCAGGCAACATAAAAGCTGTTTTATTTCTTGCTACTGCATCATGGTGATTGTCAGAAATGATTTCAGAAACTCACCATTTTCCAAGCAGACTCTCTGACAGATCTTGCTCAAAAGAAGCTCTTGACGTAATCGAAAAATTTCAGCTTCTAGTGCTTTAACTTTTGATTTCCAGTCAAAATCTTGTTCAGATACAATTTTGGCAAGGTGCTCAGTGTATTCTTTGCAGCTCTTTCCTGCTGGTTTGGAGCGAATAATGGCAAAAGCCAGTGCCAGTTTTGATATTTTCAAATACCAGATTTGATTTTCTCTTCTGCCTTTGACTTCTATTGCATACAAAAAAAAAAAAAAAGAAAAAAAAAAATATCTTCACCATGATTTTATTAAAGCAAGTTGTACACACTTTCCTTAGCTTTGAAAACCATTTAACAGTGAGACCAATTATTTTATTTCTACCACAATCCAAAAATCAATCTAGGACAACAGAAGAAATATAAATAGCTGTCCACAATGTGAGAATAAAACATACATGAGCTGTGCTTCAGTACTAACACCAATAAACATAGAATTTGATAACAATTATGGAAATAAGAAAACAGTTCAAATAGGCTTATACTAGCAACATATTAAATAGCAATGTTATTTCAACTAAAACAGAAGTGAAAACTCTAAAAATCCTAAGAGTCACTAAAGTCCTATGGCTGAAGAATGGGATTATATTAGTTTAGACCCAACACATATGATTTCTTGATAGGGTATCAAGAAGTCTCAATTATCTGAAAAGAAAAACAAACACCTGAGGATATTAGTTGCTTCCAGTTTTGGATACCTGATACTGCTTTGGTTTCAAGTCTGCATCATGTCTCACACTTGCAGAAAGGTCTTTTCAGAGATACTGCTAATAAAATGCAGACTCAGGCTGGAGTAAAGGTGTCTGTTCTTCAATTCTTGCCATCAAGATCTGTAAAGTTAATCCTTTCCATTCAAAACAGGAATTCACATGTTCACACATAACTTATACAAATTCACATATCAGTAAGGTTCTTTGCAACAGCAAAGAAACTTCCACTGAATAAAATCCTCCCTGTGCTTTTCTCCTAGCCCTAACACAAAAATTCTCCATCATCCTATTTTTTAAATCTTTTTATCCAAGAAGCTACAAATTAAGCACTACAATAAATTGTATAGAGTATCTGAAATAGTAACAGCACAGAATTCAGTGAGGTATTTTATGCCATCCTTTCACCAGATCATCTGATATCCCTAAACTGATAATTTCCCCCCTCAACTTTAGACAGTAAGTCACCTAATATTATGTATTTATTTATCCAGCAGAGGTATTTAGAAAAGTAGATGCCTTTTAGTTGTTGGGTTTTTTTCCACCTTCCCAGTGCTACTGAAACACACAAAGAATTCCTGTACATTCCTTGCACGCCACCCATTCAGATACGCACCAGTCACATCTTGAAACATGAGCACGAAGGGTAAGATGATAAGAATTCCTAGGGTTCCATCTAGATGGATCAGATGGATCATGCTCAGAATTATTGTTCTCCACTTGAAATGTTACATTTCTGCTCTACCCATGCAAAAACTATTAGTCTAAGCATCAGTGTACCGATAATGATTAATGAGACAGCAAGATCTTAGAAACTAACCAACACTATCTATGCCATTATATACCTATATCATTCAATACATAAACAATATTTTTGCATGATTTCTGCCTTTTGAAATCCGTTTCACACAACTTTATTAAGAATTCCATGGAAAAAGCATAAGTTACTTCCCCCAAAAAGAATCTACACTGCTGTGGGACAATAAACTGCTGTAAGGCTCTTTGCCTTATACATCAAAGGAAGTATTTTGCAAACACAGAACCATGCCAGTAATTGAGTACTATCAAAGCTCTGCATGAAATGAAATACCTAGAATCACACAGAAAGAAGAGTACGTAGTAACTTTTAAGGATCAAAGATCTCTGCCTTTGAACTTGAAATACACTCCCCAGATTCTCATTGTCTTAAACATAAGTTTCACCCAGGCATCACTCGACACACACATCAAGTTCCATTCTTACAAAGTTTATCTGCAGAACAGAGCTATAGATTAAGGCAGACAGAAATTCTTCTTTCAAATGGATTTTTATTGCTGCTTTCTCATTTTGAGTTCTCTGGGGAACTCTTTGCAAAATCTTTCTGATTTACCTGCTTTTATAGAAGAGAAAGGCAATACTAACTTTCTGCTTTGTGATATATTTTGTCAGTACAAGCATTTTTTCACAAATTACATTCAAGAAAGCTGCAAGAAGGTATGGGGCAGGAAACAGTATTTAATTGAAGTGCTTCATGACTATCCACACACTTTTATCATTACAAAAATCAACATCAATACTTTTTTTCTATCATGTTGTTTATTTCTATTCATACGACAAAGAATCAGTTGGCTGTTTGACCACTGATGCTTTATGATCCTGCACTTCATATTCCTTGGCCCATACTCTTCATTATGAAAGTAAATCAATAAATCCATACATCCTCTGAAAATCCACTACTGAAAGGATGTCTACATTACCAGAAGTCCAAGAAATTAGCAAGTTCTTTCTGAATATTCCAAGTTTTCAGCCCTTGTAGTTGAAATATCCAGTGATTCAGAGTAGTAAATAAATAAATAAATCACATAAACCATTCTAGCTTTGCTTTAAAACCCAGTTATCAAAACACTTAACAGCAATCCACATTAATCCCCACAACACAGAATTAAGCAATGAGATTTGAATTTAAAGAGGCTTTTTCCTCTTTAAATTTCTATACAGACTTGTACAGTAGCAGTTCTCACTCTGGAAAAAGGGAATTACTTTTGTGCAAAAAACCCTCATAGGGCTGCTCAAAAGAAAACAAAAAACGAAAAAGCCCACAAAACAGTACTGATAACAAAGTTGGTTTTCTTTAGAAACATGGCAAAACAAAGCAATATTTGGAAAAATAATTCTATTGGAACCTTGAAACCAGGTAATTCATGGTTAATGGTGATATACTTATGTGCATTTCTAGAAACAATGAATTCTATGAAGATTTTATAGAAAATAAACAGCTTATCTACCTTCTTTTTTTTGCTCTTCCTGTCACCATCTCATTGTTCTTTTATGATCACAGAAAAAGATGTATCCAGGACTAAAAGCAGGAATTGCAGAAATCAATTCAAGTTTCCCACACCTCCCTAAATGGAAAGCTGCTCTCTCACAAACCACTGTATAAAAAAACTCCTAGAAAATTACACACTGGATGATGCTGCTAGAGATTTGCCAACTGTGCATTAGCAAAAATTGCAAGGCAAGCTGTTGCTTTCAGGAAGTATCACACCAAAGACAAGCAACTGTGAATGCATTTCACTAAAAGCATATTGGCAGCTACAGTGATATCAATAATATTTTTGCTCACATCAGCACAGAAATGACACTATAGACTAGGTAGAAAAAGGCTAAGAACTAAACCAGAAATTTTTTTAGACTGAAAATTACAAAACAAGACCACGACAAGAGCAGAAAGAAGTCATCAAGCATCCTAGCTCCTAATGTCAAAATATATCAACAGGAATAGAAAGAAGAATCATTCACAAAAACATGTCTGGTACCCAAGTTACAGTAAGAATAACAACTTAGAAAGCTCTGTTTTCATTCAGTGCTAAGAAGGAAATCTCTGTCCCTCTCAGTAGCCCAGCTAGAAGTAGTATCCTCACTAAGGTGTACAGACAGATGACAAGTTTCCTATGCAAAGCCTCAAACCTCTATGAGCGCAGTCAGAGGACGGGATCAGCTAATATGGATATCAAACAGGACTGGAGTCTCCAGATTCCTGACACAAAGAAGGAAACCTATCTCCAGCCCCCCTGTTTGCAAACCCTACTAAGGTAGGTCTCAGCTGTGAAGGATCACCGAGTAAGTGTTCAGATACTGAAAGAAGTACAAAAGAAATTACAGAAATCATAAATTTGTAGAGTTGCTTGGGTCGGAAGGCACACCAAGGATCATCAAGTTTCAACTCCCCAGCCAAAGGCAAGGTTGCCAGCCACCAGAGCAAGTACTAGATCAGATTACCCAGGGTCTCATCCAATCTGGCCTTAAACACCTTCAGGGACATGGCATCCACAACCTCTCTGGGCAACCTGTTCCAGCACCTCACCACTCTCCCAGTATAAACTTCCCCTTGACATCTAATCTAAATCTCCCCTCCTTTAGTTTAAGGGGAGATTAATCTTCTTCCCTTCTTCTGTCACTATCTACTCATACGAAAAGTTGTTTTCCCACATGTTTATAAACTCCCTTTAGATATCAGAAGGCCACAATGAGATGTGCTTGCAGCCTTCCCTTCTCTAGGCTGAACAAGCCTAGTTCCTTCAGCCTGTCTTCACAGGAGGGGTGTTCCGGACCTTGGATCATCCTTGTGGCCCTCCTCTGCACCCTCTTCAACAACTTCTCATCTTCCCTGTGTTGGGGCCACCCTACTTCTGATGGAACCCAGGATACCATTGGCCTTCCGGGCTCCAAGAAAACACTGCCAGCTCATGTTAAGTTTTTCATCAACCAGGACCCCGAAGTCTCAAGGAATTCTTCTCCCAGTTTATATAGTTATTTAGGATTACCTCAAACCAAGCAGTCACGAGCTGCCCTACACAGCTCAATGGTAGATGACAAACAGGAACAAGGAGGTGGTAAAAGATGTTTTGAGGACCTTAGATATAATCATAGAATACTCCGATTTGGAAGCGACCCCAGGGATCATTGAGTCCAGCTCCTGGCTCCACACAGCATCACCCAAAATTCTCAAATCCTATGTTTGAAAGCACTGTCCAAATGCTCCATGAACTCCTGAAGATTGGGCCTGTGCCCCAGGGAGTCTGTTCCAGTGCCCAAACACTCTGGTGAAGAATCTTTGCCTAATTCCCAACCTGACCCTCCTCTGAAGCAGCTCCATGCCATTCCCTCAGGTAAGAAAATTAGTAAGAAAGCAGAAATAATCAGGCTAAATCTGAGACACAAACACGACCTTACTACAGTGATTTGCTGTTTCTGCAGCAGCATTTGATGCAGCAGTTCATATTATACCACTTGGTACAGGGAGATACCTCTCTGGCAGATCTCACTTCAGTTCTGAGGCTGCCCACAACATGTAAACAGAAAGAAATACCCAAAAATAAGAAAAAAACACCTATTTTAGATAATCATCTTTAAAGTTTGCTTTATTCTTAGTTGGAAACTTCATATACGTAGCGCTACTCTAAAGTTCAAAGACTTCACATTATTGTTAAAAAAATATCAAAATGTGCATTGAAATTATGGAAGTCTCTTGGTGAAGAACCTTTCCCTAAAATCCATCCTGAACCTCAGTCAGCTCAGAAAGGGTTAAACTTAAAGTCAGCTGTCAGATCAAATTGGACTGCTCGCTAAGGAGAAAAAGAAAATGAAGAAGTAAAACAAACAAAAGAAACCCCACCAAAGCAGTGACCTTGGGATGAGCCGAGTGTTCCCTAGGCAGTTTTGGGTTCCTCTATCAGGCTCTTATCACAGAAAACGCCTGCATAACCCAGACATTGAGGGATTAGCTAATCAGTTCACACAGGCAAAGCCTCTGCTCAAGAACTTTTAAGAAGTCCTTCAGTATGTGTTTGTGGGTAAGCGAGGTGAATTTTAAATAATTCATCTTTCTGAACCCTACCTATAAATTTTTGACTGACCTTGAAGACATGGATACCACAATGATAGGAGGGAAGAGGGTTAGATCAGTGGTCTTTATAGAAACAGGGAAATACTGAGATTTAAAGTGGTAAGGCCTTTGAAAATAAAACCAAAACCTGAACTTATTTGAAATCATTAAGTATTTGAAGAACTGTTTGCTGTTACAGGACATCACACGTGGGCATCAACCTTAAGTTCACACACGTAACTCACATCTAATAATGCAAGAAACTTCAAATGCCACTGAGAAAAACCTTACTGTTTTGAGGACATCAATTTCTTGTTCAGATCATCATCTAAGATTGAAAACTTCAAGAATTCATGCAGTAAGACACAAAATAGACTATAATGCAGTTAACGTCCAGGCATCAAAAGGCTCTGTTCTCCTCATATTTGAAATAGACGGTTACAAACTAAAGGACTTATGAGGGCAGCACTAAATTGCTGTCACCACTGCTGAGCAGCTGAAAGTTATCTAAGAGCCCCACATAACATCACATTATAAATACTTTAAAAGTTTACAATTCAAATTAAGTGTATGGTCTGGCATTAATGGTACAAGCATAATAGGAAAAACAGTTTTGTCTGCACAATTTTCACTTTAACAGGTTTGTCAATTACACGCTGCAGATAAAGGTGAAAAATTAGCCATATCTGCGTGATCTCACGCATTACATGATGGCAACCAAGTTACTGACCTGTTATAATGGAACACAAAATAGATCACAAAATGATGCAGGCGCTCTAGCGGAACTGAGCTGAGCTGCAGACGCATATGGCTATAATATTAAGCAACAATAAAATAAACTTGATTTAATTAGTATGCCTAACATAATGCTGTCTTTTATGTATATAATAAATAATGATAATGGGACAGCTGTATAATCAAGATGAACTAAAGTATGCCTTGTGTTCCAATTAAGCAGCTTTTATTGTAAAATATGTAAAATGTTTATTAAACCAAGGCTGCTTGGCAGTGTCATTTTTAAACAAAGATACATAACATGTACATACTTACTGAAACGTTCAGTTTTATTACCATTAGTCTAAACACTACCTCCAGCATACCCATTTTCAAAATCTCCTTTTATAAAAAAGAACTCACAATGTTAAAATGATACTAAAACTAAAAAAAAAAAATCTGAAATATGTCAAAAGCACAAAGAAACTCAATTAAAATGTATCGTGAAATTTATTTCTTCAAACCATTTAATTCTTAAATCATGTTGGCCTCTAAAATGAAGTCAGAAGTCAGATAAATTCCCCAAAAATAATTAAAGAGCTTCTTAGCATTCACCAACTATAAAACATTGCCTAGCACTAAGTACATAAGCAAGCATAACCCCCTCCAGATTTCAGTGAGACTTAAGAGGCAGAATTTATCTCCTTTTAACTACGGAAATCTACAGAGTAGAAGGCTTCAGCAGAGCTGTCTAGATTTCCTTTAAGATCAATGGGCAGAAAAAGGGATTTCTAAAGTCAACAATAAATGAAGTGATTTGTACATCTGCCATGTGATTAAGTCAGTCGTGCCCCAGAAACACTTGTTTCCCTCCCTGGGCTACAGAGAGAGTTCAGATGACTAGATGTGATGCACAAACACATCTCACAAACAGCAAACTTCAGAGAGATGAGTGCACCACAAGCAGTTAAAGCTCAGATCTTCAAAAAAGAGCCTAACCAAAGAGGGAAATGATGCAGGGCTAAAATTAGCACTTATAATAAGAAGTTTGTAATCCTAGGTCTTAGGAATCTCTCTGAAGAAATTAACAAAACACAAAAATCATAGGAAAAAAAATTGAGAACTGCTTTGTGAATACTTAGTAGCACTCACGCACAGAAAACTTTGCATACACGAGCTGAGTAAGACAAGTGAAGCATCAAGCACATCCAGAATTAAATGTGCATAAACCAACCTGTTTAGCTCTTCATAATGTTACTATACATTAGAGTTCAGTAAGATCACATGAAGAAACTGTACTTTATTTCCCTCCCATTTGAAAATGTGCAAACTCACATTTTTAAATACCAAAGAAAACTACTCTCTCAGCAACAAGAATATCAATATTGCCACACCTATATTACATATTTAGCTCTTTGCAGATTTGGGCTGTTTTGACATTTTGCTTTCTGAACAGAATCAGCTGACAGGGTTGGTTCTCTTAAAACCTTTCTCCCTCCCCCTGCCTCCCCAGCATACTGCTATACTGATACTTCTGTAAGAGAAAAAACATATCAGTTTTTACAAAGAAGTATCCTAAATCACTCAAAAGCTCAACCCTAACACTATTATTAAAGAAACGTTACAAAGGATTGATAGCAAGGACAGCGTATGAAATACAGAAGGCTTAAAGAGGTAAAAAGATTCTGCTTTTGTTCTATTCCCATCAGAATAGACCAAGTGAGAAAACGTGACATAAGCAAGAGATTTCTGATTGCTTTAAATTATGAATACATTTTAAGTATAAGTGGAGAATTCATCTTGCACTGGTTTCACTTTTCAAGCAGATTTGTTTGTTTGTTTTTGCTCTGTCATTTACAACGTTACCTAGTCAATCTGCCACACATTACTGTTACTAATACCACATCCTTCAGGGGTGGACACAAAAGAGAACTTATCCTATAAAGCCTGCTGTTCAGAAACTAAAGCATAACTCAATGGTGTGCATTTTTCTGTTCTTACATTGGCACAGATGCTTCCTTTCCAAAATAGAGCTGTAATCAAATCAATTGGATGTAACCCCACTTGCTTTGGAAATTAAGGATATGCTTTTCATTACAGCTTTACAAGCGGAAGTCAGACGGTTAGTCAATTACAAACATTCACATGTGCCAACAACATTCAGTTACATTAAATATAAATCCACAATTGGCATTCTGGACTCTGAATCATAATCTCAGGCTGACAAGTAGCTGTACCTCCAAGTTCTACCTATCGCAACAAGTGCAACAAGCTGTTCCTAAACATAGGATTTCAGAGCAGGTTTAAAAAAAAAAAAAAAAAAAAAAAAAGCAACAACAGCCTGGAAGATTGCACGGAGATTATTTTGCTCTTTCCTCTTCCCATATATATTGAATAGAACACCACCATACTTTTCAAATTTTATCCAAGTAATTCCATTCTCATACAAGTTCTTAAATCTGCCACATCAGTACTTCTCAGTGGAGAAGTTTCCTTCAGATAACTTACAAGAAAGCTTGGCTTTACTTCCCAAATTTTTACTGGAAGAATGAAAGGTGAGATGGCCCACAAGTAAGCAAACGTTCTTGAGAGGAGGCACAGAGATAGAGTCTTAGAAGCCTACGGAAAAGTATACAGTAAAAGACCAAAGCTTTACTACATTATAGATACTAACTTAACTATAATCATAATGAAGCATTTGAGTAATAATTTATGAAGCTCTGAAAGACAGCAGACTAAGAATGTGAGGTGCCAGGCATTCACAATGGAGACCACAGAAAATAAATAATGTTTTGGCACTTTAACTCAACTGAAGAGCTACTTCGTTCAAATTAAGAAAAGGAAGTAACGTCTTCTGTTTGTCACTGATAAAAGCACGGAATGAAAAAGACAATGCAAACTGATTTTTAAAAGCCGAACAGCATTAAAAAAAAAAAAAAAATCGCACCTATAGAAGACAACTTAGCAACAACACAACGTGCTTAAATGTTATTTGCATTAAAAAAAGAAAGAAACAAACAAAAATAATCATCAGAGTCTCGCCTGCAGCCATGCCCGGCCACGGCAGTCCTTCGACGCCGCAAGAGCCGCAGCCGGCACACACGGCACACACCGCCCACCCGCGGCCCCGACATGGCGGCGGGCCAGGGCATCTCCTCAGGCCGCGAGCTCGCCTAGCTTCCCTTAGCGCCTCCCCAGCCCACCGAGCTCGAGGCTCCGGAAAGCTCCAACCTACCTGCAGCGACTTCCTCGCCCTGGGGGACGCACGTCGGCTCCATGGAGAAGAGCGGTGGCGGGGAGCTGCGCTCAACAGGCACCGCCGTCGACTCCACGCTGCCTCCTCGAGGGTAGCGGCCCGGCTCCGTGCTGAGGGACCGCGCCGAGGCAAGCAGTCACCCGGATCCAAGGCTTTATGGGCCCTGCTCGGCAGATTTGCGATTGCAATGGCGGACGTCCTGCAAAGAGAAGCGCGAGCAGAGAACATTACATCTTTTACATCAGAGAACGTTACATCTTTTATGCCCTATTACCCGACGCTTCTCTCTTCCTCCCTTGGTTCCTCATCGGCTGAGGGCTTCACATTCACAAACACTCCTGATGCTTAACTGCTAAACATAAATCATTGCTATCTGAACATACACATTGCTCATTGTCTTACTTCTCTTCTTTAAGTTTTCTGTCACTCAGGTCTTCTCTGTCCAGCACCAAAAATTAGTAGTGTTTCAACATAACGAGCCTATTGGCGTCCTTGTCACACTGTTTGTGGGCTAACTTGTCTTTAACTCAAGGCTCAGAGGTATTGCAGATGACTGGACAAACAAGAGCTGAACTCTTCCTACCTATAAATTACTCCATCTGCCTAATCTCTGACCATGAATTATTTCATCTATCTGCTGAGCATGCGAAGACTATCAGAGACCTCTGATGAAACAAAAAGATCCTTCTGAAAAGAACTATTAGTAAAATATTTATCTTGTTCTAACACAGAAGCAACATTCATACAGTAGTGCTTTTATTTGGAGCCCATTATCAGCTGAGTCACCTAAAATGGTCTTGCACACGTTTTTGCACTGATGTGTGCTTGATGTCAAGCCCAGCTAGTTGCAGCACTGAGAATGAAGCTTGATTGTGGTGTTTAATTTGAGTCTCTTTAAAGATTTCTTACGTTTGGGTGTCTGAGAGTTCATGACACTTGGAATCAATATCTCATTCACAGCACACTGGAAATATGTTCTTCCTTTTGGCTAAAACTGTGTGACCAAAGCTTGTCAGTCAATTTAAGAATGATAGAATGGCTTTACGTTGGAAGAAACCTCAGAGATCATCTAGTTCCAACACCCCTGCTGTGAGCAGGCTTGCCAACCACTAAATCAGGCAATAGATCAGGCTGCCCAGGGCCCATCCAACCTGGCCTGGAAAACCTCCAGGGATGGAGCAGCTACAACCTCTTTGGGCAGCTAGTACCAGCACCTTGCCATTCTGTGAATGAAAAACTTCCCCCGGTATCAAATCTTAATCTTCCCTCCTTCAGTTTTAAACCGTTTCCCCTTGTCTCATCAAAGAAGTTAATATTGTATGTACAATTATATTTTTTACAGAAACTATTGAAAAGTTTGAATTAAGGCCTTCTGGGCCAGAAATGGAGTCTGCAGCTGAGGAGGGAGGGAGGCAAGGTGAGAAAACAGTAACAGCCAGTTTCATGGGATGGAGTTAGGTTGATCAGAATGCATGAGACTTTTCAGTATAGGAAGATTGGTCTTTGTAAGCAGATATGACAAGCAGTATATACTTTTACAACTTTCAAGCCCTTTTTTTTTATTCTCAGATAACTTGCACAGCTTTGTTTTTAACACTTTAAGCCCATCCCTTCATAAAAGCTCTTTTATCAGGAGACATAGTGCTAGATTTCTGATCTACTGTATTTTTAAAAAATCTAATTTGAAAAATAAGTTTACCATCTCAACTGGAGAAAAATATTAACACGTTGGAACTTTCATTTCAGACTTCAAATGATAAAAATAAGCTTGACTGAATAATTTAGAGTATATTTTCATTCTTGCTTTGTACTGAATTTTCAATGAAGCCCAGGGGAAAAAATAAGAAAATAAAATATTCTTCAGCCTTTTTTTTTAATTTTTTTTTTACAGCCACAATGCATATATTCTTTTCTGTGCATCTTCTGTGCATGCAAGTGATGCAGATACTTTTCAAAGCAGTCATTCATTATGTAGCACAAAACATCCATCTTTTCACATAATATTTTTAGGTATGACTGAAAGAAAGACATTAGTACTTTTACCTCCAAACCTAGGGGAAGAATTAAACAGAAGCAAGTTTGTTACTGTTTTAAAAATGAAAGGGGCTCTGACTGCTTTATTTTAGAGTACAAGTCATACCTGCAAGTGGAGGCTAACTGAGAGGCACCAAATCTGAGACCTTCTGCAGCTGTCTTGGGATAGGATGATTTAGGCTTGATTATTTTGTATTTAATCATTCAAGATTACTTAAATTTCTTTTAGCTGCATGACCCTTTTATTTTGGATTTGGAACTAGTAGTAGTTAAAAGCAGTGTTGTCACGTACTTCTAAACTCACTGTATGCAACCTGCAGAATACCAGCTATCCTGCTCTTCTTTACAGTTCTTAGGTTTTCATTTAAAATGGAAGAATTTCAATTTTTTCAAGATGGAAAAAGCTGATTCCTCCCCTCCCCCTCACCTTCTGTTTAACCCATGGTTAAACAGAGCATCTCTTTCTTATTCATCAGAAAGCAGCAAATAAGGGCACAATCAACTGCAAATTCACTTCGAGATATATGATTCCGGTCTATTGAAGAACACTTTTCAAAAATAATTTGTATGTTTTTTTAAACTTGTATTAACTTTGTCCTCAGTGTTCTTGGTGATTATCTAATCTAACAGATCAGTTTTATAATCAAGTAACAGTGAGTGAGCATGTGCGAATTTGTGCATGTGTGCAAGCTAAGGAAAACCAATAAATAAAAAATTTCCATTTTAATATCCAAACACTGAGTGATTAGCAGTTCATGTAATCACAGGCAAAGCAAAAGTAAAACCAAGCTTTGACTTCAAACAAGCAGTTTGTAGATCATGAAGGGAGCCAATTCTACTAGCTGAAGATAAATTCCTTTGATCTCTATTTCTGAAGGTGCCTTTTGATCTGAAAAACAGTCAAAAGATATATTCATGGCAAAAGGTCATGCAAAATAATTAGCTGCTTTTATTAATAATTAAATATAAAAGCAGTGCTGGTGTTTAATCACATTAGAGGTCATGCAATTTCAGTATTTAATCAATCTATATGCTGAATATTTACAAACAGGTCAGTGGTCAACTAAGAACATAAGAGCACGACCTTCAATCAAATGTTAAGTATAAATAAATTATATCTCTGTAGAACATGCAGGCCCTGCTGTTACTGGATGCCTACAGTATCAACAACAATTTAAGCAAACATGAAAGTAAAAGTTTTCATTTGGAGAACTACAGTTTGTCAGAATTCATTAGACATCTTTATGTTTTAGTGCATCTCAATTTACCCATGGGCCGAAAATGCCTGAAAACACATACAAAATATGTTGTCTCAAATGATGTAGTTTGCAGTTTTGTATTGCTGATGTGGAACAAGTGCTTACTAACTTGAGAAGGATGAGTGAAAATCACTAACAGTACCAGTGTCTTCTCATTTGTGCTTTCATTCTTCTGTGTTACAGTGCATATTTAATTAAGAATAAAAATTTTGGCATCATGCGTCTTGATTACTTGGCATCACACTCTTCAAAACGGATCGTAAAGTGTTTTCAATTGCTCTATTTTGTATGTATTTATGATGACAGAAATATGGTTTGGGTATATTATTAGCCCCTTTGATCATAATCTGCAATTCTAAACAAATCATCTGATTTAGGATGTTCAGGGAGTTATGCAATCACTTCTTTGTTACTGCTCAGAAATAAAGCATTACCAGCAGGAAGGAGATTATACTCCAGTAGCTGAAGCAGTAAAAATCCCCCTTCTCCAAAAGGGATGTAAAAAGTTAGACACGATTTGAGAACAGGGAAACAACTTGCTACCAATAAGAGGCAATATGCCATTGGTTACCACGGTAGAGATATTTCACAGTGATTTATTTAAATGTTATCACAGAATCACCAACATTGGAAAAAAACCTCTGAGATCATTCAGTCCAACTGCCTACCTATCATTAATATTTTCTGTTAAACCATGTTGACTCTCTACTCTGCTCTTGCTCCTCTGCTCTGCTCTCATGATACCCCATCTGAAATACTGCATCCAGTTCCAGAGCCCCCCCAACACAAAAAAGGACATGGAGTTTTTGCAGCAGGTCCAGAGAAGGTCCATGAAGGTGAACAGAGGACTAGAATACTTCCCCTGTAAGGATGAGCTGGGAGAGCTGGGGCTTCAGCCTAGAGAAGAGAAGGCTCTGAGGAGACCTCATAGCAGTCTACCAGTACCTGAAATGGGCCTACAGGAAAGCAGGGCAGGGACTTTTTATAAGGGCACATAGTAACAGGATGAGAGAAAATGGTTTTAAACTAGGTTTAGACTAGGTATTAGGAAGAAATTCAGTGAGGGTGGGGAGACATTGGAACAGGTTGCCCAGTGAGGTTGTGAATGTCCCCTTCCTGGAAGCATTCAAAGCCAGGCTAGATGGGGCCTTGAGCAACCTGGTATAGAGGGAGGTGTCTCTACCTATAGCAGAGGGTTGGATCTAGGTGATCTTAAAGCTGATCCCTCTCAACCCAAACCATTCTGATTCTGTGTCCCTCCGTACAACATCTAAACGTTTCTTGAATGCCTCCACCAACTCCCTGAGCAGCCCGTTTCAGTGCCTGACCACTGTCTCGGAGATCTAGTTCCTAATGTCCAACCTGAATCTCCCCTGGAGCAACTTGAGGCCATTCCCTCTAGTCCTATTGCTGCTTACATGGGAAGAGGCCAAGCCCCACCTCTCTACAACCTTCATCCAGGTAGTTGTAGACAGAGATAAAGTCTCCCTTGAGCCTCCTCCAGAATAAATAATCCCAGTTCCCTCAGCCACTCCTCATAAGGCTTGTGCTCCATACCTGTTACCAGCTTTGTTGCCCTTCTCTGAACACGCTCCAGGGTCTCACTTATATAACACTATGAAATTAGTCAGAACAGAATTGGTTGTCATTATCTTTTCTGTATGGTATACATTAAGCAAAAAAAAACCTTCCCAATGAAGAATATCACCATTCAGAAACAAAAACATCCCCACAAATCCAGGTCAAGAAAAAAGGCAAAGCAGATAATCAGGATGTTGGCTGTGCTTCAGTGTTTAAAGACATGGCTATTCAAGACCTAGAGCCTGTGAACTGGATATGGCCCAAAGTATTTTTCCTCCTTCAGTCCACAAAAAGAAATGCAAACATTTTCTCATTCTGTGGAAGCCTATGCACACACGCATACAGAGGCATGCACATAACTAGCGGTTAATGACCTACTCCTAAGGGCCAAGCAGTCCTGTTTGATCTTCAAAACTAGGGCAACTTCTTCCCTCAAAAGACGTACATTGCTCTCCTAGATGGGAAGGGCAATCTAATCAGCAAAGTAAATTATCAAGGATTCATTCAATTGAAAGGAGTTTTGTCAGTTTGCTCTAATTGTAAATGTGTCCCACTGTGTTTAACAAGCTTAAACAGTTAACACATTCAATTTTACTGGTGTCAAGTGTAGGCTTCAGATTAAATTTTTTAAAATGTAGATTCTTGAAGCCCAGAATTCCTTGTATCTAACAAGTAGGGAAAGCAGACAGGAGAAAAAAGAAATTCTGCTCAGAAAAACTTAATATTTTTTAGAATTATAACTTTAATTTCTAATGCAATATATACTGTGAATAGTTCATGTACAGAAATATGTACTTATATTGATGTACATACACACATTTAGATTAACAGATACATAGGCAGACAGTTACAAGTGAAAGTGAAACAAATTATCATAAAGAAGCTTTGAAAATAATGTTTGTTATCTGACTAATATGTTCCAACTGGCTTCTAAAGATGAAGCAAACACTTTTTTACCTTACACAGGCAATTTTCCTTCCCTCAGAAAAATCACATCCTAGTTCAGTGCCTACTGTCCTTTACAGCTAAAGGCTTGAACGTAGTTTTAGCACATCAAGGAAGCTCCAGTCAATACTGAATCTGCTTTGAAACTCATATGCTATGCTTCTTAGGGTTCCTGAAGCCCATTTGGGAAGGAAGAACCCGGCAAAAATTCCAGCTGCTGAGCTGCTGCTGCGGAGAGGAGCTTCTGCTGAGAGCATGAGAGAGACAGATTACTGTGGTTCCCATGCCTGAAATAAAATGGTGATATTGAAATTTGAGTATCTGTATGACATTGCACGCAATTGCATGGCTCAAGTGACAGGATTTCAGATTCAATGGAATTGTAACAAATCCCGTTGCATCCATCTCAAAATACACAGGTGTAAGTAGTCTGCAGGTTGCAGAAAAGAACCACGAAGGCTAGGGTATGTATATTTTAAGGGGAGAAAATTGTACATGCCTGAAAGACTCCACTAATACCTGTTCCGTAGGAGTATTTAAGAGGCAGTGGTCCATCTGACAAAATACACATGCTATCTTTAATCATACTTCTAATAAATGAAAAAAACATCAGAAGGAACTTTAAAGAAAAAAGTCAAAGGTTTCTCAATTACTCAGCAAGGAATTTGTCCGAAACAAATGACTATAAGGAAGGAATATGCAATGAAGGTGACCATAAATTTATGATGTGTAATTTTGGAACTAGACCAAGTGGTCATGATTTACAACATCACTAAGATTCCTGTGAGTATTTCATTTAAATCTGTGAAAGCTGCTGTATAAGTGATGTTCATAAAATTAACTGAATTAGTTCAGCTCTGAGTTTGATTCTAGCCTTTTTGTTGAAGTAATTCACTACTTTTGTAAAATTCACTGTTTCTATAAAATTAGTGCATAGTAATGTTTGGTTTAGCGCCCCTTACTGTAAGCTTGATTTGTTGCATAACTTGAATTCTCAAGGATTTGGAGGACAATAAAATAAAATAGCAAATCAGCAGACTGAAATTCTTATGTAGGTTACTTGGATAATTCATATTTAAGAATGAAGTAATCTGAGTTTGGTAGAATATATGTAACGTTTGACATATGTAGCTTATATGTAATTTCCTTAAGATCTGTAAGAGTTAAAAGTAAGATTTAATCCACAGTTTTCCTCTGCACTTATCTTTGAGAATCTGAGGTGAAATTGGGCCAAGTAATGTATTTATGGAGATAATCCACTTGTATTTCCATGCACCTTGCATTTGGATGGGAGCTATTTTCCAACAGTTTTCATTCCTTCAACTCTACTATTTTATCTATGCTTTATCACCAAATTCTACACAAAGATGTGTATGACTCTCAGAGAAGTCATTTTCTCAAGGGAAAATGTGGCCTTTAATAAATATGCAATGAGGCACAGTTGTGATTGAGGTATGTAGTTTTAAGATGCATAACTTGGTGATTTAAAAAACCAGATTTCTTTAAACATGCCAAAGGCAGGTATAAGTTAAGCTAAATGTTACTTGAATTGGAGTATAGAAGGGCACCCTAAACATTTTTTCAAATGATTTAAAATCTATTTGCTCATATTCCAACTCAGGACCAGCCAAAGTGGATTTTTAGCACACTTTCATGAAAATTCATTTTTGGGTAGTGAAAAATATGAAAAAAATGTAGGTTAAGTTCTTAAACCTCTGAACATCATGATAGATGCTCATTCTCAAACATAATTAAGGCCACTGCAAGCAAGATGGTATAAAAAGTAAATATAAAAAGTAAAATGTATGCTTTCATTTTTGTTTCTTCATTTGAAATATTTATTTAGGTAATCCTCATGATACTATCAAATATCTTCAAGGAATAATACTTCAAATGCTCCAGACTGCTCCAGAATTCTTAAGGCACTGCCAGAGCTCAAAGAAACCTGTGTTGTCACTGGTGTTTCCTCACATGCCATGAACACCTCTCTCCCTCTGAAATAATTACCTATATATTTGTTCTCCTAGCTAGAAATTGTTGGTATTCACAAAAATTGGCAGAACTTGTCCTCATCGTTTTTAATTTCTTTGTAGAAAACAGAGAAGGATAAACTAATTGAATGCTCTGGGACTTTATGGCATTTTGAAATTAATACACAGGCAAACAGATTATCCCAGTGTAACACAGATCACTCCCTAGAGTCTCAGACAATAGGGTTTCACCTGGGTCTCCATATCAGGTAAGTCCAGTAGAAGTGACACCAAACATGGAAGTGCACAGAAAGCATAAGAGTCCCCAGTGGGTCAGACCCAGAGCCTCTCTAACTTATTTTTCTCTCTTACAACAACACTGGAAAAGACTGTTAGAAAATTATTTGAAGACTTCTGGCTGGCATCTGTTTTCTCCATTGCACTTTGCTTCAGCATTTAAACAGTTTTGAACACTTCATTACTACCATAGCTGAGCATCTTCCTTTTTTTCCTAGGCCATTTTCATGGTAGGAAAAGTGCCATTATTTAAACTTTATTAAACAGAGTGACACAAGGAATCAACCACAGAGTAAGAAATTAAACTTCTGTCTTCAGCTTCTATACTAGCACTCCACCCAGCAGAGATGGTTATCCAATTTAACCTATGTGATTAACAAATATATTAAACAACTAACTTAGAGAGTAGAGCTTGTGTTTTGTTTTTGTTCTCCTCCTCCTCCAGAGGAGTGGTAGCTGTAAGCCAAGATGTGGCTGTGTAAAGCCACAGAGATGTTAATGCAGTTTTCAAAATCCAAGTGCTTAGGGTATAAATTTGACTATAAATTCAAAAGAGTAGATTTTAGGAGGTGTACAAACTGTCATTCTAAACTCAGTACTAAAATCTTCACAAATTTGCAAGACAGGTATTTTGTTTGTTTTTATTTTTTAATCTGAGAACTCCCAGAGATCCTACATGATAGCAGGGTGTTCGGGTACAAATCAAGTATTCTGTGAAGTGTCATCCCGTACTGATTTTCTGTACTTAAGTCACAGCTGCATGAGTTGTATACAATAAGCTTGCACCACAGACCTAAGAAAGTCTCTGTTAAATGTTTTAAGTAGCTCACAAAACTTGCAAGTTCCTATCAAATATAGGAAACCCTGAAAGAATCATTCAGATGTCCCTGAAAGAATTCAGAGATGATGTAAATGTCCTTGACAGTAAAACTTTATAATAGAAAAGCTGACAGGTCCTTAGCTATAAAATCATAAAGGCATCTCTGATCAGACTTTTGTAAGGGCTTAGTGAGTTTTCAAAGGAGATCCTTGAAAGGGAAATTTCTGAGCTATTAATATAATAAAATCATGAACAACTGTGGTTAGGCAATTAAAACAGCTAAAGCTAAAAATTGATAAAAATGTGAATTGCTGTTTTCAAATGAAAAATAAATGTGAAATTCAAGTCTTAAAGTTGAGACTCCACAAAATCACATGAAATGTTTCCCATACCTTTTATTATTTTTCCCAATATAATAAAGGCTAACAGTAGCCTTTTTAATGTCTAGGCACACTTCTAAGAAGCTAGATTGGCTTACATGGTGTTTATGTGATACTTTTCGGTGAGGGATTGAATAATCAATTTCAAAGAAAGAGACAAAAAGAAAGGAAGGGAGGGAAGGAGAAATATTATCCTTCAGTATTCTGCTTCATAGCAAACATAGTTGTAAAAGCTACAAAAACAATGTTGTTACAAAAGGTATAGAGATTATATACCTTTGATTTTGAAAGGTTGTAGAAATATTTGGCAACATCTCATTTTAAAGTATGTTTTTAAAACTTATTGAGGAAATTGCCTTATTCTGATGTCTGAAGTAGAACAACCAAACACCTTGTAATGTCTTTTCAATAGAACCTGGTAATAGTAGGAAATACCAAGATTCAGAAACTGGAAGAACTGTAGAAATTTTCTGCACAGAAACTGTAGACAAGAACCAAGAATAACTTCTTTCATTGTTTTTCTTGATACAAATCTCTGTGCAGTATGTTTAAACAAAAATATGCTACCCGGGTGTGATTGAACTGATAAAAAAGGCATAGGAAATTCTCAGATCAAAGCAAGAATCTTCTCTTACCATATATAAAAATACTGCTGCAGATGTAGAGTAAAGTAACTAGTGAGGTGAAAAACAGCTGATCAGGCCTTTTTGGTGCCAGTTTTTATGAGGGTGATCTTCAATCACTTAGGTCAATGAATAAAAAAGGTAAATCATATCAATGTAGATCAGTACCTGCTATCTTTACTTTGCCCTAGTCTGCTGCCAATCTGAAACTGAAATACAATCCTGAAGCAGCAGAAGTGACACAGAAAGGTTTTGATTTAATTTTTCAATGTCATAAGATTGAGATATAACATTGTACAAAGCACTCAAGATATTCCAAAGATTGCAGATTATTTTTCTCTTTTGGAAGATGTTTTGGAGAGGTTTAATTCAGCTCCTTCCACATATTGCTTAGAGAAGTAGGTTTTCAGGTCAGGGCCATTGCATCTTCTGAAGACAACAGAAGGATTTGCTGCTTTTCAGCTTTTAGCAAGAATCTACCAGACTTTCATATAGTTGCAAGGGCAGGCAAGCAAGTAACCTAGGCAAATGAATACTGCACATATAAGCCATTTATATGAAAGCTGTTATGTCATGGCATGAACCGATGATTGAGCATCTGGTAAAGGAGGTGTCTGGCCCAGGAAGCAGAGGTGCCAGTAATTCACTTGGGCTTCCCAAATGACCAGAAGGGGCAGAATATGACAAGGGGTAAAAAAGTCTCTAACCCATGAGCCCTCTAAGCACTGAAAGGCCCTGATGAGGTACTGGGTATTAAAGCTTCTTACAGATCTGGTTAGAGGTCTGAATAAGCTTTAAAGCAAACTAAAGAGAGACTTCAGGAGTTGATTAATTGTGCTTGTTAACATCCCACACCCTTTCCTTTCTCCCCCCCTCCTCATGAATGCTTACTAGTTCAAATCAACTTTTCTGGTAATTATCTTTCTGAGGACAAAAAAGCAAACAAAGAAGCTTAGGAAACCATGCAGAGACTTTCAGAAAGTCATTAGGATCTTGAAGTTTTGCCTGAAAGGGTAATTGAAGCTGTTGTTTCTTCTTTTGATATATCCACCTGCATTCTGCAAATGAAACACCCAGTTACGTACTGCTGGAGAGAGTTGATAGATGATACTGGAAATGATCTCTACACTGCTAGTCAAGCTCTTTTTGTCCCTCATGTATTCTGTGAATGGCTGATTTTCCCCTTATGTAACGAGAGGTAAACAGAGACTGATAGATACTGATTTTCAGTCATCTGAACTGTCGGCTGCTGTACATTAAGAAGTTACCTATACCTTTGATTGTGGGTGGGGAAGAGATTTAGAGCTTGCAAGAGTGTAATTGCTCCATGTTAAGTCTACAGTTAAGCCCTTTTTCCTTACTGCTCACACACAGTTCCACTGACTTGAAAACTTGTCCCTTTTCCTTCATTCTTGCCTAAAGCTATATTATCTTAAAGCCTTCTTTTTAGCCTGAGCTCTAAGGAGATGTTGATGCTGCAAACCAATAACCCAAATGAGGAAATACTAAACAGAAGCATAAGAACACCCTTATTATTGCCACATTTCTTTACTGCATTAATTTTGAAACACTTTTCTATATTCTGTCTACTTCCAGTTTTAGTGTTAGTAGCTTTGGTAGTTGACAGGTGTATAATCAATGAATGTATAGATGCTATAGTTATGAAATATACCAGAGAGTTTGGCTAAGCAGGTTATTATACCAAAACAGAATATTATTATACCAAAACAGAATATTATTATACCAAAACAGAATATTATTATACCAAAACAGAATATTATTATACCAAAACAGAATATTATTATACCAAAACAGAATATTATTATACCAAAACAGAATATTATTATACCAAAACAGAATATTATTATACCAAAACAGAATAGATAGAATGCTTACCTGCATCCTAGGCTCACTATAAAACCCCAGAGGAGGGAATCTCCAGAAGAGAGCCTTCTGCACTGGTAGTCAGCTCTTAAATGGATCTAGGAGAGGTGGAGCCAGTCTCCACCCCTTCCGGCAGCACAGGTGAATTGCCTTCACCTGTGCTCCGAGGGCTGACTCATTGCTTGCCTCAGGTGATCAATCAGAGGTTCAGGCCATGATTCAGCAGTTCCCATGCAGCAGGTTTCTTCTCCAGTGAATTTCTGGGACAAGGTGTAAGCTTGTGAGGGAGAGCAAGGAAGGGAAAGATTTTTCTTTTAATGTGTCAGGGACTGTGAAAATTTATTTTCAATTTACTTGATCAGATAAATCAGACTTATTCTGATGTCTGAATCTAAAAGTTTGGTGAATTGCTTATTCTGTGTAATAGATGGGCTTGAAATCAAGTGAGTAACATGCAGAGAGCTTAAGAAAATCAAGTGAATGGTCCTGTGATTAAATAAGTACCTGCAGTCTCTATGGGATATTTGTTTACCTTGTCTTCTTCATGTAGTGAAGATACAAGAATGTGTCTATTTAGCAAAAAATACCTGTGTAAATAAGCTAGTCAAGTCTCAGATGTTTGTATTTCCCAGCCCGCCTGAGAAGGCGAGGGATTTTTCTTATTGATAATATTAACAAAAGAGGAATGCACACCAGAATAACATCTGTTTATCCATCCTCTGTTCACTGATTGTAATTTACACTACAATAAAATTTTTCAGGGATGGAATATAGAATGATTTCTCTATATTTCTTCTTCAGAGTGAGTCTAATTGCATGGTTTGAATCAGTGGGTGATGCAAAGGAATCATGCTATAAAAGAGACAGACGCTTCTTGCATCTGCCTGGATTAGGAAAGGTTGTTCCTGTCATACCTCTCCAACAAACCTCCAAGACGACACATGACAAGAGTGACCATGTCAGGGGATGTAGATGTGGACTGAACAGGTGGACTTCCTCTGCAAGTAGCCTGTAAGCCTGAGAATTACCAAAGAAACCTGTCTCTTTAAGCCCTTTGCCACCCAAGGCTGCAATTATCCTTAGGTCAAGGATATTTAGCATTTCTACAGAGATGAAAGACTATTAATAGTTTATTTTAGCCCCAACTTCCACTTTTTTATTCCTATTATCCTTTTTTTCATTCATTTCATGAAGTAAACAAAAAGGCATACTGAGAAAAAATAACTGTCACATTATAGGAATAAAATATTTTGGCACTGTGCAACTTTTTTTAAAAATAAGAGACTGAAGTAACAGTGTTTGGCTTGGTATTTTATCCAACAACTAGGTAATCCATTTAGGCAGCTACCTTATGGGGAGGATGATGTTAAAGGAACATTTAATAATTTGTGGAATTCTTTGTGCTTGACATCTGTTTTTCCATTTTAATGAAGTTAATAAAGTTCTCTCTTGTGCTATATGTGTATTTCAATAACCAATTACTGCTAAAATTTTCAGGTGAAACTTCGAATAGCTCGGAGTAGAATTTTATACGCTGTTCAATGATTAATAAAAAAATACAATTCTCATTCTTTTCCTGTTCCATTTTTCTAATGTAATGGTGTGTATTGTTGCAAAATCAGTAGAAATAACCTAGTATTTTTTATGAACTGTGTGATCCTATAATTCAATGAATGTACAAGTCTAAGTAGAAAAATCATAATTTAACAATGCTATCCAAGATTGACTTGACTCTATTTGCTGGTCTTTGAAATATTTTTCTGTTCTTATGTGTATGCATAATGGCACTAAATTTTGAAAATGATATTACTTATAGTATTGTCTTGGTACTTGGCTGCAGGGAACAGAAATATATCTTTTAGCATCTTTATCAATGACAGTGATGGCGGAATTGAGTGCCCCTTCAGCAAGTTTGCTGACGACACCAAGCTGAGTTGTGCGGTCGACACGGTTGAAGGAAGGGATGCCATTCAGAGGGACCTCGAGAGGCTAGAAAGGTGGGCCTGGGTGAACCTGATGAGGTTCAACATGGCGGAGTGCAGAGTTTTGCACTTGGGCCAGAGGAATCCCAGGCATCCATTCCAGACCGGAAGGAGCGGTCCTTGAGAGCAGCCCTGTGGAGAAGGACCTGGGGGTCTTGGTAGATGAAAAACTTAACATGAGCCAGCAGTGTGCCCTTGCGGCTCAGAAGGCAAATGGGATCCTGGGCTCCATCAAAAGAGGGGTGGCCAGCAGGGACAGAGAGGTGATTGTCCCCTTCTATTCTGCTCTTGTGAGGCCCCGTCTGGAATACTGCATCCAAGTGTGGAGCCCCAGTACAAGAAAGACAGGGAGCTGTTGGAGAGGGTCCAGAGGAGGGCCACGAAGATGATCAGGGGACTGGAGCACCTCCCCTATAAAGACAGGCTGAGGGAGCTGGGCTTGTTCAACCTGGAGAAAAGAAGGCTGCGGGGTGACCTCATTGCAGCCTTTCAGTACCTAAAGGGAGCCTACAGAGGGGAGGGGAATCGACTCTTTGAAAGGGTAGATAACTGCAGGACAAGGGGAAATGGTTTTAAGTTGAGAGAGGGGAGATTTAGGTTGGATGTCAGGGGGGAGGTTTTTTACTATGAGAGTGGTGAGGTGCTGGAACAGGCTGCCCAGAGAGGTTGTGGATGCCCCGTCCCTGGAGGTGTTCAAGGCCAGATTGGATGGGGCCCTGGGCAGCCTGGTCTAGCATTAAATGGGGAGGTTGGTGGCCCTGCATGTGGCAGGGGGGTTGGAGATTCATGATCCTCGAGGTCCCTTCCAACCCTGGCCATTCTGTGATTCTGTGATTCTGTGATTCTTTGCAGTGGGAAAACAGGCAAATGGAAGTTCAGTAAAGTATTATGTGATATTGCTAATGACAACCACAAAATAAGGTGGTGAAAAAAGAAAGTAACTGACCACTGGCAGTTCAGCAACCCATAAGAGTATACTATTAATCTTGAAACACTGACTTGTGGGCTAGCCAATAAATTGCATAAATTACTTAAGTGTCTTTAACATTAAAGTTTTTAATGACTTCTATCATTTGCAATATGCAGCATGTCACATCCTATTCAAATACTCAATATCTTATGTGTAACCATCTATCTAGGCTGTTGTTCAATTTTCCTAGCTCCTTCTTGGTACTAAGAGAATAAAAATCCATCTTATATAATATAAGGAAACAGAATGAAAAGCTGCTTGGAAACCATCTGTTATTTTTGCATTGAAAATGCTCTTCAAACTTCAAACCTATCTAGAGCCAAGACTTCTCTAAGCCTTTTTGGGTTGGTTCAGCCATGACACTAGGGTTGATCATTACAACTGGTTTTTAAGACACTGGTTAACAGAAGGGCAAGTTGTTTCTAATACTTAATATATAAGTAGTTAATGATAAGCTTAGTTAATAGAATTAATATTAGCTTAACTGGGAAGCTATGAGGCTTTTCAGTTTCACTGAGCACTTCCAAGTCAGTTGTTGGAGGGAGATATCTTTTAGAAGAAATCTGGTCTTCAAAGAATTTCAGTGTTTCAGTCAATTCAGTGACTTCCTTCTCAGGTGTCAAACTTGTTTATATCAATCAGTAACATTATCTTGATTCTTGCTAGAGATCTCTAAAGCTTTATAAGAAGATCAAAGAAAATCTTGAGATTCTTTGATATTCTTCTCACAAGTAAATGAAAACTGAGCTGATTAAGTAGGCTGTTTAGTGAAATAGTATGTAATTATGGAATCTCACACTTCTGAAACTTAGGTGAGAAATAGATTTAAACCAAAAAGTTTAGAAAATTAATTGAAAACGTGACCAATATTAGTTAAGTTGGCAGTCTCAATAGGAAGAAATTATAAGGTAAAAATTTATTCAAATTTTCAATTCAGTTTGGCATCTACGTGTTCTGATATCAAACAGACTCTTTAATTTTCAGTGTGGATTTCGGAGGTGTGACTGTGGTATGTATACACGTGTGTATATACACATTCATACTTGCATAATTCATTTTCCATGTTCTGGGATGGATGCAGTGTAGAAAGGAATGTTTGCATCAATAAACAATACCTTTCAACCAAGAAGAAAGAAAACCCAAACAAACAACCCAGCATCCAAGAAAGGTAGTCGAATGGAAACAACTAGGAATGAGTTCTTCAACAAATTGAAAACTGTTACTCTGGTATAAGTTTCTGAGCTAGAGATGGAAAAACTTGACATTGCACAGGATCAAACAAATTTCAACAATCTAGCAGCATGACTTGCGTAACTTGTTATTATCTCAGAAGACAATGCTGATTAACCACTTAAAAAGGCAAAAGATGTGGAAGTGTTCGATGTGGAAAGCTATTTCTCCTCATTTCAGTAATAGTTGAAAGAAAAAATATGGTGTCTACTGAATTCTGAGAAGAAATTGAATTACACGAGAGGTGTGGAATTTAGGGTTTCTTTGCCCCTCCACCAGCTCAGCACCACCTCCAGTGCCTGGGATGGCAGAAGACCCTTCTGTCTTTTCTCAGCCTTAGTGTTTCAGCTCAAGCTCAGTGACTATACAACTAACTGAGCTTCATTTATATAAATGGCCTTGACCTTTTATATCCATCTATATGTGTATTTTTGGACTGTCTGAAAGAGCAAGTGTCCCTCAGGTCAGTGTAGGAGAAATATTTACAATTGGTCGCTCCCAGTAGCACTCATGATGGTTATGCTAACCCACGTTTGTCACCAATCTGTTGAAAACCTTGTTCAGAAAACACATAAGAGAAGACAGGTATGGTGCTACAAGAAATTTAGGGAGAAACTTCCCCCCATCTTTCTTTTTGGGCCTGGAGAAAGTCCTAATCTGCCTCCTCTCTTGATTTCTTTATTTGTGAGCAGATGGAAAGTTTGATCTAAGGGTTCTAAGAAATGTGCTTCTGTGTTTATTTCAGCTTTAAGAAGCAGCAGTGCCTGATCAAGACGTTCACTTTAGTGAAGCATTTTTTTTCACTGACTTCTAAAACTACACAATCAGACAAAACAGCTCTGTTATAAAAGGTAAGGTACAGCAAGTGTATTTTTTATCAAGCAAGTAACTTTTTACCTTCAAAAAAGTCATTTACTATACTTGAAGGGTTTCACAATCGCTTACTGGTGCCATACTTGTCATTTGATCAAATGTATTTAATCAAACTTCAAGTTATTTCTTATTTGGAAATAAAAGACTTTGGTTTTCTGTTCAGAAACATCTTTAATATAAAGAATCAAATGGTACTGACATAAAAAAAAAAATCTGAGTAAGTTTAAGTAAAAAACTTCATACTGAACAAAAACAGGCTTAATTTTTTTTCTGTTTCACTGATAAGATTTATCTTCTGTGCAGGTGTTGAATGATGCAGGTTTACTCAGTAAGTCACTTTTTCTGTGACTTCTGTGATTCTCTTAATTTAAAAAGCACTTCACATAACAAGAATACTGTTCTTTTTTGTTATATCACTTTCAAGTGGATCAATACTTTAGAGATGTTCTTGAAAGTATTACTTTAAATATACTGGCTTCTGACTGGTATCAACTTAAATTTCCCCCTTCCATTTATACATGTGTCCAGAAATAATCTTTGAGGAGTGCAAGTAATCTGCTTCCACTTCTTTTGCTTACATCTTTAATTTTGCTCAGATAAAGCTAGTGTGATTTTATGTTTCATTAATTTTCAAAAGTGAGTCATTGTAATGCTTTCCGGTGAACTCAGGAAAGCCTTGGGATATTGGCAAACCTGTGTAGAAAGGTGTGGGATAGTTATTTCATTAGCTTTCTAACTACAGTATTTCATTGCCATTGAGAACACTATTTGCTTGTTTTTCTCCTGCATTTTAACATCTTCAAGGGAAATTTGAAATATCAGGACTGGGTACTGCAAGGACTGCGTGCATCTCTTTCCTTACGTAGAGCAAATTGCTCACTGAGGGAAGGGAGCTCTTTTAACACTAAAGTGCACTTGCTGTACGTTAAGGACAAACTCTGGTAACTCCTGAGACATAATGGTGCCTCATGCAGTTACAAGTGTCACATGCAGTTGGTGTTAGCCAGCTGTCTTCCCCATAGATTGAGGGCAGACGCCTTCAGAGAGTGGTGAGATTCTCTGGGAATTTTGGCTCTGAGCACAGCTATTCCTGTCTCCCTCCATTAGCTAGGAAGAGTGCACAGCAGTACCTAGATCTCTGAGCTTTAGACAGCTGAGTTTGGTGAGAGAAACTGCAGCTTCAGGGTCTTAATGCATTTCCCTGCTCTGCTGGAGTGCAGGTGCCACCAGCAGTGCAGAGGCATTGCAGAGCAGCAGCTGCAGCTTGCTGTGGAGGTACCCAACTGTGCATGACCATGGAGGTGGCAGGTGTTGCCTGGTGAGTGTGGCTCGTTGCTGCTGCATGCAGTACATCAGTGCCTTGGGAACCAGAAGCCAGGAGCCTCCTATATGGTACTGGCAGCTTGTGTCCACACCTGGACTTGCTGGCAGAGACAACAGTTCTGTGTGGTGGTAAAAGAGAGCTTCTGTTAAACGTGATAGGTGGGTTAAGAGATGTACCTGGGTCACGGTGATGCAGAGCAGAAGGCTAGTGAGACAAGTTAGGTATCAACGTATAGATAACTGTAGCTGGTGAGTAGGGAAGGAAAGGGCAGGACTCTTTTTTTTCCCTGCACGCATACACCATGAACTGCTGTTATCAGCAACTGAGCCAACTAAGTTTGAGATGTCTTGCTGTAATATTTTCCCAGTGCCTTTCTCTCCCAAAGTACACATTAGTTCATTCTCTTGGACTGAAAATCCCTAACACATATGAAATAAAGTACTGCTTAATGTGATTTCATTAAATAATAAAGATTTCAGTGTCAGAGCTGATGTTATTTTTCAACAGTTGTGCTCTCACAGAAAAGCTTTTTTCTTGTATTTAAATCTTCTTTAAATGCTTCTTTAAATGCTTTCATTACTTGCTATTAAGAAATTACAAGTTGTCTTAGTAAAAGTTTAAACAGTCTTTATTCTGTAAGTAAAAGAACTCAGGAGAACAAACAGTTGCAAAGATATATATCAAATGTATGCAAACAGTACAGAATAATCTTTTTTTTTTAAAGCAATTTTGTGAAAACGCCTAACAGTGAGATGTCTTATAAAATAAGCAAGTGGACTTAAATTATGTGGAACTAGCTTTTTGATTTACACTTTTTTTGGTGAACATTTACAACACAGAGCTATTAAAACAGAAAATGCAATATTTACAACTAATTCACTTTCTTCTTACCACTTCCAGCAATTCTGTAATGCAGACAATTATCTGCATTATCAAAAAATTTATCAAAAAAATATTGTTTTATAAGAACTTGTATGGGGCTAAATTCAGGCAGGAGATAAATAGTACATTCAAGTCATTCCAATTGTGTTTGCATGGAACTCCCACGAGTTCTGATCCCATGTCGAATTTAATGTAATTCTGTTTCGCTTTAACAATAAGTGAGATATTCCAACCAACAAAGCTCCTAATGGCCAAACTGGCAACTGGCTTCTAATACTAAAAATGTTGTGACAGAATATTAATCATGATTCAGAAAAAAGAAGAGAAGGTTGGAGATGCTTTATTTCCTTACCCTGGCTTCAAGGTAGACATGGTTTTTGTAAAGTCCATGCAGCCAACTGTAAATGGTGACAAGGTGAAAGGAACATCCTCAGCCAAGGGTACAGAGCACAAGTGTCCAAACTTTTGGCCTTCTAGGGTGGCACTGAGTGAACAGGAATTGTCTTGAACTGCATATAAAATCTGTAGTTCAGTTAATGTATATAAGTAATAAAACATTTTATTTCTTATATATTTTATTAAAACAGTCAAGTGACTTAGCTGTTTATCAGTGGCACCAAAGAAGTCATTTCTTCAGTGGCATTATATTTATTATCAATATCTCTAATAAAAATGTCCAGTTGAGCTGCATCTTTAGAATCAGTTCTTTTATCTATTGACAAAACGTAAAATTTGAAATTAGCAGCTTTACTCTCCAAATTTATTTCAATGTATTTTTCTGTTTCTTCAGTTTGCTTGGCTATAGTCTTGTGAGCCAAACTGATGTTAGAAAAAATTGTTTTTATTGGAACAAATTATATCCGCCACACTTTCCATACATTGTTTAATAAACTTACCATCAATAAATTATTTTGATTTTTTTTTTTTTTTTGCATTCAAGTTCTTTACTGCATAACTTGCTTTTATAATAGAATGTTTGAGTTGTAACTTTATCATTTCAACAATTACTTTTTTTAGACTTTTTTCAGTTCCACTGTTTTTTCCATAGGAAACTTTCCTTGATATGCATTGAACTTGGTAGTGGTTTTTTTTGCACGTAATGTCTTTTCAAATTGTCATATTTGAAAGCTGACATGATTTTCTTACAAATTAAGCATAGTGCCTTACTATTTGTCTCAACAAAGAAGTACTCACCGGTGCATTTTTCATTGTACGCTCTTCCTTCATCCCCAATTTTTTTTACTTATTTATTTATTTTTTTTTTTGAGACGACATAGGTAGGTTGAAATTTTATTATCAGTAATCACTATGTTTTACTCACCCAGTGGCACAAGTGCATGTTATGTGTACTACAGGCAGGTTTTGATTTGACTGCACCTGTGTGGTGGACACAAGAGGTGGAGTTGCACCTTCTCTGGGCAGCCTGTTCCAGCACCTGACCACTCTTTCTGAAAAGTATTTATACAGTGTTCTATTGCCTTCTATGCAGTCCACAGCCAAGCTGTATAGAATCGTAGAATTACCAAGGTTGGAAAAGACCTCCAAGATCATCCAGTCCTACCATTCTTTCACCTATCATCGATGTTTCCTACTAAGCCATGTCCCTCAGTACAACATCAAAATGTTTCTTGAACACCTCTAGAGCTGGTTATTCTCTGGGCACCCTGCTCCAGTGCCTGACCGCTCTTTCAGAGAAGCAGTATTATAATGTCCAACTTGAATCTCCCCAGTAGCAACTTGAGGCCATTCTGTCTAGTCCTATTGCTAGTTAGGTTGAATTAGCTCATGAAAAATGTTGCAGAAAAATACATAATGTTAGAAGTTTTTAATCATGGGGCCGCATTACTAGCTGCATGAGGCTGCGTGCAGCCCACAGGCTGAGTTGAACGTGCCTGGTATAGAGGAAGACATGGCTGCTCTGTTCACTCAGTTATAACAAGTAGAGGAGAAAGGCCATTTCTGCATGTTCTCAGGTACCTTATCAAGGCCTCATGGAGAAGTCTTGGCTGATGCTAGCATTATACCCAGGGCTGTCATTTCCAAATCAAGCTCCCACAGCTTATGTCTCAGGACATGGTCAGGGCTCCCTTCTGTGGAGGAAAATCTTTGCATATAGTCAGAGTCGTCCAACTCAGACAAAGTGTGAATGCCTGGTGTTTTTCAGTGGTTTAGAGGCTCATAATTCACAGGTAATAGACTAAGAAAGGACATTACCTGCTTGTATTGCTTGATAGAATTTGTTTACTATAGTCCAAGATGTAGCTCAAACCATAATGCCAGCATGTTAAAATGTGGAGACTTCTGATAGATTGAGGCAAAAGAATTCTCAGGAAATTAAACTATCTACCAGAGAGAAAATGAAATAAGTAAGAAGTTGTCGGTTATGTAATAGCAAAGGAGTGGCTACCAGTGGGAGGTGCTGACTCTCACTGCAGCATCTGCCTTCAAGGATGCAGTCACACCAGGCCCATAAGTAATATGCTGCCTCCAGCTTGAATATATCTCTCCAGCCATGGTAGGTTGGTAGCTTGCCCCATGACCTTGCTGAATTCACCCAAACAAGAAAATGCCTTCTGGCCTTGTGCGCTCAGCTCTGTTACCCAATGTTTCCATGGCCTTGGACGTTTCTGTGGCATTGGCTGTGCTGTGTGGTCAGCCACCCCATGTGCCATTCTTTTCACTGCAGCAGGTGAAAATTCAGACAGCTCTGCAACTTTGTAATGTGAACTTCATTCTAAGGAATGAACAGCATCCTCACAGGAAAAAAAAAAAAAAAAAAAAGGGGAAAAAAAAAAAAAAGATGGGCAGGACTTTCATCTCTCTGTAATGAGAAATTAGGAGAGGCATAGGTGATCTGTTGGGTGCTACCAGGAGGTGAACAAATTAAAATGTAAGAGTCATGACCGTGTCAGACTTGCTAGTCTAATTCTTGCCTTGAGCCAATATGCAAGCAATAATTATAGTCTCTAGTGAGCTGCTCTACGGACATGAGTAATTATAATCCTTGACACACAGAAATGTGTATTTCATTATAATGAAGTACGGAAGTAAACAAAAATAAAAGAACTAGAACTAAATGTTCAGAACATCATTTTATATGTTTTGCTGTAGTCAGCCAAACTGAAGTTTTACATAATGAGGAAGTCTGCATGTGAAAATGTGGTATTGTAAGAGGAGTTCAAGTGAAGACTAGTCATTAGAGATATTTGTCCGGTACCTGAAAAGACAGTGATTGTTCAGTTCAAATATTCCACTGTGTAGTAAACAAAAGAAGAAATCTGCAAAGATATACTGCTTTTAAAAGTAAAATACAATTCTGTACTCACATTTCTGTGCTAACTAGCTTAGTATCATTAAATAGTTCAGTATTTAAGCCCCGTGTCATTAAAGCTCTAAAATACTTACCAAAACTTAAGTAGAAAGTTATAAAGTCCATGTGACTAAGTTTGCTTAGTTTCTGCGGATATCTCTTAGACTCAGTGCCAATCTAGAAGCAGCTCAGTTCACACTAAAGCAGTCTTCCATATCCTGTAGATATATTTATTTAATCAAAATAATCTACCCTAGGAAATAAAAGAACTTGAGACTTAAAAATCTGATCTCCATACATTCAAATTTCATTAAAATAAATCTGATGCCAAACTTTTTAGTTTGGTATATCAAATAAAATCTATAAAACTTACCAGGTCAAAAGCTTTAGCGGAAAGCTGTGCTGGCCACCCAGCTGTTGAGAGAGATTTGTAGAACAGTCAAATCAGTTCAGTCTGACTTCCATTTTTTGTTTTTGTAGGGAAATTGTCTGCATGGCATATATGTTTATGCCGTTCTCAATATTTCTGCATTTTCTTGAAACCCGAAAGAGCACGGCACTAAAAAAGTGGTTGAAATCCTGATTCTGCTGAAGTCAATGGAAATATTTCCTTGATTTCAGAAACATCAGAATTTCACCCTGTGATGAGAATGGTTGTGCCGTATTACCAGAGATCTGTACAGGGAGTAAAGCTAAACCCCCACTCCTTTAAACAAGACCAAACAACCCTTTTAGTCTGTCAGGTTCTTCATTTTCCCTTCTATCAAGGTAACTGCAGGCAATTCTGTAGTAGGGAACAGGATGTCTTATGCCTGTTACACGAACAAAGGAGAGAGTGTTGGAGTTCAGCTGTGACTCACATTCAGCAGTGCGTATTTCTGTCACTTCTGAGCGGCACTGCCCTCCCTGCTCTGCTCCACAGAAACATTTTAAATGATGTGGGAGATATTTTATATGGTGAGGCAAAGCACTCTTGTATGTGACTCACAAAGATCTCATTATTATTTTATCCTTTATTCAAATTACTCTTTAGATCAAGATCGTATTGATACTCATAATTAATTTGGCCTTACATAATGCTTCTAATCCAAGTATCTCACAACACTTCTTGAGCATTATCTAATTAAACCAGTCACAATATTTCTGTGGTATAGTCAAGGAATCTGTGTGGCTGGCTCCATCCAGTTCCAAAAGCAGTCACCTCTGGGGTTAAATGAGGCAGCTGCTTAATAATGCATAGCGGCATCATGCCACGCTTTGGGAGGAGAAGTGAGAAATAGCATCTCTAATTGGAACTACATGGGAACTGAGGGAGGAAAATGTAATTATCTGTAATTTCAGATTTAAAAGTGATAACCCGTCTTTTCCTCTGAAGGTTATTAAAGGCTCTCTAACGTCCAGTTGTTTTTTAGCTCATGGTACAAACGTCTCATTAGATACCACAGGTCCTCTAGTACCTTCTGACCAGAGTCAGAGCAGAATGCCTTACTACATCATCATTTGATGACCTATTTTATATTGAAATTCTGCTTCTACACATGTAATTTACTTGCCCAATTAAATAGCAAGGTGTGATGCTTTGATCAAAAGCCGTAATAAACTTCCAATATTTCACATCTCTCCCCACTAGGCTGATTTAAAGTAAGTTTTCCACTGCACTGAAAGATACTGAAGCACGGGGAAAATAAATGATCTTCCTCTACAAACCCAGAAAGCCAGTGATGAAAAGGTCATTGAATCTTATTTTCCAAGCCCATGTTATTCTGCTAAGCTCTCACTCATCCTTCTTTCTGCCTGTTAAAATATCTCTAACATTCAGTCTGTATTTTTTATATCCTTGATTAAAATAAAGATCAAACATGGAGTCTAAAATGCTCTGCTAACTGGAGAGATTTCACATACGTGCAACTATTTGTATCTTTACTAATGCAGGATTTAAACAAGGCAAGTTAATCCAAGTGAAATAGAAGCTCCCCAAGCACTGAGTGCTGTGTTTTTGTTTGTGTTGCTGCATTAGCCCAGACCCATTTCATGAGGATGTGCAGCAGGGACTGGACACAGATTGCAGGCATGTCTAGAGTTTATTGGGCCAAGGGACAAAGGGATTTAAAGCATCTGCCAGTGAGAACAAACAAACTCCATGGACAATTTCTTCTCAGAGGGAATGCAGGAGGGCTGATGATGTGAAGAGGGATTTGTCTCCATGGCAGTCAGAGAAAACATCTCTAAAGTTTTCAGGGACTCTTGCAGCTGGATCAGGAGGTGGTGGTCTTCTGTGACCTACTGTGTAACATGAAAACTATAGATGTCACTAAAGGGTTTTTTCATCAAACCTGTAACAGCATTAAGATAAAAACTGGATCTTGGTTTAAATTTTGAGAGTCAGTGGGCTGTTGTATCTCTTGGTAAAGTACTGGAATGAAAAAGCACTCTTGCCGTTGATTAGCAGAGACCTCACTGAATCTCTGGCTACTCAGTCAAAATTGTATGGAAATTGTAGATATTAAGATTGTAATGAAGACTTATAAGTATTTATTTACATATTTACTGACGTTGGAAAGGAGCCTGGAGAACCTGCATGCTTTCCCTAGTGCATAGGAAAGCCAAGGGG
This sequence comes from Phasianus colchicus, assembly GCF_987193195.1. Classification (NCBI taxonomy): domain Eukaryota; kingdom Metazoa; phylum Chordata; class Aves; order Galliformes; family Phasianidae; genus Phasianus; species Phasianus colchicus. The sequence continues at coordinate 79,728,694 of NC_143437.1, forward strand.
TCTGGAGAAGTCATCTTTCTCCATTCTGCTCATTGCACTGCCATTTTTTGGACTTCAGCATTTGTGTGCATATCTGGACTTGGAACACACAAGTCTTAAAACGCACAGAAAATTTTGTCTTGTATAATAACATCCATAAACATAGTGCTATTGTAATGATGTAATCTGCAGTGATTTGTTATAAAATCTGTGTGAAGTGCTGTACATCATTATCACAGTGGAGCAGACATGACCGCTCCCAGGATGAAAAAAACCTTTGTAAGATCGCCCTTTAAGTAGTGCACAAAATGATGAAAATTCCTTTTCTCAGATGATTCCAGTTCTCCAATCTTGATGCTTTCGAGCATTATTTATGAAATAAAAAATTCTGAAATAATAATTCAGCTTTTTTCCAGTTTTCTGATTACAGAATAACTACAAATTTGAAACAAAGTAATTTCTAAGGGGTAAAAAAAAAAAGAAATATTTCAGTCTGCAAAAGCATTGTAACAAAAAGTTCTGACACACTCTATGTCATTTAGGTTAAAATTAACATGCAATTGTACATTTCAACAGAGCAGAACATCTGTCAAAGTTTTAATAGCTTCCTTGTGTTCTTTAAGCAACTTCACTCACTTTAATAAAAAGGAACTTATTTTTTCAGGGAAATTTCTTTGAAAAGGAGGTTTAATTCTCTTTCCAATTACATCCAGAAGTATCCACACTTCCTTCTCACTGGATAATAAACTTCGGACGACTTTATTAATTGTGTTTGTTATGGTGTGCATCACAAACAGCTGTAGCTTCATGGTCACAGTGGCTGCATTTCTATTGTCCTTGCAGAAAAATGCATACCCTTGCTTTCAAGAGGGAGGAAGAACATCTCTAGTCATCTATGAACAGCTGAAAAATGCTGAGTTCTTTCTATTGCAGGACAGGAAGCCGTCTGTGGAGTTAAGGGGGAATGAAATCAACTTTACGGGAGTCAGAAGTTAGACAGACAAGTCAAAGTTTAGCTCTTACTGTTAAGAGCTGCTGGCTCCTGGGTGATTCATCTCACTACAAATAAGATAGCTAATTACATATAATTACATACCCTCTCTAAGTTAGGGAAAATAATCACTGCTTAGAAATCCTCATTATTATCTGCTGACCTTAAAGGTAAGTAACTCGCTCCTTGATAACTGACTTTCTCTAAATGTTGGTGAAATGGTCCTACCCTAAGGGTCTAAAAAATACTGATAATAAAATTATCAGATAATAAAATAAAATTAAATACTGATCTTAAACTGCTTGTGGATTTTGATAGCCCTTTCAAAATCCAACAGTAAGACTTTCAGCCTGAGCAAGTGCTAGGGATAACATTCCTATGGGTAGTGCTAGAGCAGGAACATTAACAGTGAGAAGGATCCAGCAGTAGTCTCTGTTATAAACACATTTTTCAATTTTAATTTTCATGCAAGATAGCATTAGATTGAATGAATGGACAGATACACTGTTTGAATAGTGCTATAACTGTATCTGCTGCTGTACATACAGCAGGTGAAACATTAGTGTGCTATGTCTTAACTAAAGCAGAATGATGAGGTGGCTTGGCACAGCATTTGTAAATATTTTGTTATTGCCAGATCATATGAGACTTTTTATTTTATTTGCATTAACCTATATGTAAAAGTATTTTTTAGAGGGAGGTGCAGGCTTTAATTATGTCTGTGCTAGAGTAAAAATCAATCTGAAACAATTAGTTGTTAGAAATGTTAAATGAAAGTATTGCTATGTATCACTGCCCTCGTAGAATATAGAGATGCTTGGAGAAAGATGTGGAGAACCAGCTGTACCAGTTCAAAGGGTCTGAGCTCTCCTTTCAAAGATAGTGACACACAGGGCTGGTGAAATAGCAAGAATGCCTGAATTAAAAGTTATTTTGGGTACCTCCACATTGTGCTGCTGTATCACATATTCTGTATTACCTTCAGTGGGACTACACAGAAGTTACAGAGCTGATAGCGAGACCATTCTTGTACCTTTACAATGTATGTTTTTATGCTCAGATCTGTTTGATTTTAAATTCAATAAGCATGAAAAATCAGTTATTTCTCTCTGGTTGTGATGGTGTACTTCATGGAAAAATGGGATAAATGGTAGGAGGGAAAAAAAAGGTGGTGGAGGAAAGTAAACAAGAAAAATGATGGAGAAAATTGTTCTAGAAACTTATTTGCATGGAAAAAATAAAGGGCATCTAGAATGGTAAGTACTTCAACATCCTATCTGATGAAACATACTTAGCAGACAATGCAAATTAAGGCCATTATAGATAAATTCAACTTCCACCCCTTAAAGCACTAATCAAATGTAGATTCAAGACAGACGGAACCCCAACTGCAAAAGCAAACATCTCATTTCTCAGTTTTAGTCAACCAGGAAAACAGATGGCCCTTAATAGCATGCCCTGAAATGCCTAATTACATGAGAAAATGTGTATGGTTTTTCTGGACTTTTAATTGGTTCCCCAACTGTGTGTGAACAGAGCCAAATGTTTTAATAGATTAAATACTAAATATCAAGACAGTCTCTTTTACAGCATGTGCAACACCTTGCTGGGTTATTGTCAACATAGATTTCAAATATATGGCAGTGCAGACCTGTAGACCAAGGTTGTCATGCAGATGAGCTATATTCATTTCTTCCTAAGTCTTCTTCCTATTTCAAGCTGTGTGCATTGCCTTTCCATGAAATTGGAACAGCAAGATGGGCATGATAAGATATTTAGTGTCATAAGGAATTTAGCCTACATAAATGACATGAGGGGAGAAATGGCTGGTAACTATAACAACCAATGGAAACCTAAGAGAAGAGGGGAATGTGCGTTATGCATCAGCATGCCAAACTGAAATGTAACAATACATCATTATTGAAAGAATAAGTGCACATCTAATGACTGAGATATTTAATTACTTTAATTCTTTAATAATAAAAAAATGTAGTTAAACATCTCAGTAGTAAAACATCATGTAATCAAGTGTACAAACTCTTCTTTACTAACAAGAGATACAGAAAACAAGCATTAAGTGAGGCAAACAAAAAATCAGTAAAAACAGATGTTGTTATTAGTGTGCAGTGAATTCAGACACACATCCAGGATCCTTGCTTCTATTACTCAACACCTTGTGTAATGTCTCCCTCAAGTAATATAGGCCATAAAAAAGCATCTGAGTTCTGCTGTTTGGTCAATCACATCATTTACTCTTGGTTGTGATCATGCTCTCTAACAACTTTTTAAATTTTTTTTTTTATTTTTTTTTATTTTTTGGCAGCAATTAGGAAAGCTGTTCAAAAATTGTGTTGCTCTTATACTTAGAAGCCTACTTTTTAGGATGAATTTATTAATGGCCACGATATGCTCATTTGTTCTTGTGCCAACAGTAGTCATTAGTTCAAATAGCTTTTCTCTGGTGTATTAGCATGCAACATTATAGACCTCTTCTTTGTTAGACTGAGAATGCCAAGTTCCTCTCAGAAGAAAACCTTTTTTCCCCTTAATTATCTTAATTATCTTTCTCCGCCTTTTATCATGCTTAATTCATTTGCATAATTGTATGTTACATTCCAGGTAAACTCTTGCTGAAATTCTTTTTATATGGCTTTATCATATCAATCTATCACAGGATCACTATCAGATACATGGGTTTTTTTGTTCCTTTTTTTTTTTTTTCAATCTGAGCTCCTAACTCACTGCAGAAGCTCAAGAAACTACTCCTTAATCCTTTTCTTTGTGTTTTATGCTACTAAATGTTGATCTCTTTCTAATGACTCAATTATCAACTCATCATGGTGCAAAAACCCATATTCTAGTTATGACTGTTAATCCATTATGTTTGTTACTCTTGTGCCTATGTAGTAATAACTGGGCCTTATTATTTATATATGTCCTCCAGCATATGCCTGGAAAATTGTAATCTCAGTAATAAGAATTTAGTAGAAATGTAAGCATCTATTAACCTGTCTTCAGGATCTGTAGCAGTACTTCAAGTTCTGCTTCAGCAAAATCTTTTGCAATCCTTGCAGAAAACAACTGACCAAATTCTTTCTGTTTTCATCCATCTAACCACAGTTTCACTGCTGGCTACAACCTCATCAAGCACTCAGTGGACAAGAAAGTGACTTCTATACAGGGAACTAACTCATCCCATGCTTTATTCATAGATTCCCAGGCCAGATGGCATTGGCTGGCTGTGCCCATGCTGTCCTCCTAGCCCCTGAAAAAGGGTAGCCACTTCCAACCTGCCTGTTGGGAAAGGGCCCTGGCATAGGCAGTTTGTACTGTGAAGCTGGTCAGGAGGTTATTTTTCACTCAGGTCAATATATGCAAGGGACTAATTTAGCAGTTCATCAGTACAGACATTTAATTGCATCACTTTAAATTATCACTGAAGATAGCCATAACGATGCCCATACTTTTGCTGCTTCAGTTACAGTGTCCATATGCACGTATTTTCCTTTATGCGCCTAAGGATTACCTCATCTAAGGGATGTTTACTAGAAGGTGTAAAAAAGCCTATATTTGCAGCTGTCGGAAGGTAGGCCAAGAACTTTTAAATTATACATTCTGAACTTTGAAGGTTTATAACTAGAATTGGTATTTTTGTGCCCCTAGATATCTTAACCAACCTGCTTGTGGTCTATCCCTTAGAGTAATTCTTTTCAGAGTCTGTAAAAGTTTCCTTGTATTTAAATATCTACAAAGAAATAAAAGCAAGATTGCCTCATTTAAGTGTGAAGATCTAAAAAGTCACTTTGCTACTCTTTAAGTATCGTGATATCTGCACTACTAGAGCTGTGTTATTGGACATCTTCCAGCATGAAGAAATTGGAGAAGAAATAGAACAAGAGAAGTAGCATTAGAGAAGTACAACACAGCATATTACTTCAAGGATGCTTGCTCTGCAAGACATCCACAGACAAGGATATTGCTAACGTGATGGGCAAAAAGGCCAAGTAGGAAAAAGCTAAGCTTGAAGGAAAGAAAACTAATATCAGCAATACCAGCAACTTCAAAATACTTTGATATACTGTCCAAGTTGTCCTGTTCTCCTGCTGAAAGGAGAGTCAAACCATGGGAATTCAAATAAGGAAATTTTGAAGCAGTCAGAAAGAGCTATAAGAAAGCAAATTATAGATAAGGAAGAAAGTTATTTGGAAATACTCTTTTGCATAATAATGAGCAAGACAAATAACATTCTGGATGAAATCACCTTACACAAATGAGGAAGGTGAAATGCAACAGCCATATAATTGAAAAGAGTCCTAACAAAGATGACTTCTTCTGATAAGTATGCGGCACAAAGAACTGCAAATTTATAAAAAATACGAGAGAAAGCACATCCCAGAGGCACCTACACAAGTGATCATTGTATAAACAATCAAGCAGATGAACAAATCAAGTGAAGATTAAGTTTATTAAAATTCTTAGCACTAGATTAGAAATAGAACAGAAAATATCCTGCAAAGGAATAGATCTATTCCTTTGAAATAAGAAATGTGAAAGAGCCTCCTTCATGGGAAACTGTGGAAACAGTTCTTAACTAGCAGCACAAAGCTCGGTAACTGCTGCTAGGCATTCTGCATTTAAATCAAATGTATGCAGCAGTTAGGAGCAGCAGTTAGCAGCAGCAGTTAGCAGCTGCTGTCAAAACAGGATAAACCATATGGGTAGTGTGATAACATGCTATTATTTCCTATCTAGTTGTATGTTTGCTTTACAGTTTTCTAGTTTTCCTTCCGTATCTCCTTCAAAATGAAAACAGGTAGACTGAATCAGTTATTGTTTACTGGTTGCTTATTACAGAGTGGCTTTTAAACAGAGTTGGAGTTTCCTAAACCAGAACACACTAAATCTAGATCAAGTCATGAGTTCAAATACTCAAATTGGACATCACTTCCTATGGTTTTCATGGTTACCTCTGGGCTTTCAAATCAGGCACAGAATCTAGTTGTTGCATGTGTGCCATGTTACATTTGATTATTTTAACCGAAGTAGCTGTGCACTGAAAGGCACCTCATGCATTTGTGCTGTTTCCAGGCTTTCGTATTCTGAAATACACTACTGAGATTGAAAATACATTATTTCAGCATGAAATTTCATAACAGAGGTTCCAAGAAAGTAGTTTTATGTGCAATAAGTTGACATCTATCATAATTTGATATCAAGAAAGAAGAAAATGACATAATCTAAAGTCAAATTCTCAACACATTGAAAAGAAAATAGATATGGCAAAATATTTTCTAACTATTTGTCTACGTTTCCCCCAGTTCTAAGCAGAGCCATTGTGGGCAACATTATATTGAAGCTACTTTAAACAAAAATAGTAATATGATTAGATAGATATTATACAGTTCTGTATACTTAACATGGAAAATGTCATACATACTATGACTATTGGATGTAATGTCAATGTAAAAATATATTTTTTAAGATTTCAGAATATTCACACATGGCCATAGAGCAGTTATTATAACCTTTGGTTAGGCTTAGAATGAGCACATGTATGTTTGTGTGTATAGATGTACACACACACACACATATAGATATAAAACTGCATACTATTGAGAAAATGGGGCATTCTTCAGTGTTCTCTCACCTTTTAGTCAGACATGTAGACTAGTATAGAAACTATACTAGTGTTTGAAGCCAATTGTATGCACAGATAATAAAAAGGTGATACAGTTCTTATTAAATTCTCAACTCAAAAATATGTTTGGACAAGCTATTGTGGAAACAAGAAAAGCAGTACAGAAGTGCAGCAGAGTACTAATGGTAAACATTGACAATTACACAATTTCAATATTGAATTGTATTTAAAAAAAGGGGGGTAGAAAGAAAGGAAGGAGAAAAGAATGGATCTAAGAGTTTCCTAGGTACTAATCATTGTATCTTCTAATTTTCTTTAAAAAATAAATGAGGCAAAAAGGATAGGTACCTAAAATATTCTCTTGCACTTAGACTAGGAAGCCATTTAACATCTCAGACATACCTCCCGAGTTTTTAACTCTGGTTAAAACCAGAGAAGCATGAATGATTAATGATGTAAGCTGCTTGGCCAAAATGAGTACTACCTCTAAATTACTTTGAATCAATTAAAACTAAAGATTAGGATCTCGGCCTGCAAATAAATAAGCAAGTAATAAATTCTGACAACCCAAGATTATCTGTGCCTTTCCCACAGAACCAAGAAGCTTTTTGGATGATCCTTCCCAGCTCTCAGCAGTAGTATTTGTGGTTAATGCAGGACATCACACGAAGCTAGCAGGGGAGAAAGGAAATGCTGTGCAAGAAGAGATAAGGAGAGAGTACCAACAGGGAAGCAGAATCTGAAAATAGCAGTTATTCTAGGAATTTAATTAAGGCCCTAGCTACAAAAGGGTACTCAAAATAATAATAGTGGTACTGAAATATAAGGTTTACAATCCAGAGACCCATACTCATAACTTAATACTTTACAAAGAAAATAAAATTACAGTGAATCAGGAGGGAAAAAAGAAGACCAAAAAAAAAGACAAAAAGAAAGGACAGGAGAGGAAGGGAAGGGAAAGGAAGGGAAGGGAAGGGAAGGGAAGGGAAGGGAAGGGAAGGGAAGGGAAGGGAAGGGAAGGGAAGGCCAAAAAAAGTTGTAATTAAAAATACACATTCTTACGATGTTTGTAGATTTTTCTGAAAGTTTCTGGATGAACCAGGACTAAGTCCAAATGGGGAAAGCAGCCAGTGGGAGAAGAAATAGATCATACTTTATGCTGCCAACTTAAAATAGTGATTATTAAATAACCTGAGAGTTACTGCATTCCCTAGGACAAACAACTTCTTTAGATTAAGACTGGGATTTTTATCCATGAAAACTAGACTTAATTGGGAATTTTCCAAAATCAAAAACCACAACTCCCATACCCAAAAGCAGAAGATAAAATATTTCATCATGTCACTGGCAGATGAAATATTTAGTTTGGGACTGGTTTATACAGTGCTGAGATTAAGCTTCATGAATTAACATAGAGTGGAGGTATGAAGGCTGGGTCATCAGGATTTACTGCTCAAGTTGCAGAGTAAATTAAATAAAGATGAATCTAAAGAATTTGGCTGAGCTCAGAGTGGAAATGTCAAGATGTGTTGTTCAGCTTAGAATGACAAAACAAAACAAAGGAATAGGATGCCATGAAATTTGATTTGCATGAAAAGAAGTGTCAATATTTCTTTTGTCTGATGCATAACAAATTTTGAAATCCTGCCATTTTCACAGGATGGAAGTCTTGATTTGTCACCAATTCTGGTAAATTTAAACCCTGTGTACTATTAAACAGGAGATTTGCACAATATTATGTGATCAGAGTCAGATAAGGCTCTGAGGTGGATGCCTTGATGCTTGCATTATGGTAGAGACCAGAAGACCAAAACACTTTTTCATCTAATGGGCAGATTTTGTTAAATATAAGCCAAAATAATTAGCCTTTTAAAGAGACAAAGCTTGTAGTCGCTCATACAGAATAGAAATAAAATTGTATTTAAACAAATCTCATCCACCCACTGCATCTTTACAGGCAAGTTCTTGCTTTTCTGCATGGTTACTGTGACCACAGTGGCTTTTGATTTGCAACCAGCTCTCTCTGATCCATAAAATGTTTCTCTCTACCATCGTGGGTGCTTGGTTAAGGGTCAGTCTCTGCTCCTTTTAATATTATCTTTATGGGCTCTAGCCCATAAAAGCCCATGCAGCCCATCAGTCACCTTCTTGTCATGACTCTCCCACCCTCAGAACCCTTCTCCTTCCCTTGGGCCATTCTCAGCTCTCTGAAGACACCACTCGGGCTCACAACACATTGCCAAAAAGGACATATTCAATCCAAGAACAAACTGTCCAGTACATGTGAAAAAGTCTGTTTTTGTTTAGTTTTAGAATCTGGTATTTGGACCACAGAACTATACTGTTTGGCAAGATGACAACTTTTCTGATTTAGTGAGTAAAAAGGTGTCATTTATTTGACTACATGAAAGGAATATTGTTTCTTTTTTTGTGAATCCATTGCCAATATTAATTAGCTTTTTCTCTGTGTGAGATCTTTATCTCTCAAAAAAACTCTTCTGATAAAGTCTTTCATAAGTTTGAAGACTTTATTTAAGCTGTGTTCAAAGTATTTAACAACTTCTATATCTGCATGATAAATTTTGACTTTTTGGAATGTATTATTTTCTTAGCAGCAAATTAAGGAAAATATTAAGATCTGTAACCTCCAAAGGAGAAGCAATCCCAGTGTTATTCAAAATAGCACAACGAAAATTGTTTGACCCACCAAGAAAATAATGTATTTTGATGGTCATACTGGTAGCTTGGAGCTGATGAGAGCAAACTGTATGCCAGTCTACTAATAGAAGGAGACACAATGGAAAATTTGAGCAAGTTGAGAAGTCTCAATGAATTAAAGACTCCCACTTGCTGCATACAGAAAGTTGACATAAATCAGTATGATCTATGCCATTGAGATCACCTGACTAGAAATAGTTAATTACAATAAAAACTGTGATTTTTGATGAAAAAAAAAAAAGGTTAGGTTTTTTTTTTTTTGCTAGAGTAGATTACCTAGGCAACTATCTGTAACTCTTATTCAAAACATAGATTAGAGCCAGCATGGTTATGTACAAACATACTTAGATACTGTGCATGAAATACGTTTAATTTTACAAAAATAAAAAAAAAAGTATTTCCATGCTGCTGTTTATCTTGCTCCACAGCTTCTGCTCTGAACAGTTTTTCTTGTATTCCCACACCATGCCATTATTCACATAAGTAAATTTAAACACATGAGTGGAAAATACAATTTCAAATTGGGAATGTATCTATACAGTCACCAAAATTACTTGAAAAATCAAGTTGTCATTCACACACATTTCCGCTGTAAAGAGAGGTAATGGTATTTCTGCATAAAAACAAGCTCATTTCTTGTAAATGTGACATCTGATGGGGAGATCTGCATACCTAAAAGTACAGCTATGACAGATACAGTCTTTACAAACATCTTGCTCAGTCAATGGACAAATGTTTTGTGTTCTGAAGATATCTCTGTGAAAATCACACAGGACGCCACATTAGTTGGATATGATAACAGAAGTATTTTTAAATAAAAAAGGAAAAGTAGTTAGTGTATGAAATTGAACATAAAACTTAAGAGTTTGGTTATTTTTCTGTTCTGTGAAATCCTTCATAAAGAAAATGTAGAATTACAAGTAATTAGAAGGTGCATTAAAAAAAAAAGATATGGCAGGAAAAATTATGAAAAAGAATAATTGAAAAAGGGCTATCTTTACAGTCATCTGTTTAAAGACATTAGTCACATTTAGGCTACATCCAGTATTAGCCTGAGTAAATAGCTAACCTGTGCTCCAGAGAGAAAATCAGGTAAGCACATGGCAAGGGAGTAAAATAGTACAGGGACACACATTAGAGAATCTTCCATTTTTTTTATCACTTAATTTTGACAATAACATTTTCAAGGCATAACATTTAATATACAAATACCAGTCTTAACTTATCAGAGGTAATGTTCTTTACTTAAATTTCTTCTAGTGGCTTTCCATCATGAAAATTAGTTTTTCTTCAGGAAATCATACATTAAATATTTATTCAGAGCAATATTCTGGTAAAATAAAAAATGAAAGTTGATTTAAATTGTCTTTCTATGCACATGGAGAAAATCTACACATTCATGTGGAAAGGAACTCATTTATAAAATGGAAAAAGAAGCCAAAGGTCTAAAATTCCTTTAGAGTCAGTTAAAAAGATGAAATATTTTCCAGAAAAAAAATATGTTCTCCTGAGTCCTTGTTTTAATAATTTTAAGGCCAAAAGGTTTTCACCAGGCTTTCTTGAATCCCTGTCTTAATAATTTTAAGGCCACAAGGTTCTCATTAGTTTTTCTAGCATTAGAATATCACCCCAGGCTGTAAGTGAGACCCTGATGTTTCTGTGGGTGATGTCAAAAGAAAAATAAATCCACATTCCTGGCAGTTTCTGAGCCTGGACTTGCCATCTCCATCTGACATTTTCCTTGCCCTTTATGGTACATCTACTTAATGCAGCGTATGACGCGTAAAGTTCATCAGGCACCACTGAATACCAGCATGTTCCTTCAGACCCTGAAAAAACACCAGTCACATTGCTGCATTTTCAAGACTGGTTCATGAGGGCAGGGTGCCCACTGTTCTTCTGTGGGGTAAGATCACTCATCTCTGTGGACATGGAGTCCTGTAGTTGTATCATTTACTTTGCACAGGCACTGAAGAGGTACTTCCCTAAGGCAACGTGTGTTATCTGTCTTGATGGCTATTGGAGGATAGATTTGCTCATGCTCTGAAAGATTTTATTTCATTTTGGGCCTCCGGGACCTTTCCAAAGCTTAGGAAAGTATTTTTTATTGCAGCCGAAAACAAGGAGAATAATGTGCAGAAAATTACTTGTTGGCTAGAAGGAGTTGCATTAATAACATGCTCTGGCAGAAAAAAAAAAAAAAAAAAAAAAAAGGTGATTGGACAGAAATACAACAGAGATCTATGGGGATTAGCATACAGAGATGACACATTTGGACCACGTAAGATAAGGAGCACTTACATTTACTACCTGTGCAAAAGTGATGTAGGATTCCAGGGGGAAAGTGAAGGAAAAGTGTGATCTAACATTTTAATTTGCTACTTAACAGGTTTAACTTCTATTTAATCAGAAAAAAACTTTTTAAGACTGTTCAAATCAATGGCTTATAATCATTAATGGAACTGTGTGTTTAAATAAGCAAATATGTCAAAGTACTTTAATGCCAAATCAACCCTAAAGCATATAGAGTTCACATTTTATAGGGTGTTTGATGTATGCCAGCATGCTTTGACATGTAGCAAGTCTGGGGTTCTGAAGAATGACTCACCTAAATCTTGCAATTACTTTTCTGCCAAACAAAGTGGTTGTAATTGAAAACGTCAGTAGTATTGAGATCTCCTGTATGTTCTAAAAGATCAGTGTAACACTGTCTGTCTTTCCCTTCTAATGACTGCACAAATGACTTGCAAAGAGAAGATTATCCTCTGAATGCAGAAAGTTTTCACAAAGTCTAAACTCTTTTTGCTACTCAGAAATAAATCAAAAGCATTAGATTTTTCAGAAGCATTTGTTCTAATACACTGTTAATGTCTGATAAAATCTTTATTTTTTTAATTAGAAAAATTCTAATCTCTTGAATGCATACTTTGTGAAGTGGTTATGGGGATAACCATAATTATACGTCCTCTAAAGCCCATAGGGTTTAGTGGGGTGAATATACCAAAAGGAAGATAATGTTTTCTTTCCCATTTAGCAATCTCAGAATGTCAGGAAAATACTTTATTGAATAAAGAAAATTAATTGACATGATTTATTTATATTTTCAAACTGCCTTTAAAAAATCTTTCACGCTGAACACAAAAGAAGTTCACTGAATTCATGATGAGAATGAGTTTTTTACCACAAACTGGAAACTGGGTAAGAAACAAGAGAAAAAAAAAAAAAAAAGAAAAAAAGCCAAATGAATGGTGGATGACTGTTGTGGCACATCAAGAGTGTTTGTGTAGTTATGTACGTGTAGCATATCTACCCTGGGGAAGGTGACAAACAGCAAGACAGAAAAAGTAGATAGGTCAGGATAATCTTGGCAAAACTAGAAAGAAATGGGGAAGTAGGCAATATTGTGAGGTGGCAATTTGAAATTGAATGCCACTATAAATCTGGATGCAGTCCTAAATTACTAATCCCAGTTCTCTAAGGATCACTATCTAACAGATGAAAATAATGGAAAGTTAGTCTATAAAAGGTTGGTATGAAGAATAAAGTGAGAAAGACTGTAATCACATTTATAAATCAAGATACATCTGTTGCACTAGGGATATCATCCTTAGGTTGGCCTATCTCAAAATAGAGTCTTCTTAAGAGTGCAGATGGGAGTAAGAAGAAAGACTAGGAAGAGACTGAATTGCTTATACAAAGAAATAGAGAAACTGAAACTCTGGGCTACAGAGAAGTAAGCTTCCGTGACTTATGCAAGTGAAGACTAGTGATGAGGAAATAAAAAGGAAATAAGTATTACAAATCAGCATGTTTCACCCTTCTGATACAGACTTTAGAGGAGGAGAAATACATTTTTCAGAAAAGCAAGGCAATGAAACAGAATTTCATGTGTAAAGTTCACAGTTGTTGATGCACATGTATAATCCAGTCTCTGCCTACGTTACATTTCTTCTAATTCAAGTCCCAAAATGTGATTGGTCAGAATCTGTATATCTGCATCTTAAGTGGTGCTTCTTCTTTGAAAAAGGTGTGCCTAATTTCTCTCATTGATTCCAGGATTGATAATATGTCCTCAGCGATTGCAATGCCATCTCAAACAAGTGGCAGATATCTAAAAAGCACGCAAAGATAGACAGTGGCAGTTTTAGGGTCTTGAACTCCTGAAATTGGAAATTTGATGATTCTTCCATCACAACCTGTTCAAGTGGCAAAAGGACATTGCTTGAAAAGTATTAGCTCACCACTTCTGCCATTTATTGGGGCAGAACTGCTTACAAAGCAGCTTCCTGTCTGGGGAGTTCTCTGAAGGTGAACAGGGTGAACTATACAGCAAAACTGGAGTCCCTACTATGGATATCAAGAGATGGAAAGGCACACTAACAAATGAAAGTCTCTGCTGGTGGTATGATATAGTATTTGGACATCTAACTCCTCAAGTTAGGAGGAAAAAATCTAGGAATTAGTTCCAATTTTCTCTCCCATATCCCATATCTCTCCCCATAATAATCATATAATTATTCAGTGGAAAATGTACCTTTCACTGAGAAGAAACTCACCTGAATTTGTGAAGAGCTTTGAGACCATTATAAACTAAAGTTGCTCACAAAAATCGAGTCTGTTTTACACTCATTTCATAGCATGATGAAAGTCAAATGGATCACATTTTCCCAGACAAAATTTTCCAGCTTCTCCTTTCCCCATTTCTACTATTTCTGCTTTAATTTCAAATAGTTAATGTAGCCTCCCCTTTGCCAAAAGAGTTCTTCTCTTCAGTTCCAGTCCTCAGATTCAGATACAAAATTAACTGTGAAGAGGATAGTCTAAATGTCATGGAAAATTTACTAAGTGCATTAATGCTAGGACTGGCATGAAAACCAGTGACTTTATGCTACATCCCTTCTGTGCTTTGCTTTCCACTGCTGTGTTCTACTAACCTTTGCCTTGTGCTGCTCAGAAAGTGCCCATATTCTCTGAGCAAGACTCTCAGGCTTAGTAATTTAGCTTATTGGTTTGAGCTGGTGCAAAATGTGGCAGAAGTGATGGCAGAAATAAGACCAAAATAGATTTGATGGAATTAATGGAGCACTTGTGGGCAGGAGTTGGCTTAGCGCATTAAAGATTTTTTTTTCCCAGCTTGACAGCAAAATACAGGGCTCTATCTACAGGGGATGGAGAGTTAACAGGGACTGATAAATCAGTGTAATGCAGTAGCTAAAACCACAGCTTCATGGGGAAGAGCCCAGAGAAATCCACAGCTGCATGCCACTTTGGCACTAATGCTGGTGATAATGTTTAAGGGAGGGTGATAAAAAGGATAAAGAAAGTGTGCCCCTAAGCAGCAACTAAAAAGGGCCCTGTTTCCCCTAGAGCATGAGACAATAGTATTGAGCTATCCATCCCATCTCTCCTAGATGTGCAACAGGAGGCCTTTGTGTGAGCCACAGCAGAAAGAGGCACAAACAAGCCCTTCATCCATTGAGTGAACATTTTGGGGCTTCTGAAGCTCCCAGATGGTTGCAGTGCTTTCAGGCAGTGTATTGTCCAGTACAGATACAGGGAAAGCCTCTGAATCTGCCAGATTTTGCTTGCAATCAAGGCAGGAGCAACACATCTCTTTTCTCTTTAGGAGATATATATACATGTGGATTTAATTTGAGGAGAAGGGGGCTGAGGGAAATACCAGGGTGCCTTGTGGGAACTCAAGACATTAATTAGCCCTGTCTAAATAGAGCTAGATATCCAGGTTCCACCTTCATCCAAATTAAAGCACAAGTCTTCAGTTCTTGTACAGTTTTATACCTGAATGCGTCCCACTTGCAGATGACTCTACAGAGGGATTTTCTCTTTGCCTTCTTCCCTTGAATAGCACAAGAAAGAAATAGTATTTTTTACTTTAAAATGTTGCAACACTGGTTTCATCTGTGACTACCTGAGCTGCTGCTCCAGGACAGTCAGTAGCCTACCACCAACTGAGGCTGAATCTGTGAAGCTTTGGAGCAGTGCCAAAGAAGCCCAGGGATGTTTTTCAGGGAACAGTGAAATCTTCCTGCACGTGAGTGGTGAGCTAAGGGAAGAGCATGGGCTTTGATAGAGGGAACTCTGTAGATCTTCCCCTTCATAAAAGATGCTAGCATCATCTTTTATTCATCAGAACTGTGCAAGTGAAACAGAAAGAAAAACATCATAAACTGGCCTTCAGACCAAGAATCTTGAAGAAATTCACCTTGCTGAAATGCCCCATCCAAACTGTAACACAGCATATCAGCAGTGCTGGACATTGTGACCAAATGGGCAGTCTGACATCCAGAACAACAGATCCCCTCTGTTTTGCTGCTGTTGAGCCTCAGTCTTGTTCTCCTCACTAAGCAACAGTAGTGCAGGTCTGACTTAATGCCATGGAAACTATTTTCCTGAGGTCTCCCCCAGTGTTTGGAACAGTTTGTTGTACAACACACTAGCACTAATTGCTGGCAAACAAAATTACTTTGAGTATCAAAAAAATAATCAAATTTGAGAGGATAATTAAGAGTCAGAATGCTCAAGAGAAAACCTTCCTTTTTATTTTCATTTTTGGTAGAGATAGAAAGTAGAGAGGAGATCTTCCTATCTCTTTTAATTATGAAATAAAGTTAGAAATGAGACCTTAAAGGATACTGTTAAAATAAAAAGATAAAAAGGCAAAGAAAATTGAAAAAAGTATTTTTCTTGGCAAGAGTTTCACTTCAGAAAAACTAGATTGATGAAGTGAGGTTACCTGGAGAAAAAAATGTGTAATTTCTCCATTTTTTTGTAATGAAAATAGGTCTTTCATATTTACCCCCTGGTAGAAATGGTTAACACATACTGGGAAACTTCTGTACATCAAAATCTGCAATGCCCTGTAGATCAAAGTGTGACACAAACGTGGCAAAAGGGGTTGGGATTTCTTTTGTGAGGAAAGAGTGACTGTGAAGAAGTTCTGCTCCTCTGGACAATACATTCCATCACCTATAGAGGTAGGACCGGAATGCTTGAAAAAAGCTGTTGTAGTGATTCTCTAAATTTTTCTCTTCCTTGTAGACAAGTGGCAGCGTTTACATTCCACACTTGATGTTAAAGTTCTGTTTAGTAGATATGGCAAACTACTGATGATCCAAACATGCACCCTAGAGTGCTGAGGGAGTTGGTAGATGTGGTTGCCAAGCCACTCTCCATCATTCTTCAGCAGTCCTGGCTAACCGAAAATGTCCTGGTGGACTGGAGACTGGCAAATGTTACTCCCATCTTCAGAAAGGGCCAGAAGGATGATCCTGGTATCTACAGACCTATCAGTCTCACCTCGGTGCACAGGAAGGTTATGGAATGGATAATCTTGGGAGACATCATGGACCAGTTAAATGTCAACCAAGGGATCAATCCCAATCAGCATGGATCCTGTCTGACAAACCTGATTTCATTCTATGACAAGGTGACCCGCTTAGTGGATGAAGGTAAGGCTGCCGATGTGGTCTACCTGGACTTCAGCAAAGCCTTTGACACTGTCCCCCATAACATTCTCACGGAGAAGCTGGCTGCCCACTTTTTGGATGGGTGTACACTCTGCTGGGTGATGGCCAGGCCCAAAGAGTTGTGGTCAGTGGAGTTAAATCCAGTTGGCAGCTGGTCATGAGTGGTGTCCCCTAGGGCTCGCTAATGAGGCCGCTTCTATTTAACATCTTTATTAACTATCTTGATGAGGGGATTGAGTGCACCCTCAGTAAGTTTGTAGATGACACCAAGTTGGGAGGGAGTGTTGAACTGCCTGAGGGGAGAAAGGCACTACAGGGGAACCTGGACAGACAGACAGTGGACCAAGGTTAACTGTATGAGTTTCAATAGGACCAAGTGTCGGGTCCTGTATTTCGATCACAACAACCCCAGGCAACCCTACAGGCTTAGGGAGGAGCAGCTGGAAAGCTGCCTGATAGAAAGGGACCTTGATGTACTGATGGACAGTCAGCTGAATATGAGCCAGCAGTGTGCCCAGGCGGCCAAGAAGGCCAATGGTATCCTGACTTGTATCAGGAATGGTGTGGTGAGCAGGAATAGAGAAGTCATCCTGCCCCTGTACTCAGCACTGGTCAGGCCTCGCCTTGAGTACTGTGTTCAGTTTTGGGCGCCTCAGTACAGAAAGGACATTGAGGTGCTGGAGCAGGTCCAAAGAAGGGCAACAAGGCTTGTGAAGGGCTTGGAGAATATGCCCAACAAGGCGAGACGGAAGGAACTAGGGTTGTTTAGTATGGGGAAAAGGAGGCTGAGGGAAGACTTTATTGCTCTCTCTGATACCTGAAAGGTGCTAACAGCAAGCGGGGTTGGTCTCTTCTCGCTGGTGATAGGTGACAGGATGAGGGGAAATGTCCTCAAGTTGCACCAGGGGAAGTGTAGGTTGGATATCGGGAAAAACTTCTTTACAGAAAGGGTTGTTAAGCACTGGAATAGGGTCCCCAGGGAGGTGGTTGTGTTTAAAAACCATCTGGATCTGGTGCTCAGGGACATAATTTGTGGAGGGTTGTTAGTTAGGGTAGTATGGTTAGGTTGTGGTTGGACTCAATGATCTTTAAGGTCTTTTCCAACCTCTCCTAGACTTACATAAGAAATTCCTGGATGTGACACTAAGAGACATGGGTTAGTGATAGGACTTTGTAGGTCTGGCTGATGGTTTGACTTAGTGATCTTGAATGTCTTTTCCAACCTAAATAATCCTATGATTATCTTCCAGTGGAGTTCAGGAACACCAAAGATGAGACATAAGGATTTACCAAACAAGAGGATAAATCAGAAAAAAAAAACAACAACAACAACTTCACCAATCCTTCCCCACATCAGAATTATGACATCTTGCATGGGAACAAATTGGGGTTCTTTTTTTTTTTTTCTGGCTTTGCCTTTTCTCTATTTGGGTTAAATTGCACTAGTAGGGATTACTGGCTGATTTGACAGTTCTTCTCTTCCATATGAAAAGATTCCGGGGAGCTGCAAAAGAGAATTTCCCCAACCAAGTCTATGATAAGGCCCTTTATGATTTATTGAACTATGCTTCAGCACAGGTTACCAGCTGTGAGATCACAGACTGAGCCCATCTATGCAAAAAACGGAAAGATTCATTTTATGGCGTAAAAAACTCAAGGGCCAATATGATTTGTCATCAATCACTATTGACTTAAACAGAGAAATAAAAGATTTGGGGAAAGTTAAATAAAAGACTTCAAGGGAAAAGCTAGGTCCTTTGGGAAAGCTGTTGCACAGACTTCTGTATCTATCCCCAGTTTGGCTGAAGAAGATTTTTTGACAGAAAACTGGAACATGTTTGGGGAGAAAAAAAGTAATCTTAAGAATATGGCAGTGAGAACTGTATTTGCTAACCAACAATTTCAAGAATGTTTTGACAGCAAAATTTTTCAATGCTGTCTAAATCACAACATTCTGAGGTTAAAAAATGCCTGTGGCAAATGATGTTCACTGTAAGTACTCAATGTCAGAGCTAATTAAAATTCTTTTTTAGAAGTTGAATACATGAGAATAGATTTAAGTCCACATGCTTAGAAAATCTCATCAGTCTACATTTATGTAGAATTTAATTCTACCACTTTTAGTGATGAGGAGTAGTAGCTGAAGACATGAGTGATCTTATTAAATAAATTCTACTTTCAATGTAAGTTAGACTCAGGATAAGGTCCAAAGTTATTACAAAAGGTGTATCAACAAATATTTATTAAAGCAGAAGAGCATACAGAGGAGCATCCAAAGTGTGTTGTATATTTGAAAACTGACATGCAAGGCGAATGAAAATAAATCTAATCCAAGCCCAAAGGCAAAACTGGCGTTCTTATTGCTACAACAAAAGCAATGACTAACAACCCTCTATTCTGTTTCTACATTTCTAGAACGTATATTTCTAAGAGCTTGGCATCACTGCATTGCTCACAAAATACTAAAAAACAGAATTAGCCAAGCAACACGTTTTGCTGGGTTTTTCTTCTTTTTTTTCTCTCTCTCTGTATTAGTGATTAAATAACCCTGTATCAGTGACCCTGCTAACTTGTAATTCTAGGTGTGTTACCAGGCAACCATTATATGCAACTGTACCTAACTTTCTCTTCCATTCAGTGTTCTAATAGAAGTGGAAACTTTCTGTTGCTAAATAGATCTTATCCATAAAATTTGCAGAGTACCAAAGTTCTGGTTGTCCTTTCCTGAATGTATTGCTCATTGGTGTGCACAATGGTTAACACACACTAAATGAATGTACTTGTATATATGCTTCAAGTAAGGCTAGACTTGTTTATCATTTAGAAGACAGTAACAGTGTGAACAATTGCAATGTGAGTAAAAAATGTATGAGATTTGGATGACTATACCTAAGAATTTATTGCAGGACTTATCTGTCTTCAATGCAATGCAATTACAAAGTGGTAAATTAGTGTGTAGCTTTTCTGAGGTATCACTGAAAGATGCCTGTTTAGCATTGAGATAATGGAAATTACAGAATAATATTTTCTGTACTTTTTGTTAAGGCAGACATTGTGTACCAATGAACTCTGAATTTATTGGAACAACCAAGAGTATGCTGAAGAAATTGCAAGAGTGCGACTACTGATGCTGGAAGTAACAGTGACTAAGTGGTGGCCAACATCTTCTTGCCAAGGCAAAGGCTTCTACATGAAAAGAGAAACCGTGCTTCCAAAAATCCATGCAGTTAATGACATGTCATCCCAAGTTTCTACAGATAATAAAAGCTCTAAAATTTAGAGCAGAAAACACAAAAATCATTTCAGCTAGGTTTGGCTGTGAGGAAACTTAAATCAGATTAGAAGATGAGATGTAAGAAAAATTCTATGTACGCCATCCATCAAAATGGCAGCAGTGACTTGAAACCACTGTGTAATTAGCAGCTACCAGCACAACCTTCCTGACGGATTCCTGGCTCGTGATAAATCCAGCATAAGAAACTGCCACCTATGCTGGGCAAAAGATCTCTTAAAAGGAAAGCAGCAGTTCCGTAACTCATGCCTTCTGAAATGAGTATTTTCTGCTGAAATATATATCATTTCTGTGCTACTAGGAATGCTTTACTATCTTAACTGAGGATTAAAGAAGTTTTAAAATTAAAAGTGAATACAGTTTTTCATATGGTTCATGCACTTTTACAAACCTATTAGAGTGATCTCAGTGCTACATTAGCTGCTCCTCTTGAGTGTTCCCCAGTGCTTAGAAAGGTCAGTGGGATTTTAGAAAACCAGAGATGTTCACAGCAATGAACAGCAGCAGGTAGGGTGCTCTGTAGCAGGGAATAGCAATGAAATAAGCAGAGAACTTATGCAAGCTTAGCAAAACACTTGCAGAGAGCTAGCAATGACACTTGAGAGGCCAGTAAACTTATGTCAGTGGAACAGAAAGAGGGAGATAAATGAATGACACTGCACGCTTGGAGGTCAACCTGCTTTAAGTGATATTTAAATTCCAGGGTATTCTGAGCAACAAAGAACAAAACTTGTCTTGTTCTCTGAAGAAATTGCACATTAAAAAAAAAAAACACACAAAAACAAACAAACAAAAAACCCAGGAATCACTCAGCACTCAAAATTAGTATTTTTTTAAACAGTCAATATAGTATCATTTTTTCCTTGTTAGTTAGTACATCTGTTAAGAGAAAGGGCTCCTCACATAGATCTGAGAAAAAGGGACCATTCACAGGCAGTGTTCAGGTAGGGTGCAAGACGGTCCTCTGAGAAGCAGAGCTCTGTTGCAACCTTGAGCTGAGAGATCTGCTGGCTGAAAAAAATCATTTTGACAAAAAATGAAAAACCAAAATTGGCATCAGGGAAAACATGCAGGGAAGAAAAGTGGGGAAAAAATGAAAAATGGGAGAAGATATGTTTCTACAGAAAAAGAACAGAGGGTGGAACAGGTTGCTCCAAGAATGCATCCCTGGAGGCATTCAAGGCCAGGCTGGATGTGTCTCTGGGCAGCCTGGTCTGGTGGTTGGCAACCCTTCACATAGCAGGGGGGTTGAAACTGGATGATCTTTGAGGTCCTTTTCAACCCAGGACATTCCATGATTCTGTGATCTTGAGGGAGGTGGGAGGCAAATGGATGAGGCCATGCTCTTCTCAATGGTGTGTAGTGATAGCAGAAAGAGTAATGGCCTAAAACTTGTACATAGGAAGTTCCTTTCTAACATGCAGAACTTTTTTACTGTAAGGGTGATGAAGCACTGGAACAGGTTGCCCAGAAAGGTTGTGGAGTTTCCTCCTATGGAGATACTCAAGACCCATTTGGACAGCTAGGTATGCAACCTGTCGTAGGGTTCCTGCTTTAGTAGAGGAGTTGGACTCAGTGATCTCTTGAGGACTTTTCCAGACCCTGTGTTTCTGCAATTTCCCCATTTCCCTTTGCCTGCAGTCACCCACAGTCCCCAGAGGACCGTCTTGCATTTCAGCAAAAGCCAACTGGAATGGGAGCTGGTAACTGGCGGCTGACTGTATCGTCTCCCTCCTTCTGGTTTACAAGTTTTGTCTCTCTGGCACTGAGGGCCCCTTCTGACAGAGTGGGCTGTCCCTGTGCTCAGATGCAGTCCTTCTCCCCCGACGGCTGCAGAGTGCCACGGCCCTTGCTCAGCTTCAGGCAGTGTCCTGGCACAGCTCTGAAACAGACTTGGGCAGGAAAGTTCTGTGCTGCAGAACTCTGTGGCAAGCCTTCTCTCTGCCTACTACCGCTGCTAAGACCTTCCTTTTGCCTTGGAAAAGAGATTGCCTCTGCCAAATCCATCCTGAGCAATTAGCATGTGGTTCTTGTGGTTTCTCTCTCATACAATCTCAGAATCATAGAGGTTGGAAGGAAACTCTGGAGATCATTGAGACCAACTCCCTTGCTAAAAGCAAGTTCCCTACAGGAGGTTGAGCAGAATAGGTTCCTGGATCACCCCTCTTGAGCTGCTGGCCACACTCTTTTTAACACGCCAAGATACCATTGGCCTTCTTGGCCGCAAGGGCACACTGCTGCTGGTTCATGGCCAGCCTGCTATCCATTGGGACACCTAGGTCCTTCTCTGCAGAGCTCTTCTGCAGGTCAGCCCCTAGCACAAGAATTATGCAGCTGTGCTTTCTGTTTTGATACAGGAATTAGAGAATAGCTCTCAGGATTGCCAAAAATTCATCAGTTTTTTTGTTTCTTTGCGGCTCCATTTTCTGTTGACATAAATACATTAGTGGCCAATTTTCAAATGGAACATGTAGAGCTGCAATCTGAAGTCTGATCTCTTTATTAAACAATTTTAAAAAATAAATAAATAAACAAGTTTTGTTACTTATGTGATGTGATGTATGTATGTGATGCATTTTCTGAGGGCTGCTCCAAAGCAAATGCCTCTTATTGTATAGAGTTGGTCCATGACATCAGAGGCGGTTGTTGGTGGTGTGGCAGTAGGGGTTGAACCTTAGCACCAATATTCCATGACGTGTTATTGTTGTGTAACAGATGGCAGCAGGGGGGCAGTTGGACACAATGGGTCTGACGTGGAAGTGCACATGAAGCAGAGGTGTGTCACTGAACTCCTCCATGTGGAAAAGATGTCACCCACTGACACTCATTGACACACACAGAACATTGAAGAAGACCAAGCAGTGGATGTGAGCACAGTGAGGCGGTGGCCGTGGCAAAGCAACAGTAGGTCACCTTCACTGGTGCAGATTGTTACAAGCACGGCACGCAGGCTCTTCTTCATCACTGGTGAAAAGGCATAGCTCATGGTGGTGACACTTTTGTAGCTGAGAACGTGAAGAGGTTTCAAGAGGGATTACAGCTTTACTGTGTGGAACTGATTTCAAAGTGAGTTGAAGCGGGATTTCTTTCCAAAAGTCTGACAGCCTGTATCTGGATGGCATAGATGCTGGCATTAAGGGGCTGCATGGCCTGGACAGCTAGGAGCAAGTCTGAGCCTTGCTAACACTGGACACATGCACTTGCACAAACAGGTGTGCATGTGCGCATGCATGCAGACACGCACACACACACACACACACACACACACAACTGCTGTGGTGACAGAAGATGCCTTCTCATCTGTCTGTACTGCTGGAGGCTGTGCTTAGGTCCTCTGTACCCCTGAGGCCCCAAAGGAAGTCAGGATCAAGGACGAGTTTACATCTATTGATAAGGTTAAGGAGCAATTAAACAATCTGGACATCCATAAATCCATTGATCCCGATGGGATGCACCTGTGGGTGCCAAGAAAGCTGGCAGAAGTCATTGCTGGGCTGCTCTCCATTATCTG
The DNA here is from genome assembly GCF_987193195.1 of Phasianus colchicus. Taxonomy (NCBI): domain Eukaryota; kingdom Metazoa; phylum Chordata; class Aves; order Galliformes; family Phasianidae; genus Phasianus; species Phasianus colchicus. Next base: position 79,752,310 of record NC_143437.1, read on the forward strand.
TGGAAATTTGTGGGGAATGAGAGAGGTGCTTGAGGACTGGAGGAAAACAAATGTCACTCCAGTCTTCAGAAAGGATAAGAAGGAGGACCTGGGTAACTACAGACTGATTAGCCTCACTTCCATCCCTGGAAAGGGGATGGAAAAATTTATCCTTGGTGCTGCCTCTCGGCATATCAAGGATAAGAAGGTCTTTAGGAGCAGTCAACGTGGCTTCATCAAGGGGAAGTCATGCTTGGCCAACCTGATAGCCTTTCATGAAGATGTAACCAGGTGGATAGAAGATGGTAAAGCAGTGGATGTGGTCTATCCTGATTTTAGTAGAGCATTTGACACTGCTTCCCACAGCATCCTGGCAGCTAAACTGAGGAAGTGATGTATGGAAATTAAATGCTATAGCCAGATTAAGGATATAGAGCAGTGTGGATATGTGTTTATTCCAGCAGTGCATTGCGTGCAAGGGGGACACATCCATCTAACTTGCACACCGTCAGGAAGAAGCATGCTACAGATATAGGCTGAACATATAAATATAAAATGAATACATAATCAATTGTTTCCAGGAATTTGGATACATATTCATTAGATTTCCGAGAACCTATTAGCATGCAGACCCTCCCTCTCACGCATGCATAGTGAGTCGTGGGGGTCTCTTCCTGGTATAGTCTTCCTCATGAAGGCTCCTACTCTACCTCGCTGTAAACTTCTGAACTTGCAGGAGGGGCAGCCTCCGATCCAGTTCTAGCCTGCCCTGAGGACATCTTATCACCTCCCTGTCAGATGGCCTTGGGCTGCTCTCAAATTCTTATCTTTATGTTCTCTACCCCTTCATTGTCTCAGTCCCAGTGTCTGCGTTCCCCATTCTTCTAACAACCTCTACATATCTGCTTCTGTAAACTACCTCTAACTATCTCCATCCCCAGTTCCTGTGAAGCCCTTTTCTCCTCTTTTACTGTGGGACCCTTCTCTCATCCTTCAGAAGCGTGGTCAGGATGATTGCGTAGTGAGGTCGACTGTGAACCGGCTGAAGGAAAGAAGCCAGAGAGTTGTGGCCAATGGGACAGAGTGAGTCTAGTTGGAGGCCTGTATCTAGTGGAGTCCCTCAAGGGTCGGTACTGGGACAAGTACTATTCAATATATTCATCAATGACTTGGATGAGGGAGTAAAGTGCACTGTTAGCAAGCTTGCTGATGACACAAAACTGGGAGGAGTGGCTGATATGCTAGAAGGCTGAGCTGCCACCCAGCGAGACCTAGACAGACTGCAGAATTGGGCGGGGAGAAATTTAATGAAATATAACAAGGGCAAGCATAGAGACTTGTATCTGGACAAGAACAGCCCCAGGTACCAGTATAGGTTGGGGAAAAACAGCATAGAGGAAAGGGACCTGGGGGTCCTGTTGGACAGCAGGGTGACCATAAGCCAGCATTGTGCCCTTGTGGCCAAGAAGGCCAATGGCATCCGGGGACATACTAGAAGGGGTGTGGTTAGTAGGTCAAAAGAGCTTCTCCTCCCCCTCTACTCCGCCCTGGTGAGACCACATCTGGAGTACTGTGTCCCGTTCTGGGCCCCTCCATTCAAGAAGGACAGGGAATTGCTTGAGAGAGGCCAGCACATAGCCACAAAGATGATGAAGGGATTGGAGCATCTCCCTTAAGAGAAAAGGCTGAGGGAGCTGGGTCTCTTTAGCTTGGAGAAGAGGAGACTAAGAGGTGATCTCATTAATAATGTTAACAAATATGAAAAGGGTGTGTGCCAGTAGGATGGAGCCAGGCTCTTCTCACAGTGATAGGACAAGGGACATTGGGTGAAAACGAACATAGGAGGTTCCACAAAAATATGACAAAAAATGTCTTCATGGTAAGGGTACAGAACAGGGGAACAGGCTGCCCAGAGAGGTTGTGGGGTCTCCTTCTGTGGAGACATTCAAAACCTGCCTGGACTCATTCCTGTGTGACTTAATCTAGGCCTTCCTGCTAAGGCAGGGGGATTGGATCTTTCGAGGTTCCTTCCAATTCCTGACATTTGGTGATTCTGTGATTCTGTAACTGCTATGGAGAACTTAGAGACTTAGTAAAACAAAATACCCTTTTCAATTCTTAGCCACAATTCAAGCATTTAATTTTTTAAAATAAATCTTTTTTTAGCTCATCTGTTCTTTTCTTTTTTCTTCTCTTTTCTTTCTTCCCTTTTTCATCCTCTCCTCTCTTCTGCTCTCTTCTCTTCTGCTCTCTTCTCTTCTCTTCTCTTCTCTTCTCTTCTCTTCTCTTCTCTTCTCTTCTCTTCTCTTCTCTTCTCTTCTCTTCTCTTCTCCTCCCTTCTCCTCCCTTCTCCTCCCTTCTCCTCCCCTCTCTTCTCCTCCCTTCTCCTCCCTTCTCCTCCCTTCTCCTCCCTCCTCCTCTCCTCCCTTCCCTTCTCTTCTCCTCCCTTCCCTTCTCTTCTCCTCCCTTCTCTTCTCCTCCCTTCTCTTCTCCTCTCTTCTCTTCTCCTCCCTTCTCTTCTCCTCCCTTCTCTTCTCCTCCCTTCTCTTCTCTTCTCCTCCCTTCTCTTCTCTTCTCCTCCCTTCTCTTCCCTTCTCTTCTCTTCTCTTCTCTTCTCTTCTCTTCTCTTCTCTTCTCTTCTCTTCTCTTCTCTTCTCTTCTCTTCTCTTCTCTTCTCTTCTCTTCTCTTCTTCTCTTCTCTTCCCTTCTCTTCCCTTCTCTTCCCTTCTCTTCCCTTCTCTTCCCTTCTCTTCTCTCTCCTCTCTTCTCTCTCCTCTCTCCTCTCTTCTCTCTCCTCTCCTCTTTTCTCTCCTCTCCTCTTTTCTCTCCTCTCCTCTCCTCTCCTCTCCTCTCCTCTCCTCTCCTCTCCTCTCCTCTCCTCTCCTCTCCTCTCCTCTCCTCTCCTCTCCTCTCCTCTCCTCTCTCCCTCTCACCCTCCCTCTCCCATTTCCTCTTCCTCTCCTCTCTTCTCCTTCCCTCTTTCCTTCTTTTTCTTTCCCTTCTCCCCTCCCCTCCTCTTCCCTCCCCTCCCCTCCCCTTCTCTCCTCTCCTCTCCCCTCCACTCCACTCCCCTCCTGTCAGATTCCCTCCCTTCAGATTCCCTCCCCTCCTTTTCCTTTTCCTTTTCCTTTTCCTTTTCCTTTTCCTTTTCCTTTTCCTTTTCCTTTTCCTTTTCCTTTTCCTTTTCCTTTTCCTTTTCCCTTTCCCTTTCCTTTTCCTTTTCCTTTTCCTTTTCCTCCCCTTCTTTTCTTGACTTTGCTTTGCTTTGCTTCGCTTTCTTCTACCACCTCCACCGTTGAAGACAGAACTCTCTGATTCTCCTCCATGTATCGCTAAAAAAAGGAAAGTGTCAAGTCATGACTGAGTAATTTTCACCTCAAACAGACTTTGAGAGGAAAAAAGAAAAGCTGCTTCCTCCCAGGATCCCTCTGGCAGAGGCAAGCTACAACTGTGACCGCAGCAACAGCAAAGGCAGGAGTGCCAATACCTGTCTGTGGGCCCAAGCAGCCGGGAGAAGTTGTCAATCGCAACCTCCGTGTGGCAGCGGGTGAGGATGACCACCGCCTGGCACACAAAGGGCATGAACATGCTCTGCTGTGTGGATGATGTGCAGCTCCGCAGGACATAAAGGATCAGTGGCACCTGAAAGAAGAAGGGGAGAAAGAACGATTTGCCACATCCTTGACTCTGTAGGAAGTAACCACAGGCATTTAGCACATGAGCAGTGCCTGCTCCCTTGACATGCTGCCTAAGGCCTAAGACTAGATTTCACACCAGCGACCCTGTCCAAGCCCTGGCTCTGCGCTCAGACTGTGTTTCTTTAGCACAAGACGCAAACGACATAAGGCGTAGAGCAACAGCAAGAAAAAATCCAAGACACGTGGAAGAAAGTCTCTTACGTCTCGACGGATGTCCTTTCTGTACATCTGCAAAAAGGTGATCATCCACTTCCCAGCAGCACGCACACGCATTCCTTTGGCCTTTCGGAAGGTCTCCTTGATGGCCATCAAGAAATCGACGGTGCGTTCCAGGGGGAAGTTTCTGCACACCATCTGCAGAGAAATGAGAAGCAGGAGAGATCCCATCACTGCTCTGCAGCAGTTCTTCAAAACAGAAAGCAGTCTTGAGGGCACTCTTAATTCAACGGCTTGCCTGTCATTCAGGCAGCAATCACAATGCTCTTGCTGTCTGTACCGTGCTATTTATACGGAAAGTGGTTGAGCCTTCTCTCAGCTTCTCCTTCTTTTGCTTATATGCAAAGCCCAGCAGCCACAGACACACACGCATACAAACACATACAGTCACACACACACAAACACACAGACACACACACACAAACGCACATCATAGAGTCAGCTCCTTGCACTGGGCACCTGAAGGCTAGACATAGCTCAGAGCCTCCTGCTACTTGCTGGAGAAAAGTGCTCTCAGGTTGACTGTTCATTCTGGAAATGGTGTGAGAGGCTGTGGGGAGCAGAAGGGCGTGCAGAAGCCTACGCACTGAGATCCCACCAGCCCTTTTTGGGTCCACTTACCCTTGCGATTTTGGACGAGGTCTGGAGCTGACAGACCGTGCTGCAGGCATGCAGCCCCTCACACAGGCTCCCAGTGTCTCCCATCTCAATTACTCTGTTGGTCACCTTGGCTGGAAAGAGCACAGGGAGAAAAGGGAAGTAAGTAATGCTTCTGGACACTGAACTGCTTTCCAGGGAGAGACACAGAGGGCAGGGTGGGGACGAGAAGAGAGCTGTGCATGGTGCCTCTCCCTCCTGTAAACAAGGGCCAGCCTGTGGGGTTCTGGTAGTGCTGTGGAGGAGAGCACAGGGCTGGTGCACACCCACTCTACTTGCCTTGGATTTGGAGAAGGGATCTCAGGCAGGTGACAGCCAACTGGCGGGATGTGAGCTTGGGGTCACATGTCAGTGGTGCCAGCAATCCCACCAGGGAGCCAAAGTGCTCGCAGACATCTTCTCTCTGCAGGGATGAGAGGCAGGAACAAAGCTGTAGGCAGCCCCACCTCTCCCTAGCTTCTCCCACCAGTGCCTTCCTCACACGGCAGGTGACACAGCACACACAGCAGGGGAAAGCTCGCCTTCCAGCTCAGGGGCAGTGGAGAGGGAGAAGGGAGCGTGCGGTGAGGCTCTTTACTTACTCGAAGCTCTTCACATACAGCCAGCAGCTGGGAGCAGACCTGCAGGGCCCTCTTGCGCTCCCACACGTTGCCTGATGTCAGTGATCTCCTCAGGACCTGGAACAGAGCACCTGTCTCACTGTGGATGTCTTTTCTTTCCCTTCCTGCCATTCCTCTCCCTGTCCCTCCTTTACTGGGACTTTTCCTCAGGGCCTGCCCTGTGGCTCCACACAGCCCCCCACCTCACTGAGCACCAGCACTGCTGCCCCTGCTCTCTGCAGATGCTCCTGTCTCCTAAGCCAGGAGCTTTCCCTCAGCTGTGGCCTGCCAGGGGCCGGCTCCTGCCTTTCCCCCTGCACGGCCCATTTCTCTGCCCATTTCTGAGCTTGCAGTGAGCTGGCACATCAGCAAGAGATTTCTCCTGCTCTGAACGTCCTCTCAGTCCTCAGATCTCTGTCCCCACTGTCTACAAGCACCATGCTTTCTCCCTTGCTCCACATGTACTCACATGGATTATGTTCTGGAAGAAGTCACGGGTTGGCTCTGTCTCGAGCAGGACTGCCATCAGCCGGCCCAGAGCTTTCAAAGATGTTTGCAGAAGCTGGAAGTAGAAGAGGGGATTGAGTGAGGTGTGGCATCATGGCTGCTGCCAGAGCATAGGCCGTGTGTGCTGAGGTAGGGTTCCGACCGAGAGGTGGCCGGGAAAGTTACAACAGGTTACCTGAAGGTACCGAGCTGCTTGCTGTGACTTCCTGATCTTCAGCATCATCTCTGCTGAAGGGTGTGTCACAATGCTCTTGCAGCACAGAGCCAACATTTCACACATGTCCTTGCTTCCTAGAGAGGGCTTCAACTTGCTGACAGGAGGAAAAGGGGAAGAGAAAGCAGAAAGGGCCTTTAACAGTGCTCTCCAGACTGGTTCAGACAAAATCTGAGTTTCTCTTAATTGACAGCTGCAAAGCCAACACCCCCAGCCCATGCTGCTGAGTATTGTCTTCAGTTCCAGCAGCACCTGCCTCCTCCCGATAGCAGTGAACCACCTCCCGCTCTGAAGGGAAGGAGACCCCAGGTCTCCCTTCTCTTCCCTGCCAGGAGACAGGAGCACCAGGGCCTTTCTCCCTGCCCAGATCCTCAGCTCTGCTGGGCACAACAGCCCAGCCGTCTCTCCTGTAGATGAGGCTCCTCACCCCCTCCAGGCTTTCGGGAGCTACCCAAAAGGGGGACCACCATCCTGCCTTACAATCCCAGAGGCTCCAGCCCTTACCTCAACTGCTCCAGGGCCAGAACCACCTTGAGGGGCACTGGGGAAACACGGGTGCCTGAGTGATACTTCTTCAGCAAGTCCTGCAAGTCCCAGAGAGACACAGTCAAAGTGGGCAAGGAGCATGTGAGAGCTCTTCCTCCAGCCCAGTGACAGACACAACTGCCACACACCAGCCCCATCACTCCCATGTTTCCCACGGAGGCGTGGCAGGATGCAGCAGCTCCACAGCTGGTGGACCTATCCTGCTGCCTAGCCATTGCCTGCCAGCACCCAAGGTCCCCACCAGCTGGAGATATGTGGCTGAGGGAGACCTGTTTGCCTCCAGGAAAGCGAGCCCTGTGGCACAGCCCAAAATTGCGCTGCATACAGCCCTGGCTCTAAGCACTCACCATCAGGATCTCCAGCACTTTGCCCTTCAAGGAGGGATTAAAGAAGGTGCAGTCACCCACAGCTTGGAAGGCAGAGCTGAAGTCGGTGATGCTCTGCACCAGTGCAAGCTTGTTCTGCAAGTCCTGAGGCCCAAGAGAAAAGAACAGTCTTTGAACTGCAGGAAGAGCCAAGGGCTGCAAGGGGACACGTGGGGGCAACACTAAGGGAAGGGCTTGGATCTTCATCTGGGCATAAAACGTTCCCTGTGGGGCCTTTGAAAAGAAGGCCCATCTCAGCATCCCCCCATGTGGAGGGGCTGCAGCTGGGCGCTCAGACACCCTGGCACACTTTGAGCTCCCACCTGGCAGCTGCAGCTGTAGAGCAGCAGGATGTTGCCCACAATGTCTCCCTCCAGGTGGGCGAGCAGTTCTTCCTTGGAGGCACACAGTGCTAAGCTGCCATGGGCGAGCATGAGAGCGCTGCGTGTGGCGTGAGCTCTCGTGCTGTCCAGCTCCATCTGTGTGGGAAGAAATGCCTTGAGACACTTGCCCAATGGCCCCAGGGCCCCACGATGCACCTGAGCTCCTAAGGCAGGAGCTGCTGTGAAAATAAGGCGGAAGAAAGCCAAGATGGAAACACGTAACGCTTCACCTTCTTGTGCCTGGAAATCCTTGCATTTCGGCCTTTGCACAGCCTGGACGAAAACATGGTGAGTGTGTCCAAGACTGCACGAAAGTTGCTCTCAGCAGCATGGCTGAGGAGAGAGATCATTCCCTGCACAAAAGAACAAGCGGCAGTTCGCGCAGGCCTGAACCTACCGGCACGGCCAACCACAGTAGCCAGGCCCGTCCTTGCCTGAGGGAAACGGCAGCACTGAGGAGATGGAAAGGCCTGGAGCAGGGCCGGAGCCCTTTGTCCCAGGGACAGAGCAGGGACACTCACAGAAGCTGGAGGAGAGGAGAGCTCACCTGGGCCTCAGGTGGTTCCTCTGCATTTGCTTCCTGCAGGTGTTGCAGCAGTTTCTCTTGGACATGGAGGACTCCCTTACAAGCTCCCAGCACTGTCCCCAGAGCCTTGTACAGGAAGGACTGCATGGGAAGGGAAGGAAGAAGCTGAGATGTGGCAGCAGCCTGACCTGCTCAGACAGGTGGGAAGGACCCACACTCCCTGGGAATTGCTGAGAGCAGTTTGCAGGAAAAGGCCCCCTGGGGGGCATGGGACAGGGAAGCAGGGAGAACAGCCCACGTGGGCAGAGCACCGCCTGCAGCTGCACCGCTGGGTAGAGCTGGGGGGAACTCACCTTTTCTCCAGAGCTGCTGGGAGAGCTGCTCAGGTACTGGCTCAGCTCACAGCTCAGGCCCTTGGTCCAAGCCTCATCGTCCACAGTCTCCAGTGACGCCCTCAGGAACTGTTGGAGAACAGGAGAACTCAATGTTCCCTTGCCCTTTGTCTCTTCCCGCATTCCCAAGTTGCTGCAGCCTTCTGGGGAGAGGTGTCTGGAAAAACAGTCCCCCTCCCAGCTCCCCCCAGCATTCCTCCTTGAGGGGCTCCTTGAGGCAGGCAAGCACTTCTCTGTACTGTGCCTCCTGGCAGTGCTGTACCTTTAGCAGTCGATGTTCCCATGCTGCAGAGTCCGGGAAGCTCTCTTCTTTCCCTGCACAGCAATAGGAAGCAAAAGAGCTTTGCTTGGGATCAAGCCACAGAAGAAGAGCGGCTGCAAACCTGGCTTGGCCTGGGCACTTGGCACTGCCAAGCTGGGACCTGCACCCCCTCCACAATGACCTGTCCTTCCCCACAAACACTGTCCCCTCAGGAACACAGAACTAACTGCTCCAAGACTGCTGACTGAGGTGACGTGAAGGGCCCATCATTGCCCTGGAATGGGCAGATTTTCGGGGGAACGATCCCTGGGTCTCAGCACTGTCTCCCTGGAATGGGGACAGCAGCAGAGCTGCATTTTTACTCCACCCCTTCTCTGCCTCCACCTCTCCCTCTCCACCAGCACTTACCTTGGACACACTGCAGCAGCAGGGGGATCTCCGCATCCCACATGGCCCCCACAGCTCTGTGGATCCTGCTGTGGAGCTTTTGCAGGAGCAGTAAGGCAGCGGCTTGGAGATTGCTGCCTGCAACAGGGCTCCCTGCCACCACCTGAGCGAGAACAAGGAGAAGCAGGGTCACTTCTGCAGCAAGAGCAGCGGCGGCTTCCCCCAGGAGGGAAGCAGCTTGGCTCTGCCCTGATGGGCAAGGAGCAGCCAACAGCTTTGCCCATGGCCATGCTGCTTCTTCCTCGGGGCTCATGGCACCAGCCTCCGGAGCATCTACTCACCAACAGGCGTGCCAGCAGTGTCTGGGGAATCAACCATGGGCCTGCAGGGAGAAAGAAGTACTAAGACTCCGAGGAACACCATGCCCTGACACACGCACCTTCGCTGTCCCTTCTGGGTGCTAACACAGGTCAGCAGAGCTCACTGGGGGAGTTTCTGCTCCTACCTTGAAACATGGAGCTGAGAAAATGGGGATCCAGTTCTTGAATCTCCCGCGTTGTCAGGCTCTCTCTCTCAGCCAGTGCTTGGACACAGTGGGAGACTGGGATCAACATGCCTGTGTATTGGGCTGGCACCACAAAGAGCAGCAGCCGCGGCCACAGGAGCTGTAGGGAACAAGGAAATTCAGCATGTCAGCATTCCTGCCTCCACTCAGAGATGAAGGGGATTCTGTGAATTTCCTTGAGTCTTGTGTGCTGTGTCTTATGACCACATTGGAGAAGAGACCTGGGGTGTTGGAATGGGACAAGGAACATGTGCTGCGAAGGCAAGGAGCAGCAGCAGGGCAGAGTGTGACTTACTTTGGACATCCCTCTCATAGAGACATCCAGTGATCCCAGGATGTCCATGCACAGCTGTTGGAGAGCTCCTTCTTCCCGGGCTTCCTGGGCAGAAAGGTCTCCGGCTGCCTGCACAACAGTGTTGTTGAAACAGTGGTTACTCTCAGTTCTCAGCAGCCTCTCAGGAGGCTCAGATGGGGCCCCACCAGTGCTTCTGTGCCAGCCTCTGAGCAGCACAGGTCTTCCAAAAGAAGATGCTGCCCACTGTCCTTACCCTTCTTCCCGTGGTGCGGCTGAACTCTCTGAAGATGTGCCCCACCACATCCCACGATGAGCAGCTCTGGGTGTCAGCACTGAGGAGATCCTTGATAAAATACAGAATGGCCCTCCGCACCTGCCAGGGATCAATTGTGAGTGTGATTTTCCTGGTCAGAAGGCAAAGGGAAGCCACCTGCTCATCGGGACAGCCCTTTGGGCAGGAGCAGAGACAACAAGAGCAGAGAAGAAGCCTTGACTGCTGAGATGAGGGCCAGGCTTTAGCACCAGGCTGTTTGCTTTCCATGCGCAGCACAGGGACCTGCCTGCTCCACTCCTCCTGCTCACCCCACAGAAGCCATTGTGGCCATGTGGTTAATGCCCGAGCACCTCCCCGGTCACCCCAGCCCTGCCCACGTTGGCAGCAGCATCACCACCCCAACAGCACTTTCCATTCCCAAACCACCTCACCTGGGGCCTGAGGTCGCTGCACAGACGCTGCACAGCTTCCGCAACCAGGGGCAATTTCTCTGTTATCACGGGCTCTGCAAGAGATGCACAGAAGCCTGCGTGGAGGCACAACCCAGATGGCAAAAGGGATCCCTGGAAAAGACCGGATCCATGGTACTGACCATCAGAGCGAGCCAGAGAGCCGAGCAGACCCAGGGCTGCCACGCATCCAGCCTCCCAGTCATCCTCCAGCTGCGACTGAAGAAACAGGACTGTTTCCTCTGGGCAGATTCGGGCTGCAGGGAGGAAATCCCACACTGTGTTAGCAAGCAACTCGTGCCCCTTTCTGAGGTCTGCAAGAGAGGTTTTGGCCAGGGCACCGCCAAGCACCGCCAAAACTCCTCTCCTTACCCTGCAGCAGGATGCAGTGGGTCAGCTCTGCACTATCAGCCTCGCTGTGCTGCTTGATGTCATCAGAGAGCTGTGGGAATAAGGTCCATTTGAGAAAATCACAACAGCACTGAGGACGGAAAAGAAACTGTGCTGGCAGCTTTCGTTTTCCTTGGCACTCTTGGGAAGAGGACATGCAGGCAAAACCCAGCCTGCCCCACAGCATCCCTGGGGGCACACACACGGCTCTGGAGCAGCATGTGGGAGATAAGGCTGAGCAGCCATCAGAGGCTCAGACTTGCAGTCCTCCTGAGACTTAGCCAAGAGGGAAACTGCTGTGGGCGCAAGAATAGGCTTCCCTTACCTGGTAGAACACAGCACTGGTGATGGCCAGAAACTTGTCCTTGGGGATGACAGACTGAACTCCCTCTAAGACCTCCAGGAACATAGTGAGGCTCTGCAAGAGACCAGGAGAGGAAGGAAGGGCTGAAACCACATCTAGCCACTTGGGAGAGGAGAAACTGTTTCCCAATGGTTTATCTGCTGGGAGAAGCTCTTTTTGTTTGTCCCCCCACCCAGCAGCACCAAGAGAGTCCCCCTGCTCTCATCCGAACACTGCTTGGGCACTGTTTGCAGTCATTTCCTGCCCAGCAGCCCTCTTGTCCCCCATCAGATGCAATTGGACGTGGTCCCCCCAGTTGTTAGCACAGAGCTCCTCAGGCACTCAGAGCCCCACAGTGGTGGCGGTGAAGCCTCCCATCCCCAGGAGATGGGCCACAGTGACTCTTGGCTCCCTCCTGGCTCCTGTCCGTGTTGTTCCTTTCTTGACTGAAGAGGTCAGGAAGCCTCAGACCTCTCGAATGCCTTTCTTTCTCCAAGGGCTCCCCACCTCCTCCCAGCATCCCACTGACCCCTCATAGCACTTGCATGGGTCCACATCCACACTGAGTCCTGTGCAACATCTCACCTTGGCCACCCTGCAGATGTCTTGGATCTCCTGACATGGGTGCATGAGCCAGAGGAACTGCTCCCAGACGTGTTCTCGGTGCAGCTCCTCTTGCAGGAGGACAGCCATCATGGAAGCCACAGCCCCGAGGACAGCCTGTTTGTCCTGGAGAGGGATGGCAGAGGCCCGGCATCAAAGACTGAAGGTCTGCCCTTCCGACAGAGAGGGCTTTCTTTTTCTTTTCCCCTTCCCCACACCCCCGTGCCCAGCAGGAGATGGGCTCTCTCTGGAGGGCAGGGAGGTTTTCCTCACACCCCCATCCCCAGCTCTCCCTGCCACAATGCTGTGACATGTGGCTGCTTCCTGGCAGGGAGATCCAGCCCCAAGCGCAGAGCCAGTTTGGGGGCCCTTTGCAGACCCAGCCCATCCTTCTCATCACCACTCTGCTGTGAGCCAGCTGGGCACAGACAGAGCTGCCAACATGGATGTCCCTGCTGCCATCCTGTGCTGGGAATGCAGCAGTGCTCACCTTTTCTTCCTTGCTGTCCTGCCAGTTCCTCACCACAGAGAAGAAGAGCTGGTGAAGATTCTCATAGATTCGCTCTTTCTCCGTGGCAGGCCAGGGGCATTGCTTTCCAGAGGACAAGTGATCCTTGACTCCATCTGACCATTGTTTCACAGCTGAAGAAAACAAAACAGAACAAACAAATAAATGAATAATTTTTATATATATATATATATATATATACACACACAACAAAGCAAGACAAGGGAAAAGGGAGCCTGTGTGAGTCTGCAGCAGGGCGAGATGCAAGGGCTGTCCCGATCCCCCCTGCTCTGGGGCCAACACTCACCAGCACAAGCGATGCGCAGCATCCGGCCGCTCCTCACCTGGCCCACCAGACTGTGCAGGCCGGCCAGTGTCAGCCACACAAAAGGGATGCACTGTGGAGCTGCAGAGGAGAAGGAGAGGATCACGGTCAGAGCTCCAGCTGTGATGGAGGAAGGGCTGCAGCCCAGCTCAACATAGATCACATGCAGAGGGGAAAGAGCCCTTTCCCCCACTGTCACAGACATCAGGAGGCTGAGGGTGCTCTACCGTAGGTGCTGAACAGTTTGCTCAGGGTGATGAGCACGAACTCCTTGGTCATCTCCCCCGTGGCCTTGAGGTGGCCCTGGAGCTCGGCCATCACCAAGCTGAAGTGCGTCCTGGCCAGAGCCACCAGGACATTGCTGGCAGCCGTCCGCACGTTGTCTGTCACGTCCTGAAAAAGAGTCACTGGTGACACACGGCACAGGAGACTGCCTGAGGCCTTCCCTTGGCCATCCGCCAGCAGAATACCAGTGCAGGCAGGCAGCTCCCTTTGCCTTTGCGAGTGACCCCTTACCTGGGCCGCCGTCAGGTCCTGGGACACCTCTGCCAGCAGCCGGTTCACCACTCCGCATGGCAGGCGGCCGTCATCTTCACACAGGACGCTCTCCAGCTGACAGTACACCTGCGCTCGGACACCCTGGGGACAGGGACCAATCATGCTGGCTTTGCCCTTGTTCCCGGGGAGCCGCCCGCTGCCACCCATCGCTATGTGGATGTGCTGCCGGGGCCTGGCACCCAAGGGGCCATTGCACTGGGCCAGGGCAAGGACTGATGGTTGCGTGTCCCCAGCTCACCTCCTGGTCTTGCAGGCGCTGCAGCAGCAAAGTCGCGGCACAGGCAGGGACAGGGCTTTCCACCCTGCCTCTCTCCCTGCGACGCGTACGCCTGGGCACGCAGCCCACACAGGCAAAGAGACCTGCAAGGAAAGAGCAGAGCAGCTGCCGCTGGTGTTGCTTGGAGCCAGGGCCGAGCATCTGGCCAGCCCTGGGAGGAACGCTCCTCCAGCCCCACAGCACAGGGCGGGCTGCACTGGCACGTGTTTGGTTGGTGGGGAGAGGGGAGAAAGCCTTCCCCTTGCTGGGGTCCTGGGGCAACCATGGCAGGCAGCTGCACTCAGAAGAGCAAGGACAGTGCTGCTGGCACGTCCCAAACAGACACTGCAGGCACACATGTGCTCGGGCAGCGTCACGGTGTCCTGAGAGGTGGAGGGACCTCACCTCGAAGGGCTCTCAGCCGCTCCATCATAGCAGGATATCTCCAGATAGACACAATGCTCTCTCTGGGTCCACTTCCTGCACGTCCCACAAGAGACTGAGCCACCGCTCCCACCACAAGGGTGTGAGAGGCAACAGCTGTGACATCACACTGCAGAATGTCATCTCACAGAGAATGACACGCCCTGGGCTGGGGACCATACAGCATGCAGGGCAAGCTTGCAGGCCCCCAAACACAGCAAAAACACAGCATGTTTGTCACGCAGTTAACTAGATTAATCTATGCCCGTGACAGGGGGTCAGTAGACCCCGTTCCCCCACCCTCCCAACCCCACAAATTGGGAAGGAAAAGGAAAAAGGGATAGGGAGATGGGAGCTAGGCTCAAGGAAGGAGAAAAAAAATAAAAAAAAACCAGCAGCAACAATCTATGGAGGAAAATTTACTTTACTAACTATGATATTGGGATGCAAATAACACAATATCATACAATCTAATTGAAACTGAGACTAATAAATCAAATAAAGTAGGAGAGAGACAGAGATCCTGAGACCGAGTCAAACCTGAAAAGCTTGGTACAGCTAGGAAAGCACCCTCCAGCACCCACTGCAAGGCAGTAAGAGACTTTTCAGTTCATGATAAACAAGAAAGAGAAGAATTTATTCACACCTCTCTCCCTTGTTTGAACAGACTCCTAATATGGCTAAAGATCTGCTGTGTATATACGTATGACAGCAACTCTGTTTGCCTTCTGTCCCTTATTAATGATAAAACACAGGGCCTGTAGAAGTTGTTCAAAAGCATTATATATATATATTCCAAGCCTCATGACTACTACACCTAATACTCTGATAAATACGTGTTTATAGGCACCAGACAACTTTCAGTGCTTACAGTAAATATTGTAAATTGTAAAAAGCATTTAAACTGAATCCTTTACATCTGTGAATGCTATGAAAGCCTGAGGATAAATTTTAAATAAAAGCTGTTATACAATAAACCTAGTGATGTTTCCCACACAAGTCTCTATTTTGTTGCTGTGATACATGTTCAAAGGCAAAAGCTTCAGCCTTTATGCCTTTACATTTAGGACAGATACGTAAATATATTATTCCTGTCTTCTTCCAAAGTGAATGACTCAGTATTTAATCCCTATACGATGCATAATATATGTTCATTTTGCATCCTTTTGTCACTGTAAATCTTTTTATGAAGATTTTGCTGTCAAGTGGGAACACAACTGGAGATTTGCAAAACCAAATCCTAGTTTAACATTGACCAGCTACTCTGGAAGAGAGGGCAGATGTGGAGAAGAGATCATGCCAACCCACAAGAAAGAGCCACACAGAAATGTTAATACAGTATGGGGCCCTTGGCTAACTAGACTGCATAGATGTGGGGACCGAGCAGCTATTTCTACTAAATGTTTGTGATTGTGTTAGGCTGTATTTTTGTATGGATTGCTCTAAGAAACTTATTTGTCCTTTTTTAAAAGACAAAATATGTCAATAAAGCAGAGGCCCTATATGGGCCAAAAGAATAAAATTCCTCACATCCATCACAGATTTTTTATGTTCAGCGTGTAAACCATAAAGTGGTACTGATAGAACAACAGTCTGGTATTTATTAGATTTCCTTTGTTCTTCTGAAGGGAAAAATGCTAAGGGAAGATGCAAAAATGTGCACTTCTGAAATACCACACAGATGCTAGGTCACATTTGGCCATGGGATAATCCCACTAATTTTTCTAGCAAGGAATTTGGTTCCCCAAAAAGAAGAGATAACACTAAACATATCTGTCTACTCTCTGGAGATGAGAGAATCTCTGGCACTGACATAAAGTGGTACCATACACAGAAAGCCGCATCTTCCTGGCTTCCCAGCCCATACTCCTTTTGTGAGGGTACACAGATGGATAAAGGTTTTATTTATTAATAATAATTGCCTAAAAATAGACATTCCACAAAATTCTGTAAAAACCAGAATGTCCTAGGAACAGCAGAAGAAGAAGGAAGTTAATAATGAAAAAGAGAAGGCAAAGAACTGAGCACAAAGAGTGGCCAAGTTCAAAATTTCTAGAAGATCAGATTGTAAATTTAGAAAGAAGAAAAGATCCAATTACTGGATCAAAGAGTAAAAAACTCTGGCAATAAATTAAAGTGATGACAAAGAATAAAAAATTGCAGTGGTGTTAATCATGTGCAGTTATGCAAGGTTCATAGAATCATAGATTGTATTAACATGGTCAGAGCTGTGCACTAATTAGTGAAGTGGAATAGAACTAGAAAGTCATGCAGGAACCATGAGACAGTACACAGATGTTGGTAAAACATACACAAGAATGATTTTTCCTGCAGTTTTATTTTATTGTATGGGTGTTGATCATGAGTGAATGCAGTTAAGTTGTCTACATCAAATCGATTAGAAGTGCTTTGCTGATCTTTTCTTCTCTAACCTCAGACTACTTAACCTCATATTTGACAATAATTCACTCCCTCTACATCCTGCCATCCTCCTGCTGACAAGGTCCAAGTTAGATCAACCGATCCATCGAAATTTGGCTTTAGAATTGCAGAGTTCAGCAGATAATCATCACAAAAGAGACAATTACAATGGGATTAAAACTGGCCACTCTAAGAGGGCCATGACTTTAAGGAGACCAGATATCTGGCATTGGCTGTGGCTTCTGAAACACAGTTGATAGCTTAAGAGTACTATACGCTCTCTGCTATGCTAATAACAGACCTAAATATTTTGCAGAGTAGCCACACCAAGAAGGGAGTGTTCCACAAAGTAGCATGTCAAGAAACACTGATGAAGAAGTTTAGGACTCAACTATGAAACTGCTTTTCACATTCAGAGTCAGATAACTAAATACAACCTTGCTAACTAGACACAACCTGGGCCAGAATGCTTGAACAACCACTTCATTTCAAAGTAATTTCAAAGCATTGAGTTAACTGAATGTTATCTTCATCAAGCTTGCATTTTTCACATTCCACTGACTTTGTGAAACTACTTACTTATGACTTTCATTAGTCTAAAACCAAATTAAGCTCTAACATCTTACCATGTTTTTCAGATGGATCATATAGGGGCTCCTCCCTTTGGAACGACAGTTTTGCAAAATCTGCAGTAAATGCAGGTGACTATTACTTTTCACCATGTTGCCTACCTGCACAGGTAGATGAGAAACTTGTAGTGATTCTCTGAGGATATCCAGATGTTCTGCTCTTCTTCCTAGATGGGCTGGTCTCTCTAACTGTACACCACTTTTGGACCTGGTAATAGTAAATATTAAGGAAAGAAAAAAGAACTTTTCTGTCACTAATTTCTCTTATTTTTCCAATGAAGTTTGAACTTCCAGTAGATGTGGAGAAGGTGACTACAATATGTCAGTTAGTTATATGTCTCCTGGTAAGGAGAAAGACAGATTTAAAAGTATACAAAAGCCAGGAAAAGAGCAATGAGAAAACTCCACAGATCTACTTTAGAGCTATTCCTAAATGTATTAAATGGATCAGGTTTGTTTCAAGCCAGTTCAGCAAATTCTGGCAGGGTAATCATTAGAGAGTGCTTCTTAAAGCCTGGAGATTTGAAGGCCCCCAGTTGAGCTATCAGATGTTCTAGAAAATAGCATCAGCATGATGAAAGCTGCTGAATGTGGACAAGGTGATTCTGGCTACAGCATTTCTTAGAGGACCCAAAGAGGCCATGTCTTGGGTACTCTGAGGTACCCTGAGCCTGAGTGCTGCTGGGTTCACCAAGGTCCAGTGCCAGAAAAATATCATGCCGAGCAGTTTGGGAAGGTGCTCAACTCTGTCATTCTGTGAAATGGTAAAAACATATGTGCTTTCCTGATTTTGCCAAAGGGCAACATGTGTGGGATGAGAAGATCAGCTTTATCTGTAGTGTGTAGGAGAATTATTACTGCACCCCTATTCTGGCCTGCAGTTTCTCACCACTCTACTTAAAGAGGACAGAAGGAAGAACCATCAGCATCTATGAAAAATAAAAATAATTAAAAAAAAAGCGCAAAAAAACTACAACCACAAAACCAGACCAAACATGCAGAAATGCATCTTTCTGAGACTGATTTTTTTTCTAGTGTGTCCATAGTCTGTGCTGTTTGCTTTGGCTCAGAGAACTCAGGAGGTCTGTGTCATCCTCATACACTTCCCAAACTAAGATACTACAAGTCTGTCCTTCCTTCTCCTTCATGTTCTTCTTGAAGTTCCCTGTCCTTCACAGTATAAGTAGCCTTTCTCTAAATTCCCACCTGACACCATGACAATGAAATTTTCTGTCCTATACCCTTATCCATTCTCAATAAATATTTATTCTAAATGAACATAACTAATTCCACAAAGGGAAAAGTATTTCCTAAAGCATGATGCAGACACACGCTACATCTTCCCTGTATGATACGGCAGCAGACCTGTCACATGGCACTGGAGAGGAGAATGAAATAGCCACTACTCACTCTTCTGCTTCATGTTGCAGACAAAAGTTTCTGCCTTTATTTGCAGTGTCATTCACCTGCATGGCAGTCACTTCTCTGATGGTAGTGGATACGTTTGGCATAGACCAGCCAGGCCTTTCCAGACCAACGAACTAACAAATAATATAATTTTTCTGGCCTTTAAACTCTGTCGAAGTGGTGTCATGGAGGAAATCTGGTGAAGGTAATCTTGGCCACTGTCACTTTATAAGCACCTTCACGCTGTGGCCTTTCAAAGCTCATTCTGGCATATTGATTGATTGAAACATGAATGTGTCCTTCCCAACTGACAACCACAGACCCCTGAGTTACTCCAGGATTTCTTGTCCTTGTTGCTCATCTGAAAAAAGAATCACGATTTCCTTTATCAGACAACTACCTTTTATCATGCCTGTTTTGCTCCATATCATAACAAATGCATGACCTGTAAGTCTTACAATGATAGCTGTGTGTACAACAACCTCTGTTGGTTAAAAGACTGACCTATGCTTTATTAATATTTATAGATATAAATTTTTAATACACAACAATTCTGCATTATTGAATAGGTGACTTCCTGCGTTTTAATGGTTATGGAATAGGAGTGGGCTCTTTGTAGTTAATGTCTCAATACATTTTTCATTATTAAATATAAAGTTGCTACCTCTAACCTCCTCAAACAAAATCCCCTCAGAAAACATGTTGGTACTATGGTATAAATTCTCTCAGGAGGTATAGAATTTATTTGTGGCAAGTTTGTGCAGGGAATTTAGAATTTAGATTTATGGCACATGAGAATTTCCCATAGTTGGAAATAGTTAATAAGTTTCTCTTTAAAGTTGCTAAATTATTCAAACATCAGTTTGGATCAGTTACTCAGTTTTGAAGATGACTGGATTCTTATTTGCAAATTGATCTTCACATTTTAGAAGGTGAATGATGCCAAAATAAGATATTTCAAATATTTAGTTCTTGGATTAGGATTGGGATGTAGATTCAGGCTTTTGCCAATTTATTTTGAAAGCAAGACCTTTGGTAAGGTCTTTAATAATAGCTGCACTGTAAAGTAATTGCATTTTAGAGGACAACTTGGGATTTCCTAGGAGCTACATAAAAATATGGACCATATGGCATAAGATAAGATCAGTTCATTTCTTAGGAAAAAAACTAAGCAATTAGTCACAAGTCACATTCTAATTCTTCTCTGACAGCTAAATATTCTAAGAATAGTATCAAGATCCAGTTTGTGTGCTTCTGTGATAGTAAGACCTTCAGTGGTGGCATATGAACAGTGAAGAAGAGTTTCTCTGGTGTTTTCTCCGGAGTTAACTAGATCAATCTATGCCCGTGACAGGGGGCAGTAGGCCCCTGCCCCCCCACCCCCCTGGCCCCACAAAATGGGAAGGAAGGGAGGGAGGAAAAAAACAGCGGCAACAATCTATGGAGGAAAACTTATTTTATTAACTATGTGTTGTAGTAGGCGCTAATGAGGATTCGGAATGTGACGCGGTAGGATCTCCCCTGCTCTGTGATGGAGAAATAACGTATGCTTAAGGAGGCACAGACGAAGCCAGAGGTGTACTTAAGGAGCTGTCGTGCTATAATAAATGCCATTTGTTGTATCCTCATATTGGTGTCTGTGCTGCAATGGCCCTAGCGAGGGTAGATCGCTAGCCCCCGGCAGAACACGCCTCAGTAACAGGGACAACAACTATGATATCGGAATGGAAGATAACACAATATCATACAATCTAATTGAAATTGAGACTAATAAATCAAATAAGATAGGAGAGAGAATGTTCCTGAGACCGAATCAAACCTTAAAAGCTTGGAAAGGCTAGGAAAGCACCCTCCAGCACCCACTGCAAGCCAGTAAGAGACCGCCCCACCCGAAAGGGTCAGATCCCATGACTTCCGTAATGTATAGGGATAGGTACCTGGAATTGGAGCATTAACATTTTAATTCCAGTACATGATGTTTTGATGTGGAATACTGAAAACCAAAAAAACATAAAACCATGACATCTGGAATAACAAACTTGACAGCGTTTCACTGTTAGGTGGGTCAGGTTGTTCACAGCTATTACTGCAGAAAGGACTACTGCGTTCTTCAAAGAAAAGAGTAAATCCAATGAATTTTCATTTAGGAAGGGATGCTCCATGTGAATACTACAATCACAATCTAGTCTAGTATAATCAATAGTCCATTTTCTTAGAGTGTCTCTTAATGTCAAATTTGTACTGCATAAAAATTAGTCATGTCAAGGTTTTTTATTCTCAAAATCTTCAGTATGGTTTGAACTAGGGTTGTTTGGATTTTTTCGATGGTGAAATACTCATCTTTAAAAAGCCGTTTCCCATATCAGCTTTCTTTTACGTTTCATTTTAATTTATACTTTCAACTATAACTGAGTACATCTCGTATTATTTCCAGAATATATATATGCCATTGTACCAAAGATTTAGCGGATGGATTTGCCATCATAATTCCTAATTTGCAGGATATTGTGGCTGTGTTTACCTACAACAAATGTAAAGAAAGCTATAAATCTTGCAGACTGTGCAGAAGAGTTGGTGTTGCTTTGAAAGCCACTCACAGTAATTGAAGAAAATTGGTCATATATATGATTATGAAATATAATTCAATATTCGGAATAGTCAATAATTCAAAACTGTATGTTATGAATTAATTTGGATCATGTATCATCTTAGAAGTTGCATGACTTCTCCAGTTTGAGAAAATAAATTATCACCCAGAATTTGGAAATGGGACAAACTGTACAGTTTTGTGATCTGTCCTGTTGTATACCCACATCCCAGTGATGGTCAGATGAAAGTACTTGCACACAGTAACTGAGGCAGCTAATAAACATTTCGTTACACTCAATGAGAGAGATCATGTTACCTTATGTTTTCCAATATGTTTTCCAATAGAAAATTGATAAATAAATGTGTTCACAGAGAAAAAGAACAAATACCGCTACACTGTGATGATAAACTTATAAAATTATAATTATTAGTTAAATATTTAAGATAGTTATGTTTCCCTCTAAGTTCTGATTTCACAGCCCCTGAAATCCATCCTCAGCTGTGAAGCTCAATTTCACTCTGTATTTTTATCTTCACCTGCAAATAAATATTATTTTTTTTATGCACGAGTAAATCTAATAACCTAATGAAAGACCAGAGTTTCCGTATATATGGAATATAATTCATGTACACCATTTTCCGGAAGAAATGTATGAAAATGCAGCAACACTTAAGACGGTCACTGCTATATTTCATTTCTGGACACCATATAAAATAGCAAGACACCCACTCTCATTAGTCAGCGCTATAAAACAAATAACAGGCAAGAACGTTGTTTCCTTTCATCTTCAGAAATGCAAGCTGGCAAGCTCTCCTGGGGTGTGATTAACAGTTTCTCAGCTGGGGGTACTTACAAATGAAATTATTTCTTTTGCTATTAACCTTTGATGACATCAGTAATTCCCACATCTAGAAGACAACAGTGCCTGGTAATGGACACGGAGGAGGAACACGCATTGACTCACGCTGCAGCCACACTAAAACACAGACTTTTGGATGGGTTTAGCTTCCAAGTCAGCTGCTAAGCAAACACCAAGTTTTCAACAGCACTCAGAAGCTCAGGGCTCCCCATGCTATGAGGACATTTTCAGAAACATTCAGGCACAAGCTCCTCTGAAAGAATCTACTTATTGCTTTAGGTGCTGGAAGCAGCTGCAGTCTTCTAATGAGCTGCCCCTCACAGACTTTTCACAGCCTCAGGGAACAGTGGCTCAGAGGCACCGCCTTGCTCTGCCATTCCTCTGCCATTATTTTCACTTACCCCTTCCCTCACAAGCCTGCGCTGCCTGCCTTTTACTGCTGTCACAGCTCCTTCCTATCTCAGCGGTAAGTACAGACTGTTTTCTTTTGTGTCTGTCCAGCAGAGTGGTGTTCCAGCATCCTGCTTGAATCCTCTGGGCACCGCTCCAATACAAGTAGCATCTGCTTGCAAATTACCCTAGTTCTAGGAGACAATGATGTATGACCTTTCACAATACTGGGCGAGGTATCGATCAGCGTCATTGATCCCATGTTTGAGTGACTGTCTCACCCAGGAAGACAAGTGAAGTAAAAAAAGTCTGACAGTGTATGCAAAAGCCCATATCTGATTGGAAACTTCAAAATCTTTTTTGTTGTTGTTGTTGTTGTTTTGGTTTTGCTTGCCATTTGGCCTGGACAATGTTAACAAATATCATACTATTGTTTTACTCAGAGGGGTGTGAGGCCCTGCCACAGACTGCCTGCCCTACCCCTGTAGGCACACAAGGCCAGGTTAGATGGAGCCCTGGACAGTGTGATCTGGTGGGTGGCAGCATGGGTTGGAACTGGTGGGCTCTGAGGTCCTTTCCAACCCAAACCATTCAAAAATTCTTTGATTTTTTGAATGGTTTTTAAAAGAGACTTCTCCTATGCAAATAACTTCTTTTATTTGGTTTGTTTGTTTTTTTGAATAAACAAGAGACTATTAGGTACCACTCAAACCTTTACTTGTGTGAGTAATCCCTAATTACAGAGCCACTGTTCTTCCACATAGGAAACACTTTGCAGATGAGATACAGGACGGGTCAGTACATTTTCTAGGGCTAGGTTCACACACTGCATATATGCTTTTCTCTTTTGGAAAATGTTTTTCTAATTTTTAATGACCACCTATAAGAAACAATTCTTATTTCTTTGTATTTCTTTACTGGAACATCATTAGTGGCTTGTTTTATCTTAAAGAGACAACTAAAATTGGCTTCCAAATGGCAGGAGATAAAACTAGATCACCTTATAAACCAGCTCTTAATACTTTCAGACTCACAACTGTAGCATACGGTGTTACCTGAAATTAAATGTTCCATAAAAATAAGCACTTTTGCTTCTTTTAGAACTGTTCTGCATACACCTCCCCACAGTATGACAGCTGGCTAGGTGAGGTTATGCAGTGATATCCCATTTCTGAAGGAGCGCATAGGCAAATTTCTGCTAATGCCATACAGATTCTATGAATAATGATTTAGCAGGCATGCATGCTAAAATGGGGTAATGAAGATGCTGTCCTTGGTAAGTGAATTCATGTTAAAATGGGAAAATAACTCCACATATCATTCTTACATCTGCGATTCCAAACAGATCTCTGGTATCACCTGGGCAGGGAGATTTGCAGCAGAATGGGTTTCATCAAAACATCCCAGGTTTTTGGGAGGCTGCAACAGAGTTTAAATAGATATTTTCAGATGGAAAGCAGAGCAGCTAAGGAGATGGCAGAGAAATTTAACTATCAGTACTGCATAAAATGTGAATATTTAGAAAATGTTTTCATAGGGAAGCAGAATGAACAAACCAATGCTGATTCCATGCAAGAGGCTTCTAGTGCAGATGCTCAATTGTTCCAGTGCACTCCATCTCCCAAAGGATATTCTGCTTTACCTCTCATCACTAGTGGCACGTGCTATACTGCTTATGAGACATGCTGTGCAGAATTTCTCCAGTAACAAATCAAAATTTAATGTGTTTCCTTTTTTTTTTTCCCTTAAAAATTTCATTTACACATAGTATAAGAAATCTTTCTTTGATAAGGTCAGCAACCCTGCAGTGAGCCTCCATAAAACACCTCTCTTATTCCTGCTGGATAATGCTGTGTCTCATTGCTCCCCTTGCCAATACCTTGGACTGCAAACCCCTGCTTAGGCAAGTCAGTCCTGTCCTTGTGTCCAGTCCTTTCCAGTCTCATCCTTAGATTCTCTGTTCAAGATTATTCTTGATTGAATTGATAAATATAGTTGATAAATTAAAACATCTTAAGGGCTGAAGCACATTTCACTGAAATCTACTCTCCTTATAATTTGCCACCATTAGAAGAAAACCAAATAAACCTCCCTCTGCCATCCCGCCACACAAACACTCAAATATCTGGAAATAAGACATGAGGAAGCCCAGCCTGATCCATATAGAACTGACATAACCTATAGTCTGTCTCCATTTCTGCTATTGCCTCCCAATGCCTGATAAAACAGGCACAGCAGAAGCAAACAGCAGTTTAATCAAGTTTCTCTGATTTAGTAAATGTAGAGTTACTTTTTACCTACCACCTACTTACCAAAGCATTAAACAGGATTCTGGGACACCTTTGTCCATGAATTTTTAGCCTTACTAATAAAGAATTTTGTTATAAGGCATTTTTTCAGCCAAGCTTCCCTCTCTGGGATACCTCTCAGCTTTCTCATCGGGACTCATGCATCGTTCCACCTGCAGTGCTTGAGAGCACCAGCCCATGCAACCTGGGCACTGTCAAAAACTGAACACAAAGTCAATCCATTCTCCTCAGTGTGTCTGCAGGCTTCTACTCACCTCTGTAGAAGAAGGAAAGTGATTCCCTGCGTAGGCATCTCCACGGTCAATGAACTCTTCCAGTCACCTCTCGCATCACTTGTCAGGGAAATATGCTGGCACCAAATGCACAGAAATGAAAGCAAAAGCCTTCCCTGCTGGACCAATCAAGCCTGACAATTGGCTTGTGGTGGATGCCAGAGAGATTCTGAATATTTTGGCAGAAATGCAGGCTTTTTTCTAGGTGAGAATCTGCCTACATAGGATTTATGCAAACATTTCCTTGCTTGGTCTGCAGCCACCCCTTTGCAGCTAAGCGGTTCAGCGTTATCTCCATTTCTTTACATAATTCTGAGTTTAAAATACTACCATCACCTAAAATAAGAGGAGTTTCAATTACAGTGCTCTCTGAAATGAAAGAGGTGGAAGCCAGTTTGACAATATAAGCTGATAGCTGAGATACTGCTGCACTAGCGTTCTTGGCACCTGGCCTAGGGAGGAAGTAAACAGAAGGAGGGAAGGGACAAAGAGAAAGGAAGAATAAGGAAGGGCAAGAGGGATCCAGTCCATTGAATATAATATAATGTGTTTCTTATAAAGGGAGCTTTGTGGTTAGTGAAAAGAGAGAAGTGCTTTCAAATGCTCCATACTGCCCAGGGGGTATTCTTGTCCACCAAACATAAGCATGTCTCTTCCTTTGCAGAGGTCCCTGTGTTCTCAGGGAACGATGAAGCCCCCTGGAATGAATTGCCTTTCCTACTCGGCGTACACCAAGGCAGTGGAACACAACACATACTTTCATTCACTTGGACCTGATGCTCTTCTGCTGGAGCAGATGATTCTGTTAAGGGCTCATAAAACTTGGTTAAGAGAATGGGGAAAGAAATTGGTCCCAGAACCTGGCTACAAGAAAGCATTGGAGGGGACACAGATTTACACCTACTTGGAAAAACATATCAGAGCCAGTATAGTTAACAGGCTAAATTATTCAAAACAACCAGTCTGTGAATGTGTTTGCAGGTCCAAACTTATGGGTAATGGCAGTTGCCAAAAGGACAGAGCAGAGTCAGGGCTCCCAAGCTGCAGCCCAACCTTCCAGCTGAAGCTGCCACATTGCTGGCCATGCTGAGAGCAGGGAGCCAGGTGTGTGCCTTGTACAGTTGCTCAGAGAGAGAACAAAGGGATTATGTCTAGCATGATAGAAACAACCAAGCTTGCAGGTCAGGGATGTAATGAAGGCACTGGCTGAGGCAGAAGTGACTGCCTTGGCTGATGGCCAATGCAAAGGGCCATTTGTCTACATGCAGGCAAAGTAAGAGCTGGATAGCAAACAGGCATTTCTGCAGTGTGTGAGAACTGATTCAGTACTCAGGAAGGTATACAAAATGTTTAAGCAGAGGGCTTCTAAGCCCTTCGCAAACACAAGGTCAGACACGTAAAAGAACAATGTGAGTATGAGCAAACTATCTCTTGAGAGGGCAGGTACAAATTACTGATTTAGGCACTGAAGAGCAGTGACATGAGAAGCCCCAGAACATCATCTTGGACTGAAGCAGAAACTCTCAGGCTAAAAGCAGCTTTCCACTGCAGGGTGGCATGCAGGGGTGTAGAGAGCTCAGAAAGATGCTCATGCATGAAACTTGGGGGCATTGCTGGGCTGCCTAGGCATCACGTGAGCATACCTGAAGCAAGAACATTACAAAAGTCTGTGGTACTGGAAGGATACAAAAGCCAGAAAATGTGAAATCAGTATTTAGCTCACAGTTTCACCAAATCTAGCAGCACATTACAGAAAATTTAGAATGCCAGGCAGCATTACTCTTCAGAAAAAGGAAATTTGCTTTATCATACTGGATATGACAAGCTTTCCCCTCAGTGCAAGCAGCCCTGTGGAATTAAATAAGAAAGCAGCAAAATATTCCCAGGCAAGAACGTATTTGCAAACGCGTCAGGCAGCATTTGTCTGAAGCTAAATGAAACATTTTTCCGTGGAACCCAAGGTAGCCAATATAAAGATCTATTAGTAACTGCAAAGTCTGTAATGTAGAAGGCCAAATAAAAAACCACTTATGGCTTATACTGTCAAGACCAACATATTCAGGGCCAGCACTGCAAACGGGAGTCATTTGCAACTGATCCACAGGATGAAGGGGAGGGGCAGGACCCAGAAATTGTTCCAGATTTATTATCCTCTGTTGACATACACTTTTCAGTTCCAATATGTGAGATTAGAGACAGAACAGAAGGTGCTGAAGCTCCTTTGGCCAAGTTGTGAAGATTGCCAAGCACCAGCTGTGAGCTGATCTTCCATTATTTGGGCAAATGGCCACAGCCAAGGTAGCAAGCTGCTCTGGTATTCAGGGCTGTCTCTGTGGTGAAATGTCTCTTCTGAAATCAAATGGCCCCAGAGCAACTGATCTCTGGGTCAAATGATCATCTGTAATCTCTAAGGAAAGAGGTTTGGCTTCTCAGCTAGTTTAAATGTCAGTTATTCAGACAAGGTATGTGATGACACAAAAAGAATGTCTTTCATCATCAGTTTTCTCCAGTAATGCCCAGCTTTCCCTCTGATATCAGATGTGCTACAGTTCCTATGCAAGCAGTGTGATTGCACTTGATTGGCAGAAATACCATGGATGAACTTCTGATCTTCTGCAACGGCCACCTCAGTCTCTTTACGATCTTCTCCCTCACATTTCTTGGGGAATAAAATTTTAGAAAATGTCTGTTTATCCAGTGATTGCTGGTTAAAAATAGAAATCTTTATACATACCATGAACACCAATGCTGTGAAAAAAACAAACGCCACAACAGAATGTAAACTAGGTGAAGACAAACTGTCCATGGAGGTGTGCTGTGCTGCTGCTACTGCAGGCTTTGATGCCTCTAAGGGTTGGAGCAATCTCCCCAGTTAGCAGTGACTTCCACTGCTATCTTTGTCATTACTATCTTTTCTGGTAACTTCTCACTAGCATTTTTGAAGAATTTGTGGCCCTGACCGCCTTCTTTGTTTTTATAAATTCAGATCTTCAAATTCTGTGTAAGCAAGCTATCTGTGAACCACACAAAATACAGTTGGTGACTTCCGTACCGTCACTGTAATTCAAATCACTGTAGACTAGTGATTTAATATCTTAATGTCATCCTCTACACACCTATAATCAACAAATGTGCATTTAGAAATAAAAATTGTTTCAAAGTGCCACCAACTGTTGTTTTTGCAAACTGCAATTCAAAGCACGCATTTTTGAAATGCCCCTCCTGAATGTTATCACATTTTGTGGTGTAGCACACAACTTACGTGAATAAGCCTACGTTATCCTTATCCCAAGGCAGACAAGCAGCAGACATCACTTTGTAATATGTCCTTATGGCTAAGCTAGGTTTCAAAGACAACATAATACACTTTATCAAGCACACCTTTTCTGTTTGTAGAATATATTTTTTCAGATTTGCATGTTTTAATGACAATCCAATTTCTAAAACTTTCCATAAACCTCCAAAACAATCTGAGAGAACCAAGTGCTAGAATTTTGATTTGCTTTTTGAATGCATCTCCTATTAATGCTGTGTGAATTCCTAAGCATCGAGTATGTGCTGAAAATGCTGTGATCCAATGCTCAGCTTTCACCTTCTCCAGAATTTAATTTTTACTCTTCTCTAACTTGGATTTCCTCAGTTCCATCACCCCCTCCATTTTGGTTCCTCCTGAATCAATCTGGACTCCTCACAAGACAAAACTCTTCTATGATCCACTGACATTGGTAAAGAAACAGGTTTACACGGTGTGCAAGAAAGCCCAGTCATACTTCCCTCTTGGTGCCATGAGTGGGGTAAATACTCTCAGAAGTTTGTCAGTCTGCACTGCCTGTGAATAATACGGTGTGGGACTCTTCCAGGAGCTTGAATGGTTACAGCTCATGGTGAGCTACCTCCATAAATAGCAGCTCTAAATCAATTCTGTTTGCTTGCTGCGATCATATGAAATGCATCAACTGTTGAATAAATCAATGTGACCCCACCGATTCCCTGGCCTAACATCTTATTATTATTTTGTGGCTATTGGCTGATTAGGCATTTAAATAATTTTCTGAGAGAGCATCTGCATTATTTGAATGTCAGATTGTGAACACAAAGCTTTAGATTTCTCCAATGCTTTATTTGCCAGTAATAACAATAACTGAAGTAACAACAGCCTTCCCTTGCTTTTGTTGATATCATTTAGTTTTTCCAGAGAGGACAAAGCAGGCATTTTGCTGGTTTGAAAGGAAACGTGTTCTGAAAGGTCTGAGCTAGTCATCTATTGACTGGTGGGAGCATTCATTTCAGAGAACAGTAAGTTACTACGACATTCCCAGCCCAGACTGATCCAACAGAATGAGACCCCCCTTTGAAGTCTGAATTCCGCCACATTTTGTCTATAAAAATTGCAGCCCTGGCCCCATGTAGATGCACTGGGTAATCGGTGGTGACTGATTTCTCAGCCCATGGATGTAAGAGCAGGGAGAGAAATGACGCAGTGTCAGGAGCGTGTACAGAGTTCAAGAATGTGGACGGAAGGTACCAAGGAGCACTTCTGTAAGAGCAATCCGATGACTGCAAAAAAGCAAGAGAGGAAAAAGAAAAAGATACTGCTGAAGGATGAAATAAGGAGATTACAGCTTGGTGCAGTGATTAGAGGAGGGAGGTGTTTTCAGCAAAACAGCACATGGTTAAATGGAGGAGCTGAAGGAGATGAGGGTACAGTTTTGCTGAAGTGCCTAATCACGTGGAAAGAAATCTGCTCAGATTTCTGTTCTGAGAGAGAAGGATTCAAAGCAGCATATTGACAAAACTCTAGGTGCCTGAGATGTGTGCCAGTTCCTACTCTAAAAGTTTTGAAAAAAAACAAATCAGTAGGTTTGAATAAGAACAGCACTGAGTTGCAATGCCCTCAATACTCCTTGTAAGCAGAATTATGATTTTTAAGATTATCTCAAAAATATAAAGTTTTTTTCTGACAGTATCAAATAAATTGAAATAGCCAGATACTCAAATCTGCCACTACCCTATTGATAGCTGGCTTTATTACTGAACTTCTTGTCAAAGAAAAGCAAAACAAACCACAGTAGACAAATGCTTTTATTTCCATTCACTGTTCTACAAGTATCAGCTCGACAAATCCCAAGTGCTGTGCAGTCAGGCTTCATAGCTTCGGCTGGTCTTACTGGAGGAGTTCTGACTACGTAACATACATGAATGCCATTGCCATGGAAAAGTATTATATCAGATAAAAATAAGTCTGGATTTTGCAACTGGCATCACAAAAGCAACACAGAACAGAAAGACAACTGACAAACAAAAAAATCTTGAAGGCAAATTTCTATGGCCCTCAGTAGTGGTTCTACAGTTTTGTTTTCCTTTTCAGTTTAGAGCTAGGAAAAATTAATTGTGATTTAATTAAATGACAGTTCTGGCATCAGCTTAGGCTACAACAAATGAAGAGTGTATTGTTTTCATTACTGATAAGTGAATTTGAATTTTGCAGAGCTGTAACTGGAACCTACTGCCCATACTTAACATTGGTTTACTAAAAAAATATTAGTTTTCCCTGTTTCCTAATCAGCTGCTTCAGTGTTCTTTCCCCCAGTGCTTTCAAGATGGATATGTCTCAGCATTTCATTAACAACGCTTCCTTTTGTAACAAATTAGCATTACTGTAGTGTGCAATATGCGTTTGCATCTCATTTTCATTAGGATCCTTATACAATTCTGGCAAAAGAAACATTTGTATAGGAAAAATCTAATGCCTGCTGCAATTATTTAGTTGCATAGACAAGGAGGATAAGGCAGGCTCCCTGATTTTGTTGCAGCACAGATATATGTGGAGCACTACATCCTTTCTCAATACCCTCTCCCTGGCAAAGCCTTTAACAGTGCTAATCAGTTCAGACCAGGCTCTCTGTCTGTATTGGTGGCTGAACACTGACCCCCAAATACCTCTTATCAGAGCGAGATTGCCAGTCTTTTATTCTAGCTAATAGGGGGTAGGCACGGTGAACAGGGACAGGATGTCACTACAGCTCCTGTTCCATGAAACTACATTTTGCAACATCCAGTCACGTCAGCTCTAAGAAATGTATCAGTGAAAAAATAAACTCGAATGTGTAACTACAGGCTACTTCCCAGGCTTATGGAAGACTCGGATATCTGACTTGAAACAAAGTAATTCCCTATTCTCTACTTCACGGCTGTGATTGTTACAAAACCACTTCTGCTGAAGTAGCTGGCTGTCCATTAAACTCAATATTAATCTCTAACTAGAAACCACTTAACATTCCACACAGTTCTATAAGGAAAGAATAAATATCCTGCTTCTCAGAAAAATGCCTCTGCAACTGAGTCTCTTATTAAATCCTTACTTTACTGAGAGCTGTCCTGTAATGCAAAAACTCTATTAGCATGAAACAAAAATTAGAAGACACTGAATATTCCTGCTAAATGAAAGTTATCATGAAGAGCATAGGTTCCACGGGGTTTGCGTAGCACAAAAGCAATCTTTATTGAGTTGCTCTAGAAATCTAATAGGAACAACAGTAACAGTAACTGAATTGTCACACTTTGCTTTCATACATGCTAAGGCAAAACTTTGCTTCAATCAATAATCGTCTAAACACAGTTGCTTTAGTCCATCAGTTGTGTTTTCTGCTTATTGCAGTCCTTGAATCACACTCGGACCAGTGAAAAGGTGTTATTTCTTACTCTCTGGGTTCTTCCACATTCCTGGCAGCCCTTCATATCTCTTACTTCATTAGTCTGATTTCCATTTTCTCTAATTCCTATGATTTTAGAGCAACTCATTTTGAAAGCCAAGCAGCCCACTGCTAGAACAAAGTCACCTTCATTTTGCTAACATGTAATGCTGACCAGTGGCACAACAAGCAGGATGAACTTTCTGCATGTATCTTAAACCAGAGATGATTCTCCACCCTCCCACCCACCCACGTACAATACCAAAAGTGTGCACCTGTATCACGGCCAAAAAAAAAAAGTCTTGCCTTGATAGCTGATGCTACCTTCCCAAAATTCAGTCATTAATATTTATTAATCCTTTGCAGCTATGTTTAGAAGCCTTGCTGCATTAACACAACAAAAATAATAATAATTATTAAAAAAAAAAAAAAAAAAAAAAAGAGAGAGAGAGAGAGGGGGAGAGAGAGAGAGAGAGAAGAAATGGGAGCCTTTGGAAACCATCCAGACCAACCTGTACCAGCACTGGATCATAGAGACAGCTCCTCTTTGAAACATCTCCTGATTTTGCTTCCACTGATTAGTTTATATAATGGTGGAGTATCTCTGTAATCTACTAGTGAACAGCTCTGTTACGTATGTATATCTTAAAATAAAACAGCCCTGATTTTCCACTAGTTCTATTTTGAGTTTCTCCTAGAAATAAGACAGCTTGAGAGCCTAACTATTCTCAGGGTAGAATAAAAATTTTCCAAATGTGTTGTAAAAAAACCTCCTCACTAGTAGTCACCATGGTCATGAATAATAGATTCTTTCCTTCCTTTTTGTGATTATCTTTTATATATATTTATATATATTGCACATACATATATATGTACATATTTGTATTATTTTGTATGTTATAAATCTCATATATATAATTTATATATGATGGTATATATATTGTACACATCTGTATATGGCATATATAATGGTATTTTGTATGTGAGATCTACCTATATCAATAGCTATGTATTTCAGTCTTCCTGCTTTGAGACAAGTAAGGAAAAAACAACTTTGCAATAGATGTAGAAAAAAACTAATGAGACTGAAAAGCCAAACAGCAAAAAAGGAGATATGGGGATATAAAGAATTGAAGACAGCAAGTCTCTCCTACCCTTGGGAAGAGGTTAAGAAGGACGCTTGATTGCAGGCTACAAGAGCTATACTAGTACAAGTCATTTGATACCAGGTACTCTTTAATTTAACAGACAAAAGCATGCAAGAATCAACTGTTGAACATTGAAGTCACTAAAGTTCACATTAAGAAAACGATGGAAATTTTTATCAGGGGAAGCAGTTCACTGCTGGAGTAGATTAAAAAGGGATGTGGGTGAATGAGTTGGGGTGGGTCAGTGTTCGAATGTGTGACCTGCTGAAGACCTCTCTCGTGTCCCTTAGAAACTGTCTGCTTTTCATACAGCTATCACAGCTGCAATGATAAAGTGTATTGCCTATCTCCCTCTTCTATGGCCTGATTCTTTCTTTACTCACTAACTTTTCAGTCAGAGTAGGGCTGGTGAAATCATATAGCCTGTGGTTATAGAATAAACCCCTAATACTTCCCGAGCCCCTAAAAATTTGTTACCTGTTTATGGATCCAAAGAAGATTCAGACAAGTAGATGTATTTCAACTCTTACATTGCTTCTATGTATAAACAGCTCCTATTCCTTCAAACAGATTCTAGATGCACATGATCTGCCATTCTGTTATACCATCTCCTACATTAGCATTATGTTGCCCTTCCCAGTACTCTTTGCCACTCTGTTCACAGCATCACAGAATGGTAGGGGGTAGAAGGGACATCTGGAGATCGAGTCCAACCCTCCTGCAAAAACATGAATGTCTCCAGAGAAGGAGACCCCACAGCCTTTCTGGGCAGCTTGTTCCAGTGCTCTGTCACCCTCAAAGTAAAGAATATTTTACTCAAGTGCAAATGGAACTTTGTGTTTCAATTTGTGCCCATTGCCCCTTGTTCTATCACTAGACACTGCTGACAAGAGCCTGGCCCCATCTCCTTGACACCCACCCTTTAGATATTTATAAGCACTGATAAGATCCTCTCAGTCTTCTCCAAGACTTTCCCAAGTCTTTCTGCCTCTTTCCTCATCTATCCAGCTGGTAGAAGGTAAGAGAAGGCTACCAGATTTGTTAAACATAACTTCTCCCTGGTGAATCCATGCTGACTACTTCTGATAATCTCTTATACTTGCTTGGAGATGACATCCAGATTACCTTCCCAGGGACAGAGGTGAGGCTGACTAGACTGTAATTTCCCGGCTCCTTCTTCTTGCCCTTTCTGAAGACTGGAATACATTGGCTATCCTCCAGTCTTCAGATACCTCTCCTGTTCTCTGTAACTTTTCAAAGATGATAGTGGTTCAGAAATTGCTTCTGCCAGCTATCTCAGCACACATGGGTGCATCCCATTGGGGCCCATGGATTTACATGCATTGGGCTTGCCTAGACAATCTTTGACCAGATTCTCCTCAAACAAGGGGCAGTCTTTTTCCCAGGCTCTCCCTCTTACCACCAGGGTCTGGGATTCACAAGGGGCAATTCACAGTTCAACAAACTACTTGTAATGCTTACTTTATTAGTATTATCTACAGTGATCTCTAATTATTTCAATATCAAGAGAAGGATCTCTTTCTTGAATAATATTTACTTACGCTTTAATTTATGCTATGTAGACAGTGACAACATTTAACTATGGTGTCCTTTGTATTATCAGAGTAAAGGAACTTATGTCCCTAACAGCCTTTCTACTCTCTCATATTTGATTGTGGGTAAAGAGGGAAGGGTAGTACTCTAGGAGTAAATAACCATTTTCGTTGTCTTGCATATGAATTATAGTTATGGATAAATACTAGATGCCTTGGTCAAGGCTTGAGTCTTTATCCCAATCTCTTCAAACATAATTTCATAGAATCATAGAAGTGTAGAATGGCTTAGGATGGAGGGGACCTAGATCCAAACCCCCTGCTCTTGGCAGGGTTGCCAAGCACCAGGTCAGGCTGCACTGGCCTTGAATGCTTCCAGGGATGGGGTATCCACAGATTCTCTGAGCAACCTGTGTCAGCGTCTCTCCTAACATCTAACCTAAATTTCCCTTCTTTTAGTTTAAAGCCTTTTAAAGCCATTCCCCTGTCCTATCACTATCAGACCATGTAAAAAGTCAGTCTCCCTCCTGTTTGTAAGCTCCCTTCAAGTATTGGAAGGCAACAATGAGGTCTCCCTGGAGCCTTCTCCTCTCCGAGCTGAAAAAGCTCGACTCCATCCTACTTATGCATGACCATCAATATTAATATTTTTTTCCATATTTAAGCTATCATGTCCTAACAGTCTCATTCTGTGTTTGTCCAAATTTGACTTGACTCCAGCCTAAAAACATTCTATCAAGATGTTGCCAGTACCTCATTTTTTTTCCTGTTTGCAATAGGTAGTTGCTCAAATTCTTTAACAAATTTCAAACATTAAAAAAATGCTATCCTGTGTGTGAGCAGCGTAGGCAGGATTTAACTGCATATGAACTTAGTTATATTATTTAAATCATAGCAGGGTTTGTTCCTTATTTTGTCACAATTGTTTTTTGGTCTCTCGGGTCATTTGCTGTTCATTTTCTAAACTTTCACATTCCTGGTGTGACACAAACATTTGCAAATCACCTCTATTTGAATACTGTATAATTTAGTGAGGCTACTGCTTGTACAATCTACTATTGTCAAAATGCAAAGATTCAAATTATCTCAAATAGTTGAATAAATATCCTCAGATTCATCTAGTGCCTTCCTCACATCTTGCTGTGCCCACTAAGTATTCTCAGCAATTTTAAATGACAGAGAACAAAATTGTGCTCTTCAGCTTGAAATATATCAAAATGTAGAAACTTTTCCAAAAAAGCACCCTAGGACTCCTTCATCCAGTCCTCCACATTCAAAGTCACATTAAGTATGATCATGATTAAACACCCAAGTAATTTGTTTTTTTTTTTTGTTGTGTTTTTTTGTTGTGTTTTTTTGTTTTGTTTTGTTTTGTTTTTTCACTTCATTGGTTTTGTGTCCTTATAAATCCAACAATGGGTAATTCAATGGAAACTGCTGATACATTAATGAAAATCAAAGGAGCTGAAAAGCTGCAGTCTGACTCTTATAACTGGAAAAAGAATTTGGTCCAGAAAACAGAGAGAAGTATCAAGAAAACAGTAGATGATTTTAAGTATGCCTAATGTTTCCAAAACTTGCTTCAATGAAAGAAAGGAGGACATCTGAACTACCTAGGGACATATGCTATAATAATTTTCATGTATCAAACCTAAGATAAGGCGCACACATGACTATCAGTTCCAAGGAATATCTCTCCTTATAATTTTAAGATAGATAATATTAGGCTTAGCATCTGACTAACCTATTGCTCTTTTCCTGAGAGGCTTATGTCTCAGAGGACTCTGTGCAATTCCTGGCGATCAAATGGCAAAGATCAAAAAATACTATCAAAACTTGGAGTTTATGTTGGTTTGTTTTTAAAGGGGATTACTAAAATCTCACTTGTCTCCTTGAGACTGTGAAACTAAAAACTTTTTGTAGAATTTACAAACTGTCCCTGTTGTAGGAACTGTGCACTGTGGAGATCTTATCAAGTTCATACTGGAACTAGTAGAAAAGCTCCCTTCATTATCTGGTTTTCCACCACTAGTATAAAGGCCATTGGCAGACCAGCATGTTAGAGGACAAGAACAATCCAATTAACATCCAATGTTCCATACAGTTCTGAGCCAATAAAGTCTGCATTGCTGAGGCAAGTAACATACCACTAATGAAACAGCTTCTTAGTATGAATGCCAATATTTGCACTATCACTGAAGGAGAGAGGGAGGACCTGGAAAGCTGCTGAGAGTAGAATCCTGTCTGCCATTTCCTGATGCCCAAAGTTTTATTGTGTGTACACTTTAGACAGAGGTTTCTTTAGGCAGAATCACTTAAGATGAAACCTGAAATTCTTATAATCAAACATTATGTGAAAAATTATTGACTGGGGAGAGTTTGGAGAATTTGACCTCTTAGTACAGATGAAGTTCAAGTGCATACTGGAAAGGGCAATCATGATCTCTTTTTCCTGAACCCCAGTCTTTGGGATCACATTTTGCAATCCTTTTTCCCCTTTTGCCTCTACAGCTTGGAATTCAGAGGTGCCATAGAACTGAATATCCTGCTGCACGTTACATTTCAATAGCTTGCTCTTCTGCTTTCTTTTGTTTCTAACTGGTTACATAAGAGAAATAAGGGACAGTTCTTACTACCTTTTCTAAACAGCAAAGCATTACACTTTTCCTCAAACAGAAAATGAGAGATTTGTACATTCTGGTTGATCTTACTTTGAGCTCATGTTGCACTGATCTTATCAGCCAATCAGTCACATATTGCTAAGGATATGCCTTGTATCATTTTTTGATCACTGAAAAAGTGAGTTCTGAACTGCACAGATGAAAACCAGCAAACCAGAAGATGACGGTAAGTAATTTTTGTTGATACAAAGATAATTTAGGAGGCCACTCAAAGCCCACAATCAGGACCATTACAGCTATTTTCAAGGCACTATAAACACTTAAAGCACAGAGGTAGTGCCTGTTCTGAAGAACTGCAGTCTAAGATAGAGGTACACAGATGGAGGAACATAAGTAAACAAATTACTTCCAGTAAGAATAACAGGCAGCAGTCACAGTCAACAGCCTGACTCTTGTTGAATGTGGTCTGTAGACATCACAGCAAAGCAGGATTGTTAGGTAAGATAATGAGGATGTCTGTGCCTGTTAAGGGAAGCTTCTCTCAAGCCTGGGAAGGCATGAAGACATCTGATTGAAATCAAATAAGATTGGGAGGGGCCAGCATCAGAGGCTAGGGGGAGACAGTAATTGACCTGAATATGTGATGAGAAAGGGATAAGCTACTAAAGACTCAGAACGTTGTGTAAAGAAAATTGGTTTGTTAATGATACACTAGCGCATGGGTGAGATAAGGGAAGGGATGCAGAAAGAAGAGATGAAAAGAGAAGGGACCATGAACAGAACATCATGTAATAAAAATATGTTATTGTGTTGACTGTCGTTCAGGCAGGTATAGTACAGTTTTCAAGACTCGAAAAAAAAGTATATGAAATTTAACATGATAGAGACTTAGCTAGAAGTTTAGCTGCTAAACATCTTCAGCTCTACCTAGAAAAAAGGCAGCTTGTCCAATGAGATAAATTCACCATAGGTTTTTCCAGCATCTTACAAGGGTCTTTACGTTCTGGAATATAGAAATTTCTCAGTACTTAGTGCTGCCTTTTAAACAGGCCTAGAGTCTCGGGGAATGTGTAAGGATGTTCTCCCACCTTTCCAGTTACAGGACTAAGAGAAGGTTGGGGAAGCAGAAGGATGAGCTCCCATACCGAGGTGTGTCCAGCCACAGGAAAAAGCCACTGAGAGGGCAACTTGAAAGTGGCGAAAGACTGTTTAGCTTTAGAAGCCTAGGCTTGCTCTTAAAGAGGTGAACCATACATCCAGTGTGTCTTTGCAAATCTCCCAGAGAGCAGGCAAAGGACTACAAGAAGAGCCAGCACTGGGGAAGAGGCATCCAAGAGCAACTGGTCAATAAGGTCTCAGAATGTACCAGCCAAGGCAAGAATTGGCCATACAGTTGATGGACCTAGTTATATCTGTCAGTATATGGGACCATGTTTAGCAATCCATAATACAGAAACCTGGCAAAAGTTAGCTAGAAGGCTCTACCAGAGCAATATGACAGCCTAGTGTGTTGTAAGAAAATTTTTACAGATTAGATGAGTGGATAGTGAGGTGGACTGAGAACTGGCTGACTGGCAGAGCTCAGAGGGTTGTGATCAATGGCACAGAGTCCAGTTGGAGCCATTTAGCTAGTGGTGCTCCCCAGTGTCTTGTTCAACATCTTCATCAATACCCCTTACAACCCTGTGGAAACAAATGGTTTTCCCACATCTGCTCCGTAGTCCACCAAGTTTTGTTGTCTGACTCTGACTGTACCCACATGCTTTAGAAGGTAATATATCTACCACAGACTCACAAAAGATGATCCTGAAATCAGATTTTTGATCGTGAAAATAGTTATGTCTAGCATGTCCCACAAAAAGAAACAATGTAAAAAACATCTAATGTAAAATGGATTACCTTGTTAGCTGAGCTGTTTTAACCAGCAACCAGTTGGCTAGTGTTCAAACATGACCAAACCAAAAAGTGTTGACAACTTCATAGTGAAGATAATGGAAAAACACGTGCAGAGAGAACATTTCTTTCCAACCTCTTTTTAGGTAGTTGGTGATTTTTTTTTTTCCTAAAGTATGAGGACTTAAATTTCTGCTAATTTGTCCTGAATCCTGAGTAGCATGATTTCCTACTTCTAGCTATCTGTAGACACATTTAAATCTTTCAGTTCCATTAGTTGAATGGAATAAGCATCTCTTACAAAGAAAGAAAGATGCAGAGACAAGGCATGACAAATAATCTATCAGAAAAAAACAGCAAACAAACAAACAAAACCCACCTACTTTATAGTGTTTTCTCTGTAAGAAATAAGATTTTTCCCAAAGAACGAAAGGGAAACCCATGAAATTAAAAGCTAAAACCTAAACTTCTCTGGTTCTACTTCCACAATCTTGGAAACTATCTTGCAAAGGAGGACAAGATCAAGTCTCCAGATTTTAAAATTTATTAGCATATCAAAGGCTGTACCCAGAAGCAAGGTATTCTTGAGACCAGTGCAAAACCTTTATCTGGGCATGTTCTGACCTGAGACCTGAACCTGTTAATACTGACTTCCTCCTGTAAAAAAAAAAAATAAATAAATAAATAAATAAAGCATACTATTCTAAACAGAGATCATATCTTTATTTTACAGTTAAGTATTCCTTTCCCCAACAACACAGAAGTGCGCTAGACATTGAGAAACACAGTTTTAGAAGCATCAAGGACAGACGCCAATTAAAGAGTATTTGGATAATTAAAAGATTGGAAAATAATAGGCATTTGGCACAGCAGCTTCATTAAATCACTGGGGTGAGGATGACCCAGCCTGCTGATCTGGCTCTCTAACTTTACATGGTTACTTTTCTGAAAACCAAGCGTGATATGGTTCTGCTATCAGTCAGTGGCAAGATTGAAGTGTCACAGTTTCATTTATCTATCTCTTTTGAGTCTTTTGCTTCTCAGTCTTTGTTTTCTTCTTCAAAGAAAGAACTGCACAAGGAGCACAACCTTTGCTGGCTGGATTATCCCTTGGTGGAGTTAATCTCATGCACTGCAGTATCCAGACCTGCAGTTTCATAACAGCATTGCTTCACGAACAGATTGTGTTGGAACATGCTGGTTTGTAGAAATGCCCACTTGCCACCAGAAGCAGATCCTCAGCTGGGCACTACCTGACAAAGTGCTTCAGAGATTAATGCATGTGCTTCGATTCCTGCAGAGCACCTCCTGATCTCGGCAGGCTCTGTCATTTGGACAGCCATTTGCTACTGCTTTACTCTTGTTGCTGTAGTCTGCATTTCCACAGACCTACAAGATCTTTGTGGCCTTCAGAATTTCCTCCTTTTCTGATTTTCAGCATGCTGCAAGATACTCTCCCTAAACCTCTTGCTAAGCAGAACAGACAACTAAATTTTGCAATTGAGTCTCATGCTGCAGAAGAAACTGTCAAGTGACATCCTAAAAGGATTCAAATTAATGGATAATGGATTTTATTAAATTAGCAGCCCAAATCTGCATACCAGCAAAAGCTCCTCGTTTCTGATTGCCGCTGGGAACAAAGAAGACTACAGCACGCTTATACATAGTGGCAGTGGGCTTAAAATACATTACCTTCCTTCCTAGATAAATATTAATTAACCATGTAGAAGAACCATATTCTTAGTAAGAATAAATCTGTACTTCCCCTTAAATCAGTGTTGATGTGCTAATTTTACAAGGAAAGTAACATTCCTTATTTTCAGCATTTTACTTCTTTACTGTGATTCACTGCATTGCACAAGCTTCCTTTAAGCTTTCTGTATGAGTAGCTTGTTGCTTAAAACGTGTGCAGACTTCTTTTCCTGAACACAGAATTCAATGTTTCATTCCTGGAAACTTGGTATTTGGGACCTATCTGAAAACAACTGTAGATCCTAAAAAGAAACCCTTGCCGATTTCATCCCGTATAGCAGAAAGAAAGATCTGAGCATCCTGAAAGGGGCTGAAGCTTTAAACCCAATAGGCTTTCTGAAAGTGGGGATTTATGTTCTGCCAGCTCTGAGCACAGAACATGAGACTTTTTTTCACTCGAATCCCTACAGAGTCAAAACATGGGGACCTTTCCCTTCATGCTGAACAGACACTCTTCTTTTCTTTTTCCTTATGTGACAGGCTGGAGTTAAATGTTATGCCATCCACTTTCGGTCTTGGTAGACAGTCGTGCCTTTGTGTTGTAGTGTCACAGCCATTTCCAACAGTTTGTTCCCCAATGGATCTGTATGAATTGCATTGCAGACAGATCCTGGTGGGTTTAAAATCCTTCAGGTGTACAACTGAAGTCTGCCTGAGGCACAGGGATGGTTGTTCAGCTAGACTCTCTGGCTGCAAAACAGGGATTTGCACTGATTTTAGTGCAAATTAGAGGCTCCAGCAACCTCAGATGGAAAGCACAATAACAAGGCAGCAGCAGCAGCAGCCGCAGCCCTTTTCAGTCATTTTTTCTGCTCAGTAACAAAGCCAGAGAATAACAGGAGCATGGAAGGAGAGGTGATGGGGCAGAATTAAAGCAGTTTCCTGTGGAGCATATCCAAGTAGATCATTAGAGAGCAAACCCCGTAGCTGAATGGGGAACAGCCACCAAGCTCTACTACCGCCTCCATGAACCAAAATCTGTCAGAGTAGATGCAGTGTCTGGAGATGAAATGCAAAGATGGTATAAGGGGAACTGGAGTTTCTTTTTGCTTGACCCCAGCTGTCTACTTAAAGAGTAATTGAATACTCCCCAGAAGGTATTTGAATGCATCTTTAGGCACCTGTACCTGACCAGTGTGAAGAACAAGGAGATAACTCAATCTGGCTTTACTCCCATGGGACAAAGAAGTCCATGTGTATGTGTGCCTGCTGAGACCACGTGTTTCTTCTTCTTTTTCTGTGTCCTCAGAGTCAAAATCAAAACCAATCCCAGCTGTTCCTTATAATTAAATTTCAGTAGCTCAAGCTGGGTGTTTTTATTTTGACTAGTGACTTAAAAGTGCTGGCATTTAAATGGCCTCAGCTATATTTCAAAGTTAGCATTGAGAAACTTCACACATATATTAGCATTATTTTTCTGTTGGCAAACTCAACAAAATACCACCGTGTTGATTTACATAGTGAAGGTTATCTTTGCTAACAGAAGGACTCCGAATTTCATTATTTAAAATATGAGGATGAATCTCATCACTGTGCAGGAGGCTACAGAAGAGCATGCAACTTGCCACCTGGACCAAAGGTGAGGTTCATTTTGTGCACCGAGTTCATGTGCTCAGATGCACCTAAAAGGATCCCGAAGCCAAAACCCACACAACATTATCTGAATTTAGGATAGATCTGACTGTAGAAGTTTCCATTTCTGACACTTAACGTTTGTTTCTGTGTGTCGGCCCTCCCTCTAATTTATTTACAAGTCATTGATGATATTTGTGCCGTATGAGCCATTATTCATGGGCACTTTGTGATGCAATAGACCAGTAACAGGATCAGTTTTCATTGCTATTTCTGTACTTTGGTGTATTAATACATAAAAATCTAGAAATAAGAAGCATTAATGGCCTTATTCCAGCAGAAATAAATTAATTTTATTCTTGCATCTGCACAGATGGCAAAAGCTTCAGGAAATGGGATCCCTTCCTATAAGCATCTTCTCAGATCCAGTCAGGAGAGGGGAAGGTAAACAGCGGGCATGTGGCTGCTGCTTTTAAATGCAAGCTTCACAGTGACAGCACAGCAGGGAGATACGATCACCCATGCGATGATACATATGATTCACAGTATGTTTCTGCCTGCTGCTCCAAGATTCCAGCACTTCAATGACAACCCAGCTAGAACCTGCTCCTTCCTGCCATCAGATTTCAACCTGTGTACCCAGCTGTGGCACGGGCTGCATGCAGCCTGGACAGACAGACAGGAAGGGTAACCTCCTGCTCTGACACCAGTTCTGGGAACCACCACACTCTGCCTGAAGAACAGCAGCTTCAGTGCTTAGTGGCATATATTCTCTAAACATCAGCTGCAGCAATTTGCTGCTCTGGGGCACGGAGCACTGTTTGTTGGGAAGTTGGCTTTGTGTTGTAGCTGCAGCAGTTCCAAATCCCAAACTGAGGCTCCAGGGGGAAGCACAGGGAATGACCGCTGAACCTGCCAGAGGACCAGGTGATCCCTGTGGGAAGCTGTCTGAAGTCACCAGAGCAAGACCTCTGTGAATGTGTTCCTGACCACTGGCAGCAGCACTACATACTCAAGCAAAGAGCAATTCAGTGCTACAGCACAGAACAAACAAGGGAGGAGAGGAAAAGTATCTACCTGCCAAGACAAAGAAGGAAGCAATGAACGATGATCTCTGATTAAAAAAAATAACCCAGAATTAATGGAGAAGGACAACAGAAAAAGTGGTGCTCAGAAAACACAAATATTTTATAACAATTGTTAACAACAAAATTAATGGGATGGTCAGAACTCATCACCTGTTCACAAAGTATTTGTATGACATAGCACAGCTGAAAGCAGTGCCAGAGAACCTTGTCCTTAAAGGCTATACAGCTTTATCAGACAAACCTTTCCACAACAGAAAGCAGTTCCAAAGCTGAACACAGGGACCAGGTTTTGGTTTTGCTATTCCTTGTGTTTTAAATTTAAATCAGCCTCAAGTATGTAGCCCTTTTTGGGAAAAAATACTGAGCTACGGAGGCTAGAGGGCAGCTGCCAACTTAAGCACAACTAAATTCAGCCAGAAATGGTGAGCAGAAGTGGAAGCAATAGCAGACGATATTAGAAACTGGGATTATAAAGTCTGTGCTCAACAAAGAGACCAGAAGGATGTAGATAGCTCTACATTATTATTTGCAGTGCAGCAACGCATAGAGGCTCCAACCAATTATCAGGCTCTGTGGAGCACAAGGCAGCACCGTAAGATAAAAACATGGAGACAGACCAAACCCTACCCCAGGTCCTGCTGGGAAAACAGAAAGGGTTAGTGATGTTTTACCTTCCTATCAGATTGGTGAACTTGGGCACACTTTGACCACTACCCTGCAACGGATCCAAGGCAGCCCTCTCTCTCCTGCACTCTGAATGCCTCGGGAACTGATTTGGGACCCACTTTATGCAGTGCCAAGCTCACTCCCTGCTTTCTGATACCAGGGGACGTGTGGGTGCTGAGTTCATCCCGAGATCGGGGCACCTTGCCCAGTGCTGCAGTGGGGAGGGGAAGGATGGTCCCTGCAGGGCTCTGGGTCTCCCGGTTCCCTCAGCTCAGCGTTTCTTTTCCTGAACCCCGTTTCAGTACCGCCCCACCCTCCTCTTACCATCCTCCCCCCACTCGCATCTCTTCAGTGTGCCCGTCCCTCCCGCTGAAGAATTGCCAGTAGGGTGCTCGCAGGATGATGGGGCGAGCAGCGGTGAGTGAAGGTGCGCACAGCTGTGCCTCCAGGCACAGACCCTTGCCTTTCTTTAGAAGATTTGCAGCGGCATCTCAGGGAAATGTACCGGAGGGCTGGAGCAGGCATTTCGCCGAACTTAGAATCGCCCTGACCCGGCATAACGCTCACTCGCATCTCCCGTCGCGTGCGAAACTTTCCTGCAGCTTTAAAGCCAACGCCGGTGGGAGCCCGAGGACGCGGGCACCTCGCCCAGCCCTCCCCTCGGGGCAATTCGGGGCGGAGCACACTGAAAATTAATGAATAAAACAAAAAGAAAGAAAAGGAGCCCGGGAAACGCTGGGTTGCCACACCG
The DNA here is from genome assembly GCF_987193195.1 of Phasianus colchicus. Lineage (NCBI taxonomy): Eukaryota > Metazoa > Chordata > Aves > Galliformes > Phasianidae > Phasianus > Phasianus colchicus. The sequence continues at coordinate 79,796,643 of NC_143437.1, forward strand.
GACGGGCTCGGCGGGCAGCCGGCATCGCCCCATCCCCCTCGGGCCACGCGGGGCCGCTCCCCCATCCCGACCCCGATGCCGGGGCGGGGGCCAAACTTCGGCTCCTCCCGCCGCCTGCAAAGCGAGGGGACGGAGGGAGGGCGGTGCGCGGGGCCGGACCCCCCCGTCGGACGCGGGGAGGGAGGTGCTGGGAGGCGGCGGCTCCTCCTCCGCGGGCAGGCGGGCAGCCCGCCCGGGAGCGGCACGCGTTGCTCTGTGCCGGCAGAGCCGCGCCGCGGGCTATATAAGGGGCGGCGGCTGCTCAGCGCTCTCTCATACCGGCCCTTGCCGAAGGCTGTCGGCGCTGGGCCGAGATCGGGCCCCGACAGCATGGCCGGCGGCGGGATGCCGTGGGAGGGGAGCTCCCCACCTGCCTCCCGCAGACCCTCCTCTTCCTCCTCCTCCCGCACCCGCGGTGACTGCGAACTCGTGGCGGCAGGCTGCGTGTGAAGGCCGGACCCGGCGGGGCGGCTCCGCTGCCCTCGCAGCCGCGCCGTCGCGCCCGCAGCCCGGGGGGAAGCCGCCGCCCGCGGGCATGCGGCGCTGCCGCCGCGCCCGTCGAGACGCGGAGCAGGGCGGCCGGCGGTGGGGCAGCGCCTAGGGGCGGCCGGACCGGGAGCCCCATGCTTTGGGCTCGGCGCGCTGTGCAGAGAGGCGGCGGGGCGATGAGCTGGCGGGCGTGCCTGGCCCCCGCTTCGCCCTGCGCCCTCGGCCGCGGAGAGTGAGGTTCCGCGCTCCCGGAAGGGCGGGCGGGAGGAGGGAGGTGGTGCCGGCGCGGGGATGCCGCAGCCCTCCCCCGGCGCCGACGGGGTCCTGCCGGGGTAGCCGTTCCGAGCCCAGCCCCGCCGTCCGCGGGGTCGGTGGCAGCGGAGGGATGGAGCCGGCGAGCCCCTGCCCAGCGCCGCTGCTCCCCGCCAACGACTCTTACCACGGCCGAAACTGCAGCGCCGAGGAAGGGATCTACCAGGATTCCACCCCCCTCTCCGGGAAGATCGTGCTCGCCGTCGTCCTGGCGCTCGTCACCCTGGCCACGGTGCTCTCCAACGCCTTTGTCATCGCCACGGTCTACCAGACGAGGAAACTCCACACGCCGGCCAACTACCTGATCGCCTCGCTGGCCTTCACCGACCTCCTCGTCTCCATCCTTGTCATGCCCATCAGCACCCTGTACACTGTGACGGGCAAGTGGACGCTGGGTCAGGTCGTCTGCGACATCTGGCTGTCCTCGGACATCACCTGTTGCACGGCGTCCATCCTGCACCTCTGTGTCATCGCCCTGGACCGCTACTGGGCGATCACCGACGCCGTCGAGTACTCCACGAAAAGGACTCCCAAGCGGGCAGCGGGCATGATCGCGCTGGTGTGGGTCTTCTCCATCTGCATCTCCATACCCCCGCTGTTCTGGCGGCAGGCGAAGGCCGAGGAAGCCTCTAACTGTGCGGTGAACACGGACCACGTCCTCTACACCGTGTACTCCACAGTGGGAGCCTTCTACTTTCCCACGCTGCTGCTGATAGCCCTCTACGGGAGGATCTACGTGGAAGCCAGGTCAAGGATTTTGAAGCAGACGCCAAAGAAAGCGGGGAAAAGACTGACTCGGGCTCAGCTGATCACGGACTCCCCCGGGTCGTCCTCCTCCGTTACATCCATCAACTCCAAGGCTCCCGAGGGCCCCAGCGAGACGGGTTCTCCTGTGTACATGAACCAGGTGAAGGTGAAGGTGTCGGACGCCCTGCTGGAGAAAAAGAAGCTGACAGCCGCTAGGGAGCGGAAAGCGACAAAGACTTTAGGGATTATTTTAGGAGCCTTCATCGTCTGTTGGCTGCCCTTTTTCATCATCAGCCTGGTGTTGCCTATTTGCAAGGATGCTTGCTGGTTCCACATGGCCATCTTTGACTTTTTCAACTGGCTGGGATATCTCAACTCCCTCATCAACCCCATCATCTATACCATGTCTAACGAAGACTTCAAGCAAGCTTTCCACAAACTCATCCGTTTCCGCTGCACAAGCTGAACATTTGGAATGCGATGTGTTCTCCGGGGCCGCCCCCGCGCACGCCCGTGCCCGATGCCACAGGTGGGTGCGATGGGACGGGGGGAAAACGGGGATGGGAGCAGCGGGGAGCGGCCTCACGGTACAGCTTTCCGTCCCGTCTCGGGCACGGCTGCTGGGGTTGCGGGTCAGGCTGTCTCCCTCCCCGGCTGCCGTTAGCCCCTTTGCGTTGCCGGTGGCAGCGATGCTACACGCTCCTGACATTTCACAGCGTGTGTCCCCTTCGGCTGGCAGGGAGTGACTCACGGCAATCTGCTCTTTATCCCACCTATTAAACCAATCTGCCGGCAATTCGTATGCTAATGACCGCGCTGAAGCTAATTAGCGCTAAACGGCGCCTGCTGCCGAGCCCCGGGGAGCGGCGACGCTGGGCGGGGAGCGGGGCGGCCCCGGGGCCGGAGCCGGGCAGCGCCGAGGGCAGAGCAGTTGGCAGCCCTCACGGGTGTGTTACATAGGAAAGGGAGGAAGGTAGGACAGGCTGTAGGCTAAGGGTGCTTCCAAACTTCAGCCTACTTTCTAGCCTCCTTACGGCTCTGACTGCTCTTCCTAGGAGCTGTCAGCGCACAGCCCCACTCGGTGCTATGCTTTGCAGAACACACGCTTTGCCTTTATTGGGATCCTTTAATAATTCTGCCAATCTCTTGCTTTTTGTCTGCAGAATCAAGTTGCTATTGTAAAGACCCACTGCTTGAAACTTCCCCAAGCCCAGTTGCCAGACTCATGATGCTGCAAAAACGTCAATACATACTGCCAGCAAACTGCTCAGCTCTGCATTTCAGTGTAATGACTCTGGCAGAGATGCTGTTCCAGTAGTCACGCAGATCAGTTGCAAAAAATGAGGGCAGCCTCGATCAAGGTCTATAATTCATCCGGACTGAAGAAAAAGTTTGAGAGTAAACTCAATTTATTTTGCAGGCGTAACTTCTTAATTTGTTCTCCGGCCAGTTGTAGGGGTGTGCACAAGAGCACAGTTGTCTCTGTCTGTGTTGGTAGCGTAGTTGTACTTCTGCACACCTGTAATTTCTTTCTTTCAGTGGGAAGAGTTGCTCACTCCTTATGAGCCCTAGAAGGGGAAAAAAACAAAACAACACAACAAAAACAGCTTTAAAAGAGAAAAAGAGGAGCATCACAGAAAACTCTGTGCACGACTCCTTCAGCTGAATGTGTGTGAGAAGTGGCAGTGTGCAAAAGCTATGTTTGTATTTCCAAACAATAGCAAATGCAAGTACCGTAGAAACGAGTTGTAGACCTGTTCAACTGCACCCGTATCTATAGCCTGTCCTCGTAGTTGTCTTCACAAAGTCAGTGCTTCTTGCTTCTACTCTGTAACTGAGGAGCAGGAAACAAGAAGTCCAATGACCTTTTCCATAAACCAGCTGGGAATAGAAGTAGCAGTTTGCTGTTGTAGCCGTGTGTTCCATTTTGTGTCAGTTGCACACCCTTACTGCATGAACCACTGCAAAATTTAGAACTCTAAGTAATTACATTATTAAATGTCTATTTTGTAAAGAAGTGAAGCAGTCTGCTCTCACAGAAGAGCAGTATCACCTGCAAAATAAATATCCATAAATCATGAATAAACTCATGTTAGTGAAATTACTCTCTTCCCTACTTCCCCCTTGTTTTTTTTTTTTTTCCCCTTTCTTTTTTTCTGATAAGACCTGAAGGCAGGTCTGCAAATATCCAGCAGTCAGAGTTAGAGTTTCGGGATATGGTCCACCTGCTGTGATAGAACTGCATTGATTGTTTCTCCTCTGTGTAAATGAAAATGAGTATAAACAATAAAACGCTTTACTGTGTTCTCAAGAGTGTTTGGTAGCAATTGTGTGACTAAAAGAGTATTTATTGGTTTACCTGGTTTCTCAATATTGACTTTTTTAGCTAACACTGACTTCATGAGTCACTTGAGAAAGCAATTGATGAAGGCTGAAATTGCAAGCTTCAATCTGTGGTCACATCTTTAATAGGCAGATTTGCTTTCATCCTAAACAGTACTGTTAGATAAAATTCTTATTTGTATATAATCCAGAATTAAATTCTAGTTATTTTTGGGGGGCACATTTTTCTTACTCCATTAATAGTAAACAAAACTTTTTTTTAGCACTTGGTGGAGACTATATGCAATTTTTTTTAAGCTATATATATGCATTCCAGATGGGGCTGTTATGAATGCTGCAAAAATCTCACGTGATTTATCTACCTATTATTATTGAGAGAGTCATTTAAGTAATCAGGATTGATTTACCTAAGTGAACAGTAAAAAGAAATCTGTGCTTCTGCAAGTGAATTAATTGTGAAGTAGAGGATGTGTTCATGGGCAGAAGAGAAACTGGCAAGGTACAAATTCAAGTAGTGGAAAGTAAATGCTTTCAGTAATTTGAAGACATTACAGAAGACTTGCCTCTAAATTGCTTATCTCTGTAAAAAACAAACAAACAAACAAACAAAAACTTACTATAATAGAAAGTGCTTCTAGAAAGTGCTACCGTATGTTATTAATGATAAGTCTAATTGGAGGAATCTTCTAAAAGAGAAATTTAATTTATTGAGATGCTTAAATTGCTTTTAAACTTTTTTTTTTTTTTTTTTTTGGCATATGTTGGGTGAAGAAAGCAAGAAAGGTAGCATTTAACATTGCTATTCTTAACCTGTCATTAGTCATTTTCTGATGCTGCAGTAGTAGAATAAACTTGGCTTACCTCATTGTCAGTGAAATCAAGAGATATCTTAACTGTCTAAAAATGGAAAACCAGACCATGAAACTAATACTTTCAGCATTTCCACAGGCAACTAAGTCCTTCATCAGTGTTTCGTAGTTATATGACATGAAGAGCGTGGAGCTTGGAGGTTGGACTTCCCTGGTCCTCATGCTTTTGGAGTATTTTCAACTTGACAGCAGAAACTCTTGGCTCCCTTTTGTGAGGTGAGATTTTTGACGAGAAGTGGTGAGGCTGAATATCAAGAAATTTTCCTTCCCTGTTCATGCTGAAGCTCTGAACTTTCTGCATAAACCTGCTGATTAAGGTAACCTGATGCTCACTGTTGGGACATTGATTGGGGCTGATGCCAAGGATGGGCCCTGGAGCTGTGCTGGCTGAAGGCCTCGTGCTGCCTGCGCAGTTTCCTCCAGACTGGGAAACCCTTCCCAGAGGGAGATAGGAAGCCTGAGGATGTGTATCTGTTCACAGCGAAATGGAAGAAATGTAGGGCAAACACTGCACATTGCAATGCAAATATATGAAAAATGTCCTAGGATGGAAAGATTCACTAGCATGTTTGAGGATAGGAGGGGTGACCTGCATGAGCTATTCACTAGTTTGTGACTAGCAGAGCCCATACTGGGTAGGTTTTGAAACACATCAGTGTTCAGTGAGCAGTAGTGATGCTTTGTCTCTCTCTGGAGGTCCAAGGGATCTGAGGATGTCCTCCTGTCTCTCCATCCCTCACTGCGCATGGCAACTGGAATTTCCAGCAGGAGAGGTTGCTTTCTCAGCCCACTCCATCTCCTGCAGAAGGGCCTCAGAGGGCTCTGCTTCTTTGTTACTTTGTCATGGGAACCTCTTCATAATCCTACAGGTAAACCCTAAAATTCAAAGGTGCTCAAGCCTGTGTTGTTTTGGTCTTTCATTCTAGAAGCATCATGTCTTGCTCATTCATTTGTGGCACTGGGTTCAAAGATTGTCAAAAATGATGTTCTAAGAAATGTTTGCTGGGCATCAAGGTTTGAAGCTGATGACACATTTGCAAGCCCTGTGTTTCCCACTTTTCCTGGTGAGAGGTGTGTTTGTGGCAGTGCTGCTGGCTGTGAGCAGTGTGAAATACATGACTGCTTGAGTGGCTGCATTGGAGGGGGCCGCTGCCTGCAGCCCCCCATGGCTGTGCTATTTTCCTAGTATTTTGCAATTGTTCTTAAGAGGCACTTGATTTTTTTCCTATTAATAAAGCACAGCTGCAGGTTATAGACATTGAGAGGGAAAATCCTTTGTAATGAACCTTCATTACTCCCATGCAGCAGTCAAGCCACTGTATCTCTTCTGCACACATAAGAAAAGGCCTCGGCTGCTATGCCAAGGCTTCATGGCACTAAAGGACTTTCAGCTAATTCTCTGGAAATCCATATCACGTTCACTGTTGCAGCACCTAAGCAAGCAGGACTGGCCTACAGCCTCAGCAGGGCTGTGTGGAGTAGGGCTGAGACATTGTGCCCTGTCATACTCCTCTGCCATGGCCTGCTCAAGGCCCACCTGCCTTCCATTAGCTGGGCACTGCCACAGCCTTCTGAGCCTCACTTGATCAGAAGGGAATGAATACTGCTAGAAGCAAGTACTTCCACATCCCTCTAAAGCAATTCTTTCAGGGGATAAAGTGACAACAAGAAGTGATATTGTGATATTAGAAAACAAACACTGTGGTTTGCAGTCACAAATAAGGCTGAGCAGGATGGCTAAGGGCAATCCTGTATTCAAATGGTGAAATCCCATTCAAATTGAGACTATAGAAAATGGTGAAGAATGGGTTTCTCCAGCAAAGACACAGTCTGCAGCTAAGGGAGAGGACAGGGAAGTCATTGCAAATCGACAGTCCTTGACTTGGGTATAAGGAAAAAAAGGGTTATTACTTTCAGGTCTCAGGACTCCAACAGACAGGTGAGCACACAGTTTCAGAGAGAAGAACAGAACCCAAAAAGATGTAGGAAAACTGCTGGTGTGCGTTTATTCCATAAAGTAGACTGACTTCTTTTTGTGTGTTAGAAACATCTAGTCTTTAGGGGAACCACATATTCAGCATACATGCTTAAAAACCTGACTATGTCTTACCAGAAAGTTCTGTGGCTTGTATTATTTTGACCAATATATATATAAAACCTATCTCAATAATTAGCATCTAAAACAAAATACATACACAGTCAAAGTGAACTATTCTATACCAGTAGGCTGGTAATAATAAGGATCATGAAATGTTTAAGCTCAGAATGATCATATAGAAAAGCAGGCTGAAAATGAAGCTTTTTAATCAATCACGTATTAAGCTTGAAAGATGTAATATAGCAGGCAACTCAATAGGTGAGGTGAAGAGGAGATCCACAGGATATCAAATTTACAATACAGAGATCAAAATCTCTTACTGAGTCATTTTCAGGAGCTGGAGAAAGAAATGCTTTGCTGTTCTTCTCAGAGATCAAACTCCTTGCAGTCATCCTTATAAAGGAACAAGACTTTTTTATTGTCTTTATACAAATAATGCTTTGAAGGCTATAAAATAGTCAGAGTTCATGGCTGCAAGGCTTTCACTGAGTAATCATATGTTCTGTCTTTTAGGTTGAATGGTCGTAGAATAATAGAAAAGACAGGAACAGGGTATCATTATGTAAAATAACCCGTTTTCTGCATTTCTTTCCCATAGAGAACTGAGGTAAGAAAAAAAAAGACAGTATCTGGCCATTTTAGGCGATTACAAGGTTAAATTAAATTTCAGGAACATGGTAAGGTTGAGTGGGGCAAAAACAAACACATTTCCAGGGTTCAGAGAGGTGGAAATTAAATTAGAAATCTCCTTTCACCCAGGTACCTGAGGGGGGCCGCTATCCTAATATTAATTTTATAAGATCCTTTCTAAAAATCTTGATATTCCCAGATTATATTATCAAATTATATTATCAAATTAACATTTATTATAGATTCATACCTACCTTTCATATTGAGGATCACACTTTCCAAGCTCACTCGTCCTTTTCCCCATAGATTTAAAATTACATTTACTTGGTGCTATTTTCTACTTGTGTGTTATATTTAGAACATGGGTCTCATTTGGACCCAGCTCTCTAGTCCAGCCCCTGAAAGAAATATTAGGAGCAGTACATTTGAGACAATTAGAGCAAAAGCCAGCAAGGCTCCTGTTTCTTATTTACAAGAGAATGCTGTCCTTCCTTGAACTCTGTTCCTAGAAGAATTTGCTGTAGAGTTGAGGGACACAGATATGACATAAACAGAACCATACAGCAGTTCAGGCTTTGTACAAAAGGGTGAGGTTTTACACACACACACACACACACACACACACACACTCCACAGTAACTGGCCTTGGATACGAAGTCCAGCAAGCAACTGGTTCTGAAACCTTACTATTCTCTGATGCTCCACTTCTAGGCCCCACGTGCACACAAGATCTTGCTGGAAACTGACTGGAAGTCCCTTGGTCCCACTGGTAGCTAATGCCTCCTGCGCTCTCCCCCTAGAGACAGACATACCTGGCTTCCAGAACGTTTTGCCTACTTTCCAGCTAGTCTGGCTTCATCTTTGTGGGCAATCGCACAGTTGTGCTGGTCTCTCCAGTTGTTGCACCAGTCCTGCCAATTCATGGACCTTCAGCCACACGCATGCACACAAAACAGGGTTCCTCATGCAGGAAAGAAGTTAGAAATTGAGTTTAATAAGACATGACAGACTGCACTGATCAGGAACAGGGTATAACAGGAATGCAATATAACAACATGGCCAGCCCTTTTTATCCCCTTTTTACCATCTCTTGTTCCCACACTTGTTCCTCATCAAACCCCTTTTAAACCACCCTTTCTCCACCTTCAATTCCTCCCCTAAATATTCCACTCTAAGTCTTATTCAAATCCCAAATGCTCTTCCTTGCATCTCGTGTGTCTCATACCATTGCCAGTAATCCCTTCATTCCAGAAGGTGCTCCTGTTGACTCATTGTGATGGGTTTCAGGCCTGGACACATGGGTTCAAGCTTTTCTTCTAAGTCTTTAATTTGGGTTTCCCACTTCTTACGGGTCCTTAAATTAAGTTCCCTCTGTATCACTTGCCTGTGCTTCTTTAGGCTTGTGGAAATGGACTTTTAATAGCTTCCCCCCACGTACCATCATCTGTGTTCATTTGGTGGTGACTTGGGGGATTGGGGGAGGTTTTCAGCATGTAACCTAGCAAATAGATTCTATCAAGAGAAAATGAGAAGGAAAAATGAGTATTCAGATCTACTCTCAGCTGTGGGACCCTGAAGAATCAAGGTCCTCATGTGTCAGGCCAGAACTGGATCTTGCATATTAAAAGTTGAGATATTACATACCGGACAGATAGATCTGAAGTGCCTTTGTGTAAGCTTTCTGCACTTTGATGAATTCCACACTAAAGGAAAATATGATTGAAGGAGTCATCATAAGTTAACCAGTTTCTTTCATATGCTTGTGCTTTGGTTAAAAATCTAGCAGGAGCTACTATTAGTTCCTTATGAGATTGTCAGTAAGGCACTGGGCAGGCATTCACACCTCGGCAATCTATTCACATATTTAAATAGTCACAATCAGTGTTTTTACATATAGCTAAAGCAAGATATCAGTCGCTTCCTTAATTTCAAACACAAGTAAAAGGTGATTCGAAAGCGTAACATTGGAGAAAATAATTCTGACTGTGAATGCACAAATAGAAGTCACAAAAACAACCTCTTTTAGAGACGTCAGGGAGCATTCTGTGGAAAACTGCTGCACTCAAAAGAACAAACAAAAGATTGGATGCAGAAAACAAAACAGAAGACAATATTAGTCCATATTGTAAATTCCTATGTCCTGTATTCTGTGCATCACAAGAAGGTCAAACCTACCTCAGAAAGGGTGCTGTAGAACTAAAAAACATGCAGGAAAAAAAGTATAATCAGAGTGTGTTTGAAGCCTCTTTTGGACACAAGCAATCCTGCACTCTCACTACCAAGACAGATGAGCCAGTGCTTGAGGCTTCCTCCTTAATTAACAGTGAGGCTGGAGAAAGCAGGCACATTCAGAGGACAAACATTATTACAGGAAATGGCACATTTCTAAATGCTGTCCTGTTCAGTCTCATTCCACTGTGCTTAAAAATCCTGAAGAAACATTTCTGATACTTTTCTTGTCTTTAGTTGTCCAGAGCAATGCTGATTCTCCAGCCCAGCCTGCCCTACTTCTGCTTTAGGCAGCAAGGAATTAAGACCCTTGACTATTCTGTCAAAGACTCCCAGCATGACTCCTCTGTTAGATGTTAAGTTGTAACTAAAATGGATATTGAATGACACAGTAAAGATTGCGTTCAAAGCAAGCATCGCATTAGGTCTTTCAGTGGGCTTGCAAAGAGTGAGATTGCTGGAGCTGGTGAACTACTTTGCAATTCCAGGGCCCGGTTCCTGGGTCCTGCTACACATTAAGTACACATTGAGTCTCTACGTGCATTGAAGATCTGTTTATTTGGGAAAGTAATCACCCTGCAGTTTCCCAGAACTGCAGACTGCTGGCTGCTATGAGGAAAGAAGGCTCTCACATGCTTTTCTGTATTGTTCTTCATCTATACACAATTAGAGGGCATTAGTTTTCACTTATGAAGGAAGGATTTTATCTCTTCTCTCTTTAATTAAAGTGCAGACCTTCTCCCCAATACATAAATTGGCACTGCTATAACTCAGCTCCCACAGAAAACAGTTGGATGTCAACACCCTGTAGGATACTCTCGCCCAGCTAGCCTTTTAAACAGCAGTATTTATTTCAATTAAATAGGAGTTAGTAGAACTGGGAATTTTACATTTTACTATAGGAAAAGTGAATTGATTTCTGCCTGAATGATGTGTTTCAGTCACACTTCAGTTAAAGTACACAAAATATTCTGAGAATTTAGCCAACAGATATAATTGAGTTCCTTTAATCAAGCTTGGGATAAGGTCCTAAAGGGATTCTACCATGCTTTTTCCAAGCTGCATGGTTACTAGTTCATTATATAGAATGAGGCTTTTTGTGTTCTATCAACTTCTTTTCCATGAGGGATTTTTGCCTGGGTGAGGTATGGGGATTAAATTCTTGAGTTAGCTAGAGCAACCATTTATTTTTAAAGGATAAAAATTCAAAAGATAGTAAGAAATATGACACCCGTGCTTCCAATTGTATTTAATGAAGCAGTTGTTTGTAAGCAGAGGAGTAACACTATGGTTTGTCTAGTCACAAATGAGTTTTATAAGAAAAAAGTGGGGATTTTGATGCTCTAAAAATACTCCTACATATTTAATTTGATTATTTGAAAAATTGCAACTATCAAATTCACCTTTTTCAAACTCAAACTTCATGTACTTCCCTTTCCATGTCACATACATTATTTAAATAACACCAAACAAACAATGAAACTAACAATGACAAGAAAGAAATATTGAAAAGGGTATGGGCAAGGAAAACAAAATATTCTTTGAAAGCCTGCCTAACCATGGTAGTAGATTTTCATCTGAGGGACCTGCATTTGTCATCATGAACAATTCCAACAAGGATAACTTTGAGGGCTAAAAGACACATTTAACTACAGACTTCATATTACCTCATCCACTGGATTAGTAAAGACGTAGTTTTTCAGAACTGTTGCACAGTGTATGTTGGCGAGTGTTGATGGGGCGATACCACCACCTCTGATCAAGGCAGCATGTCCTCCATTAGTGACAAAGATTCTTGAGTTGGGAATGATTTTAGATCCCTGATGGACAGTAGACAGTGATATTATAGCTGCAAATCAGTCAGAATTCTACTTCTAGACCTGACCAGACAGTTGTGGACTTGCAGGAGTAATTCCAGCTGCAGTGTGCTCCCTTTGGGGAACCAGCTGGCAGCCACCTCTCACACTTCTCACATCAGGTCCAGCAGACTGGTAAGGTTTGTGTGATGCTGAGGGATGTGTGAGGCAGCTCACTGTTCCTATCCTGTCAGGAATTTTGTGTTCAAAAGAAACAACAGATGGAAAAATACGTTTTAATTGCTTGACCTCTGTGAGCACTTTAGCAGCTCCCCAATCCTTACTGCTTATGTATTATGAACTTCAATTTTCCTCAAAATTCTAAAATGCAAAGCAAGAATAGCTCTCAGTATAACTGTTTAGACATTCTGCTTAAAGGATAATCATTTTTATTCTGCTCCCCACGTTTTACCACTCTTCACCTTCACAAAGTAGTCCCAGTGGCTACCAAAGCTATATTTCTCCTGCCTTTCACTACACCCACATGGCCCACAGCTGCACCCTTCTCTGTGCTGCTACCTCAGTTCTCTTGGACAGCTTTCTAGGAGGGATTGTCAGCTGGATCTGGGAGCAGAGGAAAGGCGGAGTGGAGTTTGACCTGCAATTCTGTGCCTCAGTACTCCTCTCTTAAAGAAGGCCAGTCTCCTTCCTTTGGAGAAATAAGTATTGTTATTGTCCTATGCTTTTCAGAACACATTTATGTCAGCCCTGTAAAGAGCTGATTTCCAAGGGAGTAGAAATTCATCAGAGTACTCACATAATTTGGCCCTTAATGCTTCAGAAACAAAAATAATGACAGTTGCACCCTCCTACCCCATACACAGTTGCAGAAAACATGACAAACAGGATTATTAATCCTTTTTAATTTCAGGTGCTGTTGCACTCTGCCCTGTTGCAGGCCAGACTTAAAAGTTCAAGAATCATAGTGCTCTTTTCCTGTCATCATTCCTCTTTTGTGTGCCTCAAAGTTAGTTACCTTCTGTAAGCTGCATTTCTATTTTTAATTGCAAAATGATGCTGATGGCAGCTGGTGCTTCACTTACAGTTTAATCAAGAAACAACAAATATAGTTGTAATCAGAACAAAAATACGAAGTGATGCAAAATTCAGACCTGCTTCACAACAGGATAGAGCAGCCAACCCGTTGTCTAGTTTGTAACTCCATAGTGCAGTCAGTGGTCTTCCAGTTGTGAGTGCCAGGTGCTGTTGTAGGACTCTCAGTGTCCATGCATACTCTTCTCTACATTGCTGTATGCCACAGAGCTTTTTAAATCAACTTTTCCAGTCCTATTTCTCTGTTACCAACTCTCAGATCATACCTAGATTGTTCCAGGATCCTGATTTTGAGGAACATCCAAGCTGGAGGGATAAAATGTATCGCTGTTTATCTCTAAACCCGTTAAGTCTAGTTAAGAAAACAGAAGTACTTTGTACATATTAGACAGATCAGTGGAAAAAGCCTTACAAACAATGCAAGAATGCAAGGAAATAACTTTACTCCTATCTGTCACATAGATTAGATTACATTTCTTCCTTACTCTGTACAGATTGGCCAGGACACTCACAGCCATTCTTGCTAAAGGCTCAGATCCAGTCCCCTTTTATCTGACTCTAGAAGTGTCATACCCCACTTTTTCTTATACTCCAGACATGGATCCAAACTTCCCTATCAGATCCAACTCATCAGAGTTAGACCATCATTCTAAGTAATTGCTTCACCCCTAACTCAGCCAGGAAAGGCTTCTTATTCCCTTTTTGTTTCCTGACAAAACTGTTATCTGTTTCCTCCAACTTGCGAAATTCTGCTCTCTTTTGAGCCTTCAACTTTTGTAGTTCTCTGAGTTTTCAAGACAGTAAATAAAGACGGTTCACTTGGTCTTCTGTTATTGAGAAAACTATTAGGAAATCACAAGTCCACTGGTAATTCTTCTATTCAACAGAGGAGTCTTCAGAAGGAAACCTTTCTATCTTTTGATCTTTACTTTTCATGCATATGCATTAACCAACATGGAGTACATAGCAATGTAAATACAACTTGATATGATAGAAGAAAATCCATATAATCAAAAGCATGCAGTTGGATCTGCATTACGGAAATTGTTATGTACCTTTAGTTGCTTTATGTATGTTCTTTAAGATGGTTGTTAAACAGGCAGGCTGAATGTGCTAATTAAGAGATAAAGTAGCAGTTTGCCTTGTGGAAACTTAAGGGAGAGAAGGGGGAGAAAGTGAAATTGTTCATCAGACCTCAGTATTGTGTGGCAACACATATGAAATGAGAAAGAGTGCTTACTTAAAGAGATGAGCCATTCTGCATTTAGATGACTCAGAAAGAGGTTAACTTTTGTCTTGTACTCTTCCATGCCCAAGTAGATGTGTAACTGGAGAAGAAAGGCCTGTGGCAGACGAAGAAGCAATCGTGACAAAATCAACCCTGTTTAAGTGAATAGCAGGAGGTAAGATTCCAGCCAAAGCTGAGAATGAGGTAGAGCATAACTGCTCTTCAAATTTGTTCAGGGAGAACATATATTGTTAAGGGCAGTATTAATGATGTATGAAGATGCATTAATAATGTATTATATCACTGACAACCTCTATTTACAAAATAAATTAATTTTACTCCATAATCTTGTCCAGCAATAGGTCTGGAGAGTCATCTGGTATTTGGCAAGATATTCCTTACCCCAGTTTGCTAGAAACCTTAAAAGTGTATCACTAATTGATACAGCAGCAGCAAGAAAAACAATCTGAGCAGACCGTGAAGGCTGAAAGAATTAAAGAAGAAAGTATTTTTTACCTTAAGGGAAAGAAAAAGTCCACTGAACTGTTCATTGCTCTTAAAGAGTCATTCAGTATGTTATGAGAAAATAATTAGTTGGCCAGCAACACATTGCATATAGGTTACAGATACTCTAAAGCCAAAAGAGAAAATATTTTATCAAAGTGTGGAACATTTTATTTTGCAATTCATTGACAACACAGGTAGCTGCTCTTCAAGAACTATAATAGAAGATCTATGGAAGACACAAAGCTTACAATGAAGATTTTATGTTGTAGAAGAGCATGATACATACAGACACATATTACAACCTTTGCCTTAATACGTTTCTAACTATGAATAAAACACTGAATGGGTGTGAACCTAAGGAATTTAAAACAACAGATGTCCATTTTATTTTATTTTAGGATCAATATATATAATTTACCTTTATCCTGGTCTTTCTTTAATTACATTTAGCCCTAGTAGTCCTTTCTTTATATCTTTGTACAGTCTTTAAGTTAAACCCTTTCTTACTTTAATTTTACTTTAAACTATACTGATTAATAAAAAACCCTCCTTTACTTGAGTTCTTGATTTTCTTAATCTTTTTTTTCCACATCTAATTTAAAGGTTATTTTAAATATCTTTCTCATGCTTGCATTCACCACTTGCTTTGTAATTACCAGTGAGAAAAAATCTACCACTGAGTCAATGGAAGGTTTGATTTGTACTGCTGGAAAGAAGCCATGTGCTTAAACTGATAGCTGATGGAGAGGAAATAAGTTCTGAAAACTTGGATGAATTTGTTCCTACAAAGGCAACTAACAAGAAAATCAAAGTGTGGGACAATCTGATGGCTACTGGCTCTCAGAGAGGTCGGGACCTCTATACCCTAAGGAGTTGAATGTGGCAGCTGTTACGCCTCATATAGTAGAAAATGACAATAAGGTCATGATCAAGAGAAGATTTGTCACTATCAAGAAGTCCTGATTCTAGAAGAAAGGCTGCCCATTCTTGCACAATATTCTAGGGTATAGTTTTTAGTTCAAAACTCAGTTTTAAATATATAATCCATCCTAGTCTTATTGAGGTCAATAGTGAAACTCACATACTTACAAAGCAGGCATCTTAGGTAAGAGCAAGTCTGCCTCTCGTTTATGCAACAGTAAGGAAATATATACCACAGCTGGAAATATCAAGAATATAGGGTTATGTTTGGTTGGCTGGTTTTGAGATTAGGTCAGCAAATTCATGCTATGACTGGCTTACTGAAGCATTTGTATAATTCATTAATAATCATCATAGCCTTTGACTTGAGCTGTCTGATATCACATGACTTCTGGTTGAAGTAGAAAAGACTGTTCCACAGCTCAGCCTGCAGAAAATACCAAGCAAGGTGCATTTTAATGTTCAGTTGCTAGCAGTCTGGCTGCAGATATGACTGGATATTTGAAACTGATATATTTAGGTGGAGTGTGGAGAGGAATCTGAGGTATGGCTGTTTACTTGAATGTGGCCTTTAACTGTGAAAATACGGTAAATGAGTGAGGATAGATCAGTCACAAAGTCTTGAAAGGAGAAGAATGACTTAATCAAAAAAATGAGCTAAGAAAACTAACTTTGCAGCTGACAGACTAGAAGCAATGCAAGATGGTATTTGTCAAAGTCAGAGAAAATAATATTGTGGAAAGGAGAAAGAGGTCAATTCTGAGAAAATTCCTGATTTTGAGTCTTTGTAGCATTTCCCACAGTGATAAAGCTCTTCTCTCACTAGGAGAAAGACAAGATTCTTCTTTGGACATATTGCATTTCAGCTTTAAGTCTTAAGTCAAAGCAGTAAAAGGAAATGTCAACATAACAAACGGTTTAGTTTGGAGGAAATGAGAGATTTCTGTGGATGGATCATCAACCTTGAGCAGGTAGATGAATTTGTATTTACCAATATGATTTATTCAGAGGCAAAGAAACGTAGAGGGAATAAGAGTGCAAAGACTATGCTGAGTGTTTGGTCACAGAAAAGATGAGTAGCAGTCTTCAAAGCTCCACTGCAGGAGAAATTGTAGAGGGAGAAGGCCAACTGGGAGAAGATCAGGTTACAGACACCAAGGAAGAGAATTTCTCCTGCTAATTGGGAGGCAGTAACAGGATGAGCTAATTATAATTTTTGCCCTTTGGGCACAAAAATTATTAGAGGCTGTCTTGAGGTGATTTTGAGGGGAGCATATAAGGTACTAATTAAGTCATAGGGAAGAGGAACCTCAGATACGTATTGTAGACAGCGCTGGAAGGTGGACAACTGGTGATGATATTATCGGAGTAAAGAGTGAAAAGGAGTCTAAAGCATGGAGGCAACAGCGCTTATTTGTGTTTTATATACTGCTTTGTCTCTTACAATGATGCTTTTAAGGCAAATGTTTCTTATTGTCATGGTTTCATGGTATTCCACATATTCCACATCATAACATCATTCAGTACACTGGGAGTTAAAGAGTTAATACTGCAGTTCTGTGGATTGTTGATACACTTCATGAGTTCTGGTCTGTTGGTCTTGGAAGAGAAGAATGAACGTATATATCTTTTGCACGTAGATTCTATATAATGTATCTACTGACAATCTGTTTCATTCCTCAAGAAATGTTCTATCTTACACACATAGGTGCTGTCATCTGCAGAGTAGACCCAAAATCAAAATAATTAATACAATTTATTTATTTGTTTATTTCTGTTCTGCACAGAAATGAATAATTTTTTCCTATTTTTGCTATTCTCCTGCCTGTTGGAGCTAAGTCAGCAGTATCTGACTTTCTGGTCCATGAGGAGCAGGATTGCAAGCTGGACATGATTGCCTTTGCGTCCTGTCTCACAGTGCACCTACCCTCTGATCTGCAGAGCCAGAGGCATTGTGGAGCATTAGTGTGCAGAAGATGGAATCCTATGGGCACAGAAAAAGCAGAATCAATCCTTGTGCTAATGACCTTCTGTTGAGGGTCGAAGGCCCATATGAAGAGTAATTCCACCTCCTCCCCTAGTGAGATCAGATTGACAGGAAAGCTGTCTGAAACCCTATTGATCGCTCATTCAGAAAGTTCAATCATGTCAGGAAAGTTGCAATACCTTTTTCTTCTTTTTGTATCAATGTCTTGAAAGAAGGAAATGCTTGTTGGCCCTAGAAGTCCCAGCTCACTGACTCTCAGTCTTTTTTTTAATATTATTTTCTTGTATACTGAGTTTAAACTTATTGGGAACAAGCTTGCCTTTCTGAAGTACTCTGTGAATACTTCAGAAGTCATCACCACAGCTACAAGGGATACACAGATTGAAGGCTGACCAAGTCTAGATAAAAGGGGTGCTCATGTTATCCCTGCTTACAGAGGAGGCAGAGGTACTACGATGCTTTCTCATTAGAGATAATGTGCAATGCCTACCAATTGCATCCTACTAAGACTGACTACAGCGTGGCTACCTGGACTACAGTATCAGGGGACTCAAGAAAAGTGAGAAGAACAACACATGGTGAATATCTGTGTAAAGACCCTGGGGAGGACTGCAACCTGGACAACTATTTTCATAGATTGTTCACAGAGGTGAGAGTGGGATTCTTTACATATTCTCTTCACAAGAGTTTCTAAACACAATCTGGCATCCCATCTGACATCCAAATGTGCTACTAGTGCTTGGGGAAGAGCAATGAAGTGAATTGGAAACTGGACATGAACTTCTTGTGCCACCTGAACTCCTTTGATCCAAGCTGAACTACAAATACCAACACATCCCACACCAATTTACTCCCTTTTTAACTACCAGTTTTCTTCCCATCCCAAAAGACACACATGTATACAGATATAAATGGCCCAATCTTGTTGCTGATTAAAATGAGCAGGAGCTTTTGTGGGTCTGTGCCATAAAACAAACCGAGTTGATAGCTTTAGTTAACAATATTTAAAAATCATTAACAAAGACAATAGGTCTGTAAAATAGATTTAGAGAGATGAAAACACTGTTTTTGAGGAACATACCTTTCAGGCCAGACATTTTCAAAGTGCAGATTTTGAATTACATGATTGTCTGATCTGTTTTTTTGGCGTTTTTGCTTTTGTTTGTTTGTTTTTAAATGATGATTTTTCATTTAAACAGCTGACTGTGAAGAGACTAGGATTTGTGTCAGAGCACTCAGTGAGACATTTCTCTTGGGGATATCCTTGGAGCACTTTAGGAAGTTACTGCCTTCAGATGCCACAATGGTTGATGTGGTTGCCTATCTCAATGGAAAGCCATCTGGGTCAGGTTAAATTGACAAGAATGGCTATTGTTAAACCAGTTCTGCAGGACACCTGTCCAGGCCCCACAGGTATGTGCTTAGGCTCATTTTTAATTTAAATTGCTTGGAAGGAGAGCTAATCAGAATCTCAATATGTTTGGCAGTGATTAAATTTAGAATTCATAGGTTTGGGGGAAAAAAAGGTTATCTGCTGATGCTGAATTCAGTGTATCTCAGTAGAGCTCCAAAGGCAAATCCTTTCTGTATTCTTCAGAGCTTCTTTTTTGGGGTTGTCATGCAGTGTTTGGGAAGGCACTATATAAGTAAAAAATACTGTAAGTAAAGATAAGACAGAACATCAGGGCTATGCTTAGACATCTCTCTTATTCTTCTGACCTTATAAAGACACCTTTATGGAGCTATTCAACTTTTCAGAAATCCATTCCCAGGTAGAAAAGAGCAGTTCCTACTGGGAGTTTTGCTGCGCTCCAAGAAACTTTTATCGAGTTCCTCAATAGTGGGGAAGTTCCTAATTGCTTTTAACTATCTCCTTCCTCCCTCCTGCTTTGTTACCTTTCCTTTGCTTTTGACTCCTGAGATATTCTGAAAAGCCTTTCACCTTTCAGAGGAAGCACTGGGGCTGGTACAAAGATATCCACAGAGAATAATATTGGCAGTGTATGTGCTGTATTGATCTTAGCCTGAAGACCTAAGCTATGTATTCCTAAGCTCGACCAACCGGTATCTTATTCCTACACAAACAAACAAACAAACATCGTGCAATGATTCCTACTCTCTGTGGTTGTATTTTTATTTAAAAGGGGTGCAATTCGGACAACACTGATAACAGGTAGCATTGCAGTGACAGATCTGCTGTTCTAGTGGACTCACTCTATATCTCCCTCCATCTAGCCAAGAAGTCTCACTTTGAGGCTTCTGAGCCTTTATATTTCTGTTGTCTGCCTTCTGTGAGATATTTCTTTAACACTCCAGCGGATGCACTATCTCCACCAGAACAACAATAACAACAGAATAATTGAAAGGGCTTTTTAAATGGGAAGCATCCATATCCAAGAATGAGATGAGATTTAAGAATGTGAGGTATCAATAAATTAACAAGGTAAGCATGACTGCCCAGTCAAATCCAAAGAAAAAAGGTTTAAGGCAAAGGCTCATTGGTTAGAAAGCAGAGGGGAACAAAGGGGCAATAATATCCCTGTCTGAAGAATTAGTGATGCTGCTACTGAAGACTAACTGCCCTCCAAAATCCTGTGAGGAACTGAAGAACACTCAGACAAGAGCTGCATAAATGGTTTGAGATCCAGGGTTTTTAATGAGAACCTAAGGATGCCTGATGCATCTTCAATCACTTGCTCAAGGCTTATTATTTGAGTAGGTGGATATTAATTTTCACTACTCATGGCTAAGGAACCAGGACCTACTTTCTTCATGGAAATCAGGTGGAGCCTGAGCGCCAGTAGCAAGACAGCTGTGGGGATTTGGGCATGTTGCTCCTTCTGCTTCTGGGAACAGGAGGAATGAGACTGACACTCTGAAAAGGGGCTTCTTTCTTGCCATAGCAACATTAATTATCCCATAAATGATTCCTTTTCTCAGAAGAGGCAAAAACATGTTGTTTCTACATGATCCTAGCCATGTAAATGCTAATGTCTTTGATGCTGTTGCCTTTTTGTGCTGTCCTCAGAAACTCCTCAGCCTGGTTGAATCCAAGGATTTATCTCCACAGGTCTGAAGGCTACCAGGGTGGTATTTAGTCTCTCAGTGCAGAGCTGGAATGTAGTCAGAGCACACCCAACAAAGCAGGCTTGTGGCATACCCTGAGGACTGAGCTAGTTCTTATACTCACTTTTTATTCCACTGGAACAATAACTCTTAAAAGAAATTTCTCCTTTGAAACATTCCAGGGAGCTCAGACAGATCTAATCTTTCTTCCTGAAACTTATTATTTTGCTTCCTTTTCTAAGAGACTATTTGATCATTCTTCTCAATTAAAATAACTGTTTCTACTTTAGCTCCTTGGAGATGCAAATTTCTCTTACTAAAGAAAAGTCCTTGACTAGCTAATTAATAACCCTTTGCATCTATGAGTAGGAAAAGGTCTTCCCATTTCTCCTCCATTTTTGACTCTAACATGGAGAAATGTATCTTCAACTGTATTTTATATTCTCTAACATATCTGATACAAACTTATAGGCTGTTGACTGAAAGCAGACACAGTTGTGATTAACCGCTTTGGGGTGATGGGACCCCAACGAGATTCTACTGAGCACATACAGCAGTACTGCACTACACAGTTACTTCAAAGGAGGACAGAGAGCAGTAATGGACTCAAGAGATTTTGATATTTCAGTGATTCTGTGGAGGCAGACAATCACAGAAATAATGTTATGATCATTATGTAAGCCGTTCTCGGCAAAGAGCATTAGAACATCTTAGCAAGCTTTGAGTAGCTGAGACAATTTCAAGAGTGTACAGAGCAACTACTTTTCTGTAAAAGCTTTGGTATAAACTGTGTACTTTATGCTGTGTCTTTTATTCTCATCTAATATGGAGATGTTTTTCAGAATTAACAGGCATGCAGTTCAGTAAATGTGTTACTGGTACTATCACACTATCACACTGAATAGAGCTTACTGTTAACAAGGTGGATGGTCCTTCCTGCCCCCTCCCTGGGACTTTAGTGACATTGCTAAGAGCTTTATACCATCATCTGTTTGCTATTTCTGTCTGTGTGGTGCTGTTATAAGGAAGTTCAATTTACTAACAGAGTATTAAGATACTGATTAAGATATTTTTCTGTAGATTTTTTCCTAGTGTCAATGGACAAAGTAAGTTTTGTCTTAAATTGTATATCCTAGTGCATCAGTATTTACCCATGATCTTTTTGGATACAAATAATAATAATGATAATGATAATGATAATGATAATAAATTACCTTTGTCTCAAGTTTCTCGAGAAGTTATCAACACATCAATAGAAATCATAAAAAAGTAGAGTAGATGTCTTTGCTCTTCATGAGGTACTGAATGTGTTCCTGCATGAACTAAGAGAACCATTCAGCAAGCCATCCAGAATAACCCAACTTGGTAACAGGGATCCCTTTGGCTCTATGCAAAGCAGGCAGTAACCCAGCGTTGCAGTGACCAAGTTCAGGCTGCTGGGAAAGTAGAGAAGATGCACACAAATGCCATACACACACACACAGATTCTAACCCTCCTTTGTGCACATCAACATGCATACAAATTAAAAAAAATACGTTGAAGCCACTTAATTTTTAAGAAAGACATATTTTTCAAGGCTGAATTTTGTGGAGATGTAAAAGATTCATTGACTTTTTTTTTTTTTAAAGCTGCTGAACTCTTTTGACCTTTTTAAGTAATTTAATTAAAAAAGTTTTTTAAAGCCTCAAAATTCATTTTCTAAGTCGATCACAATTCTAGCATTTCAATGTTTCTGGTATTTCAGTATCCTAATTTTCATCACCACAAAGATCAATACTACCATCCATCTCTGTTTATGCTATTTTTTCCTCCAGAAGATATCTTGAGTTTCAAGCAACATTTCAGTTAGAAACACTGGAAAATACTTTTTTTACAGACTGATTATTAAATTTCTCTTTGGTTTTGGTTCAAAATCACAAATTCATTTCTCTCAAACATTTCACAGCAATAGATAGAGAAATTCTTGGGCCTAATAGTAAGCATAAATTCTGTTGCAGAGAGGTTACCTGAGTTATTGAGTTTTTTATATTACATAATTCTGAGAGATGGCTTTCTGAAATAAAATGTCATCTGCTTCTACTTACTTTTCCTTGTTTTCTTCTCTAAGAGAACAAGAAAACACACTGATTCTGAAAGGTAGTCCCTTTGTGGCCCATCTTTTTCTTCTGTCTCTCTAAAAAGACAAGACACGAATTTGTAAGTGAGTTATCAGACAATTCAATATACAGCACATCAAAGAAGCCAAATAAATGCACTTTCATTTGACACATCTTGACGTTGCTGAAAGTTTGAAATTTGAATTCAGATTTACCAGAAGGCTTCTGGGACCACAATCAGAAGTAGCTGACTTTCTCTGTTTTCTCCAAGAGAAATTTATTCACATATCATAACACTATGGTGTGCATTCTAGCCTTATTAATGTGATAAGGGGTAACACATCCTGGATATGACGAATCAGAGTAAAACAAGATTTTCAAACTTTTTCATCTTAATGGAAGAAATATATCATTTCACAACATCCTGACAATAATAGCTGATAGCCAAAAATTATATACAACAAATCAGCATCAGGGCTTTAATAGTTCATAATATTTTAATATTTTTCATATATATTTGGTTATTATAAGGGTACAACATATCAACACTGTTGTTAATCAATACATAAGGAAAACATGCGCTGCAATTGACTCTTTAAATTTGGTGGAATTTTTCAGACTTCACCTTAATCCAATAGGAAAATTTGATTTTCAAATGGCCATTGCTACATGTGCTTTTTGTTGATAAAAAGCCATAGTATCTGCTCAGAGATCAATACCTGCAGGTCAATATTATCACACAGATAGAGAGATCTGATTAGACAAGAGTTGCCTAATATATGGCATAATTCAAACTTCAATGAAAATTATAGATAGATGCAATTTAAAAGATCTTTATTGCATATTAAGTTTGGATAAGCATATGAAAGCTATCAAGTTGGGATTTGTTATTCATTTCAACTTGCCTCTTGATTACTAATGTTTAAAATAATAGTAATAAGTTTTTCCAAGGCCTGAAGAGTTTGCCTTTTAACGATCTTTTGACAAAATTGAAACAAAGTCTATTATTTCAGAACTCAAACCACAATGACAAGAAATATCTATGTTCCATGAAGTTGTTAAGGCCCTTTGATATTCTAATTGAAAGCTGTCTATGATCAAAATTCAGGAGAAAACTATGTGTAAAATGTTAGATAATGTTCTCCTGAGTGTGAGAATCAATTTCATATCCCTTTTAATAAATGAGATGCAAGAGATGTAGGTTTTGAATCATAGGAGAATATGATTTGGAAGGAAGGTAGAGGAAGATACTCATGGTGTTAATCTGGCCTTCTCTGCTTGCTGCAATGAACTTATTTAAGAGGAGGATTATGCTTAATGGGACATTATAAGTTACCCTGTGTGGAAACTGATACTGTAAGTGCTTGGGTGCAAACAATTTGCCTCATGTTGGGTGTTTCTTCTGCCTACAGCTCTCCTGTAGTCGACTGGATCTGAAGCCAGAGAGCTCAGTGGATGTGCTGGGTGAGAAACTCACATATTGCAAGGAGCTCTGTGGCTGCAGAAGTTGTCTGGGATTTCAGACATGGAGGCTCAGGCTGAGGAACTTCTGTTACCTCAAAGCCCAAGGCTGCTGACAGCAGTTTCTATAGACCTGACTTGGGGGAGTCCTTCCTCTTCTTTACTGCAGTGAGCATTTATTGGGACAACAACATTTTACAATCTAGGCACTCACATGGCATGTGGGAATTCAAGAGTCAAGTCCACACACTCTGCTAAATATTTAAATTCCACCCTTATATTTTTACACTAATTCAATCCTTTGTTGCCAGTCTCAGCAGAAAGGCTGACAGCCAAATGGACTCAGAAAAGGAAGTCTCCTCTCATGTCTACAGATGGTCTGGCCAGCTCAAGCATAAAGAACTTTGATGGGGTTGAAAAGTTTTATTGTCTCTGTATCCACTTTGGTTGTATAACAGATTATAGAGTTCAGAATCCAATCATTCTCAATGGGAGAATTTTCTGTGTACTAAATCTGCAGTATTACATTTGGAGAATTGCATTTATCAAAGACAAAACTGACTTTCTGAAAAACATTTATTAAAAAAGACTGACTACAGCTTTCAGAAAGCTCGACAAGATTTGATATTTTGCTTTCCATCTTTTCCAAGTGCATTAATAGCTTTTAAGACTAAATGACATGAGTGTGCTAGATATCTCAGCAGTGCATTAGAGACAGAGAAAACAGGATTTTGTGGCTTTGTTTACAATCCTGGTGATCAGGAGAGAAAGCAGCTTTAATAGAACAATCTGAAAAATCAGGAATATCTCCTATCCAAACAGATTAATGAAGGAGTTTGCTATTAAACAGCTAAAATTAAAATTAAATTGACATCACCTAGATTATATTTCATACTATATCAGAAACATTTTAATGGATGAATATTTCTGAAAATACATTCAAATAAAAAAAAAAATCCAAAGTAGTAAATTCTCAGTTTGTATTGTTTAGTACAAGCTGTCACTACAACTTTCTTTTATTAGTTATTTTCTATTTTTCCTTGCCTGATTGGACACCAGGTGGGCAAATATCCAGTAACAAACTACATAAGTGAATAATCCTTGAATACCTCAATCTCTGAGAAGTCATTTATTCTCATTAGCAGATGCTTACAAACAGTAAAACTGAATCTGAACAACTGGATCCAAACCCAGAAAAAGCCAAAAAATACCAATAACATGTCAAGTGGCAAAGCAAGTGGCAAAAAATTATAGCCTTTCCTAAAATTTTTCCCAGATACAATCACTGCTCAAACTTACCATTTTTGTCAAGTGAATTTACCTAATTCTAATTTAACAGCCATCATATTTTTTTGCTGTGGCTGGTTGACACGATATGGCTGGTTGCCTAAAACAACTAACAGAAATAAAAATAACTTCAAGTAAAATATATATTTTTTTCCTGCTAAGCTAAGTACCATATGAGCTATGGGTGAATTTTCTTTCGGTAAAGCTAACATAGTAATTTTCATACACATTTCGTTTTTCATTCACATGCAAGAGACTTGTTTAATGAGCTGCCCAAGATGTAACATCCTTACTTTGAAGAAAATTAGGCCACCTATTATAAAAAGATAAAGACCTGTTGAATTTGTTGGTGTATATTTTAATTTATGGCCATCTCGAAACCATTTCACATACTTATCCTTTTATGGCCCCTGCGCCAATATTATTATTGGTACAGATCAGCAAGGATGACTCATTGTGGAGACCAAGAATCCAGGAAAGTGCCAGCCTTTCCATGTTACTCAGCTAAGGACCAAAGACCAAGGAGTTTGGGCCAGGCATTGATCCCCCATGAACCGAAGATGAGGGATATCTGCGAGCTGGGCAGCAGAACCTATCTGTCAAGTCAAATACGAGCAGGTTGTTTCTGAGAGGATGAGCAAAGTACATGGGTGAGACAGCTTCCAGGTAAGCAGGGAGCTGCTTCCTAGAGCAAATTGTGATCAAGGGAAGTCGTAGCAAATTGTTTTAACCATTTGATTGATTAAATTTGATTAGATTGCTTTCTGCACTGTCGTTAAGTGCTAGCCAACAGCCATTTAGTTTCATCTTTTTCAGATCAAACAGAACACTGTGAGAGGTAGAATGTCTCATGGTTTGGGACTGAAGTCTGCCTTTGTCTATCCTCTCTGGGAATAAGAAAAATTTGCATCTGATTTTGACAGTGAGCTCTGCTTAAAGAATATGCATAAAGATTGCTGTTTCATCAGTGTTCTCAAAGCAGATAAATGAGCATTTTCTTCACTGCAGCAGATTTGGTCTCACACAGGGATAAAAGGAGTGTGGTGGACATTCCCTGTAGGGCACACATTCAGCTTTGCAGTGACATAATCATTAATCTCAGCCCACCTCTCACACCTGGTGAGTTATTCAGAAAAAGAATACATAGGCATTTACTGCACAGGACTAAAACTTGTTTACTCTGTAGGAAGCTAAAATGACCAGTAATGCTGTACCTGCATATTCCAAACACAACCATCCTCCCATCCCCTCCAACAAGGTACCAGAAATTGCTTCTTTTCCTTATTCTCAATAACATTTTGGATGACAGATTCTGATAAGGCTGACACTTTAGGGAAGCTCTGCAGAAGACTCCTTCCTTAAGTCTTTTCTTCTTCTTGATATTTCAGAAGAGACAGTTAAGGAGTACTCTCACATATGAGCAACTCCCTAAAATAAGGCCAAGCCAGCAGAAACTATTATTAAATTAACCTCATCTCTCTCTGCGGAGCCCTTCACTCTGACCAGCTGAGTGCATTTCATTTCTATTATATTAGAATCCACTGTAAAGAATTATGTTAGAGTGATTTCATTTTTTCAACAAACCTACTCACCATCTGCATTTGGCAAAACTCATTGACATCAGTCTTTGTTGCTTAGCAATAAATACTTGTGCTGTCTCCAGTCACAAAGAGTGTTCATTACTTTGTCATCCAGACATTTTACATAGCCTTTACGGACTCAGAAATCATTTATGCTGGCCTTACTGGAAGAGAAGAGTGAGAGCTGAAAAAACAATGTGTGGAATGAAAGGAAAGGCACGACAATCTTGAACAGGTGCTGGATATACATGGCAAAGAACCTGTAGCAGATTCACAAGCTCAGTGCAGAGGGAAGAAATACCTAAAGGAAATCAATGCAATACTATTACTATAAAATATTAAAGTAGTTTTAGAGGTTGCCAGACATCAATAATCTTGAACACTGTTAAAGTGTATGTTTTGTAGTGGCATTGATGATTACGTTGCATCCGTGTGTGCTAATCAAGATATATTTATTCTGCAAGAATATCTAGCGTGAAAATGTGCTTTGTGTTTATATTCTGTGTCAGCATGTAATCAAGTATTCCAATTTGAACGAAATACCTACAAATTTCAATAGAGCGCTGTGATAATTATTTTGTTACTCATAACTTCAGAGCTATTTGAATTTGACAATAAATGTTATACTTATTAGCCCAGAACTGAACTGTGTCAAAACCTTGAAGGAAAGTTTTTGTTTATAGAAAGATAGGAGAAGTGACAAAGTTGCCAAATTATAATTGTAGTGTTTATTTAGCAGTTACTCTGGCCCAATTTTGTTAGATATCTAAATCTAAGATATTAACCTTTCACGCTCAGATGAGAGAAAGTCAGACTAGAAAGTTCCAAAAGGGCAAAAAGAAAACTGAAAATGAAATGGGTCAGTTGCCGTAGAGCATGTTCTATTTAATAGATAAACAAGTTAACGAATATGACAATGAGTCATCTGAAGTCAGAAAACAGCACACTGTTAGAATGTCAGATGATTTATAAACTTCTTAGTTCTTGCTTGCAATTGTGGACACATTATGCTAAAAACAAGGCAGCAAAAATGCAGCAAAATTCAGAATATGAGATGAAAAATCTGTCATGGACAGAGTGTCCACTGCAAAGTGCTACAAATACTTCATGTATTTTCCAGAAAATTATAAGAAAAACTTCCCAAAACTGTCATTTTGGCACTGAATTTGGATCAGAAAAAATCTCCTTTTGTTTTAAAGGTCACGACTTTGATCCTTATCTACCAATATAATGCTTTATTTTCATTGTTCAGCAAAATGATAATTACAGTAGACATGAACTACAAGCCAGGTATGTAGATTTAGGCTACTGGTGAATTACAGTGACACACAACTGTTGTGTCTTCAAGACTAGAAGGAGGAATTTAGGGAAGTGAACATTGTTACAGAAGCCAGTTTCTTTTAAGATATGCAGGAGACTGAGAAGACAATGGGCTTATTCCATATTAACTATAAAGTAAGGTTTAATTCAAGTTCCCCACCTGGAAGGCACAATGTTACTATGTCAAGGCAATATTGACCTGAATTGCCTTGGGAGGTGCAAAATCATGAAGCCCAGGTACCCTCACGTGGAAATCTTCAAACCCCTGCTCCTGCTCACCAGGATTTTCTTCAGGAATCTGTAATGCAGCAGTGCATTGTGTTGCATGACCATGCTCAGTGTGCTATGAAGCAGAGAATATTTACAGCATTCAGCTCAACCATATGTAGCCGTTAAGTGCTGCAAACTTGAAAGTCTGACCCTCAGCCCTTTTGGAAATATCTCCTATTAAATGCAACACACTGCTGAAATACAAAGTGAAACGTTGTTCAGCTGTGCTGAAACAACAAGAGAAAACTTTCTTCAGTATGAAGGAGAAAAAATGTGAAAGCGTCAGGACAGAAGGCAAAAAAGCACTAATCAAAAAGTCCCATTTAGGGGAAAAAAAATTTTGAAAGATGATAGATGACATTACAAGGAGTCAAAGGCTAAGAAAAACAAGAAACCTAAGGTTCCTCTTTTGGCAAGGCTTCAGTACTCAAGAGCATCAGTAAACCTTTTCCCAAATAAAATGCTGACTTTTCTAAAAGTGCAGTCAAGGTAAGAAACCCAGTGTATTTTCAGTGAATGATGGGTTAAGCTCTGTGCTTCCAACAAATCCGAGATCAAATTGACTAATCAATCACAGTCACATAAGTTTGGAAGTACTCTACTCCACAATTCATTATGCAAGAGCTGCTCTGCAAGTAATGCCCCTACTTTATTTTCTTTACCCATGATGTCAGAGGCAGATGTTGGTGGTATGGCAGTAGAAGTTGAACATTCCTGCCAGTGTTCTCTAAGTTTTGTTTCTGTGCAACAGATGGCAGCAGTGAGGCAGTCTGACAAAGCAGCATCTATCATGGGAGCGCAGATGAAGCAAAAGTGTGTCATTGAATTCCTCCATGCAGAAACAATTGCACCCATTCACATTTGCTGACGCTTGCTGAATGTTTATGGAGACCAAACAGTGGATGTGAGTGCAGTGAGGTGGTGGGTGGCGCATTTCAGCAGTGGTGGCAGTGATGTGAAATACAAGCCATGTTCTAGATGGTCATGAACAGCTATCACACCACAAAACAAAGAGCACCTTGATCGCATAATCCATGCAAATTGGCTGATGGTGGTAACCATGTTGAAAAACAGTGTTTTGCAGCTGAGAATTTTCTCTATCAAATGTTGTTCTTATGCTCTTTGTATCTGTAGTAGTTTCCATGGAAATAAACAGGAAGCATTACTTTCAGCACAACCTATGTTTTGATACTTCCCCTTCCTTCTTCACTGTTTACCCCTTCTCTCTGGGACAAGTTTTTCTTTTTGGCTGTTTCCAGTTACTTTTTCACTACTTTTCCATCACACAAGAAGGCTCAAAAGAGCAGCAACATTGAACACTCTTTTGTGGAAGAAATAAACCCCATGTTAAATTTGGAATCTCACATTACTTAGACAGTTCTGAAATCACATAGGAAAATATCATCCCACTCTGTCTGAATTGGACCAAAAACTCCTTTTTTTTCCAGTTCAACAGACTGAGAAAGATCAAACAGGGTAATCTGATGGTCTGGTCTGGATTTCAAAGTTGCAAATAAGATTAATGAATGGAAAATCCACATTTGCAGCAGTATCTTTTCTTCACTGGGGTTCCTCAGTGCCAATTCAGAGCATTAGGGAGTAGTATAAGGATTATACTGCAATATACTGCTGCTACCATGCACTTTCAGCTGACTACTCACCAGGCAACATGGTAAGCAACAGCAAGTTGGTTCTTGAACCATCTCTTTTGGCCCTAATCTCAGTGTTTACAGGCTCACCACTTAGCTCCTCATTTCTGCCTGAAGCAAGCACTGGGTAGCAGGATGCTGCATTTGTTCATTTTGCATCAAGCTAAAGGCAAGAAAACACCAAGAGGGATCTTTACATACAAGTTATGCCATTAAGGAACTGCACCTATGTAGTTCTTTCTACATAAGCTTTCTTATATTTCTATATTTTATAGAAAATATAAGCTTTCTTATATTTCTAAAAGATAAAGCAAGAATTACGCAGTGTTCAGCAGTCTGAGTCAGTGAAATCAGGAGACTGTAGTAATAACACCAAATCAGACACCACAAAGATAAATTAAAAGGGGCTAGAGGGAAAGTGGAGTTGAGTATCTATCATTCCCTGACTAGTTCTTTTCCTTTACATATTTAAATTAGTAATATTGCAGTGGTCCACAGGACCAGATACAGCAAGAAAGCTGCAACAAAAGGACTGTGTGCCTCATATTTTGCCCCTGCTGGAGGCGAAGCTCCATTTCAAGAGTTTATTTCCTTCTTGAGGGATTCTTCTACACTGTAATCAACAAAAGGAATCAATGACTCACTGCTTGCCTATACCACTCACACTGTATTTGTTCATTTTCCTAGAGCTGAAATGCTTGGAATAAAAGTAAATGGTTGTTCTCATCACTTCCTGTTCTGATCTCAAAAAGAAGTGTTTCAGGGATTTAATTTGTCATTCTTGACCTTCCCAGTTGCTCTCTGTTTATTGGTGGGACAGTCCTGTGCCAGGAAATGATCCTGTCATATAAGCTGTGTGCTGAAGTCTTTTTCCAGTTAAGCAGAGACACAAGGGCTAACTTCTGATTTGTTTCTGTTGCTTTGTAATAAAATTCCAAATGCTAAATATAATACAGGACTTAGAATAAGCTCAAACTTTTATGCCATTTAAACACAGTAAACTGCTTTGTAAATGTGCTTGAAACTATACTGTTTGCCATGTGGTTCATGATATGTCCACAGCTTGGATTGAACTGGTGTCTGCTTACTTGTTTTATAGATTAATATTTGCACTATGGAAGCACCTGGGTGGCAGTTATGAATGAGACAACATTAGGGTCAATATATGGACTCATCGCCTTAGCTCTGAAGAGAAGGAGACCTGTAAGCTAATAAGTTCACTATCTCAAAATGTCAGTGGGTTAATGGAAAACACTGTATGTACATCATTAGTGTTATTATCACTGAAGTTCAAATCCCACATATAAAACCATGCACCGAATCGCTGTTAATCACTACAACATTCAACCCCATGTATCTTAGTTTAGATAGCACATATTCATCCTGTACATGGAAAATATGGTCTAATTAGTT
This sequence comes from Phasianus colchicus, assembly GCF_987193195.1. Taxonomy (NCBI): domain Eukaryota; kingdom Metazoa; phylum Chordata; class Aves; order Galliformes; family Phasianidae; genus Phasianus; species Phasianus colchicus. The sequence continues at coordinate 79,828,094 of NC_143437.1, forward strand.
TTTTCTAATAGAGATGTAAGATATGCCAACAAAGTACAATGCTTGCATTTATTGTGTAAAATATTATGTAATTAGATAACTCCTGAGAGAGAATGGCTTGGAGAAAAAGACTTGGAGAAATGACTAAGAAAGTCACAGGTTCTGATTTCTTCAGTATATAATTTTATTAGGCCATAGTTGGTATTTGATCTCTTTTCTCAATCTAGTTGGTATTTGATTGACATAAGTCAATCTATGTGGAAAACTGGTTATAAACAAACAGGGTTCTTGAATTTGTCCAACTAAGAGATAAGGAGTGCTAGTTAAACACATCTAAGTGTGACTCTGAAAGCAGTCGCTCTGGTCTTTCTAGCAGTTCCTTCATCATCAGAACTAAAGCTGTGAAAAAATAATGCACAACATCAATGGCTTTTGTTTTTAAAATACCCATTAATAATTACAGCTCTAACAATGCTGAACATTTCAAATCCAGATGCAGTGGAGCAGCATTAACAGTTTACTCCTTTCACCGCCATCATTAACAGGTCAAGGATGAAGAGAAGGGAAAAGCTTTAGTTTTTGGAAGTAAGTGGAAGCAGAGGTTCTATTTGTGTCCTGCATGCCTGACACGCTGAATTTTTGCTAAGGTTGCAACTGAGGAAGAGGACCTGTTTTGGGGGATGGATGTGACAGTGATGAAAAGGAAATGGAACGCGTAAGAGAAAAGGAAAGATAAACTTGACAGGCAGAGTGGGACACGTTTGCCAGTTTAACAACATCTGCCACAGCCAATGAGCATCAGCTGGCCAATACGACAGAAACTTCTTCAGAAGCATCTCAGCTCAAATCATTCATTACTAGTACAGCTGCTGAGACGCATGAGCATGCCAAGTATGTCAGCTTTGACAGGATTCTACTGGAAGGTTTCCTTTTAACTTTTAATCTAAAGTGGTAGAGTTCTGTGAATTTTTCATGACATTGTGTCTAAATCTGCCCCTCCCCATGTTGACAGGCCTCCCAGTGTGCCCTCCAAACCATCTCTTTGCATCCTATTTGTGTTCCTGCCTTCCTTTTGTCTGCTCAGAACTTACTGCTAGAACTGCTTATTCATCTTTGTTTGTCAGATGTCTGTAGCTTTCATGCAACTTTTTCCTGCAGTTTCACTTCTGTAAAAGGCCTATAATTCTAATAAATAAAGGAGATTTTTATCATTTTTAACTCTATTTTTTTTTTACTTTTGTTTTGTTTTGATAATCCTACATGTAAGCTTCCATCAAAATGGAAGTAAACAACAAAAAAAACCTGCGTAATCAAAATGAGCACATTTTGATTTACAAGACCAAACAAGTGATCAGAAGCTATATTACAGTTTCCAACAACCAATATTAGACAAATTATTTAATGACATCTTGCTTCTAGGAATATACAAATTTTATTGCATTAATGGAGGATTTTCACCTTGACTTCATGAATAAGCTGATACAGACACAAGGACATCTCAGAATAATAATTATCAAATGTGGTGGCTTGAAATTCACTTGCCACCTGCTGCAATATGCCCAGCGATGTTAAATTCAGAATTAAGATGCATGCCTGTGGGATTCCTTAGCAAGAAAGAATGTTTTCCTTCTTTGAATGTTAAAATATTTTTGTGGTATGAAGTTGAAAATTTGCGGTACAAAAAATCCCAAGAAAATAATTGACTCAGTGAATAATTTATTGAATTTACTGAAAATATTGACCTAGATTTAATGTTTCCACATTCAGAACATGGAAAATGAGTTAAAATGGCATGAGTTAGCCTAGAGTGAGTCTGTTGTGACATGATTAATTTACGAGAATGAGGTGTTATGCAAGAAAAGCCGTTTAGTTATTAAACACCGTGCTTGGGTTATAGTGACAGTATAAAGAAAATACCACCTGTGGTCTGATCCTGCCAACTATTAGTGAAGTCAAAAGTTGTCAAAAAAGGAAAGTAGGAGTGATTGACAGGCTCAGGAGTGGATGAGGGCTGCAGTTCTGACTCTGCTTTTTTTGCCACCACCTCTGAGTGGATCCTATGCCTGGTCCCAGCAGTCCTGGAATCTGGTTTTGGGGTGCAATGTCTTCTGTATTCAAATTGTGGATGCCATTTGAGAGTCTGATGCACTGAAATTTAACTTACTGCTAGCCTACTTCTCAGAAGACTGGCTGCTAGACCTGCTTATGCTTTTAACAAAAGAGTATCCAGTAGCACAGAAAGATATGAACAGAGTATCCAGTTAAAACTGGAAATGGACAACTGGGCTGTTCAGTAGTATAGAAAGAATATCAAAGCAAAACTATACTAAGATTCACTGTGTAAACTGATGTTTCTTTTTTTCTTCCCCACCAGAAACCCTCTTAAGTGGACAGCAAATAGCCAAGCTGACATACTTTCCAGCCTTCCAAAGAAATATAATATGTCATGTAGAGTACACAGTTTCCAGACCAGAGATTTACTGCATCTGTATGCATCTTACTGTGCAGACATACCCTTCCTAAGCAGAAAGCATTTTGCCCTGGCTGATTTACATGGATCAGGCAGCTCTTAGGAATATACAGCATTCATTGAGCCAGCTTTCCTTGGCCGAGCACAGCGTCACTAAACATGACTGCTGGTAAATATCACCAGAGAAAGAAGATACTTGTTGCAATCTGCCATCTGGTAGGTAGTTTTAACAAATATTATTTTATAAAAATATTCTCTGCAGGAATAAATTCACAATGGACACATTATTTTCAAGACAAGGGAAAATTATGTCAGCAAATGTTGGCTACAAGGGAATGCCCCATAGGGCATGGGGGATTACAAGATGAGTTGTGGCACTCATGAAAGGAAGTGTTTAAGTGAAAGAAGAAGTCAAAGGGAGGCAAGATAACACAAAAATGGTGGAGAAAACAGAGAGGACCTCCAAGATGATGAGGGGCAGGGTTTAGATGATTGTTGTAAAGGGAACCCTGATGTGTGATTCAGACTACAATATCACTCTTTTCAGACACCCTCCATGTTGCTGTTTTTCACTTTGAAATCTGGAAGTGGACAAGGAGGAGTAACTCTGCATGTACTGGTAGCTTAAAATGATAATGGTTTAAAAAGAATAGGAAAGTGGTAGAAAGAATTATGAATTATAAGAGGAGCATAGAAAAGGTGTTTTCATGTTTGTTTCATAGAAAAGTGCCCAGGAGTGGGAAGAAATATTTGGAAATCCCCTAGTGTCACCCAGTTCCCACTGTATCTCCCCAAGCAGTCGTGTACAGCACCTTTAACTCCTACAATAGCAGTTCCCTTTCATGTAAATGATATCAGGGGATTCAGGGAGGCGTGTAATTTGCAAATGCAGACAGCCAGTTATAGCTATCTGCTAGATGTTACTGTCACAGAGACAGGAATCTGAGGTCTCTTCAGAGTTAGTGGAGGGAATGAATTAGATCAACTCCTAGTCTCTGTCTCAGGGTGCACTGAATTGCTCACTAGACTTATTGGCTTTGTAGAAACTCAGGTTCTCCTGTACCCCAGAACTGTTGCTGCTGTATGAGCCAAGCTGTAATGCTTATAAGATTTCAGGAATGGCAGAGGAATCGCTGACCACCAGCTACTGAGTCTCCTTTGGAAAGCACATAATTTTTATTTCACAGGTGGCAAGCAGAGAAAGAACTGACTTGAAAATTACAGCAGTTGTGCAATTTCTTCAAGTTGACATAAATCAAGGAAAGACCACTTAAAGTAACAAACTCCTTACTCTAGTACATGATCAGAGCTAGGAAATGTTGAAGCTGGGAAGATGGAGAAATGTTTGGATATGATGCAATCACAGTTTTCAGCTATAAGCATGCAAGTGTGCACTTTGAGAATGAAGCAGATGCTTCTAATTATCTGCAATAAGGAGAAGACAGGACATTTGAAAACGTAGCTGGCATCAGGTGGCTGTCAGAAGACTCCTGGGTAGGAAAGAAAAGCGTACAAAACATACATTGTACTCTCTTAGCTTGTTAACTTCAAGACACTCTACAAGCTGAAAAATTTATATGTATTCAAAGACTGAAAGCAAAACAATCAAACTAGATATTTTACTGTAGAGTTTTGCTCTTGTTTTAGCATGACAGGTGACAGTCTTTGCTCTTGAAATTCTTTCCTTTGATGTTCTAAGACATTACTCAGATTTGAATAGATTTACATGCCTAAATGTGGCTACTGCTTGCTTGTATACTTTCTGTATGTGAACTAAGATTTGCATAGAAAGGCATGGTATTCAAAATAAAGAAATGCATAGCATAGAAGAGTAAACACATAAATGTAGCTCTTTTATTCACCATTTATTAAGTATTGCCCCACATGCTGGAGCAATGTTTCTGAATCACTATATGCTTAGCAGGATGATGGTGAGGAAGTCCAAACCATGCATCTGCTGACTGGCAAATTCACATCCTGTCTCTTGTTACTCCTTAATCTATTGGAGCTCAGGCTGCCTGCACCCTCTGCTGCAGGCATGCCTATAGATTCTCATGAGACATAAAGATGAAAAGAACCATAGGCAGTCATACTCTGTGGTAAGCATGTGTTATAGCCAGACTGCGCCACCGTGCTTGCTTGGTAATTGTAAGCTTACACGACACATAAAGTTGTGTGGTCAGATTATGCAGTGGTATATACAGACACACAGATTTTGCATAAAGATGCCATCACCAAGCCAGCACTGCATTCAGGATCTGTCCACTGCCACCCATGCAGCCAAGCACTCTGACCATATCAACAGCATCAACCAAAGGAGCCACCAAGGAATATACAGTTGTGAATTTCTTCTCGTAATACAGAAGGCTGTACTAAGAATAGACTCTTCATCTGTTCAGTCTTGTTGCTTTTCTTTGTTTCTTACTGCTTAGAAGAAAAAGGCTCACACCTGGTAATAAACTGCAACTTACCTATCTGTGTATTTATTTTGCTTCATTTGGGACACCTTGGAATGCGCAGTGGTCAGCAATGAAACAAAAGCGTAGTGCTCTTAGGCTGGCTTTTACTTAAAATGGATAAATCTTGATTGTGGTGAAATAACTCATTTCAGTTTTCCTCTGCGAAAAGCATAGGAAAATTAAAACATTTTGCTAAAATTATTAGTAAAATATGAGCTTTTTGACAACTGAGATAGTGCTTTCCTGATAAAATAAATGTTACCATTAAAAATAGCTTCTTATCCATTGCTTTTAGATGTCGTTGCTAATTTATATGCAATACATACTAGAGCTTATCCACAGTTTCAGGGACAACTTAAAAATCCTATAGGGAAATGCTCTTTTCTTGGCAGCTTGTTCAAAACCTCAAACTCCTATGACTGAAATTAGTTTGGAAAGCATTCCTTTGTGGCTATACATACTCAATGCATTACCCAAAATTCTGCCCATGGACAGGAGTGTTGAAATTGATCTAAGAAGGTATATTCTTTCATTAAGCAAACCTCTTACTGTTTATTCCAAGTCAGGTAATTGTTCTTACTCTCAGTATTCTGCCAAGCTCCCCTGACGATTTGACATTGGCCTCTACTGGCTAATTTGTGGTGGCCTGTAGAAGGAGAGGATAATGAATTCTAAATTGCAATTAGATGCATCATTTACTTCTTCTTCAAGAGCCACAGGAAACAGCTCAAAAATTATAGGGAATTAAAGGAATTTTGAGGTGCTAAATATCAACTTTTCCTCCAAACACTGATCCATTACAAGTAAGCCAATGAATGGTAAAAGTTTGTCTGTTTGGATGAATAGACAGAAGTCTTAGTACTTATTATTAAGATTTCACTACTTAGTAAGAATGTCATTATGTAAATAAAGTGAGTCTAAGTCAGCAGGTTGCGTACATCATAAACAAATGAGATCATTTGTCCTCATATGTCCACCTGAGGAAAACAGACATTGAGTTTAAATCAAGGAAACAAATCTGAAAGGATTAAAAATATGTAAAACTTACTGAAAAAACTTTGCAATAAGCCTCTTAAAATGCTTTATGTTATTTGAACTTCATTGAGAAACAACAGTTAGCACTGGTTATTACAATAGACTATGCATTCAAATGCCTGCCAGTACTACACACCTGCTCTATGGGCCCCACGCATCAGCCTCTTCTGCCTTACTATTGTACAAAATACACATATTCATTTTTTTAAAGTTTTCTTTAAGTTTCTGTATCTTGAGAAGATTAAAACAACACAGTATCATGAAAAAATATTACAAAATTAGAATACAATTAATGACATTTTAACTTAAATTTCAGTTAAAACTTAAGTTTAGTGTAGAGTAATATCAGGAGTGCAAAAGTATTTGGAGTTGAATTCATAAGCATTTAGAGTAATTTTAGATACCATTTTAGAGTATCTGAGGCATCTGCAGATAATACAGGAGCTATGGGAGACCTGGGTCCTACTGAAGAAACACTTGGAGATTGGATGTGTAAAATGATGTTAAATATCTTTTTGTTTAGCAGATTTGACATCTTCTTTCTATCAATGCCGTTGAAAAGGATCTGCAAATAAAACTCTTCTGTTCGTATCTGATTTCTATCATGTTTTGTTTCTAAATAATTTATCAATATCATAGATTAGTAACAGAGTTGAAATACAAATATCAAATTTTCATTTTCAGAAGTAGCAGGAGTTATATCAACTTCTGAAATTCTACATAGTGTTATTGTACACTTTATATTCTTTAACAACAACCCTGCATATTAAATGAAGGTGGTGAATGATTCACTAAATAAGTAAAGTTATTTTTATTCTCAGCTGAGTACTGTTCAAATCCATTGCCATGTGACAATAAAAAATAAAGGCCAAGGGGGAATACAGCTTGGACTTCTCACAAAAATGCCGGTAGTATGGAGACTGCAACAATATTATTCTTTCAGAGCAAAAATAAAGTAAATTGAGAGAAGAAAGTAGTGACATTAATTACACCAGATACATATGGTATACAGATTAAGGGAACTTTCTGCTGTTGCATGTATTCTTTTATTTTCAGTGACATCTTGATTATGTTCTAGGCAGATAAGTATGTATAAAAAGCACCTCACAACAGTATGTCCTTGCATACAACCTTCAAAGGTCGTAACAATCCAGCATAAGTTTACCTCTATGGGTTATCAGTAGCTTTCCATTAAGTATTTATTAACAAATTGTTAAGACAAAAATAATAATTTATTCAGTCTAAATTCAGATGTTATTACTTATACAAACTTGGCCAGTTAAGCCTATAACAAAACTAAGAAGTAAAGATTTGAATTTAGATTAGGATCTAGAGCAAGAAAAAACAAATTTAAAGCTAGTTGCTGAGGAGATTTCTTCTGTCTGGAGTAGAAGTGGAACATAGGGCAAATTGATAGAAAAGCAATCCTTGAACATAACAGCTTGCTTCTGTGTTCAGTCAGTCCAGCCATGGAAGTGTTTTGAGACCCTTTCTTCCACTTTCTGTTTGACCACTAGCTACTACTAACTTTCTGAATAAGATACACATATTCCGGTGGATAGAATATTTCTGTTGTACTGGAGTCAGGATAAGAAATAGTAAATACTGTAAGTAGAGAACTAGGCTTTGTTGTCATAGAAAACTAAGACCTTAGAACATAGAATTGTCAAACTCACATACTGCTAAATTGAAGATTAAAAAAAAAATCAAAACAAATAAACACACATACACACAAAAATAGTCTTCTAGAGCCTTCTAGATCACAGAGACTTACTTTTGACAGTAATGAGAAAAAAATATATTTTAAAGAAGATATGAAGATATTAGAAAAAAATTAGAAGTTTAATTGACTTCTAATTGAAAACTAAAACACCGAGATGAAAATTTCCTTTATGACAGCAACCACCCATCACTCTTCTTCAAGAGAATCATATGTTCAATTCAGGTTGGAAAGAAAGGCAATTCAAGTGGAAAGAACATCTCAAGATCTCTAGCTCAACATTCTTATTGAGCCACGGTTAGATTTGAGTTCAGGTCAGGTTGTGATTTACCCATCTGGGTCTGGATAGAGACTACTTAATCTCTCTGAACAACCTGCTCCACTGTTTAACTGTCTTCACGAGTTTCTCCTTACATGCAGTCTGAACTTCTTTTATATCAATATCTACTCACAGTTTCTAAGCTTTCTGCCATATACTGATGCAAAGAACCTGGCTTTATCCCACTGATATACTCACCAGAGTAACTAGAGGTGACTGTTGTGAGTGCAAACTGTTGGCTTGCATCAAGCCTTTCATCCACTGGAACTCCCAAGTCTTCCTCCATAGGGCTGTTCTCAGAGAGTTCTTCTCCCAGTCTGTACACATATGTTGGACTTCCTAAAAGAGTTACAAAATTTTAACCATTAACATCCCATATCACCCCTGTGACTTGGCCACTGCCAACATTCTACGTGATGCAACATAGTCATGACGTCATGAGGGCCTGGTGACTGCAGTTAGTAATACACTGCTGTAGCCTCACTATTATTTTTACCCTGCAAACAAGAAGAAACAGCTATAATAATAATAATAATAGTAATCCCAAACTCTGTGACACCAGGGAAGAAAATTAAGTAGCTGTAACAATAATTTAAAGAAAAGCAGCTTAAGTTGAAAGATAATTAAAAACAGCAGGTCCTGTCCACTGCCAGTTTTAAAGATTTGCGTGGTACTCACTGCTGAGATTGATGGGTTTGAAGCCTAAGATATGGAAGAAAAACAAATGCTTGCCTGTTTGAGGACAATATTTCACAACTTGGTAATTAAAGACATGTCCAATGTCAGTCTCTGCATCCATGAGTGGCAAATAATGCTGAGGACGTTTGAGCATGAACTGTGAGATTCACATCTTTCTTTCCCTGAAATGGACCAAAGACTCTTCTGAGTTGCATGCTTCAGTTAGACATGAGAACAAAAGACATGAATTGACTACCATCTAGTTGGTTCACTGTTGTCATGGTCTTATGATTTGGGGTTATCAGTATTCCACATCATAACATCATGTAATGCACTGGGGGTTTGACTGTTGATGCTCAAGTTCTGGGTGCCTGTCTGGAGGAGAAGAACTACATTCCCCAGGGGGCTTTGCGGTCAGCAAGGAAATGTAACCCCTGGCAAGGTCACCTGATGTTCTCTTCTTCACCTGCTCTTCTTCGCCTGCGCTTCTCCGTCTGCTTTTCTTCATCGGCTCAACTGGACTGCACTTCTCACCTCAGCACTGTGGTGAGGCCTATGCACCTTTCGCACACACTCTCTCTCTTTCATTATATTTTGTTGATACTATATTTAGTAAATTACTTTGTTTCGCCTCAAATCGTTGCTGCTGTTTTCAATTATTTTGGGGTCCCCTGTTTCCCTTTTCTGGAGGCGCAGATCTGCAGATCCCTCTGCCCCACTAGTCATGGAACCGGGTTGAACCAGCCAGTAAACTGCTGACAACTGTAGACTATGACACGCATTTTAATTGCCAGGGCAAGAGTTAATAGGCACAATCTGTTGCATGAGAGATAGTATCTGAACATTAGGAAATACTTTTTCACTGTGAGAGTGACCAAATGTTGGCACAGATTGTCAAGAGATGTTGAGTCTTCTCCTTGGAGATTGTAAAAAGCCTCTTGGTCATGGAACTGAGCAACCTTTTATGGGTGTTCCTTCTCGGACAGGGTTTGGAGCAGGTGATATCCAAATATTTGCTACCAATTTCACCATTCTGTGATTCTGCAATCTTTGGTGCACTTATGTTGTGCATTGCTGCCTCTATATTTAATTTCTCATTAATTATTTTAGTTTGACAGATGTTAAAACAAAAACAAAAGCAAAAAAAACCAATTACGTGCAGAAGAGAGCTGACCTTTACATAATCAAGTACAAACCCAAACAATAATAATTTTCCTTCACTAATTATTGCAGACTCTTTAAGTGCTTCAGCCGCTGTGTATGTCAACTCTACCTTCTGCTGACATTCAGAAACAAGCAAGCAGAGAAGTAGTTGGAAATTACAGAACTCCGTTGATTGGAGATAGGGGAGAGGACTAATTAAGACATGATGCAGCACTCTCCATCAGGAGACAGCATTCAGCTCCTCAGCTGGCAAACAAAACTGCTAGCTGTCCTTCCATGCCCAGTTTAACCCTTACCTCAGAAGGAACAATAGGCAGTGAGGTCATTCCAGTTTTCCTTTTCATCATCCTTTTGTCTTCTTGGCTGCTAGTATGCCTGGTCTGATGGTGTTCAAGCAGCTCCTGTGTTTTCAGAAGCTTCAGGAATCTAGCCTACTGCCCATGGCACTATATTTTGAAGAAAACACTTGTTGAAGTAAGCTACGAAGTGATGCTTTCACAGCAGATCCATGGGATTCATGTAATCAGGTGATGTTGTATGGTGCATCACATCTGACAGCTGTGGAGTTCTGGTGACAAACAGCCCATTGTCAGAGCAGCAGATGCTGAGATGCTTTATCTTCTGGCATGTATTACACACTTCCATTTTCTGGTTCTGTTTTTTGGTTGGTTGGTTGGTTGTTTTTTTTGTTTGTTTGTTTGTTTGTTTTTGTTTTTTAATTTTTTGTTGTTGTTGTTTTGTTTTGTTTTGTTTGTCTGTTTTCATTTAGGGTGGAAGGGGAAGAGAGAGAGAGAAAGAGAGAGAGGAAGCACCACTCTATGAATAATCCTCATGTTTTAGCTGCCTCAGCTGCTTAACATGTTAACTTTATCTGCTACTTGCATATGCAAACAGCCTCTGGAAATGCAGTTGAAGTTCAGGAAACGAGGGTTGTCTAAAAATAGTTACTGTAGTAATAAAATATAGCAGATGTCTACAAAGATGGAGAGAAACATCTATTTGCTATGCAAAGGAACCTATGGTCCTACCTACACAGACTCTGGCACCTGTGGAGTTGTTCTGAGAGTATTGTAAGTTAGTTATCAGTGCACACATACACACACACATGAAAGTGTGAGAAAGAAAAATAATAACATATCCAAAAGGGAAAGGGTAGAACAGGATAATACAAACAAGAACAAAACTAAACAGAAACCACAGAAACCCACTGTAATAATTATTGGTCTGTAATCTTTTTTTGGTTTAGTTGATTGGTTTTGCTTTTGCTTTTGTAATGGTAGGTTCCACCCTGCTTCCAGCTTCCTCCTTTGGCCTGGCTGTTATGCCTAAGGCCTTACTCAGGACTGATAATACCGCTCTGCTAAATACTGTGAGTCAATCATCTTGCCACACAAACGCTGCACAGCCCAAGAGCCTCTTGAGCTCTGATCCTCATAACAGGATTGCATGTGATCTTCCTAGTTCTTTCTAAATTTTGTGAAGCTTGAGAGACTTTAGGTTCAGGGTAGGTTATATGGAACATTTACTGGGGGTGACTTATTGAAATGTCCACCTCTTGAGAAAAGATCAACCTCCAGTGTGGAATATGGTAGATAATTATTTTCATGACAGTTCCCTAAGCAATGTGGCCTGTCAGCAAACAGTGGAGGAACTCTGAATTCTTACTGTAAGGAAAAAGCAAGATGGAGTGTGAAGTGGGATAGAAGTCTCCAGGAAAACCCCAGGATCATCCTTTAGGGATGAAACTATAGAAACTACTGAAATCTTGTCTTCCCAAGTCAGCCTTGAGCCAGCAGTTTTCCACCTTTCTGCCAAAAACAAAGGTATATTTGACCTGAGTCACTCAAGCTTTACCTGAAAGTAAGAAGATACAATAAAAGTATCTTGAGAGAGAAGGATTTCTGGTGAAGATACTATCACAGATAAGTGAGGAGGACACCAGTGACTTCTGGGACCAGTTGATGGACTGAGCCAGATTTGCACATTTAGTGTACCAAGAGCTTTTCTCAGGGAAACCTAAAAATCTCTATAGAGTTATTCCATGATTTAACACGTTTGTGGTTCACCATATTACTCATGTTCTTGGTGAGCTTCAACTGCTTTGCAGACAGTATATTTATCATCAGCAATGCAAAAGCATCTGTAATCTGTTGCTCTAATAAACTGAACTATTCTTTAATCTATCTGTGAGAGTTCTCACTGGGTGTGGACAAATTCCTGGTTGTGGTGGTTGTGAGAGCCCATTAGAATGTAACTAGAGTAATTGGGCAGTGCGCTATTCCTGAATCTGTAATCATGATAGTTCATGTATTGAACATGATCAGACTTAAAATGCTGAATTGGGCATTACTCAGAATCTAAACTAAGTTGCCTCCAGCCCCTGACATCTGGAGACAAACTGGAATGCACAGGGGTTTATTTTCTGCCAAACTTCTTTGCCCTTTTCATGAAACTTTAATCAGATTCTCACTTTCCTTCCCATGTAAGGATGATTTGGTTGTTGGGACAGTTTGAGGTTGATGTCAATAAAAGCTGTGACTTATCTGCCATCTTCCCTCCTTATTCTCTTTTCAAAAGCTGGTAATTTTTCTAAAGAGAAAGAGGAGAAATTGTCGTATCAAGCTTCAATGATGTATGAAACAACAAGGAAAACATTTTAATGTGATTGTCTTCCTATTTTACATGGAAATACAAAAAGTTAAAAAGGGATTTAAAAGATCACCTTTAAAGCTTCCAGTTTTAAGGTATCAATAGACAAGTACACTGCTCACCACAAAACAAGCTCTGATTATTTTCCAAGCATCCAGAGAAGGAGCAGTAAAGTCATGAGGACCATTATAAGATGTAAGAAGCAGCACCCGAGGAAATGAAAAAAAATATTAGAATTGTTATTATCTATGCTTACAATAGAAGTACTGCATAGTAGATAAGAACACTGGAAGGATGCTTTTTTCCTATCTCACATTATATCTTTCTGAACAAAACCCCTGTGTAGACAACAGAAGCTTGTTCTAATAACAAAAATGTTGCCTGAAATGAAATTCTTGACATACCAATCATTCTCAGTAGCAAAGCCATTTTTCATATAAAACATGTTTTGGAGTAGGCTTTAATGAATGTCTCAGACCAACTCATCTGACTTATTTTCTCAAGAATGTGAGCATTTACATAAGTTTAATAGAAAATTTACCACAGAGACACCACAAATGTGCCCTGCCAAATCAGATTATGTACTTTTAAAGGACAGAAAAATGCATACTCTCTTTAAAACTACGTGAACATATAAATTTAAATTTAAATCCATAAAATGAATGATTGTTTTGATTAAATTTAATTGCTGTGAAAACTCCTCCCATTGCAGAACAACCAAAGAGTGAGTTTTCAAATAAAAATGCCATGGACTCAATGTTCTGAGAGGAGAAACTTTATTCTATTGTAGCTGTAGCTTCTCTTTCTTTCTGAAGGAATCCATGGAATATATAATGTAGCTGAACAACTCCATATATTCTGTTGCCTCGGTATGTTAATTCAGTTGCTATAATTAGTGGAAAAAAATTATGTGACAATTTAGGAGTGAATTTACCATGATTCTACAGAGGTCTGTATTTTAGCACTGCTGAAAGAGAGTTACTGCTTCCAAGTGCAGTGTTTCCTTATTCATGCTGTAGTTAAATTAAACCTTGCAACCCGTCAGTGAATAGCAGGGGGAAAAGACTGTGCTAAGGACCTTGGCTTAGGGCTAAAAAAAGATCATCAGGAGAGGACAGTAAAAGAATTTTCAATTTTTTAAGTGTTGTTATAAATATACACATACAGGTACTTTTTTTTTTCTGTCCATCAATATTATTATTACTCATTTCACCCCAAAATGTTCAATTCCTTGTTACCAGAATTACATGTAATGCTCTTTCCATAGTTTGTCCTAAAAGACATATCACAAAATACCTAATTTGCTTTTTGCACAAACAGAATGCCAGATTATACATCAACTAGCTCCCAAAAATTCACAAGAGAAATATATAATCATTTCATTACTCCAGAATAGTTAACATTTATATACCAACAGTCCTGGGTAAACAAGTAAGAAAGAGTGATCTTTAGGTTGTTTCCTTGTCTGTCAGTGATTGTTTCATGAAACATTTGAAGATGGGAAACAGAAAATTAAAAAAAAAAAAATAAGTGGAAGGCTTGACTTTTAATCTAGCTCAGTGGTTTTCAGAAATAGAGAAATGGATTAAATTCATCTCTTATTAGAAAGGCAATTTCAAAAAAGAAAGAATTGTAGCTTGTGATCTGTAGCTCACTGTTCCACTGTGTCTCTTTCCAAAAAGTGAATGCCTCCATACTGTTTTTCTAGATGCTTCAGCATTCCTCTGGAGGGTAAGAAATCAGTAAGGATCTAAAGAAAATTACCCTTATGACTGCAGGCTGGTGGAGAGCACCAGAAGACATTGCTGACAGTGTAATACACACAGAAGTAGCTGCAGTCTCCCAGCTCCAAAGCATTCAGATGGCTGTATTTTGGCTCATGAAACAAGCAAGCCTTTTACTATGACCTTTGAAGACACCAAGCTGTGTTGTGTGGTAGACATGGCTGAGGGATGGGATGACATCCAGAGAGACCTAGACAGGTTTCAGCAGTGGGCATAGGAGAACCTCATGGAGTTCAACAAAGCCAAGAGTAAGGTCTTGCATCTGGGTTGTGGCAACTCCTACTGTCAATACAAGCTGGGGGATGAAAGGATAGAGCACAGACCTGCTGAAATGGATTTAGGGATACTGGTGGATGGCAAGTTCCACAGAAGCCAGCAATGTGCAATCACAGCCCAGAAAACCAAACACATCTTGGGCTGGTTCAAAAGAATCATGGCCAGCAGGCCGAGAGAGGCGATCCTGCTCCTCTACCTCTACTCTGCACTGGTGAGACCTCACCTGGAGTGCTGCACACAGATGTGGAGTGCTCAGTACAGGAGAGACATGGACCTCTTGGAGCACATCCAGAGTATGGCCACAGAGATTATCCAAGGAGTGGAATGCTTCTCCCATGAGGGCAGGCTGAGTGCTGGGGCTCCTCAACCTGGAGTGGAGAAAGCTCCAGGGAAACCTGAGAGCAGCCTTTCAGTTTCTAAAGGGGGGCTGTAAGAAAGAAGGGGGACAGACTTTTTAGCAGGGTATGTTGTGATAGAACAAGGAGAAACAATTTCAAACTAAAAGATGGAAGATTTAGATTGGACATAAGAAAAATGATTTTTACAGTAATGGTGGTGAAGCACTGGAACAGGTTGCCCAGAGAGGTGATGGCTGCCCCATCCATGGAGACATTCAAGGTCAGTCTGGACGGGGCTCTGAGCAAGCTGATCTAACTGTAGGTGTCCCTGTTCATTGCAGGGGGGGGTAGATTATGTGACCTTTAAAGGTCCCTTCCAGCTCAATCTAATTCTATGATTCAATGATCTTTTCCTGGCCTGTGTTAATAAAAACACCATTAAGAAGAGGTATTGGGTCTTTTAAAGGCAGGGAATCTATACCAAATTAAACCAACCCAACTAGTTGGCCCGGAGGCTGGTAGGAAGGGCAGACAAAAAGGGTAGCAAAAAAAGCAGAGGTTGCTGCACCAGAGTTCGAAAAAAAAAAAAAAAAGAAACAAAAAAAAGAAACTAAAAAATTCTAAGAAGTAATCTAAAAGAGGAAATTGGTTTGTGTCACATTACACTTACATTTTATGCTGGAAAATAAAACAGGTCCCAGAAACACAACAGTTGGCTATAGCAGCAAGTTACTCTCAAGATAAGGAAAAAAGCCAGATGTCTTATAGACAGGCAAGTAGTCGCTTTCCAATCATTTAGTTGCTATTTTACATCCAATATATAGCCCAAAAGGGCCACGTGACCATGATATATTTATATCATATGACTCTTACTTACAAGTTGTAAGCCAGCCTGCTAATTGCTGTTACAAATTTGTGTTCAGGCCTCCTTCACCTGCCCTTTTTTTACATTCCACTGTGCTCCTAGACCATAGAACAAAACAATTATGTTTCTCTATTTAATAAAATGTGTAACTCAAATTCTTATTCATCTGTATCTAAAGAACAAAAAGTCAGACCTCTGTTGATAAACAAAACTAGTATTATAGCTTTCATTATCACTGAAGTGAAAACATATTACTGTTTATTGGTTTTTACTATTGAATGTATGTTTTTAAAATGTAAAAATTTCCAGCGTATTTTTTCCCTTATGTAAAGCAGTTCAGTCCCATACACAGCATCCATTGTCAGTTATTCCTCTATCTGGGGAAATGTGCAGAAACACCCTGGGAGAGGAGCAGAACAAACAATCAAGCCTGTTGCAGCCCAAGTGACAGGGTTCTTATGCATCAGCTTGGAAGAATTCCATAAGTACTCCACCTCCAGGTGTTGAATCCAGGTTCCTGAAGTCCAGGGAAACTGTAGCTGTTCCTACTAAAGCAGTGTGGAGATTCTTCACATTCAGGACAAATCAATACAGTTACTCATAGAATTTCCTATGTGAGGACTATTCTGAAAAATAATGCCATTTGCTTTACTATGTTAGCCCATGACATCAGAAATGGATATTAACAGTATGGAAGTAGACGTTGAACACTCCCGTCAATATTCCATCACATTTTGTTGCCATGTCACAGATGGCAGCAGAGGGGCAGTCTGACAAAATGGCAACTGACATGGAAGTGCATATGAAGCAAAGGTGTTTCACTGAATTCCTCCATGCAGAAATAAATCCATTTGTGCTTGGTGAATGTTGATGGAGATCAAATTGTGGATATGAGCACAGTAAGGTGGTGGTGCATTTCATCAGTGTTGACAGTGATGTGAAATACAAGACACGTTCTGGACAGCTATGCACAGCTGTCACACCACAAAATGAAGAGTGTCCTAAGCAGCTCAACCCCCAAAATTTATGGATTACAACCAGGGAACTGTGTATGGACTGAATATCAGCTTCAGTGAGTTGGAAACAATGGTGGCAACATTGGAATATCACGAAGTTTGCACAGGTGGGTCCTATGTAATGACTCCTGATTTCAACAAAAAAGTCACCAAAACCAAGGGAAAAATAATAATATATTATTTGTTTTCTTTGAAAGTATTGGTTTATAACTGTCTTATACACATATCAACCACACACTGACATTACTTTAAATTTCAGAATTTATGATAACACTTGATCTCATCTGCCCAGCAATCCATAATCTGTGATTAATTTAACATCTCAACCTCTTAAACAGCTTTCAACTGCTTTTAGATTCAAAATGTCAATAATTTGACAGGTATAGAAGAGTAGTTTGCCAGTAAATGTATTTCTCATATTCTTCTCAGTTCTCTTTTTTTTTTCCCCCCCAAATAAATGACATCTTCCTGAGGACTTGACAGTGAGGACTTCATTGATTTATTCATATAGAATCCATTTTGTAAGGCTTTAATTCCTCAGCATTAGAAGCCGGTTCCATTTTTGCAGTAGACCTTAGTGCTGATCTTTAAGGTTGAGGATGGATAAGAATAATGCATTATGCAGTGATCTGGTCATGTATCAGAGGTGCTTCCTGTCACTATACACTTTCATATTTCCCCAAGAGACTGACTTGTTTAGCTGAGCAGCAACTAAACCATTTTTTTGAGAGAAAGGAAGGGAATTCAACATAGTTCAAGTGTAATTCATAAATACCTTTATGATTTTCCTGGAAACATGTACTGTATGTTTTGTTTTACAAAGAGAAAACGTGCCAGCCTGCTGTGGTGTAGTAATTCCCTGGATACTGGCAGTGCTCTGAAAGCTTATCTTATTTCTGTTACTATGATACATTTAGAAAATAACAGTGGCAGAACCCTTCGAAATCTCTCATTCTTTCTAATTGTATCTACTTGGTGAAAGGCTTTGCTGGAGTTTGTTTGGAACAGTCCACTTCAGTGGCAGCTCTACTCTTACCCAACTGCTCCGTGACTCTGCTCTCTGTATTTTCAGTTCCTCTAGCTCTCCTTGAAAAACGTTCAGACAGGTTGAAGCTTTTTGGATTTAAATATCTAAGAACAGTCTTTTAGCCAGGAACTGTGTACAGAAACTACTTCACTTGTAATTCTGAGCAATTATATATATATATATATATATATATATATATATAGCTATGGAGTGTGAGAGTAATGAACCAATCAAAGATGAGTCTTAAATAGAAAAAAAGAGTGGATCGCCTGTGAGATATTCTAGGTAATCCTAAAATTGAATTTTTATTCTCTTTACAAAATCCTGTGTGATTTTTTGCAAATCTGAATCCAGTGCATTTGAACAGAGTACTACAAGTAGGGTCTCATGAGAACAAATTAGAGAGGATGAATAAACTACTTCACCTTGTGCTGGCCAGGCTTCTTTGATGCTGCCCAGTATACAGGTGGCTTTCCTGGCTGCAAGTGCACATTAATGGCTTGTGTTGTTTCTTATCAACCAACTCTCCCAAATACTTTTCCTTGGATCTGTTCTTAATCCATTCTCCACCTAGTTGTGCTTGGAATTGCCCTGATCCGGGATTAGGACCTTACACTTGGCCATATTGAACTTTACAATGTTTGCATGGGCTCACCTCTCAAGCCTGTCAAGGTCCCTCTAGATGATGTGGATAGTCACATGGGCACCTTTACAACTGTGCTTGGGCAGATGGTGATTGCCACTTAAGTAGAGAGACACACACACTTTTTTCTTATTGAATTACATCCTGCTTTTTTTGCAGATCTTTTCTGTAAATTAACAAGAAAATTTTCAGTTTGAATTCTCTACGTGCATTTCCTTCTAGCCAGGCATCATTTGCAAATATGAGCTCCTCTCTTTTTTGTCAGACAAGTCATTGAAGAAAATATCAACTAATTCTAGAATAAGAACAGATTATTGAAAAAACCCACTCAATGTATTGCTGTAGCTTGATTTCTTTCCCTTACAACATTTTCATATAGACCATATGTTCCTAGCTTTCTTATGAGAGTGTTCTAGGAGATGTCAGAAGACTCACTGAAATCAAAATGTTGCATTAACTGCTTTCTACAGCTATATTATCCCACAACAAAATACAGTTATTTTGGTTTGATGTGATTTTTATTGATAACTTCTTCTTCTTCATATACTATTTTCTAAATGTTCACATCAAATATGCTAATTATTTTTGTCCACTATGTTGGCAGGAATTGAAATTAACTTCTTGGTTCATAACTTTAAACCATCTCTTCTATTTCTTTCTAAAGATAAGAACTCTTTCTAGCCTTTTTGAGACTTTGAGAATGTCATATTGATCTAGCTGCTCAGAACATATTTTGTTTATCTACACAAATCAAAATATCTTTTTTCCCTCCCAAAGTAGTTCTTCCCATTTTTATTTCATTGTGGGTGCTAGTTTTGATTTGTCATCTGCTCACAATTGACCTTCATTCAGAGTAAAGCAAAATAGTATTAGGCTTTCAGGTTTTGTTTGTCAGCGCCTTCACTCTGTAGAGAAGTGGACCTAGTCTCTTCTTAGCTTCCTGTACCCATTAGTGCACCAAAATGCTGTGAACTAAACATCACTTATGTATTACTTCACTCTCTGCTTCACAATTTCTCTCTTTGGCCTCAAATGTCCAGCTATTTATCTTAAAAGTCTTATCCTTGGTGAGGGACCTACATCTCCTATCCTTCCTCCATACCATCAAAATTTGCTATTTCACATAGTTTATTTTGCATAGTTCTGCATGAAATTGCATTTAACATAGTTTCTTTAAAGAACTATCTTCTATTTTTAACTCTCTCTTAGAACAGTCTCCCACAGTTTCTCACTGGTTCTCTGAATGTCTATGATCTGTTCTGCTGAAGCACGTTGCCTCTTTTCCTGCTTATGAATTCTGCTGTTTCATGATAACTCACCAAGTTCCCAAGTTATTTTTAATTGTTGCTTTTTCCATCATGCATTTACCTGATTATGAGAATCAAATCTGAAAAGATAAAAATCTGAAAATATTCATCACACCAAGGAGATCTCCTTGATAGGTGCCCCAATACTGACTGCCATCAAAACATTAGCACTTTTTCCTCTTTAAATGTTATTCAGGAACAAGGAAGTGTTCCATGCCCTTTTTTATTCCTAATCTCAGAGCAAGTAAATCTTCATGTCAGGTAGCACATAAGGTAACACCTGTATCTTTTTCTGTTATCTGTCCTAAGATATACTGTTCATATTAATGTTTCTGATGCATGAATCATCCTATCAGACAGTTGTTACTTCTATTAAATAACTGTTTGAAATACTGCCATTTCTTGCTGATTTCCAGTGCAATTGGAGATCATATATCCCAGGAATAGAAAAAGCAACCAAATTAGAAAACAGACACTCTTATAGAACAGCAGCTCTTAGAGGCACACAGAAGTTCAAGAACATCTGATATGACTTCATTGTATTTATCATCTGTGGAAGAAACCACCATTCAGCCTCTAGGACAGTCTCTACCCATTCATTCTAACCAGAACCCAGCCTGGCTGCAGCCAAAGTGCAGCAGCCTGTTACAACCCTCTTTATGCACTGATTTAAACCTTAAGTCTTCGATTAGATGTCTTCAGATCAGATTATTACTGGTGACTCAAAGACCTAGATTAAATTCTGTTGGACCATTATTAAACCAAGTAGCAATGTGGAGTGGTCTCTGGTGGTAATTTATAATATAAATACTACATCCCCAAATAAATAATACATTAAAAAATAAATCTGGAAGATTTAAAGTACTAGTATTGCACAAAAAAATGAGGTGACAGTGATACAGATTAGCAGTCTACATCTATTACAGACATAATTATGGAAAAGAAGCAGGACTAAAAGTGGACAGAAAATTTACTGTCAACAATGTTACAGCATTGTCTGTTAGATAACTCTCATATGTACATGTATGAAACAGAAACATTAATGACTAGAACATCTTGTAAACCAAACGAAGTTATACTGGATCAGTCCCAGATTCACAACACGACCACTCTGAGCTGAAGCTAACCAGCCATTTGATTCCACTTTCTGGGATATTCTGGTGTAATCTGACAGTATTTCCAATGACATTAAGATGTGAAGAGATCCAACAGCACAAAATCATAGTGAGGCTGAAATCAGATCTAGACTCTGCAAATCAGACTTGCAAATCCATATCACTGTTAGAGTATTTAATGTCATATGATGAGCCTTAGCATCCAGGCAAAGGGAGGTTTGACAAACAGCCACAGTGCCTCAGGGAGACTGACAAAATTCTTTCTCAGAGGTTTTTGGTGAGGAAATCTTCTGTATAGCACAGATACCGACAATAGAGGAGGGAATCATCTTCTGTACTTGCATAATAGAATATCATCATTTCATGTACAGAAAGAAATACATACTATATCTGTTTCCAGATATTAAGTTTTCCTTAAATAGTTGCCATATTTTATAAACTTTCTCAGAAATAATACTTTTGAATATTGTGCAAAAGAAACTGCTTCTGATCTCTTTCATGCTGAAGTAAAACTGAGATTTTTTAAATTATGTCTAAAGCAATAAAGATGGGTACACAGAAAAAGACTGTCACTTCCAGCGGCAGTTTTTTCAAATTCTTCAGTGGTTTGGAAAGCAGGTAAGTGCTCTGTATTGTTTGATAATATTGACTTTAAAATACATTTATATATATATATGTAATGCTTATAGTAATTCAATACATACTGCTGAAAAAATGTGAATAGAGCCTTTTCTAAATCAGTAATTTTTTCAAAGTTTAAAATTGCTGCTCAGAAATCTCGCTGTATCTCCAAACTATATTCCAAAAAACAATCCACCAAACATGCTGGATGCATTTATTGATTTTAAATATAAAATTGAAAAATTAAATATTGCTAAAATAGTCTCTGAAGACCCAGGGCACGCTTTGTTCACTCAACACCAGTAATTACATTAAAAGTAGTAAGCACAAAGCAACCAAATGTTTCAAAAAGAAGATGCATCTTTCCACTCTTTAAGTGGTTTGTGTATTTGATCAGTTGTGAAATGCTTCCCATGAAGCAAAGTTTCAGCATGTGCTGTAACAGCTTAGTGTTGTACCTTCCTTGTATTTTTTCATCTGCGCTGGACAGCCGGTGAGCAGAGAAAATCTACCATCCTCAAACAAGTGAGTGCTGCTGGCTTAGCACCTGCCAGGAGTCTGCTCTCAGTTTGTGGCCTTGCTCCTTGGATGGCTCTAAATGCAATATGCCTGGGATGTTCTGTAGCAAAGGTAACAAAAACATGCCAGCTTATTTCTCAGACAAAATAGAAACAAAATAGAAAATAGTGCTTTGTGCTAACAGAGCTGGCCACGTGTGCTTTTGTTGTTGTTGCTTTTTGGTTTTGGTGGTTTTGGTGTAGTTTTTTTTGTGGTTACTTTCTCTAAATATTTCGTATATATACTTTTAGTGCAGTTTGAATTCACTAACCTCTTTATGCACACACACAGTCCAAACAGATACATTTCATATGCGAACAATTAATTAAGATTTTGCAGGCAGCTCTGTAATAAAACTATGTAGGGTTTTGTGCAATCCAACAGATGCTGTGCCAATTTGAGCAGTGTTATCTTTCTCAGAAGCTGAAGTACAATGCTACAAAGAACTCTGTTTGATAAACAGCTCAGGAAGACATGAATGTACTGGAAGACTTCTTATTTCTGTTTATTACATTGGAACTGATGTAGGCAACAGAACATGCTCTTATTAAAAGCTATGTAAAATTCATGAATGATCTCCATTCTCAGTAGATACAAATTAAGATACATGAGATCACAGAATCAGAGAATGTCTTAGGTTGAAAGGGACTTTAAAGATCATTTAGTTTCAACCCCCTATTGTGGGCACAGTCACCAACTACTAGATCAAATCTAAGAGACATTAAGATAGACAGCAACAGAAGATTTCTAAACTTGTCTAATAAAGCAATAAATCACTAAAAATAATAGAAAGAGAAGTTAGAAGACTTTAAGTTCCTGCCTAACTTTAAGCACATGATTTTTATTTTAATAGCAGCTAGACCTCAGCATGTTCCTCACATAACATGAACCGAGACCACATGGAATTTCTGTTTTTCAAGTCAGCAACTCCATTCTCTGGAACACCACAGAAAAGTCTGGATGACTACTGTCCAGATAATTTTTTTTTTTTTTTAATGAAGTTAAACACGTCAGTCTGGATTTCATTCTGATATAAAGCACAAGGACCCACCTCACCATCACAATTTAGTTCAAGGTTTAGGCCATGGCAGAATCTCACAACTCTAATTTGTCCTCCATAAACATTTAAATATATATACCCTTAGACAAACATACAAATGCTTCAAGAGATTTGATTGCATTTTTTTTGTGTTTTTTGTTTGTTTTTAAATAAAAGAAACAGTAATTTCTTATAAAGTATTGTGATGACAGAGGGCTTGTGGCTTTCTTGAAATTTGTATTTTTAAACTCTGCCTTTGTAACAGTGTAATGAATATAATGTTCAGTAGTATCCATGGGATTGCATATATACCTTGACATTAAGTACTATAAAAACAGTTCATTGTTTCCTACTTTTTCTGTCAAAATTTCCATGCAGAATATCTATAATTTATTACAAAACTGATAAAATTCTTGACTGCCATCATAAGAGCTGGTCACACTTCATGACTAACTGCCACTAAACACCAGAGATATTTGCTGAAGAGTTCAGGATTCCATTTGCAGAGTGATATTTCTGCAGACTTTTACAGTTATGTGCAGTAACAAATAGCAAAGTTATAGAAATTATCTAAACTAAAACTTGAAAGAACAACATTTGTAGCAAAAGCCACTTTTAAAACTGGCCACAACCTTGCCCAAACTTTTTTCTTATCTTAAGGATATAGTGATCATTTAATATCTGTGAAGTACAGCAATTTTCAAACAGCAATCTTACACAATTTGCTGCCCTGCTGATAGCTTTATGTGGGTTGATGATTCACATATATTTGTAAATTACCTTGCTTGCAGAAGGTATTTGCCAATTATCCTTATATATCCCTTTAGTTACACAGCAGAAGCTGTGAAAGAAAATGCAGAAACCATCTGACACTTTAAATGTCATTAACATTACACTAAATCCTTCATTCCCACTAAAAGGGAGAATGTGCCTAAGCATTAGGAGTTCAGCTACTTTTTAAAAGCATTTTAAGCAGCCATGGATGGTTTGAACTCTATTTTTTAAATTCTAAATCTACACCCTATCTACTGAACTTGAGCCCAGACCTGAATACATCCACTGCCTTAGCTGTCCTCCTTGCTGTCTGTAATTCTGCATCTCCTCCACCATAGTCTTTGGTGAAGTCTGTACCAATACACAAAAACCTGTCCGGGCTCTGGAATGTAACTGTTCACATTGTACATTAGTAAATTTTGTCCCAAGCACACTATCTTTCCTCCTAGGCATGATGCTAGGCTACACATGATCAGTGACCACATCCTGTAGGTGTGTGGATGCTGCTGCTTTGTTTTGGGCTGATAACATATCCTGTGGATATATTATGCCAGATGGCCTCAGGAGCAGAGAGCAGTCCTTGGCCTGTTCTGTTTGCTACATGAGCTGCCACCACATTTTCAGACAGTCCCTAGCCTTCCATGCATCTATCAAAATTCACTGTTTCCAGAAATGTGATAGGATATATAAATTATCTTCTATAGTAGGTACAGTATATTCCTTACCCTAATAAATCTTTAATAAGCGTGTTGATCTCTGCAATTTCAACTGAATAAAACCAGCCTCTTCCTGGGAAAGAATGGGTAAGAAGGCCTTGAAAATTAATGACACAATGCTTATATAGGGTTAACTCTTTGATGTTAACTTCTAACTTTGCTTTTGAAGGTTTGCCTTCAATTGAATACAAATTGCTTTAAAAAAAAATGCATCCCACAGTAATCCCTATCACTGTTTTTAATGGGATTACCCTTTGGGACATGGTTAGTTGGCTTCAGGTTTCCACTGTCTGAAGCAGTAGCTACTTTAAGATACATAACATATTTTTCACTGCTTATAGATGAAACTAGTGGTAAGAATTGAATCTAAGTAAACCAAAGCGACTGATGTCCCCAAGTACTCTAAATCTTAGGGCTTATAGGTAGGGACCTGCTGGCTTCTACTCCTTTATTACAGAAAAAGTGCCAGATTGCCAGAAGCTATTTCACAACATTTATTAGTTCTGAGGAGTCCTTGAATAGTTAGAGTAGATCTCTCACAGACCAGCGTTCATCATATAAAGTCATTTTAAAATAAGAAAGAAAGAAAAAAAAAAGCCTAATATACTACTGTACTACTCAGTTCAAACAAAGAAAGCTAACAAAATGTGACCTGCTTGGGGTGATAAAAATGTGCAAAAGCTACTGAAACCGAAAGATGACATGAGTTACATAAAACAGAGACTTAGAAATCATTTTTAAAAACTTATAACCCAGAGTATGAGACTCGTGTAGCGTATACACAGGGAATCAAAATGTTATAAAGTGATTTTAAAGTGCTGGTTTTACACTTCATTTCTGATAATTCAATTTCTTTGTTCTGTGTATGCATGATATCTACCACACAGAAAGTCTTTGTGGGATGTACCGTTATATATCTACTGGTAAACTGCAAACAGTTAGACTCACAGAACTGTTTACCCAGAAGTGATTATTTTATATAGGACGATTTTAATTATTATTCACACATTTTGTTCTTTTTAAAGGACAAGGAATCTGTTAACTGTGGGCTTCTTGAATAAGCATTTTAAGGAGATCTTTTGTCTTGACCCAAACCCAGTCTGAAATTCCTGTCATCTTCAGACACTGCATAAAAACCAGCTTGTACTTCACAAACAAATCTGAGTTAGATGAGAAAATAGCTAAAATCAAATACCAGAAGCATTCATTAAATGATTAGAAGGAAATGTACTTCTGCACTGATGTTGTTTATCCATTCACTAGATACTCTCCAATTTCATGATTTCTATCTGGAATCTTCCAAGCATCTTTTTGAATTGCTACTTTTAAATTCTATTTTCTAGGAGGATATATAATTTATCTGTCATAAATATTGTGTAAACTCAAGCATTCTATTTTCTGGCAATGATTTAATTAGCATCTCATTTACTTGTTCTTCAGAGAAACATTTTGCTTGATTTGTTTCCAAAGTAGGTCTTCACTGTCCTCTATCACACTCTTTTCCCATAAGTATTTTTCTTGAGATTGTCCTTATCCATTGCTCCCTCAGCTCCCAGATACTTTTTCTTTCCAAACAAAGTCCAGTTATACCTCAAGCTGTGACTTAGAAAGTATTTGATTTAATATGATTTGAGCAGCTACTATTCCACCTCCTTCCTTTACTTAATGCTGGTCCTATTTTTTTTTTCTCTTTTCTTTTTCTTTTTTTCCCTGCAATCATACAGCGAAATTCTTCAGAAAATACATACACATTCTTTCATGTTCTTTCTAACCTTGCTGAATTCCCTGACTTGTCTCACCATGCAAACTCCCAATAGCTGGGTTAACATAAATCTAAGCAGCATTTGATCAAGAGCTAGCAACCAAGGTTTTCAGAAAGCTGGCTCTCTTACCAAATGTTACGCTCATCAGAATGACCCTCCATCTTTTCCACTCACGTTTCAAATACTACCATATTAAAATACTTCATGGAATTTTCCTTTGCAAATATCATGTGTGAGAGGTCTCTGTATCACACTCTGTGCTGCGTAGGAGAAGAGAAACTCTAGGTAATATTTTTTCCTAAGTGTTTAGCAATCAAGGACTGGAAATATGTCTTCTGCCAACAAGTCACAATCGTGACAAATTCCTTGTGATGACATCTGAGTTCTTACACAGCAGGAGACTGGGTTGGAGCAGTGACAGATATGTATACTGTGGGATGAGGTCAGGGATATCTTTGATCATTTTTAGCAGTCTCCTAATGTGTCACATTAATGTACTCCACGTGGGCTTCCACACTGTCAACCGCAGCTCAAGCTGACCCTCACTAGATCCCTGATTGTGGCACTTGAGCATTATTTTTCTGGGGGAACCAGTTATTATTTTCAAGAGCAATATAACTTGGGACCATGTAGAGACCTACAGAGAAATACACACACGCACACAGAGTTTTTTAGGCAGATTCAAATAGATTGCTCTAAGCAGTCCTCTCTGAAACGTGCAGAAGCAAGAGCACTTTCGAGGGGCATACTTGTAGGGGAACTGTTATGTCAGGGCTTAAACTGGTGATTGAGCACCTGGTGAAGGCACTCCCGGGCGGCCCAGGGAGCACAGGCACATTGTTTGCACCTGTGATGTAAACCTGGCCAGAAGGGGTGGACCCAGGGGGGAGCCACTGTGGACTCATATAAGGGCAGGCACGGAAGGGAGGTTATCTCTTGAGCTCAGGTTGCTTTGTATAGGGGGGGGGATGCTACATGGTCAGAGCCCCTTCACAAGCTTGGTGAGTTCTGTTCTCCTTTCTATGTATGATTATTGGCCTGCTTGCAAATACTTTACCTGGTATTGCCAAGAACCTGTCAGAAGCAGTTTTTCTTTTCTGGAAGCAGAACAATGCTGAAATCATGGCAATGAGGGAAGATGAGGCTGGGTGGGTGTGGGAGAAGCTGTGATATGACACCACTCCACCCTGGAGATTTTGTCAGAATCTACAGAGAGCAAAACTAGTGATAGATATTTTATTTGTTGCTTCTAGTAGTCAGGGAGCTTTTAATATTTAAGACTGTAAAAAAGGCAAAAGAAATGACAGGAAGCTGTAGTGCTTTGGCACACCTAAGTATCTTGAGCTAAGTTTTCCATATCTCTGTCAGTAATTCTGATAAACAAGTAACTGTCCATTGTTGCCTGGCCTAAAGCCAGCTCTGCAGGCAACCATGATGCATGATTCCCTAAATACACTGATCAAATCCACTCTAAAAATGGCTAGTATTTTTGCCCAGGTTCTCCAATTAAAAGATTATTCTCTTTTATGAAGAGTTTAACTCTTCAGTACAGCTACTCCTAGTCATCTCCCACAGCAATGTAAATTACACTTCTCTACTAGAGTGATTAGGTCAGATCAGTTTTAAAAACCAAAGCAACACCATGTGGTAAAATCTACCAGCTCAGAAAAAACAGCTCAAGTTTGGGTTTTAATGAATATTAAATGTAGCAACTGTTTGGACAACAAGCAAAAACTTGAAAGGAAATTAAAACCTGTAGAGGTCTTATCCTTCCTTCTTATCTGTTATTCCCTTACTCTTATCTGAACTTACCCTTCATGCAACAGCAGGAGTCTGGGATATGATTTTACTGTAGGTGCTTTTGCTGCTAGCCAAAGCTATAAGCAGATGAGGAGCATCTTCAAATTTCAGCATTTGGGCAGTCTTGCTGAGAATCAGCAGTCCAAGCTTTCTACTCCAGCTATATTGAAACTGTAGTGTGCAGATACATCTTCTGTTTGCAAGGACCAATGGTAACATTTATGTATAGGTACAGTAATGAAGTGATCACGCTTCGTAGTTTCCAGTGTAGCTATCAGTTCATTGATAGGAAGGTGCAATCTGACATAATGTTCTGAGAGCAGAGATTCATGCCTAGGAATATGAAAATATAACCAAATCCATCTCAGGAGAAATAGTGGCCCACTAATTTTGAAGGTACAAATAAAAGGGAGATGTAAACTCGATCTTTTATGTTTCAAAGTGAAGCTGTCACTGTAAATATAACCCATGAAATCCCTTAATTTCCTTCCTTTGAGAATTTTGAAGTTAATCAACATGATAAAACAATTTGGTTTAGCTAGGTGTATTAAGGTATACTAGTTAAATGCTTATTTTCCTTTCTCTTTTCATTTAAATCAGTCCTAGTTGACAACTAATTTCTCCTTCCTTTATCAGAGTAAACACATCAGATGACATCTTAAGATGTTGTAAGGAAAATGAAAGTTACTTTATAGACTCAGAAGCAGAGCTTGTCCATCAAACACTCAACAACTAAATCCGTCTAGAGACAACAATTTGGAAGGAAAACTTATAAAAAGTGTGTACAAGGTTTCAAGTTTGGCTGGAAGTCAATCTATAAACTCAGTGGAGAAATTTAAAGGGGGAAAATCAATTTCAGCTGAAATAAATACTGCACTGTCAATACTTTAGAAATAGCTTGACTCACTATGTTCAGGCTTAGATCTATGTTTTCCTTGTATGTTTTTTGGTGCTTCGAGTCAGGTCTAACTACTCTTTCATGAATGACCTCTTTGCATTCCTATCCATGATCTATTATAATATTGGTATTGATAAACTATCAATAAACAATTTTAATTGTTGATATCTATGCTCTACTTGGGCTGCTGGACTGCAGCTAGCAGCCAATGTGGGAGTGCTTCTGTTTGTGTTTGCTTCAAATTAAGTAAGAAATGAATCTGAAATTTGTAGGACTGATAAATTACTGCCAAATATGAGGAGTTTTTATGAGGTAGCAGGAGAAGTCTGTCATTTCTTTTAGTATAGGGGACTACTGACAGAACTAATTTAAAAAAAAACAAACCTCTTTCCTGATACTGGGAAAGCTTCGTATGTTGGGATCACTTTTCTGTGCTACCAATAAAAACAATTGCAAATCAACTCACTCCTTGTCTTATGTACTACATTACTGATTGTCTGCAAGATTTATCCAGGGCTTCTATGATCTGCACTGCCACCTATCAGGTGATGATCTCTGGGTGACACTGGGCATCATTTGGGGGATGCAAACAATCAAGAATTCCAGTACGCACTGGAAGCTGCCATAGGTGTACATGCCTTCATGCTACATGGTCCTCCAGTGCTGTTCTATCAGATTCAGCACCAGCAAGCATCCATGCACACTTCAGTCTTGTCTTGAGGGAATACTGCTTTCAACTTTATTCTGAAGGGTTGCAACATTCCAAACATCAATTCATTGAGTGTAGAATTAAATCAAAACAAAATGATTTATTTGAGGAAGTCATAATTATATCTTGGAAGGGCCCAAGAAGAGACCTGGAGACAAATGGGGCATGTCTAGTCTATATAATCTGTCATTAGGCCCAGTGAACTCTGATATGTTCTTTAAGCAAAAGCCAAAAATTTCGTGGGATAAGCTATATGAATAAGTCTCTAGAAACTTGAAAGTACACAGGGAATTCCTGGTGATATGGACACAATGCAGAATGATGTTCTGTATAAATATTTACATTTGTGCTATTCCATGAATAATATTAATGATAGGTAGAAAAATGACAAATTAGACAAGTCTTGTGATTTCCCTTAGATTACAGTATTTTTAAATATGGGAGGTGATAAGCTTATATATTTGAATGGAGAATTATGAAGGTTCCTGAAAAATGTTCTTCCATTCCTTAATAAAAGTTATTTTAAAGAAGCACACGATATTGGAATTTCTATATGTTAATACAGAGAATTGTCTTTTTTTTTTTCTCTCCATATTTGTCAGTGATTACAATAAATGTAAATTCTAGGTCAGGTAATTCTTGGTAAAACACTGAAGTTTTTGTGTTTTAACTGTTTCAGGGAAGTCATTCCGTCTGTCACTTTGAGAGCCGTCAGTAAGATGATATCTAATGTAGGTATCATTTAATGTCCTGTGGTGATGCTGTATTCAGCAGACTGTCATTTCCATGACAAGAACATGTAGAGAATGATTTTTAGGGAAATAAAATTATTGTGGGGAGAGGGGAAAGATCAACCTAAAGGATAGTGCAGTGTTGCTTGAAATGTATAAATCTTTGTTTATATATAATTTATAAAATAGAACCCAGAAAATTAGGGTAATCACTTGAGTAAGGAAGAAGAGATTTTGACTTTTAAATGCAGCAGTAGTGCAGCACCTGCATATTCCTGCAATCTGGAGGCTTATATAGCTATTACCTCTGTGGTTAAAAGCCTCTGGTATTGTCCCAAACTGTGTATCCACTTTGCGGAAGTAGTGGGAGGAGCTGATAATAATAATAAAAAAAAAAGCAATGGGAATTGTTCTTACAGCATAGAGAGCACTGCCAGACAAGTAAGTTGGTAAAATTGATCAGGGACCTATAAAGTGAGATATGCAAGCACATTCTGCAAGTGTGTGGAAGACAACATGTTAAAGTATTCCTCTGAACAAGTGCAATTTATATTGCACCAAAAGAAAACTGGAATAGTTGGGGTAAAATTCATGTGACTGAAACAGTGTTGTTTTAATACCAAGTAGATTAATATTGTTCCAGACTTCTGCTGTCTGTGTCATTTACTTTTTAAGATGTGCTTATTTTTCCCCTCAACTTTTTCAATTTTTTCTTTACAGTTTCATTCTGCTCTGTGTTTGCAGGATACCTCTGTGTACTGAATGTTGCCAGGAGCAAGTAGTGACTCCTAGTAATAATTGAAATGTGAATAACTGTTGTGATAATTGTACTCAGTATGCAAAACTGCCACTCCAGACTACATCACATACATTCATATGGTCTTAAGGGGTCTCATGTTTTGTAGATGAAAGCTCTTGTCAATAGGAATGTAACACTTCTTTCTTTATCACATTTATGTTGCAAGTCTCACTGGATAACATCACAGTCGAAGAATAAGGTGGCCACAGAAGCATTGCAATAAGAATATAAAAAAATATTTGTGCTCAGAGAGATGCATGAGATACTCACTTTCTCTGATTAGGAAAGTTCTGAAAAGCATGTGCTGAGAAGGAAATTGGCTTAATGCAGTGCAGTGGTGTTTGTTTATTCCAATATTCACAGACTTAATTAGGACAAAGGCAGCACTGCTATTGGCACAAGTGTGTTCATCATTTCCTTCAACACTCCTACCTCTCAGTCCTACACCAGCTTTTGCCTTTTGCATAGCTTCTGCCAGTGCTGTGACAGGAAGATGTGTTCCTTTTTGGTCATCTTCTTCCTCTAGTGCATTGCCCATAACAAGCATTTTAAAGATGTGCCTTAAATGTGAAGTATTTTCACAATAAACATACTTTGCTCTGTAATATATATGTGTCATGAATAGCATCTTGGCTTTTCTTCAAAGCACACAAACTTAATAGAATGCCCTCTGCGAGCTTCAAAGTATTGTAGCCTGTTTCTATGCTAACACACCATCGGATTTTTAAAAGCATACATTCTTTTCATCATCTGGTCTTTCTGGTGACCAAAACTTTCTGGACTGTATAAGAAATAATAAAATATTTGAATTTTAGATAAATAACATTAGAAACATATGTTATTAATACTCAAAGACAGATGAAAGATAATTTGTAGAGTACATCCTTAAAATAGTTATTTATTGAATGTAAAAACAGAGATAAAATTCTGCTGAGGTCAATGGCAAAAATAGCATTAACAGGAAATTTTTCCATGGATTCTAGCAGGCTTGACAAGAGGCCAAATATTTCCTGAGGGATTTCAGCAGTGCAAAGTCTTAGGAAGATATGAAAGAAGTTAAATGAGACTTCAGGGCCTGGGTGAAGCAGAGGGTTAGTTGGGCAAAGTTTTATTCTGCTTTTAAGAATTTGGAATGATGCAAATTTTTCAAAGGGGTGTGATTTTACAGATTCTCTTGAGTGGTACTTCTGTGAAACTGCTGTGCAAAACTGTTCAAATTTGAAGCGTAGAACTATCTCAACTCTTTCTTCAGCAGAAGCTATGCGTTTTATTTCAGCTTGCACACTTAAATAGTCACTGCAATTACATTTTAAGAACTCTTAAGCAATTCAAGGCTCATAGGAAATGTCATACAGAGAGTCCCTGAGAAAGCAGTATCCTTCAAACCCGTACAGCACAGCCACAGAGAACATTCTGCTAGCAACCCACCAACAAAACATTTCTTCACTCCCAAGGAACATGAGGTTTTATTTCTGTTATGGGAAATAATCCACATATAAATTGCTCAAAGGAAACAACTACAGTATTGCCAGAAGACAGAGCTTCAAAAGATATGTCAAAGTCTTTTCCTTACAAAAAACAAAACAAAACCTGTCCTTATCTCTGAAATGTTCTCCTTCATACTTAGCAAAGAAGTTGTCAAGTCTTAACTTGGTTTAATTGATTTAAAGTGGTCCCTAAAGACAGTTCATTTTTAAACGGATTTTCAACAATGAAAGCCTTATTTTGAGAACAATGACACAAAGACTTGATGTAAAAGGGCCTAATGATTCTTCAGATCTTGGGAATTTTTTTAACACTTTTCCTTCATGTAAGAAAAGTCTTTTATTAACAACCTTCTTAAATATTCTCTGTGAAAGGGAAACATTAAATAGCAGTGTCAGCATTGCTACTCCTGAATTTCAAGGCAGGATTGAATGGGTTGCTGTGCTGTTCAGTGTCTGACGATATTATGGATTTTATCAGGCTGGAGTCTCTATAGCCTCAGTAATGTAAACAATCAGTCATCATGGCCTTCAAATGTACATCAGAAATATGATCTCGGGCTTAAACAGCCCAACCAAGCAGGTTTACAGTAAGTTTTATCTATGTGTAACATAAAATAGAAATTAGAAAATATTTGGCTAAGTTCTTTATGCTAAGTATTTGTTTATAAATAGAATTACCATTGCGGTGTTTCACTTCTTTGGTTATAAATCTGTTTGATTCATGGGCACAAGACTGTATTTTCATATGTACAGGTAGAGATTAAAAGTTATTCTAATTTCAAGTATAAAGAAGCTGAGCACAGCCTATACATTGGTTGCTATCCGATACCAGAGTCAGATAATAATGATACTGGATTGTTTCTGCTCAATAGCTTGTCAATCATTTGCTCTGACATTAAAAAAGCCTTAAATAGGAAAAAAAATCTGCTTTATGCATACATTATTCTGAATTGTGTTTGTGTTCTCTAGTTAATTATTTGCTGTAGCTGTTTAAAGTAGAAAGAAAAGTTCATTGTGTATTTTCAGCAGTTTTTCGAAGTCAAGGTTAACAGCCAGTTGTGGTCAAAAGAATTACAAAATGACATGCAAAATACTGCTTTAGAGATGCAAAGTAATTAGCTAAGAGGACATATAAACAATATAGAAAATATAAACTTATTGGAGGGAACTGAAGCTCACATACTCTTTTCCTCTGCTTTTTATTTTTTAAGAGGAAAAATCTCTTATCTTCATTTGCTCTTGGGAAAATCCAATATCTGACTACTGGCCACTGCCTTGGGGATATGTAGGTACAAAGTGAAGGAAAAAGATTTGATGAATTAAAACTTTCTCCAGTGGAGGTGAAGGGGAGAAGATATAAAAGCTTTTATTGGATCTGAGACTAAATGAAAATTACTACTGTTGTTATAAATACAGGGAAAAAAAAGAAGTCTAGAGTAAGGTAAATGTATAAACAAAAAAAAATTAATTTTCGTATAAGATTTTGAATAGCAGAACACAGAGGAAACAAAAGCAAACAAAGGAGTAAAGAAAATATTTAGTTTATGTGCAAAAGAACTAAGGCAGATAATCACAGAATCACAGAATGGCCAGGGTTGGAAGGGGCCTCAAGGATTATGAATCTCCAACCCCCCTGCCACATGCAGGACCACCAACCTCCTCATTTAATCCTCCTCATTTAATGCTAGACCAGGCTGCCCAGGGCCCCATCCAATCTGGCCTTGAACACTTCCAGGGATGGAGCATCCACAACCCCTCTGGGCAGCCTGTTCCAGCACTTCTCTGACGTCCAACCTAAATCTCCCCTCCCTCAACTTAAACTTAATAATTAAAAATATAATATTATTGAAAAACTTATGAAACTATATTAAAAATTAAAAGTAAATCTTGCACATGCTTTTATACTCTTGATAGGACAAGAAATATTAGAAAAGAAAGTACATAGGGAAAGCAAAAGAGAGCATGGAAAAGACCAATGGAAAATTGTTTTTATTTATTTCATATAAAGTATTATGATGAAATCATTAATTCACAGGATGTTTTAGGATGGCATTTCAAAGATTGTCTAATTCCATTCCCCCTGCATTACTCAGGGACACCTTCCACTACAAAAATTTGCCCCAAGCCCATCCAGCCTGATCTTGAATTCTTCCAGGAATGGAATTTCTACAAACTCTCTTGTCCTGTTTCAGTGTCCCATCCTTGTTATGCAAAACTTATTCCTTATGTCTAATATAAATCTTCCCTCTTTTACCTCATCCTATCAGTACAGGCCCTACCAAAATGTCTGTTTCCATCTTTGCCTTTGGTGAAGCTTTGTTGACTCTTTTGTTGACTCATCTCCCTGTCTCGTATGTGCCTTAACATCTCTTCCAGGAGGATCTGTTCCATGATCTTTGTGGACACAGAGGTGAGACCCACTGGTCTGTAGTTCCACGAGTCTTCCTTTCTACCCTTCTTAAAAATGGGAGTGATATTTCCCTTTTTCCAGTCGCTTCACCTCACAGCCATGAATTTTCAAGTATGATGGAGAACTTTGCCTTAGCTCTCCTGATTTCATCCCTGCACATCTGGGTGGCATCCGTATACTCTTTCCAGGCCACATGTCCCTGCTTCCATTGCCTATGCATTTCTTTCTTACAACATGCCTTGACCAGGAGGTTCTTACTTAGCTGTGTTGGT
Source organism: Phasianus colchicus (assembly GCF_987193195.1). Classification (NCBI taxonomy): domain Eukaryota; kingdom Metazoa; phylum Chordata; class Aves; order Galliformes; family Phasianidae; genus Phasianus; species Phasianus colchicus. The sequence continues at coordinate 79,863,515 of NC_143437.1, forward strand.
TTCTTGCCTCCCCTTCTTAATTTCTTACATGTGGGAATTGAGGACTCTGATCTGCTCCTTTATTCCTAAGGGCAGTTTTCCAAGAGGTGTCATCTGTTAATTTTTCAAATAACTGAAAATTAGCTCTTCTAAAATTTAGAGTTTGAATTTCTCTTTTTTCTGGGCTCATTTCACACAAGATCATGGACTGTACCAGGGCTTGGTTGCTTCAGCCAGACCATTTCAATCTCAACATATTAGCATTTTCTCCCTTTGGTCTTTGTGATTCTGTTCCATCCTGCTTGGGAGGTGAGGAGCAAATGACTGGGTGGGGGGCTTATCTGTCAGTTGAGGTCAAACCACCAACCACCATATCTTTGTCTTTAATGACAAAGAACTGGTTCATTCTATATCTTTATCAGAGCTGCCTGTGTTTGAACTTTCTTGCCTGCTCCCAGAACAGGAAAAGTTAGAGCTTCAGGGAGGAGCAGAGCCCTGAGAAATTCAGCTCAGTGACATTTTTCCAAACACCTGCAAGACAATGGGTACAGCAATTGCAGCTGCTGTTGGAAGGATGTGATCTTATGTCTCAGCCATCCTCCAAGAATAACCTTTCCTGCATACACCTTCACTCACGTAGGGATAGCAGCATCATACAACCCAGTATTACAAGGTTCAGAAATGGGAACTGCTGCCCCTGCAGTCCTGGAGAGCAGTGGTTTTAGCATCAGAGCCAGCCTTAAACATGAGGATGCTTTTAGTAGGTGGAACGTTTTTCCACACCCTTCAGAATGCCATTGTCTTGAGATGAAGGAGCATACATCATTAGCCACCTTCTGCAAACGCTGTAATGGAGATGACATCTTCTAGCCATTCAGAGAATGCATTCTATAACAAAAAAATGAGTAAGAACTGTCTAATCTTTGTAACTGTGTGAGTCCCTCCTGACATGTTACACATTAGCACCACACAGTCTGGCAGTCTTATGAGCTCCTAAGATTTTGAAATTAGTTTGTATTTCACACTGGAACAAATCCCATATCTTCTTGGTTTCAAAAATGGCACTCTATCAAAACCATCCATTTTAGATCAATAACACCAGGTTTTCATTTCAGATCTCTCTTCCTTTCTGCCATCAGGAGTGACTGGAGTGCTCTGGATCTCATAAACCTTTCTATTGCAAAAACTTCCTAAAAATCAATACCTCATTGCAAGAGTTTTTGCAGGCAGTCCTATATTCTTCTGGATGTTCTTAAAGTAATGGGGAAAAAAAAGTTCAGTCCCATTTATTTGAACTGATAGATGAAGATTTCACACACTGGTTTTAATAGAGTTGTTCTAATACTTGCCTGAGATACTAGTGACATTGCTTGGAGAGCTGAGCTTATACTTCTGACTAGCTTATTTCTGAAGATGGGATGTTGCTGAAAGTTCTCCTATTTAATGAGGCAAAAGAGAGAAACAGGATAATGATTCCTGAAAATTATAAATGGAATGTGGAAATTTCCCAGGAGCCTGGGTGGAGAACAAGACCCAAGCCATCCATATGGCTGCATTTAAAATGAATGACAGCTCACAATGCAGGGTAACATATGACTGACACATGGAGAGAAGAGCTCAAGGAGCTCAGATGACACAGTGCTACCTTAGCTGGGATAAGCAAGTGATTGCAAGAGCCAGCAATGGATAAATTAATTCTTGAAATGGTAAGAAAAATTCACAAAAACTGAGTTCAAAGGCAGAGTTACTAATGAGATTAGTGAAACAAGCAGGTTAATAATGCTCAGCAGCATCATATGCAATTATATTCTGAGTGTTTGTAGTAGCAGGCTTTGACCAACCAGGCATATCTATATACAGTAACAAAGAGGAACATTTCTTGTAATTTTTTTATCACCACCTACAAATGATGCTCTGTATGCTTATGAGACTATCCAGACCTTGTTGTTCTATTTTTTTTTTTTTACTCCCACTTCTTTTACTCAAGTCAGAAGAGAGAGAGAGAAAGGCTACATGAAAAAGATCAGAAGTGTTTCAAGAATGCAAGAATTTAATAGTGCCTCTTATGCATTTTGTAAATGTGACTGGAAGACTATATCCAGTTAAAGCCACTGTATTTGTAATGCCAACCTGCTGATGTAGAAACCCCAGAGAGAGAGAGGTCTGGGGCCAGAAATTCCTAATGCGTTCACCTTCCTCCATGCTTCACTGCATGGGGTCCAATTGATAAAGCCAGCTTCAGAGCAAGAAGTTCCTGCTCACATTTGGACAGATGTTACCAGTGGTTGTGACTGTCTGGCCAGGCAGGTATTCTATATGCTGCTGTTTTGGTTCCTTGAAAAGTGCCCTCACCCACCATCTAACTCCAGTCTAGCATAAGACATGGGCCACTCCTCTAGTTGTCTAAAGAAGCCTGGATGCATGAAGAGGAGAACTGCAGTGCTCAGCAGTCGTCCTGTACTAAAGGCAAATGAACTGTGAGGATGTGATAAACTGGAACAATTTTTTCCTCAAAGCTTGTTCAGTGGCAACCAGAAGAAACTATTTTTTGGGCATTCAAGCTGATTAAAGGAGATCATCTCAAAGGATAAGATCACCAGGCAGTCAATGTACATACCTAGCAGCCCACCATGTGACAGTTCTGTGATCAACTGCCAATTACCCTGGAAGGTAATTGGGAGGGGCATGTACCACTGTCACACTGTTTCCCCTGACAAACAAAATGTAAATGCCACCTGGCAACTAAAGCAAGCCATGGTGAACTAAAAAGAATTGCCCCTGGCAACCAAAGTGGCACTATGAAAAGGATAAAAACCAAAAGAGTTCTGAAGTAGAACAGATATGCCTTCCAACGAACTGCAGATGCGTGGGTCAGTGGGATGTTGCTGACCAACTTGCTACATCCCTACATATCGAGATATCACTGGATTCCTGGTGCTGACTATCCCTGCTTCATAAACCATTTGCTAGGATTTCTCTCTTTACTATTGCTAACTTCCCTATCTTCTCCACATTCCTTAGCTGCTTAGAACTTGCAATAAGTCAGTTGGACAGCATTTGGCCTCTTTTGCTGCCTAAGTCTTTCTCCAGGTTTATACATATCAAAACAATTCCTCCAGTAATTAGAGTGAGACAGGGAAGAGCTGAGGAGTGTATTTGCCCTGTGGCACAGGTGCCAGCCACTGTTCACCAAACCCTTCCTATGTGCATTACCTCCTCCTTACCATGCACAGCTGTAAGGGAGATATAGCATCCTGGGGGAGTGGGCTGAATGAACCACAGGGGACATCCATGAGCATGCAGGAGCATTAACTTCTCACATTCTCCAGAAGCCCAGCTTTCCACAGCTCTATCTAATTTTTTGTTGTGGTTGGTTTGTTTTACCCTACCCCACTCTTTCCTCACTTAGCTTTGGCATGGTAGATGTAATTTTGTTTTGCTGAAGATCTGACTAGTCACCTGGAATTGATTTTGTGTTAGATTTTATCTAACACAAGCATGGCAGGTACACGTACTCTTCTTGAATTCTCATGGAGGTGCAATTTGTTAGGCAAAATAGCATTTTGAACATTTTAACATTACGGGAAGAAAGACAAAACACTTCACCTAGATGTGTGTCCTGTAGGAATGTATTCCTTCAGGAACATGCTTCACCCAGTATCTTTGGAGGCTTAAACTGCGCACTTTCCCAACTCTTCAGCATCCCCAGCTCTCTGTGTACAGTACATAGAAAGCATACATACCTGAGCCAGTGGTGCAAATGCCATTCTTGAAGTTGTTCTACATCCAGGGCTGGCATCAGACAACTTGGAGCTGGTATAAGCATACACTAAGCATTCTGATAATATAAACCAGCCCTCCGGGGATACTAATTCTCCTCCTCTGAAATTCATCTCTTTAAATGTTCTTTTCTTCCTGGGGATCCTGGCAGATTTCTTGTTGTAAACTGGTGTATTTCCACAAATGTGGTTTTGTTTGTTTGTTTTTTACCTGAAGAAGTACCATTTTATGAAATAAAATAGTTCTGCTGAAAAAATTATAATGTATGTAGGAAAATGATAGATTGTTTCCTCCTACTTCCCTCGTTTATCTGAAAAAATAGAAACTGGTTGGAAAGAGGTGGATGTCTTTTTGAGAGAAAACCATTAGGAACCTTCTAGGAGGAAGAGAAAGTTGTGAGATTGAAGAAAGAGCACTGCCTTTCTCACCTCCTCCATAATACACAAGACTGTATTCATGTTGCACAATTCAGCTATGAAGTAGCTTGTAGATTTCCATTTTGGTAATTGTCATTGTCCTACAAGCCTCTTGCTCATATATGCTTATGGAAGGTGCATCTGGACAAATGTCAAGCATAGTGAAAGCAGCACATTAGAATGCCATGAAAATCAAAAGCATTGTTCTCTTCGCCAGTAAGGAGCCACATTCTCTCTCCATCCTCCCGAGGATTCACTTGCTATATTTCCTTATTCCTAAACTATGAAATCCATAGAGTTTCTCATCTGAGACTTCTCACAGACTATTTGAAAAGATCTTCCTTTGTGCTTTGGAATCAAATTGTTTAAATTTGGAAGTGGAAGAATCACAGACTTATACAGGTTGGAAGGTACCTCTAGAGATCATCAAATCTAACCCCCCTGCAAAGCAGGCCCCCTTATAGCAGGCTACACAGGTAGGCATGCAGGTGGGTCTTGAGTATCTGTAAAAAAGGAGAATCCACAGCATCCCTGGGCAGCCTGTTCCAGTGCTCCATCACTCTCACATGACAGAACAGAGTTTTATTCATGTTGGTGTGAAACTTCCTATGCTCAAACTTATAGCCATTTCCCCTTGTCCAGTCCTAACAGACCACTGAAAAGGGGACGGTCATGTCTCTTTGGCTGCCACACTTAAGATATTTATTAATATTAATAAGATCACCTCTCAGTCTTCTTTTCACAAGGCTGAACAGACCCAGTTTTCTCAGTCTCTTCCCTCATAGGGAGATGCTCCAGGCCCTTTATCATCTTCACAGCCCTCTGCTGGACTCTTCCCAGGAGATCATTTTTTTTTTTGTTTGTTTGTTTTTTAATCAGGAACCGGATACAATATTTCAGGTAATCTACCCACAATAACTTTAGTTGAATTAAAAATTATGTATTAGCAGCCATGCACTCATCAGGGAAGGTCTTCTCTGTCCAAAATGAATAGCACTGGAGAATTTTTCTAAAATTTTAAGATGCACATTGAATCTTGTTCATGTCAATCAATTAACTCAAGTTCCTGTTAACACTAGTTCCAGTTGGTAGATTATGGCAGCTTTGGGACTGCAGCAGAGGCTGTACCTATCTTTTATTTTTAAGTGATTTGAATTAATTAGTTTTCTACAGGTTATACAACTACACTCCAAGGATTTCATCAAGGCTTCAGTTGGGCAGTTGGATGGCACACCTAGCTTCCAGAGCTACTGTTCAGATTTGTTATACAAGTATTTAACTAGTCCTTAAAGTCAGCTGATATGCAAAAAAACTCAGTGACATGTCACATACATAAAAGGAGAAAGAATAAAGAAAGCAGCTAAAAATATTAGATTTCTATTGTCTGTATGCTAATGCATGATAGATATGAAGATCATTCATTCTTATTATCTCCACTGTGCATAACATGATTATTTCTTGAATTTTCTTTAGAATTAATATGAGGATAATCTTTAATGAATTCTCCTAGAAGTCAGTTTTGATCACAGCTGCTGTTTGTAAAATGTATCAGGCTTTTTTTCCTCCAACATGAAGACAAGGTATCAAATGACTCATAGGAAAAAGTCACTAATTTTCCTTCATTTCATAGAAACATTGCCTACGCATTATAGTGCTGTCAGCTGACTAAAGTGAAGTTTACTCTTAAAATACACATCTTTGGTAACATTTACTCTGCAGTTTAGGAAACAAATACACTCTGCCCTCTTTCCAGAGATCCTTTTACAGTTCATTTAACTTGATTTGATGAAGTTTGACCATAAAATTCAATATCTAAATATTTTAAGGGTAAGTTAGCTAATTAGTTTCCATTTCAATTGACTGAAAAAAATATATATATTTTTTAATCATACTCACTGAGATACAGAGAACAAAAATCCACGTTTTTGTTTTTGAAACCAGGGTATACTTAACATTCTTAAATGTTATTTTCAGGAATATATATGACCAGATTTTGAAGGCAAATCAAACATCAGTAATACAGTACAATGTTCTATATCTGTGCTCAAGTATCTTTATTCATATTTCTGTCTTACTTTTTCTGACATATCTTGTTTAAACCTAAGATAAAAAAAAAAAAAGCCACAAGACAAAAAGCACATGGAGATACCAAAACACATCTTATTTGGTAGCTAAGCAGAGCCCACAGTAGGAGGAAACATTCTTCTCTACACTAAAGTTTGCCTTTAATATCTCCACATAAATCTGTTGGATAAGCACATATGGCACTCTCCTGCAAGGTGGCAGGTGCTCTATCTGAGATGCTCTGTTCTTTGAATGTTGAGTGGGAGTAGAGAAGTGGTTTGTACTATGTTGCGCTATGATGAAAAACTGAGTGAGGGTTGTTTATTTTCATGTTTACAGTTACACTAACCTTTTTAGAAAGTAATAAAATAATTAAACAGGCAGAAGAGGTTAATTAAATTCAAATTCCTGCAATTAATTGACACACCTGAAAGAGTTAGTGTCTCTTTCATAAAAATTCAGAGTGCTTAAAAACAGATGCCATGACTTTGCTTAGCCTTTCCTCAGAAATCTTTGAGGAGGTTTTTACAAAAGATGCAAGAGGTTTAAAAAAAAAAAAAAAACACAGAACACTTTGTCCAGTTGAAAAGATGAATACTTGGGGGAGAATTAGATTGAGAAAGAGACAAAGGAAGGAAATAAGACACCACTGGCTAGGAAACATCTCCTCTTCTGTACCTTCCTGGTCTTTGACATCAAAGCAAGAATTACACTCTGAGTAAGATGAAAAAATGTCTCCTAGATGTACTGGTATCCCTGGCAAGAATGGCCCACAGCCATGAACAGTTTTGGAGCCTGACTCACTGCAACTTCCTGATGCTGAAGCAGGGTGAACGTGCCAGCAGGCTGGAAAGCTTCATGGGGGAATAATGCTTTCTTGTTCAGTCACCAAAAGGGAAATTATTGCTAACAAGCTAACAGTTGTTGTTCTATTTAAATTACCCCAGTAAAATCATCTTTTCTGACACCTATTCCCTGTACTATGTCTAAACACCACATGAGCAGGCAACATGCCATCCAATAACTTAAGCAAGACAGCTGTAAGTGCAGACAGCTTGCAGATGATTCATTTTTATGATACTATTGCAATGAGTGGTACTTCTTCTAGAGATGCAATGATTTCTATTGACTTTGCTCAGTGGGCATTAATACAAGTCTGAAAATAAGTACCTTTACTAAAAGCTGGTTCAGTACGCTACGACATTGGCTGGTGAAAAACTGATGTATTTACTGGGAATTTAACACACAGTGTTCTCCAGCTTAGGCACAGACCATCAGTGAGGGATGTCATATGCGTCTCTGGGAAAGGTGAACTGGCAACTCCCACACACTTCAAAAACTAGGAACATTAGACAGGTAGAATGTGACAGCTGGCCTTAATTAGGATAGAGTTGTAGTCCACTCCATCTGTTTGGGCAGGAAACACTGCTGACCATGTCTCTTTCCCACTTCAGGAGTGCAGGGAGAGATAATAACCATCCTTTATACAGCTGCAGAGAGAATGCATGAGATTAAACAGATAACTCTCCTTCTGCATTCATGCAAGCCTAATTATGGCCTGTCAAATAGTGTCATCATCTCATTTTTGGTTATTCTCAAGCCTTTGACTCAGAAATAGCTGAAGAATATTTTTCTGGTTTGAGAAATTCTCAGAACTCTGTTTACTACCTTCATCTAACTTTTACTATGAAAACAAGTGGAAGATGCCCACTGAAAATGAAAAAAAGTTACCTGAAACTTTTGTTTCCTGGAAGTAAGCAACACTGCAGGCCACCTTCATCTTTTAAAATGTTTGTAATTTACAGACAGTTTCAAATGTTTAAGACAAAGGCAATTCTCACTAATCTCCCCATCATGTGGTTACTATATGTATATGCTTATAGTATATATGCTATATATAAGCTATATATATATAGCTATAGCTTATATATATATATATATATATATATAAGCTATATGCTTAACTATTACAGACATGAAGAGCAATGTAACAGGCTTTGTCTATAAGACCATTTGAAAAAGAGAACAGCAAAAATAAAGCATGAGATAAAATGAAATTCCTACCAAAAGACAACAGTAAGAATCCCAAACAACTAGCAAGAATGTAAGCAAAGATAATACCTTAAAACATCAACGATTCACGATACATTGTTCCGTTAGTATACAGATGAATGTAAAGTCTAGATAGGGAATAATAGGGAATAACTGTACAATAAGGATCTTGCTAAAATATCCCTAACTTATGGTAAATATCCCTAACTTATGGTAAATTCTAAAGTATTTTGTCATATCTTTTTTAATCTTGATTTTGCTCAAATCCAGATTCGACAGAAAACCAGTTCTTTAACATAGACCACTAATTTACAAAAGAGTTCTAAAGCAATCACAATTAAATTCTGGTATTATTTTAAATAGCATGAGAAGGAGTGCTTGCCTTTTCAACTTTGATAACAGGGTGGCATGAGCCTCATATTTTGAGTTTTAACAGAAATTTGAACACAAGAGCACAGCTGGGGTATAATTTTTCCACTACATGGACGCATTGAAAGTTCTTGAGTCATTTGGAGGTACAGTGAGCGTGAAAAACTACCTAGATTCTGCTATTAGAAATTCATATGCACTCAGAAGGGAATCCCCTGTTTTTTCTCTTTGTTCCCTGACATTAAAATTGAGATTTGAGAATATAAATAATCCTTATCAGAAAAATAAAATGAGAATAACCTAATCTGGCAAATTATTAGTTCTTTGGATGTCATGACAACTTAAATATGCCTTCTAAAGGCAGAGATCCTGTAAATGTTTATGTTTGAAAAAACACAGGTTTCATAAGCACTTCTGCAGATGTCAGATGCCATGAAACAAAATTCACTGGCAGAACTTGGTGTGAGACTGCTTCAGTAATTCGCACTGACCAGTGGGAGTGTCAGGAGCTGACAGTCCTTATCCCAGTACAGAAAACCTTTGAATATCATTGAATCAGGAATGTGTGATCTCATTAAAAATCATAAAACATCTATTATCGCTTAATTTTACTGCAGTTTTGAAAGGTAACAGGAATCTCTGTTCCAGCTGAATTGAATGTCTTGTTCAAAAACGTATTATTGATGTTGCCAGGAAACATGAACTACACCTTTTTTAAAGTAATCAGCAGCGTGGCTTACAAGAGGCAGAAGGGCAGGAAAAGCAACTCCTCTTGATAAGACAGAAGGAGAAGACTAAGAGTGAATACAGGTAACTTCTGGAGAGCAGAGGAGCTGACTCACAGTAAAGCTTTGTGCCAGGGTAGGCCTGATGAGCATGTAGATTTGGAAACTACATATGAAGATGGTACTACAACTGCACTGAAACAGCAGAGAGAAACACATGCTGCTTCACTGAGATAACACAGCCCTAGGGAAACAGCCCTTTTGAGAAGAAGGCAATTATGTCAAATATGTATTACTTAAGCGATGCGGATTTTATGTGGACTGTGTTACTGAATGGTATTATGAACTAAGAACCACCCAGAGCAGCTGCAAACTAGTAGCAAGCCAGTGGCAAATACAGTGGAACACAGACTCAGCAGGAACTAGTGCACCATAGGCATAAGGCCCTTAGTGCATTAACCCCTATGTGACCTCTCTGTAGAAAAAGTGGTCTGGGAGGTGCTAAGAGCTGCTCTAGAGTACCATGATATGACAGTTTGCATGGTATCTCAGTTTTCAGATGTCCAAGTTGAAATGCTTTTAAAATTTATAGTTCTTAGAGTAGTGGCATTTGGCAAATATTAAAATCAGCCTAAAAATACAGCAAAATTTCAATCTTCATACAATGTTCTCAGTACATGTGAAATTAAACTGCTGTAATGTACAAGATTTGTAACATTAAACCATAGTATGAGTCTTACCAATGTTGGGTCTACAAGAGGCTTGATTTCTAAAAAAAGCTGTACACAGTCCATAGACACAAAAAGTAATAACAGTAGGAATATCATTGCTGTTGTTGTTTTGGAATTAGTCTGCCTTTGTTTGCATGCTTCAGTGTTAGTGATGTTAAACTGCTCTGAAATTACTAGAAGAATTCTCAGATACACAGATCACGTTTAAGCTTAGGCACTGAATGGCAGATGTTATTTAACTAATGTATGTGCTTCCTTGAAGCAATCGTTTGAACTAATTATACTAGCTATTTTAAACTACAGTCCAGATAATACAGTTTTAATTTCTACTACTTCCCCTCTTCAGGGAAATGGGAGAAGCGGTACAAGGAGTAGTGGCTCTTACATTTTATTTCCAAGATAAACTGTGTATCTTTGAAACACAAGAAAGCAAGAAAAGATTCTTTCAAGACTCTTTGTACTCCTCTCCACAGTCTTTTTTATCCATTTACAAAGGCAGACAGCCCCCTGTAGCATGAGAATAGTTAAGAACAAGGCAAGGGCTGCTGTACAGTTGATGGGTGGAGAACCATAATCAGGGCTCACATCTTACATCACCCACAGCGACATTCACCCCTATGGGTATGTACAAATGAAATAACTCCCAGATGAAAAAGGTGAAGTGGTAGTGATTGAAGCCTTCTTTACTTCTGAGAAAGTGTTTCTTCTTATTATTATTTTTTTTACTATTATTATTATTATTTTTTTTACATTTTCTGAGCTTGATTAAGAGGAAACTAGAGGTGGAGATGAGCTGAGTGGATCAATCTGGATAATGCTTTGGTGTTGAGAGATCAAAGAAAGGGTGCAAACACAGTATTTAACATTTTTGAATTATAGCAGCTACAGTTCTGAGTTATTAGTGTTCATCAGCTTAGTCCACGCCTATGCACTCCTAGCATGCCCCTGTTGAAAAATGGACCTCCTAAAACTGGTTAGCCAAGGCATGTATTAGTGTGTTTTACCTATAAATGAGGCAGCTTATAATCAATAACACTAAACGATTACAGAAACTTCACTATCAACTTAAAACGTTGTCAAAACCTGCCTGCACATAACTACATGCCCATATGCAGATACTCTGGAAAGAGTCCAAGCTCTTGACTTGCTCAGCATTGAGACTGGTTGTTGTGTAAATTCAGATCCTGAAACTAGATGAGTCTCATGAATCCTCAAGATCTTTCCTGTCAGAAGCTGCCATTCTCACCTGATCTGAAATGTTACAAGGGACTTAATTTAGGCAATGTAAAGTCAGTAATGCTCAACTGCTTTGCTGGCAGGTGTAACAGTCAGAAAGACCAACACAATGGAAAGGTGATACAAGAAGTGTGGTGACAGAGGAACCAACACAACAAAAAGGTGCTATAAAAGAAGGAAAAAGGACTGCTCACCCACCTCCAAAGGGGACCTCTAGGGTCTCAGGGGAAAACTTCACAAAAGAGAACGCTCCAAAAAAAACCCTTCCCCACTGGCAATCAGCCATTAAATGAGGTTTAAGAGATGTGCAGCCAGGCTCCACCCCTTCACCTCTGCCTTCACCTGTGCTCTCAGGGTTTACCAGGTCCTTTTCCAGGTGCTCAATCTGTGGTTCAGGGCATGACTCAACAGTTACATACAGCAGGATATAGAAGTTAATTAAAGTCAAGAGACTAGTTTTTAAGCTCCGTAACACTTAAACTAGTTTTTCACCCATGTCTTCTACCTAGGCTGCTGTACGGACCCCAGTAATGCATCAGCATGAGACAGAAAGTATTTCTCTCTTAGTACTGTCAGGGACATGCCATTATACATATGTATACAATCTCTATTTGTTTATTTTTTATATACAAAACATTTCAGGGAGTTGTTAAATGTTGACCACAAAAGGTGTACTTAGTTTTCGACTAGAAATATGCATGCTAAAATCATAATGTCCATATGCTTTTAATCTTGAAGTCATTGCATCAAAAGCGGAAAGTGCCTCCTAAGATCACAAATATTTATCAAACAATGCAAAGTGAGTAATGCTACCGTTTAAGTATTCTGAACTGAAAATGGCCTGGCAGGTGTAATAATATAACCTTTATATACTCTATACAAATTATTAGAGCTGCAAATAGATGGTGTAGCAAATAGATAAAAATGAGTCCTTTAATTGTATATTCCTGATCCCCTGAGATTTAAGAAACATAACTTTTCTGCACAGTTTGTAAAATAATTACATAAGTACTAATGTATTATTTTCATTTAATTATTCTGCTATTCTTGTATTACTGTTATTTATCAAAACACATTTTTCTCCTGAAGGCTAAGAGTTTAGTACAGGTAGAGACTTTAATGCTTGTGTGTTGTTTTTTTTGTTTTGTTGTTGTTGTTTGCCCTGGAAACTGTATATATATATATTTTTTTTTGCCCTGGAAACCAACATAAACTTGCACATATCTGCAGAAATGCAATAGAGAAAAGAGAAAAGGGGGAGGGTATTAAGATACTTACAAAGCTAAATTTTGCATTCTCTCTATGTTAACTAACATCTGAACAGGTGGGAAGAGATTCCAAAGAAGTTCCTGAAGAAATTCAAAAAGAAAAGATAAATTGTGTGAAAAGCTGGAAGAAGAAAAGAATGATATGCAGATGCTGTCCAAGTGATTCAGACATGTCTCTAAAGGCAATTTTGAACAGCATATTATTTTGTGCCCAAATAAACTCAGCATTAATTTTTCACACATTATTGTATATAGACGTTAACGCTATCAGATAGACATTATTATGTTTGGGCATCACAGCTGAGTAGTCAGAGAGCTAACTGACATATTTTATGTCTACAATTACATGGAACAAAATTGTGCCTACATTTTTGGTAGGGATGAAAGGAAAGTTTAGAAGTCTAGTTTCACTTGCCTTTTGAAATTGGTGAAATGTGACCTAAGTGCCAAAGTCAGATTTTGCCCCCAAATTAAACTAAGAGTTTGTTGAGCTTTATTGGGTTCTGCGTCTTTAGGAACTGATTACCTGTGAAGATAAAATATAAAATATTGCTCATTGATGAAAAATATATGTAATCAGATTTTGGTCCCAAGATAAACTAAGAGTTTATCTTGTGATAATGGTAAAGTGATCTTTACCATTGTCTTAGAGAATTGACAATATTATTATCTTCCTGTGAAGATAAAATATACAGACTTTGAGAGAACTATGTAAGTGTAATGTATGTATTACCTAGAAACTTGCATTTTAAAATATGGTTTATAGAGTATCTAGAATATGTATGAATTACCGAAAGGACTATGGATTAACTTATATCTGAAAGGGAAGCAGTCTGTATTCTCTGCAACACTCAAGTGTGTAGTAGATCGAAGGTGAGAATATAAACTCTTCATATAAAAATATTAATATATAAAATATATAAAATCTTAATAGTCATTTTCAAATATTTCTGCTGCCTTGTATCACTGAATGTCTAAAATGACTGCATCTAAAATTAAATCCCTGAACCTCTACTCATGTATTTACCGATTTTAAGATATGTTGTGAGCATGACAGCGTACCAATGTGTCCCTGGGAAAAACATATTCTCCAAAAGAGTGGCCAGTAGTGGAACGGGCTGCCCAGGGAGGTGACAGAGTCACCATCCCTGGAGGTGTTCAAGAAATGCTCAGATGTTGTACTGAGGGACATGGTTTAGTAGGAAAATACTGCTTATAGGTGAGTGGTTGGACTGGATAATCTTGGATTATTAATTTTATGATTCTATGAGGTACACATCCAAATAAATATTTAAGTAATGAATGTGATTATTTCCCTCCCAAATTTCTCCCTCCTCCACAACCAAAAATGCAGGTTCTAGTACTTGAAATTTTGTTATATTTATTCTCTTCCTCTTTGTCTTGAAATTCATAATGGATACATTTCTTCCGACTGCTTTTTCAATAATAATTATCAAAATATTCATACAGAAATATGAAGGTTTTATCTTGTAATTATTTTAGGACTCGCTAAGCGTTCCCATCTGTTAAAAGCACTAATATTATGAATAACACAGGAATATGCTGCACACATCCTTTTTCAAGTACAATCAAACCCCCTGCCTTCTTTGTAAGTATTTGCTGTTAAAGGCAGCTGACTGAGTTCAACCTCACAACACTCTACACTCATACTAAAAAATGGAATTCTTCTATATTTAAAGTGAAACAAAACTATTTTTTCTCTCCACATTTTTTCTAGCTCCATATGTAAATATATTTATTCATTCCTCTTCTGTAGGAGAATATGTTCTGCACTGGAAGAATCATATTCTCCCAATATAAAATATGTTTTATGCAAAACCTCATTACAGCCACACTTACCATTTAGTTTTCTGTTCTGCAGTTCTAGTTCACAGTGAGCCATGACCCAAACTCTCCAAGAAGAATGGCATTTTCTTTGCTGGGGAAGTAAGTCACCATCCAGCATGAACAAGGTCTATTGAGTGAGCAGTCTAGTTTATTTTCCAGTTCTTTAGTTTTAAGAACTTGGGGACTGCCAGTACCCCTAGGGGAAATAAACAGAAAAGTTTTCTATTTGTTTGTTTTTTAAAAAGGGAATTTGTGGCTTCTTGAAGTCTGAATAAGACACAAAAAAATTGCTGCTCTGGAAATTTGTTTTATTTATTATATTTCTCTCTCAGTTGACACAATCTACTTATCTCCTTAATGTCTGAAAAAGCTGAATGAATTGCTGATTAGTACACCGTGACTTTTATTCTTCATTTCATTTCTGTGTCTAGTTTTGGCTTTGTTCACACCACCCCTTGCAATCCACACCCCCTCAAAGAATGTTCTGACTGAAGCCATAAGGCAGCAATCTCATTTTCAGGCAAGTTTCAGCACGTCCGTATGGTTCTTGGAGAACTTTTTTTTTTTTTTTTTTTTTTTGCCAGGTTTAAATCTGGATGGGACACTGAGAGTAGGTGTATGGGACTACTCAGCCAATCCTCCCTGCAGAAAGCTGAGTTAGTCAGAAGTGCAAAGGAAGCTCATGTGATGGGAAGAGCTGAGGAAACAAGTTTGTGCGCTGAGATTGGATTTACTATTGAGAAACCATCAAAGCCAGCTAGGAGATTATTTTTATACACATTGTTTAATGTCTGAAAAAAAGCTTAATCAGAATGCGTTGTCTTGGTTTTGGTTGGGACAGAACTGATTTTTGCCATTGTGTCTGGTATGATGCTGTGTTTTGGTTTTAGGAGAAAAACGATGTTGATAACACACCCATGTTTTATCTGTTGCTGAGCAGTGGCTTCACAGAGCTGAGGATGTTTCAGTTTTTCAGCATCTTGTACTGTTATGCCAGCAGAGGAGCTGAAGGAGCACAAGGAGCTTGGAGAAGACAGAATCAGTAAAGTGGACCTAACATGGCCAAAGGGATATTCCGTTCTGTATGATATCATGTGAAAAAAACCCTAAAAATATGGAGAGTTGGCTGGAGGGCACCCACTGCTCAGGGACTGGTTGGGCATTGGGCAAGAGGTGGTGAGCAATTGCATTATCTCGTAAATATATATTATTATCATTACTATTATTATTTTCTGGAACAAATAAATAAGACAAATCTTAAATTAAGTACTAAATCATGGTAGCAAAGAATAGCTCTTCTACCCTGGGGACTCCTTTTATAGTGATGCTACTCTGACCTTGAATTTCTTAGGGATATATTAAATATGTGCCATTTCTATTTAGAGAATCCCTTTCAGACTATTGTCTAAAATATTTTCTCTTGGGTCCTCTCATGCCAATTGAGAGTGTGTAAGCCAGATATGGCTTGCTTTGACAACATGTGTTTTATAATTTACATGCATTGCAGAAGAACTCACTGTGTTGGTTGCCATTTTAAACTGAGTTCATGTTAAGCCCAGCTACTATTTATCATTCCTGCTGAGCAGAATTGAAATAAAAATATTAGCTTTCCTTTTTAAATGATCCAAAGAAGATCTCTAACCAAACAAAAATATTTGCTAGCAGTTTGCTATCCTTCTCATCCTCATAATAATTTCTTGAAAAATCTGCGATAGCCAAGAAATCTTGTGTCAGCTGATAGAAAGCAAGAAGTAATTACTTCTTACACAAGTCTTTTCATAACCAAAACTATTTAATTTACATATTCACTTACAGCTCAGCAGAGTCATAGGTTCTTTTTACACATTGAGTACTTTACTCAACTGGTTAAACATTAATTCATTTACATATTTTATTACTTTTGTATTAACGGTACAATTAAGGTCTCTGGGAATTTGTAAGTCATCAAAATACCTGCAATAAGAACCAAATTTTGCAAATGTCTTTTAAAATAAAAAGTATTTTCAAGGGTGACACTTTATCACTTCTCTATATCCCCAAGAAAATATGAAACAAAGTTTTACTATGCCATATCCTATTAATAAAGAAAGCAATCTTCTGGGTTCAGACAGTTCTTAGCACCGCTTCCATTTATGATGTGCAGAGTGCCCCTTTCTGTAGGTCTATAAGTCCCATCTTATCCATATCCAACTCTGCAAGAGGAACTTGCACCAGCAGTCTTCAGTCTTTCCCAGTCATAACACGGACAAAATGTTTGTGTGGCTCAGATCAGTCATCCTTCCAAGGCCCGGAAGACAAATGCAAAAAGGTACAAACAAAACACATCCATAGATTCTCTTCTGACAGCCCAGTGCAGCTTAAAGAAAGTTCCTTTAGTTCTTAACCACAGGAAGTAATTTAGCAGTTATCTTACAGATACTCCCATAATTTCAAATATAAAATTATGTAAAATTATTTTTATGGAGAGATATTCATATTTTCACTGCAGTAAATGTCAAAAAGGAATAGAAGCACATACACAAATTTATCACAGAAAGTAGCATATTTTATTTGACATATCTGACACTTTTGCCAAGCACAAGTTCTCTTCTGACATTGTCTAAAACCAAGGGCACTTTTGAACATTAAGCCATTTTGAATTAAATTCAGCAATTAGATTTGTATTAATGTAAAGATAAATGGAAATAAAAAGCTGTCAGATTATAAAGAAAGGACATATGGACTTAAAATGTTTACCATTTGTGTAATATTTAAAAAAAGGAATGGAAATGTTTTTTGTTTTTTTGAAAGAAAAGAAAAGAGAGTATGACTCTGTAAGGAAATGATAACTACAGATTAAGAAAAAAGTTTCAGAAGTCAATTAAAATAGAATTACGTGATCTTTCGCAGCTCTTTTGAGCCTACAGCATGAAAAACCAACATATCTGAAAAAAAAGTGAACAGATAAATTAACTTATCATCCCTGAACAGAATTGGCACATCCTCATGCAAAGCATCTTTACAGAGTTTGACTTCATATGTAGCTCAAATAATAAAATTTCTGCTGCCTAAAACAGTTTTTAAGAAAGCTACAAAATCATAGCTTTCAAAGAGTTCAAGAAGGCTTCCTATGCCTCACATGAACAGCACAAAGCCTGAAACAGGATGTGAGCACTGCATAATCAAGACACTTGACTATGGGTAATGATGAGCCATTAAGTAAGTACTTGAGGATTCAATTTCATCCTTTCCCATCTCAAGGAATCCATGAAACTCTGAAGAGCAGGCATCTTCTGCCTCTGATTTACTTATAGTGCTTCCTATCCACTCAGGTCTTAGTAATATAAGTTATGATACTAACAGCTCTTGACAATATGAAGCTTTTAATATGTACTTTGTGGACTGGAAAGTTGAAAAAACCCATAGCCTTAAATTGCTTTATCTTACTCATTCAGTCAATTATAAATATCTTTTGCACTGCTGTAAAGAACCTCACACTGTCTTCTTAATATTTTCCTTGCAGACACTGGTGAATGCTATTAGGCCCGTCCCTCTGAGACATTTCTTTCTCACTCTTAATAAGTTCAGCTTCCTGAGCCTTTCCTCACAGAGCAAGAGATCCAGTCCTCACCATCTTTTTGATCTCTGATAAACTTATTCCAATTTAGTCATGTTTTACATGTACTAGGAAAACAAAAATAAATCTGCTATAGCCTAGATGTGATGAATGTGAGTAAAGGGCAATAATCCCTTTCTTCCATCAGCACACTGTGCTCCTTTTAATACAGTCTGGGATACTGTTGGCCCTTGGTACTGCCAGGGCCTCTGCTGGCTCACACTCAGCTTACCCACCAAAGTCTCCCAGGGCCCTACTCACAGAGCGGCTTCCTAGTCAGGCATTCCCAACCTGTACTGATGCAAAGAGTTTCCAGGGGAAGGACTTTGCATTTGCTGACTTTTTAAAAAATTGGCTCTTTTCTCCAGGTTCTCTGTCTGAATGGTCACCCTGGTATCAAGCATACTGAGTTTTCCCTGAAACCATTTGCAATATAGATGAAGGTGTCAACCATCAGCTCCTCCATGACTCTGCTAAAGAAGACAAACGGGTTATGTCCCAGGATAGCCCCTCATAGTAGTCCATCTGTCTCAACCTCAAGGTAAAATATGGACTATTAACTACTACTTTGCCAGCCCATCCTTCCAGCTACTCAATCCATCTATTTGTCCATCCATCTATTTGGATACAAGATTAGTCCAGATACAGTTTAAAAGTCTTGCCAAAGATGACGTAAATGGCACCCAGTGCCCTCCCATCATCTATCTGTACATTTATTTTATCATACACAGATGGTAATCAGACTGGCTAGGCAGGATTTACTCTTGGCAAATTCATGATGTCTGTTTCCAGACAATTTTTTTCCTACATGTACCCAAAAAATATGCTCAAAGAAACTCACTCCTTGGTTTTCCCTCAGTTCCCTAGGTTGAATTGTTGGCCTTTTTCAAAGGAAGATGCAACATTTATCTTGGTCTGGTCATCGAGGTCTTCCTCTGGTCTCCACAATCACACTTAATATATATGAAGGGGATAAATTATCTCCATAAAGCATTTTGGTAATCAGTGTCAAGTGTCCAAAAGAAAAAAACGAAAAATCAATAAAAGTGGTTCAGTAAATAAGCAAAGTGCTAAAATACAATCTGTAGTGTTAGGTGAATTTTCATCACTCATTGAAACATTAGGAAGAAAGGAAAACCATCTAGACTAAACCCAAGTACGTCCATCAGAGAATCTAACTTCAAGGTTGATGGGGATTACTCCAAATAAATTTAAATAGTTCAGTTAGTTGGACAATAGATACTCTATCAGGGCAGCTTAAAATTAAGTTGCATTAGTTTTTCCTGCTGCAGTGCTCAATGAAAGTTCAAAGGACTCATGCTGTCTAGTTTCTTTGAAAATGGTCTCCCTCAGTGGACTACATTATGGATGGCATGCTATTACCTGCCTTATTGATTGCACCTCACTAGTCCAAGCAAGCCCAGAAAAAGAAAAGTCACACTGAGCAGTTCAGAAACATGTGGTAAAGTGCACTTCAATTTGACAGGTTAACCTACATCTTTCAATACGAGAACTTAAAAATCATTTTCCATTAAAAAAAATAAAATAAAAAATAAACAACCAGATATAATTAGTGAAAAATATCACATCAATAAAATATCAAAAATTCAGATTTTCAATAAAAAGTAAAATCAGTAGAGACATTTTGTCAAAGTATGGTAGTACTTCTATTTACATTTTAAATGGAACATTTAATATCGGATTTAGAATGCTAGAAATATATTTTGAAATAGGCATCAAGGCCTCTGACCAACTAAATTCATATAATTTAACTTTCCTGTCTTTTTTATATACTTACCAGAATTTCATTTGCAAGTTTGGTGCCACTTGAAACATAAAACATACTGCTCATTTTAATGGGCTCCTCTCAGCATATAATGTTTGCAATGAAATAGCTAACACCTACAGATGAGGCTTGAGTCAATAATGTAGTCACTTCTGAATATAAAATAGACAAGGTCAATCACAAGGCATTCAACAAGGCCAAGTGCCAGCTGCTGCACTTGAGTCAAAACAATCCCATGTAGTGTTTGGAGAAGTATGGCTGGAAAATTTTCTGGCAGAGGAAGATGTTCGGGTTCTGGTTGACAGCTGGCTGAATATGAGTCAGTAGTTTGCCCACATGATCAAGAAAGCCAGTGGCATCCTTACATCAGAAATATTGTGGTAAGCAGGGCTAGGGAAGGGATTGTTCTCCTGTACTTGACATTGATGAGAACACACCTCAAGTACAGTGCTCTGTTTTGGGCCCCTCTCTACAAGAAAGGTACTGAGTTACTCAAGAGTGTGCAGAGAAGAGCAGCAAAGTTGGTGAAGGAACTAGAAAACAAGACAAATGAGGAGCTTATAAATGTACTGGGGCTATTCAATCTGGAGAAAAGGAGGCAGAGAGGGGATCTCAACACCCTCTGCAGCTACATGAAGGGAAGCTGCAGAGAGGAAAGTGTTAGTCTCTTTTCTCAGTTGACAAGAGTTAGGAGACAAGGAAATTGTCCCATGTTGCTCAAGGGAAAATTTAAATTAGATCAGGAAGAATTTATTTATGGAGAGGATGGTCAAGCACTGGAGCAGACTGCCTAAGGAGGTGATAGAGTTCCCATCCCTGGAGGAGTTTATTTAAGAGGTATGTGAAAGTGGCTTTTAGGGACTCAGTTTAGCTGTCAACTTGTAACATGAGGAGGCTGGTTGGACGTGATGATCTTAAGGGTTGTCTCCAACCTAAGTTATTCTAAGATTCTATTATTTATAATTACAGAATCACCAAGGTTGGAAAAGATCTCCAAGGTCATCCAGTCTAATTGTCCACCTATCACTAGTATTTCCCACTTGTCACTCAGTACAACATCTAAACGTTTCATGAACACCTCCAGGGATGGTGACTCCACCACCTTCCCAGTCAGCCTATTCCAGTGCCCAACCACTCTTTTGGAGAGTAAGTTTTTTCTGATGTCCAATCTGAATTTCCCCTGGTGCAACTTCAGGCCGTTCCTTCTAATCCTACTGCTAGTTACATGCTAGTTACATGGAAGAAGAGGCTGACCCCCAAATATTTTTTTGTCTTAAATAATACACACAGTCTTGAAAGTATCAAATTCTGAGAAACACATCAAATATGGGTATGGTTTTGAAGTTACCAGGTAAATTCAAATGAGTCCAGTTTTTTACTGAAATTTATGAAAATTGGGTTTTTGTTTGGTTGGTTGCTGTTATCTGTTTGTTGATGTTGTTTGTTATTAATTTGTTTATTTTCCTTCCAGTTTCTAGCAATTACCGTTCTTAACAGCTGTGGTTTTAGAAGTTGCAGCTGCTTTATAAGATTAAATTCCTGGCATTCACTTTGATAGCATGATTAAGAACCACGTAACCAACTGCGTGGCATTTCAAGGTCTTCACCTTTGAAACAAACAATATTGTAGGTTAAAATATTTGCAAAAAGTACAGAAGCTTATTAATGACAGTAATGGCAGAAATAGAAAGAAGGTTCAATTTTCTGAAGTTAGAAGTGGAATAACTGTGCTTTTTTTATGATTTTAGACTTCCTGCTATAAAATAAACAGCAACAACAAAAAAGAACAAAGGAGAAACTACCTGGAGACATATGAGTGGGGCCAATATGTGATCTCAGATCATAGCCTTTGTGATACAACCACTAAAATATCTCCTTTAGACTGTTTATGGAAGATAATAATCCCAAACCATATATTTAACTAGAGGAAAGCTTTGTAAATGATATTTTTAGATAAATATCTCTGTGCAAATAATTGTGAAAGCTCAAATCCTATGGTCAGAACATTTCTAAAATTAAAAGTCTGTTAATGCCCAAAACTAATAATACGGACGTACATTTATATGAGTTTTACTAGTTTTAATGGTTGTCAATTTTGAACTAGAGTCATTTTCTTTTTTGTAACCCACATGAGCAAGAGTTTAAAACCTTTCCACTAAATATTCCAAGATTTCACAGAAGCAAAAATGAGGTGACTGTAATGCATTAAGACATTTTATCTCACTAAAATTAAGGAGAGAGAGAGAGAGAGTGAGAAATAGAAATACCAAGCCAAAAACAAGAACAAAAATAGCAAGGAGCAAATGAATACAAAGAACTATATATATGTATATACCTTTTAATTTTTTTATTTTTTTAATTTTTTTTAAGAAAAATGACACCTATAAAATGATGAAGTTTGAAGCTAATGTCAGGTGAGGTGCTCCAAATCTCAGAGTCTACAGGAAGAGAGATTAATGAAAATTACAGGGGTGTGAAGAGAGCAGTCTCTCTGATCAAGATATAGATTAAGATGTACCTTGGTATGTACCTTGGTGTATCTTAATTTATGTCAGCTAAATAAAATAGCTGAAATCTGCTTACATTGAGTATTAGAAAATCAATATATGCTTGATTTATTCCTTCCTGCTTCCAAGAGGTATAGAATATCCCCTTGATCAGTTTGGGTCAGATGTCCTGTTCATGTCTCCTCCCAGCTTCTTGTGTTCCTTCAGCCCCTCACTGGCAGGACAGTATGAGAAGTTGAAACATCCTTTAATCTGTGTAGCACTGCACACAGTGATAAGTATTGCCAACTAATACTGCCAAAGACCAACTACTATCACTATATTACAGATCAGGTCTGACTTTAAGGCATAGATTCTTGGTGTTGTAAACTCAAAGATAATGCAGGATAGGACTTTTAAGGATTGACTGCTGTGAGTAACTTATGGTAATGATCGTTAACAATTGAGAATTGATCATTGGCAACCTATGTTGTTAATGACTGTCAAGTTAGTTTTGTTGTGAAGGGCTGCCATTGCCTTTGCAGGTCTTCTATGCACTTGTGGTGTTTATAGAGTTTTCAGATATCTCAAATAGCGAAACAACATTGTTTCTTTCAGCAACATTGACAATACTGTGCTCTCCTATTTCTTTCATATAAACAAGCAAACATTTCAGTCTCTATTCTTGCTAAATATTAAAAGGGACCCCATATTCAACATCTTCTTGCTTGACAAGATACAGTTTATTTCAACTGTTCTGTTCTCAGTTTCTGCCTCAAAGCAGTACTGTTCCTTTCAACCATTACTGAGAATTTAGGTCCTATCTATCTGTATGATTACGGTCACAAAATATCAAGCAGTGTACCTGCTACAGAACTACTCCACAGAGTCATTCTGCCATGGCATATAAGTCAAAGGAATAAAACAAACACATTCAACCCCCTGTTTGACGTGTGAGTATTTTAATGGCAGAGATATGAGTCAGCAATCCAGGCAGGGAGTCCTGCTCAGAGACCAACACCTAACAGGTTTGTTAAACCGTAATGAGCTGCAAAATGCTATGTTGCACAAGGACCCTGTAACCCTCGAAGGTCACACATTTGGAACCTTACCCTTCCAAAATGCCAGTTCCACACAGGAACCATTTGAATATTCCCAGCTAGTAAATACCACTCCATGCTGTATTTCTTTGTGAAACTTTGTAAATAAAAGTTGATGAAACTGAAAATTCCATGGAGTTAAACATGTCTCAAGGCACACTTCCTACCTTCTGGTACTGATCCCAAGAAGCACAAATGCTCTGTACGTATCTTACAAAAGTGTATGCTAAAATTAGGCTATAGTAATAGTAGCAGGGAGAGGTGTGCTGGTGATAAGGTTAATTTGTTTTGAACACTGTGTTTCATTAAGATGTAAATATGTCAAGTGCAGGAAGAAATAGAAATAATCATCCCTGAAGAAAATGAACTTTTCTCTCAGTATCACAGCCCTCAGAAAGCATCCAGATACCCTTCATATAGAATTAAAAGCCAAGCACAACTCAGTCATAGCTAAGAGGAAGCCTACAGGAAGCTGAAGAATTAGCTACATTATATTAAAACACAAAGAAATTAACAAAATGTATGAGTGTTTCATTAAAACTAGTTTTAATAAACATACATGAGGAATAGAGGAGTGAGACTCCTCTCTTAAAGCTCTACAGTGCAATAAATTAGTACTAGTTACTGAGTTGCTTAATGATCTTGTTGTTTTAGGTGATGGGTGCTCCATACTCTGAAACTTGACAGGAGCGCCTAGGGGCTCTGGAATTTTTAGCATCTAATGAAACAATCCCTCATTTAGAAGGAGACTAATTAACAAGTTGCCTTCAAGATTCTGATGAGGTAAAGGTTTGTAGGGAAAACATCTGAACTTACTGTTCTATATAGAAAATAATGGGCAAACTTTTGTTTATAAATGCCCAGAAACAAAATTTCAAAGCTAAATATGAACTGAGAAATACTGCCTTGGGTTTAACTAGTTTTAATTCATCACCAAAGGGGAAAAAGTAACTGTAAAATGCAGGAGTTGGACTTGGGGGGGAGAATAATAGCAGGGGAAGGTGAAAAAGGGATTATTTCCTGTGGATATACGAGTCAGGCAGGTTATTTATCACCAGTAGTAAGTGGAGGGACTGTTGAGAGAGAAAAGATTACAATGCATTTTAAGACTAATATTCCTCTCCAGTCTGGGATTTTTAGTATCTTGCACAGTAAAAGCTCTCCTATGCTTACTTTTCTGGTGTTTTCTAGGTTTCCCCTGAGGATCAAGAATTGGATTGATGGCTTCATTAAGAAAAGAAAACACAGTATCTCCCTGTTTGCACACTTTATCAGCAGTTTGCGTGAGTTAACTTTAGTGGATAACAACCACATACATTTCCTCACACTTTTTAGAAGAGAATTCAATAGCTTGCTAGAGTGCATTAAATTACAGCACATGTATGTTACACCCACCTGCAGTACCTTGGTAGCTCTGTTATAGACAGTGCTGCAGGTGACCATAATACCACTCTCACTTGCAGAGTTTCACAATGTGCTGTTTTTTCTTCTTGAAACATCTTCCTGATGTGGGGAATAAAACAATATACATGGGTAATTGAAAAATTATTGTGACATTCTTTAATAAAAATAACTTGAGGAGTGAAACCCAATTCTGCTTCTGTGTTAGTATTTCAGTCTGTATGGAGAAATAATTTGCATAGGGGGGAAACAATCTTGATTTTTGCATGCATAAAGACAGGCTTTTCATTAGCTACTGTTACTCAAGAATGGACTCTCGGGACTAAAGTAGTTTGATGAAAAGGAGAACTCAGTTCTTATCAGCAATAAGCAATGCAAATAGGATGTAGGAGATGGGAATAAAAGAACGGGGAAAAAAAATGTACCACCTTAAAATTATATAAAGTGAAAAACATCTTGAATACCCTGTGCAGTCCTTGTCTATACTTTTCAAAATATGTTTAATTTGAAATAATACGAAGAAGGGCAGCAACTAAAAAGTAAAGGGGTTTGTGTATGAGGAAAAATGGAATGTGCAGTGACTTCAGCATGGAGAGACAACTGAAGGGGGGGGTAAAATAGAATCACGAGTGACATGGAGACAGAAAACAAGAAAAAGTTGGTTACTGTCCTCTCCACAACCAGAACTAATGATTTTGAAGTATAATTAATATGAAGCAAGTTCAAAAGGAATAAGAGGACATTTTTCTGACACTTATTCATAGTGTAGAATTATGTTTGCTGGGGAATGCTGATGGTTAAGTTGGATTCACAGAGACTTTGAAATTTTCATGGAACAAAAAGGTCTTTAAGATAGGAATGCTACAAGATTTACGAAGTTCAGGAATCACTAGAAATCTAAAGACTGCCTGTGTAGTGGACTGAATTAGATTTCTGCCTCATTCAGTAAAGACTTTCACTGTCAAGTTCTCCCATATTTGGTCAAGATGTCCACTGAATTATGTCAGGGACCTCAGTAAGTCTCTTGAATTCTTTGTAATGTCATACAACAAACTGGTGATGGCACCTCCTGGGTATTTCCCAAAAAAACCCCATAATGAATATTTCTTATGTGGTGTATAACAATTGATTTAAAGAACACAAATAACTATTGGGATGCTCAGTCATTGTTATTCTGATATAACCAATCTCATTACAAGAAATCTTTAAACCAGTATCTGAGTGTGGAGAAAAAAAAATTAATTTCAGTTAAGTGTCTGTCCTTTTCTATAACAGGAAGGTTATTACAGGGAAAACAACTTTCTGGCTCTTTTAGATTTACAGTGAGTATTGAAAAAAAGTAAATATTCAGAGAATCATTGAATTTCCCAAGTTGGAAGAGACTCTGAGGGACATCACTTGTCACTGATCTCCACTTGGACACCTTTGACCTCAATGCTCTGGCTGCAATCATCCAACAAATTCCTTTTCCCGAGAATAGTCTGTGATAGAATATCTATCTAGCTATCCTTGCCTTATTAATCATAGTATGATTGCTAGTGGTGATCTGTAATAAACAGAAATCTTTAACTAATAAAGCTTCTGTGTCTGTATGTATTACAAAATCCATTGAACCCTCTGTTGTGGTCTCTATATAAACCCACAGGCCAAGTAACTCCATTTTGATAGTGGCACTGATAATACTATTTAACCAATTTAGCAGCACTAGCTGTGGGAAAAGACTTTGATGTTCATCCATACAAGTATTTGATGACTTTTCCTGTTTTGTATTGGATAGCCAAGTTGTGAATGCAGAAATCAGGTTAGCTGTTCTAGTGAAAATCATTAAAGAGTCGCAAGCCTCTTGGTGATTGGATTCGTTTTTTATTTGGTAACAGCTTGGGAAAGTTTATGTATCACAAATGTTTGCTACACACTAATTCACTAATCATTATTGCACTGGGAAGATTGCCAGTAAGAGAAAAAGCAGTAATTTCTACAGCTGAAAATAGACATGTATTTCATGCCCACTTTCTTGGTGCAGCAGTGAATGTCACACTGCTATGCCATTTTGTAAATGGCCTGATCAAAGGCATACAATCAAGAATATGCTCAAAGGTCAACTCCTGAGAAATTTCATTATTCTGAGGCATGGCCAAACAGTTAAGCAGCAATGACTCTTATTCTAGGATAGCTTAGATCAGGCAGTTTTCTTGGTACCTTTATTTTAAGTCTGCAGTCGAACATAATAGGAAAGAAGACAGGGAGTGAAATATGTAATTAATGGTTGCAAAGACTTAAAAAAAATAAGATAGTTCATATTTGGAAAAACAACATAAAGTAATCCATAATAATTATATACAGAGTATTTCAAGCTCCGATGTTGCTTGCTTGTAGATATCAAAGTGGCAAACGTGCAGCTTGATGGCAAAAGGGTGAATTTCTCAGATTTAGGTACTGGGATTGTAACCTACCTGCCTTGCCCAATTTGAATCCCACAAAAATAACTACTCTAAGTTTATTGCATTGAGATCCGAACTGTGACAAACCCTAAAATGTGACAAATTACAGACCCAGAGACTGTCTACTTCGTAAAAACAAATGGTAAAAGCAAAGTAAATATTGAATTTCTTATCCTGTCCTCTTTGTGACTAGTTTTCCTGCTGTAACATCCTATGAGAAGAAAAAGGATAGTGGACAGTTCTCCCAGGCCAATATCTCATGTAAAGGAGAATTTTTCATCTACAGAAAAAACACTGGAGACCAGGGATTGAGATGGATGTGAAAAATTCAGATTGTCAGAAAGTCGTTCGCAAGAATTTTATATGATCCTTCAATCAGAAACAAAACAAGGGGATAAATGCAAGGATTTACAGTGTAAAAATATTATTGTCAGATCAAGAGAATATTGATAGCTGCACTTTGAGTAATTGGGAAGGGGAATTACATGCACATTAGCTCAGAAAAGACACTTTCTTATTAAATTCAGTCATTTTAAAATCTTTATTTGCTTTTTGTCCTCTTTTCACCCTAAACAACTTTCTCTTCAGATTTCAAAAAAATCTCTAGCCAACAATGAAAGAAATTCTTAGTTTCTGTGAGATCAGCAGTCCCAAACAGAACAGTGAATGACAGTTTTCCATCTAGAAGTAAAATTAAAGAGAGAAAGGACACTTTTCTTTACAACTCTCAAGAACAATTCTGGAATCAATGCTGAATTGAATCCTTACCATAAAATTCTGGGAGTGCAAAATGTATTGAAAATTAAGTTTTTCTCTTAGTTTTGCAGGTTTTACCAAAGTTTCTTTAAGTTTCTTTCCTTTTTTTTTTTTTTTTTTTTTTCTTTTTTTTCTTTTCTCGTCAGCTTTTATTGTTTAGTTACACATATAAGCAAAAAACAATAATGTCCTTACAGGCAATACAAATATAATAGAGCCAAAACTCACAGATTTCAAAGTTAGCAAATGGTAATGCCAAACCATCACTTTTATTTGCTAGATTCTGAATATTGGCTGATATTGACAGTAATTAATTCATCAAGCATAATGCTTGTTATAAAGAGTGCAAAAGAAAATATTTCCATAATGATTTGGAATACACATAGTTATTCGCAATAGACATGAATTGATGTAGATGAGATTTATGCAGTAACAGGGCAGAATTTTGTCTTTTGTAGTTAAGATCCTCCCTTGCAGATCCCCAACCTAACAACAACCCGATAAAACATCAAAGTCTTGCTTTGAGCAGGAGGCTGGAGAGATGACCTCCTGACATTATGAGTTATTCTGTGATTCTATGATTCTAACTCTCCTACATAAAAACATATTTTCAGAAAATCACAATCTCAGCAAGCATTAACATTAATATAAGTTCTGCCCTAAAATGTTTGTTTTTAGAGATGTGATATTGCATTGCTGATGCATTCGACCAAAATATAAAGATAACCCAAGGGCCTTCAAATAGGTCAGAATTTTTGATTCTCTTCCTACTGCCCTCCTTCTGTGACATTCTGAAGTACAACTACTTTGATCCTATCTTATATCTTTGATTTTTCTGAATAATAAATATAACTTTGAAAAAACACCCTCTATAGAAAAGTTGGATGCTGTTGTACATAATATTTCAGCACTCCCTGAATGTTTAATTCTAATTCATTTGAAATAATTAATTCCAAATAATTAAGACGCCTGCTATAAAGATATGAATATTTGAAGAGGCTATGTACAGTCAGTGAATCCAAATATAAAATTATGGTGACTTCTACCCATATAATCACAGAACAAGTGCCATTGCTCTACTGCAGAATGGCAATCACAATGATTATAAAAGATCATTAGTTCACTAAGTTAAAGAAAGTGGCCAAATGTAGGAAATTTACCTACTTGAAGGCACAACCAATTAAGTAACAGATAAAAGACTTGAAGAAATGATGGAGATTTTACAAAATTAGATGATAGGAGAGACTAAAAAAACACCTTTTTAAGTTTTTTGAAAGGGGGATAATAACATGGAATTCAGGCAGTCTGCCTCCAAGCATGAAGAGAAGAAGAGTTTGGAAGGACAGGATCTGTATGCTAGATTGACTGAAGTAAAGCTTAAACTTTGGAAATCTTTCTGTGTGCCTTCTGTGTTACAAATTTGAGTGATTAGACTGCAAGACAGAGCCCTGGGAGAAGATGTATCTAAACAATAAGATTATTTTGGGATATTTACCAAATATCCGTGGGTCTTTCCTGCAAAAAAATGAAGATCTGTGGAAAACTACAATATGGGCCCTGAGGTAAGAAGTCTAAACGGAAAGATCAAAGGAGATAGCTCAGAATCCCAAAGAAGCCCAACGAATGTTTCAAAACTGCACAGGTTCAGCAAATAGAAATCTAAGTACACAACTTTGGACAAGGGAGCAATGTGTTAGCACCTGTCATTATAGCTTGAATAGTTACTCGTTAAAAAACAACAACAACAACAGAAAAAAAACCCCCGGCATTTTCTAAGTTGACTGAAAATAGTTGGTCATAGGTTCTTCTCCATGTGTTTATCCCGCATGGACCTCCCCTACAACATGAGCAACAGATGAGAAGTTCCTACACTGCAGTGAGGATACCACATATTATAAAACAACTGGGACCCTGCACTTGAATTACACAAAAAGATCTCCTTATTTATTTTGAACAGGAATGGAAATTGCTTTCAGGGGAAGAAAAATAAATGACATTTATTATAACAAAGTTTTGTGCACATAATGTTTCCAAGAGTTTATTGTCACATGTACTAAAACTATGTTCCCTATTTCTGGACTGAATTTTTCCAGCCTCAGCTTGTAGCCACTGGTAGCTTCTGCTTGTCTGCTGAACTGGAGAATCTTCTAGAGTAGCTTTTCCATGCCTCATATACATGGATCTTTTACTTTCTTTCTGCAAACTAAAGGGAACAAATCTCCTGAGTCTTACTAATAAAGCGTATTTTCCAGATCAATGTCATTTCTCTCAACTCTTTGCACCATTTTATCAATATCTTTTAAAACTGTGATGTCTACAGGCTCCAGTACCAGCCTACAATATTTCAGCAGGAGCAACATCAGTGTCAATCACAGAAGCACAGACGGCTACTCAAGATTAGACTAATTAAATTTTCTAGAGATTTAACATTACATTTTCACAAAAAATAAAATTTTCAATACGAAAAATCTTAAATCCCTTGGGATTCTGTGTCTCTAAGGATCCATGCTAAATTTCATGTTATTGCTCTGTTGATTCATAACTTCTAAAAGCCATGTGTGTTCAGACTTGGAAATTTTCCAGGTTTAGATCATTAGAAATGTACTGATTTATTAAAGTATTGGTGGAAATTAATTGGTGTATCAAAAAAAGGGGATATAGGAACAGTTTCTTACCCCTTCTCTGTCCCTTAGATCACAAGCAAGAAACCCTCCAGGATGAAGGAATAGAGTTGCTAAGTCAGCTAGAACACACCACTTCTCCTTGTCAGCCTAAACTCCATGTCTCTTACCTACAAAGCAGCACTGTCTGATGACTTTGTTGATCACAGGTGACCACAGCTGTTAATGCCTTGCTGAATAGCAATATTTCTGTGCCACATAGCCAGACCTCACTATAGAAGGGAAGGTACCATCTCTCATGTATGAATACTGCCCTAATAGAAAAAAGTGAGCACCAGTATGGAGGAAAGAAAAGAGGTCCTGAAAAACATGGAGGACACCAAGGTGGTGGTAGAAAGAAAAGATCTTAGGATTGAAATTAAATGGTGTTTGCTTCTAGGGAGGAGATATGGCATGTGGAGCCCTACAGATGGTGAAAGAAATCCGTATATGATTGTGGGGATGATTAATGGGTGCCCTGAAGAGAGGAAGGTGGAAAGGAGGAGGTGGAGATACTACATGCAGTGAATTCACCAGGGAAGAAGTTATTAAAACATTAGATATTAGGAGGAAGTTTTTCACACAGAGGGTGGTGACACACTGGAACAGGTTGCCCAAGGAGGTTGTGGATGCCCCATCCCTGAAGGCATTCAAGGCCAGGCTGGATGTGGCTCTGGGCAGCCTGGTCTGGTGGCTGGCGACCCTGCACACAGCAGGGGGTTGAAACTCGATGACCATTGTGGTCCTTTTCAACACAGGCCATTCTATGATTCTATGATTCTATGAAAAGAGATCTGAAAAGAGCTAGCTTATTTTTGATAGCTGAAGTGGTTTTATGCACTTGAAC
The DNA here is from genome assembly GCF_987193195.1 of Phasianus colchicus. Classification (NCBI taxonomy): domain Eukaryota; kingdom Metazoa; phylum Chordata; class Aves; order Galliformes; family Phasianidae; genus Phasianus; species Phasianus colchicus. The sequence goes on from NC_143437.1 coordinate 79,895,055, forward strand.
AACAATTTCTCCATTATGCGTTCACCTATAATGTACAGATCTTTTCGTACAAGAAGACAAAAGCTCACATAGATATTTGAGCTGATCCATTAGATCTTGTTTAATTTTGGGATTGAATTCTTCAGTAAGCGTTTCTTAAAAATATGCTTGCTGAAATGCTGTATAAACTAGTACTTGAATAAAGCACATTCCACCTCTGCTGTTCACATTTACAAATGGCATTTACTGCAATATCATTCAGGTTTCATTCTTCTTTCTGGATTATTTACAACATAGTGCTTTTCTGAAGTGTCGAACTTCCTCACATTGTGGAAACACAATACAATTAACAGTAAGTTACCATTCTTCAGTCTAGTATTTTTTTCCTGTAGTATTTCCATAGCAGCAAAAATAAATTTACACTTTTCAATTTGTTGATATTTAGGACTTTGGTGCCATGTTAGTTTTCATATATTTTCAAGTTCAACCATGCTTAAAATCTTTTACCTTTTGCAATTGCAAAGGCACAATCATAAAAAGCATAAAGCCAAAGAAACAGTACTTGATTACTCCTAAATTTCAGGTATTTAAAAGTTTCAAAATAATATTCCAGGATACTTCCAAATTCACATAACAGTTTTCAATTATTATTTTTCAATCCAATTTTCACCTCTTACACAAAGAAGCTTGATAAAATAGAACTAAACCTCAAGAGAAAGAAGGAAAAAAATATTCTTCCCTCCCAATTTTCCACCTCAAAAAAGCAGAACAGTAAAAGATGTAAATGTGTTTTTGCTACTTTAATCCCATGTGATTCTTTTTGCTCTAAAGAATCTTCTGCATCCCTTTAAAATATCCCACAGTTTTAAAATGTCTTTGAATACATGTAACTAGCTAAAACGTATAATATTTGAAAGTTAAGCAAAACTCTTTTTTTTTTTCTTTTCTGCAGGTACCTCCTTCCTTCAAGTCCCCAGACCTCTCAAAATTGAAAACTTTCTTCTTGAGAATGCTGTTGTAAACTCTATCAGAAGGTATTTAATGTTCCCACTGAATTAGGCTTCAGCTTGCTTTCTCTTTCAAAGGGCCTCCCCACAAGCTCTGGCTCCATGCTGGAATGGCTTAAAAGGCTGCAGTGCTCTTTGGAGTAATCAATACCACCTCCAGCAAACAGGAGGAAATGCCATTAGCCAAAAGATGCCCTCCTACAAACCTTAATTCCAGTTCCTAGTGGAAGATGAGCACCTGGGTGCCTGCCTTTCTTCAGCTGCCTCAGCAGTGCCATGTCTCATCTCCTTGTGTGCTTGCTGCCTTGCTGTTCTGAGAGAGAAACTGGCATGAGCAGTTTTGAGGAAGTCATCATGGCAGCTCTCTGGGCTCCGAGTAATCGAGGCAGGGAGCAAAAAAGGTTGCCTGTATCTTCTCTGCAGCAGCTCCCCCATGAGCAGAATGAAGCTTTAGTTGGTTTTAACATATGATCTGCCCCAGCAGCAGAGGTCAAAACATCAAATGTAATGAAAAAGAGAACCTGCTGTCTCGTTTATGTGACCTGAGAAAGTCAGTAAAAAAAAAAATTACATTTGAATGAGGATAATGAGTTCTGTGAGTTACAAGTAGAGTGGGAATTCTCTATGCCCTGTCCTGATAAGGGCAATTAGAGAGGCATTATCACAATAAAACCAAGTGTTTTTCAATTACCAGGTCAATTTCTAGGGAGTGTGCCGGTGCTGACAGATCCCAGTCCAATGAAGGCAAAGGCATCATCTGAATAAACATTTTCTTTAAAGAAAGAGAATTTGAACATGAAAATACACAGCTTTAACAGGTCCTTTAAAAACAGAAAAAGGAATTAGGTACCAAGGACAAGAAAAAAAACTGGACCAACTACAGAAATAATAAATGACATGATGAAAAAACAAACATGATCGGAAAAAAATCTTAATTAGACAGCAGGAGGAGACAAAGCAGCTGTTACCATGAAATTGTCCATACCTCTATGGCACAGCAGCACAGCAATTTGAGCTACCTGAGAAATAATTATGTCCTGGTAGGGTGGATCAGAGGGTGCTCTTTCTGCACATTCATTTTCTGTATGAAGCAGTTTCTTATTTATTTTTTCAGTGTCTTGAAAAGAGACAGAACTAAATTTTGAAAAACGTATATAGAAAACTAAAATTGTTAACTGTTGACAATGGTTTTCCCAGGTGGTTTAAGAAAGCCACGAGAAGACTGAAGCCAGCAAAACATTTTCAATATCAAGATACTAAAACAGCAGCCTTTGACAGCTTTTCAAAAATTGGCAGATGATTTCTGCCAAAATTAGGATGCTAATAAAAGCTTTACTGAATCATCCCTTTCATCAGGTATCTATTCATCTTCACAGATTAAGTCAAATTAGGGTTCTTGGGACACAGTTCTCTAGCAGGGGGCACAAGTATCTCTCGAGGCACAAATAAAGATCCCTTAG